>NC_089229.1:74461600-75755670 GCF_963924675.1 Phocoena phocoena
GGAAAAGTGAGAAAGATTATAGACAAAGAGGGAAGTTGCCATCCCATAGAATTCCCTCCTGGGAATTAAAGTGAAACTGTCCTCTGGCAAACCTGTGAACAGGGAATTAAGGTCCTGAAACACCTGATTTCTGCCTTCACCCTGCTGGAAGAAAATTTCTGACTTATATTCAAGTTGCTGCTATCCTATCAGAAGAGCGTTTTTCTAGGCACTTCCAAATCTACAATAAGTAAGTTTAAATAGCACGCATAAATTGACATAAAGACTGAAATAAAACTTGCAGATTTTATCAGTTAACCACATAAATCCAACATCTACACATAACTTAACCAGGAGGTTTGCACAGGCAAGAAATGCAGCATTTTGCCATTCATTATTTGAAGGTAGAGGAAATATAAATAAACTACTAGATTCATGAGTATTTAAATGTCTTGTTTCTTTATTTCAATAAGAACAATTTAAAACTTTCTGTATAATTTCTCAAAGCAGGATTTCTTTATCATTAAAAGGCAAAAAGTCAAATTAAAGTAGCATCTGGTTAACTGCTTTGATACAAGTTAGGAAAGGGAGAGAACTATAAGGGATTCTAAAATGATTTTGTCTCCCAAGGCTAGAAAGAAATATAGGTCTGTATCTTATACATCTTTTTTCCAGAGACGGGTACTGATGGGGAACCTCTGCTTACAATTTCAGGCTCCTTGAGGACTAGATGATCTGAAAAGCTGAAGGGTGAACATTTCCCTTCCACCACTTATATGCCATTTCTTTTCTCCTTGTTCTCAAAAGTGTAGCCTCCAATTCTGCTACCCATAGCCTTTTAACTCAAAGGACATACTGAAAAGTGGGAGATATTTTATAGGATCTCATTCTACTACACTATTGCCTGAATAACTGTCATTTTCTTTAATTGAAGTAGAACACTTACAAAGGCCAATGGAGATTGTAGAGGATTGTAGAAGGTGAGGCCCAGATTATCATCTAATTTTTGTTTCCCATTTTAGAGTGAGTATAGGGTAATTGTTAGGAGTTATTAGCAAACTAGATAATAAAGGAGAAGATTCTCCAACTGCTGGCATGTCACAATCAGTGTACATTTATGTCTCAAAGTAATGTGAAAATTTTGAAAACAAACTTAGACCAAAAAAAGGAATTAACTATTGAAAATATCTGAGTATAATGAATTTTCCTATTTAAATCCCTAATAAGTAAGAGAGAAAAAAAATAGTTCTTTTATATTTTGAATAAGTTAATTACCTTATTATTGATAATTTACATGTTACTAAATTATGACATATATATCTAAGGAGATTATTGGATGATGGCTCACTAACAGTTATGTGTACTGGCAATGTTTCAGCCCAGACATTGATCCCTGAACATGTGTAGAAAAGTAAAACTCAAAACCTGTTTTTTAAAAAAACAAGCTTATAGATATAGAAAACAGATTGGTGGTTGCCAAAGGCTTGCCAGCATTGGAGGTGGGTGAAGTGGGTGAAGGAAGTCAAAAGGTACAAACTTCCAGTTTTAAAATAAGTATATCGCACGAATGTAATGTACAGTGTGGTTAGTATAGTTAATACTGTATTGCATATATGAAGGTTGCTAAGAGAATAGATATTAAAAGTTCTCATGAGAAGAAAAAAAATTTTTAATTATGTATGGTCAACTAGACTTATTGTGGTGATCATTTCACAATATATACAAGTAGCGAATCATTATGTTATATAGCTAAAAATAATATAATGTTATTTGTCAATTATACCTCAATCAAAAAAAAATAAAATAGGAAAAAAGAGTAAAATGTCTTTAACCCAAATGCATTATCCAAGCACTGAGGAAAATAGTGAAAAGGTGAGGATTGTATTCTAATATATTTTAGAAGGCGACAAAGCAAACATAATTGCAAGTGGCTCTCTGGAGTCTGGTGAATATCATGTGCATACAAAATGGATTATTAGTACGAGAATATACTTTAAGTACAACTTAGCATTCCTCGTGTAATTAGTTATTTAGAGAATTCTCACTGAAACATTAAACTCTGGAAAATGTTCTTAATTGCAGCGTAACATTATTGTATACCAGCTGTCCTGTTATATCACAGCATTCCCAAATACCAGTTGACCTATGTAATGTTGAAATTATTTTTAAGCAACAAAAAAATCATACTTCAGAAATTTCATGCTTTATCCAATCACTATAAGAGCAGAGAAAATACCTTTTTGTTTTTAAATCTATTCATAAAAAGATTACAGACAATATGATTATATAGCTTTGTGTAGTTTCAAAGAGAATAAAGTTCAAATTGTTATTGGAAGTTTTATAATGATTAGTGCCTAGTTTCTTAAATTAGAAAGAAAAAATTAAAATTGAATGAATTAGCATCACTTGCTGAATCAGTCATGTAAGCATGTAATCCAGAGTTAAGGATCTATGGAATGGGGAGATGTACCTAAAGACTTCTACACTGCACAGGCTCTCCTCATCTTTCAAAGGGTCACATGAGGTCTTAGCTTGCTTTCTCCACTTGTAAAATTTGCACTCAGTTAAGTTTTGTGGAAGAAATCACTGAGGAGATGAAAGGATCAACCAGCTTCCTGCCTTTGGCATAGGACATATTTCTACTTCATACATCTTGATTTCATTATTGCCTACATTTTTTACAGTATTTAGCTAAAATGCACTGAATAAATGATCCTATTTTATTTTCAAGCAATGGTTGAATTGGATGGAGATGATGTAAGAGTTTCCTCCAGAGGAAAATATGCTGAAAGGGACATTGTGCAGGTAAGAAATTTAATGAAAATTATTTATTTTGTTCATTGTGAAGAGCCCATGTCAGCTCTGATTTGTAAATGAAGAGTTTAAATTGAAATCAAGCATCTCAGGTTCTGTTTAATTTAGGCAGTTGATTCTCTATAAAATGCATGTTAAGTGATGGCTTAGAATAAGCACCAAATTACTTTCACCCATACTTCATGTTCACCATATATAAAATAGAATTGTTAATAAGTGTCTTTTCCTACTTTATTATTACCAGAAAATATCATTGAGATCTTTAGTAAAATTAAAAGCTAGAAATATAACAGGCTTTTAATGATGCTTATTTATTACTTAGACCTCAATAAAAATTAAATATATTTTAAGACATCTGATACATATTCAGTGTAAGTAAACTTAGTAGAAACAAACCAAAAATGTAGATTTTGTTCTATTTCTCCCATAGGTTATGGTTAGAAAAGTGGAAAAATAGATCTTATAATTATATATAAATATAAAAATTATATAAAATATATAAATAATAATAATATAATACATGGTAACATAATAATATGTATAATACTATAATAAAATATAACATAATAATAGATTATATATCTCTATATATAGATATATAGATATATATATGATTCATAATTCTATTAGAATCAAGAAAAATACTTAACTAAAGCCTACTATTCTCGGAGCGAATAGAAAGAAAAAAGGCAGTTAAAATTTATAATTGAAACAAAGGAATTAAATCAACTAAATTTCTGCATACTTTAGAGTCTTCATATCTTTTAGGAAGTCAGAAGCAAAAAAAGGCTGTGAAGGGAAGACTAAATGGAAAGGAAAGTTCTCAGTACAATTTGAGCACTTAAAGGAGCAAACAATGGAATTCAATATTATCTCCTAAATAATAACCTATATATTCACTCATAATGCAGTCATTAAGATAATCTAATTTGGAATCCAAGAGAATTTGGTTCAAATCCTGGATTGTCCACTGTGATAACTTGGATAAGCTTTCTAAACTTCAGTGTTCTGGCATTGTTTAAAGATTTTATCAGATAGTATATATAAAATACATTACATTACTGAAATAGAACTCGGTAAAATACAACAAAAATAATTTTAAAAATTAGAGAGAGAGAATAATGTAAAATAATCTGTAAATATATTATAAAGATTAATCTTGACAAAGATAAAAAAGCATTCTTCTTCATCAGTCAGCAAAATTAAGTTTTAAAATAGAAACATCTGTATAACAGTTTTTTAAGAAGATAATTAAATATGATTTAAACCTAATGTTTAAATATTAACATTAAAATGTTAACATTTTAACCTAATGTTCTTGGTAGCGTAAAAAGCACGCACACATGAATAATTCATTTAAAAGCAGCTGAGAAAGGGAACATGGTGATGTGGTCATCTATTTAAGAATCCCACGATGTTTTGTTGTTTTTAAGTAGACCCGCGATTATTCACCTTATGCTGATTAGCATAATTATAAGTCCAAGTAATTACACTTTTTCTAAAAATCTCTCCATAATGTCTAGTTCACAGTAACCAAAAAATCAAATTACTGCATGGAAGTATGAATTTGAAGTCCTTTAAAATGTATTATGTTGCTGTTGTAATGCATTTTTACAAAGTTAAAAGAGACAGCTTTATATCTCATAGTATCATTTAAATGCTGCTTAAGGGAAACTGGTATTACTCTCTCCCTTAGAAGATAGTTAAGATTGCTCACATCATTAAGATTTACTTTAAGAGGATTAACATGTTATGTTAGTGACAACCAACTGTTGTTGGTTATTTTATTTATAAAACAAAAATTCCCTTGATCATGAAAGTATTTCATCTCTAATTGGATATGCTACATTGGACAGAACAGTGAGATAGGACTCAGATCTATGATCTTGAACAAGTCAGTAAATCTCCCTTGAGCCTTTCATTCGTTACCTCCAGACTCTCCATTCTTTTATCTTCGCTCTTTCCATGATGTGGTGAGTCTCAGAGGAAGTAACAGACATGAAAATACTTTGTTACCTATCAGTATAAGATACATAAACACACACACACACACACACACACACATACACACACACATATATATATATATATATATAATTATATATTTCCTCTCATTGAAAGTCAAAATCTTGAGACTAATCTATCACCATTAAGTGACACTGAGATCACCAAAGATTTTGAAGACACCTGACGATATAGCTAAACACTCAAGGGATTCTACCATGTAAAGTTGAACTGAAAGAGCCGTGAGATCTCACAGATACTGAACAGGAAACTAAAATCTTCCCAGAGAATTAGTAGCCTCCTGAATGACAGTGACACCTTGACTTACATGTCTATATTTAGTTAAGGATATCTGATGCACTCTTTTCTAATTTCATGGAAAAGTTGCTAAATGGTATTTGGTCTATTAAAAATAGTTCCCACTGGGCTTCCCTGGTGGCGCAGTGGTTGAGAGTCCGCCTGCCGTTGGAGGGGACACGGGTTTGTGCCCCAGTCTGGGAAGATCTCACATGCTGCAGAGCGGCTAGGCCCGTGAGCAATGGCCACTGAGCCTGCGCGTCCGGAGCCTGTGTTCCGCAACGGGAGAGGCCACAACAGTGAAAGGCCCGCATACAGCAAAAAAAAAAAAAAAAAAGTTCCCAGGGTAAACATTTATATATCACATTGTGTTCAAGAATTAACATTTTTTCTCTCACCTTGAATAAAATTTTAAAACCTTCCACCATTACAGGTTTCCTGGTCCTACCATTCACTAAAACATTTTTTAAATGAGTTATTTTTAAGAATAGAAATATTCTTGAATATTTACAATATTGGGGTTGCAAGGGCACACCAAGAGTAATATTGTCAATCTTCCTACCACCAGGAAATATCTAAGCCATCATAATCAATGCTATAAACACTGCTGGCTAAAATAATATCAGAAAATAAGGTCTATTTAGGCTCTCTTACCTTTTTGTTTTGTAATAAACTGAATGAGATATTGTACTAAATCACTTAGCAGAAGGCCTCTCACCTACCAGTTGCTCAATAAATGCATTAATATCAGTTTCAGTTATTATTATTAGTTAGTATTTTGGCATAGTCCTGTGGGAAGGCATTTTGATGTCACTATTTCATAGTAACTGTACCTTGATATATGACACTGTAGTCAGTCTTATGTGTGATTATGTTCATTGCCTCAAGATTCACTCTCATATGACTATAATATAAACAGTATGCAGGAAGAGAGTCTATGGTTGTTATTCTAAAACTTAAATGAATTATTTTCTTAAATCAATGTATGTAAAGGCTTTCCATTTGTTTCTTTGCTTGCTTGTGCTGTGGATTGGCCATTGTATATAATGCAATATCATTTCTCCTGGCTGCATTCAGCTGCTGTCCAGCCTATCACTCCCTTAAAAATTATACTTAAATCATATCTTTCATTAAAAGGAGAATAATTACCTTGAAGGCTTAGACTTGAAAATCACTAATGGAGCTCTGCAAAGTAGGAACAATCAAATAAAATTGAGCAGAACCACAACTAAAAGCTCATTTGCCCAAACTGATTCAAACTTTTTTCACAAATAGGCAGAGCTAGCTGTTAGAGCAACCACATAGAACATTTTCCTTGTACAGGATAGATGCTAAAAGAAAGATGTAGCGTGTCAAGGAAATGGTATATTTCAACTGAACAGAATGCATTTATTTGTATTCTTCATATGAATGGGATAAATGAGTGCAAAGTAAAAATTGATTTGTTCCTCTAACCTGAACAGTTTAAGGGTCCAAGTTAATTTGTGGTAATAGTCAGTGATCAACATACATTCACAAATGTGTGAGTGTTATTTTGAACAGGAGGTCCCCAGGTACAGTGATCAGAAATTAGTGATTAAAAGGGACAATAAACAGAGGGGTCTGAGAAGTTGAGTGGAAAATTGTTACTGTAGAAGGATATCAGCAATAGTCCAAAAAGAAAGAATATATTTTTGTCATCAAAAGTGTAAGGTTTAACATTAATAAGAGGTAAAGGAAACAGAGACACTTGTCATTTTCATCTCTCACTTAGGGAAGTACCTCATGACTTGACTGAAGAGATGAATATTCCTTTGGAAAAGGATTAGATAATTTAGGTTAGTGAGTAGAAGATTCTCAACATCTTTTTCTCTGCTCCCAACACACATGTGGGATAAGAGATGCTCCTGTAGATAATATCACTTGCTATAACAGTTACGCTTAACCCAGGGGCAAGGTCCCTTAATACTCAAGAGACGTATCAGAATCTGTGCCTGCATTTAGCAAACATAAGTTAAATGAGATATATACTTCCCTCCTCGGCTGAAAATTAAGATTTCTTTCTTACCCATTGTTTATGAACATGTTTTAAAGATGAGTAGAAGTGTATGTATTATGAGAACAGTGATTATGAATCTTAGTTTTGACATTCCAGAGTATCATAACATTCTTAAAAATGAATTTATATTTACTTCAATAAAAAATTTAGCACATCCTATAGCATTTGCTGGAAAGGTGAAACAGCAGGTGTTTTAAAATAACAAAAAGGTCAGGAATTACAGTTTTAGATTATAATACTGGTACCTGAGTTTGAAAGAGATAAAAAATTGGTAAAAATAGTTAAAGTTTGATATGAATGTAAATAAAAGACTAGAAAGAAGTCTCATGTTTATATTGCACATAATTTATAAATTAATGAATAGTAATAATAATGACTATCATACTATACATATTATGAGTTGAACACTATTTTATGCACTTATGTTGACTTATTTAATACAGCAACCTAATGAAGTAGGCATTATTATTATTATCCTCATTTTATAAAAGAGGAAACTGAGTCAGAGAGAATACCAAGACCACACAGCTAATAAGCAGCAGAACCAGCATCTGAACCTGGGAAGTCTAATTCCAGAGTTTCTGAGAATAGGGAGTAAAAAGATAATTGAATTTAATTACCATGGTCTAAGAGAAGAGTAAAGACCAAAGTAAAAGTAAATATAAGAGCAAAGTTGAGGTAAAGGAAAAACACAGCAGGTATAATATCCCCCTTCCCTAGAGAAGTATCAACTATCTGCTAGAGTGTTGCCATTTCCCTGAAATGTAGGTATTAACTATAGATTCTTCAAAAACTGATCTCCTAACAAATAGTTTAAAAGATAATTATGTATATGTGTAGCTGATTCACTTTGTTATAAAGCAGAAACTAACACACCATTGTAAAGCAATTATACTCCAATAAAGATGTTAAAAAATAAATAAAATGAAAAAAAGGTAATTATGTATATACTAACCATATCATTACTAAATTTTTTAAAAATACTATGCCTTTTAAAATAAGAATGAAATAAGCTATAGCTGAAATTAGAGATCTTTTTCTTATTAATCCCTCACTATGTTGATTCTTATTTTCTTACCTTTCTAATTATAGTTCCAGAGAGAAAAATAAACCTAAATTTGTTTGCACCTCTTTGTCAGGTCTTGTCCAAGTCAGATTATATGACTTCACAAATGTTCATATCCTCCTATTTCTCTTCTCAGCTGAATATTATATTCACTGTTAGTTTTTCCTTACCCTTACTTAGCTACCTTTAGGGTAAGAGAAAGATTTGTCACCTTTCTATCACACTTTTCTAAAAGTTGTGCTGAGTTTTCCACCTGGTATCAAGACAGGGTAAAATTATGGTCATATGTGTATGCTTCTGTCTATAAGGTACCTTATTTTAAAAAGAAAGGAGTACTTTTCTGCTCTTCCTTAAAAGAGACTGCTTTCACTTCATAAATGGTATTACATTTGCTCTTTGATTTCTTAACATTTTAACCTGCTTTATCTGTCGCAACCTGAGTGGTTTAAAGTCTGCTTCCTAATAAAAGTTAATTTTCTGAAGACACACCTTGAGTAACTGCTTAAATCAAAAGTAAAATTTTCAAAATAAATTTAAAACAGTTACATTACAGTATGAGATGAGAGTGTGAACACTCTGTTTCTCTGGAGGAAAAACTGATTTAATATAAACTTTAAAATATTATATTTGAAAATTGTTCAACCTCCTGAAATGTCTTCGCTGTGCCTTTTCTCCAAGACCTAAAATTACTGTGTCCCCAAACTATCACAACATTAACAGTTACAATCATTCCCAGTTGCTTTCAAGAATCATGATGTTTGTAAGGGGAAATTGAACTAATGCCAACAAACAGCACAGTGTTTATTAAGTAACCATTATAAATTAGAATGGAATCAGGCAATCTATTGCCAGAGTATTCAGTGATAATTATTCTCACATGATTGTTTATATAAAGATAGAACAATCATTTTTATGTAATGTAAAAATAAGAATATTGATATTTGATGATATTTCAATGAGAAGTATACCAAAATCTTATATTGAGGGTTTTTGGTTGTTTATTTTTTGCCTTTCCAAATAACAGATATAAAAAACAAACATTTGGGGCATGATTCAATGTACTGAATATTTTGGGTACCTACTAATGTGAACTGTGTAAATTTTGTATTGTCTATGTGATTTGATGGTCTAGTAATATAATTAAAAATACTTTACATGTGTTTAGGACTCTTTAACAATATACATATTTTTAACCCTGATTTGAGTCATACTTCTACATTGAAAGCTGAATTAAGCATACATTAATTCCCTTTGACAAGAAACTGAGCCCTGAAGAGGATAATGCTCCATCCAATTAGGTGTAGAACTCAAAACTGCAGAATACATGTAGCAACATGATGGGTGTATCAGGACCCGGAGACAAGAGTTATTGTGGGGAAAAACATAGGTAAAGATTACATCCCTTTTTAGATAAAGTATATATTAGAAAGTTGTGGTCACTGTTAGAGCTATTTGTAATAAATCAAATGTCTTTAAAATGCATAGTTATTATCATGCATCTCACCATTACTCCAGGCTTCTCTGATTCTCCTACAACCAAATGTTTACATATGTTGGTTTTTGTGTCTATTTTTTTATTTATTTAAATAGCATGCTAAGGTCTGTTAAATAACTTTCTTTCACCTCTGATTTAGTTTGTGCCATTCAGAGATTATATTGACAGAAGCGGAAACCACATACTCAGCATGGCTAGATTAGCTAAAGATGTCCTAGCGGAGATCCCAGAGCAGTTTCTCTCCTACATGAGGACCAGAGGAATCAAGCCATCACCTGCACCTCCCCCGTACACCCCACCTACACATGTGTTACATACTCAAATATGACTGTGCTCCAAAATGCTAATGTAACTACACTTCAGTTAGAACTGCTGAGTCCATGCTTTTCTCCTGGTGCTCTATAAGGAACCAGGGAATGAGATACTTTTCTCAGTTTGGTTTCAGCAGTATTGGTTTGTATGCTTTCTTGGATCCAAAATTTATTATCTTCCTAAACCAAAACTGTAAATACGGTTGTTGCATGAGCAACAGAAAAATTGTTTAAATGCTTGAAGCAAAATATGGATGTATTCTCTGAATCTTTAAATGTTTTCTAGACAGAAACAGTTAATTTCCAATGTACTGTTGGGAAAAAGCACAACCTGTGTTTTTAACTCAAATATTGTCCTTGACTGCTATGTATATAGGAAAGCAGTCTCTCTATATCAATGTTTACATGTTACTACTTTTTAGATTCCAATACTTTTATAACTGTTCTTAAGAATACAAGTTTTGAATATTGAATCCTTTGTCTTCTAAATTGCAATAGCTATAATCACAAGAGCAATATCTCTTTGAATGACTGTCTGGAGAAATGCAATTGCAAGCAAGGGAAGGTAAATATACTTTCATATTTCTCAGTAAGTGAATTATCTTATGAAGCTGTATCTACTTAGTAATCAGTTCCTCTGTGCCATTTGCCAAGTATGGGAGTTTACACTTAGCAGATGTGTATTCTGAAAGAACATGCATTTTTCATGAAGTTTGGGTTCTAAATTTAGACTGCAATTTGTTTATGTTTTGTAATGCTAAGTAGAAATAATAAAAAGTCAAACATCGTGAACTGCAAATGCACAGAAAATACTTGGTGTAAAAAGTAGCATCTTTATATTACAATACTATGTAGAAAGGCTAAAATCCAGAATATTTGACTGTGAACCATGTAGCAGATGTTTTAAACTTTGTATTTCATTGTACCTTGTCTAGATATTTTAAGTCAAATGGATACTGGCTCTCTTGATTTGAATTCCTTTCCAAGTTGCCACGCAGGGTGCACAGGCTGGAAGTTTTTTGCGAAATTCCCAGTTAAATATACACAACCATGTGACGTAGTGCACAACACATTTGTGAAATAACCCACTCCTATATATTGACTGATCTGCCTATCCACAATTAATTGTAAAGAGTTTTTGCATGTACAGTTTTTATGAGAATTGCAGTTTTGTGACAAGAATGACAGTTGTGTCTAAATTAAAACATATCTTTAGAACAAATGGCCTTAAATTCTCACAGAATTCCTGGAAATGATTGTGAATTACCTTTAAGTAATAGAAAAGTGAATTTATTTTTTTCTTTTGTGTCAACAATGTAACTGCTTTATAATATTTTCCTTACTTATACCCTATTTACTACTTGGTTTATTTCTACTGTATGTTGTTCTCTTTGTCCCACGTTGACTAAGGGTGACTTTTATAAGCATGAAACTATTTTACGGAAAACAAAAATATATACATTCACATATCTAACAGAATCGATGTTATATAATTATGTACTCCTAAATTGTCCATTTTGGAGTATATATTAAAATCTTTTAAAGATTAACTATTTGCTCTGTAAACTTTATGTATAAATGACATGGAATCTGATGATTTCCTTTACTGGTCTCAAATATTTATGTCAGTATAGTTTATTAGCCTACAATTGTATTATTTGCCTTCATTCATCAGTTCTAAAGAATGAAAATAAATAAGATCAATATTATTTCCTTTTTGTCAAACATGTTATTTTTATTTGAATTGATCAGAAAAAGTGAAAGATGTACACTTCTTTATTTAAATAGTAGTGTGCCCAAACCTAGTGGGGGCAAATGGTTAAGAAACAGTCCCAGTTACAAGCCTTATCCTTTGTATGGCTGAGAATAACCATAAGAAATGTATGTGATGTTAGTTCTATACATAAGATTAGAAAATACCTAGACTTGTCTCTTTGTTGCATAAATGAAAAAATCAAGACTGAAGGGGTTAGGTGATTTATCCAAGACTATGTAACTAGAGTAGAGCTCATTACCATTGTGAAAGTACTTAAATTTTGTGAGTTGCTGTTAGGAGAGGTACAAAAAATAATACCAGAGACATATACCATAAATGCAAACATTCCAATAGTTGCACATACAATCTGGGTATCAGGGATATGAGCATTAGGTAATGAGCAGTGAGAAAGATATGTATCGAGAGAAGAGTAATAGCTCCAAATCATCAAACCTGCTGCAGAAAACAGCAGGACTATAACTGGGCACCCTCAAGACCCCCAAGAGCTTTGGATGCTGTTCTCTCTCTCTAATCCCATTCCCTTCCTCTCTGATGAAAACCATTTTAACTACAGGATGAACCCTCAGCCTTCTATTCAATCATCTCCATCATCTGGTTTTAGCCGGTTATATAATATCAATTTCCATTGCTTCCCAAATGAATATTAAAACTATCCAGGCTTGTCTCAATCACTCTTCCCCAACCAATTTGAGTTCATTTGGAGACTCAGGCATAGTTCATAATTTTTCCTTCCATCAAGCTCTCTCCTTAGGCCTCCACCTAGGATATTATTTGAATGTTCTAACTCAAGCCCCAACTCCACCTATGTTCTTTTAAAACTTCAGCTAACAATAATCACTACCTTCTATGAACTCACTTTTGCTTTGCATTTTAACATATTAATCACTTCATATTATATATAAACTATTTTACTTTGTTTGGGGCGTCTTGTCTCCCCAACACCAGAAAATATGATTTAATGGCACCTGGAATAAGTAAATTTTCAAAGCTTTCCAGGTTACTGTAATGTGTAACTAGGGAGTATAACTGTTGCAATTAAAGAACATCAGATGATTCAACCACTACTTTTAAAATTCTCTCTCCCAGCATGTAACACGGGGAGGAAAGAAACGGTAGATAAAACTCTGAATAGTGTTGGGGGGGCAGCAGTGACAGTAGGTATGTAGCATAGGCTATTTTGTTCTTTAGACTTAGTGAAGACAATTAGGGGGCCTCATGTACTTTTTTTTTTTAACTGTGGCTTATCATCCGTTTAGAACATAAAGAGGTTTCTCTCAAAAGGGTGAGGTCGATGTGGTTGTAGTTTTTTTAAATACATCTTTATTGGAGTAAAATTACTTCACAATACTGTGTTAGTTTCTGTTGTACAACAAAGTGAATCGGCCATATGCACACATATATCCCCATATCCCCTCCCTCTTGAGCCTCCCTCCCATGCTCCCTATACCACCCCTCTAGTTCGTTGCAAAGCACCGACATGATCTCCCTGTGCTATGCTGCTGCTTCCCACTAGCTATCTATTTTATATTTGATAGTGTATATATGTCCATGCCACTCTCTCACTTCGTCCCAGCTTACACTTCCCCCTCCCCATGTCCTCAAGTCCATTCTCTATATCTGCGTCTTTATTCCTGTCCTGCCCCTAGGTTCATCAGAACCAATTTTTTTTTTTTTAGATTCCATATATATGCGTTAGCATATGGTATTTGTTTTCCTATTTCTGACTTACTTCACTCTGTATGACAGTTTCTAGGTCCATCCACCTAACTACAAAAAACTCAATTGCATTTCCTTTTATGGCTGAGTAATATTCCATTGTATATATGTGCCACATCTTATTTATCCATTCATCTGTCGATGGACATTTAGCTTGGTTCCATGTCCTGGCTATTGGAAATAGTGCTGCAATGAACATTGTGGTACCTGACTCTTTTTGAATTATGATTTTCTCAGGATATATGCCCAATAGTGGGATTGCTGGGTCATATGGTAGTTTTAGTTTCTTAAGGAACCTCCATACTGTCCTCCATAATGATTGTATCAATTTACATTCCCACCACCCTGCAGGAGGGCTCCCTTCTCACCAACACTTTCCAACATTTATTGTTTCTACATTTTTTATAATGGCCATTCTGAACATGTAAGGTGATACCTCATTGTAGTTTTGATTTGCATTGCTCTAATAATTAGTGATGTTGAACATCTTTTCATGTGCCTCTTGGCCACCTGTATGTCTTCTTTGGAGAAATGTCTATTTAGATATTCTGCCCACTTTTTTTTGGGGGGGGGGTTTGTTTGTTTAATGTTGAGCTCCATGAGCTGTTTGTATATTTTGGAGATTAATCCTTTGTCCGTTGTTTCATTTGCAAATATTTTCTCCCATTTTGAGGGTTGTCTTTTTGTCCTGTTTGTAGTTTCCTTTGCTGGGCAAAAGCCTTTAAGTTTAATTTGGTCCCATTTGTTTATTTTTGTTTTTATCTTCATTACTCTAGGAGGTGAGTCAAAAAAGATCTTCCTGTGGTTTATGTCAGAGTGTTTTTCCTGTATTTTTCTCTAAGAGTTTGATAGTGTCTGGTCTTACATTTAGGTCTTTAATCCATATGGAGCTTATTTTTGTGTATGGTGTTATGTAGTGTTCTAATTTCATTCTTTTACATGTAGCTGTCCAGTTTTCCCAGCACCACTTATTGAAGAGGCTCTCTTTTCTCCATTGTATGTATGTTCTTGTCTCCTTTGTCATAAATTAGGTGACTATATGTGTGTGTGTTTATCTCTGGGCTTTCTATCCTTTTCCATTGATCTATATTTCTGTTTTTGTGCCAGTACCATACTGTCTTGATTACTGTAGCTTAGTTTGAAGTCAGGGAACCTGAATTCCTTCAGCTCCATTTTTCTTTCTCAAGATTGCTTTGGCTATTCAGGGTCTTTTGTGTTCCTATACGAATTATAAAATTTTTTGTTCTGACTCTGTGAAGAATGCCATTGGTAGTTTGATAGGGATAGCACTGAATCTGTACATTGCTTTGGGTGGTATAGTCATTTTCACCATATTGATTCTTCCAATCCACGAACATAGTATATTTCTCTATCTGTTTATGTCATATTTGATTTCTTTCATCAGTGTTTTATAGTTTTCTGAGTACACGTCTTTCACCTCCTTAGGTAGGTTTATTCCTAGGTATTTTATTCTTTTTGTTGTGATGGTAAATGGGGTTGTTTCTTAATTTCTTTTTCTGATTTTTCATTGTTAGTGTATAGGAATGCAAGAGATCTCTGTGCATTAATTTTGTATCCTGCAACCTTACCAAATTCATTGTTGAGTTCTAATAGTTTTCTGGTGGCATCTTCAGGATTTTCTATGTTTAGTATCATATCATCTGCAGTGACAGTTTTAGTTCTTCTTTTCCAATTTGTATTCTTTTTATTTCTTTTTCTTCTCTGATTGCCATGGCTAGGAACTTCCAAAATTATGTTGAATAAGAGTGGCAAGAGTAGACATCCTTGTCTTGCTCCTGATTTTAGTGGAAATGCTTTCAGTTTTTCACCATTGAGTATGATGCTTGCTGTGAGTTTGTCATATATGGCTTTTATTATGTTGAGGTAGGTTCCCTCTATGCTCATTTTCTGGAGAGTTTTTATAATAAATGGGTGTTGAATTTTCTCAAAAGATTTTCTGCATCTATTCAGATGATCATATGGCTTTTATTACTTAATTTGTTAATATGGTGTATCTCATTGATTGATTTGCATATATTGAAGAATCCTTGCATCTCTGGGATAAATCCCACTTGATCATGGTGTATGATACTTTTAATATGTTGTTGGATTCTGTTTGCTAGTATTTTGTTCAGGATTTTTGCATCTATGTTCATTAGTGATATTGGTCTATAATTTTCTTTTTTTGTGATATCATTTTCTGGTTTTGGTATCAGGGTGATGGTGGCTTTGTAGAATGAATTTGGGAGTGTACCTCCCTCTGCAATATTTTTTGATGAGTTTGAGAAGGATCGGTGTTAGCTTTTCTCTAAATGTTTGATAGAATTCACCGACGTACTTGTTTCGTAGAGGATCAGCAACTGCCAAAGATTTTACTGAAAAGCATGCCTTGTCCTTTCAGCTTGTGTTTAGTTTAACTATTTTATGCCATTGTGTTACCTATATATGTAATTGACACAAAAATGAGAAGATACTTAATAAAAATTCACTAAAGATTAATTTCTGTCATTAGCACAAGTAGGATACACTTCCTAATAAAGCAACAGAGCTGAGGATCAAATTAGTTTCCTTTGGGTGCACGTGATATCACTTACTAAAGATCAAAAGAACGGAAATCTACTTGTAAAAAGTTACACTTGAGGAGCTTCAAGATGGCGGAAGAGTAAGACGTGGAGATCACCTTCCTCTCCACAAATACATCAGAAATACATCTACATGTGGAACTGCTCCTATAAAACACCTACTGAACGCTGACAGAGGACCTCAAACCTCCCAAAAGGCAAGAAACCCCCCACGAACCTGGGTAGGGCAAAAGAAAAAAGAATAAACAGAGGCAAAAGAATAGGGACAGGACCAGCACCAGTGGAAGGGAGCTGTGAAGGAGGAAATGTTCCCACACACTAGCAAGCCCCTTTGCGGGTGGAGACTGCGGGTCGCAGCTGGGGGGAAACTTCGGAGCCATGGAGGAGAGCACAGCAACAGGGGTGCAGAGGGCAAAGTGGAGAGATTCCTGCACAGAGGATTGGTGCTGACCAGCAGTCAAGAGCCCGAGAGGCTTGTTTGTTCACCCAACGGGGAGGGGGGTGGGGTTGGGAGCTGAGGCTCGGGCGTTGGTCAGATCACAGGGAGAGGACTGGGGTGAGCAGTGTGAACACAGCCTGAAGGGGCTAGTGCACCACAGCTAGCAGGGAGGGAGTCTGGGAAAAAGCCTGAACAGGCCAAATAGGCAAGAGACTTTTTCTTCCCTCTTTGTTTCCTCCTGCGTGAGGAGAGGGGATTTAGAATGATGCTTTTTTTTTTTTTACATCTCTACTGGAGTATAATTGCTTCACAATGGTGTGTTAGTTTCTACTTGATAATAAAGTGAATCAGTTATACACAAACATATGTTCCCATATCTCTTCCCTCTTGCGTCTCCCTCCCTCCCACCCTCCCTATCCCACCCCTCCAGGCGGTCACAAAGCACCGAGCTGATCTCCCTGTGCTATGAGGCTGCTTCGCACTAGCTATCTACCTTACGTTTGGTAGTTTATATATGTCCATACCTCTCTCTCACTTTGTCACAGCTCACCCTTCCCCCTCACCATATCCTCAAGTCCGTTCTCTAGTAGGCCTGTGTCTTTATTCCTGTCTTAACCCTAGGTCCTTCCTGATATTTTTTTTTCTTAAATTCCATATATATGTGTTAGCATACGGTATTTGTCTTTCTCTTTCTTTTTTTTTTTTTAAACATCTTTATTGGGGTATAATTGCTTTACAGTGGTGTGTTACTTTCTGCTTTATAACAAAATGAATCAGTCATACATATACATATGTTCCCATATCTCTTCCCTCTTTTGTCTCCCTCCCTCCCATCCTCCCTATCCCACCCCTCCAGGCGGTCACAAACCACCAAGCTGATCTCCTTGTGCTACGCGGTTGCTTCCCACTAGTTATCTACCTTACGTTTGGTAGTGTATATATGTCCATGCCTCTCTCTCGCTTTGTCACACCTCACCCTTCCCCCTCACCATATCCTGAAGTCCGTTCTCTAGTAGGCCTGTGTCTTTATTCCTGTCTTACCCCTAGCTTCTTCATGACATTTTTTTCCCTTAAATTCCATATATACCTGTTAGCATACGGTATTTGTATTTCTCTTTCTGACTTACTTCACTCTGTATGACAGACTAGGTCCAACCACCTCATTACAAATAGCTCAATTTCGTTTCTTTTTATGGCTAACTAATATTCCATGTATATATGTGCCACATCTTCTTTATCCATTCATTCGATGATGGACACTTAGGATGTTTCCATCTCCGGGATGTTGTAAATAGAGCTGCAATGAACATTTTGGTACATGACTCTTTTTGAATTATGATTTTCTCAGGGTATACACCCAGTAGTGGGATTGCTGGGTCATATGGTAGTTCTATTTGTAGGTTTTTAAAGAACATCCATACTGTTCTCCATAGTGGCTGTACCAATTCACATTCCCACCAGCAGTGCAAGAGTGTTTCCTTTTCTCCACACCCTCTCCAGCAGTTATTGTTTCCAGATTTTTTGATGATGGCCATTCTGACCAGTGTGAGATACTATCTCATTGTAGTTTTGATTTTCATTTCTCTAATGATTAATGATGTTGAGCATTCTTTCATGTGTTTGTTGGCAGTCTGTATATCTTTTTTGGAGAAATGTCTATTTATGTCTTCTGCCCATTTTTGGATTCGGTTGTTTGTTTTTTTGATACTGAGCTGCATGTGCTGCTTGTAAATTTTGGAAATTAATCCTTTGTCAGCTGCTTCATTTGCAAATGTTTTCTCCCATTCTGAGGGTTGTATTTTCATCTTGTTTATGGTTTCCTTTGCTGTGCAAAAGCTTTGAAGTTTCATTAGATCCCATTTGTTTATTTTTGTTTTTATTTCCATTTCTCTAGGAGGTGGGTCATAAAGGATATTGCTGTGACTTATGTCATAGAGTGTTCTACCTATATTTTCCTCTAAGAGTTTAATAGTTTCTGGCCTTACATTTAGGTCTTTAATCCATTTTTAGCTTCTTTTTGTGTATGGTGTTAGGGAGTGATCTAATCTCATACTTTTATATGTACCTGTCCAGTTTTCCCAGCACCACTTATTGTAGAGGCTGTCTTTTCTCCACTGTACATTCCTGCCACCTTTATCAAAGATAAGGTGTCCATATGTGCGTGGGTTTATCTCTGGGCTTTGTATCCTGTTCCATTGATCTATCTTTCTGTTTTTGTGCCAGTACCATACTGTCTTGATTACTGTAGCTTTGTAGTATAGTCTGAAGTCAGGGAGCCTGATTCCTCCAGCTCCATTTTTCATTCTCAAGATAGCTTTGGCTATTCGGGGTCTTTTGTGTTTCCATACAAATTGTGAAATTTTTTGTTCTAGTTCTGTGAAAAATGTCAGTGGTAGTTTGATAGGGATTGCATTGAATCTGTAGATTGCTTTGGGTAGTAGACTCATTTTCACAATGTTGATTCTTCCAGTCCAAAAACATGGTATATCTCCCCATCTATTTGTATCATCTTTAATTTCTTTCATCAGTGTCTTATAATTTTCTTCATACAGGTCTGTTGTCTACTTAGGTAGGTTTATTCCTAGATATTTTATTCTTTTTGTTACAATGGTAAATGGGAGTGTTTTCTTGATTTCGCTTTCATATTTTTCATCATTAGTGTATAGGAATGCAAGAGATTAATGTGCATTAATTTTGTATCCTGCTACTTTACCAAATTCGTTGATTAGCTCTAGTAGTTTTCTGGTAGAATCTTTAGGATTCTCTATATATAGTATCATGTCATCTGCAAACAGTGACAGCTTTACTTCTTCTTTCCCTATTTGGATTCCTTTTATTTCCTTTTCTTCTCTGATTGCTGTGCCTAAAACTTCCAAAACTCTGTTGAATAAGAGCGGTGAGAGTGTGCAACCATGTCTTGTTCCTGATCTTAGCGGAAATGCTTTCAGTTTTTCACCCTTGAGGACCATGTTGGCTGTGGGTTTGTCCTATATTGCAGTTATTATGTTGAGGAATGTTCCCTCTATGCCTACTTTCCGCAGGGTTTCTATCATAAATGGGTGTTGAATTTTGTCGAAAGTTTCTCTGCATCTCTTAAGATGATCACATGGTTTTTATCCTTCAATTTGTTAATATGGTTTATCACATTGATTGATTTGCATATATTGAAGACTTCTTGCGTTCCTGGAATAAACCCCGATTGATCATGGTGTATGATCCTTTTAATATGCTGTTGGATTCTGTTTGCTAGTATTTTGTTGAGGATTTTTGCATCTATGTTCATCAGTGATATTGGCCTGTAGTTTTCTTTCTTTGTGACATCCTTGTCTGGTTTTGGTATCAAGGTGATGGTGGCCTAATAGAATGAATTTGGGAGTGTTCCTCCCTCTGCTATATTTTGGAAGAGTTTGAGAAGGACAGGTGTTAGCTCTTCTCTAAATGTTTGATAGAATTCACCTGTGAAGCCCTCTGGTCCTGGGCTTTTGTTTGTTGGACGATTTTTAATCACAGTTTCAATTTCAGTGCTTTTGATTTGTCTGTTCATATTTTCTATTTCTTCCTGATTCAGTCTTGGCAGGTTGTGCATTTCTAAGAATTTGTCCATTTCTTCCAGGTTGTTTATTTTATTGGCATAGAGTTGCTTGTAGTATTCTCTCTTGATCTTTTGTATTTCTGCAGTGTCAGTTGTTACTTCTCCTTTTTCATTTCTAATTCTATTGATTTGAGTCTTCTCCCTTTTTTTCTTGATGAATTTGGCTAATGATTTGTCTATTTTGTTTATCTTCTCAAAGAACCAGCTTTTAGTTTTATTGATCTTTGCCATCATTACCGTCATTTGTTTTTCATTTATTTCTGATCTGATTTTTATGATTTCTTTCCTTCTGCTAACTTTGGGGTTTTCTTATTCTTCTCTCTCTAATTGTTTTAGGTGCAAGGTTAGGTTGTTTATTCGAAATGTTTCCTGTTCCTTAAGGTTGGCTTCTATTGCTATAAACTTCCCTCTTAGAACTTCTTTTGCTGCATCCCATAGGTTTTGGGTTGTCTTGACTCCATTGTCATTTGTTTCTGGGTATTTTCTTATTTCCTCTTTGATTTCTTCAGTGATCACTTCGGTATTAAGTAGTTTATTGTTTAGCCTCCATGTGTTTGTATTTTTTACAGATCTTTTCCTATAATTGATATCTAGTCTCATAGTGTTGTGGTCGGAAAAGATACTTGATACAATTTCAATTTTCTTAAATTTACCAAGGCTTGATGTGTGACCCAAGATATGATCTATCCTTGAGATTGTTCCATGAGCACTTGAGAAAAATGTGTATTGTGTTGTGTTTGGATTGAATGTCCTATAAATATCATCTAAGCCCATCTTGTTTAATGTATCATTTAAAGCTTGTGTTTTCTTTTTTATTTTCATTTTAGATGATCTGTCCATTGGTGAAAGTGCAGTGTTAAAGTCCCCTACGATGAATGTGTTACTGTTGATTTTCCCTTTTATTGCTGTTAGCATTTACCTTATGTATTGAGGTGCTCCTATGTTGGGTGCATAAATATTTACAATTGTTATATCTTCTTCTTGAATCGATCACTTGATCATTATGTACTGAACTTCTTTTTCTCTTCTAATAGTCTTTATTTTAAAGTCGATTTTGTCTGATATGGGAATTGCTACTCCAGCTTTCTTTTGATTTCCTTTGCATGGAATATCTTTTTCCATCCCCTTACTTTCAGTCTGTATGTGTCTCTAGGTCTGAAGAGGGTCTCTTGTAGACAGCATATATATGGGTCTTGTTTTTGTTTCCATTCAGCCAATCTTTGTCTTTTGGTGGGAGCATTTAGTCCATTTACATTTAAGGTAATTATCGATATGTATGTATGTATTACCATTTCCTAAATTGTTTTGGGTTTGTTATTGTTAGTCTTTTCCTTCTCTTGTGTTTCTTGGCTAGAGAAGTTGCTTTAGCATTTGTTGTAAAGCTGGTTTGCTGGTTCTCAACTCTCAGCTTTTGCTGGTCTGTAAATGTTTTAATTTCTCCCTGAAATCTGAATGTGATCCTTTCTGGGTAATATTGTTTGCAGGTTTTTCTCCTTCATCACTTTAAATATGTCCTGCCACTCCCTTCTGGCTTGCAGAGTTTCTGGTGAAAGATCAGCTGTTAACCTTATGGGGATTCTCTTGTGTGTTATTTTTCCCTTGCTGCTTTTAATATGTTTTCTTTGTATTTAATTTTTGACATTTTGATTAATATGTTTCTTGGCACATTTCTCCTTGGATTTATCCTGTATGGGACTCTCTGTGCTTCCTGCACTTGATTAACTCTTTCCTTTCCCATATTAGGGAATTTTCAACTATAATCTCTTCAAATATTTTCTCAGTCCCTTTCTTTTTCTGTTCTTCTGGAACCCCTGTAATTCGAATGTTGGTGCATTTAATGTTGTGTCAGAGGTCTGTGAGTCTGTCCTCAGTTCTTTTCATTCTTGTTTCTTTATTCTGCTCTGCAGTAGTTATTTCCACTCTTTTATTTTCCAGGTCCCTTATCCGTTCTTCTGCCTCAGTTATTCTGCTATTGATCCCATCTAAAGTATTTTTAATTTCCTTTATTGTGTTGTTCATTGTTATTTGTTTCATCTTTAGTTCTTGTAGGTCCTTGTTAACTGTTTCTTGCATTTTGTCTATACTATTTCCAAGATTTTGGATCATCTTAATTATCATTATTCTGAATTTTTTTTCAGGTAGATGGCCTTTTTCCTCTTCATTTGTTAGGTGTGGTAGGTTTTTATCTTGCTCCTTCATCTGCTGTATTTTTTCTGTCTTCACATTTTGCTTATCTTACTGTGTTTGGGGTCTACTTTTTGCAGGCTGCAAGTTTGTAGTTCCCATTGTTTTTGGTGTCTGTCCCTAGTGGCTAAGTTTGGTTCAATGGGTTATGTAGGCTCCTGGTGGAGGGGACTAGTGCCTGTGTTCTGGTGGATGAGGCTGGATCTTGTCTTTCTGGTGGGCAGGTCCCTGTCTGGTGGTGTGTTTTGGAGTGTCTGTGGCCTTATTATGATTTTAGGCAGCCTCTCTGCTAATGGGTGGGGTTGTGTTCCTGTTTTGCTAGTTGTTTGGTATAGGGTGTCCAGCACTGTAGCTTGCTAGTCATAGAGTGAACCTGGGTGCTGGTGTTGAGATGGAGATCTCTGGGCGATTTTCGCCATTTGATATTATGTGGAGCTGGGAGGTCTCTTGTTGACCAGTGTCCTGAAGTTGGCTCTCCCACCTCAGAGGCACAGCACTGACTCCTCGCTGCAGCACCAAGAGCCTTTCATCCACACGGCTCAGAATAAAAGGGAGAAAATGTAGAAAGAAAGAATTAGTAGAAGTAGAAAGAAAGAAAGAAAGAAAGAAGAAAAGAAGGAAAGAAAGAAAGGAGGGAAGGAGGGAGGGAGGAAGGAAGGAAGCATAGAGGGAAGGAAGGAAAAAAGAAAGAATGTAGATAAAGTAAAATAAAGTAAAATATAACAAAGTTATTAAAATAAAAAGCAATTATTAAGAAAAAAATTAAAAAAAAAACGGATGGATAGAACCCTAGGACAAATGGTGGAAGCAAATCTATACAGACAAAATCTCACACAGAAGCATACACATACACACTCACAAAAAGAGGAAAAGGAGAAAAATCATAAATCTTGCTCTCAAAGTCCACCTCCTCAATTTGGGATGATTTGTTGTCTATTCATGTATTCCACAGATGCAGGGTACATCAAGTTGATTGTGGAGCTTTAATCTGCTGCTTCTGAGGCTGCTGGGAGAGATTTCCCTTTCTCTTCTTTGTTCTCACAGTTCCCAGGGGCTCAGCTTTGTATTTGGCCCCGCCTGTGCATGTAGGTCGCCAGAGGGCTTCTGATTTTCGCTCAGACAGGACAGGGTTAAAGGAGCCGCTGCTTCGGGGACTCTGACTCACTCAGGTGGGGGGAGCGAGGGGCATGGAGTGCAGGAGAAACCTGTGGCAGCAGAGACCAGCGTGCTGTTGCAGCAGCCTGAGGTGCGCCGTGCGTTCTCCCAAGGAAGTTGTCCTTGGGTCTTGGAACTCTGGCAGTGGCGGGCTGCTCGGGCTCCCTGAAAGGGAGTTGTGGATAGTGAAGGGTGCTCGCACACAGGCTTCTTGGTGGCGGCAGCAGCAGCCTTAGCATCTCCTACCCGTCTCTGGGATACGCGCTTTTAGCGGTGGCTCGCGCCCGTCTCTGGAGCTCCTTTAAGCAGCGCTCTTAATCCCCTCTCCTTGCGCACCAGGAAACAAAGAGGGAAGAAAAAGTCTCTTGCCTCTTCGGTAGCTCCAGACCTTTTCCCAGACTCCCTCCCGGCTAGCCGTGGTGTACTAACCCCTTCAGGCTGTGTTCACACCACCAACACGAGTCCTCTCCCTGCACTCCAACCTAAGCCCGAGCCTCAGCTCGCAGCCCCGCCTGCCCCGGCGGGTGAGCAGACAAGCCTCTCAGGCTGGTGAGTGCCAGTCGGCACTGATCCTCTGCGCGGGAATCTCCCCATTTTGCCCTCAGCACCCCTGTTGCTGTGCTCTCCTCTGCGGCTCTGAAGCTCCCCCACTCCGCCACCTGCCGTCTCCTCCTGTGAAGGGGCTTCCTAGTGTGTGGAAACCTTTCCTCCTTCACAGCTCCCACCCACTGGTGCAGGTCCCATCCCTATTATTTTGTCTCTGTTTTTTCCTTTTTCTTCTGCCCTACCCAGGTTCGTGGGGAGATTTTTGCCTTTTGGGAGGTCTGAGGTCTTCTGCCAGCGTTCAGTAGGTTTTCTGTAGGAGTTGTTCCACGTGTAGATGTATTTCTGGTGTATTTTTAGAAGGTGCCTGAATTTCAGTGACACGTTGCTTTAGGATCTGGGTGGCAACTTCAGGAACATTCCTCTCTAGCTCCAAACACAGTTTTAAGTTTCTGCTATCAGATGTCCCTCTGGGTGAGACGGTTCTTAGGGCATAATTTCCACCATGTTCTTGGTCTGCTGGCTTTCTGGATGAAGTCGCTATTCTAGAGTGCTGCTTAAAGGAGCTCCAGAGACGGCCATGAGCCGGGGCTATCAGCACGGACCCCAGAGACGGGCATGAGACACTAAGGCTGCTGCCACCACCAAGAAGCCTGTGAGCAAGCACAGCTCACTACCCACACTGCCCTCCTGGGAGCCTGTGCAGCCCATCACTACCAGGGTCCCGTGATGCAGGGACAACTTCCCCAGGAGAATGCATGGCATACCTCAGGCTGATGCACCGTCCTGCTGGCCTCTGCTGCCGCAGGCTTGCCCCACATCTGTACCCCTCCCTGCCTCCAGCCTGAGTGAGCCAGAGCCCCTGAAGGAGCTGCTCCTCTAACCCTTTCCTGTCTGAGCGAAGAACAGAAACCCCCAGGTGACCTACATGCAGAGGCGAGTCCAAATCTAAAGCTGAACCCCGGGAGCTGTGCGAACAAAGAAGAGAAAGGGAAATTTCTCCCAGCAGCTTCAGAAGCAGTGGATTAAAGCTCCACAATCAACTTGATGTACGCTGCATCTGTGGTATACCTGAATAGAAAATGAATCATCCCAAATTGAGGAGGTGGACTTTGGGAGCAAAGATAAATTATTTTTTCCCCTTTTTCTCTTTTTGTGAGTGTGTATGTCTATGCTTCTGTGTGTGATTTTGTCTGTACAGCTTTGCTGTCACCATTTGTCCTAGGGTTCTGTCCAAAAATTTTTTGTCTTTTTTTTTTAACTTTTTAAAATTGTTTTCTTAATACTTATTTTTTATATTAATAACTTTATTTTATATTTTCTTTCTTTATTTCTTTCATTTCTTTATTTTTTCTCCCTTTTATTCTGAGCCATGTGGATGAAGGGCTCTTGCTGCTCCAGCCAGGAGTCAATGCTGTGCCTCTGAGCTGAGAGAGCCAATGTCAGGACACTGGTCCACAAGAGACCTCCCAGCTCCATATAATAAAAAATGGTGAAAGTCTCCCAGAGATCCCCGTCTCAAAAGCAACACCCAGCTTCACTCAACGACCAGCAAGCCACAGTGCTGGACACACTTTGCCAAACAACAAGGAAGACAAGAACACAAACCCACCCATTAGCAGAGAGGCTGCCTAAAATCATAATAAGGCCACAGACACCGCAAAACACAGCACCAGACGTGAACCTTCCCACCACAAATACATGATCCAGCCTCATCCACCAGAACACAGGCAGTAGTCCACTCCATAAGGAACCCTACACAACACACTAAACCAAACTTAGCCACTAGGGACAGACACCAAACACAATGGGAACTATGAACCTGCAGCCTGCGAAAGGAGACCCCAAACACAGTAAGATAAGCAAAATAAGAAGACAGAAAAACACACAGCAGATGAAGGAGCAAAATAAAAACCCACCAGACCTAACAAATGAAGAGGAAAAAGGCAGTCTACCTGAAAAAGAATTCAGAATAATAATAGTAAAGATGACCCAAAATCTTGGAAATAGAATACAGAAAATACAAGAAACATTTAACAAGGACCTAGAAGAACTAAAGAGCAAACAAACAATGATAAACAACACAATAAATGAAGTTAAAAATCCTCTAGAAGGGATCAATTGCACAATAACTTAGGAGGAAGATCAGATAAGTGACCTGGAAGATAAAATAGTGGAAATAAATATTGCAGAGCAAAATAAAGAGAAAAGAATGAAAAGAACTGAAGATAGTCTCAGAAGCCACTGACACAACATTAAATGCACCAAAATTAGAATTATAGGGGTCACAGAATAAGAAGAGAAAAAGGAAGGGACTGAGAAAATATTTCAAGAGATTATAGTTGAAAACTTCCCTAATATGGGAAAGGAAATTGTAAATCAAGTCCAGGAAGCACAGAGAAGCCCATACAGGATAAATCCAAGGAGAAACACACCAAGACACATATTAATCAAACTATCAAAAATTAAATACAAAGAAAACATATTAAAAGCAGCAAGGGGAAAACAACAAATAACACACAAGGGAATCTGCATAAGGTTAACAGCTGAACTTTCAGCAGAAACTCTGCAAGCCAGAAGGGAGTGGCAGGACATATTTAAAGTGATAAAGGAGAAAAAACTACAACCAAGATTACTCTACCCAGCAAAGATCTCATTCAGATTGGATAGAGAAATTAAAAGCTTTACAGACAAGCAAAAGCTGAGAGAGATCAGCACCACAAAACGAGCTTTACAACAAATGCTAAAGGAACTTCTCTAGGCAGGAATCACAAAAGACGGAAAAGACCTACAATAACAAACACAAAACAATTAAGAAAATGTGGATAGGAATATACATATCAATAGTTACTTTAAATGTAAGTGGATTAAATGTGCCCACCAAAAGACAGAGACTGGCTGAATGGAAAAAAAAACAAGACCCATATATATGGTGTCTACAAGAGACCCACTTCAGACCTAGGAACACAGACATACTGAAAGTGAGGGGATGCAAAAAGATATTCCATGCAAATGGAAATCAGATGAAAGCTGGAGTAGCAACTGTCATATGTAACAAGATAGACTTTAAAATAAAGACTATTAGAAGAGACAAAGAAGGGCACTACATAATGATCAAGGGGTCAATCCAAGAAGAAGATATAACAATTGTAAATATTTATGCACCCAACATAGGAGCACCTCAATACATAAGGCAAATGCTAACAGCCATAAAGGGGAAATCGACAGTAACAAAATAATAGTAGGGGACTTTAACACCCCACTTTCACCAATGGACAGATCATCCAAAATGAAAAATAAGGAAATACAAGCTTTAAATGATACATTAAAAAAGATGGACTTAATTGATAGATATAGGGCATTCCATCCAAAAACAACAGAATATACATTCTTCTCAAGTGCTCATGGATCATTCTCCGAGATAGACCATATCTTGGGTCACAAATCAAGCCTGGTAAATTTAAGAAAATTGAAATCATATCAAGTATTTTTTCTGACCTCAGTGCTATGAGAGTAGATATCAATTACAGGAAAAGATCTGTAAAAAATACAAACACATGGAGGCTAAACAATACACTACTTAATAACCAAGTGATCACTGAAGAAATCAAAGAGGAAATCAAAAATTACCTATAAACAAATGACAGTGGAGATACGATGCTCCAAAACCTATGGGATGCAGCAAAAGCAGTTCTAAGAGGGAAGTTTATAGCAATACAGTCCTACCTTAAGAAACAGGAAAATCTCAAATAAACAACCTAACCTTGCACTTAAAGCAATTAGAGAAAGAAGAACACAAAAAAACCTCATTTTAGCAGAAGGAAAGAAATCATAAAGATCAGTTCAGAAATAAATGAAACAGAAATGGAAACGATAGCAAATTTCAATAAAACTAAAACCTGGTTCTTTGAGAAAATGAACAAAATTGATAAACCATTAGCCAGACTCATCAAGAAAAAAAGGGAGAAGACTCAAATCAACATAATTAGAAATGAAAAAGGAGAAGTAAAAACTGACACTGCAGAAATAAAGGATTATGAGGGACTACCACAAGCAACTCTATGCCAATAAAATGGACAACCTGGAAGAAATGGACAAATTCTTAGAAGTGTAGATCCTGGCATGTCTGAACCAGGAAGAAATAGAAAATATGAACAGACCAATCACAAGCACTGATATTGAAACTGTGATTAAAAATCGTCCAACAAACAAAAGCCCAGGACCAGTTTGCTTCACAGGCGAATTCTATCAAACATTTAGAGAAGAGCTAACATCTATCCTTCTCAAACTCTTCCAAAATATAGCAGTGTTAGAAACATGCCCAAACTCTATTAGGCCACCATCACCCTGATACCAAAACCAGACAAATATGTCACAAAGAAAGTGACTACAGGCCAATATCACAGATGAACATAGATGCAAAAATCCTCAACAAAATATTAGCAAACAGAATCCAACAGCACATTAAAGGATCATACACCATTACCAAGTGGGGTTTATTCCAGGAATGCAAGGAGTCTTCAATGTACACAAATCAATCAATGTGTTAAACCATATTAACAAATAGAAGGAAAAAATCCATATGATCATCTCAGTAGACATTGAGAAAGCTTTTGACGAAATTCAACACCCATTTATGATATAAACCCTGCAGAAAGTAGCCATAGAGGGAACTTACCCTAAGATAATAAAGGCCATATATGACAAACCCACAGCCAACATCATCCTCAGTGGTGAAATACTGAAACCATTTCCACTAAGATCAGGAAGAAGACAAGGTTGCCCACTCTCACCACTCTTATTCATCATAGTTTTGGAAATTTTAGCCACAGCAAACAAAGAAGAAAAAGAAATAAAAGGAATCCAAATCGGAAAAGAAGAAGTAAAGCTGTCACTGTTTGCAGATGACATGATACTATACATAGAGAATCCTAAAGATGCTACCAGAAAACTACTAGAGCTAATCAATGAATTTGGTAAAGTAGCAGGATACAAAATTAATGCACAGTAATCTCTGGCATTCCTATACACTAATGATGAAAAATCTGAAAGTGAAATTAGGAAAACACTCCCATTTACCATTGCTACAAAAAGAATAAAATATCTAGGAATAAACCTACCTAAGGAGACAAAAACCTGTATGCAGAAAATTATGACACTGATGAAAGCAATTAAAGATGATACAAATAGATGGAGAGATATACCATATTCTTGGATGGGAAGAATCAACATTGTGAAAATGACTCTACTACCCAAAGCAATCTACAGATTCAATACAATCCCTATCAAACTACGACTGGCATTTTTCACAGAACTAGAACAAAAAATTTCATAATTTGTATGGAAACACAAAAGGCCCCGAATAGCCAAAGCAATCTTGAGAACGAAAAATAGAGCTGGAGGAATCAGGCTCGCCCTCTGCAGAATATACCACGAAGCTACAGTAATCAAGAGAGTATGGTACTGGCACAAAAACAGAAAGATAGATAAATGGAACAGGATAGAAAGTCCAGAGATAATCCCATGCACATATGGTCACCTTATCTTTGATAAATGAGGCAAGGATATACAGTGGAGAAAAGACAGCCTTTTTAATAAGTGGTGCTGGGAAAACTGGACAGGTACATGTAAAAGTATTAAATTAGAACACTCCCTAACACCATATACAAAAATAAACTCGAAATGGATTAAAGACCTAAATATAAGGCCAGATACTATCAAACTCTTAGAGGAAAACATAGGCAGAACACTCTATCACATAAATCACAACAAGATCCTTTATGACCCACCTCCTAGAGAAATGGAAATAAAATCAAAAATAAACAAATGGGATCTAATGAAACTTCAGTGCTTTGGCAGAGCAAAGGAAACCATAAACAAGATGAAAAGACAACCCTCAGAATGGGAGAAAATATTTGCAAATGAAGCAGCTGACAAAGGATTAATTTCCAAAATTTAGAAGCAGCTCATGCAGCTCAATATCAAAAAAGCAAACAACACAATCCAAAAATGGGCAGAAGACCTAAGTAGACATTTCTCCAAAGAAGATACATAAATTGCCAACAAACACATGAAAGAATGCTCAACATCATTAATCATTAGAGAAATGCAAATCAAAACTACAATGAGATATCATCTCACACCAGTCAGAATGGCCATCATCAAAAAATCTAGAAACAATAAATGCTGGACAAAGTGTGGAGAAAAGGGAACACTCTTGCACTGTTGGTGAGAATGTAAGTTGAAACAGCCACTGTGGAGAACAGTATGGAAGTTCCTTAAAAAACTAAGAATAGAACTACCATATAACCCAGCAATCCCACTACTGGGCATATCCCCTGAGAAAACCATAATTCAAAAAGAGTCATGTAACACAATGTTCATTGCAGCTCTATTTACGATAGCCATGACATGGAAGCAACCTAAGTGTCCATCAACAGATGAATGGATAAAGAAGATGTGGGACATATATGCAATGTAATATTACTCAGCCATAAAAAAACCGAAATTGAGTTATTTGTAGTGAGGGGGATGGACCTAGAGTCTGTCATACAGAGTGAAGTCAGAAAGGGAAAAACAAATACCCTATGCTAACACATATATATGGAATCTAAGAAAAACAAGTCATGAAGAACCTGGGGCAAGACGGGAATAAAGACACAGATCTTCTAGAGAATGGACTTGGGGATATGGGGAGGGGTAAGGGTAACCTGTGACAAAGTGAGAGAGTGGCATGGACATATATACAGTACCAAACGTAAAATAGATAGCTAGTGGTAAGCAGCTGCATAGCACAGGGAGATCAGCTCGGTGGTTTGTGAGCACCTAGATAGGGAGGTTGGGAGGGAGGGAGTTGCAAGAGGGAAGAGATATGGGAACATATGTATACGTATAACTGATTCACTTTGTTATAAAGCAGAAACTAACATACCATCGTAAAGCAATTATACTCCAATAAAGATGTTTAAAAAAAATTACGCTTGTGCAGAGCTTTCCCATCAATGTGTCTCAGGTAGCTTACAGGTGTATGCCTTGCAGATGTGCTACCTTGGGATAGTAGGGACTCCAAGCCTTCAGCATCCTTATTGGCTAACCTGAATAAATTTTACAATATTCCTTTTTTTTAATCTTGACTTTAATGGCAGGAAAGTATATCTTGACTTAAAAAGGTAAAAAAGCCTTGCATTACGAAGATTATTTCTCACATAATCTTTGCTTAAAACAAGTTCTGTCTTTGATTATTTTCTACTTATATTCCCTAATATATTTATACTATAATTAAATTCAAATGTTTCACATGTAACTCCATGATAAATCTATTGTGGAAGCAACATCCAGAAGAATTAGCTCTGAGAGTCCTCATGAGAAGCTCAAGTTTACATTAATCAAGTACATCTTTTTACATTGAGTTATGGAATTTCTGAGAAAGAATTCTTGCCTTTTCAACCATCAAACAAACACTCTACCACTCTCAGAAAAAGTGAGTTCCTTAATCTGTGTATCACCAGATGACCCACAGGACACTGAAGCACAAAATCAAAGGGATTCAAAATTGTTTTTTTTCCCCTAAAATGAACACAATTCTAAATGCCTTGCCTTCATCACCATTACTGTGCCCCTCACCCACACCTTCCCACCAAATATTCCTTTGTTTGCTCTGCTGAAAGTCATTTAACAATAAGCAAAGCCTTTCATTATACAAAATATAGGGAGGTCTGGTGATGAAAGACATGGGACTTTAAGAATTAATAAGCACATTTTATAAACCTACTGACATAATTGTACAAAGAATTTCTTTTTTTTTCTGGAAGGCTTTACTTCATCAGATCTTTTCTTAAGATATGATTTTTATGAGGGAAGACTTGGTACATCATGATCATGCAAATGCTGAAAAGGACTTCCTTTGAATATATGAAAGGGGAAACAAGAGATTAAACAAATACAAGCCTGAGCTATGTTTATCACTGTTTTCATAGATGATCATTCTAGCAACATACACAACTCAGATTTCAAGTTCCACAACCAGAGTAAGGAGCCACTAAATAGAAGGATTTGCCAAATAGAGAGTAGGAAAAACGCTCCATAACCAAATCATTTTTCTTTAAATCAATATGACCTCCAACAACTATTCTACTGAATGGAAATATTTATTTTTAATCAAAGTATACTAACATAATACACAGATATCTCATAACATAATGATTGTACTAAGATTATTACTAAAGAGATATTTGTTTTGATTCCCATCACAGACTTCCGAATAGTTTTAGAGGAAGCACCTTCAAATGTCAAAAGATAAGGTGGTTGCTTGCTTTATACCTTATTAAACCACCTTCAACCCCATCATCTGCCATTGTTCTTACTTCCCTATAATGCTCTATAATTTGAAATGGGTAAGAGTTCAGTAGTCATCCTTCTCACCATGGAAAGAACAAAAGCAAACTGAGCTAAAGATTCACTCATTTAGTTTTAAAGCAACAGTGGCCATAACATAAGGATTTTCTCATCACACAAGTTATTCACTAATTTAATTCCCATGAAACATGAATGTTGGACATTCCTAGTGTATTTAGATAAGTTGATTTCATATAGATAAGATTTCCTATTAGTTAAAGAGTTAGTTGTCATTGACCTACAAATTAAGAAAAAGGTAGAAGGAAGAAATATGATTAGGGTTGGCTTGAAAATAGCTCCTCTTGGGAGTTCCCTGGTTGCCTAATGGTTAGGATTCTGGGCTTTCTCTGCCATGGCCCAGGTTCAGTCCCTGGTCAGGGAACTAAGATCCTACAAGCCTCGCAGCACAGCCAAAAATAAATAAATAAACAAACAAACAAATAAATAAACTTCCCTTTCAGAGATCTTCCTCATCTTATAAAATAAGTTAATTAATAAAAGTTTTAAGAATGGTTCAGTAATTTTGACAGAGAACAACCAGTTTGATAACTCTTAAAATTTCCACATGAAAGTTCTAAGATACACTAAATAAAATAACTATCAATTATTTTTTTAAAAATATTTAAATTTACCTAAAATTAACAAAATTATTTCACTATTTTATCATTTCCAACAATAGCAAAAGGCATGCTCTATAATTTGAAATGGGCAAATTTGGCATATGGACCTTAGATAACAATTCTGCACCAGAAGATTTAAAAGAAAGTGGCGAAGCCCTGGGAATACAAAGCAGCAATTACTAGAAACCCTTTTGGGTTCATCAAGAAAAAACTTTCACATTCCTGAACATACGGACCTAACCAAAAAAAAAAAAAAAAAAAATCTATGATAACAGTTTTCAAATTCTGAGTTAGGTCGTCAAATGGCAGTCTGGAAAGCTACAGAATAATAGGCACTTTTAATTGTTTGTTTTGTTTTGCGGTACCCGGGCCTCTCACTGCTGTGGCCTCTCCCGTTACGGAGCACAGGCTCCGGACGCGCAGGCTCAGCGGCCATGGCTCACGGGCCCAGCCGCTCCGCAGCATGTGGGATCTTCCCGGACCGGGTCACGAGCCTGTGTCCCCTGCATCGGCAGGCGGACTCCCTGCCACCAGGGAAGCCCTTAATTGTTTATTTATTTTCTGATGATAGTAGTTTTAAATAAGTGATTTGAAATCTAAGTCCCAAGGATTGTATATGTGCTTGGTCTCTTGTATAGGCTTATAAAGTTGCTGGAAGCTTCACCAGAAGGAACATAACTCATTAGATCTGAGGTTCTATCTCGGCTGTGCGATTTCAGAAAAAATACCACTTAAATATCTAATTCTAATTTTTATCATCCAAATAAAATGGGTGATATTTACAAGGGTCCTTAAAGCACTATTCTTCTGTAGTCTCAGCAATGTAAGTTACTTTAATTGGAACACACCCTGAAGCTTAACACACCCTTTAATAGCCTGGTGGGAGGAGGTTATTGAATGAACTTGATGTACTGAGCTATCAAAGAGCCTCTGAGAGATTGATCAACAAGTGAAAAATCTCAGCTTCTTATTTAAAAAGGCAAGTTATGGGCTTCCCTGGTGGCGCAGTGGTTGAGAGTCCGCCTGCCGATGCAGGGGACACGGGTTCGTGCCCCAGTCCGGGAAGATCCCATATGCCGTGGAGCGGCTGGGCCCGTGAGCCATGGCCGCTGAGCCTGAGCGTCTGGAGCTTGTGCTCTGCAATGGGAGAGGCCACAGCAGTGAGAGGCCTGTGTACCGCAAAAAATAAAAATAAATAAATAAATAAATAAAAATAAAAAGGCAAGTTATTAGTTTAGCCATTACTTTAAGTCAGTCACACATTCTCAACATTCTCCTCTTTGCCTGAGAACACAGATAATACAGGAAAATTGAGGAAAAAGCCCACATTGCTTTGTGAATATCTTTGAGCTTATTTGTATGTGCCCTCATGCCTATGTCCCTGCTCTTATCCTCCTGTCATTTATCAAATTTAATTGCTTATTTGTTGTCTGTATTTCAGGTATGACCACAAATTCCATGATAGCAGAAAGCTGACAAGTCTTGTTCACTCTTCTATCTCTAACATATAGCACAGGTCCTAGATCTTAGTAGGTAATCAATTGAATTATTGAAAGTGAATTGACAAAAGATTGATCCTTAAGAATGTTACATTAGTAACTTGGTATTTTAAGGTAAGCCTGATTCACAATGTATCTACGCTGAGAGAGATCAGTAAGATCTTCAAACAACACCAAGCCTCACTTTTCCAATATTTATTTATCATTCCTCTAAGCCAGAACTATGAAAGTGAATGAAAAGCCATCAACAGCTTCTCTCTCTCCACCTGCATTCAGGGCTAACTATCAGTGAAATGATCAAAAAGCAGTCAGGCAGCAGGAGAGAAGAGACTAATGAAGCTTTGACACAATCTAATAGCCACAGGTCCTGACTCAGGATAGTTTGAAGAGAGTATTCACAAGATGCCAGTTATATTATTTCTGCTCTGAAATTTCCTTTGACCAAGCATGCTAAACAAAACAAAATAAAACAAAATTAAAGATTTTACATTCTACCTTAAAAATGAAAAAGCAAGAATTTATATTTTAGGTATTGAAAAACTATACTGGGCTTCCGTGGTGGCGCAGTGGTTGAGAGTCCGCCTGCTGATGCAGGGGATTACGGGTTCGTGCCCCAGTCCGGGAGGATCCCACATGCCACAGAGCTGCTGGGCCCATAAGCCATGGCCGCGGAGCCTGTGCTTCACAACAGGAGAGGCCACAACAGTGAGGGCCCCGCGTACCGCAAAAAAAAAACAAAAACAAAAACAAAAAAACTATACTGTATCCTTACCTTTGTGTTTTACATGTGCTTTGTGTATTTCCAAGTGGATTGTGCATGTGTGTGTTGCAGAGGGTGAATATATGCCTTCACTCACATGCATATACCTGCATATATGTGTAGGCAACAGTAAATGTGGGGACAGTAAACAAGGGCTTGTGGTACAGAAGAAATGACAGTACTTTACAAGCGTTTACTGCCTTTCCTAGTATTGTTTATATACCCTGGGTGAAGTATCTCCAACCTGTACAGGATGTGGACAAGAAAATAGAAGGTTAGAGCTTTGCAAATGCATTTGTAATAGGACAAGTAGACTTACAAACCCTATGCTAACATTTATGATTTTTAATGTATTCTTGCATTTTCTGCTTTTCAACAAGGGAGAAAGATTTAATGAATATGGATTTGTTGTAGGGAAGAAACGTGGAGTACAGTAGTTATTACATATTGGCATTTCAGCCCAGAATTCAGTTGATTAGACTGAATTCCATTTAACTTTCTAAGAAGGAACAAATAAATACTCAAAATCCTACCTGCAGGGACTTCCCTGGTGGCACAGTTGTTAAGAATCCACCTGCCAATACAGGGGACACGGGTTTGAGCCCTGGTCCGGGAAGATCCCACATGCCGCGGAGCAACTAAGCCCATGCGCCATAACTACTGAGCCTGTGCTGTAGAGCCCGCGAGCCACAACTACTGAGCCTGTGTGCCACAGCTACTGAAGCCCACGTGCCTACAGCCCGTGCTCCACAACAAGAGAAGCCACCACAATGAGAAGCCCGTTCACCACAACAAAGAGTAACCCCACTTGCCGCAACTAGAGAATGCCCGCGCGCAGCAATGAAGACCAAATGCAGCCAAAAATAAATAACAAATAAATAAATTTAGTAAAAAAAAAAAAAAAAAAAATCCTACCTGCATCCTCCATTAGATAATCCATTTTCTGTAACTATTTCCTAAACCATAGTAATGACTTAGTAATGGTTTAGCATTTAATCACTTAGAAAGCGCTATCTGACATGAAACCTCTGTCCACACCTGTCAAAACTCTGCTCACCTACCAAGCCTCAGCTCAAATTCTGCTTTTCAGCCTTGCTTTCCTGCATTCCCTAGATTGCTAGGAATTAATGCCTCTTTTTCTCCAGCCTGTATATGGGTATTCTGCTCTCCCTCTCTAAGAGCAGGCTATGTTTGCAGTCGCTGGGGGGTGAGGGGGCGGGGTCTTATTGCTGTAACACTGCTAGGGAGCAATCTAAGTCTGAAGTTAATTAACAGGAAGCCCATCTGTATAAAGATGTGAGTCACATTCTTGAATATATCCCTTATCAGAAATAAAGGTAATGCTTTACCTCCCATCTACTTTATTCCTTTGTCCTATTTCTAATTTCTTTAGAGAAAAATGGGGTGTGATGTATCCAGTCTTTAAAAGACCCCAACTGACTCGCAATGAGCTCCTGCCTGCAGTTACTCAATCTCCCCGATGACTCTGCATAGCCACTCCAGACTGGGATTCCTCCTACCTTGCAGGATAGAATCCACAATTCTCAGTTTGTGTTTTCCCCTTAAGCAGAACCCAAGAAAAAGACTGGGGTGTATGCAGTTTATTAGGGAGGTAATCTCCCAGAGTGGGAGTGAGGTATTTGTGAGAAAGACAGAAAAAGAGAAATCCATTATAAGAGTATGTTATCAAAGTCATTGAAGGCAACACAGCTTCCTCATGCCCCCAGGCTTTTGAGAATCATATAGGATGCTTTGCCCACCTGAGAATTAACTAGGAGAAGTGTTTATCTGTGAGCTCACATCTCCTATTAGTTAGAGAGACCTACACTTCTGGGCTGTTCACACATGCTTGTGGAATGGACTTTTCAGCATCTGTGGCATTGGAGCCACAGGGTGAAAAGCTAAAGTCATGCAGTACATGCTTGAGGTAAGACATTGTCTGCATAATGTGAGTTGAAGCCTGCATCATCAGCCATGGCTGAAATCAGAATTGAGGCTAAGAGAATGAGTTGAGTCATCAGAGGTATATGAAACACACTGTCTTCAAGACACACATTGAGCTGGCATTGCCTATATTTCCAGCCTCATATCCTGCCACTTCTCCTTCCCACATGAAAGGCAACTAGGATTAAAGTGCATGCAGTTCTAAGAATACATCATTCTATTTCATACTCCATGCTTTTCCACATATCAATCATTTCTCATTCTCAAGCCTACTCATCTTCCAAAGCTGTTTTGGTATTTCTGCATAAGCTAATGGAGCCAGGAAGCCCCAAAGGGGGAGCTCCCATGCACTACTACTCACCTTTGCTTGTAGATCCCAGCAGGAAACAGTTTCATTTACACACCCCAGCAGGAGGAAAACAGATTTTCTCCTTGCCCAGCAACAGCCAGCCAGTGAGAAACTGCCATTCAGCCAATGAGAGCTGCCACCATCCTGAACTCCCGCTCTTCTCCAGTGAACTTTGTTCAGAACAGCCCCTCTCAACTTCTTCCTCTTTCCTCTATGAAAGAAAGCTCCTCTCCTTTGTTCTCTGGACTTGCCTATGGTTCATCATAGTTTCCTAGTCCCAAATTGTAATCCCCAGATAAACTCATTTTGTTGGCAAAAAAAACAAAAACATAAAAACTGGCTACTTTATTTTTAAGGTTGACCCTTTATATTTAGTACATTAAATATCATAAGGTATGCTTCATGTAACTTTTTATTGAAGTATAATATAGTTTAAAGTGCAAAATCATAAGCACATTTCTTGATGAATTTTCACGAGAGGAATACATTTATTTAGCCACCATGCAGATAAAAAATATAATACTACTAGCAGCCCTCTCTTTGCCCCATCATAAACTACAAACTGCTCCTCAGAGTAACTATCTTGACTTTTATCTCTATATGTTATTTTTGTCTTTTTGTGGATTTTATATAAATGGAATTACACAATTTGTATTCATTTGTCTTATTACTTTCATCCAATATTTTGTTTGTGAGATTTTATCCAAGTACTCGTGCATGGCAATTTTTTCTCACTTCTGTATAGTATTCCATTAATATATCACAATTTGTTTTTTTTATTGATGAGCATTGAGTTATTTTAAGCTTTAGGATATTATGAAGAAAGCTTTATGACTAATACTGTATATGACTTTTGATATAAATATGCATGTATTTCTATTGGGTATATACATAAGAATACTTCCTGTTTTAAAGGTAACTTGGTCTGAAATTAGTATAGCTAAGCTAGGCTTCTTTTGCTTAGTGTTCTCATGGTTTACATTCTTTTGCATTCTATTACTTTCAATCTTTCTTATCCTTGTATTTAAGTTTTCTCTTTTAATATCAGCATTTCCTTGGGTTTAAATTTGTGCTTCACCAGATACAGGCTTTGAATTTGCAGAAGGGAGGCCTGCCTGGGCTAGTGCTGTGGATGGGTAATTCTTTCTAACTCTGAGGTTCAGTATTAGGGAGCCCTTCTGCCAGAAGTCACATTCTCTAGTGGGACCAATAACTTTATCAGTGATAAGGGTGCACCTTGAGTTGCCAGGTAAATACATCATGCTCAGTGAATTTTGAATTTCAGTTATAAAACAAATAATGTTTTAGTATAAGTATGTTCCAAATATTGCATGGGACATATTTATACTAAAGCATTATTTGTTGTTTATCTGAAATTCAAATTTAAGTGGGTGTCCTGTATTTTTACTTGATAAATCTGACAACCTTAGGTATTCAGTCTGATAATCAAATGTCAGTATTTTGTTCATAACAAACTATTGTAATTATTGATATATTTAGGTTAATAGCTACCATCTTACTACTTTTCAACATTTGCACCACTCATAAATTTCTGTTTTTCTCCTTACTTGATTTGATCAATAAAGTATTATTCTTATTATTTCATAAGAAAATTACCAACCTATTAGCCTCATAGTTACATATTATTTTACTATTCTCTTAGCGTTACTAGAGATTATAATATGTATTCTGATTTATTACATTTTAGAGAAATTAGTATATATATATGATATCCCAGGTAATGTCAGAAATATAGACTCTCTTAGCTCTGAACTTTTGTGATTTACTTGGAATGCATTATGTCTACATATACGTTAAACTCCACAATATACCGTGATTATTTTGTACAATTAATATTTCTTTATACTTACCCACAAATCTTTTCCATTTATCTTCATTATTTTATGCATTTCAGCGTTTCCATCTGGGTCAATTTTCCTTTTGCTTAAGTACTCTTTTTTTTTTTTAAACATCTTTATTGGAGTATAATTGCTTTACAATGGTGTGTTAGTTTCTGCTTTACAACAAAATGAATCAGTTATATATATACATATGTTCCCATATCTCTTCCCTCTTGCATCTCCCTCCCTCCCACCCTCCCTATCCCACCCTTTCAGGTGGTCACAAAGCACTGAGCTGATCTCCCTGTGCTATGCGGCTGCTTCCCACTAGCTATCGATTTTACGTTTGGTAGTGTATATATGTCCATGCCTCTCTCTCGCTTTGTCACAGCTTACCATTCCCCCTCCCCATATCCTCAAGTCCATTCTCTAGTATGTCTGTGTCTTTATTCCTCTTTTACCCCTAGGTTCTTAATGACATTTTTTTTCTTAAATTCCATATATATGTGTTAGCATACGGTATTTGTCTCTCTCTTTCTGACTTACTTCACTCTATATGACAGACTCTAGTTCTATCCACCTCATTACAAATAGCTCAATTTCATTTCTTATTACGGCTGAGTAATATTCCATTGTATATATGTGCCACATCTTCTTTATCCATTTATCCGATGATGGACACTTAGGCTGTTTACATTTCCGGGCTATTGTAAATAGAGCTGCAATGAACATTTTGGTACATGACTTTTTTTTTCTTCTGGGAACTTAACATCTTTATTGGGGTATAATTGCTTTACAATAGGGTGCTAGTTTCTGCTTTATAACAAAGTGAATCAGTTATATATATACATATGTTCCCATATCTCTTCCCTCTTGCATCTCCCTCCCTCCCATCCTCCCTATCTCACCCCTCCAGGCGGTCACAAAGCACCAAGCTAATCTCCCTGTGCTATGCGGCTGCTTCCCACTAGCTATCTACCTTACGTTTGGTAGTTTATATATGTCCATGCCTCTCTCTCGCTTTGTCACACTTCGCCCTTCCCCCTCCCCATACCCTCAAGTCCGTTCTCTAGTAGGTCTGTGTCTTTATTCCTGTCTTACCCCTAGGCTCTTCATGACATTTTTTTTTTCTTAAATTCCATATATATGTGTTAGCATACGGTATTTGTCTATCTCTTTCTGACTTACTTCACTCTGTATGACAGACTCTAGGTCTATCCACCTCATTACAAATAGTTCAATTTCGTTTCTTTTTATGGCTGAATAATATTCCATTGTATATATGTGCCACATCTTCTTTATCCATTCATCCGATGATGGGCACTTAGGTTGTTTCCATCTCCGGGCTATTGTAAATAGAGCTGCAATGAACATTTTCTACATGACTCTTTTTGAATTATGGTTTTCTCAGGGTATACACCCAGTAGTGGGATTGCTGGGTCATATGGTAGTTCTATTTGTAGTTTTTTAAGGAACCTCCATACTGTTCTCCACAGTGGCTGTATCAATTTACATTCCCACCAGCAGTGCAAGAGGGTTCCCTTTCCTCCACACCTTCTCCAGCATTTATTGTTTCTAGATTTTTTGATGATGGCCATTCTGACTGGTGTGACATGATACCTCATTGTAGTTTTGATTTGCATTTCTCTAATGATTAGTAATGTTGAGCATTCTCTCATGTGTTTGTTGGCAGTCTGTATATCTTCTTTGGAGAAATGTCTATGTAGGTCTTCTGTCCATTTTTGGATTGGGTTGTTTGTTTTTTTGTTATTAAGTTGCATGAGCTGCTTATAAATTTTGGAGATTAATCCTTTGTCAGTTGCTTCATTTGCAAATATTTTCTCCCATTCTGAGGGTTGTCTTTTGGTCTTGTTTATGGTTTCCTTTGCTGTGCAAAAGCTTTGAAGTTTCATTAGGTCCCATTTGTTTGTTTTTATTTCCATTTCTCTAGGAGGTGGGTCAAAAAGGATATTGCTGTGATTTATGTAATAGAGTGTCCTGCCTATGTTTCCTCTAAGAGTTTGATAGTTTCTGGCCTTACATTTAGGTCTTTAATCCATTTTTAGCTTATTTTTGTGTATGGTGTTAGGGAGTGATCTAATCTCATACTTTTCCATGTACCTGTCCAGTTTTCCCAGCACCACTTATTGAAGAGGCTGTTCTTTCTCCACTGTACATTCCTGCCACCTTTATCAAGGATAAGGTGTCCATATGTGCGTGTGTTTATCTCTGGGCTTTCTATCCTGTTCCATTGATCTATCTTTCTGTTTTTGTGCCAGTACCATACTGTCTTGATTACTGTAGCTTTGTAGTATAGTCTGAAGTCAGGGAGCCTGATTCCTCTAGCTCCGTTTTTCGTTCTCAAGATTGCTTTGACTATTCGAGGTCTTTTGTGTTTCCATACAAATTGTGAAATATTTTGTTGTATTTCTGTGAAAAATGCCAGTGGTAGTTTGATAGGGATTGCATTGAATCTGTAGATTGCTTTGGGTAGTAGAGTCATTTTCACAATGTTGATTCTTCCCATCCAAGAACATGGTATATCTCTCCATCTATTTGTATCATTTTAAATTTCTTTCATCAGTGTCTTATAATTTTCTGCATACAGGTCTTTTGTCTCCTTAGGTAGGTTTATTCCTAGATATTTTATTCATTTTGTTGCAATGGTAAATGGGAGTGTTTTCTTGATTTCACTTTCAGATTTTTCATCATTAGTGTATAGGAATGTCAGAGATTACTGTGCATTAATTTTGTATCCTGCTCTACTTTACCAAATTCATTGATCAGCTCTAGTAGTTTTCTGGTAACATCTTTAGGATTCTCTATGTATAGTATCATGTCATCTGCAACACGTTCTCTCTCGGAAATGAAATAAACCTTGACTGTCTTCACTCTGCAAACACCACATAGGACTTGCACTACTTGATTGACTCAGTCTTTATGGAGGCAGCTCACACCAAACCTTGCGGATGGGAAACTCTGGGGCTTCCCATGAGGTTTGGGGTCACGTTCTCTCCCCCCTCTTGCTAGGGAGGGTCGTCGGATGACCTCCTACCATGCAATGGAGACCTCAAGGCTTCTTATGAGCAAGCTCACTTTTCTTCACAGAGGCATTCCTAGAAGTGACTTAAAGATGTGAAACATGAGTGTTTTTCAGGCAACCTTGAGTCCTCCACTGTCTAGATTTGAAATGGGGAAATGTAGCCTTTTGCAGTCTTGCTATTTGCCCAGTGGATCTCACTGCACCTTTTCCGATCTTTTCTGACCAGCTAGAGCAACCACTTTGAGCACGCTTCACCCTTCCACGATGACACTTTTCGCCGCAGTGTGCTCTGCGCGTGGTGCATTTCATAACCGTCTGAATGCACTCGGTAAGCGTAGGTGTCTTTGGAGGTTCCAAAGGTATAGCAATTCTCAGCATATATCTCTGCCTACTTTTGGGTGGGACCCCTAGCCATGTTTCTGCTTCAATTAATGGATGTCGTGCATGAGCTCCCCAAGTGAATGGGAAGCCCGCGGGTTTCTTGCAGTGTGGCTCATGTATCCTCAGTTTGCCAGACCCGAATTAAAAGAAAGCCTCCCTACAAACGACTTCCTGAGTTTGTATGAAAGCTGCAGAATGCTAGCCATCATAAGGAGAAACCCGATCCTGGCTCCTCCAACTGCACAGAAAGGATTGTACCGAGAGGAGTTTTTCCCTTCATGGTGCTCACGAGGCTTTTGGGATACAGTGTACCACTGCAAAGGTCACAGACGAGACTGCTGTGCCATGAGAGGCATACTAGAGCTAAAGCAGTCCTGTGACCTAGCCTTCCAGCAAACGGAGGCACCCCTCTCTCTGGTGATCGGGAAAGGTCCACCATCCTTCGAAACAAAAGGTCACTTTGGATGGTATTGTAGCTGCAGATTGCAGTGGGATGAGCCCATAGGAATGAATGGCAAGCACCTGGATTCTTTTGGGAAAACTCGGTGTTCCTGATAGAGGCTTTTGGGGAATGAAGACAAATGGGCAACGTGTTTTTCAGGCAGCAGGAGCAGTAAACCAAGGCGCTTTCGAATTCCCAACTTGATCCCGTAGCGCACTTACCAGCACTCTCTCACTGATGTACTGGGGACTTTGGGAACACACAGGGCCCTTCCAAGATGGCACAATGGACTCTGGAGTTCAGCATGCGAACCATAGCATTGCCCTATAATGACACAGTCAGGCTTAGGGGACTTCGGAAGGTCCAAATGCCTCAAATTCTTCCCGGTAGTTGGGTTCTTTCTTCTAGCTGGGCCGAAAGACTACCTTCCCTTCATGGTAGAGATACCGAAGGTATAAACACCCAGGATGTACCTTATTCACTGGCATTATTTCAGTGCAACACAGGCGGCACAAAGGAGTGCCACGTGAACATAAGACTGGCTAGAATTGCTTCCCCGAGGCTGCTGTAAAGCTCTAGAAAGCAAGCTGTGCATGCAAGAAAACAGTTCATTACCTTTCTACCTGCATAGATAGAGGTGATACCATCAGTCGGGTTCCCGTTCTGTTACTTGAAAGCCACACTAGGGAATCATAGGACAGACTTTCTCTCTGGGAAATGATTTCATACACGACTGTCATTAGCCTATAAAAAGCAAACAGGAGTTACAGCACTGGATGGACTCAGTGTTTCTTGAGCAGGCTGCACCCAAAAGTCTGCTGATGGGAAACTCTGTGGCTTCCCTGCAGGCTTGTGGTCACCTTCTCTTCGCACTCTAGGTAGGGAGGCGCGTCAGAGGAGCTCTCAAGAAGCACTGGAGACTTCAGGGATTCTTCCCAGAAAACTCACTCTTCTTCACTGAGGCATTCCTGGAAGTGAATAAAAGCTGTGCAACAGAAATGTTTTTCAAGCAGCCTTGGTGCCTCCACTATCTAGTTTTGGAATGGGTATTACTGCCTTTCCCTGGCTCACCTTGTGCCTAGTGGATCACACTGCACATTTTCATCCCTTTTCTGACCAGCTACTGGAGACACTGTGGACAAACTTCACCCTTCCCTGATGACACTTTTGGAGCAGCGTGCTCTCAGTGTGGTGCATTGCATAATCATTTAAGTGCCCACATTAGGCCTAGGTGTGTTGGAAGTTCCATGGCCTAGCATGGCTCCGAGTATATCTCTGCTCACTTTTGTGTTGGACCCGTAGCCAGGTTTCTGCTTCCACCAGAGACGTGTCAGGCATGAGGTTCGCAACTGAATTGGAAGCCCCGTGACTTTTTGCCGTGCAGCTCAGCTCTCCGCCCTTGAAAGAAAGCCTCCTAGATCCATCTTCCTGAGGTTGTTTGAAGGGTGAGGAACGCTACCCATCCAAAGTAGAAAGCCACTCCTGGTTCTTCAAACTGCAGAGAGAGGGTTGTTCCCAGAGTTGCTTGTCCCTCGATGGTGCTCAGCACGCTTCTGGTATACAGCACGCTTCTGGTATCCAGTGAAAGACGTGATAGACGCGAGGTCCTAGGCCACGTGAGGCATACTAGAGCTCAAGCAGTCCATTGACTAAGGCTTCCAGGACACTGGTGCACCCCCAATTTGGGAGATGGGAAAAAGTGCACCTTACCCCGAGACCAGAGGTTAGGTACTCTTGGAAGTTTACCTACGGAATGCTGTGGGATGGGCTCGCGGTAAAGAATCGCCACCACCTTGTTTCGTTCCGGAACACTCACTGTCCCTCACAAAGGAATTTGTGGAGTGAAGCCGAATAGGCAATGTGTTTTTCAGCCAGCTTTGAAGCAGCAACCAAGTCACTTCCTAAGAGAGGAAAAGCGGCTTTTCCTGACATTTTCTAATTACCACCTTGACCCCACAGCGCCTTTACCAGCACTCTCTGACTTATTCCTGGAGACTTTGGGACACACTGGGCCTTTCCATAATGACACATTGGACATCTGACTACTGCATGCGGGGCAGAGCATCACCATGTAATCACCTAGCCAGGTCTAGGGTACTTAGGCACACCAAATTCTTCCCATTGTTACCGGTATTTCTGTACCTTTTCTTACGCTGGGCCAGAAGTCTACTTCCCCTACCTTGTGGACATACAACAGGAATGAGTACCCATGATGTATCTTAGTCTCAGGGAATGTGTCAGTTCAACTCCTTGGCCTTTACCAAGGTAGAGCTGTGCTGAAAGTGACTGTCCACTACTGTGCTCCCTGGGCTGTTATAAAGCTGTAGAAAAAGAGGTACGCCAAGAAGGGACACACTTCAGCTCCCTTCCCTCTTCGTAGAAAGAGTTGAGGCCTACTTTCTCTTTCACTTTTTGTTACTTAAAAGACACACTAGGGACTCACGGGACACATGTTCTCTCTTGGAAATGAAATTCAACGCAAGTGTCTTCAGCCTGCAAATACCATATAGGACTTGCACCCCTTGATCCACTCAGTCTTTACGGAGGCGGCTCACACCACACTTTGCAGATGGGAAATTCTGGGGATTCCCATGAGGCTTGGGGTCACGTTCTCTTCCCCCTCTTGCTAGGGAGGGTCGTCGGATGACCTCCTACCATGCAATGGAGATCTCAAGGCTTCTTACGAGCAAGCTCAATTTTCTTCACGGAGGCATTCCTAGAAGTGACTTAAAGATGTGAAACATGAGTGTTTTTCAGGCAGCCTTGAGACCTCCACTCTCTAGATTTGAAATGTGGAAACAGCCCTTTGCAGTCTAGAACTAAAGCACTCCATTGACTCAGGCTTCATGGAAGCAGCTGCACACCAAACTTTGCTGATTGGAAAACCTGGACCTTACCTTGAGGGTAGAGGTCAAGTTTAGTTTGCCCATTAACTAAAGTGTGCTTTGGGAGGAGCTAGTAGGAAGGAATTGAGACCACCCTGTCTTTTTTTGCCTTACAATGGTGTGTTAGTTTCTGCTTTATAACAAAGTGAATCAGTTATACATATACATATGATCCCATATCTCTTCCCTCTTTCATCTCCCTCCCTCCCACCCTCCCTATCCCACTCCTCCAGGCGGTCACAAAGCGCTGCTCTAATCTCCCTGTGCTATGCGGCTGCTTCCCACTAGCTATCTACCTTATGTTTGGTAGTGTATATATGTCCATGCCGCGCTCTCACTTTGTCACAGCTTACCATTCCCCCTCCCCATATCCTCAAGTCCATTCTCTAGTATGTCTGTGTCTTTATTCCTGTCTTACCCCTAGGTTCTTCATGACATTTATTTTCTTAAATTCCATATATATGTGTTAGCATACGGTATTTGTCTTTCTCTTTCTGACTTACTTCACTCTGTATGACAGACTCTAGGTCCATCCACCTCACTACAAATAACTAAATTTTGTTTCTTTTTATGGCTAAGTGATATTCTGTTGTATATATGTGCCTCATCTTCTTTATCCATTCATCTGTTGATGGACACTTAGGTTGCTTCCATGTCATGGCTGTTGTAAATAGAGCTGCAATGAATATTTTGGTACATGACTCTTTTTGAATTATGATCTTTCTCAGGGTATATGCCCAGTAGTGGGATTGCTGGGTCATATGGTAGTTCTATTTGTAGTTTTTTTAGGAACCTCCATAGTGGCTGTATCAATTTACATTCCCACCAACAGTGCAAGAGTGTTCCCTTTTCTCCACACTTTGTCCAGCATTTATTGTTTCTAGATTTTTTGCTGATGGTCATTCTGACTGGTGTGACATGATATCTCATTGTAGTTTTGATTTGCATTTCTCTAATGATTAATGATGTTGAGCATTCTTTCATATGTTTGTTGGCAGTCTGTATATCTTCTTTGGAGAAATGTCTATTTATATCTTCTGCCCATTCAGGATTGTGTTGTTTGTTATTTTGTTATTGAGCTGCATGAGCTGCTTGTAAATTTTGGAGATTACTCCTTTGTCAGTTGCTTCATTTGCAAATATTTTCTCCCGTTCTGAGTGTTGTCTTTTGGTCTTGTTTATGGTTTCCTTTGCTGTGCAAAAGCTTTGAAGTTTCATTAGGTCCCATTTGTTTATTTTTGTTTTTATTTCCATTTCTCTAGGAGGTGGGTCAAAAAGGATCTTGCTGTGATTTATGTCATAGAGGTTCTGCCTACTTTTTCCTTTAACAGTTTGATAGTGTCTCGCCTTACATTTAGGTCTTTAATCCATTTTGAGTTTATTTTTGTGTATGGTGTCAGGGAGTGTTCTAATTTCATTCTTTTACATGTACCTGTCCAGTTTTCCCAGCACCACTTATTGAAAAGGCTGTCTTTTCTCCACTGTATATTCTTGCCTCCTTTATCAAAGATAAGGTGACCATATGTGCATGGGTTTATCTCTGGGTTCATATGCTGAAAGCCCAGTCTTTAAGAAACTTTGTTCCTCTAGTGTGTAGGACTCATTCACTTTCTGTATGGGAAAGAAAACTTCACCTGGATTTGAAAGGCCTTCACAATAGATATGCCGTTGGAACACAGAGCTTTGCTTAGCTTTCAAAATACCTCCCCAAAGAGCAGTCTCACAGGTCTCTTACACACACAGTGATACTCCCTTCTTCGCACTTCAAGGACGCCTTCCACCGAGTGAAAAGACTCAGCGTGGAGTCGTTTTTTCTTAAGTATGGCAAGAAATAATGGGCCACATTCCTCACATGAGAAACATGCTTAACGATGCCGTCCTAATGTCTTTGCCTTCTAATAGATTTGGGCGTGCCTGGTTTAGCTCCACAGAGCATGGAAAATACAAAGGCTAGATTAACATGTCTTGGGAGCCAATCACTACATACGGCACACAAAAGCGATAAATTCCCTTCCTAGAAGGAGCACTGTTAGAGAAAATTTGTGCTGGTGCGAACGATCTCCTGCTGACTAAGGGGATACTTTTCCTTGTATACATTTAGGGAGGACTTTGCTACTGTTACAGAGTCTAAGCTCGCGTTGCTCACTGCACAACATGCCAATAAATTGTAGACGAGGCGTTGAGGCAAGGAATACGACTTTATTCAGAAAGCTGGCAGAGTGAGAAGCTTGCAGACTAATGTCTCAAAGTAACTATCTTATCAGGGTTTGGATTCCAGTTTTTATTATAGCCCAGAGAGTGGGAGGAAATGAGGAAGTAAAGTAAAATGGCCTTAAGTTTTACAAATATCCCCTGGAATGGCCAGCCTCGGGGAGGGGATGTGTTAATTTCTTTCTTGTAGCCATCCACACGTGGACAGGGTCTGGATGTTTCCCTGAACATAGGCACTTTGGTTTAACATTCAGGCAGAGGGGCAGGGTTCCACAAGGCAGGCTATTATGTATAAACAGTGTCTTTTTAGTGAACAACAGCAGTGGGAAGTAACTCTTAAAGTAAAATAAACAGATCCTACATGTAGTCAGATTTGGCTCTTCCCTGTTACACTACTATTCTCCATGAGGGATGCATTCTTGAAGAAAGACTCAACATCACCTACCCCAACTCTAGTGGTTCTAGTCTGTGAAGCAAACCCCTCCCTGCTTCAGGCACTTCGGTTAAGTTCCAGGCATGGAAACCACCCTGTGCTCTCACCCAGCTTGTGAGCAACACAACCATTTCCTAAACGGGAGCCCAGCCTTTCCATGCAGTCGGGCAGGCCATTCCCTCCTATTTGGCTGTGGAACACAGAGCCTCCATCCAGCATTCCACTCGACGTGAGAAGTCTTATTTGTTCATGGCTCTCTCACACTGCATGAGGTACTCTAAATCCTCTGTCAATATCCCATTCCCTGAGAGCATCAGGGAGGTGACTCGTCCAGCATAGAAGGAACATGTACTTTTTCCTTATGGGAAAGAAGCCTTAGCCTGTACCTGAAATGCTTTCAATCTGCTTCACCTTTACAACTCAGAGCTTAAAGTCCCTGGAAAGTACATGTAGAAACAGCAGTATGACAGAGCTCTAAAACAAGATACCACAAGCTTCACCCTTCATGTACCTACCTCTTCCACTCAGTGAAAGAACAGATTCCATCCTTGTCCTATCTTATGTGAATAAACAACTGGTTAAATTTCGTAGGTGAGAAACATGTTTCAATGGGCCCTCTCAAAGGCTTCGCCACCCAATTCCATGGAGTACCTTCGGCATAAGATCACCATCACATAAGAACGGCCAAAGCTAGGTTTAAAATTTTGCCGTACACATTGCTACTGACTGGTTCACACACCAGTCCTCCTTTCCCTTCACAGAGAGAACCCTGTTAGAAACCTCGTGTGCCAGTTACTTTGTGGCAAAGAGATCTGATGGCAAAGGGGAAACTCGTCATTTTGTACGGGTTACTGGGTACATTGCTTGGATTCACTCGTGTGTACCTGTTTGGAAGAGTGACGCAGAGGCACCTGTACAAACACTCGTGTTACTAGCCTAAGAAATAAAACCTTAGGGGTTTCAGAGGGTGAAGTCCAGGGCATTGCAACTTTGCTGTAGAGAAAAGTGCTCCCATGTAGCTTGTGAGATACATGTGTTTCCTAAATGGGAAACAAGCCTTCCCATATACTCTGAGAGGCTTTACTAATCTTGAGCTTTGGCACACAGTGCTACAGGAGTAGCTTTCCATGAACTGTCAGAAAGATTCCTTTTGCATGTCCCTCCCCCATTACCCTAGATACCCCTAACCCCTCGGGACAAGTTCCCCAGCTGCACGAACAATCAGTCCCTAGAAACCCACATCCCTCTACCTTGCAAGAAGCACATACATTTGCTGTCGGGGAAGGAAGTCTCATCGTTAGCTGAAAGACCAGAAATCCCTTTCACCTTTAGAAGACAGGGGCTAACCTACCATCAGGACCCTCTGGAAAGAGCAATATGCCAGAGCTCCTCAACAATATACCCCATGCTGCCACTTCCAGCACATCTTCCCCTGAGTGAAATCAGGCCATAAGAAGTCGTTTCCTGAGGTAAGCAATAACGGTGTCCATTATCTATCTTGGAACATGTTTAACCATGCCATTGCAAAGGCTTTCCCTTCGAGTTGAAGGGAGCACACCTCGTTTAGCTCATCACCACATGGGATGGTTCATGCTTGATTTACAAGTTAATGGACAGGTCATGCTACCGCTATATAGATGACACTCAAGTGAGAACTTCCTGTCACACAAAGAACACTGTTTGAAAGGCTCTGCACTGGTGACTTGTTAAAAAGATCTTCTGGTGCATGTGGACAATCTTCATGGTATACAGGTGACAGAGGCCTGATTGCTTCCATTTTCATGTGGTTGTTTCTCCAACAGGTTTCAAAGCAGCCTATGCCAGCACTAGTGGTACTAGTCTGTGAAATGGTTATTGGGCCACTTAGAGTGCTCGGGTTGAAGACAGGGAGACATTCCAGACAGGGAAACAATCCCATGCCTAAAAGTTGTCTCATCCCAGCTTGTGAGAAACAGAACCATTTTCTAAACGTGATACTAGACTTTCCATGTCCTCTGATAAGGCTTCACTTCTCTCCATCCTCCAACCCAGAGAGAGCTCCACAGAGCTACTGGTAGTATATACAATGGTAAGGGTGTGGGTCTCTCCCTCATTTAATGAGCTCCTTCACCTCTGGTATGTGACAAGTTCCATGCCCTGAAAGCCCAATCTCTTTGAAACTTTGTTCCTCTGGCTTGTAGGACACACATACATTTTCTCTATGTGAAAAAAAGCCTTAACCTGTACTTGAAAGGCTTTCACATCCAATTCACCTTTCAAACACAGAGCTTCACTTGGCTTTCAAATACCTCTACAAAATGCAGTATCAGAGATCTCTTAAAGATACTGTAATATTTCCTGCTTCACACTTCATGGACACCTTCCACTTAGTGAATGGACATACTGTGGAGTAGTTTTTTTCTTATGTACCGTAAGAAACATTCCTTACAGGAGACGGATGCTTAGCAATACCATCTACAAATCTTTAACTTCCAGTGGTTGTTGGCTCACGTTATTTAGCTCAACAGCACACTGGTAGTACAAGTGTCAGATTTACAGCTTTTGGGATCAAATCACTTCATACATCATAGAAAATGTTTAAATTCCCTTCACAAAAGGAACACTATTAGAGAAACTTTGTGTTTGTGATATGTTGAAAGATCTTCTGCTGACTAACGGGAAACTGTTGTATACATTTTTTTTTTTTTGATGTGGACCATTTTTAGTCTTTATTGAATTTGTTACAATATTGCTTCTGTTTTTTATGTTTTGGGTTTTGGGCTGTGAGGCATGTGAGATCTTAGCTCTCCATCCAGGGATTGAATCTGTACCCCCTGCATTGTAAGACAAAGTCTTAACCACCGGACTGCCAGGGAAGTCCCTCGTTGTATACATTTTAATGAGGACTTTGCTACTACTATCCGTTAGCGACTCATTCTTGAAAAAACACTCAACATAGCTTACCCCAACTCTAGTGGTACTAGTCTGTGAAGTAACCCACGACCTGCTTCAGGTCCTTGGGTTAAGTCCCAGACATGGAAACAACCCTGTGCTCTCATCCATCTTGTGATAAATACTTTCATTTCCTAAAAGGGAAACCAGCCTTTCCATGCACTCTAACAGGCCATTCCCTCCTATTTGGCCGTTGAACACAGAGCAACCATCCATCATTCCAATTGACGTGGGAAAGCTTTTTTTCCCAAAGCCTTCTCAGTTGGAAGGTGAGCTCTTCTTGCCTGGAAGTCTGTTTCTTTTGTATTTCTTGATAACATTTTCACATAAGAGACCCTTAAAAGGTCATTGGATTTAATTACAAATACTATGATTTACTATATTAGAGGACCATATTAGAAGTCAATATTCTAAAAACTTACTGCCCCCACCTAAACTTATTTTAGGAACGCTTTTTTAGCTCTTCAAAAATAACAACCCCAACTTCCTATACATAAACAGAGAGACTATACAACTATAATCAAGATGATTCCTAGGCAGGTAATGGCAGAGGAACTTTTATCATATTAACTGTTCCACAGATTGTTTAACTTAAAAAGAAAAAAAAAGGGCTTCCCTGGTGGCGCAGTGGTTGGGAGTCCACCTGCCGATGCAGGGGACACGGGTTCGTGCCCTGGTCCGGGAGGATCCCACATGCCGCGGAGCGCCTGGGCCCGTGGTCCATGGCCGCTGAGCCTGCACATCCGGAGCCTGTGCTCCGCAACGGGAGGGGCTGCGACAGTGAGAGGCCCGCATACCACAAAAAAAAAAAAAAAAAGTCTATTTAAAGGCACTGAAGAACAAACAAAAGGAGTCAAGAACTGGACAGGATTTGATCACTGAAAGATCTCACTGGGTGCTATCCACATTTATAATGACTTTTCCCCTGAGGACACACCCTAGTCAGAAAACTGCAATATCATTGATTTGAGGTGTGAGAGAATGCAGTTTAGGGCTGTTAGAGTAGTTATAATTTAAGAAGGGAAATCCCAAGAAGGAGGGAGTCAAAGAGGAGAAACTTCCAAATCTGTGTGTAAGTCCTCAGCTGATCTCTGAGATGCATATAAGCAGCGGAAACTCCAAGAAGCCCAGTGGAAAGCAAGAGCTGGAAGTCTGAAAACAGAGCAGGGATCTCTTCTCCTTAACAGAAGGGATCAAAATTTGGGATTTTAGTCCTGCTAAGTTAAAAGTGTTTGGCAAACACTTTGAGCTTTCTACAGACCTGGACTAGAAGAAACACAAGCCTCCACATGTTCAAGATGATCAGCCAGTAATTTAACTGCCTTCCACTATTATTAGAATGAAGATAGTCATCCAGGTTAATGATGGGCACTTATTATACTTAAAAATATTATTCAGTTCTATTACTTCAAGAAGACTTATAAAGTGTGAAAAGAATTAAAAAAGAATGAATATATGTATAACTGAATCATTTTTCTGTACATCTGAAACTAACACAACATGGTAAATCAAGTATACACCAATACAATTTAAAAAAAAAAAAAAAAGAAGACTTACAAAGCATAGAATTGGTAGGTGGTAGACAGGGTAAAATGGCTACTAGCACAGAGTGAATGAAAGAAAAAAGCCACTGGCACCCAGTCTAGAGTAAGAGAATGTGTTAAACAGACATAATAAGTTATAAAATATTATAAAACATGAAATTTATTTACAAACAAAATGAAACTATAATATTTGAACAAACTTTTTAAAAATGTCTATCTTTCATTCTTATAAAGAACAGGATTACTTAAAAATCAGTTTTAAATGACATGAACCACAACATAATTTTAGAAGTAAAAAACATTTTACAGAATGGTATCTGACAAAAACAAAACTTAAAAGCATCTAGAATATATATCGATAGATATTTTTAAAAGATCAAACTTTTCCAGCCAAATTGTTTTGAAAAATTCCGAAGTATGCCATGTTTAACCAACAGTTTGCTTCCAAATAGGAGTCTCCTTGGAGAAACTAAGTATCAATTTTCAAACAACTATGTTCCCCCATTTGGTTGCTGGAATCATTCCGATTAAAACACAGATCTTTACTTCAATGTAAATTAATATGGCTAAAGACGCCAATCCTGAGTTGTTTTCTTTTTCTCCATTAAATTCACTAGTACACATATATATCACTGAAGCACCATCAAAAAGAGAAATGGAAGACACAATAGCAGATGGAAGATTATCTGCCTCTGGAAGAGCCAAAATTAACGTAGACTTCATTTTCCTGATCTATAAAGGAGTATAACCACATCCTCCATGATTATTTCTCTTTCTAAAATGCTACATATTTGAAGGCAGACTTTGTGCCCTTCCTCCCGTCCCCTACATCCCCCCACCAATTGATAGTAATTAACATGGATTCTGGAGTCGGCTTGCCCATGTTTGAATCCCAGCTCAGCCAGTTATTTTGTGATCTTGGACAAAATACTTAAACTCTACTCAGTTTCCTAATGTGTAGAGTGGGGCTATTAACAACAGTACTGATCCACAGAGTTGTTATGAGGCATAAACAAGATAATGTGGGTAAAGCACTTAAAACAGTGACTGATACAATGTATATAAGTTTCAAATCTGTCATCACCATCATTCACTGCTTATGGGAAGAGATCTTGACTATGCCATATGAGGAAAAGAATGTCATATGGGAAGATATATTAGGTTAAATCACCAAATATATGAATACAAAACACAAAAATTACTTTTTAAATATTTGCCTTAGCTTCATACAATTCGGGAAACATTTAAAAAAATATTTTAATAAATAGACATGGATGCTATAAAATACTTTGTGGACCAAAACTTAAAACTCTAGAGAAAAGTTAACTCAGACAATAAGTTTAAGTACAAAAACACCTGGAAATGTAGCACAGTATCACCACCTAGTGGATACTGCATTAAAAAATCTTACAGATGGTGCTTGCCCTACTTATTTGTAAGGCGAAAAGCCTTTTCAAATAAAAAGCACATTCTGTTCACGAATGTAACGGGTATTACAAAATAGAAAATAAATTATTTTAATAGCAGTACTGTCCAGCACTATAGCTAAAATACCTTATACTAAGTCTGTATCTCGAATTTGTTTCTAAAACAAGGGAACAGAGTTAAAAGTAGATTTTTTTTCAGAAATTTAAAATGTCAGTCACCATACAAGCCACCAGATATACTTCACCATGACTTCGCAATTAATGCAGAAAATACTACCCATAAAAAACTTAGGAATTTCAAACCACAGTGTTGTAAGTTATCTTAAAAAGCCATTTTATTCTACCTACTTGCTATCTGAATCTCTTCTGAAGCATCCTTGATAAATAGAATCTTGGCTCCAGAAAGTATAGGTAAACTTACTTTTTTTCTGGGCCCGTTCCCCTGCAGAGAGTAAACAATTAGAAAATGTATGTTTTTCATGAGTTGAAATCTGTTGGCCTTTGATTTACAGGTGTGAATAGTCCAATCCTTCCAAAGAATTATTCCTCAACTATGAGATCTTACAAAGTTATGGGATCTCTGCTCTTCCAAGTTAAACATCTATATATTCTTTTAGCTATTTCTCTTCAACAGAACTATAAACACTCATCATCTGTTCATGCTCCTTTAAATAGTTCTATCATTTCTAAAAATGACTGCATCCAATATAAAAAATAATATGCCATGAATGGTCTGGCTATTGAAGAGCAAGGACAGATTACCACCTCTCTCTCCATACTCTACTTCTCTTAAGGAAAAACTTTCATGGTGAGGCAGAGTAGCAGCCAAAAACTCAAGGCTCGGAAGTCAGACCAATCTGTGTTATTAAGTAGTTGACTGATGCAAGTTACCTGATGTGTTTGACTTTTAGTTTCTTCAGCAGTCAAACAGAAATCAACATCTGCCTCATATAAATAAGATCAAATGAGACAGTATTTGTAAATCAGCCAGTATAATGCCTAGCACACTATAGGTGCTCAATAAATAATAGCAATTATTATTACTTTTCCTCCCTCTTCTTCATTTAGCATATGCCATACACACACATATATGGTTCAACTGAACTGAAATGACTTATGTTTCAGTGAAAAATCAATGCAATGTGTAATATTTTTCTCATCAGAAAAATACAGTATCTCTATTGGTCTGATGGTGGTGCAGAGTTCAAATTAAAGTAATATTAAATTCATCAAATGCTCATTTTTTAAAAAGCACAATATAAGGATATTTTGGATTACTTCACTGTGACAAAATTTCTTATCCTAGAAATAATTTCCAAATAGTAAAGAATTTAGTGTTGGATTTAGGAATACGTGTTAACAAATATATCCTCCATTTATCCATTTTTTATAATTTTCTCAGCTATACAGGTTTTAGTATATTGGAAATGTTGTCTTGTCAACATTTAAATACATTAAAAAGTACCCTAAATAAGTTATCCCTAAAGTAGCAAAATTCAGCATAAGTAAAACAACATAAACTATTCATAATTGGTTGAAATCTCTTTGCCCTTAAAAGTTTGATAATGATCAAGAATTTTGCTGCTATTATAATGGTCGATAGTAACCTATTTTTCTTATTTTAAATAAACAGCAATAGTTTTGAAATCACTTCCTATTAGAAAAACAACACATATTTTCAAGTAAATACATGTGTAAGTATAAAACACTAAATTAAAAATTTTAAAACTAGGTCAGGAAACTTAGGCACAAAAGGGTTAGAATGTCTCGTTATCAAATATGTGATTTATTTCCTGAAATTAGTTTATGGTTATATATCATACTTCTTCTAGGATGTTCACTTCATTCCATACTAAAAAAACTTCATTCAGCATACATTTACTCAATATTTATTATATGACATATTTATGAACTTTATGGATATACAGCAGGGGTTGAGTTCTTTTTGAAATAAGGCTAGATGGCACTGATTTAAGACAAATACTATTCTCATTTGAAAGGAGGACCAAAGGTTAAACCACTTGCTTTATCGATTCCAAAACCACAATCAAATACAGAACTCCTATGCTTTTTCTAGTCTATGGTTAAGTCATATTTAAATTTCCATTAAAAAAAACTTATTCATATTATTTGCATGATGCTTCTATCTTGTTTTACTTTTTAACGAAATTCTAATTATTTTTAAAATAATAAATGCTCTCTAACCTAATGAACTTGAATTGATTTCTTTATAGAAATATTTTACTTGAAAGTGAGCCTAAAGTAATAGTCCACTATTTAAGGGGTACAGATAAAAACTGAGTATCTCTTTTCTTTTCCTTTCCTGGTCGTCAGACAATTATAAAGAAAAAAAAATGTCAAGCCCAGTGGCAGTTGAATTCAAACTAGAAATACACTACATTATTTATTTATTAGAAATAAACTGAATTAAGCCATTTTTATTAAGGTACGTTGTGACAGGTTAAGCACATTCCTGAAATAACTCTAAGAAGAAGGAGGAAGAGACCAGAAAGCTAACATAATTTCTCTTGCCAAAATGACATGCTATGCTTAAACTGAGGAATGACTGTATCAATATTTCCAAATAATTTACATACATAGATGCATTAGAAAAGATTTCTAGGTATCCACTAAAAGAAAATATAAATGTGAGGAAACACAACACAATGGAACCTTCCTAATGCTATATAAAGCTAATACTCTGTATCTACAGAATTTCATACAAGGTAGAAAAAGTCCAAAAAGATATATTACTGGGCCTAAAAAACTTACGGACCAAATCTTTTTATGATAGATATTCTTTAAAATAACCCCATTTAGGGCTTCCCTGGTGGCGCAGTGGTTGAGAGTTCGCCTGCGATGCAGGGAACACGGGTTCATGCCCCGGTCCGGGAAGATCCCACATGCCGCGGAGCAGCTGGGCCCGTGAGCCATGGCCGCTGAGCCTGTGCGTCCGGTGCCTGTGCTCCGCAACGGGGGAGGCCACAACAGTGAGAGGCCCGCGTACCGCAAAAAACAAAAAACAAAAAAACCCCAAAAACCTATTTACAGACTTTAATAACAATAACTGCAAGGCCCCACAGGGTCTCTAGCTTATCAATACTTTTTTAAGAATTACCTCCTAATCATTAAGTCTAATTTTTAAAAAAATAATATCAAACATATCTATTTGGTAACTCTTGAAAAATATTCAAAACACATATAACTTCAGGATGTTTCTAAAAGCAGCTCTGTAGAGCACCTTTTAATTCACAGCATTCCAAAAGATCTCTTAAAAGGGCAGGGACTCAACACTTAAAAATGAATTAGAACAATGATTCCTTTAATACATGGAGTAGAATAGTTTCCTCCTTCTTGCCAGACTAGAGAGAAAAAGTTTTTTTTTGTCTCAGAAATATGCCTAAAAAACAAAAGCCTTGCACTAATGGCATCAGATAAGAAATTTGTTTTTCCTAAATTGCACATTTGGGGGAGAATTTTGACTTCATATCTCCATTATAAAATAATTGAGTGTGCTTTCTTGTCTAATTAAAAAAAAGTTTCGGTAAAAACATTTGTCCTACAGTCACTGTTATAACTAAAGAGTCAATCTACTTTCTAAGCACTAAATAGAGTACAGCTTGGCCCCAAAGAGTGTGTAAAACCAAAGACTTTGCATTTATTACTCAAGACTACACTTGTATTTTTACCTGTGCATAATTTTATATTTGCAAATGAACAGTACCTTCCAAATCCACTCATTATTTAAAACCGAGAGAAAGCATAATCCAACACTTAAGACAGTTCATACAGTTATTGAAAAGTTTACAAATGTAAAACTGGATTAAAAAATGAATTCTAGTTACAGTTCCAAGTTTACATGTCAATGTTAGCATATCCAAATAATACTTCTCTGTAAGGGAATGACAACCCAATGAATGTACTCCAAATAGCAGACACAGAATCCAAAATTAATCCCCCCAAATCCTACCCAAGCATTTGTTCCCTAATCTACAAAATAAGACTAGATCAAATAATTTCTAAACTTCCTTTAAATTCTAATGTTTTTTGGATAATGGAATCAAATACCAGTTACTTTTAGTTTTATAATTATGTGACCCTGCAAGTCACTTGTTTTTAACCTCTCTGAAAAGATGCAATTTTATTTAAAATATCTCATCAAAAATTTATTTCCTACAGGTTTTATGAAATTTATTGTAAAATCTCCTTTGGTAACTTTGGTGGGTTAAAAAGTGCCCCACAAAAAGATAGGTCAACTTGGAACCTGTAATTATGACCTTATATGGAAAAAGAGCCTTTGTAGACATAATTAAGTTAAAGATCTGGACACGCAATTATCCTGGATTAGGGTGGGCCCTAAATCCACAGACGTTGTCCTTGTAAGAGAAGGAAGATGGGAGGAAGGCCATGTGAAGACAAAGGCAGATACTGGAGTGATAGATACATCTATAAACCAAGGAACACCATGGACTGCAGAAGGTAGGAGAGAAGCATGGAATGGATTCTCTTTTACAGCCTCCAAAAGCAACTAACACTGCTGACATCTTAATTTTAGGCTTCCAGCCTCCAGAGTTCTGAAATTTTTTTTAAGCCACCAAACTTGTGGTAATTTGTTACGGCAGCCAAAGGAAACTGATAAAGTAGTGTATTTCAGACAGAAAAGCCCTTTTAAAAGGTATTATTATCAACACAATTTATCTTTGCCCATGATATATTTCATATTAGGAACGGTGAAAGGACTTCATCATTTCTAGATTTTTAATAAAAATCAACAACTTGATTCCTAGATAAACACAGAAGAGCCTCTATTTTATAACATTTACTATCTATATGAGTCTATTTTACCTTATGATTGAAATTATATTTACTAAAATGTTAAACACTTTTCAATCAATAATATTACCTAATCATTTGTAAATATTTTTCAAAGACTTTGCTACTTTTTCTGATGAGAATTAATAAATAAACTTGTATACCAAAGTTTCCAAGCTTTTTGAGTGGCCAACAGTATCAAAGAAATATCATGAGATAGCTATGAATAATTTTACTTTCCCAGCATTATTCAGGCTTATGGAGCAAGTCTTAAACTTTTCTCAGTTCTTTACCATTTAACTTCCTTGGGTCATAGATAGATAGATATACATATATATATATATGTATATATATATATACATATTTCACATATATATTTAAAATACATATTTCTGATATTTAAAGCACAAAAAATCTGATGTGATCTGCGGATCACCATGGTGCCTAAAAGAAATTTAAAAATTTCTACGTAGTTTTCATTATGGAAATAGTCTAAATAATAAGTCTATTTTTAGAGTTCAAGATGTTTCTGATATTACCACATAAACCTCTGAATGTCCTGACTATTTGGCCACTGAAAAGTCTTATTCAGAAAGATATAAAAAGTTAGGAAATTCACAACTGCATAGCAACCCAGCTCACAAACAAGTCTGGATGTAGGTGGCAGAGGTATGTTAAGCCTATAAATAACATAGGGTAAAATGAAGTAACGAAATTCTAGCAGTTTCTGAGGTACTATAACAGTGAATAAGCATACGAAAAACATTAAATTCCAGAATATCGACTTTGATTTCAATGAGTCAGCGATACTCCAACCGGCAAATATATAAACTGGAACTAACAAATATTTCACAATTTCATATCTTTGAAAAACTCTTTTCCACACATAGAATGTATAATGTCTATTATCTGCTAGCAAGTATTTATGAGCATAAGTAAATTTCCAAACTAAAAATATGGAGACTAAAGTAATCACAAAAAACTGAATTCTCCGTTTCCAAACTAAGCAAAGAAAAGACCTGATTTTCTTAAGAGACAGTAGGTGAGGAAAGGAAAAAAAGAGAGTAAAAGAGAAAAAGTAGAATAGCTGAGGAAAGTGTAGGCAGGCTTCATGACTACTCCGGTCACCAATAACAATTCCACCATTAACTACCACAAAAGCACAAAACAGAAACATTAGAAGGATGTAGGGCCAAGTCAAAAGGAAAAGCATACTCAAGTTCTTAAAGGACATGGAATAAGCCAAAAGGAACTGAAGAATTTTCCTGAATTCTGAAAATGGTCCTTTAATAGAGGGAAGCTTCTCTTCTTTCTTCTTTTGTAGCTCGGTTTTCCAAGCTTCAGTCAACTTTTGTGCAACAACGTTTCCTGCGCAGAAGATAGCCCAGATGATATTTGTTTGACGAAACATGAAGCCACAAAATCCAAGCAAGGCTGAAGTTTTATGATTTCCATAAAGACACATCAAGTAGGCAAAAAGAGTAAAAAACATGGATCCTGCTTCTGTATAATAAAGGAAGTTAAAAAAATAGAGTGTGGGAAATACTGCTAATGTTAATGTTGACAAGATTCTCTGGATACTTGAGGCAGCCTACAAGAAGAGAAAACACAGTTCACAATAAAACAAATATGCTGTTTCTGCTGAGCTAATGAACTAAAAAACAAAAAACTGCCTGACTCTTATTTAAAAAAATTATTCAACATTAATGTTATTTCTGGCTTTGCAAAAACACAGTATGTATTTATAAGGGCACTTTCTGATACTTTTTAGTTACACCTAGCAGTTTGGAAAGCAGTAAGACAATACATGTGTGTGTCAAAGCCTACAATACTTTGAATCATTCAACAAATAGTTAAGGAGTTATTGTGTGCAAGACAATGACCTCAGTTCTATGGGGAACACGTAGACAAATGGGACACAGTGCAGGTGGTTCCATTTCAGTGAGCTTATCTTCGTGCCTTCCATAAGCATTCACTTAGCCATCATCACCAATTTCTTTTAAAGATATCCCTTCAAAACTGTGCACTAGAGAGAATATAAATATGTATATAACATTTATACCACCATACACAATGATCTTACTATTTTATGATGAAATTACAGGGATCTTCCTGAAAATAGTGGGCCTAGTCTAAAGTTTTAAACATCTTCTTTTGGGCTGATAGTCTCAGGTAGAATTTGAAAGTATTCTTATCTCCTTGAATTCTATCATCCAGTTAATCTAAATCGCCAAGCCAGACCATGCCATTACCTTGATTAAAATTAAGGGCTGTCCATCACCTATTAGATTAAGTTTAAAATGCTTTCCATGACATAAAAATATATTCGTGACTTCTCCCCTACCTTCCTCTACAGACTTCTGAAGCCTCACGTCCCTGTACTTTATAATCTTATAATTCCAAATAGCAATTCCCTGCATCTTGTTGTTTAATGCCTTTCTACTTTTGCTTATGCTGTTAATCCTGTCAGGATTCATTCCCACCCTACAGTTCTATCTGTCATCAAGATTCAGCTCAGGTACCATCTTCTCTGTGAAGCCTTATCCAATGCCACCCACACCTCTCCCTCCCAGTCAGGGTGCAACAAGTGCTCCTCTGCTCCTTCTCTGTATCCTCATAACGTTTTATAGCTATTGCTCTCTCATAATTTACACTATTGAGCTAAAAGTAACTATTATAATTAATATTTATTGATTCCTTACTATATACCAGGCAATATTCTAAGCATCTTCCATTTATTAAGCTCTTCTACTCTTTAGAACAGTCCTTTGAGGTACAGTCTATATTTTTCCCATTTAACTGACGAAAACAAGGAGTCACTAAGGGGTAACCTGCAAAGTAACACAATTAGTAAGTGGATAGAATTCAAACCGAGGTAATCCACCTCCAAGGCCTGCATTCTTAAATCATAAAAAACTGCTTGGGGGCTTCCCTGGTGGCGCAGTGGTTGAGAGTCCGCCTGCCGATGCAGGGGACACGGGTTCGTGCCCCGGTCTGGGAAGATCCCACATGCCGCAGAGCGGCTGGGCCCGTGAGCCATGGCTGCTGAGCCTGTGTGTCCGGAGTCTGTGCTCCGCAACGGGAGAGGCCACAACAGTGAGAGGCCTGTGTATCGCAAAAAAAAAAAAAAAAAAAAAAAAAAATTGCTTGGTAACCTCTGTTTCCCCTAATGAAGATATAAGTTTTATAAGAAAAAGACTGTGTCATTTACCTCTGTAATCTCAGTTCTTAGCATACTGAGATATTTACTGAACTGGTTTAATTCATGTAAATTTATAGATTTTATAAATAAATAAGAGTAATTCAAGTATTTAAACACAAGTATCTTCTAAAATGGGGGTAGGGGACTTGCTTTATCTTTACAAAAGATACACAAATATTAAATGTTAAATACATTTTTTACCAAATTTCATAAAACAAATTCACCATAATTGTGGAATTGACTGTACATAAACTTAAATATAATAAATTATTTTGAAAACAAACCTTGTGCCTGGGTTGCACCTTGTGGAGAAGCAAATATAGTAAATAGAAGTTGCCAACACTGAAGAGAAGATTAACAAATCTGAGCATTCCAATGGAGCAGACAATGTGTTCTGACCATCCGAAGATCCAACTGGCAGGTTTGACCACTCCAACTGACAGCAGGTATAAGCCAGGTAATGTAGTAATCATGGGGTCCCACTTAAAAAAAAGGTCAACAATGAAGCAAAAGCAAGAGGTAATACTGATAGGACTGACACAGAGATGTCATCTTTACCAATAATCAGGCATTTTGGGAAGTTATCCTAAGTCACAGTTAAATGAGCAAATCAGATGCCTCCTCTAAAGAAAAGTTTATCTTATGTTTTGTCCCTGTACCTGCTTTGTGACTGTTAAGGTACAAGCAACCAGCAGACAACAACTTAAACTCAGTTTCTATTTTCCAAGATATACTCTTTGGAGGGCCTGTAATTTGGTGATTGAATTGCAAATGCCCCAGTTTTAAAAAGCTTGGAATCATCCTCTGGAACTCGGATGGATTTAGAGAAAAAAATGTTTAAAGAGATTAAAGCACAGGATCCATAATGACAACTACAATGTAGAGAGCCATGAATTGTGCTAAATCCTCTGTATATAATCCTGCAACAAGCCCTATAGTAGATACAATTTTACTGTCATTTTCAGATGAGTAACCTGAAACTCAGAAAATTTCCAAGCGACATGACTAGTAAATAACTGCCAAGATTTAAAATCAGGTCTTCTCTAACTATAGACTTTATATTTCTAACCACTACTCTACAATGACTTCACCAAAAGAGAAGGATATGTCTGTTTTTGTACCCATATCTACACAACTATGTAGCCAAATATATACTCAAACATGCTGGCACTTCACTGGTTGCCAGTTTATCTAGTTAACAGAAGGTTGCTAAAAACACCAAGGATGGAATGAATGTAACTTGTCACTTCTTAGTAGCTGAAGATTCCCCCCTCCCCCTCCTATCCGACTCCCAAAATACACAGTGAGATGCTTGACAGGTGAGCTAAAGTGAAATTTTCTGACATTTCCTAGAAGCAATCCAATGCCTCTAATCCCGGGACTGGCAAAGAAAAACTAGGATAGCTTTCATCATTAGCCAAAAAGAGGGGCAGTAACTCAGTTTCCCATTAGTTAATCTCCCAGAGCTTTTCTTGCTAGGAGACAGACCTGCTGTTTATTCATTCATTTAGCAAATATTTTACAGATCTCAGAGACAGGAACAAAAGATTACCCAGTTCCTTTCCTGTTTGGAGTGGAGGGAGCTAAGGATAAAGGTAGGAGAAATTAGAACTGGGGCCAGCTCTTCCCTTTCTAGCCTGTCTGAGGGTGCAGACAGGTTGGGGATCCCACCTGCGAGAGGGAGAAATGGCCCTCACAGTAGCGCTGTGCCTGCGGCAGGTGGAAGATCTCGTCCATGTAGGGCTCTCGCAGCGCCCGGCTGAAAGCAGAGAAAAGGAGGCAGGACACTAAAAAGGTACAGCTCAGGGCTGCCGAGAAATAGTAACCCTCCAGCTGCGCCATTCCTGCCCGCATAGCCAAGAATCTAGTCCTGGAAAACATGTGCGGGATTCTCAGGTCCCCAAAGTCAAGCTTGACATTCGGGCTCGAAATGGGCGCGCAAGGAGGGACTGGCCGGAGGGAACTGAGCATAGCCGGAAGGCAAAGGATGCTGGGAAGAGCGGACCCTGAGCTTCCGGAAGGGTCGGGTCACTGTTTACCGAGCGAGGAGTTTGGGTAACGCACCGGACCGTTGCCCTGTCAATCACGTTGCGCAGGGCGCACTGAGTGGTCAGAGCAGCCGGAAGGGGCAGACCTCGGGGGATCTGTGGGCGCTGGAGTTGCGCTGCTTGTTGCTTTGAAATGAAAGCAGCTGCTTATCCTGAAGGTCTTTGTTGGCTTTTTTACTGCTGTTCCCATTTCTCACCAGAAGGTGGCGGCATTTCCACACGTTTGCAATCTCCAAGCTCTAAAAATTTGCACATTCCCCCGCCCAGGTTATTTTTTTCTCTCAAGTGATCTGAATTACTAAAACATTCAGTTCCAAGGCATTTGATTTCATCAACTTTGGAGGGTGGGAGGGGGAGCGTTGGTTGTGGAAGTTTCAGATTAAAACTTGAAGGTCCAGAGAGACCCTTTACTGATGAATGAACTTTACTAAGTCATTTTTAGATTAAAAGAGAGCTCTTTCAAAATGTCGGTACTCTGAACGAGGATTTATTTACATCATCACTCATAGTGCATTCGGATAGGCAGATCACAGTACTCTACGGGAGTTGAGGAAAGCAGTATTTTAGAAATTGGTGTGTTTTAGTTAAGGAAGGCGTCTCTGTGCCTGTAAGTTTGATTGTTCTTAACATCTCTATTGCAGCGTTCTGTTTTTCCTACTAAATAATAAGCATGAGCATCTTAATGGTTGGCACTATGTATCATTTATGTTTGTAGTCCCCAGAATGGCTTTCATATATTAGACACTTAAATTCGAAGACTTTTATAGTTTGCGTTGACTTCCCACAATTCCAATATTGGGGGTTGGAGGCTGGAGGTGAGAGAAAGTATTTGAAGAATGCTGGAGATAAATTATGTTTTGTAATTTTACCTTGTGCTAGCAGGCAATGTTTTGTAGAAAAATGATCTCTTGGATAACCTCAGTCACTGTTGTCTTTGGTGGGAATAAATAAAAAATGAGTCAGGGTATTTTTAGAGTTGCAAACCTCAGGGTTTTCAGTTCAACTCTTTCTCTGGGTCAAAGTTAATTCACACTCTCCAATTTAAGCAACTTTCTCAAATTAAGCTGACTGCCTCTCTATTCAGTCTCTGCAATTTCCTTATTAATAAGAGGGGTATGAAGTGAATATGTGGTGGAATAAGAACATGTATAAACCACTGGAATAAAATCATGTCAGGATCCTACTGTGATACATCGTTTTGTTTCCCCTCTTCTCTCCCATTTTATTATTTAGTCCATGCTGTACTTACTCTATTTGAAATCATGTTCAGATGATCTAGGCTTCAAGAGTTTGATATGATCTACAAGTAACTGACTCCAGAACCCATGACTTTCTCAATTGTGATATACATACTGTAGGGGCAGAAAAATATCTTTTTCCTCTACTCTTGTTACTGAACTCAGGTCTGGCTGCTTGCAGACCCCAAATCAATACTTGAGAGAAGACAAACGCTGGTAGAAAGGAAAGCTGTTTTTAATCAGAATGGTGGCAGTCTGGGGAGATGGTGGACTCAGTGTCCCCCCAAAAGAATCTCCAAAGATTCTGCTTGGCCATTAAAGTTTTTAGAGGGAAAAAAGGAAGTAAACTCATTTATCATTGAGATAGGGTGTCAGAATCATCACCATCCCCCGCTGTGTGCAGGTTAAGGTGCAGGCTTGTCGACTTCTTGTGATTTTTCTTTAAATGCTATCTTGTTCACACAGTTAATTCACGAGTTTACTAAAGGAGAAGCTAGGGAAGAGAGCTGGTCATCTGTTAATTACTTATTCTTCATTTCCACTTCTTTGATCTATGGAAAGAACCAACATCTTAGCAAGGTATTGTGTGATCAAAAGATTTGAAAGGTGTGCTAGGGCCAGAGATGAGTAAAACATGGCGGTGCCTGCTTTATAGTTAGTGTCAAGACAAAAGGGGGCTCCTGCAGAGAGCTCCTTCCTGCCAAAAGCTGCTTACACTCTTCTAAGTTCTCAACTGGGACATCTGTAACAAAAGACAGATTGAGAAGAAAAAAGCATACAAATTTATTTAATATGTTTTATGTGATATGGGAGCCTTCATAAAGAAGTGAAGGTTTCAAGGAATAGTTTAAACCTGAACATTTTTGTGCTCGACTTGATGGAGAGCAGAAAATCATGGAAGGATATGATAGGGCAAAAAATATGAGGTAAGTGTATTAAGCTGAAGGAAACAGCAATGCCAGCTCATTCAGATTCCTCTGGGTCCCTTTGATAGGGACAGAGTAAAGGGACAAAGTGGGTGATTAAATAGTTAATCCCACTAGGGGATCGTAAGTAGAGAAAAAAGTATGGGATACCCCTGTAAGTTAATGTTCACTCGAGAAAGCAGGTTTGCTTAACCACAAAACCAAGCAAGCTTGCTTAGCAAAAAAACCATGCAACAGAAGCATGAGACATGCCCCCAAATAATAAAACAATGGTGGCATTAGACTAATATTCTGCCCAGTGAGTTCAGTAAGTTAATGATTCCTAGTACATGCTCCTCCGGGCAAACTAAAAACAAAAATATAAGGAAAGGGTGACATTATACTGAAACCTGAGATGATTTACCATTTTTAGTGTATGTTACTGCCTATTTGTTCATTTCCATTGTGCCAGGACAGTCCTGGCTTGACCATGTAGGGACAAGAAAACTCCCCCACCTGACGTGGAGAAGGAACTGATGATAGAAGCGTGACGCCTACTCAAGAATGAGAAAGAAGGTGGTCTTTTCCCCCACCTCACTTTTCCTTTGATTACAAAATTGTAGTTCACTAAGTTCTTGGGGCATGGCACCCTCTCCCCTGCCCACTTGTAAGCCTCACAAGAATCCTATTCTAATAAATCACTTCTTATTTATCACTTTGCCTCTTTCTGTGCTGAGACATAAAGAACTGGATTTCCTCAGAGCCCCCCGAGGTGCATTTCTGCAGTTTCACCTTCGTCTTCAGAAATAACGATGCTTCTTTCTTCTGAGTATAGGAAGGTCACCTCTCATGTGAGAGTTTTATGACCTACTTCAGGGGAAGGTAAGAATGTCCTTCCTAGGTTTTATTATCTGCTTCATTGGAAGGTCAGATAGTCCTTCCTGCACATCTATTTCTCAAATTCCTTACACTTGAAATATTCAATATGCCAAAGTGCCACATTTTGGACTAGCATGTCCTGATTCCCCGTCAATACCTGAAAGACTACTGACCTTCCCCTGAAACAGTGGACATTCTTTGAAGGTAGTAGAACAAGGCCAGCCATTCATGCCATGTGTTTCTCTCTGTACTGATTGCCACCAAGATCTTACATTAAATATCTGATCCCACACATCCTTTTAAGATAATTGGAAAGTTTTAAGGAAATAAGGGGTTTTAGAAGTGTTAGTTTCATTAATAATTTACTTGTCTTCATTTTACAGAAGCTGAAGTTAAAATAAGTGGTTTACCTGAAATCATGTAGGAAGTTAGTGGCAGAGCCATGAAATTAGAACATCAGACCAAAAGTAATAAAATAACATCATAGACTTATGGCTTAAAATAATCTTCAATTTATACTGAACTGAATGTTTCATTAGTCCCATTAACCTTTTATTTACATTCTATTCCTTTGTGTTTCCATTCACCAAGTGAAAAATACAGGTTTCATTTTTTTAAAAAATTTCCATGGTGAAGACTAATTGCATCAAAATCTGCTGAGGAGCTTTGTGAAAAACTAGGTTCCAGGGTACTATCTCACACCTCTAAATAATAATTTTCACATAATAATCATCAGTGAAAAACATATTACTTAAGAATGCTAAGAAACACTAAAGGCCCAATAGAGGTCTTCATAGAATACTCCACTAGTTTGTTGGTGAATCACTTTTACTGTCTGCAAATTGATGAAGTTGTTGTCACTTGTCTACTTCGGGATTATGACATCTCTCATAACCTATTATTGCTTTTCCAAGGTCTGCCACTAAATCAAGACCTCACATTAACATAGCCATTTCTAGGGATTTTAATGAAGTAAGTTATGTTTTAGTAGATCTACATTTTAAAACTGATCACCATTAACATTCACCTTATGTTCTCCATTTTCCTTATGTCTTTATTTTGTGAAAAAGAGTCATCATTAGAATGTGTGGTCCTATCATCATAGATCCTCAATTAAACTTTTTATTTTGTCCTTGTCTTATGAATTATGATATAACAAGTTATGGCAAAACGGGCAATTTCTTTTGGAGTTCTAAGGATAGGTAGTGTGTACAAGAAATAAATCTTTGTTGGTTTAAGCTATTAAGATTTTGCATTTATTACTGCCATGAAAATTCCCTAACAGTGAGTTTCCCCAAATGTTGTAATTCTAATAACTGAAAAATTTGTGTAAGTACTATCACTTTGAAGTGATAGTCCAGGTACTATTCTTCTTCTTATTGAGAAGGATAGTACTTTTCCACTTTTTACTGAACTAAAATACTGACCACTTGATAGTCACAGTGATGGTTTACTCACTTTTTGGTGCGAATTTGTTCTAGCTATAGCTGTACCTTGGGCCCAAATCATAGATGGTAACCTCCAAAATGCAAGTATCCTTGAGGTCAATCTCAACATTCCAATTTTAAATAATGTTTAAAATTCATCAATTAATTCATCAATTAATTAAAAAGAAAACACAACACAAAATTTTGGTACTAAAGCTTTAGCCAATATTTTAGCTCTTTACTGAAAATATCTTGAAGATAAGCTGTAAGGTGACCAATCTTCCTGGCTTGCTGGAGACTTCCCAGTTTTAACTTTGCAAGTTACAGGAAATCCTTTGGTCTCAGACAAACAGGGTTGAGTCATCATCTGGAAAGTTATACCACACAACCCAAAGCAAAACTTCCTAAATATTCCTTATAATACTGGTTCTTAAAGTGTGGTCTCTGGACCAGCAGCATAGCATCACCTGGGAACCTGTTAGAAGTGCAAATTATTAAGCCCTGTCTTAGACTACTTAAACAGAAGCTCTGGGGAGTGGAGCCTGGCAATCTGTGTTTTAATATTAATTTAATAATCAATTTATGATTCGCTTAAATTCCCAGGTGAACTTGATGCACATTAAAGTTTGAGAACACTGCAGTCCTCTCCTCTACATTGTCCTTGCTTTTCTGTCCACCCATACTGCATCATCCCCTCTCTAGGATTTTTTCTTTGTATTTTTTCATCCTTTTTTCTCATGGAGAAAATTTTGGCCTCTCCAATTCTTCACATCCAGGATTCCCCCTATGAAAAACACAATGTTCATTGCCAAGCAACATAGAGACTCCTTACTCCTCGGCAGTTGGAGTGAAGAAATTTAAATATTTACAATTTAATATTTTTCTATCATATATATTCATACTCAGAAACATGTAGTTTTTATTTTTAAAAATCTCTATGTGAAGAGGAACTGTCTCTTGTGAAAAAATGAGTAGCTGGAACAATTGTCCTATAGCTTTTGATGCCAGTTAAATAAGAAACATTCCAAGGAAAAGAAATTTCACAAAGGCCTTTGCCCATAAACTATATATAATTTAAGGTCATCATAAATTAATTATTAAAGGAATTGGGTTATTATATCAATAAAATTGCAGTACCATTAAATCAACCAAAGTGAAAAGTTAGAAAGGAAGACATTCACTTAATTTTTAATATTAAACTTTTTTTTTTTTTTTTTTTTTGTGGTACGCGGGCCTCTCACCGTTGTGGCCTCTCCCGCTATGGAGCACAGGCTCTGGACGCGCAGGCTCAGCGGCCATGGCTCACGGGCCTAGCCGCTCCGCGGCATATAGGATCTTCCCGGACCGGGGCACGAACCCGTGCCCCATGCATCGGCAGGCGGACCCTCAACCACTGTGCCACTAGGGAAGTCCAATATTAAACTTTTAATAAACATAATAATATGATTTTACTAATTTTAAAATTTCAGAGTTTGGACTGAGATTTATGATACAAATGTCGTTATTGAAGAGATGCTCATCCAAGTTAATGTGAAATATTGAAGAGGGTTTCACTTTGCTTATTGGTTTTAGATTAGAGTGAGAGAAAGGCATGAGGGCTACCTTATGCTGACCATTTGATGCCCTGCACCAATTGGTAGTTTGGCATATGTTCAATATATTATTCCTCAATTATTTGCATAATATTAATTTAGTGAGAACAGAAAAATCTGAAATTTCATTAAGAAAATTTAAATACAGAAATGCTCATTTAATTCATTTTTACTAGGAAAAGCAAAGATATTGTAGGTAGGGGTAGTTCCTGTTCTGTGGTTCCAGTTCTGCTTTCAAGGTTTTTATTGTTTTTGTTTTCTTTTTGGGTTCTTGTTTTGTTTTGTATTGCTTTTCTGAATGAGATAACAAACTATATGAAAGGATTTATAATTATTTAATACATTAAAATGAAATACTACATTGTTTATTACTGTCTCAAAATTTTAGTTTCTGTAACTGCCACATTTTGATGACTGATAATGCATCTGTGCAAACATATTTGAGGTAAGCCTATTTCAATAAGGAAGTGGTTTTTCAAGGGTTCTTCTTTCCACTAGAGGGTGCTGACAACTTCAGCAAAATCAGGACCAATTTGTTACCTTTCCTAAATTGATTCCAGTAATGTTTTAGCCCTCTTTATTGATTAGCACTCAAATATACGCCTAACAAAACTGTCACTCAGGATGGCTGTGTTTGTAGTTTTTAAAGTTCATTATTTTCAATACTAATTCATTACTATTATTTTTGTTTTGAAGATATCTTACAATAATCATATGATCATGCAAGAAGTATTGGGGGCATGTGAGAGACTGGAGAGAGCTTGACAGAAATGCATGTGTGCAGAGGTTGATTGGCTGCCACTTGGGGACAAACAAAAAAAATCACACACTTTCCTGGACGCTTCAATTGAGTGAAGTGAAAGCCTTAGTCCTCAGGGGGAAGGTGAGGAGATGTTTGCATTCCAGAACCCAGGCAAAGCTCCATTGCTTCTGGGAAAGGGAGAAAAGGAAAAACTTGTTACTGATGGAGGGGGAAGAAGGACTTTGGGACCAATATCCTGCACTAATTCAAAGAAGAGGTCTGTTGCCACTAGGGGAGAGGCAGGAAACTCTCCTTCCCTCGAGGGCTACCACAAGTTCAAGGCTACCATAACATGGAGGAACAGAAACAATGTGAAAGCTCACCCATAAGGCTATACAGGGCCTGCTTAACACTGAAGATGGATCGGGAATACTGAACTTACCTCCTCACGTCCCCCATGAGACTAGCACTGAATGACAAAGCAGTCTGCTGCTGCAATGGGACAAAGGCATGGAGAGAGAAGCCTCTGAAGTGCAGGTTTGCAAAGACTGCTGAAAGTTGAGGGTAGAGCAGGAATATTGAGAGAAAACCTTTGACACCCATGGTCCAATACTTAGCACAAGGTAAAAGCAGACCTCTACTAGGATTGTAATTGCTGGTTCATAAATCTGCATATTTTATAGTTTAAATACTGAAAAAGTGTTTTCTAAAGTAGTCATACCAATTTATACTTCTTTAAGCAGTATTTAAGAGCTTTTCTTATTTCATAGTCTTGTCAAAACTTGGTATTTTAAAAATTTTACCAAGTGATGCATATGTAATGGTATCTCATTGCAGTTTAAATTTGCATTTCCCTAATGACTAATGAAAGTGAGTATGTTTTCATATGTTTATTGGTCATTTGAGTATTCTTATTTATGAAGATTTACTCGTCAATTGTCCATTTTTCTAAGTTGTGCGTTTTTAAATTTTTTATTTATAGTGAACCTTTTGTTGTTTGTATGGCTTGAAAATGTCTTTTCTCACTCTCTGTGACTTTTTTCTCTGCTTATAAAAATAGTGAAAACTACTAAATTAAAAAAAAGTACTTTATTTATTTGGTTGCACCATGTCTTAGTTGTGGCATGAGAACCCTTAGTTGTGGCATGTGGGATCTAGTTCCCTGACCAGGGATCAAACTTTGGCTCCCTGCATTGAGAGCATGGAGTCTTAACCACTGTACCACCAGGGAAGTCCCAAAACTACTAAATTTATGTATTCAGATTTAGCAGTCTTTTCCTTTATAGTAATTTCCATTTATGCAGTTTCCATATATTCTGAGGTCAGGTCTTCTATAATATTTTATAGAATCTCAATTATTTGCCCTTCAAACTTAGATCTACAATCCACCTATAATGGATTCTAGTGCATTATGCAAGATGCTAACCTAGTTGGTTTCCATAAAAATAAAAAATTGTCTTAGCAACATTTTAAAAGGCCATTTTATGTAAAATAGATAGCTAGTGGGAAGCAGCCACATAGCACTGGGAGATCAGTTCGGTGTTTTGTGACCACCTAGAGGGATGGGATAGGGAGGGTGGGAGGGAGACGTGAGAGGGAGGAGATATGGGGATATATATATACATATAGCTGATTCACTTTGTTATACAGCAGAAACTAACACAACATTGTAAAGCAATTATACTTCAATAAAGATGGTAATAAATAAATAAAAATAAAATGCCATTTTATTGCCACTTCTCTACAGTGACACTTATGTCAAATGAAGAAAAGAAAGGTCCATATTTGCATGTGTCTCTTTCTAAACTCTCTATTCCATTGCTGTATTTGTCTGTCATTATAATATTACACTATTTTACTACATCTTTAAAATATATCTTAGTAACTGGTAGAGCATTTTTTCCCACTATGTTCTTCTTTTTTGAGAGTATCTTGAATACTCTTGGATATTACATATCCATTTATATTTTATTAATTCCCACAAAAAGCCAGTTGCTGGGGACTTCCCTCGTGGTGCAGTGGTTAAGAATCCACCTGCCAATGCAGGGGACACGGGTTAGAGCCCTGATCCAGAAAGATCCCACATGCTGCAGAGCCGCTAAGCCTGTGCACCACAACTACTGAGCCTGTGCTCTAGACCTCACAAGCCACAGCTACTGAGCCCACGTGCCACAACAACTGAAACCCACGTGCCTAGAACCCGTGCTCTGCAACAAGAGAAACCACCGCAATGAGAAGCCCGTGCACTGCAAGGAAGAGTAGCCCATGCGCAACAATGAAGACCCAACGCAGTGAAAAACAAACAAACAAACAAATAAATATTTTTAAAAACCAGCTGCTGTTTTAATTAGTATTGTATTGAATCTATTCAGCTATTTTGGGGAAAGAATTGGCATTTTTACTGTATAAAGTAGTTCATTACGCTTTTAGTTTTTTTTTTTTTTTTTTTTTTTGGTGTTATGCGGGCCTCTCACTGTTGTGGCCTCTCCCGTTGCGGAGCACAGGCTCTGGACGCGCAGGCTCAGCAGCCATGGCTCATGGGCCCAGCCGCTCCGCGGCATAGGGGATCTTCCCAGACCGGGGCACGAATCCGTGTCCCCCGCATCGGCAGGCGGACTCTCAACCACTGTGCCACCAGGGAAGCCCCGCTTTTAGTTTTTGATATTTGTTGTTATCCTCTTTTCAGTACGTCAGTCAGAGTCTTGCTTTTAAACAGTTCCATACATTTAAACAAAAATTCTGGTAGACCTCTACTTGGAGGATGTGGGAAGAATATATAAGTGAAGGATGCAAGTAAACTATATCCTCATATTTCATAGTATCAAGTCAACTGAGAATGTCTAATATTGAAAAATCAAGAAGTAGTAATATAAGCATTTTATTTCAGTTTATAGAGCTAAATGTCAAAAGGAGCAGCTTGAAGAGTGGAAGATGGTTAAATCAGAGGAACAGGAATCAGGTTGGTAAGGATAGTGCCCATTTTTAAGGAAAATTTATAAGCGTTTGAATTTATTTTATATTGAAAAACTCTTTGTACTTAAAAATGTGGTCTATCAACTGATGCCTGCCTGGATCCCCATACAACTGGATTATGACCAGATAAGTACAGAAATAGAAATAAATATTTAGAAATTTTTTAGTGGTGTCACAAAGTAATTGTATGTCTGTGGAGTACTGAAAAAGAAGACATATGTCTTTTTTTCTTTCATTTCACTTTTCTAGTTTTTCATTTTTATTGTGTTTTATAAAATTATCAATTCATGATGGATTGGGATTCTTTTAAAAATGGATTTTTATCATATGTAGTTTGAGAAACACTCTATTACATTTTGACAAATGATTATTTAACTCAAAAATTTAAAAAAACAAAAATTTTGTGCTATGTCCAGAAGATACATAAGGTGACTTGTTTTCAACCTGGCAAATCAAGAAATTTAATGTAATAGATAGCTAAATACACTGTTTCCATCTGTCCAACATCATTTAATATAATGTTCAACTCTCAGTCTAAAAATTTCCCTTTCTTTTATTTCTGATAATTTAGTGCTCTGTGAGTAAAAGGTTATTTATAAACCTAGCCTAAACTAATTTGGCTTTTCGGTAAGTAGCAGAATTTTTTTGTCATGTATATAGGTACTCTGCAATTGTAGGGAGAGGCTGGTGAGAGTTCTAGTTCTCCACCTCTGCAAACTCATCATCAGATGGTTCATTGCAGTGAAAGCAAGCTCTGACCAAATTTCTCAGAAAATGGACATCTACTAGCTCTAATGAGGCAGAAGCAGCCATAAAATCTGTTTGCAGATTGAAGGAGTTCCTTCTCTCTGCCATTTGGTATCCTGGCCAGCACTTTCATGCATGTCTGATTCGCAAGCAGATATGGTGCTATTCTTACAATACAATGGGCAAACCTTGTAACCAGCTTTTAGGCAGGATTTGTTTTTTAATGGATCATTATTCTGGACTTCTAATGCCATGGGACCAGTTATGTCAGTCCCAACTATTCACTTAATTTAACAACAATAATACTGGCAATCAATGAACTGTTTTATAAGATTTAATGTTAATTACTACAATCTAAAAATCTATGCAAATATAGAATCTTTTTTTGAAAATAAATCAGGTTGAGATATAATTTATGCACAATGAAATTCACTCCTTTTAAGTGTATAGGTCTATGCATAATCCTTTATGAGCATACGTGCCTGTCTCCCAGATAGCCACTTCATAGCCAGATAGTCACTTTGGCTAATTGGCCAAACTCAAATAGTTGAATTAAAGATAATTAACATGCTAAATGGTTGATCAAAATATTTTGCTTCAGCTTAACATATTCATAAACATATTATTTCTCAATCTTATATAAAACATAACATTGTTATTAAATATTACGCTTTTTCCATAATGTAAAATGTTCAACTATCACAAATGTGTTTGTGCCAATTGCTTGTGCAACTTTGTAATCAGTTTACATTCAGTGCCACTGAGATAAACAAGAAGCTCTGGAAATCTGAGAATTTTTGTGGAAGGATATTAGTTTTCCAACCTGGTTGTTCTTAGTTTCACTATTAGTTGTCCTTTTTTTTCTGAATGTCTTCCATGAGTATAAGGCAGAGGTTGACAGACGGACATTTTTTGAAGATCCAGATAGTAACTATTTTCAGTGTTGTGGTACATATGGTCTCTTTTGTAACTAAACTCTGCCATTGTAGTGTGAGAGCAGCCACAGACAATACTTAAAGAAAAAAGCATGGCTGTATTCAGTAAAAAATTATCTATAAAACAAGTGTCAGGCAGCATTTGTTTCACAGATTATAATGCCAACTAAAGAATGTCACTGACCATCTGGTTCTACAAGAATTAAGTCAATAGCCACTGCAGTTGTTGACCTTGAACACACCCTGAAAGAAATTCAGAGTGGAGATCAGGAATGAGGCACTCTGTGCTCTGGGAAAACTGGCAGAACAGGTCTTCAGATAGTTAGATGTTTTCAGAAGAAAATTTTATGAACCAATTTCTTGCATCTTCCCATACTTAGAAAAGCATTAAAAGCATGAACTAAGATATCTGTGCTTTGTGACAGCAGTAGCCTTCTATGGAGATGTGTGCTTGATTACACATACTTCTTCTCCAAAATCACATATATGCTGACCTTCCCCCTCACCTCTTCAGAGCAATTCCACAGAGCTATCTGAGAGTCTGTCTCCTGGGCTATTAGTTTTCAGTAAGTCCTCAAATAAAATTGAAACTCACAGCTCTCATTTTGTGTGTTTTTATTTCAGTTGACTGACATTTCTGGCAACCATGAATGGACCCAGAACAGACTATTCTCCTTCACCTGAACTCTACGAGGATCTGGAGCCTTGGTAACAGCAGGGCCCCTTATGCCCATCTACCTACTCATGAGTCCAGAAGAATTTTATTAAGCCTCTCGTGGTTCTTGTATTTCCTGATTATTGGTGATGATTCTGAGTTTTATTTGGCAGTGTGTAACAGGTACCTGACCCCCACAGTTGAAAGATACTGGGGGAAGCCTAGTTGAAAGACACTGGGATCTGCTCAGTTGAAAGGCACTGAGAGGTCTGGACTGGGTGATTAGGTGGGAGGCTGGCTTAATGTCTTTTCTAAGTGAGGGGCATGGGAAAGCCACCCTCCAACTAACACCCAAGCCCATTTTTGTATGTACAAAAATTATACTTATAAGTATTTACTTGGGAATTAAAGGAAATATTCTCCTGAAATTAGCTGAGATAGGGATCTTTTATTGCATATACACTTAGGTTAGAGAAAGCTGGCTTGATAAAAAATGTTTTCATAATTCTGATCCAAAAGGTCCTTCTAGGAGGAGCTTGCTTTTATCTCCATGTGTCTTTGAGATGTAAGTGTTCTATCAGGACTTTCAGGAGCTTATTTTACTCTTATCTAGACCATCTCCAATTCCTGAGACTGAGAGAAAAAAAGGGAAAAGAGACCTTTTTACCCTTAGCTTATTCTGTTATTTATAAACTAGTGAGTTCTGTATTGTAATACCTGATTCATGACTAAGTTTTAAAAATGAAGCTATGAGATCTCTAGTTGTGTCTGTCTATATATCTGTGTGTACTTTATAGATATGATATATCTCAACCTGTGGATGGTATTACCAAAATTAATTTGTAAATGAATTCTATTTAATTGACTTAAAAAAAAATCAAGTGTTTATATAAATTCCCAGAAATATGAAAGAAACTAACCCAAATGAATTTCAGGTTCAAATGATCTGGGAAATATATAGTATTAAATTATCATTTGGTTTGAAAGTTAGTTTAAGTTTGTTGGTTTAATTAATACAGACATGTCTTTAAAGTCGTCAGCATTAACTATAATACTTTAATTGTACCTAGGTTTACTAGAAGTCAAATAAGAAGTTGTAAAATTTGTCAGCAAGAAAAATAACTTGGAATGATAAAAATTTTATAAACAAATTAAATGTAGTTGAGATACGGCTTTTAGGTAAACTCTTTAGGAATAATTATGTTTTAGGAATGTCTACTTAAAAAATAGGCTCTCCAGATATTTGGTAACTTGAAACTTTAGAGTTTTGTTAAATTACGTTAAATGATGGCAGTTTATTAAATATCTAGTTCATTCCCAAATAAAATAAGATAGGGAACATTAATTACTGAACATAGGCTTCCTTTTACAGGGAAACTAGAGATATTTAGGACTATTAATAAATATGTTTGGTGCCACATCAAGCCATTTCCTTTAAGAAAGCACATGCTTTTTAGAAATTGTAAGTAGTATTTATAAGTTTGCCAATCTACAGAATGATAATGTAAGAGACAAGTCATAATTGCTTACTTCTTAGTTGTCACTAGAAGTTATGTCATCTAACTAATATATGTAATTAAAACTACTAAGCTAAAAAGCAAAATATTTTTGTATTCAAGAAAAAAAGAAGGTATAAGAAATAGAAATGCATTTTGTTAAGCATAAAGAAGGTAATTTTGTCCTAAAGCAAGTTATTTCTAAATAGGAAAGAAAATAAGGGACAAATTAATATGGATATAGAATGTTGTCGAAGATTTGTGAGAAAAAAAAATCTTTAGAGAGGAATTCTATGTGTGGTCAGGACTAAGATTAAAATAAATTTGAGCAAATTAATTTCAACATTAAATGTAAAGTGGTACAAAACCTGAATTGGGTTTTCTCTCTGTTAAGAGGACAAAGTTTTCCTAGAATATTGATTTGCTTTTTTCACAGGTTGTAAACTTTCTTTACCTTTTAAATCATTTTAAGTCTTTTGTCATTCATAGACAGTTATTGTTTTACTCCAATGCCTTTGAAAAAATGCTTTATCTTCAAGAAGATTTATAGATAGAACTTTTTGACAAGTACAGGTTTCTGATAAATTTCAGGTCATACCACTAAACTGGGTAAGAAATTAAAGAATTCTAATGGACACCTTGGTGGCTTCATACAACTGTTAACAAAAGTTCAAGTATTAGTTACATAGGACTGAGTGAACTGATGAATTTGTTTATAAATTTTATGTGCTCCTTTTTTCAGTTTGAAATATTACTGGCTTTTAATCTGTGTTTTCCAGATGTAAGGAAAACTTCTCCCTGAAGCTAATTATGACATACAGCAATTTGGTAAGCAGAATTGAAATATGTAACTTTTCTCTCTACCTAATTGGAAGAGAAATTGGAAACTTTCAGGTTACCAGAAAGCAGACTCCTAACAGGTGCAAGAATCTAAAGATACTTTTGGACCTAGAGAAGAGAGGAACTCACCTAAATCTTTAGATATCACAGGTGGGATCTGATGGCAAGTCCTTGCTGTGGCCTTCTGGCCTTGGGAGGCCTTTTAAAAATTAAATCTGAAATTCCTTATAAAATTTCCAGCAAAGCCAATTTTAAAACATCTTATATGTTCAATTATACTTATGTAAATAATCTGGCCAAGTTTATTGAAGCCACATTTCTTTCTTTTTTTTTTTTTTTTAAACATCTTTATTGGGGTATAATTGCTTTACAATGGTGTGTGTTAGTTTCTGCTTTATAACAAACTGAATCAGCTATACATATACATATGTTCCCATACGTCTTGCCTCTTGCGTCTCCCTCCCTCCCACTCTCCCCATCCCACCCCTCCAGGCTGTCACAAAGCACCGAGCTAATATCCCTGTGCATTGAGGCTGCTTCCCCCTAGCTATCTACCTTACTACATTTGTTAGTGTGTATATGTCCATGACTCTCTCTCGCCCTGTCAAAACTCACCCTTCCCCCTCCCCATATCCTCAAGTCCGTTCTCCAGTAGGTCTGCGTCTTTATTCCTGTCTTACCCCTAGGTTCTTCATGACATTTTTTTCCCCTTAAATTCCATATATATGTGTTAGCATACGGTATTTGTCGTTTTCTTTCTGACTTACTTCACTCTGCATGACAGACTCTAGGTCCATCCATCTCATCACAAATAGCTCAATTTCATTTCTTTTTAAGGCTGAGTAATATTCCATTGTGTATATGTGCCACATCTTCTCCATCCATTCATCTGATGATGGGCACTTAGGTTGTTTCCATCTCCGGGCTATTGTAAATAGAGCTGCAATGAACATTTTGGTACATGACTCTTTTTGAATTATGGTTTTCTCAGGGTATATGCCCAGTAGTGGGATTGCTGGGTCATATGGTAATTCTATTTGGAGTTTTTAAAGGAACCTCCATACTGTTCTCCATAGTGGCTGAACCAATTCACATTTCCACCAGCAGTGCAAGAGCGTTCCCTTTTCTCCACACCCTCTCCAGCATTTACTGTTTCTAGATTTTTTGATGATGGCCATTCTGACTGGTGTGAGATGATATCTCATTGTAGTTTTGATTTGCATTTCTCTAATGATTAATGATGTTGAGCATTCTTTCATGTGTTTGTTGGCATTCTGTATATCTTCTTTGGAGAAATGTCTATTTAGGTCTTCTGCCCATTTTTGGATTGGGTTGTTTGTTTTTTTGTTATTGAGCTGCATGAGCTGCTTGTAAATTTTGGAGATTAATCCTTTGTCAGTTGCGTCATCTGCAAATATTTTCTCCCATTCTTAGGGTTGTCTTTTGGTCTTGATTATTGTTTCCTTTGCTGTGCAAAAGCTTTGAAGTTTCATTAGGTCCCATTTGTTTATTTTTGTTTTTATTTCCATTACTCTAGGAGGTGGGTCAGAAGGGATCTTGCTGTGATTTATGTCATAAGGTGTTCTGCCTATGTTTTCCTCTAAGAGTTTGATAGTTTCTGGCCTTACATTTAGGTCTTTAATCCATTTCGAGTTTATTTTTGTGTATGGTGTTAGGGAGTGATCTAATCTCATACTTTTATATGTACCTGTCCAGGTTTCCCAGCACCATTTATTGAAGAGGCTGTCCTTTCTCCACTGTACATTCCTGCCACCTTTATCAAAGATAAGGTGTCCATATGTGCGTGTGTTTATCTCTGGGCTTTCTATCCTGTTCCATTGATCTATCTTTCTGTTTTTGTGCCAGTACCATACTGTCTTGATTACTGTAGCTTTGTAGTATAGTCTGAAGTCAGGGAGCCTGATTCCTCCAGCTCCTTTTTTCGTTCTCAAGATTGCTTTGGCTATTCGGGGTCTTTTGTGTTTCCATACAAATTGCGAAATTTTTTGTTCTAGTTCTGTGAAAAATGCCAGTGGTAGTTTGATAGGGATTGCATTGAATCTGTAGATTGCTTTGGGTAGTAGAGTCATTTTCACAATGTTGATTCTTCCCATCCAAGAATATGGTATATCTCTCCATCTATTTGTATCATCTTTAATTTCTTTCATCAGTGTCTTATAATTTTCTGCATACAGGTCTTTCGTCTACTTAGGTAGGTTTATTCCTAGATATTTTATTCTTTTTGTTGCAATGGTAAATGGGAGTGTTTTCTTGATTTCACTTTCAGATTTTTCATCATTAGTATATAGGAATGCCAGAGATTTCTGTGCATTAATTTTGTATCCTGCTACTTTACCAAATTCATTGATTAGCTCTAGTAGTTTTCTGGTAGCATCTTTAGGATTCTCTATGTATAGTATCATGTCATCTGCAAACACTGACAGCTTTACTTCTTCTTTTCCAATTTGGATTCCCTTTATTTCCTTTTCTTCTCTGATTGCTGTGGCTAAAACTTCCAAAACTATGTTGAATAAGAGTGGTGAGAGTGGGCAACCTTGTCTTTTTCCTGATCTTAGTGGAAATGCTTTCAGTTTTTCACCATTGAGGATGATGTTTGCTGTGGGCTTGTCATATATGGCCTTTATTATGTTGAGGAAAGTTCCCTCTATGCCTACTTTCTGCAGGGTTTTTATCATAAATGGGTGTTGAATTTTGTCAAAAGCTTTTTCTGCATCTACTGAGATGATCATATGGTTTTTCTCCTTCAATATGTTAATATGGTTTATCACATTGATAGATTTGCGTATATTGAAGAATCCTTGCATTCCTGGAATAAACCCCACTTGATCATGGTGTATGATTCTTTTAATGTGCTGTTGGATTCTGTTTGCTAGTATTTTGTTGAGGAGTTTTGCATCTATGTTCATCAGTGATATTGGCATGTAGGTTTCTTTCATCGTGACATCCTTGTCTGGTTTTGGTATCAAGGTGATGGTGGCCTTGTAGAAGGAATTTGGGAGTGTTCATCCCTCTGCTATATTTTGGAAGAGTTCGAGAAGGATAGGTGTTAGCTCTTCTCTAAATGTTTGATAGAATTCACCTGTGAAGCCATCTGGTCCTGGGCTTTTGTTTGTTGGAAGATTTTTAATCACAGTTTCAATTTCAGTGCTTGTGATTGGTCTGTTCATATTTTCTATTTCTTCCTGATTCAGTCTTGGCAGGTTGTGCATTTCTAAGAATTTGTCCATTTCTTCCAGATTGTCCATTTTATTGGCATAGAGTTGCTTGTAGTAATCTCTCATGTTTTATTTTATTTCTGCAGTTTCAGTTGTTACTTCTCCTTTCTCATTTCTAATTCTATTGATTTGAGTCTTCTCCCTTTTTTTCTTGATGAGTCTGGCTAGTGGTTTATCTATTTTGTTTATCTTCTCAAAGAAGCAGCTTTTAGCTTTATTGATCTTTGCTATCGTTTCCTTCATTTCTTTTTCATTTATTTCTGATCTGATTTTTATGATTTCTTCCCTTCTGCTAGCTTTGGGGTTTTTTGTTCTTCTTTCTTTAACTGCTTGAGGTGCAAGGTTAGGTTGTTTATTCGAGATGTTTCCTGCTTCTTAAGGTGGGCTTGTATTGCTATAAACTTCCCCCTTAGAACTGCTTTTGCTGCATCCCATAGGTTTTGGGTCATTGTGTCTCCATTGTCATTTGTTTCTAGGTATTTTTTTATTTCCTCTTTGATTTCTTCAGTGATCACTTCATTATTAAGTAGTGTATTGTTTAGCCTCCATGTGTTTGTATATTTTACAGATCTTTTCCTGTAATTGATATCTAGTCTCATGGCGTTGTGGTCAGAAAAGATACGTGATACAATTTCAATTTTCTTAAATTTACCAAGGCTTGATTTGTGACCCAAGATATGATCTATCCTGGAGAATGTTCCATGAGCACTTGAGAAAAATGTGTATTCTGTTGTTTTTGGATGGAGTGTCCTATAAATATCAATTAAGTCCATCTTGTTTAATGTATCATTTAAAGCTTGTGTTTCCTTATTTATTTTCATTTTGGATGATCTGTCCATGGGTGAAAGTGGGGTGTTAAAGTCCCCTACTATGAATGTGTTACTGTCGATCTCCCCTTTTATGGCTGTTAGTAGTTACCTTATGTATTGAGGTGCTCCTACGTTGGGTGCATAAATATTTACAATTGTTATATCTTCTTCTTGCATCGATCCCTTGATCATTATGTAGTGTCCTTCTTTGTCTCTTTTAATAGTCCTTATTTTAAAGTCTATTTTGTCTGATATGAGAATTGCTACTCCAGCTTTCTTTTGGTTTCCATTTGCATGGAATATCTTTTTCCATCCCCTTACTTTCAGTCTGTATGTGTCTCTAGGCCTGAAGTGGGTCTCTTGTAGACAGCATATATAAGGGTCTTGTTTTTGTATCCATTCAGCCAATCTGTATCTTTTGGTGGGAGCATTTAATCCATTTACATTTAAGGTAATTATCGATATGTATGTTCCTATTCCCATTTTCTATATTGTTTTGGGTTCGTTATTATAGGTCTTTTCCTTCTCTTGTGTTTCTTGTCTAGAGAAGTTCCTTTAGCATTTGTTGTAAAGCTGGTTTGGTGGTGCTGAACTCTCTCAGCTATTGCTTGTCTGTAAAGGTTTTAATTTCTCCATCAAATCTGAATGAGATCCTTGCTGGGTAGAGTAGTCTTGGTTGCAGGTTTTTCTCCCTCATCACTTTCAGTATGTCCTGCCACTCCCTTCTGGCTTGTAGGGTTTCTGCTGAGAGATCGATCAGCTGTTAACCTTATGGGGATTCCCTTGTGTGTTACTTGTTGTTTTTCCCTTGATGCTTTTAGTATGCCTTCTTTGTATTTAATTTTTGACAGTTTGATTAATATGTGTCTTGGTGTATTTCTCCTTGTATTTATCCTGTATGGGACTCTCTGTGCTTCCTGGACTTGATTAACTATTTCTTTTCCCATATTAGGGAAGTTTTCAACTATAATCTCTTCAAATATTCTCTCAGTCCCTTTCTTTTTCTCTTCTTCTTCTGGAACCCCTATAATTCGAATGTTGGTGCGTTTAATGTTGTCCCAGAGGTCTCTGAGAGTGTTCTCAGTTCTTTTCATTCTTGTTTCTTTATTCTGCTCTGCAGTAGTTATTTCCACTACTTTATCTTCCAGGTCACTTATCCGTTCTTCTGCCTCAGTTATTCTGCTATTGATCCTATCTAGAGTACTTTTAATTTCATTTATTGCATTGTTCATCGTTGCTTGTTTCATCTTTAGTTCTTGTAGGTCCTTGTTAACTGTTTCTTGCATTTTGTCCATTCTACTTCCAAGATTTCGGATCATCCTTACTATCATTATTCTGAATTCTTTTTCAGGTAGATTGCCTATTTCTTCTTCATTTGTTAGGTCTGGTCCATTTTTATCTTGCTCCTTCATCTTTTGTGTGTTTTTCTGTCTTCTCATTTTGCTTATCTTACTATGTTTGGGGTCTCCTTTTTGCAGGCTGCACGTTCGTAGTTCCCGTTGTTTTTGATGTCTGTCTCCAGTGGCTAAGGTTGTTTCAGTGGGTTGTGTAGGCTTCCTGGTGGAGGGGACTAATGCCTGTGTTGTGGTGGATGAGGCTGGATCTTTTCTCTCTAGTGGGCAGGTTCACGTCTGGTGGAGTGTTTTGGGGTGTCTGTGGCCTTATTCTGATTTTAGGCAGCCTCTCTGCTAATGGGTGGGGTTGTGTTCCTGTTTTGCTAGTTGTTTGGCATAGGTTGTCCAGCACTGTGGCTTGCTGGTCGTTGAGTGAAGCTGGGTGCTGGTGTTAAGATGGTGCTCTCTGGGAGATTTCCGCCATTTAATATTATGTGGAGCTGGGAGGTCTCTTGCTGACCAGTGTCCTGAAGTTGGCTCTGCTACCTCAGAGGCAGAGCCCTGACTCCTGGCTGGAGCACCAAGAGTCTTTCATCCACACGGCTCAGAATAAAAGGGAGAAAAAGTAGAGAGAATTAGTAGAAGTATGAGGAAAGAAAGAAGGAAAGGAGGAAAGGAAGGAAGGAAGAAAGAAGCAAAGAAGGAAAGAAAGGAGGGAGGGAGGGAGGAAGGAAGGAAGGAAGGAATGAGGGAAAGAAGGAAAAAAGACAGAAAGAAAGAAGATACAGTAAAAGTAAAATAAAGTATAATATAGTTATTGAATTAAAAAACATTTAGAAAAAGAAAAAGGGACGGATAGAACCTTAGGACAGATGTTGGAAGCAAAACTATACAGAGAAAATCTTACACAGAAGCATACACATACACCTTCACAAAAAGAGGTATAGGGGGAAAAATCATAAATCTTGCTCTCAGAGACCACCTCCTCAATTTGGGTTGATTCGTTGTCTAAAGGAGGAAAGGAAGGAAGGAAAGAAAGAAAGAAAGAAAGAATGAAGGTAAAGTATAATAAAGTTATTACAATTAAAATTAATTATTAAGAAAAAAATTAAAAAAAAAAACATGGACAGATAGAGCCCTAGGACAAATGGTGGAAGCAAGAGTATACAGACAAGATCTCACACAGAAGCATACACGTACACATTCACAAAAAGAGGAAAAGGGAAAAACATCATAGATCTCGCTCCTAAATTCCACCTCTTCAATTTGGGATCATTCCTTGTCTATTCAGGTATTCCACAGATGCAGGGTATATCAAGTTGACTGTGGAGCTTTAATCCGCTGCTTCTGAGGCTGCTGGGAGAGATTTCCCTTTCTCTTCTTTGTTCTCACAGCTCACAGGAGCCCAGCTTTGGATTTGGCCCTGCCTCTGCGTGTAGGTCGCTGGAGGGCGTCTGTGTTTTGCTCAGACAGGACGGGGTTAAAGGCGCCGCTGATTCGGGTGCTCCGGCTCACTCAGGCCGGGGGTGGGGGTGGGGCAAGGAGGGGCACTGCGTGCGGGGCGGGCCTGCGGCGTCAGACGCGGCGTGACGCTGCGGCAGAGGCCGGCGTGACGTTGCAGCAGCTTGAGGCCCGCTGTGCGTTCTCCAGGGCAAGTTGTCTCTGGATTCCGGGAACCTGGCAGTGGCGGGCTGCACAGGCTCCGCGGAAGAGGGGCGCGGAGAGTGACCTATGCGCGCACACAGGCCCCTTGGTGGCGGCAGCAGCAGCCTTAGCGTCTCCCGCCCGTCTCTGGGGTTTGCGCTTTTAGCCGCGGCTTGCGCCCGTCTCTGGGGTTCGCGGTTTTAGCCGTGGCTCACGCCCGTCTCTGGAGTTCCTTTAAGCAGCGCTCTTAAACCCCTCTCCTCGCGCACCAGGAAACAAAGAGGGAAGAAAAAGTCTCTTGCCTCTTCGGCAGGTGCAGGCTTTTCCCCGAACTCCCTCCCGGCTAGTCGTGGCGCACCAACCCCTTCAGGCTATGTTCAAGCCGCCAACCCCAGTCCTCTCCCTGCGCTCCGTCCAAAACTGAAACCCGAGCCTCAGCTCGCAGTCCCGCCCGCCCCGGCGGGTGAGCAGACAAGCCTCTCGGGCTGGTGAGTGCCGGTCGGCACCGCTCCTCTGTGCGGGAATCTCCCCGCTTTGCCCTCCGCACCCGTCGCTGTGCACTCCTCCGCGGTCCCGAAGCTCCCCCCTCCGCCTCCCGCAGCCTCCGCCCGCGGAGGGGCTTCCTAGTGTGTGGAAACTTTTCCTCCTTCACAGCTCCCTCCCACTGGTGCAGGTGCCGTCCTTATTCTTTTGTCTCTGTTTTTTCTTTTTTTTCTTTTGCCCTACCCAGGTACGTGGGGAGTTTCTTGCCTTTTGGGAGGTCTGAGGTCTTCTGCCAGCCTTCAGTAGGTGTTCTGTAGTTGTTCCACGTGTAGATGTATTTCTGGTGTATCCGTGGGGAGGAAGGCGATCTGCGCGTCTTACTCTTCCGCCATCTTCAAGGTTCCCCCCGACGAAGTAAAAAATTTTAATTGCCTCTGACAATGGTTATTATTAAGAACCTCTGATAAAAACCATCAATTTTATTAATAGGTTATTTAGATAATAATAAGAGTAATAAATAAAACTATTTATTTGAAAGTTGTTATTTAACTTCATATATTTTGGTCATTGGCAGACTTGATACCAGATGGTATAGGAGGTCACAATGAAGAGGACTAAACACCAGACATGGAATTAAAAGATTGGATTCTGATACAATCTATATTTATGGCCTTAGGTAAGTCATTTCACCTTTCTGAAGGCAATAGACTTAATGCTATCAAAATTCCAAATCGAAGAAGTAAAAAATGTGTCCAAGTTCACAAACATATTGTAGAAGAGTCTGGCTTATAACCCAGGTGTATTTTTCTCTAAAGTTCATTCTCTTTTCTTGATAGTCATTCTTCCACATTAAAACTGAGAAGTTCACATTTATCTGATGATTTTAACCTGTGAAAATCAATCTAATAATTTTTATAATAGCCACTAAGGTATGTATTTCACAGGCTAAATTTGGGATAATTTCTAATATTTACTTCCATTTGTTTTGTATAGCCTACAAAATGCTAGTATAAAATGCTTGACCAGAAAAATAAACTTAAAAAATGATCATATTGATAGATCCAGTTTAATTCACATTATGGAAGGAAATTAGCTAGAGCACCAAAAAGGAGTGTTCTGTCTTAAATAAGAAGGGAAGCATTTTTATAGAGCTTTATAGAGGTTTAGTAAAAGAGGTCAAAGTTCAGCTCTTTCTGGAATAGTAGTCAAAAACACATTTGGAAAAGAGAGTAGTTTAGTAAAGTGTAGGTTGAGCAGTTTAGGTTTATCAAGAGGAATAGATGCAGAATTTAATAACACATGAGGATCACAGTAGAAAATTTTCAGCCCTTCAGGGTCTCTCATACTCCTTCCTTTTTGGTCAAGTGGGAGACTGAGTCTCATTGTTTGTAAATATGCATATCTGTTAGATCTGTACCATTTGTGTTAATTTCAGTCTCAGACTTTTTGCTGACTGCCGAAAGTGTTTCTTATAACTTTGGTCCTTGTAGTTGAATTTTAATCTTTTGTCAAGTGAATAGTTAAATAGAAATATTTATGACTCCAGATGGAACACATCAAACAAATGTTGAGACAAAGATATTAACATAAGAATTATCAAAAAGCCCTAGATAATATCTCTTAGCCAAGTCCTGCTGCTTGTGGGATTAGACAGGATAACAAATCCCATACCAACCAGAGTTTGTAGAGAAGAGATATGGTTTGAGATTAATAGGCTTGCGTAATTTTTTTTATACTCCTGATTTACACAGAGTAACAAGATTAGGGCAAGAATGTTAAAAATATCATTTTAGCAGTTAGAAAACATAATTGGGAAAAGATAGCCAAGAAAAGAAAGAAAAGGACAAGTGTTACTTAGTGGTTCTGAGCATTTGGGAATCTTGAACGGTCTTGAGTAAACCGTCGTGTTTACTAGTAGCCTGCTGCTTGATCTGAGGTTCTTTAGATAGATATCTCTTTTCTGATGCTGCCTGCTCTTGTTCAATCCTGAAAGAGTCTCAGTTTAAGATTTCTTATAGGCATGGAATTCCACAATGAGGATATATCATGTCTTTTTAGCCGTGATAATGTGAATAAAAAGGTCAATTCTCTGAAGTTTTACTACAGTGTTTGTGATTAACAGTATCACATGGTACTTCCTAAGGAGGTTCAAGAGCAACTTTTACTGGTGTAATTTCCAGTTAACCAGGAAAGTTATGCAGTCATTCCTGTGGTTTATCCCAGGGAAAACAGCTTGATAATAAATTGGGGTGTCTTGTATTAAACCTCTACACTATTTGACCATGTAGAGCTATAGAAATGGCAGACCCAGGTGTTAGTGGTGAAAGCTCCACTTGGCAATATTTCTTGAGGAATGGACCTAATAGCCATGAGAGTTAAGGGAAAAGACATTGGTCATAGCAATTGAAATTTCCTTGATAGTTTTGCAAATTTCTGTTTTAAAATGCCATTCACTTGTTCTATTCTTTTGAGGAGGTGGTAGGGGCAATGAAGTTCCTGGGTGACATGCAGAGCTTCTTGCAGTTACTTAATAACTCATCTAGTGAAATGGTTACCTCTATCACTAGTCAAATAGTTAGGGTTTCCTTAAATGGAAAGTACAAAATCTCAAGGTTTTTTTCTGCTTAAGAGCAATTGCTTTACATCAAGAAAAGTTTCTAGTCAACCAAAAATCAGATATACAATATTAATAGTATATTCAAAATCACACAAGGGGTAACTAAATAAAATACATCTGTTGATGTTCAAAATGACCGATGGGTCTGGCTTATGTCTATGTCTCACCTCTGTCGTTTTCTTAGGATTATGTCATTAACAGATGGGATAACATCAGAGAAATCCTTTACAATCTTACTGAAGTTTTACTATTTTAGCATACTATTAAACTATTTTAGCATGGCAGCCTGAATAGCCATCTTTATGTTATTGGAGAGGAGCAAGTCATCTTTTGTAAAATGTTCCTTCAAAATCAGGTGCTTGAGGCTGGAGTTGACTCAAGACTTGATGCCAATAGTCTGGAGTTTGTGTTGGCTTTGATTTTTGGAGTTGTTGAACAGCCTTGGAATGTGTTAAAGCAGCTCGTTTAGCATTATAATCTGTGAAAGCATTATCCTTTGCTTCTAGAGTCTGTTTTTTGATGTTTCTTCTCAATTTTACTTATAGTCAATTTTTTGAAAGAGGCAAAGCATTTAATACACCTTTTGTGTGGCTGCCATGTTTGATCAGTGCACCAGCTGCCAGTGGTAAAGCCACATCATTTCTAAAACATACCAAAATAATGGATCACATAAAAAACATCACTGTTATCTATAAGGATACTTGTTCTATTATCTCTAACTAACTGGTAGACCATAAATATGTCTAAAGGTTCAGCAATTTGTACAGACTTGACTTAAGGGAAATAGTTGGATTCAAACAAGTCTGAGTGGGTTATGACAGCATGTTCAGTCTTCAATCCTCAAACTCAACGAAATCTGGATTCCTATAAGGACATCAAGACATTCAGAGTAAAACAAAGGCAAATTTCCAAATAAGTTTATACTAGTAATAATGATCACCTCCCTCTTGGGAAAAAAGAAAGTGGTGGATCAATTTCCAGAGATCTGGTGCCATTTTCTTTTTAAATGAACACCTAATCCTGGTATGTCATTCTTTCTTGAATTTATACTTTGTCCAGTAATCACACAAAAAATTATAAATGCCATCTATACCATTTCTATATTTATTGGTAAGATCATAGAACTAATATAAACAATGTAGAAAATTTAGGAAAATATGTTTAGACATGAACAAGAACTTAATGATTCTCAGGGCCACTATTCAAAAATGATCATTTCTAAAATTTTGAAGTGTTTTTCCATTCAGATATATATATATATTTATTTATAGAAATGATAATTGTGTGTGAAAAAGTCAGTTCTCTGCCTTGTACACTATATATTTTAAACAATTTTCATGTCCTTATACTTGTGTAAACATTCTTCAAAAACATGTTTTTTTGTGTGTGTGGTACGCAGGCCTCTCACTGTTGTGGTCTCTCCTGTTGCGGAGCCCAGGCTCCGGATGCGCAGGCTCAGCGGCCATGGCTCACGGGCCCAGCCACTCCGCAGCATGTGGGACCTTCCCGGACTGGGGCACAAACCCGTGTCCCCTGTATCGGCAGGCAGACTCTCAACCACTGCACCACCAGGGAAGCCCCTTCACAAACATTTTTAATGACAATATTCCATTACATATAAATCCTACAAATTTCTAAATCATTCCTCTTTCTGAGTATTTATTTCTAATTTTTCAAAATTATACATAACAAAATTTAGTATTTTGTAGGTATAATTATTGATTTAAAATATACTTCCAGTAATAATATTACTGACTGAAGGGAATGAATTGCTATCATCTTCTAATTCAGTTGCCAAGTTGTCTGCAGCATTATTTTTCTCCTTGGAAACATAAATGTATGAGAGTGCCAATTAGTTAACTTTATATCAGAATTAAATAATTTCACTAACAGTGTTGTCAATTTGATTGGTGATAGGGGGAGGAAACAATGACAGAGAAGACAATTAGATAGAAAGAGATTCAGAAGTGTGTTGCATGATGAAAAATCAAGGGAGAAGGATTGAATATGTGCTGCAATATGTGCTGCAAGGAAGGATTAAAAACAGTGCTGCAAGAAACAACTTGCTGCATTAACTAAAATGTCCTTGGTGATTTTCAAAGAGTAATTAAAGCAGACTGTGAGGGCAGAAATTAGACTACAGGAGGTTAATTATTTATGATTAGAAATTGGAGCAAATGTATGTAGGTAAAATATTCTTTCAATGCTTGAGAGAGTATGGAGTGTGAAAGCTTAGGGAGAGAGCAGGGTAGAATATTTTAGAGATTTAGAACTTTAGCTTATTTTTAGTTGAAGAAACAAGAGGCAGACCAGAAAAGAATGGGAATGAGAGCTGACTTTAATAAATCTTCTCTGAATACCTAAGTAGAGTCCTGCAAATACAATTAAACCATTCATCTCTCTTAAAAAGATATTTTGAAAGTTTGCACATAAATTATGTTTTGAACAGTACACTCATTTGGTTTCTCCTGTGCTTTCATTTTTCCTTGTTTATATCTTGAATGTTCTTAATTTTAGCACTTCCATGTTTCCACAGATAATTGCATTGTCATCCATGAATAAATTATACTTTCAACTACATACATTCTGGGGAAGATACTGAGCTCATTTATCATGTACCACTACTTTAAAAGATGGGCTTTTCTAGAGCATTGTATATAATAAAAGTTCTAGGAATTTTTAATTGCTGACATAAGTACTATTACTTGATATTTGGAAAGGCAACAATCATTTCTAGGGGCCTTCAAGATGGCGGAGGAGTAAGACGTGGAGATCATCTTCCTCCCCACAAATACATCAAAAATACATCTACATGGAACAACTCCTACAGAGCACCTACTGAATGTTGGCAGAAGACATCAGACTTCCCAAAAGGCAAGAAACTCCCCATGTACCTCGGTAGAACAAAAGGAAAAACAGAGACAAAAGAATAGGGACAGGACCTGTACCTCTGGGAGGGAGTTGTGAAGGAGGAAAAGTTGCCAAACATGAGGAGACCCCTCCACTGGTGGAGATGGGGGGATGGGCGGGACAGAAGCTTTGGAGCCACCAAGGAGAGTGCAGCAACAGGGATGCAGAGGGAAGAGTGGAGAGATTCCCACACAGAAGATCAGTGACAACCAGTACTCAGCAGCCTGAGAGGCTTGTCTGCTCACCCACCAGGGTGTGTGGGGCCTGGGAGCGGAGGCTTAGGCTTCAGAGGTCAGATCCCAAGGAGAGGACTGGGGTTGGCTTTGTGTGAATACAGCCTGAAGGGGGCTAGTGCACCACAGCTAGCCAGGAGGGAGTCCGGGAAAAAGGCTGGAACTGCATAAGAGGCAAGAGACAATTGTTTTGGGGTTCGTGAGGAGAGGCGATTCAGAACACTGCCTAAACGAGCTCCAGAGACAGGCACGAGCTGTGGCTATCAGCGCGGACACCAGGGACAGGCATGAAATACTAAGGTTGCTGCTGCAACCAACAAGAAGCCTGTGTGCAAGCACAGGTCACTATCCACACCTCCCCTCCCAGGAACTTGTGCAGCTGACCACTGCCAGGGTCCCATGATCCAGGGACAACTTCCCCAGGAGAACACATGGCATGCCTCAGGCTGTTGCAACATCACGCCAGCCTCTGCCACCACAGGATTGCCCCGCATACTGTACCCCTCCCTCCCCCAGGCCTGAGTGAGCCAGAGCCCCCTAATCAGATGCTGCTTTAACCCTGTCCTGTCTGGGCGGGGGAAAAGACAATCTCAAGTGACCTACACGCAGAGGTGGGGCCATATCCAAAGCTGAACTCAAGCAGCTGTGTGAACAAAGAAGAGAAAGGGAAATTTCTCCCAGCAGCCTCAGGAGCAGTGGATTAAATCTCCACAATTAACTCAATGTACCCAGCATCTGTGGAATACCTGAAGAGACAATGAATCATCCCAAAATTGAGGCAGTGGATGTTGGGAACAACTGTAGACTTGGGGTTTGCTTTCTGAATCAATATGTTTCTGGTTTTATGTTTATCTTAGTTTAGTATTTAAAGATTATTATCACTGGTAGATTGGCTTATTGATTTGGTAGTTCTCTTCATATATAATTTTTTTTTTCCTTTTTCTCTTTTTGTGAGTGTGTATGTGTATGCTTCTTTGGTTGATTTTTGTCTATAGAGCTTGCTTTTATCATTTGCCCTAGGGGTCTGTCTTTTTTTTTTTTTTTTTTTCCTTTTTAGTATAGGTATTTTTCAACAATTTTTGTTGAGGTAAAATTGCTATACAATGGTGTGTTAGTTTCTGCTGTATAACAAGTGAATCAGCTATACATATACATGTATCCCCATATCTCCTCCTTCTTGTGTCTCCCTCCCATTCTCCCTATCCCAACTCTCTAGGTGATCACAAAGCACCATACTATACTATGTAGCTGCTTCCCACTAGCTATCTATTGTACATTTGGTAGTGTATATATGTCCATGTCACTCTCTCACTTCATTGCAGTTTACCTGTCCCCCTCTCCATGTCCTCATCTCCAATCTCTATGTCTGTGTCATTATGACTGTCCTGCCCCTAGGTTTTTCAGAAAATTTGTTTTTCTTTTTTTTTAAAGCTTCTTATCATTGGTATATTTGTTTATTGCTTTAATTGCTCTCTTCTTTCTTTCTTTTATTTTGTTCTTTTCTATTTTTAATAATTAAAAAATTTTATTTTAAAAGCTTTATTTTATTTTATTATTTTTTTCATTCTTTCTCTTTTTTCTCCCTTTTCTTCTGAGACATGTGGCTGACAAGGTTTTGGTGCTCTGGCTGGGTATCAGGAGTGAGCCTCATAGGTGGGAGAGCTGAATTCAGGACATTGGTCCACCAGATATCTCCCAGCCCCACATAATATCAAAGAGTGAAAGCTCTCTCAGAGATCTGCATCTCAATGCTAAGACCTAGCTCAACTCAAAAATCAGCAACATACAGTGATGGACACCCTATGCTAAAAAATTAGCAAGACAGGAACACAAGCACACCCATAAGAAGAGAGGCTGTCTAAAATCATAATAAGGTCACAGACACCCCAAAACACACCACAGGTTGCAGTCCTGCACACCAGAAAGACAAGATCCAACCCCACCCATCAGAACACAGGCACCAGTCCCCTCCACTAGGAACCCTACACAACCCACTGAACCAAACTTACCCACTGTGGGGGGGAGACAGCAAAACCAAAGGGAACTACGAACATGCAACCTGAAAAAAGGAGACCCCAAATGCAGTAAATTAAGCAAAATGAGAAGACAGAGGAATACACAGCAGATGAAGTAGCAAAGTAAAAACCCACCAGAATAAACAAATGAAGAGCTTATAGGCAGTCTATCTGAAAAATAATTCAGAATAATGATAGTAAAGATATCAAAAACCTTGGAAAGAGAATGCAGAAAATACAAGAAACGTTTAACAAGGACATAGAAAAACTAAAGAGCAAATAAACAATGATGAGCAGCAAAATAAATGTGATTAAAAATTCTCTAGAAGGAATCAATAGCAGAACAATTGAGGGAGAAGAACAGATAAGTGACCTGGAAGATAAAATAGTGGAAATAACTACAGCAGAGCAGAATAAAGAAAAAAGCATGAAAAGAATTGAGGACACTCTCAGAGACCTCTGGAATAAAATTAAACACACGAACATTGGAATTATAGGGGTCCCAGAAAAAGAAGAGAAAAAGAAAGGGATTGAGAAATTACTTGAAGAGATTGTTGCTGAAAACATCCCTAATATAAGAAAGGAAATAGTCAATCAAGTGCAGGAAGCACAAAGAGTCCCATACAGGGTAAATCCAAGTAGAAACACACCAGGACATACTAATCAAACTATCAAAAATTAAATACAAGAAAAAATATTAAAAGATGCAAGGCAAAAGCAACAAATAACATACAAGGGAATCCGATAAGATTAACAGCTGATTTCTCAGCAGAAACACCACAAGCCAGAAGGGAGTGGCAGGACATATTTAAAGTGATGAAAGGGAAAATCCTACACCAAGATTATTTTACGAAGCAAGGATCTCATTCAGATTTCACAGAGAAATTAAAACCTTTACAGACAAGCAAAAGCTAAGAAAATTCAGCACCACAAAACGAGCTTTACAACAAATGCTAAAGGAAATTCTCTAGGCAGAAAACACAAGAGACGGAAAAGACCTACAAAAATGAACAGAAAACAATTAACAAAATGGTAATAGTAACATACAAATCCATAATTACCTTAAATGTAAATGGACTAAATGCTCCAACCAAAAGACACAGACTGGCGGAATGGATACAAAAACAAGACCCACATATATGCTGTCTACAAGAGACCCCCTTCACATCTAGGGACACATATAGACTGAAAGTGAGGGGATAGAAAAAGATATTCCATGCAAATAAAAGTCAAAAGAGAGCAGGGTAAGCAATCCTCATATCAGAAAAAATAGACTTTAAGATAAAGACTATTCCAAGAGAAAAGAAGGATACTACATAATGATCAACTGATCAATACAAGAAGTTATAACAATTGTAAATATTTATGCACCCAACATAGCAGCACATTACTACATAAGACAAATGCTAACAGCCATAAAAGGGGAAATCGACAGTAACACAATAATAGTAGGGGACTTTATCATCCCACTTGCACCAATGAACAGATCATCCAAACTGAAAAAAAACAAGCACAAGCTTTAAAAATTTTTTTAAACATTTTTATTGGAGTATAATTGCTTTACAATGGTGTATTTCTTTCCATTTATAACAAAGTGAATCATATATACATATATCCCCATATCACCTCCCTCATGTGTCTCCCTCCCACCCTCCCTATCCCACACTTGAAGGTGGTCACAAAGCACCAAGCTGATCTCCCTGTGCTACGCGGCCACTTCCCACTAGCTACCTATTTTTCATTTGGTAGTATATATAAGTCCATGCCAATCTCTCACTTCATCCCAGCTTACTCTTCCCCTTCCTGATGTCCTCAAGTCCATTCATTACATCTGCGTCTTTATTCCAGTCCTGCCCTTATGTTCTTTAGAGCCTTTTTGTTTGTTTGTTTTTTAGATTCCATATATATGTGTTAGTATATGGTAGTTGTTTTTCTATTTCTGACTTACTTGACTCTGTATGACAGTCTCTAGGTCCATCCACTTCACTACAAATAACTCAGTTTCGTTCCTTTTTATGGCTGAGTAATATTCCACTGTATATGTTTGCCACATCTTCTTTATCCATTCATCTGTTGATGGACACTTAGGTTGCTTCTATGTCCTGGCTATTGTAAATAGAGCTGCAATGAACATTTTGGTACATGACTCTTTTTGAATTATGGTTTTCTCAGGGTATATGCCCAGTAGTGGGATTGCTGGGTTGTATGGTAGTTCTATTTGTAGTTTTTTAAGGAACCTCCATATTGTTCTCCATAGTGTCTGTACCAATTTACATTCCAACCAACATTGCAAGAGCATTCCCTTTTCTCCACACCCTCTCCAGCATTTATTGTTTCTAGATTTTTTGATGATGGCCATTCTGACTGGTATGAGATGATATCTCATTGTAGTTTTGATTTGCATTTCTCTAATGATTAGTAATGTTGAGCATTCTCTCATGTGTTTGTTAGCAACCTGTATATCTTCTTTGGAGAAATGTCTATTTATGCCTTCTGCCCATTTTTAGATTGGGTTGTTTTTTGATATTGAGGTGCATGAGCTGCTTGTAAATCTTGGAGAATAATCCTTTGTCAGTTACTTTATTTGTAAATATTTTCTCCCATTCTGAGTGTTGTCTTTTAGTCTTGTTTATGGTTTCCTTTGCTGTGCAAAGGCTTTGAAGTTTCATTAGGTCCCATTTGTTTATTTTTGTTTTTATTTCCATTTCTCTAGGAAGTGGGTAAAAAAGGACCTTGCTGTGATTTATGTCATAGAGCGTTCTGCCTATGTTTTCCTCTAAGAGTTTTATAGTGTCTGGCCTTACATTTAGGTCTTTAATCCATTTTGAGTTTATTTTTGTGTGTGGTGTTAGGAAGTGTTCTAATCTCATTCTTTTACATGTAGCTGTCCAGATTTCCCCGCACCACTTATTGAAGAAAGTGTCTTTTCTCCATTGTATATTCTTGCCTCTTTATCAAAGATAAGGTGACCATATGTACGTGGGTATATCTCTGGGCTTTCTATCCTGTTCCATTGATCTATAATTCTGTTTTTGTGCCAGAATCATACTGTCTTGATTACTGTAGCTCTGTAGTATAGTCTGAAGACCAAGAGTCTGTGTCCTCCAGCTCCATTTTTCTTTCCCCAGATTGCTTTAGCTCTTCGGGGTCTTTTGTGTTTCCATATAAATTGTGAAATTTTTTGTTCTAGTTCTGTGAAAAATGCCATTGGCAGTTTGATAGGGATTGCATTGAATCTGTAGATTGCTTTGGGTAGTACAATCATTTTCACAATGTTGATTCTTCCAATCCAAGAACATGATATATTTCTCCATCTGTTTGTATCATCTTTAATTTCTTTCATTAGTTTCTTATAGTGTTCTGCATACAGGTCTTTTGTCTTCTAAGGTAGGTTTATTCCTAGGCATTTTGCTCTTTTTGTTGCAGTGGTAAATGGGAGTGTTTCCTTAATTTCTCTTTCAGATTTTTCATCATTAGTGTATATGAATGCAAAAGATTTCTGTGCATTAATTTTGTATCCTGCAACTTTACCAAATTCATTGATTAGTTGTAGTAGTTTTCTGGTAGCATCTTTAGGATTTTGTATGTATACTATCATGTCCTCTGCAAAAAGTAACAGCTTTGCTTCTTCTTTTCTGATTTGGATTCCTTTTATTTACTTTTCTTCTATGATTGTTGTGGCTAAAACTTCTACAGCTATTTTGAATAACAGTGATGAGAGTGGGCAAACTTGTCTTGTTCCTGATCTTAGTGTAAATGGTTTCTGTTTTTCATCATTGAGAATGATGTTTGCTGTGGGTTTGTCCTATATGACCTTTATCATGATGAGGTAAGTTTCCTCTTTGCCTACTTTTTAGGAGGGTATATTTCATAAATTGGTGTTGAATTTTTTCAAAAGATTTTTCTTCATCTATTGAGATGATGATATGGGTTTTCTCCTTCAGTTTGTTAATATATTTATCACATTGATTGATTTGCATATATTGAAGAATCCTTGCATTCCCGGGATAAACCCCACTTGATCACGGTTTATGATCCTTTTAATGTGCTGTCGGATTCTGTTTGCTAGTAAATTGTTGAGGATTTTTGCATATATGTTCAGCAGTGATATTGGCCTGTAGTTTTCTTTCTTTGTGATATCTTTGTCTGATTTTGGTATCAGGGTGATATAGATCTTGTATAATGAGTTTGGGAGTGTTCCACCCTCTGCTATATTTTGGAAGAGTTTGAGAAGGATATGTGTTAGCTCTGCTCTAAATGTTTGATAGAATTTGTCTGTGAAGCCATATGGTCCCGGGCTTTTGTTTGTTTGAAGATTTTTTATTACAGTCTCAATTTCAGTGTTTGTGATTGGTCTGTTTATATTTCTTTCTGGTTCAGTCTCAGAAGGTTGTGCTTTTCTAAGAATTTGTTCATTTCTTCCAGTTTGTTCATTTTATTGGCCTATAGTTGCTTGTTGTAATCTCTCATCCTTTGCATTTCTGCAGTGTCAGTTATTTCTTCTCCTTTTTCATTTCTAATTCTGTTAATTTGAGCCTTTTCCCTTTTTTTCTTGATGAGTCTGGGTACAGGTTTATCAATTTTGTTTATTTTCTCAAAGAACCTGCTTTTAGTTTTATTTATCTTTGCTATTTTTTCTTTCAATTCTTTTTCATTTATTTCTGTCTGATCTTTATGATTTCTTTCCGTCTGCTGACTTTGGGGTTTTTGTTCTTCTTTCTCTAATTGCTTTAGGTGTAAGGTTAGTTTGTTTATTTGAGTTGTTTCTTGTTTCTTGAGATAGGATTGTATTACTCTAAACTTCCCTCTTAAAATTGCTTTTGCTGCATCCCATAGGTTTTGTGTCATCGTGTTTTCATTGTCATTTGTTTCTAGATATTTTTTGATTTGCTCTTTGATTTCTTTAGGGATCTCTTCATTACTTCCTAGTGTATTCTTTAATCACTATGCGTTTTTAATTTTTACAGATTTTTTTCATGTAATTGATATCTAGACTCATAACATTGTGGTCAGAAAAGATACTTGTGATGATTTGAATATTCTTAAATTTACCAAGGCTTGATTTGTGACCCAAGTTATGATCTATCCTGGAGAATGTTCCATGAGCACTTGAGAAGAAAATATATTCTGTTGTTTTTGGATAGATGTTCTATAAATATCCCTTAAGCCCATCTTGTTTAATGTATCATTTAAAGCTTGTGTTTCCTACTTATTTTCATTTTGGATGATCTGTCCATTGGTGAAAGTGAGGTGTTAAAGTCCCCTACTATGATTGTGTTACTGTCGCATTTCCCTTGTATGGCTGTTAACATGTGCCTTATGCATTGAGGTGCCCCTATGTTGGTTGCATCAATATTTACAAGTGTTCTCTCTTCTTCTTTGATTTATCCCTTGACCATTATGTAGTGTCTTTCTTTGTCTCTTGTAATAGTCTTTATTTTAAAGTCTATTTTGTCTGATATGAGAATTGCTACTCCAGCTTTCTTTTGATTTCCAATTGCCTGGAATATCTTTTTCTAGCCCCTCACTTTCAGTCTTTATGTGTCCTTAGATCTGAAGTGGGTCTCTTGTAGACAGCATATATGTGGGTCTTGTTTTTGTATCCATTCAGCCAGTCTATGTCTTTTGATGGGAGCATTTAATCCATTCACATTTAAGGTTGTTATCAATATGTATGTTCCCATTGCCATTTTTTAATTGTTTTGGGTTTGTTATTGTAGGTCTTTTCCTTCTCTTGTGTTTCCTGCCTAGAGAAGTTCCTTTTGCTTTTATTGTAAAGCTGGTTTTGTGGTGCTGAATTCTCTTAGCTTTTGCTTATCTGTAAAGGTTTAAAATTCTCCATTGAATCTGAATGAGATCCTTGCTGTGTAGAGTCATCTTGGATGTAGGTTTTTGCCTTGCATCCCTTTAAATATGTCCTGCCACTCCCTTCTGGCTTGCAGAGTTTCTGCTGAAAGATCAGCTGTTAACCTTATGGGGATTCCATTGTATGTTATTTGTTATTTTTCCCTTGCTACTTTTAATATTTTTTCTTTGTATTTAATTTTTGACAGTTTGATTAATATGTGTCTTGGCATGTTTCTCCTTGGACTTATCCTGTATGGGACCCTCTGTGCTTCCTGAGCATGATTGACTATTTCCTTTCCCATTTAGGGAAGTTTTCAATTATAATCTCTTCAAATATTTTCTCAGTCCCTTTCTTTTTCTCTTCTTCTTCTGGAAGTCCTATATATATATATATATATATATATATATATATATATATATATATATATATATATATATATATATATATAAAACATCTTTATTGGAGTACAATTGCTTTACAATTGTGTGTTAGTTTCTGCTTTAAAACAAAGTGAATCAGTTATACATATACATATGTTCCCATGTCTCTTCCCTCTTGCATCTCCCTTCCTTCAACCCTCCCTATCCCACTGCTCTAGGTGGTCACAAACCACCTAAGTGATCTCCCTGGGAAGCCCTATAATTTGAATGTTGGTGTTTTTAAGGTTGTCCCAAAGGTCTCTGATAGTGTTCTCAATTCTTTTCATTTTTTTTTCTTTATTTTGTTCTGCCATATTTATTTCCACTATTTTATCTTCCAAGTCACTTATCCATTTTTGTGCCTCAGTTATTCTGCTATTGATTGCTTTTAGAGAAATTTTAATTTCATTTATTGTGTTGTTCATCATTGTTTGTTTGCTCCTTAGTTCTTCTATATCTTGTTAAAAGTTTCTTGTATTTTCTTCATTCTATTTCCAAGATTTTAGATCATGTTTACTACATTACTCTGAATTATTTTTCAGGTAGAATGCCTATTTCATCTTCATTTGTTTGTTCTGGTGAGTTTTTACCAGCCCCTTCATCTGCTTTGTGTTTCTCTGTCATCTCATTTTGCTTAACTTACTGTTTTTGGCGTCTCCTTTGTTCAGGTTGTTTGTTCGTAGTTCCCCTTGGTTTTGCTGTCTTCCCCCAGTGATTAAGGTTGTTTCAGTGGGTTGTGTAGGCTTCCTGGTGGAAGGGATTGATGCCTGTGTTCTTGTGGATGAGGCTGAATCTTGTCTTTCTGGTGTACAGAACTACATCCGGTGGTGTGTTTTGGCGTGTCTGTTACCTTATTATGATTTTAGGCAGCCTCTCTGCTAGTGGGTGGGGTTGTATGCCTGTCTTGCTTGCTGTTTGGCATAGGGCATCCATCAATGTAGCTTGTTTGTTCTTGAGTGGAGCTGGGCCTTAGCATTGTAATGGAGATCTCTGGGAGAGCTTTCCCCATTTGATATTGTGTGGAGCTGTGAGGTCTCTCATGGACCAATGTCCTGATCTCAGGTCTCGCACTTTAGAGACACAGGCCTGACTCCTGGCTGGAGCATGAAGACCCTTTCAGCCACATGGCTCAGAAGAAAAGGGAGAGAAAAAGAAAGAAAGAAAGAAAGAAAGAATGAATGAATGAATGAAATAAAATAAAGTTATTATAGTTAAAAAGTAATTTAAAAAAAGAAAGAAAGAAGAGAGCAACCAAACCAAAAAACCAGTCCACCAATGATAAGTGTTAAAAAACTATACTAAAAAAAAAAAAAGACAGATGGAGAGACAGAACTCTAGGACAAATGGTAAAAACAAAGCTATACAGACAAAATCACACAAATACCACTGCCTCAATTATGGGACGAGTTGTTGTCTATTCAGGGATTCCATAGGTGCAGGGTACATCAAGTTGATTGTGGAGATTTAATCTGCTGCTCCTGAGGCTGTTGGGAGACATTTCCATTTGTCTTCTTTGTTTGCACAGTTCGTGGTGTTCAGCTTTGGATTTGGACCTGCCTCTGTGTGTAGGTCACCTGAGGGCGTCAGCTCTTTGCTTAGACAGAATGGGGCTAAAGTAGCAGCTGATTAGGGGGCTCTGGCTCCCTCAGGGGGAGGGAGGCGTACCGAACGCATGGCAAGCCTGCGGTGGTAGTAGCCGGCCTGATATTGCAGTAGCCTGAGGTGCACCGTGTGTTTTCCCGGGGAAGTTGTCCCTGGATCATGGGACCCTGGCAGTGGCGGGCTGCACAGGCTTCTATGAGGGGAGTTGTAGATAGTGACCTCTGCCTGCACAAAGGCTTCTTGTTGGCTGCAGCAGCAGCCTTAACATCTCATGCCTATCTCTGGTGTTCACACTGATAGCAGTGGCTCACGCCCATCTCTGAAGCTCATTTATGCAGTGCTCTGATTCCCCCCTCCTCGTGCACCCCAAAACAATGTCTCTTGCCTTTATGCAGTTCCAGACATTTTCCTGGACTCTCTCTTAGCTAGCTGTGTCATAGTAGCCCCCTTCAGGCTGTGTTCACACAGCCATCCCCAGTCCTCTCCCTGGGATCTGGTCTCCGAAGCCCGAGCCTTAGCTCCCAGCCCCCACCTGTCCTGGCAGGTGAGCATACAAGCCTCTCGGGCTGGTGAGTGCTGGTCAGCACTGATCCTCTGTTCAGGAATCTCTCCACTTTGCCCTTTGCACCCCTGTTGCTGTGCTCTCCTCTGAGGCTCTGAAACTTCTGCCCAGACACCCCTGTCTCCACCAGTGAAGGGGCTTCCTAGTGTGTGGAGACACTTCCTCCTTCACAGCTCCCTCCCAGAGGTGCAGGTCCTGACCCTATTCTTTTACCTCTGTTTTTTCTTTTTTCTTTTGCCCTACCCAGGTACGTGGGGAGTTTCTTGCCTTTTGGGAAGTCTGAGGTCTTCTGCCAGCCTTCAGTAGGTGTTCTGTAGGAGTTGTTCCACATGTAGATGTATTTCTGATGTATTTGTGGGAGGAAGTTGATCTCCACATCCTACTTCTCTGCCATCTTGAAGGTCTCTCCCCATTTTAAATAAATGTATACAATTTGCTGTGTAACGGTCACCATGACTGCCCCATTTTGCAATTAGTAAATTTCATAGCCACTTTCTAATCTGTTCATATTGTTATTGTAGCAAATTAGATTTTCACAAGCTTTTAAAAAAATGAGCAGACTTACAATTTTCATTACTCTTGTGCACCAATAATAAAATGTCACACCTTTGCCTGCAAAGCCATACCTATATACATATGTCATATATTATATTACTGTAGTTCTTTTTACATACTTATATATGTACATTATATATTTATATACATATATCTACATGTATTATATATATTAAAGGGTTGAACATCTACATAAACATATATATATATGTATAGGGTGAAGAAAATCTCACTATTAGATTTAGAAGTTTTTGTTTTTGTGAAATTGGCTTCTTGTAAGAGCTAAACTCTGTAAAATACAATCAGCAAAACTTTTACAAACTCTCATACTTGCTTTCAAATATATTAGGTTAAATGTCCATTTCTTGTTTCCAGATGATATCTCTTGCAGATCCCTAGCTTTCTGATAATTTTCAGATATTAGAAGTATTACATTTTCAGGTATTAAAATGTCAAGTCCTATTTAAATCATAACTTCAGTGTCTTAGCCTGGCCACTCACATATTAATACACCAAGCTAAAATAAACTCTAGCTTGATGTACTGCCTTTGTATATCAACTCTGTTTTTCTAGTTAAATATAGTTTATCTTTCAGATCTGTTTAATCATCTCTGAGGCAGGAAGACTTCCTTGACATTTCTGATCAGATCATATCAAAAGAAGACTCAGAGACTAATATGCATATAAATAAAAGTATTTTTACTTGTAGTGCTTACAAGAGTCCAACCTTTGGAAAAACTGGACTTCATACATAAAATATGGTTAGTATTTAAAGAAAAAATTTTAGTTTGTTAATTATTCTCATTGTACCCCAGAGGTCAAGTTTGTAACATAATTATCATGTCTGCAAGGGTCAATATTTCCGTAGATGTTAATGATGAAAAAGACAGTGATGAAGTTGTTTTTATTAGGAAGTGAGGAACTTGCTGCAAAGGAAATCAAGGTTTCATTTATTTCAGAAACCAATAGTAGATAAGTGTTCCATGTGTGTGTTTGTGTGTGTATGTGTGTGTGTGTGTGTGGTTTATTTCAAGATGCCAAATCTTTTCTTACTTTAATCTTTGCTATTCATGCTTAATCATAATGATGGTAAAGCAAGTGGTCAGCTTTTCTTTATCAATCATAATGAGACAGGTTTAAACCTGGGACCCTTTGCTGCAGTGCTGCAATACTTGCACCTGGACACACCTCTCCTTGAGCAACAAAGTACAAAGAAACTGTATGGGACTAAAAATAACTGCATCCATGCACAGTTGTGGCAAATTCTGGACCTAAAAGATACAAAGAAACCAAAAAACCAAACTGCCGATTTTGAAGAGCCTGGAGCAAAAATAGCGAGTCAGGAGCAAAAACAGGGTACTGAACATGCCCCCTGCGCACAATACCACCTAAAGGGTGGGTAAAACACCTAAGCCACTCCTCCGGTCTGACCCCTGGACACACCCCTACCCTCACCCCATATAAGGAACAAGCTTGCTCCTCAGGGAGTGAGCAAGCAAGGGAACCGATTTGTTCTTGCTCCCCCCTGCTGCAGCAGGGGCTCCAGTAAAGCCTTGCCTGAATTCCTTGTCTGGCCTCTAGTCAATTTCTATTGATTGGGGAAGGTCAAGAACCCTGGTCAGTAACAATAGCTCCCACCAACATATATTTTCCTATGACTATGTGCTGCTTCTTTAAAGCACAACTGTGTGTATACGTTCCTTTGGGTAATTCTTTAATTAATAGTTACTCCAAGCTCCATGAGGCCAGGGACCATGTCCAGTTTTGTTCAACACTGTGTCTATACTATGTGTATAGAGTCTAGTATAAAAGTGCATGCAGGCATGCAGGCATACATATGTATATGCCATCTCAACAGTAAAACAATCTTAATCACATTAAAAAATATTTTCCATTTGTTGAATACAGTGTAACATTTGATATACTAAATAAACAAAGGCAGTATATCAATCTAGAGTTGATTTTAGCTTGGTGTGTGAATATGTGTATGGTCAGTTTAAAAATCTTCCAATTCTAAAAAAGTCTGTGCTACTTTAGGGTTTTAACAATTTCGTTCTTTTTTTTAAATCAGGCTGTTTATTCATTTACTCATCTACTCTACATCTGATTACTATGGCTCAGCCTCTGGAGAAAACTCAGACACATGGCAGTATTGGAGGTGAGGTGAACAACTGGAACACAATAAAGAAGGGAGAGAATGACTGGCACATGCATGGAATCAAAACTTTTGCTTCCTTACACAATTCACCCTAGATCACTTTGATATCACTGCATGACTCTTAAAAATCTACTTTTAACCCTGACAAATATTAATTGAAATGATATAATTTTCTAAAATTTCCCTTATCTACCAAAGCAAAATATGTAATGCTAAAAAAATGCTTATTCACTCATTTAACAAATATTAATTGAGTGCCCAATCATTATATGCCAAATACATTTAGTTAAAAACCTTAAAAAGGAAAGAGTCTTATCCTAAAGGAGATTTCTCTTTAAACTTTTCTCCAAATTTTCACAATAATATACCCAAATACCTGCTTGACTTCTTCACTCAGTTATTTTTCTTCCAAACTGTTCATTCTTTAGCATCCTGTATCTTGGTAATTAGAATCACCACTTTGGTGATGATGGTAAATGTACGTGGTAAATTGTACATGATAGAAGTCTAGATGTCTCATTATGTCTTTGTTGTCTATCAGCCTCCAAATTCATTCATCCACCAAAGGTTATCATTTCAAAGTCATCCTTTACATCTATCTTATTTACCCATTCTATCCATCCTTGATGTAGCTACCTCAATTTAGGTGACCATCAGCTCTTCCTGGTTCACTGCAATGGCCTCCTAACAGGATTCCTTCATGCTAATCTGGAGTGGTCCCCAAACCATTCTCAATCAATTCTTGCTGTAATTAGAATGGTCTTTCTAAAGTACAAATGTTATCATGTCATTCCCTACACACAAGGCCCTTTCCACATGTCTCCTACTTTCTTCATAGCCTCATCTGTTCCAATTTTGCACTGTATACTCTGTGTTTCAACCATAGTTACCTACTAGCAAGTCTAGAAAAATCATTGTTTTGTCTAACTTCACAGCCCTCAGTTAAATAAATACAACAGCCTTGTATCAGTCATTTCACTTCTCACTTGTCTTCACTCAGCTACCTCCTAAGCATTCTTTGAAACTCTGTTTTAGCATGACTTTTCTCAGGAAGGCTTACCTGACTCCTAGCATATTGCTCCTCTGGGTGCCTCTACAGTTCTAGACTTACGTTTGCCAGAGCACTCTTCTTACTTTGTGTTCTTCACATTTGCTTCCCTTAACACTTGGTGAGTTACAGAAGTGCAGATTTTTTGTTTTATTTTCTGTTTTATCCCCAGTGCTTAGCACACATGCCTGTTCAGTAACTGAATTGGTAAATAAATTAAAAGGCTCATATTATATCAATAGTTAAAGATAGATATGAAACAAATTGTACTATATTTTGTTTAAAAAGACATATAGGAGGTATTACTGTGTAGTTATTAAATGGGGTCAGATTTTTTGTGCCTGAATGCCAACATCAATGTAAATTTGAGAAAATGACAACTTATTTTATAGCCTAGTTCTGTTGTATAATGAAGTACTAAAGTGTGAGCATAAAAATAAAATATGTAAAGTTCTCACTGCACAAAAAATAAGTGCCCAATAAACATGGTTTGTATATTTTTTAAAAATGCTATTAGGAGCATGGGGAGTGAAGGGACTAGAGCAAGAGGTGTGAGTAAAGAAAGATGTGAGTGAAGTGATTTTTAAGCAAACTATTTACATATTTTGAATCATGAGTAGAATCTTGTCAAATGGAAAATGCAGCATTCCCAATTAAGTTGTCCATAATTTGTAAATAATTCTTAAGAATGATTGGGTTTTTTATGAAATTTAAAATTTTTAAATTTTAATGTTTTCAAGTGAAATATTTCAGATAATGTATGTCTTTTTTGAAATAAAGTCATATAAAATTACATTATTTTCTTATTTTCACTGTATATGATTTTAAAGCATATTCACAACTTCCTAATAATACATAATTAAAGGCAATTTGCATACTAGTGCAGAGAGCAGGTAGAGTGCATCTAGAATTTTATGAAGATCAAGGATAATGTTTTTTAAAAGTTTTTTGTTTTCCTTTATGAATTGTATAAAAGTGATATGAAGTGAAAAGTTTGAGGATGTTACATTAAATGAAATTGCATAGAGGTGACATTGAGGTTTAAGATACACCACAAAGTGCTGCCTAGAATGACACATGACAACAATCAATCTCACATTTAATTTCCTTTTCCTTATGTCATTTGTGTTAGTAAAAACTGAAGCAAATTGTTGCTTATCAATCTGATTTTTTAAAACATTTCTCCTATTCCAATAGAAGTTAGAAAGAAAATGTAGGCATGTATTTTTTGGAGTGGGATATAAAATAATGTAACACTGCAGTGATTCCACTGAAAGTCCTATGATATTGAAGTTAGTCTTGAAATAAAAGGCAGAAGAGTCTTCAGAATTAAAACGTTTTTATTTCGTTCTGATCCATAAATAAATGTTTTTCTTTGAAACTTAACATGAATGTGTATGTTAAATAGCAGTTTGTTAAAATGCTAAGAATGATTATATATTGGACAATTCAAGACAATTCTTATTTAGGGGTTATAAATTGTATTCAGTGTTCTTGATCCACTAATACTGCAACCCTTTAGTTTCCATCATCAGAGAATAAGTGAAAGGGAAAACTTAAAGAAGGCAGTATTTATTTAGAATCTCCTTTTATTCATATTTCTTTAGCCTTATTTGATCTGACCATAAGTGAGTCTGCTATACTGGAGACAATTCCAGGTTAGTTTTCATTCATCATAGAACAACAAATAAGCTTTTTATTAAATTTCCTAAGTTATTGGAAAACGTAGCAAAGCTGGTCTTTGAATGATTATGTTGCAATAGTCTATTCCTTTTATAGATTAATGGTATGGAATAAGGTAATATTCAGCGTTTTTTTTTTTTAGCATGTAGTCCCATTTCTTCTCACCCCTCCATACACCAAGCCAGGACGTCTGTCATAAATAGAGTAGGTTGAAAAATGAGATATCTATCACCCAAAAGATTCAAAGGCTTGTCTCTGTCTTCCTGCAGAGCACCTTCCTATTCTTACCACCTCACTCAACTGCAGGCACATTAATTTCCAGCAATGCTAAATATTTCCCACCTCTTCCATGTGATTTCATGCCTCAGCACTTTTGCACACATCATTAACTTCACTGAGGTAGATTTTCCCACCTCATCACTTGGTAAACTCAGTCTTTATCACCAGCTTAATATGTTAAAACCTTCGCTGGGTCCCCCAAGAAGCCTTATTTGCTTCCTAATTTTTGTTTCCCATACTACTTTGTTTGTATCTCCCTTTAGCATTTTCATATTTCATTGCAGTTTTCTGTGGAAATGTCTGTTTTCCCTATGAGACTGAAGAAAAGGATGATGTCTTATTCACCTCATTATCTTCCCCACTTAGTATAGCATCTGGAATATTGTAGGCACTCAATAAGTATTTAAATGCTGTAAGAATTAATACATCCATGAGGTATAGCATTACCTGTATATATCCCAAACTATGTAATCTGGAAAAGGACATACCTAGAATCATGGGGGTTTGGCGGAGGGAAAGTCTGAACCAACGGTCATGGCCCTTGAATATTTTTAAATCTTTCCTCACTTGAATCATTATTCTTTAAAGAGGCTGTTCTAAGTAGAAATTTGGAGCTATCTGAAACATTTCCACATTACAGTCCCTCATATGCATAAAAATCAGTATCATATCACTGTTCACTCTCCTATCCTTTCTACTAAAGGTCCCCATTTCTTTCAACTAATCAACCAATCCTCATTACATGATTTTTGGTTAACCTTATTTTGCTATCCTCCAAACTAGACTTTAGTTTTATTTACTTAGAGTTTATCATCAAGCACTCAAGATATAGCCTGACAGTGAAATGTAACACATTTTCCAATCTTGACTTAGAGCTATGGATTACAAACACTTAGAATTCCATGGAAGGGGTTCAGGGGCAGTTTGGGGGTTGGTTCAGGAAGGCAGAGAAGAGGATCACCAACTTGTTTCACTGTAATAAACCTTCCCTTTTACAAACGGTCCCTGACTTATGAAGGTTCAACTTAACTTTTTGACTTTATGATGGTGTGAAAGCGATACACATTCAGTGGAAACTGTTCTTCGAATTTTGATCTTTACCCATGCTAGCAAAATGTGATACAATTCTTCTTGATGCTGGGCAGCAGCAGCAAGCCATGGCTCCCAGTAATCCCAGCAATCATGAGGGTAAACTACCAGTACACTTACAACCATTCTGTACCCATACAACCATTCTGGTATTTATTTTCAGTAAAGTGTCTGATAAATTACATGAGATAGTCAACACTTTCTTATAAAATAGACTTTGTGTAAGATAACTTTGTCCAACTGTAGGCTAATGTAAATGTTCTGGGCATGTTTGAGCTATGGTATTCTGTAGGTTTAGGTGTATTAAGTATATTTTTAACTTACAATATTTTCAACTTACAATGGGTTTATGAGGATGTAACCTCATCATAAATCAAGGAAAATATGAATTGTTGTATATATTTTTTTGGCTGTGTTGGGTCTTCTTTGCTGCACGCAGGCTTTCTCTAGTTACAGCTAGTGGAGGCTACTCTTCGTTGTGATGCGCGGGCTTCTCATTGCGGTGGCTTCTCTTGTTGCGGAGCACCGGCTCTAGGCTCGCGGGCTCAGTAGTTGTGACTTGCAGGCTCTAGAGCACAGGCTCAGCAGTTGTGGAGCACGGGCTCAGTTGCTCCGTGGCATGTGGAATCGTCCCGGACCAAGGCTCGAACCCATGTCCCCTGCATTGGCAGGTGGCTTCTTAACCACTGCACCACCAGGGAAGCCCCTTTGTATATGTTTTTATTGTTTTATATGCTTTGGATATGTAATAATTTGCTTGAAAAATATTTCTTTGATCAAACTTTGAAAATATATATTCTATTTCTTATATATTCTAAGTTGCATTCTCTATTTAAAATTGTTTTAATTTAAATTACAAATTTTGTAATCACATCACATTTTTTCTCACTAAGCTAAGTTTAAAATAACAAATATTAATTTTTATAGTTGTTGTGTTGCTGTCACCTCACCAAAAAATGATTTTTAGAAGCTAAATTTAAAATGTTCATTTATTACTTCAAAATTTCAGCTTGTTAAATTCTACTTAAATCTTCACATCTTAACTTGAATTTATTCACAAATTTGATGTATTCTCTACTCTTTTTTAATTTGAAGAATAGTTGATTTACAATGTTATGTTAGGTTCAGGTGTACAATAGTGCTTCAATAATTTTATAGCTTATACTCTTATTGAAGTCAGTATAAAATAAAATATTGGATATATTAACTGTGCTGTATAATATATTGTAACATTTATTTTATGCATAGTAGTTTGTACCTCTTAATCTCCTCCACCTGTCTTGCCCATCCCCCCACTTCCCTCTCCCCACTGGTAACCAGTAGTTTGTTTTCTATATAAGTGAGTCTGTTTCTGCATGGTTATATTCATTTGTTCATTTATTTTTTTTAGATTCCACATATAAGTGATAACATACAGTATTTGTCCTTTTCTGTCTGACTTACTTCACTAAGCATAATACTCTCCAGGTCAATCCATATTGTTACAAATGGCAAAATTTTATTCTTTTTAATGGTTTAGCAATATTCCATTGAATATACATACCGTATCTCCTTTATTCATTTATCTGTTGGACACATGGGTTGCTTCCATATCTTGGCTATTATAATTAATTCTGCTATGAACATTGAGGTACAGGTATCTTTTCAAATTACTGTTTTCATTTTCTTTGAATAAGTACACAGGTGTGGAATTACTGGATCTAGTGGTAGTTCTAACTTTAGTTTCTGAGGAACCTCCATACTGTTTTGGCTACACCAATATACATTCCCACTAACAGTGTACTAGGGTACCCTTTTCTCCACATCCTCACTAACATTTCTTATTTATAGTCTTTTTGATGATAGCCATTCTGAAAGGTATGAGGTCATATTTCATTGTGGTTTTGATTTGCATTTTCCAGATGATTAGTGATGTTGAGCATCTTTTCCTGTGCCTGTTGGCCAGCTGTATTCCTTCTTTGGAAAAATGACTATTCAGGTCTGTCCATTTTTTAATTACATTGTTTGATTTTTTTGATATTGAGTTGTATGCTCTGTTTATATATTTTAAATATTAACCCCTTATTGGTCATATTTGAAAATATTTTCTCCCATTTGATAGGTTGTCTTTCCATTTTGTTGATGATTTCCTTTTGCTATGCAAAAGCTTTTAAATTTAATTATGTCCCATTTGTTTATTTTTTTCTTTTGTTTCCTTTGCCTGAGAAAACAGGTAATGTCAAAGAATGTTCTGCCTATGTTTTCTCCTAGGAGTTTTATGGTTTCTGGTCTTACATTTAGGACTTTAATCCATTATGAGTTTATTATTGTTTATAATGTGAGAAAATACTCTAATTTCATTCTTCTACATGTAGCTTGCCAATTTTCCCAGTACCATTTAATGAAGAGACTGCCTTTTCCCTTTTGTATGTTCTTGCCTCCTTCATTTAAGATTAATTGACCATTACTGCACGGGTGTATTTCTGGCCTCTCTATTCTTTTCCATTGATCTGTATGTCTATTTTTGTGCCAGTACCATGCAGTTTTGATTACTATAGCTTTGTAGTACAGTCTGAAGTCAGGGAGTATGACAGTCAGCTTTTCTTTCAAGATTGCTTTGACTATTTGGGGTCTTTTGTGGTTCCTTACAAATTTTAGGATTATTTGTTCTAGTTCTGTGAAAAATGTCATGGGTATATTGTTAGGATTGCATTAAACCTGTAGGTTGCTTGGGGTAGTATGGACATTTTAACAATATTAATTCGTCCAATCCATGAACACAGGATATCTCTCCATTTCTTTGTGTCATCTTCAATTTTCTTCATCAATGTTTCTTAGTTTTCAGAGTATAGGCCTTTCACCTCCTTAGTTAAGTTTATTCCTGGTTATTTTATTCTTTTGAATGTTATTTTAATTGGGATTATTTGTTGCTTTATCTTTCTGTAATTCATTATTAGTGTATAGAAAAGCAACAGATTTCTGCATTTTAATTTTGTATCCTACAACTTTACTGAATATACTTATTAGTTCTATTTGTCTTTTTGTCAGAAATTTTAAGTTTTCTAATAAAGTATCATGTCTTCTGCAAATAGTGACAGTCTTACTTCTTCCTTTTGGATGCCTTTTGTTTCTTTTTCTTGTTGATATCTGCAGCTAGGATTTTCAATATTATGTTAAATGGAAGTAGGAAGAGCAGGTATTCTTGTCTCATTCCTAATTTTTGAGGAAAAGATTTCAGATTTTAACCACTGAGTATGATGTTAGCCAAGAATTTATCATATATGGCTTTTACTATATTGAGATATTTCCCTCTAAAACAACATTGATAAAAGTTTCTGACATGAATGGATGTTGAATTTTGTCAAGTGGTTTTTCTGCATCTATTGAGGCAACCATATGATTTTTATCCTTTGTTTAGTTAAGATGATATAGCACATTGATTGATTTCTGGGTATTGAAACATCCTTCCATCCCTGGAATAAATCTTACTTGCTCTAGGTATATGAATATTTTAATACATTGTTGAATTCAGTTTGCTAATATTTTGTTCAGGAATTTTACATCTATATTCATCAGAGATATTGGCCTGTAATTTTCTTTTTCTGTAGTGTCTTTGTCTGGATTTGGTATCACAGTAATGTTGTCTTCATACAATGAATTTGGGAGTGTTTCATCCTCTGCAATTATTTGGAATAGTTTGAAAAGAATAGCTATTAAGTCTTATGTTTGGTAGAATTCCCCTGTGAAGCTGTACAGTCCTGGTTTTTGTTTGCTTGGAGGTTTTTTTGTTGTTGTTGTTTTGGTTACTAATTCAATTCACTACTAGTGATAGGTCTATTCAGATTATCTATTTCTTCCTGATTCAGTTTGGAAGACTGTATGTTTCTAGGTTTTATTTATTTTTCTACATTGTCTAATTTGTTGCTGTATAACTCTTTTTAATATTCTCTTATGATTTTTTAAATCTCTGTGTTATCAGTTATAATTTCTTCCCTTTCATTTCTTATTTTGTTTATTTGGGTCTTCTCTCTTGTTTCCTTGACTAGCTTGGCTAAAGGCTTATCAATTTTGTTTATCTTTTCAAAAAATAAGCTCTTGGTTTTATTGACTTTTCTATTGGCATTTCTTTTTTGGCCTCTAATTTATTTATTTCCTTTCTGCTACTTATTTCCTTCCTCCTGATTTTAGGCTTTGTTTGTTCTTCTTTTTCTAATTCCTTTAGATGGTAGGTTAGGCAGTATTTTTAAGACTTTCTTATTTCTTAAGTTAGGCCTGTATCACTGTATACCTCCCACTTAGAACTGTTTTTGTGCATCCTATAGATTTTTGAAATTGTGTTTTTATTTTCATTTGTTTTGAGGTATTTCCTAATTTCCTCTTTGTTTTCTTCATTGACTATTTTTTATTTATTACCATGTAGTTTTGTTTCCATGGGTTTGTGTTTTTCCCATTTTTATTCATGTAAATGATTTCTAGTTTTATATCATTGTGGTAAAAAAAATGCTTGATGTAATTTTTGTCCTCTTAAATTAGTTGATGTTTGTTTTGTGGCCTAGCACATGATCTATCCTAGAGAACATTCCTTGGGCACTTGAAAAGAATGTATATTCTGTTGTTTTGGGATGGGACGCCGTGTTGATATCTATTAAGTCCATCTGGTCTAATGAGTTATTTAAGGCCACTGTTTCCTTCTTGATTTTTTATCTGGATAATCTATCCTTGATGTAAGTGGAGTGTTAAAGTCCCCTACTATTATTGCATTGTTGTCAATTTCTCCCTTTGTATCTGTTAATATTTGGTTTATATATTCAGGTGTAGGTGTATATATGTTAATGCATATTATATCTTCTTGTGTTGATCCCTTAATCATTATACAAATTCTTTCTTCATCTTTTGTTATAGACTTTGTTTTTAAGTCCACCTTGTCTGATATGAGTATTGCTACCTCAGCTTTCTTGTCATGTGCATTTGCATGAAATATTTTTCCATACCCTCACTTTCAGTCTGTGTGTGTCTTTAGCTTTGAAGTGAGTCTCTTGTAAGCAGCATATAGATGGGGCTTGTTTTTAATCCAATCAACCACTGTATGACTTTCAATTGTGGAATTTATTCCACTGATATATAAAATAATTATCGATAGGTATGTACTTATTGCCATTTTGTTTTGTTTCCTGGTTTTTAAAAAAATTCTTCCCTGTTCTTTTCCTCTTATTTTCGTTTCTTCCCTTGTGGTTTGATGTTTTTCATTAGTGGTGTTCTTGTGTTTCCTTCTCTTTTGTTTTGTGAATCTAATGTAGGTTTTTGATTTGTGGTTATCATGGTGTTCATATATGTTGACTTATAGCTATAACTACTTTTAAAAACTGATAGTCATTTAAGTTCACATACATTCTAAAAGACCTACTATTTTTTTAGTCCCCTGCCCCATATTTTGTTTTTGATGTCATATTTTACATCTTCATATTTATCTCAACTGTTTACTGAGTTATAGTTGATTTTCACAATGTTTGTATTTTAATCTTTGTACTGGCTTAAGTGGTTGATCCACAGCCTTTACTCTGCAGTATATTTGCCTTCACTAAGGGGAGTTTTCCTTTCCTATAAATTCTTAATTCTTGTTGTAGGCTTTTCTTTTCTACTTAGAAAAGACCCTTTAACATTTCCTTTAGGGTCAGTTTATTATTGATGAAATCTTGTAATTTTTGATTCTTGGAGAACTTCTTTATCTCTCCTTCAGTTCTGAATGATAATCTTGCTAGGTAGAGCTAGGTTGTAGGGTTTTCCCTTTCATCACTTTAAATATATCTGGCCACTCCCTTCTGTCCTGCAAAGCTTCTGAGGAAAAATCAGCTGATAGCCTTATGGGGATTCACTGATATAAGGCTCTGTTTTTCTCTAGCTGCCTTTAGAATTCTCTCTTTATATCAATATTTAACTTTTGCCATTTAAATTATGATATGTCTTTGTGTAGGTATCTTGAGTTCATCTTGTTTGGGAATTTCTGTGCTTCTGAACCTGGATATCCATTTCCATGTTCAGGTTATGGAAGTTTCCAACCATAATTTCATCAGATACAATTTTGACCCCTTTCTCTCTCTCTCTTTTCCTTCTAGGACTCCTATAATGTGAATGTTAGTAAGCCTGATATTGTCCCAGATGTCCCTTAAGATGTTTTCATTTCTTAAATTTGTTTTTCTTTTTGCTATTTTGATTGGATCATTTCCATTATTCTATCTTCCAGATCACTTTTATGTTTTCCTTTATCACCTAGTCTGCCATTATTTCCTTCTAGTGTTTTTTTTTTTTAAATTTCAGTTATTGTATTCTTCAGTTCTGACTTTTTATGTATATTCTCTAGTTCCTTCTTTAAAATTTCACTGTGTTCATCTCTTCTTTTTCCTAATTCAGCCAGCATTCTTATTACTAATGCTTTGGACTGTTTAGCTGGTAAATTATTTATCTATACTTCATTAATTTTTTCAGGAGGTTTCATTGTTCTTTCATTTTAAACAAATTCCTCTGTCTTCTCATGTTGCTTAACTTTATTTTTCTCTATGAATTTAGGTGAAACTGTTACCTATCCTAGTCTGAAGGGGTGTTCTTGTGTGGAAGTGTCCCTATGCAGTCTACCTGTGCCTGCTGGCTTTGGTGGGAGAGCTGGATCTGAAGTGACCACAGGTCTCATCCTCCTCCAGAGTGTGCTGGCAGCTATAACCTTAGTGAGAGGTGGGGCTGGAGATGAAGGTGATAGAGGCAAGGCCAGGTGTGAGCCAGGGCTTCTCTTATGCTCAACCCTCCTATGCTACCACTGTTGTATCAGGGGTGGGGTCAGGTCCCAAGGTACTGGAGCAGAAACCCTAAGGCTTCTGTTCCCTCCATGTGCATGCTTCCCACCCCCAACAGTGGCATCTTTGTTCCAGTTGGGGAGAAGTGCCACAGCAAGAGGGGCTAAAGCAGGTGCCCATTGTGGGCTTGGACAAATTTTTGGGCTATCCCAGTCAGAGCTTGAGATAGTTCCCCATCCACTGTTTTCACAAGCTCCACAGTGACTGCCTTCATCCCAGTCAGATACAGTGCCAACTTCTAGCAGGCTCTGTCCCCCACAACTGCACAGTAGCCTTCATTCTAGTGGGGAGCTGTGTTGGAGCAAAAGGAACCAGAGAGGGAGCATGGCATGGGCCAGGGTATGCGTTGGGGTGATCCCAACACACCAGTTAGAGCTCTAGACTGCCTCTGATCTGTCTTCACAAATGTCAGTAATGGTGACCTTGCCCTATTCAGATGTAGTACCCCAGCTGTGTACCCTCCTTGGCAACAGCAGCCTTTTCCCTAGTGGAGCACTGCACCAAAGCTAGAGCTGCTGGAGCGGGGACTCATCATGGGCCAGGGCACACACTGGGGCACTCGGGGGAAACCAGCCAGGTCCTGGGCACTTTCAATCTACATCTTCCACCTTGTTCTTGGGGGTAAGGAAGCATGAGAATATTTTTCAAGAGCAGAGTCTAGATTTCTTACGACTTTCCTGTTAGTCCCACAGAACTCATTTTCCCAGTGTCAGATCCCAGTGCTGGGGTTCCCAATATGAGGTTCGAATCACTCACTCCCCAGGGAGAATCTCTGAGCATGTGTAATCCCCCTCCTCTCTGTGTTCTCTCTGAAGAGCACAAGTCCTGACCTGACCACAACTCTTTCCTTCCTACCTGACTCCATGTGGATCTTCTTTACAGATTTGTTTCTACAGGAGTCTTTCTGACAGTCTTCATCTTGTTCTCAGAATGGCTCTACATGTAGATGTAGTTTTGATGTGTTTGTGCAGGGAGGTGAGTTCAATGTCCTTCTACTCCACCATCTTGATCTCCTCTTGATATTATCTTCTTTTATGTCTAGATAAAATAATATATAAAAGTATTGAAAATAGGCAACACGTATTGACACAGCATCAGAGTTTGATTCAGGCATGGTTATTGGGGGTACTTAAACATGAATTAAGAAAATTAGATTTATGGACAAGACAGGAAGATATTTAAAATTTTTGAGTTAAAGGGTGATGTGATTAAAGACGTGCCTTTAGAAATATTTGTTCTTATTAGTGAGGAATTGATATGAGAAAATAAGTTAAGAAATTCTGGGTGTATTTAAGGTGGAATGAGATTAGGACTAGAACCAGAGTGATAATAAAATAAAATGGAAGATTTGTATGTGATAAGCATTATGAGAGAATTTTTCATATCTGTTGATTCAGGATATGGGATGAAAAGAAAAAGTCAAAGATAATTCAAATGATTTAAGCCTGACTGCTTAATGATATTATCAACACAAAATGGGAGGATTGAACTATGGAAAAGACTAGAGGTTTTAGATTTACTGAGTTTCACATATCCAGCTTATGTCTAAGCAATGTTTGTTTGTTTGTGTGTGTGTGTGTGTGTGTGTGTACACATATATTATATACATATAATTATAATTAATTAAGATTACATTGAAACTCTAGGGGAGATTTTGGAGCTGTAGAAAATAGATGCTATTCACATAAGCAAAGAACTTTGTTAGAACAGTGGCTATTATAGGCTATCCAGCACCCCTTCATTGCTTGCTTTGTCATATTAGACTCCAAGCCAAACACATCTATTTCCAAAGATAAGTGAAGTATGTGAACCAGGTTGAGACAAATATCCTTATCAACTACTCCAAATAAGTAGGGGAATAAGCAGTCTGTAGAGGAAGCTTTTGTTGTCCCATGCAGATCTCTTTAACAATCTGTAAGTAATGGCTTAAAACAGCTCACAGCTGTACCTTAATCCAGTGACTTGCTCTTGGCTGATCTGAGCCACCACACCCAGAGATATCTGAAAGGCACATAGGACAAGGCTCAAGGGATGGCTTTCATCCCATCACTGAGTGATGAGGTAAACATAAAAGAGTGGACCAGTTAGCTCATGTGGGAAAACTGCATTACCATTCAAATTCTCCGAGGAAAAAAGTTGAGGTGAGGCTCTAACTGAACCTACCTCTTTGCTTATCTTCTTCCACTGCTCTATTGTTTTTTAAAAATTTATTAACATATAGTTGATGTACAATATTATATAAGTTACAGGTGTACAATATAGTGGTTCATAATTTTAAAGATCATACTCTATCATAGTTATGATAAAATATTTGCTATATTTCCCATATTGGAATATCCTTGTAGCTTACTTTATACATAATATTTTGTACCACTTAATACCCTACTGTATATAACTCTATCCTTATAATCTTATCCTTTATAAGTTTCATTGGATGAAGCTCCCTCAATAAATCACTGGCACAAAAATTCTCATTTCAGGTTTCACTTCTAGGGAGATTGACCTAAAATATATTTGAACTACTCCAGGATAATCAGAATCATTCACCAAGATTTATCAGGGTGGATTGGACAGAAAGACTCCTTTTCTCTCTAATTAGCAACTAAAAGAATATTACCTAAAATTTGCCTTCACTTATTTCTGGTAACAGTAAATAAAACTGAGAAAGTGGTGTAGACATGCAGAGAGAGAAGAGGAAGGGGTAAACAGATAAAGAGGCAGATGAGGGAAAAATGTGAGAGCACTTCTAGCAGCATATGAATCCTGCATAGCCAGACACTGAGGTTCCAGAGTGACCCTGATTCTTAGTTGTCTTTTGTTACTGTGATAAACCTCAATCCCCCAATTATTTCATTCGGATAAATTTTCTTACCTTTGTTTTATTTAAGATGGGTTTCTGTTACGTGAACCTAGAGCCTAACTAATAATAACTAACAAAGTAGCTTTATTATATTTGGAAACTCCTGATAGAGTCACATTTTTGAATCCATCCAGAAAATATAAAGTGTCATAAATCTCACCATAAATGCTTCCAAGTGATAAATGGCTTTGCTGAAAATACTACTATATAGTTAGCTGGCCTTGCCATAAATTAATAATCTTTGGCAAGTTAGATAAACAAAATTGATTAACCATTAGCCAAACTCATCAAGAAAAAAAAGGGAGAAGATTTAAACCAATAGAATTAGAAATGAAAAAGGAAAAGTAACCACTGGCACTGGAGAAATACAAAGGATTATGAGAGATTACTACAAGCAACTGTATATCAATAAAATGGACAATCTGGAAGAAGTAGACAAATTCTTAGGAAAGCAAAACTTTCCAAGACTGAACCAACAAAAAATAGAAAATATAAACAGACCAATGACAAGCACTGAAATTGAGACTGTGATTAAAAACCTTCGAACAAACAAAAGCCCAGGACCAGAGGGCTTCACAGGAATTCTATCAAACATTTAGAGAAGAGCTAACACCTAACTTTCTGAAACTCTTCCAAAATATAGCAGAGAGAGGAACACTCCCAAACTCATTCTACGAAGCCACCATCACCCTGGTACCAAAAACCACACAAAGATGTCACAAAGAAAGAAAACTACAGGCCAATATCACTGATGAACATAGATGCAAAAATCCTCAATAAAATACTAGCACACAGGATCCAACAGCACATTAAAAGGATCATACACCATGATCAAGTGAGGTTTATCCCAGGAATGGAAGGATTCTTCAATATACACAAATAAATCAATGTGATACACCATATTAACCAACTGAAGGAGAAAAACCATATGATCATCTTAATAGATGCAGAAAAAGCTTTTGACAAAATTCAACACCACTTATGATAAAAACCTTCCAGAAAGTAGGTACAGAGGGAACTTACCTCAACATAATAAAAGCCATATATGACAAACCCACAGTCAACATCATTCTCAATGGTGAAAAACTGAAAACATTTCCTATAAGATCAGGAACAAGACAAGGTTGCCCACTCTCACCACTCTTATTCAACATAGTTTTGGAAGTTTTAGCCACAGCAATCAGAGAAGAAAAGGAAATAAAAGGAATCCAAATCAGAAAAGAAGAATAAACCTGTCACTGTTTGCAGATGACATGATACTATACACAGAGAACCCTAAAGATGATACCAGAAAATTACAAAAACTAAGCAATGAATTTGGTAAGTTAGTAGGATACAAAATTAATGCAAAGAAATCTCTTGCATTCTTATACACTAATGATGAAAAATCTGCAAGAGAAATTAATGAAACACTCCCATTTACCACTGCAACAAAAAAGAATAAAATACCTAGGAATAAACCTATCTATGGAGACAAAAACCTGTATGCAGAAAACTATAGGACACTGATGAAAGAAATTAAAGATGATACGAACAGATGGAGAGATATACCATGCTCTTAGATAGGAAGAATCAACTGTGAAAATGACTATACTACCCAAAGCAATCACCAGATTCAATGCAAACCCTATCAAACTACCAATGGCATTTTTTCAAAGAACTAGAACAAAAAATTTCACAATTTGTATAGAAACACATAAGACCCCAAATAGCCAAAGCAATCTTGAGAAAGAAAAACGGAGCTGGAGGAATTGGGCTCCTGGACCTCAGACTACACTACAGAGATACAGTAATAAAAAGAGTATGGAACTGGTGCAAAAACAGAAATATAGAAAAATGGAAAAGGATAGGAAGCCCAGAGATAAACCCATGCATATATGGGCACCTTATTTTTGATAAAAGAGGCAAGCATATACAATGGAGAAAAGACAGCCTCTTCAGTAAGTGGTGCTGGGAAAACTGGACAGCTACATGTAAAACAATGAAATTAGAACACTGCCTAACACAATACACAAAAATAAACTCAAAATGGATCAAAGAGCTAAATTTAAGGCCAGACACTACAACTGGTTCTGAAGAACCTAGGGGTAGGACAGGAATAAAGATGCAGACATAGAGAATGGACTTGAGGACAGAGGGAGTGGGAAGGATAAGCTGGGATGAAGTGAGAGTGTGGCATGGACTTATATACACTACCAAATACAAAATAGATAGCTAGTGGGAGGCAGCCACATATCACAGGGAGATCAGCTTGGTGCTTTGTGACCATCTAGAGGGGTGGGTTAGGGAGGATGCGAGGGAGAAACAAGAGGGAGGAGATATGGGGATATATGTATATGCATAGCTGATTCACTTTGATATAAAACAAAAACGAACACACTATTGTAAAGCAATTATATTCCAATAAAGATGATAAAAACAAAACTCATAGAGGAAAACAGTGGCAGAACACTCTATGACATAAGTCACAGCAAGATCCTTTTTGACCTACCTCCTATAGAAATGAAAATAAAAACAAAAATAAACAAATGGGACCTAAGGAAACTTAAAAGCTTTTGCACAGCAAAGGAGACCACGAACAAGATGAAAGGACAACCCTCAGAATGGGGGAAAATATTTTCAAACAAAGCAACTTACAAACCATTAATCTCCAAAATTTACAAGCAACACATGCAGCTCAATATCAAAAAAAACAAACAAACCAATCCAAAAATGTGCAGAATACCCAAATAGACATTTCTCCAAATAAGATATACAGATTGCCTGCAGACACATGAAAGGATGCTCAACATCACTAATCATTACAGAAATGCAAATCAAAACCAAAATGAGGTATCACCTCACACCAGTCAGAGTGGCCATCATCAAAAAATCTACATTGTAAAACAATTATACTCTAATAAAGATGTTAAAAAAAATCTACAAGCAATAAATGCTGGAGAGGGTGTGGAAAAAGGGAACCCTCTTGCACTGTTGGTGGGAATGTAAATTGATACAACCACTATGGAGAACAGTATGAAGGTTCCTTAAATTCTAAAAATAGAACTACTGTATGACTCAGCAATCCCACTAGTGGGCATATACCCTGAAAAAACCATAACTCGGGCTTCCCTGGTGGCGCAGTGGTTGAGAGTCCGCCTGCCGATGCAGGGGACATGGGTTCGTGCCCCGGTCTGGGAAGATCCCACATGCCGCAGAGCTGCTGGGCCTGTGAGCCATGGCTGCTGAGCCTGCGCGTCCGGAGCCTGTGCTCCGCAACGGGAGAGGCCACAACAGTGAGAGGCCCGCGTACCGCAAAAAAAAAAAAAAAAAAAAAAAAACCATAACTCATAAAGAGTAATGTACGACAATGTTCATTGCCACTCTATTTACAATAGCCAGGAAATGGAAGCATCTGTCCATTGACAGATGAATGGATAAAGAAGAAGTGGTACATATATACAATGGAATATTACGCAGCCATAAAAAGGAAAGAAATTGGGTCATTTGTAGAGACATGGATGAACCTATAGACTGTCATACAGAGTGAAGGAAGTCAGAAAGAGAAAAACAAATATCGTATATTAATGCATATATGTGGAATCTAGAAAAATGGTACAGGTGAACAGGTTTGCAAGACAGAAACAGAGACACAGATGTAGAGAACAAGCATATGGACCCCAAGGGGGAAAAGAGGGGGCGGGGTTGTGGTGGTTGAATTGGGAGATTGGGATTGACATATATACACTAATATGTATAAAATACTTAAGTAATAAGAACCTGCTGTACAAAAAAATAAAAATAAATAAATAAAATGAGATGTCAAAAAAGTTAGGGATAAGAGTACAACTATATATGGTTCATTTAAGGATTAAGTAATATAAATAATGTAAAATAAACATTACACAGTAAATGTGTACTTTATTAAAAATTTTCTTAACTACCTGAATTTTTGAAAGACTCTTCCATTCTTTTTATTCTCTCATATGGGAACTTCAATCAGGCCCATGCTATACTTTCTTTTTCAGTTCATTTTTTTTCTCAAATCTCTTTTTGCTCCTTCTAGGTAATTTTGGTTTTCAAAATTCCAGTATTTTTCATCTCACCATTTATGTCTTCATTTCTGGAAGTTCTAATTTTTAATCTAAACTTACTTCATGTCTATCTCATTTTTATTATTGTGTTGATTTCGTCTTTTATTTCTTTAGTTAGGCAAGCATATTTTATTTTACCTTTAAAATAATTTCTTTATTTTTAAATTATTCAATGCAAAGTCTATTTATTCTCCCTGTGAGATCCCCTTCATAATTCTTATCCCTTCATCTGATTTGTAATTGTGTTATTGAGAACCCACCTCTAGGAGACATCCCACCATGTGCCTCTCCCTTTGCCTGTCAAATGATTTTGTTCACCTTCAGATGTGGAAATATCCAAATAGACTAATTTTATATTTATCTCTCCTGGGGTCCTAGGAATCTTGTTGTTCCAGAATTGTTTTTATTTTAATTTCTTACCTGGGAAATCTGACAATGTGTGGTTGGTGTTCATTCATATCCCTCACCAGCATGTATCAAAGGCTTCAAATTTCAATTTCTTGAGAGACAAGAAACTAAAAACTACGTTCAACAGAGAACTCATGGAGACTTTTTCCTTACCACATGACTTAGTTATTGAACCAAGTTTTTCTAACCCCTTTTACTTGAAGGGAACAACACCTGTATGGTACTGATTCATACATAGACCACAGTATCGGCCATGTCTCATACCGGCCAAGACCACTTGTACCTGTGAATTATATAACACAATCTTTAACCATTTATCCAAGTTCTTGGAGCACATTCATGGTAGATCAAATGCTTAGCAATTTAACTTTCAATTTGGGTTCTAGCTTTGGGGGTTACTTTTTTATTTTGAACTCAAATATTTACTTTTTAAACCTTTACTTATTTTGTTATATTTTATGTGGGATTTCTGTGTGTTTGGCAGCTGTAGATATGTCACAGTTACCTCAGTTTCCATGTGTTAGTGGTGAAATCTTCATGGAATATTCATCCTTGTCCTTTTTAATATGTATCTTCAATTATTTTGATTATTTCTTTCTTCTTTCCTATTTGTTCAGTTTCTTCATGATTCCCAGTATTCTTACCCTATATACCTCTAAAATGTTAATACTTCATATAGGTTACATCTTGATACCTGGAAATTTTACTAGTTTATACTCTATAAAATTTTTTCCATACCCTGTGCCATTTTATGGGAATAGTTTTTGCTGACCTATGACTTCAGAAAACAACAAAATAATTGCAATCCTTCCAGCAGTTATCTAGCTTTTCATATGCTTCAGATGATATTCTCCTCAAGCAAGGACAGGAAGAAATACAGATAACCCTGTGAAAAAGCCAAGCACAGTAAAGTGTTGAATGTCATCTGAGTAATACAGTTTCAATAAGAAAAATCAAAATTCAGATAATGACTCACCTCTATAGTAACCATAGTCGGTGACCACATGAGAGAAGCAATAATAAACTCTGCAATATTTAAACTCAAATTCACACCTATTAAATATCACAGAGTTCTAACTGATCTCTACCATAATGCACCACTCTACCACTTAAATCTGGAAATCATGGGTGCCTTTATCTTTTGTCTTGAAAACTTTCCTGTCCTCATTACAATCTTATTCTTTCATTGAGGGGAAAATACTTCCATATTATTCTGTACTCCAAGTTCACAAAAACTTTACCATTATAAACGTTTATTATGTAAGTAAAAGTTAAGGCCAATTGAGGTAGAGACAAACTTCTAATGGAATTATTCTATAACAGAGTTTGCAATCCTCCTTCTATCTCCAGGGTAAGTTAGCTTTATTAGTGAAGGAATATTAAAGTTGATGAAGGTGTAACTCAGGAAACAAGACGTGATAAATTAAGTTCAAGTACTATGAGGTACTATAAGAACATGTAGAAAAAAAATTATCTTGAAGGCAGCTGGAAATGAAGAGCTTTGTAAGAAACTTCAGAAGAGAAGATTAAACGGGGCATTCTAGTTAAAGAGTGATTAATATACAGGTGACAACTGAGGTCATGGATAAGACTAACTTATTTACTCTAAAGTATTTTTAATTCATATATATTTATTTAATGGGTAAATTTCTTTAAGATAGATATATTTTTTCATCCTTTAAATTTTTCCTTGATTTCTGAGAGTTTTACTTTTTAATTTTTTATATAATTTTAAAGGTTACAATCTATTTACAGCTATTAAAAATACTGTCTGTGTTTAATGACAACATGGATATCCATATAAAAATATATCTAATGTGTACAAATTGGACATAAAATAAACAAAAACAGTTGTGAATCTATCCATTAAGTATCAGAAAGAGAAATAAAGAAAGCAATCCAATTTACAATTGCATTACAAAAAAATACCTAAAAATAAATTTAACCAAGAAGGTGAAAGACCCATATATGGAAAACTAGAAGACATTAATGAAAGAAATTGAAGAAGACACAACTAAATGGAAAGATAGTCCATGGTCATAGACTGGGAGAATCAGTATAGTTAAACTTTACATAGTACTCAAAGTAATCTATAGATTTAATGCAATTTCTATTATAATTCCAATGGCATTTTTCAAGAAACAGAGAAAATAATTATAAAATTTGTATTGAACCACAGAAACCTTGAACAGTCAAAGCATCCATGAGAAAAAACAAAGATGGAGGCAACACAATTCCTGATTTCAAACTATATTACAAAGCTATAGTAATTAAAATATAAAACAGACACATGGATGAGTGGACCAGAATAGAAAGCCCAGAAATAAACTCATGCATATATGGAGAATTAATTTACAACAAAGGAGGCAAGTATATACAATGGGGAAAGCATAGTCTATTCAATAAAGTGTTGGGAAACCTAGAGAGCCACATGTAAAAGAATGAATCTCAACCCAATACCTTACAGCATGCCAAAAAAAAAAAAAAAAAACTAGTTCAAACTGGATTAAAGAATTGAACATAAGACCTGAAACCATAAAATTCCTAGAAAAAAATATTTGTGGTAAGCTTCTTGACATAAGTCTTGGAAATGAGTTTTTAAATCTGAAAGCAAAGCAAAAATAAATAAGTGAGGTTACATATGTTTATACACAGCAAGGGAGACTATCAACAAAATGAAAAGAAAACCTACAGAATGAGAGAGGATGTTTGCAAATCATACACCTGATAAGAATATAATATTCAAATATATAAATAAACCATAAAACTGAACAGCACACAAAAATCTGATTAAAAAATTAGAACACTCCCTAACACCATACACAAAAATAAATGCAAAATGGATTAAAGACCTAAATGTAAGGCCAGAAACTATCAAACTCTTAGAGGAAAACATGGGCGGAACGTTCTATGACATAAATCACAGCAAGATCCTTTTGACCCACCTCCTAGAGAAATGGAAATAAAAAGAAAAATAAACAAATGGGACCTAATGAAACTTAAAACCTTTTGCACAACAAAGGAAACCATAAACAAGACCAAAAGACAACCCTCAGAATGGGAGAAAATATTTGCAAATGAAGCAACTGACAAAGGAGTAATCTCCAACATTTACAAACAGCTCATGCAGCTCAATATCAAAAAAAAAAAACCCAATCCAAAAATGGGCAGAAGACCTAAATAGATATTTCTACAAAGAATATATATGGATTGACAACAAACACATGAAAGGATGGTCAACATAACTAATCATTTGAGAAATGCAAAGAAAAACTACAGTGAGGTATCACATTACACCAGTCAGAATGGTCATCATAAAAAAATATACAAACAATAAATTCTGGAGATGCTGTGGAGAAAAGGGAACCCTCTTGCACTGTTGGTGGGAATGTAAATTGATACAGCCAGTATGGAGAACAGTACGGAGGTTCTTTAAAAAACTAAAAATAGAACTACCATATGACCCAGCAATCCCACTACTGGGCATATACCCTGAGAAAACCATAATTCAAAAACAGTCATGTACCAAAATGTTCATTGCAGCTCTATTTACAATAGCCAGGACATGGAAACAACCAAGTGTCCATCGACAGATGAATGGATAAAGAAGATGTGGCACATATATACAATGGAATATTACTCAGCCACAAAAAGAAACAAAATTGAGTTATTTGTAGTGAGGTGGATGGACCTAGAGTCTGTCATACATAGTGAAGTAAGTCAGAAAGAGAAAAAGAGATACTGTATGCTAACTATATATATATATATATATATATATATATATATGGAATCTAAAAAAAAAAAAAAGGTTATGAAGAACCAAGGGGCAGGACAGGAATAAAGATGCAGATGTAGAGAATGGACTTGAGGACATGGGGAGGGGGAAGTGTAAGCTGGGACGAAGTGAGAGAGTGGCATGGACTTATATATACTACCAAATGTAAAATAGATAGCTAGTGGGAAGCAGCTGCATAACACAGGGAGATCAGCTCGGTGCTTTGTGACCACGTAGAGGGGTGGGATAGGGAGGGTGGGAGTGAGACACAAGCGGGAGGAGATATGGGGATATATGTATATGTATAGCTGATTCACTTTGTGATAAAGCAGAAACTAACAACAATAAAAAATGAATCAGGGCTTCCCTGGTGGCGCAGTGGTTGGGAGTCTGCCTGCTGATGCAGGGGATGCGGGTTCGTGCCCCGGTCTGGGAAGATCCCACATGCCACAGAGCAGCTGGACCTGTGAGCCATGGCCACTGAGCCTGTGCGTCCAGAGCCTTTGATCTGCAGTGGGAGAGGCCACAACAGTGAGAGGCCTGCATACTGCAAGAAAAAAAAAAAAGAATCCGTCTCCCAAGGCAAAAGATGTAAAAGCAAAAATAAACAAATGGGACCTAATCAAACCTAAAGCTTTTGCATGCAAAGGAAACCATCAAGAAAATAATAAAAAGACAATGGGAGAAAATATTTGCAATAGTGTGACTGAGAAGGGGTTAATATTCAAAACATATAAACAGTTCATACAACTCAATATTGAAGAAACAGAAAACTCAATCAATCAAATTGCAGATCTAAATAAACTTTTTTCCAAAGAAGACATACAGATGGCCAACAGACACATGAAAAGATGTTCAACATTGCCAATTATTAGAGAAATGCAAATCGAAACCACAATGAGGTATCACTTCACACCAGTCAGAATGACTATTATTAAAAAGTCTACAAATAGTAAATGCTGGAAAGGGTTTAGAGAAATGGGAACCTTAATACACTGCTGGTGGAAATGTAAATTGGTGAAGATACTATGGAAAACAGTATGGAGTTTCCTTAAAAAAACAGAAGTAGAGCTAACATATGATCCAGTGATGCCACTCTTGGTATATATCCAGAAAAAATGAAAACTCTAATTTAAAAAGATACATGCAGGGAGAGGGGGACGATGGCAGGAGAGTAAGATGTGGAGATCACCTTCCTCCCCACAAACACATCAGAAATATATCTACATGTGGAACAACTCCTACAGAATATCCACTGAACGCTGGCAGAAGACCTCAGACCTCCCAAAAGGCAAGAAACTCCCCACGTACCTGGGTAGGGCAAAAGAAAAAAGAATATACAGGTGCAAAAGAATAGGGACGGGACTTGCACCAGTGGAAGGGAGCTGTGAAGGAGGAAAGGTTTCCGCACACTAGGAAGCCCCTTCAAGGGAGGAGACTATGGGTGACGGAGGGGTAACCTTCAGAGCCGCGGAGGAGAGCACAGCAACAGGGTGTGGAGAACAAAGTGGAGAGATTCCCGCACAGAGGAGCGGTACCGACCGGCACTCACCAGCCAGAGAGGCTTGTCTGCTCACCCGCCAGGGCGGGCGGGGGCTGGGAACTGAGGCTTGGGCTTCAGTCAGATCGCAGGGAGAGAACTGGTGGTGTGAACACAGCCTGAAGGGGTTAGTGCACCACGGTAGCCAGGAGGGAGTCCGGGAAAAAGTCTGGACCTGCCGAAGAGGCAAGAGACTTTTTCTTCCCTCTTTGTTTCCTGGTACGCAAAGAGAGGGGATTAAGAACACTGCTTACAGGACCTCCAGAGATGGGCATGAGCTGCGGCTATCAGCGCGGACCCCAGAGACGATCATGAGATGCGCAGGCCACTGCTGCCACCACCAAGAAGCCCCCACAGCCAGGGTTCCGTGATCCAGGGACAACTTCCCCTGGAGAATGCACAGTGCACCACAGGCTGGTGCAATGTCACACTGGCTTCTGCCGCCGCAGACTCACCCCACACTCCATGCCCCTCCCTCTCCCCGGCCTGAGTGAGCCAGAGCCCCCGAATCAGCTGTTCCTTTAACCCCGTCCTGTCTGAGTGAAGAAAAAATGCCCTCCGGCGACCTACATGAAGAGGTGGGGCCAAATCCAAAGCTGAACCGTGGGAGCTGTGCGAATAAAGAAGAGAAAGGGAAATCACTCCAAGCAGTCTCAGGAGCAGTGGATTAAATCTCCACAATCAGCTTGATGTACCCTGCATCAGTGGAATACCTGAATAGACAACAAATCATCCCAAATTGAGGAGGTGCACTTTCAGAGCAAGATATATTATTTTTTCCCCTTTTCCTCTTTTTGTGAGTGTGTATGTGAATGCTTCTTTGTAAGATTTTGTCTGTATAGCTTTGCTACCACCATCTGTCCTAGGGTTCTGTCCGTCTGTTTTTTTGTTGTTTTTTACTTAAAAAAATTTTTTTTTCTTAATAAATTTTTATTTTAGTAACTTTATTTTATCTTATTTTGTTTTACCCTCTTTCTTTCTTACTTTCTACTTTTTCTCCCTTTTATTCTGAGCTGTGTCGATGAAAGGCTCTTGATGCTCCAGCCAGGAGTCAGTGCTGTACATCTGAGGTGGGAGAGCCAACTTCAACACTGGTCCACAAGGGACCTCCCAGCTCCATGTAATATCAAATGGCAAAAATCTTCCAGAGATCTCCATCTTAACACCAACACCCAGCTTCACTCAATGACCAGCAAGCTACAGTGCTGAACAACCTATGCCAAACAACTAGCAAGACAGGAACACAACCCCACCCATTAGCAGAGAGGCTGCCTAAAGTCATAATAAGGCCACAGACACCCCAAAACACACCACCAGACGTGGACCTGCCCACCGGAAAGATCCAGCCTCATCCAGCAGACACAGGCACTAGTCCCCTCCACCAGGAAGATTACAGAACCCATTGAACCAACTTTAGCCACTGGGGACAGACACCAAAAACAGTGGGAAATACAAACCTGCAGCCTGCAAAAAGGAGACCCCAAACACAGTAAGATAAGCAAAATGAGAAGACAGAAAAACACACAGCAGATGAAAGAGCAAGATAAAAACCCACCAGACCTAACAAATGAAGAGGAAATAAGCAGTCTACCTGAGAAAGAATTCAGAATAATGATAGTAAAGATGATCCAAAATCTTGGAAATAGAATAGAGAAAATGCAAGAAACATTTAACAAGGACCTAGAAGAACTAAAGAGCAAACAAGCAACGATGAACAACACAATAAATGAAATGAAAAAGACTCTAGAAGGGATCAATAGCATAATAACTGAGGCAGAAGAATGGATAAGTGACCTGGAAGATAAAATAGTGGAAATAACTGCTGTAGAGCAGAATAAAGAAAAAAGAATGAAAAGAAGTGAGGACAGTCTCAGAGACCTCTGGGACAACATTAAATGCACCAACATTCGAATTATAGGGGTCGCAGAAGAAGAAGAGAAAAAGAAAGGGACAGAGAAAATATTTGAAGAGATTATAGTTGTAAACTTCCCTAATATGGGAAAGGAAATAGTTAATCAAGTCTAGGAAGCACAGAGAGTCCCATACAGGATAAATCCAAGGAGAAACATGCCAAGATACATATTAATCAAACTCTCAAAAATTAAGTACAAAGAAAACATTAAAAACAACAAGGGAAAAACAACAAATAACACACAAGGGAATCTGCATAAGCTTAACAGCTGATCTTTCAGCAGAAACTCTGCAAGCCAGAAGGGAGTGTCAGGTCATATTTACAGTGATGAAGGAGAAAAACCTACAAGGAAACTTACTTACCCAGCAAGGATCTCATTCAGATTTGATGGAGAAATTAAAACCTTTACAGACAAGTAAAAGGCAATAGTGTTCAGCACCACCAAACCAGCTTTACAACAAATGCTAAAGGAACTTTTCAAGGCAAGAAACACAAGAGAAGGAAATACCTACAATAACAAACCCCAAACAATTAAGAAAATGGGAATACAAACATACAAATCGATAATTACCTTAACTTTAAACAGACTAAATCCTCCCACCAAAAGACACAAACTGGCTAAGTGGATACAAAAACAAGACCAATATATATGCTGTCTACAAGAAACCCACTTCAGACCTAGGGACACATACAGACTGAAAGTAAGGGGATGGAAAAAGATATTCCATGCAAATAGAAATCAAAAGTAGCAAAAGTAGCAATTCTGATAGCAGACAAAATAGACTTTAAAATACAGACTATTACAAGAGACAAAGAAGGACCCTACCTAATGATCAAGGGATCGATCCAAGAAGAAGATATAACAATTATAAATATTTATGCACCCAATATAGGAGCACATCAATAGATAAGGCAAATACTATCAGCCATAAAAGGGGAAATCAACAGTAACACATTCATAGAAGGCAGATTTAACACCCCACTTTCACCAAAGGACAGATCATCCAAAATGAAAAGAAATAAGGAAGCATAAGCTTTAAATGATACATTAAACAAGATGAACTTAATTGATATTTATAGGACATTCCATCCAAAAACCACAGAATACACATTTTTCTCAAGTGCTCATGGAACATTCTCCAGGATAGATCATATCTTGGGTCACAAATCAAGCCTTGGTAAATTTAAGAAAATTGAAATTGTATCAAGTATCTTTTCTGACCACAACGCCATGAGACTAGATATCAATTACAGGAAAAGATCTGTAAAATATACAAACACATGGAGGCTAAACAATACACTACTTAATAATGAAGTGATCACTGAAGAAATCAAAGAGGAAATAAAAAAAATACCTAGAAACAAATGACAATGGAGACACAACGACCCAAAACCTATGGGATGCAGCAAAAGCAGTTCTAAGGGGGAAGTTTATAGCAATACAAGCCCACCTTAAGAAGCAGGAAACATCTCGAATAAACAACCTAACCTTGCACCTCAAGCAATTAGAGAAAGAAGAACAAAAAACCCCAAAGCTGGCAGAAGGAAAGAAATCATAAAAATCAGATCAGAAATAAATGAAAAAGAAATGAAGGAAATGATAGCAAAGATCAATAAAACTAAAAGCTGGTTCTTTGAGAAGATAAACAAAATAGATAAACCACTAGCCAGACTCATCAAGAAAAAAAGGGAGAAGACTCAAATCAATAGAATTAGAAATGAGAAAGGAGAAGTAACAACTGAACTGCAGAAGTAAAGTAAAACATGAGAGATTACTACAAGCAACTCTATGCCAATAAAATGGACAACCTGGAAGAAATGGACAAATTGTTAGAAATGCACAACCTGCCAAGACTGAACCAGGAAGAAATAGAAAATATGAACAGACCAATCAAAAACAATGAAATAGAGACTGTGATTAAAAATCTTCCAGCAAACAAAAGCCCATGACCAGATGGCTTAACAGGCAAATTCTATCAAACATTTAGAGAAGAGCTAACAGATATCCTTCTCAAACTCTTCCAAAATATAGCAGAGGGAGGAACATTCTCAAACTCATTCTATGAAGCCACCATCACCCTGATACCAAAGCCAGACAAAAATGTCACCAAGAAAGAAAACTACAGTCCAACAACACTGATGAATATAGATGCAAAAATCTTCCACAAAATACCAGCAAACAGAATCCAACATCACATTAAAAGGATCATACCTCATAATCAAGTGGGATTTATCCCAGGAATGCTAGGATTCTTCAATAAATGCAAATCAATCAATGTGATACACCATATTAACAAATTGAAGGAGAAAAACCATATGATCATCTCAATAGATGCAGAGAAAGCTTTTGACAAAATTCAACACCCACTTATGATAAAAACCCTGCAGAAAGTAGGCATAGAGGGAACTTTCCTCAACATAATAAAGGCCATATATGACAAACCCACAGGCAACATCATCTTCAATGGTAAAAAACTGAAACCATTTCCACTAAGATCGGGAACAAGACAAGGTTGCCCACTCTCACCACTATTATTCAACAGAGTTTTGGAAGTTTTAGCCACAGCAATCAGAGAAAAAAAAGAAATAAAAGGAATCCATATTAGAAAAGAACAAGTAAAGCTCTCACTGTTTGCAGATGACATGATACTATACATAGAGAATCCCAAAGATGCTACTTGAAAACTACTAGAGCTACTCAATGAATTTGGTAAAGTAGCAGGATGCAAAATTAACACACAGAAATCTCTGTCATTACTATACACTAATGATGAAAAATCTGAAAGTGAAATTAAGAAAACACTCCCATTTATCATGGCAACAAAAAGAATAAAATATCTAGGAATAAACCTAGCTAAGGAGAAAAAAGACCTGTTTGCAGAAAATTATAAGACACTGATGAAAGAAATTAAAGATGAAACAAATAGATGGAGAGATATACCATGTTCTTGGCTTGGAAGAATCAACATTGTGAAAATGACTCTACTACCCAAAGCAATCTACAGATTCAATGCAATCCCTATCAAACTACCAATGGAATTTTTCACAGAACTAGAACATAAATGTTCACAATTTGTATGGAAACACAAAAGACCCCGAATAGCCAAAGCAATCTTGAGAACGAAAAATGGAGCTGGAGGAATCAGGCTCCCCCACTTCAGACTATACTACAAAGCTACAGTAATCAAGACAGTATGGTACTGGCACAAAAACAGAAAGATAGATCAATGGAACAGGATAGAAAGCCCAAAGATAAACCCACACACATATGGACATCTTATCTTTGATAAAGGTGGCAGGAATGTACAGTGGAGAAAGGACAGCCTCTTCAATAAGTGGTGCTGGGAAACCTGGACAGGTACATGTAAAAGTATGAGATTAGATCACTCCCTAACACCATAAAGAAAAATAAACTCAAAATGGATTAAAGACCTAAATGTAAGACCAGAAACTATCAAACTCTTAGAGGAAAACATAGGCAGAACACTCTATGACATAAATCACAGCAAGATCCTTTCTGACCCACCTCCTAGAGTAATGGAAATAAAAACAAAAATAAACAAATGGGACCTAATGAAACTTCAAAGCTTTTGCACAGCAAAGGAAACCATAATCAAGACCAAAAGACAACCCTCAGAATGGGAGAAAATATTTGCAAATGAAGAAACTGACAAAGGATTAATTTCCAAAATTTACAAGCAGCTCATGCAGCTCAATAACATAAAAGCAAACAACCCAATCCAAAACTGGGCAGAAGACCTAAATAGACATTTCTGCAAAGAAGATATACAGACTGCCAACAAACACATGAAAGAATGCTCAACATCATTAATCATTAGGGAAATGCAAATCGAAACTACAATGAGATATCATCTCACACCAGAATGGCCATCATCAAAAAATCCAGAAACAATAAATGCTGGAGAGTGTGTGGAGAAAAGGGAACACTCTTGCACTGCTGGTGAGAATGTGAATTGGTTCAGCCACTATGGAGAACAGTATGGAGGTTCCTTAAAAAACTACAATTAGAACTACCATATGACCCAGCAATCCCACTACTGGGCATATAACCTGAGAAAACCAAAATCCAAAAACAGTCACGTACCAAAATGTTCATTGCAGCTCTATTTACAATAGCCCGGAGATGGAAACAACATAAGCGCCCATCATCAGATGAATGTATAAAGAAGATGTGACACATATATACAATGGAATATTACTTAGCCATAAAAGGAAACGAAATGGAGCTATTTGTAATGAGGTGGATAGACCTAGAGTCTGTCATACAGAGTGAAGTAAGTCAGAAAGAGAAAGACAAATACCATATGCTCACACATATATATGAAATTTAAGGAAAACATATGTCATGAAGAACCTAGGGGTAAGACAGGAATAAAGACACAGACCTACTGGAGAACGGACTTGAGGATATGGGGAGGGAGAGGGGTGAGCTGTGACAGGGCGAGAGAGAGGCATGGGCATATATACACTAACAAACGTGGGGTAGATAGCTTGTGGGAAGCAGCCACATGGCACAGGGATATCAGCTCGATGCTTTGTGACAACCTGGAGGGGTGGGATAAGGAGGGTTGGAGGGAAGGAGACACAAGAAGAAGAGATATGGGAATATATATATATATATATATGTATAACTGATTCACTTTGTTATAAAGCAGAAACTAACACACCATTGTAAAGCAATTATAACCCAATAAAGATGTTAAAGAAAAAATAAGGTGACCATATGTGTGTGGGTTTATATCTGGGCTTTCTATCCTGTTCCATTGATCTATATTTTGTGCCAGGACCATACTGTCTTGATAACTGTAGCTTTGTTGTATAGTCTGAAGTCAAGGCGCTTATTTCCTCCAGCTCTGTTTTTCTTTCTCAATATTGCTTTGGCTATTCGGGGTCTTTTGTGCTTCCACATAAATTGTGAAATTTTTTGTTCTAGTTCTGTGAAAAATGCTATTGGTAGTTTGATAGGGATTGCATTGAATCTGTAGATTGCTTTGGGTAGTAGAGTCATTTAGATTTATTATCTTCCCTAATTATTATTTAGAAATATATTAGTCAGTTTTCAAATACCTGGCCATTTTCCAAATATCTTTTTGTTTTTGATTTTAAATTTAATTTTATTGTGATAAGAGAGTGGATATAGTATGACTTGAATTGACTTAAATTTCTTGAGACGTTTTATGGCTCACATACAATCTAAGTTGATAAATGTTCTGTGTGAAATTGAAATGAATTTGGATTCTGCTTTTGTGAAGTGAACGGTTTTATAAATGTCAACTAGGCAATTTTGTTTCTATGTTGCTTATGTCTTTGGTACCATTACTGATATCATTTTGTCTATTTATTCTCTCTAATATTGAGGATTCGTTTATTTCTTTTACAGTTCTGTTTTTGTTTCATGTGTTATAAAACTCTGGTTTAAATGCACAATGTTGATATATGTTCTGGATGAATGGATTCCTTTATCATAATAAAATGAGGCTTTATATTCCCAATAATATCCTTTGTTCTGAAATCTACTTTGTCTGCTTTTAATATAAACATGATAGTTTTCTCTGGGATAGTGTTAGATGGTATGCCTATCTCCATCATTTCTCTCTTAATCTAGTTGTGTCTTTGTATTCAAAATATGTGTTTTTATTCTTAACGTCTTTATTGAAGTATAATTGCTTTACAATGGTGTGTTAGTTTCTACTTTATAACAAAATGAATCAGTTATACATATACATATGTTCCCATATCTCTCCCCTCTTGCATCTCCTTCCCTCCCACTCTCCCTATCCCACCCCTCTAGGTGGTCACAAAACACCAAGCTGATCTCCTTGTGCTATGTGGCTGCTTCCCACTGGCAATCTATTTTACATTTGGTAGTGTATATATGTCCATGACACTTTGTCACAGCTTACCCTTCACCCTCCCCATATACTCAAGTCCATTCTCTAGTAGGTCTGTGTCTTTATTCCCATCTTACCCCTAGGTTCTTCATGACATTTTTTTTCTTACATTCCATATATATGTGTTAGTATATGGTATTTTTTTCTCTTTCTGACTTCATTCTGTATGACAGACTCTAGGTCCATCCACCTCACTACAAATATCTGTTTCATTTCATTTTATGACTGAGTAATATTCCATTGTATATATGTGCCACATCTTCTTTATCCATTGATCCGATGATGGACACTTAGGTGGCTTCCATGTCCTGCCTATTGTAAAGAGAGCTGCAATGAACATTTTGGTTCATGATTCTTTTTGAATTATGGTTTTCTCAGGGTATATGCCCAGTAGTGAGATTGTTGGGTCGTATGGTAGTTCTATTTTTAGTTTTTTAAAAAACTGCCATACTGTTCTCCATAGTGGCTGTATCAATTTATGTTCCCACCAACAGTGTAAGAGTGTTCCCCTTTCTCCACATCCTCTCCAGCATTTATTGTTTCCAGATTTTTTGATGTTGCCCATTCTAAGAACTGTGAGATGATATCTCGTTGTAGTTTTGATTTGCATTTCTCTAATGATTAATGATGTTGAGCATTCTTTCATGTGTTTGTTGGAATTCTGTATATCTTCTTTGGAGAAATGTCTATTTAGATCTTCTGCCCATTTTTGGATTGGGTTGTTTGTTTTTTTGTTATTGAGCTGCATGGGCTGCTTGTAAATCTTGGAGATTAATCCTTTGTCAGTTGTTTCATTTGCAAATATTTTCTCCCATTCTGAGGGTTGTCTTTTGGTTTTATTTATGGTTTCCTTTGCTGTGCAAAAGCTTTGAATTTTAATTTGGTCCCATTTGTTTATTTTTGGTTTTATTTCCATTTCTCTAGGAGGTGAGTCAAAAAGGATCTTGCTGTGATTTATGTCATACAGTGTTCTGCCTATGTTTTCCTCTAAGAGTTTGATAGTGTCTGACCTACATTTAGGTTTTTAATCCATTATGAGTTTATTTTTGTGTATGGTGTTAGGGAGTGTTCTAATTTCATACTTTTACATGTACCGGTCCAGTTTTCCCAGCACCACTTATTGAAGAGGCTTCTTTTCTCCACTGTATATTCTAGTCTCCTTTATCAAAGATAAGGTGAGCATATGTGTGTGGGTTTATCTCTGGGATTTCTAACTTGTTCCATTGATCTATATTTCTGTATTTGTGGCAGTACCATGCTGTCTTTTTTTTAAATTATTTATTTATTTATTTTTTTAAACTTCTTTATTGGGGTATAATTGCTTTACAATGGTGTGTTAGTTTCTGCTTTATAACAAAGTGAATCAGTTATACATATACATATGCTCCCATATCTCTTCCCTCTTGCGTCTCCCTCCCTCCCACACTCCGGATCCCACCCCTCCAGGCGGTCACAAAGCAACGAGCCAATATCCGTGTGCCATGCGGCTGTTGCCCACTAGCTACCTACCTTACGTTTGGTAGTGTATATATGTCCGTGTCTCTCTCTCACCCTGTCACAGCTCACCCTTCCCCCTCCCTATATCCTCAAGTCCATTCTCCAGTAGGTCTGTGTCTTTATTCCTGTCTTACCCCTAGGTTCTCTATGACATTTTTTTCCTTAAATACCATATATATGTGTTAGCATACGGTATTTGTCTTTCTCTTTCTGACTTACTTCACTCTGTATGACAGACTCTAGGTCTATCCATCTTATTACAAATAGCTCAATTTCGTTTCTTTTTAAGGCTGAGTAATATTCCATTGTATATATGTGCCACATCTTCTTTATCCATTCATCTGATGATGGACACTTAGGTTGTTTCCATCTCCGGGCTATTGTAAATAGAGCTGCAATGAACATTTTGGTACATGACTCTTTTTGAATTTTGGTTTTCTCAGGGTATATGCCCAGTAGTGGGATTGCTGGGTCATATGGTAGTTCTATTTGTAGTTTTTTAAGGAACCTCCATACTGTTCTCCATAGTGGCTGAACCAATTCACATTCCCACCAGCAGTGCAAGAGTGTTCCCTTTTCTCCACACCCTCTCCAGCATTTATTGTTTCTAGATTTTTTGATGATGGCCATTCTGACTGGTGTGAGTTGATATCTCATTGTAGTTTTGATCTGCATTTCCCTAATGGTTAATGATGTTGAACATTCTTTCATGTGTTTGTTGGCATTCTGTATATCTTCTTTGGAGAAATGTCTATTTAGGTCTTCTGCCCATTTTTGGATTGGGTTGTTTCGTTTTTTGATATTGAGCTGCATGTGCTGCTTGTAAATTATGGAAATTAATCCTTTGTCAGTTGCTTTATTGGCAAATAATTTTCCCATTCTGAGGGGTGTCTTTTGGTCTTGTTTATGGTTTCCCTTGCTGTGCAAAAGCTTTGAAGTTTCATTAGGTCCCATTTGTTTATTTTTGTTTTTATTTCCATTACTCTAGGAGGTGGGTCAAAAAGGATCTTGCTGTGATTTATGTCATAGAGTGTTCTGCCTATGTTTTCCTCTGAGTTTGATAGTTTCTGGCCTTACACTTAGGTCTTTAATCCATTTTGGGCTTATTTTTGTGTATGGTGTTAGGGAGTGATCTAATCTCATACTTTTATATGTACCTGTCCAGTTTTCGCAGCACCACTTATTGAAGAGGCTGTCCTTTCTCCACTGTACATTCCTGCCACGTTTATCAAAGATAAGGTGTCCACATGTGCCTGGGTTTATCTATGGGCCTTCTATTCTGTTCCATTGATCTATCTTTCTGTTTTTGTTCCAGTACCATACTGTCTTGATTACTGTAGCTTTTTGTATAGTCTGAAGTCAGGGAGCCTGATTCGTCCAGCTCCGTTTTTTGTTCTCCAGATTTCTTTGGCTATTCGGGGTCTTTTGTGTTTCCATACGAATTGTGAATTTTTTTGTTCTAGTTCTGTGAAAAATGCCAGTGGTAGTTTGATAGGGATTGCATTGAATCTGTAGATTGCTTTGGGTAGTAAATTCATTTTCGCAATGTTGATTCTTCCAATCCAAGAACATGCTATATCTCTCTATCAATTTGTACCATCTTTAAGTCATTTCAACAGTGTCTTATAATTTTCTGCATGCAGGTCTTTTGTCTCCTTTGGTAGGTTTATTCCTAGATATTTTATTCTTATTTTTGCAATGGTAAGTGGGAGTTTTTTCTTAATTTCACTTTCAGATTTTTCATCCTTAGTTTATATGAATGCCAGAGATTTCTGTGCATTAATTTTGTATCCTGCTACTTTACCAAATTCATTGATTAGCTCTAGTAGTTTTCTGGTAGCATCTTTCAGATTCTCTATGAGATTATCATGACATCTGCAAACAGTGACAGCTTTACTTCTTCTTTTCTGATTTGGATTTCTTTTATTTCCTTTTCTTCTCTGATTGCTGTAGCTAAAACTTCCAAAACTATGTGGAATAAGAGTGGTGAGAGTGGGCAACTTTGTCTTTTTCCTGATCTTAGTGGAAATGGTTTCAGTTTTTCACCATTGAGGATGATGTTTGCTGTGGGCTTGTCATATATGGCCTTTATTATGTTAAGGAAAGTTCCTTCTATGCCTACTTACTGCAGGGTTTTTATCATAAATGGGTGTTGAATTTTGTCAAAAGCTTTCTCTGCATCTATTGAGATGATCATATGGTTTTCTCCTTCAATTTGTTAATATGGTGTATCACGTTGATTGATTTGCATTTATTGATGAATCGTTGCATTCTTGGAGTAAACCCCACTTGATCATGGTGTATGATCCTTTAACTGTGCTGTTGGGTTGTGTTTGCTAGTATGTTGTTGAAGATTCTTGCATCTATGTTCATCAGTGATATTGGCCTGTTGTTCTCTTTGTTTGTGACATCTTTGTTTGGTTTGGTATTACGGTGATTGTGGCTTCACAGAATGAGTTTGGGAGTGTTCCTCCCTCTGCTATATTTTGGAAGAGTTTGAGAAGGATATGTGTTTGCTCTTCTCTAAATGTTTGATAGCATTCACCTGTGAAGCCATCTGGTACTGCGCTTTTGTTTGTTGGAAAATTTTTAATCACAGTTTCAATTTTAGTGCTTGTGATTGGTCTGTTCCTATATTCTTTCTTTCTTTTATTATTATTATTATTTTTTTAGTTGCAGTATTCCTCCTTTTTAACATCTTTATTGGGGTATAATTGCTTTACAATGGTGTGTTAGTTTCTGCTTTATAACAAAGTGAATCAGTTATACATATACATATGTTCCCATAGCTCTTCCCTCTTGCATCTCCCTCCCTCTCACCATCCCTATCCCTCCCCTCCAGGCGGTCCTAAAGCACCTGAGCTGATCTCCCTGTGCTATGCGGCTGCTTCCCACTAGCTATCTACCTTACGTTTGGTAGTGTATATATGTCTATGCCTCTCTCGCTTTGTCACAGCTCATCCTTTCCCCTCCTCATATCCTCAAGTCCATTCTCTAGTAGGTCTGTGTCTTTATTCCTGTCTTACCCCTAGGTTCTTCATAACATTATTTTTTTCTTAAATACCATATATATGTGTGAGCATACGGTATTTGTCTTTCTCTTTCTGACTTACTTCACTCTGTATGACAGACTCTATGTCTATCCACCTCATTACAAATAGCTCAATTTCGTTTCTTTTATGGCTGAGTAATATTCCATTGTATATATGTGCCACATCTTCTTTATCCATTCATCCAATGATGGGCACTTAGGTGGTTTCCATCTCCGGGCTATTGTAAGTAAAGCTGCAATGAACATTTTGGTACATGACTCTTTTTGAATTATGGTTTTCTCAGTGTATATGCCAAGTAGTGGGATTGCTGGATCATATGGTAGTTCTATTTGTAGTTGTCTAAGGAACCTCCATATTGTTCTCCAAAGTGGCTGTACCAATTTACATTCCCACCAGCAGTGCAAGAGTGTTCCCTTTTCTCCACACACTCTCTAGCATTTATTGTTTCTAGATTTTTTGTTTTTTGTTTCTTGCAGTACACGGGACTCTCACCGCTGTGGCCTCTCCTGCTGCGGAGCACAGGCTCCAGATGCGCAGGCCCAGCAGCCAAGGATCACGGGTCCAGCCGCTCCATGGCATGCGTGATCCTCCTGGACCAGGGCCCGAACCCGTGTCCCCCGCATCGGCAGGCAGACTCTCAACCACTGCGTCACCAGCGAAGTCCTTCTAGATTTTTTGATTATGGCCATTCTGACTGGTGTGAGATGATATCTCATTGTAGTTTTGATTTGCATTTCTCTAATGATTAATGATGTTGAGCATTCTTTCATGTGTTTGTTGGCAGTCTGTATATCTTCTTTGGAGAAATGTCTATTTAGGTCTTCTGCCCATTGGGTTGTTTGTTTTTTTGTTATTGAGCTGCATGAGCTGCTTGTAAATTTTGGAAATAAATCCTTTGTCTGTTGCTTCATTTGCAAATATTTTCTCCTATTCTGAGGGTTGTCTTTTGGTCTTGTTTATGGTTTCCTTTGCTGTGCAAAAGCTTTGAAGTTTCATTAGGTCCCATTTATTTATTTTTGTTTTTATTTCCATTTCTCTAGGAGGTGGATCAAAAAGGATCTTGCTGTGATATATGTCATAGAGTTTTCTGCCTACGTTTTCCTCTAAGAGTTTGATAGTTTCTGGCCTTACATTTAGGTCTTTAATCCATTTTGAGTTTATTTTTCTTTATGGTGTTAGGGAGTGATCTAATCTCATACTTCTACATGTACCTGTCCAGTTTTCCCAGCACCACTTATTGAAGAGGCTGTCCTTTCTCCACTGTACATTCCTGCCTCCTTTATCAAAGATAAGGTGACCACATGTACATGGGTTTATCTCTTGGCTTTTTATCCTGTTATATTGGTCTATCTTTCTGTTTTTGTGCCAGTACCATAACTGTCTTGATTTCTGTACCTTTGTAGTATAGTCTGAAGTCAGGGAGCCTGATTCCACCAGCTCCATTTTTCGTTCTCAAGGTTGTTTTGGTTATTCGGGGTCTTTTGTGTTTCCATACATTGTGAAATTTTATGTTTTAGTTCTGTGAAAAATACCATTGGTAGTTTGATAGGGATTGCATTGAATCTGTGGATTGCTTTGGGTAGTAGAGTCAATTTCACAATGTTCATTCTTCCAATCCAAGAACATGGTATATCGCTCCATCTATTTGTATCATCTTTAATTTCTTTCATCAGTGTCTTATAATTTTCTGCAGACAGGTCTTTTGTCTCCTTAGGTAGGTTTATTCCTAGATATTTTATTCTTTTTGTTGCAATGGTAAATGGGAGTGTTTTCTTGATTTCACTTTCAGATTTTTCATGATTAGTGTATAGGAATACCAAAGATTTCTGTGCATTAATTTTGTATCCTGCAACTTTACCAAATTCATTGATTAGCTCTAGTAGTTTTCTGGTAGCATCTTTAGGATTCTCTATGTATAGTATCATGTCATCTGCAAACAGTGAGAGCTTTACTTCTTCTTTGCTGATTTGGATTCCTTTTATTTCCTTTTCTTCTCTGATTGCTGTGGCTAAAACTTCCAAATCTATGTTGAATAAGAGTGGTGAGTGTGGGCAACCTTGTCTTTTTCCTGATCTTAGTGGAAATGCTTTCAGTTTTTCACCATTGAGGATCATATTGGCTGTGGCTTTGTCATATATGGCCTTTATTATGTCGAGGAAAGTTCCCTCTATGCTTACTTACTGCAGGGTTTTTATCATAAATGTGTGTTGAATTTTGTCAAAAGCTTTCTTTGCATCTATTGCGATGATCATATGTTTTTTTTCCTTCAATTTGTTAATATGGTTTATCACATTTATTGACGCGTATATTGAAGAATCCTTACATTCCTGGAATAAACCCCACTTGATCATGGTGTATGATCCTTTTAATGTTCTCTTGGATTCTGTTTGCTAGTATGTTGTTGAGAATTTTTGCTTCTATGTTCATCAGTGATATTGGCCTGTAGTTTTCTTTCTTTGTGACATCCTTGTCTGGTTTTGGTATCAAGGTGATGGTGGTCGCGTAGAAAGAATTTGGGTGTGTTCCTCCCTCTGCTATATTTTTGAAAAGTTTGAGAATGTTAGGTGTTAGCTCTCCTCTAAATGTTTGATAGAATTCACCTGTGAAGCCATCTGGTCCTGGGCTTTTGTTTGTTGGAAGATTTTTAATCACAGTTTCAATTTCAGTGCTTGTGATTGGTCTGTTCATATTTTCTATTTCTTCCTGATTCAGTCTTGGCAGGTTGTGCATTTCTAAGAATTTGTCCGTTTCTTCCAGGTTGTCCATTTTATTGGCATAGAGTTGCTTGTAGTAATCTCTCATGATCTTTTGTGTTTCTGCAGTGTCAGTTTTTACTTCTCCTTTTTCATTTCTCTTTCTATTGATTTGAGTCTTCTCCCTTTTTTTCTTGATGAGTATGGCTAATGGTTTATCAATTTTTTTTCTCAAAGAACCAGCTTTTAGTTTTATTGATCTTTGCTATAATTTCCTTCATATCTTTTTCATTTCTTTCTGATCTGATCTTTTGATTTCTTTCCTTCTGCTAAATTTGGGGTTATTTTGTTCTTCTTTCTATAATTGCTTTAGGTGCAAAGTCAGGCTTTTTTTTTGAAATGTTTCCTGTTTCTTAATCTAAGATTGTATTGCTATAAACTTCCCTCTTAGAACTGCTTTTGCTGCATCCCATAGGTTTTGGGTCACTGTGTTTTCACTGTCATTTTTTTCTAGGTAGTTTTTTATTTCCTTTTTGATTTCTTCAGTGATCACTTCGTTATTATGTAGTGTATTGTTTAACCTCCATGTGTTTGTATTTTTTACAGATCTTTTCCTATAATTGATATCTCATCTCATAACGTTGCGGTCAGAAAAGATACTTGATATGATTTCAATTTTCTTAAATTTACCAAGGCTTGATATGTGACGCAAGATATGACCTATCCTGGAGAGTGTTCCATAAGCACTTGTGAAAAATGTGTATTCTGTTGTTTTTGGATGGAATGTCCTATAAATATCAGTTAAGGCCATCTTGTTTAGTGTATCAGTTAAAGCTTGTGTTTCCTTATTTATTTTCATTTGAATGATCTGTGCATTGCTGAAAGTGGGGTGTTAAAGTCCCCTACTATGGGGCTTCCCTTGTGGCACAGTGGTTGAGAGTCTGACTGATGATGTAGGGGACACGGATTCGTGCCGCAATCTGGGAAGATCCCTCATGCTGCAGAACCATGGCTATGGAGGATGCGGGTCCAGAGCCTGTGCCCTGCAATGGGAGAAGCCACAACAGTAAGAGTCCTGTGTATTGCAAAAAAAAAAAAAGAAAAAGTAGTCCCCTAATTTGATCGTGTTACTGTTGATTTTCCCTTTTATGGTTGTTAGTATTTGTCTTATCTATTGAGGTGCTCCTATTGGGTGCATAAATATTTACAAGTGTTATATCTTTTTCTTTGATCGATCCCTTGATCACTATCCTTCTTTGTCTCTTGTAATAGTCTTTATCTTAAAGTCTATTTTGTCTGATATGAGAATTGCTACTCCAGCTTTCTTTTGATTTCCATTTCCATGGAAAATCTTTTTCCATCTCCTCACTTTCAGTCTGGATGTGTCCGTAGGTCTGAGGTGCGTCTGTTGTAGACAGCAGATGTATGGGTCTTCTTTTTGTATCCATTTATCCAGTCTGTGTCTTTTGGTGGGAGCATTTAATCTATTTACATTTAAGGTAATTATTGATATGTATGTTCCTATTCCCATTTTCTTAATTGTTTTGTTATTGGAGGTCTTTTCCTTCTATTTTGTTTCCTGCCTAGAGAAGTTTTAGTATTTGTTGTAAAGCTGGTTTGGTGGTGCTGAACTCTCTCAGCTTTTCCTTGTCTGTAAAGGTTTTAATTTCTCCATCAAATCTGAATGAGATCCTTGCTGGGTAGAGTAATCTTGGTTGCAGGTTTTCTCCTTCATCACTTTCAATATGTCCTGGCACTCCCTTCTGGTTTGCTGAGTTGCTGCTGATAGATCAGCTGTCAACCTTATGGGGATTCCCTTGTGTGTTATTTGTTGTTTTTCCCTTGCTCCTTTTAATATGTTTTCTTTGTATTTAATTTTTATAGTATGATTAATATATGTCTTGGCATGTTGCTCCATGGATTTATCATGTACGGGACTCTCTGTGCTTCCTGGACTTGATTAACTATTTCCTTTCCCATATTAGGGAAGTTTTCAACTATAATCTCTTCAAATATTTTCTCAGTTCCTTTCTTTTTCTCTCCTTCTTCTGGGACCACTATAATTCGAATGTTGGTGCATTTAATGTTGTCCCAGAAGTCTCTGAGACTGTCATCAGTTCTTTTCATTCTTTTTTCTTTATTCTGCTCTACAGTAGTTATTTCCACTATTTTATCTTCCAGGTCACTTATCCGTTCTTCTGCCTCAGTTATTCTGCTATTGATCCCTTCTAGAGTATTTTAATTTCATTTATTGTGTTGTTCATCATTGCTTGTTTGCCCTATAGTTCTTCTAGGTCCTTGTTAAATGTTTCTTGCATTTTCTCTATTCTATTTCCAAGATTTTGGATCATCTTTACTATGATTATTCTGAATTCTTTCTCAGGTAGACTGCCTATTTCCTCTTCATTTGTTAGGTCTGGTGGGTTTTTACCTTGCTCCTTCATCTGCTGTGTGTTTTTCAGTCTTTTCATTTTGCTTATCTTACTGTGTTTGGGGTGTCCTTTTTGCAGGCTGCTGGCTCATATTTCCCATTGATTTTGGTGTCTGTCCCCAGTGGCTAAGGTTGGTTCAGTAGGTTGCATAGGCTTCCTGGTGGAGGGGACTAGTGCCTGTGTTCTGGTGGATGAGGCTGGATCTTGTCTTTCTGGTTGGCAGCTCCACGTTTGGTGGTGTGTTTTGGGGTGTTTGTGGACTTATTATGATTTTATGCAGCCTCTCTGCTAATGGGTGGAGTTGTGTTCCTGTCTTGCTAGTTGTTTGGCATAGGGTGTCCAGCACTGTCACTTGCTGGTCATTGAGTAAAGGTGGGTCTTGGTGTTGAGATGGAAATCTTTGAGAGATTTTCACCATTTGATATTATGTGGAGCTTGGAGGTCTCTTGTGGACCAGTGTCCTAAAGTTGGCTCTCCCACCTCCGAGGCAGAGCACTGACTCCTGGCTGGAACACCAAGAGCCTTTCATCCATACGACTCTGAATAAAAGGGAAAAAAATAGAAAGAAAGAAAGGGGATAAAATAAAATAAAGTAAGATAAAATAAAATAAAGTTATTAAAATAAAAATAAATATTAAGAAAAAATAAAATTTTTAAGTGAAAAACTAACACCGATGGACAGAACCCTAGGACAAATGGTGAAAGCAAAGTTTACAGACATAATCTCACACAGAAGCATATACATACACACTCACAAAAAGAGAAAAAGTTGGAAAGATAATATATCTTGCTCGCAAAGTCCATCTCTTCAATTTGGGATGATTGGTTGTCTGTTCAGGTATTCCACAGATGCAAGGTACATTGTGTTGATTGTGGAGATTTATTCCACTGCTCCTGAGCCTGATGGGAGGGATTTCCCTTTCACTTCTTTGTTTGCACAGCTCCTGGGGTTCAGTTTTGGATTTGACCCTGCCTCTGCATGTAGGTCACCTGAGGGCATCTGTTCTTCACTCACACAGGTCGGGGTTAAAGGAGCAGCTGATTCGAGGGCTCTGGCTCATTCAGTCCTGGGGGAGGGAAGGGTACGGATGTGGGGAGAGCCTGCAGCAGCAGAGGCCAGTGTGACCTTGCAGCAGCCTGAGGCGGGCTGTGCGTTATCCCAGGGAATTTGTCCCTGGATCATGGGACCCTGGCTGTGGCAGGTTGCACAAGCTCCCAGGAGAGGTAGTGTGGATAGTGACTTGTGCTTGCACACAGGCTTCTTAATGGCAGCAGCAGCAGCCTTAGCATCTCATGCCCGTCTCTGGGTTCTGCACTGATAGCCGTGGCTCATTCCCATCTCTGGAGCTCCTTTAAGTAGCGCTCTTAATCCCCTCTCCTCACGCACCAGGAAATGAAGAGGGAAGAAAAAGTCTCTTGCCTCTTCGGCAGATCCTGACTTTTCCCGGACTCCCCCCCCCCCCCCCCCGCTAGCTGTGGTGCACTAACCCCTTCAGGCTATGTTCACGCTGCCAACCCCAGTCCTCTCCCTGTGCTCCTACTAAAGTGCCAGCCTCAGCTCCCAACCCCCGCCTGCCCTGGAGGGTGAGCTGACCAGCCTCTCCGGCTGGTGAGTGCTGGTCAGCACTGCTCCTCTGTGCGGGAATCTCTCTGCTTTGTCCTCTGCACTCCTGTTGCTGTGCTCTCCTCCACTGCTCCAAAGCTTCCCCCCTCTGCCACACACTGTCTCTGCCCGCGAAGGGGCTTCCTAGTGTGTGGAAACCTTTCCTTCTTCACAGTTTCCTCCTACTTGTGCAGGTCCCGTCCCTGTTCTTTTGTCTCTGTTTTTTCTTTTGCCCTACCCTTGTACGTGGGGAGTTTCTTGCATTTTGGGAGGTCTGAGGTCTTCTGCCAGTGTTTAGTGGGTGTTCTATAGGAGTAGTTCCATGTGTAGACGTATTTCTGATGTATCTGTTTGGAGGAAGGTGATCTCCGCATCTTACTCTTCTGCCATCTTCCTCAACTCCCAAAATACGTGTCTTGTGGACAGCATATGGTTGGGTCTTGCTTTTTTTTTTTTTTTGGTGATACGCGGGCCTCTCACTGTTGTGGCCTCTCCCATTGTGGAGCACAGGCTCCGGATGCGCAGGCTCAGTGGTCATGGCTCATGGGCCCAGCTGCTCTGCGGCATGTGGGATCTTGCCAGACTGAGGCATGAACCCATGTCCCCTGCATTGGCAGGCAGACTCTCAACCACTGGGCCACCAGGGATGCTGGGTCTTGCTTTTTTATTCAATATATGTCTCTTTATTTTAATGTGATTATTGATGTGGTTAGATTTAAAATGACCATCTTTCTGTTCATTTTCTATTTGTTCCATCTGTATTTTATTTACTTTGAGCAATCCAATTATGATATGATTTGGTGTAGCTTTACTCTTGATTTTATGCCTTCTCTTTTTGTTTTTTAACTTCTTTAATCTGTGAGGTTATAGTTTTCATCAAATTTGGGGAAAATAGTCATTATTTCTTCAAAATTTTTCTTTCCCTTCTTCTCCCCTTCTGGGCTTCATTTATGTGAATGTTTAGATTGTTGAAATTGTTCTACATTTCACTGATCCTCTGCCCATTCTGTCTTCAAGTTCACTCATATTTTATTTGCAATATGTATTCTGCCAACAATCCCACATAATATATTTTTCATCTTGGACACCGTAGTTTTAATTTCTAGAGGTTTGATTTAGGATCTTAAAAATATTTTCCACATTTCTACTTATCTTCTCAAATATATGAAATAGTTATGATAAGTATTCAAATGTACTTCTCTATTACTATATCATCTGTCTCATTTCTCTATGGGTTTTCACACTTTTTTTTTTTTTTTTTTTTTTTTTTTGCGGTACGTGGACCTATCACTGCTGTGGCCTCTCCTGTTGCGGAGCACAGGCTCTGGATCTGCAGGCTCAGCAGCCATAGCTCATGGGCCTAGCCGCTCTGTGGCATGTGGGATCTTCCCAGACCGGGGCACGAACCCTTGTCTCCTGCATCGGCAGGCAGACTCTTAACCACTGCGCCACCAGGGAAGCCCTCTCTGTTGGTTTTAATGTGATATTTTTTCTCTTGACTATGGGTTGCTTTTTGTTTTGTTTTTTTTTTTTTGCTTATTTGTATGACTTGTAATTTTTTATTGAATGCCAGGCATTGTGATTTGTTAGGCACTGGATTTTTTTTTGGTAATATATATATTCTTGAATTTTGTGCTGGGATGTGAAGAAGTTACTTGGAAACACTTTATCCATTTAAGACTGGATTTAAAGATTTTGCTGGGCAGTACCAGAACATCATTAAGTCTTTGGCTAATTTTGCTCCATTACTGAGACAAAATCCTTCTGATTAATCAATACCTCATGACTTATAAAAGTCTCCCCTCTTACCAATGGGAACAGAAAATATTCCCAGCCCTATGTGAGATTCAGAGATTATTCACAGTAATACTTTTAAATGGTTCTTACCTCGGTTTCCTCAAATGTATCCTTTGAAACAGATTAATATACAAGGAGGACCTTCTGCAAATCTCTGGAGTTCTCCTTCTGTGTAGTTCTCTACTCTCTCTACTCTGAGAACTTCTTCCCTGATTCTCAGCTCTATCTTCCAAATTCAAAAGACCAATGGGCTTTGCCTGGGTTTCCTCTCCCTGTTATATTGTCCAAGAAAATCTCTCCAGGCAGTAAACTGAAGCAACTGTAAGGCTCACGTCACTTGTTTTCTGTCTCCCAGAGATCATATTTTTTTTATTGTTTCATGTCCAGTGTCTTGGAAATCATTGTTTCATTTTTCTTGTCAGTTTTCTAGTTGTTTGAAGTGAGAGAATAAATCCAATCTCTTTGCTTTAATTTCATCATAAACAGAAATTCAGGGCATGCTATTTTTAATAAACAGAATTTATGAGATTTAAATATGTATGTTACATATAAGAAATAAAAAATAACTTCTTTTGTCTAAAATAACTGTCAAAATATGAGTAAACCATGAAATTAAATTTTAACAAAAAATAATAAATGATACTGATTTGAAATGCCTTCATCAATTGAAATCATGAACCAAAAAAAGGACATTTTATTATTCTTCTATTGTTAATTTCATGAAAATATTTTTTCTCTTTTTTCAATATTTTATTAGCAATAAAGACATGAAATGGATTATAATGACTCATTTCATTTTCTGGAAAATTTTATGTGTGATTTTGAAAATATTATTATATAAATTAAATACTTTCTCTAGGTGTGAACTTCTTATGGTCCCCAAGATAACATATGGGTTTAGGTGCTTTCCTGGTGTGTACTTCATTGTTTGGTTTAAGCATTTGAGGAATTAACTGCTGAAAATTACCACAAAAACTACTAGATTCTTATTGCCTGGTAGCAGGTACTAACAGGTCAGAAAGAATAGGTTCTGTCTTTTCAGATATCCCACTCAGAGAGAAGAAGCTCACATTGCAAGAGAAAAGCTTTATACAATATTGCTGGGGGAACATAACATAATTATGTATTTCAGTGTAGTGCCTTTTCATGCAAAAATTTCAGAAATTTTGAGTAAATGTTTTTTCTGTGTCTGTTAGGCACCATTCTAGACATTAGAAAAAGAAAAAGTAATTAAAGATACCTTGTCCTTGAGGAACTTATAATCTAACATAAAGCTTATGAAATATTGTAATAGTGTCCTTGTGAAAATGCTTCCATTTTGTTTTTAATTATGGATGACATTTAAAATGGGTTCTTTATTTTTTCTGTGGATTTTTGTTTTTGTTAAAAAATGAAGTATTTGCAGATTCCCCCACCTTCAAAACTAAATTACTAGATGTACATCAGCCAGAATAAAAGAGCATTGAAAAAAACCGGAGATTCAATTTATTAGAATACTGAGGCTAAATCTTTCCAAATTTTGACTTCAAAGCATTTATTCTTTATTAATTTATCTCCATTCTTCACTTGATTTTCTACAGAAATACTGTAGAAATATATATATATATATATATATATATATATATACACACACACACACATACATATATATATATATATATATATATATATGAAAAAAAACAAATTCCCTGAAGGTTTTCAGCAAAGCCCTTTTCAAGAAAAGATGAGGGAGGGACACATTTGCAACAATTTATCATGCCCCTCCCTCACCTTTGCAAGGCATGAACCACCTGTCTCTTTGCATGGCTCTGTAATAAAACTTTTTTGTTCCTAATTCCAATGTTTCATTATTGTTTGGGCTTCACTATGAGTTGGGCACATGCACTTGTGTTCAATAACAATTTTGTTGAGCCAGCCAGGAGTCTGTACCTGTGGTAAGTTGACCCCAACCAGGACACCTCCTTCTCCAAGTGTTTAGTAGCTGTCAGAGCTCATTTTGTTCTTACAGCTGTCCACATAGGTCAGGTCACAGTCAGATCATGATGTTCCAACCACAGCAACTTTAACTGGTCTTTTATGCCAATGGAGAATCTACTAAATTCAGTCAGGCAGAATATCACTATCTCCACCAGTCTTCTGGTTTATCTTTCAGTGCACCTGCTCAGCCACCCAAAAACACACCAGATGTGCCCAAAACTAGAAGCTACAATGTGTGCATGCACCTAACACTGCCATAGCCTTCCTTTTCAGTCCCCTCCTCAGAACACTGTCAGGCCTTGCTCAATGACTGCTCTGGTGAAGGGGGAAAGCACACAAATGGGGGCCAGGTCTTGGGGACTACAACCCAGGGAGACTGCCACTGCAGGGAACACTGTGACACTGGCCATTGGTGGGGCGGGACTGCTAACAGCTGCACACTAACAGCTCTGCCCTTATTACAGTATTATGTGGTTTTTTTTTCACTGCAGGTTGTACTTTTTCTTTACTGTACTTCTAACAGTTTTGGATTTTACAATTATTTGTATTAATATTTATGTTCTCTTATTTCCCAAATGAGCATGTAGAGCTCCATGGGAAAGGAGATTATGCAGCCAGTGGGAATGAAAGACAATGCAGCAGCAACTTACATGGATTGATGAATGAGGACTGGAGGGCTAAAGGAACATCACTGGATGCCTAAATAGACATAGGCTTTAAAAAACAGATGGTCCACCACCAGCCCTCAATGGCTTGGTACTTCTGAGGTTGCTCCCCAGACTTAGAGGCAGTCCTGGGGAATTGGCAAGAAAGTCTTAAATTAACTGAGATTAAGTTTCTGTACCTAGTGAAATAGGACTTCTGAAGAGAAATTTAGTTGATTTATGGAAAAGTTTGAGAAAAGGAGATTTCTTGAAAACCTTAATTTATAAAGTCTGATATTTATATCTATTGTTCCTTCATTATAAGCAATAAGAAAAACAGCAACAGCAATGAAACTTTTGACCATTCAAAATACAGGGGAAATATAAAGTAAGGTAAAAATACTAACTCTAATCAAGATGGAGGCATAAGAAGATCCTGAACTCACCTCCTCTCATGGACACACCAAATATAAACCTACATATAAAGCAACTCCTCCTGAAGAATTGAGGGCTTGTTGAATAGCTCCTGCACAACAAACAATAGAGAAACCACATAGAGATGGGTAGGAAAGACAGAGATGTGGTATCAATGGGTGCTCCACCCCTGATGGAAGGGATATCACTGAGGGGCCTGTGTGCAGACTTGCTCACCCTGGGGCCCAGGAAAAATAAGTGGTTTATAGGGAACCTAGATTATACATGAAGAAAATCACTTTATTAACCCTAAAGCATCTGCCAAAAGGGCAGGGGACCCCTGGAACTCTTTTCAGGTTTGGGGGCACTGGAAAGCACCATTTTTTTCCATTTTCCTTCACCTGATAGTGCACGTGGGAACACAGTCCAGGTGCTGCACAGGCCACCCAAGAATGCTTCAGGCCCCAGCCTACACCAGCTATAGCTATCCCACTGATGCAGCCCTGCTGTGGCATGCTCCTGAGAACACCTGCCCAAGCCCATACTAACTCTAACCATCTTACCAAGATGGCTGTAGTGGAAATCAGAACAGCAAAAAGAAAAAAGAATTTTAAAAAATGAGGATGGTTTAAGGGACCTCTGGGATAATATTAAGCATACTAACATTTACATTACAGGGGTCCCAGTAGTAAATGAGTTAGAGAGGCAGAAAACTTATTTGAAGAAATAATGGTTGAAAACTTCCCTAACCCAGAGAAGGAAACAGATATCCAGGTCCAGGATCACAAAGAGTGCCAAAAAAGATGATCCCAAAGAGATCTACACCAAGATATATCATAATTGAAATGGCTAAAATTAAAGATGAAGAACGTTAAAGGCAGAGAAAAATGACAGATCAAACATAAGGAAACCCTTATAAGGCTATCAGCTGATTTTTCAGCAGAATCTTTGAAGGACTGAAGGAAGTGGCGAAATATATCTAAAGTGTTTAAAGAGAAAGAAAATTCTAACTGGCAAGGATATTATTAAGAATTAGAGGAGAGATGAAGTGTTTTCCAGACAAGCAAAATCTAAAAGAGTTCATCACTAAACCACCCCTACAGGAAATAAAAGAAAGGTCTTCTTTAAGTAGGAAAGACCATAACTAAAAAAAAGAAAATGTGTGAAAGAAAAAAATCTGACTGGTAAAGGCAAATGTATAGTGAAGAGAGTGGATCAGCCACTTAAAAAGTTAAGATGAAGTTTAAAACAAAGACTGTAACACCAGACAAAGAAGGGCATTACATAAATATAAAGGGGTCAATCAAAGAACAGAATATAGCATTCATGAATATTGATGCATCCAACATAGGAACACCTAAATTTTAAAGCAAATATTAACAAACACAAAGAGAGGAATAGACAGTAATACAAAAATAGTAGGGAACTTTATACCTCACTTACATCAATGGATAGATCTTCCAGACTGAAATTCAGACACTGGCCTTAAACAACACAGTAGATCAGGTGAACTTTATATACATATTATTTCAGCCAAAGACTGAAGAATACACATTCTTTATAAGTGTACATGGAACATTCTCCAGGATAGATCAAATGTTAGGTCACAAAATAAATCTCAATAAATATAAGAAGACTGAAATAATATCAAGCATTTTTTCTGACCACAATGGTATGAAACTAGAAATTAATTACAGGAAGAAACATAAACATGTGGACACTAAGAAATATAAACATGTGGACACTAAACAAGATGGTACTAAACAATCAATGCATCATTGAAGAAATCAAAGAGGAAATCAAAAAATACCTTGAAATAAACAAAAATGGAAGCACACCTTTCTGAAGTCTATGGATGCAACAAAAGTGATTCTGAGAGGGAAATTCATGGCAATAAAGGACTAACTCCAGGAACAAGAAAAATCTCAAATAAGCAATTTAACTTTACACCTAAAGAAATTAGAAACAGAAGATCAAACAAAGCCCAAAGTTAGTATAAGGATGGAAATAATATACATCAGAGTAGAAGTAAAAATCAATAGAGACTACTGCAAACACTTATGGACCAACAAGTTGAACAATTTAGCAGAAATGGATAAATTTGTAGAAATATACAATTTCCAAGATTGAATCAGGAATAAATAGAAAATATGAATAGACTGATTACTAGTAATGGTATTGAATTTATAATTTTTAAAAATTCCCAACAAAAATGTCCAGGACCATACGGCTTCTACAAAATGTTAGAGAAGGGTTAATACCTCTCCTTTGCAAACTATTCCCAAAAGACTGAAGAGAAAGGAACGCTTCCAAACTTGTTCTATGAGGCCAGCATTATCCTGATACCACAGCCAGAAAAAAACTTTACAGAAAGAGAAAATCATAGGCTAGTATCCCTGATGATTATATTATAGAAGCAAAAATCCTCAACAAAATATTAGTAACTGAATTTGACAATACATTAAAAGGATCATACACCATGGTCAAGTAGAATTTATTACAGGAATGCAAGGATGGTTCGGGACTCACAAATCAATCGACATGATAAAACATCACATTAACAAAACAGAGGATAAAAATCGCATGATCATCTCAATAGATGGAGAAAAAGCATCTGACAAAATTCAATATACATTTATGAAAAAAACTCTTAACAAAGTGGGTACAGGGGGAACATACAGCAACCTAATAAAGATCTATATGATAAACCCACAACTAACATCATGCTCATTTGTGAAAAGCTGAAAGCTTTTCCTCTAAGATCAGGAACAAGACAAGGATTTCCACTATCACTACTTTTATTCAACATAGTTTTAGAAGTCCTAGTCATGGCTATCAGACAAGAAAAAGAAATGAAAATCATTTAAATTGGAAAGGAAGAAGTAAAATCAAACTGTCAATATTTTCAGATGACATGATACTACATATAGGAAACCCTAAAGATTCTGAAAAAAAAAAACCTATTAGAATTAATAAATGACTTCAGCAAAGTTGCAGGATACAAAAATAATATACAAAAATCTGTTGCATATCTATACACTGATGACAAGATATCAGAAAGAGAATTAGAGGAAACAATCCCATTTACAATTGAATCATAAGGAATAAAATACCTAGGAATAAATTTAAGCAGGGAGGTAAAATTCCTATACAAGGAAAACTATGAGAAATTGATGAAATACATTGAGAAAACAAATAAATGGAAAGATATTCTGTGTTTATGCAATGGAAGAATTAATATTGTTAAAATGTTCATACAACCCAAAGAAATCTACATACAACTCAAGTCAATACAATCCTTTTCTAAATTCCAATGTTATTTTTCACAGAAATAGAGAATACAGTCCTAAAATTTGTGTTGAACTAGAAAATACTCCAAATAGTCAAAGCAATCTATGGTACTGGCACAAAACAGACACATAGATCAATGGAACAGAATAGAGAACCCAGAAATAAACCCACATTTATATGGTCAATTACTCTACAACAAAGAATATCAACAGAGAAAAGAGTCTCTTCAATAAATGGTGCCAGGAAAACTGGACAGTTACATGCAAAAGAATGAAATTAGACAACTTTCTTACACCATGTACAAAAACAAACTCAAAATGGATCAAAGATTTAAATGTAAGGCCTGAGCCCATAATACTCATAACAGAAAACAGGCAGTATGCTTTTTGACATCTGTCTAGCAATATGTTTTTGGATATGTCCCCTAAGGCAAGGAAAACAAAAGCAAAAAATCAAATGAGACTACATCAAACTAAAAAGCTTTTGCACAGAAAAGGAAGCCATCAACTACATGAAAAGGCCACATCCTGCATGGGAATATATATTTGCAGGTGAAATGTCCAATAAAGGGTTAATATTCAAAATATATACAGAACTCATACACTTAATATCAAAAAACAAACAAAAATGGACAGAGAACCTGAATAGAAATTTTTCCAAAGAAGATATACAGATGGTCAACAGGCAAATGAAAAGATGCTCAACATCACTAATCATCAGGGAAATGCAAATCCAAACCACAATGAGATAATATCTACCTATTCTATTTTAACAGGTGTGAGTATTCTAACTTCATACCTGTTAGAATAGATAGTATTAAAAAAACAAAAAAGTGTTGGTTAGGGTATGGAAAAAAGGAAACCCTGGCACACTTTTAATGAGAATGTAATTTGATACAACCACTATGGAAAACAGTAATCAAAAATTTAAAAAGATAACTGCCATAGGACCCAGTAATTCCACTTTTGGGTATTTATCCTAAGAAAAGAAAATCCTAGTTCAAAAAGATATATACACTCCTATGTTTGTTGCAGCATTATTTGCAATAGCCAAGATATGGAAGCAACTTAATTGTCTATTGATAGATGAATGGATAAAGAAGATGGGGTATATATACATACAGTGGAATATTAGTCATAAAAAATGAAATATCACCTTTTGTGACAACATGGATGCTATGCTAAGTAAAACAGAGAAAGAAAAATACCACATGATTTCACTTATAGGTGGAATCTAAAAAAAAAATGAACAAACATAAAAAACAGAAACAGACTCATAGATATAGAGAACCAACTGATGGTTGCCAGAAGGGAGGTGGGTATGAGGGTAGACAAAATAGGTGAAGGAGATTAAGAGGTACAAACTTCCAGTTATAAAATAAATAAATCTTTAGTCTGTAATGTACGGCATAGGCAATAAAGTCAATAATGTAGTAACTTGGTATGGTCACAAGTGGTAACTAGACTATCGTAGTGATCATTTAGTAATGTATAAAACTAGCTAATCACTACATTGTACACCTGAAACTAATATGAAAATAGCAAACTCAGATATTCAGATTTCATTCCTTCATTATGCCATTTAATGAGGTCCCTGCTGTATTTAGTTGTGTAAATACTGTTATTGCAAAGTCTGAAGATTGTGGCTGTGTTTTTATACATGCAAACACAATATCTTTATTCCAACAAATGTCCTCAGGGTATTGTAGTTTGTTCCTTGCTGGTGTTTCCATTATTTACATAAAACAGAATTAAAGGGAGTGGTAGAAAAAGGAATCTTTTAAAATATAAAGTTCACAGTAATTTTAGCACTTTAGGGGCAAAGAGAAGCCATGTAAATAAATTTAGAATTGCTTCCAGATACAGACCTATTAGATAAGATTCACTGAGGTCATTTATTCCTCCTGTGACACTTTAGAGAAGGACACTTACTGCTCTAAATTTTCCCCAACTACCATTATATTTTGTCTATTAAAATTATAGGGAAACTTGTAGCTGCCTTATTTAGATCATTTTTGATGACTAATATTTCAGGGATGGCTACCCATAGCATTCACTAGTTTAACAAATATTTATAGAACACCTATACTATATCAGGCATTGGGCTACATTCTGAGGATACAATAGTAAGAATGAATCTCAGAGTAGAAAAGAAGTGTTATATAAAGGGAAAGTCATGTCTTGCTTATCTGTGCTACTTACTGAGATTTTTCTCCCCTACAGAGTAGATGTGAATTTGACATTGTAAGGAACTGTTTTGCTCTCTATGTCTGCAATATGAACTGATTAAAACTATGTACTCAAGCCAAGTGATCACTAGGGAACAGCTGAAAACTGTGGGAGAAATGGTATACAGAGATGACAAGGAGCTTTAAAAGTTACTGATGATTTCAGATCTATTAGTAGACTGGTATGAGACTGATTTTAAAAGGGTAACACATAATACACTTCATTCCCCCAAGCAGAATGCCATGGCCTTATCAGAGCTTGAAGACTAGATTTAAATTCTGATTCCCAGGAGAATAGTTGAAAAAGGAACATGGAAAATCTCTGTCTTAGACTTTAAATGAAAAAAAAATTGACCTTACACTTAAAAGGGTAAAATAATTTTAGTAGTTGTTGTGTTAGTTCTAGTCACCAAGGCAGAAGAAAACCTTGATAATCACAATTGGACCCACTCTTATCTACCCAAAATGTAGTGGCACTTTCAAGCTTGGATGAAGAGGCTATTTTCTAAAGTGAAACAGGCAAGAGCCCTGCCAACCCTGGAACAATAATGTTTTAATTTAACTTTTCAGAGTACAAGGGTGCAAAATGGCCTTATCATGAAATGATGAAGTTGAAGATTACATGTTAGACTGTATCTGCAAAGAAAATTTACAGCTAGTAAATGCTGAAGTTAAGAGGCTTGAGATGTTTTTGGCAGTCAGAAGGGGGCCTAAGAATAGAACCATGATAGTCATAAAACCCTAAAAGTAAAGGTCCTATTTGCATCCTTTTCTCTCTTTGCTAGAAGTTACAAGGACTACATAATAATTTTGCATAGAGAGAAGTCATGGCATGAGTTGGCAGTGGGAAAATCCATCACCATTTGCTTCCTTTAAGGAAAGATAATACAACTATTAATACTCAGAGTCTATCAGAAGTTTATCTTAGGACAAACTGAATGCCCTCTGACCTTGAGGTCCAGGAGAAGAGGTAAAGGGAAAGGTATGAATGAAGTCTTTTAGTGGGAAAAGAAAACTTACTTATTATCTACAATTTACTTGGCAAACTACAGGTTGTCATCAAATCTTTTTCCCCATTCTTCATGGATATTTAGCAGACCAGGTTACGTTTCCAGCCAGTCTTTCTTCTATTTCTAGTCATGTGAACTAGAAGTTTTTCACAGTAGCATGAGTTGAATGGCATGTGTAAAACTTCTTCACTAGCTTATTAGGAAATTGTTGCCTGTAATTCCTTTCTAATTACTTTACTTCTTTTTTTTTTATAACACATGTGTTTTGTTAGTTTTACTTTTTAGTTTCTAATTTTTTTTAATGTCTTTATTGGAGTATAATTGCTTTAAAATGGTGTGTTAGTTTCTGCTTTATAACAAAGTGAATCAGTTATAAATATAGATATGTTTCCATATCTCTTCCCTCTTGCATCTCCCTCCATCCCACTCTCCCTATCCCACCCCTCTAGGTGGTCACAAACCACCAGTTGATCTCCCTGTGCTATGCGACTACTTCCCACTAGCTATCTATTTTACATTTGGTAGTGTATATATGTCCATGCCACTCTCTCACTTTGTCACAGCTTACCCTTCCCCCTCCCCATATCCTCAAGTCCATGGTCTACTAGGTCTGTGTCTTTATTCCTGTCTTACCCCTAGGTTCTTGATACTAATTCCTTTACTTCTGAGCTAGAACCCACAACCCAACTTTAATCAGGAAAGCAAGAGTGTACAAAGAATTGTGCATGATAAAGAGAAAGGCATCTGAATCCGTGAATGACCATTTGGAGCAGAGCAAACTCTTGAAAAGCTGACATTTTCAACCTGAATGTAGTACATGAGAGAAGAATGAACTTCCATCATTTTTAAACTACTGTATTCTGTATGGGTATTTGTTTTAGCTGTTTATTTGTTGCCTTAATTCATTTATGTATCTGGCCTTTGGCAGCCTAGGAAATAAACTGTTTACTTACCCATGTGCTTCTTCTTGTCATAAATATTATAATTTTGTACAGAGATCTAGGACATTCTTGCAGTTGAAGGGGAGGGCACAGATGACAATTATGGTTTTATTGTTGGTGGTTGTTGTTGCTGCCGGTGTTTTTGAGGGCAAAAGATATACTAGTTACTAAGCTATTGTTTCTCCACTCCAAGCCCACTCTTTTATCCTCTACTTTGTTCTCGCTGGATCTCCTTTGCCAGCTGGCTTCATGTTAGGCCCCTGCAAAAGAGTCTCTAGAAGACTGGAAAGCCAGAGGAGGGACCGGATGTTGACTTTTCCTCTTTCTGTTTGTCTTTCTGTTATCATCACAGTGTCTTAGCAATGCTTCTTTTTCATTTGGCAGTATCTGTTTTTTCCATTGGTGCCATATTTAGTACACAGTTTTTCCCAACAATTGTAACCAAATTTATCTGTTCCCAGTCAGAGACATTAGCATCAGAAAGCTGGCACCCTCCCCCTCCTCTTCAGAGCTCTGGTCCCAACCCCATTGTATCCCTCCTCTGAGCTCAGAGACAGCAACACCAACTGAGGGGCACCTCTTCTTCAGAGGTCTGGGTTTCAGAGATTTTCTTCTATGTTTCTAAGTATTAATAATTCCAAATAATTCCAACCTCTTCTCTTCCCCTACCCCAGTATATGCACAATTAACTACTTCCTGCAGCTGCTAAGTTCATAATATTCTAGTCCCCACTCTTAGCGCCTTTATAATTCTCTAATACTTGATTAACAATTATTTATATAAAATTCTTTATGTTAAAATAATTGGTGTGGTATCTGTCTCCTGATTATAGCTTAATTGATACAAGAGAATAATGACATTATAACATTATTGGTATCTTATGCCATGACAAATAGGCATGCATACATATTATAAAGAATGCTTTATGAATAATAGTTAATCTTCTAGTCAAAACTAAACACAGGAGTAAAATGGGGGTCAAAAACTCAAGTGCCCATGCAGTTCAGGTGGTTAAGGTAAATGATTGAAGCAGACCAGATATGAGGAAAAAAACAGCAGAAGAATGACAATGATGGCAAATGACACACATCCTCAGCATCAGAGAGCCAATAAAAAAATGGAAGCCACTATAAATAACTGGACAAGGTGAACCCATCAAAAGACAGCAGCAACTGCTTGTATCTGTACAGTTATTACCACATGGGGACAAAGCTCTATTGGTCCCAAAACTTTGGGTATTGGAAAAGAAGAAAACTTTGAATTTTCATCTGTAATCTTCTGATTTATAAATGTTTTCACTCATTCAACTTTTGGGAAAACACTCTGAGGGCCAGAATAAACATGACTTTAGGCCTAATCTGATCTATACATATCAGTTTGTGACTAATGGAGAAAGCATTTTGTATTGCTCTGAACTGGAGATCTTATCAAGTCCTAAGCGTAGAGGAACAACAGAAATTCTTGGAAAACTTTTGAACTTGGAGAGCAGAGAGTCTTATTTCTTACTTGCTGAGTAGATTAAAAGGAAGCTTTAGGACTTCTGAGTAGAAATGTCTGGGTAGTATGTTTAGGTAGAAGAAATTTAGGAAGGGTCAGAGAGCTTCCTACAGGAAAGTAGAGTGGCTTCTATGCTCCCTGTAAATTAGTAAATTAAATTACTAACTTAAGTAACAAATGACAAAGGACTTGAGAGAGTTCCACAGAGTTGTCTGAGCCCCATTGTGGCAAGAAATGCAGAAACATCTGAAAAGTTTAACTTAAGAATTTGAGGGAAACTCAGAAAATTGAATAGACCTTGATATCATGAATGATGAATAATTCAACAGTAAACAACATGACAAAATACTAAAAACAGGACATGAAGATATACTATTGGATACCAGCATGGATAACTGGTAATATCAAGATCTGAAAGCCTTCTACCCATGAAAACTTGGTTACATAAGACCCCAGAAAATCAGATGCTACTCATTGGAAGACAGGGTCTCTGAAATGACTGAGAATAAGTTTCTGCCACCTGACAAAATACTACTTGTTAAAAATTCAATGAAGTTCGAAAACTAAAGGTAATTATGGTATTGCATAATTGAGTTTGCTTTCTGAGATTCCTATATGCTATAAATTGAAAGTAAAAACTTGGTTTTCTAAATTTGCACTGAAAAGAAATGAGATATATCTTTAGAAGATTTTTATGTGGCTGACTTTCAAATTTATATCTCTAGCCCTGACCTCTCCTTTCAGCTCTAGGTTCTTACCTCTAATTACCTTATTTGACATCTTGCCTTATTTGTTAAACAGTTTAATCCCTACATGACCAACACCAAACTTTTCATCCTGCAACACCTCCCAAACCTATTTCTCCTTTAATACTTTCTCTTTCAGGAGTGTAACAACCACTGAGTAGTTGCTCAAGTCCAAAGCATAGGAGACATTATTTTTTCCTTTTTTTCCCCACATAACCCTCCCTAATTCAGTCCAATAGTAATAATGTGGACTGTACCTCCAAGTATATCCTGTATCTGTCTACTTCCCTCTGTCTCTTCTATGACCACACGAATTCAATCCTCATTGTCTCTTTTTTTTTTTTTTTTTTTTTTTTTTGCGGTACGCAAGCCTGTCACTGCTGTGGCCTCTCCCGCTGCGGAGCACAGGCTCCGCACGCACAGGCCCAGCAGCCATGGCCCACGGGCCCAGCCGCTCCGCAGCATGTGGGACCCTCCCGGACCGGCGCACGAACCCGTGTCCCCTGCATCGGTAGGTGGACTCTCAACCACTGCGCCACCAGGGAAGCCCCCCATTGTCTCTTGATTGAACCTACTGCATTAGCCTCCCAACAAGTGGTATGGTGAGCCAGGGCATACTAACTCATGAATGCCAGTTAAATTTTCAGAAATTTTGATAGCCAATATGTGTTATGTTGTTAGCTTAAAAAACAGGCATGATTTGGAAGTATTTACACCATGAAAATCAGCAAACAAATGAGGGCTTTTCCTTCCTTCCTTCCAGGAAGCAAGTATTAAACATTAAACATCGGGGCTTCCCTGGTGGCGCAGTGGTTGAGAGTCCGCCTGCCGATGCAGGGGACGCGGGTTCTCGCCCCGGTCCGGGAAGATCCCACATGCCGCGGAGCGGCTGGGCCCGTGAGCCATGGCCACTGGGCCTGCGCGTCCGGAGCCTGTGCTCCGCAATGGGAGAGGCCCAGGTACAGAAAAAAAAAAAAAAAAACATTAAACATCACTATTCCTGTTTCCACATTTGCACCCCTATAATCCATTTACCTCACCACAGACTTTGTAATGTTTTAAACAAATGAAAAAGGTCTTATATCTGCTTTGGTTAGCATTCTCTAATAGTTTCCCATTAAGCCTTCAAAAATCCAAAATTCTTAACAAGGCCCAAGAAACTCTATTTGATCTATTCTCTCCCTACTCCTCTGACTCCAACTCCTACTACCCCTGCCTCATTTCCTATACTTCGGATATGCTGGCCTTCCTTCTGTCTCTCTGGAATATCAAACTATTTCTGACTTGGGGTATGTACACTTGCTGTTTTCCCTTCCTGGAATAGTTTTCACTTATACCTTCATGTGGTTTATCCCTTCTTGTCACAAAGGTATTAGTTAAAATGTCATTTTTTTAGCAAGGACTCTGAACTGCCCAACCTACCTTCACTAAATCATGCTTTATCACAGATTTCTGTTTTTTCTTCACAGACTTTACCACTACTTAGAATTATCTTATTTATTTATTTGTTTACTATTTGTCTCGCTCATTAGAATATAAGTTCTATGAAAGCAGATGACTGTTCTAGGCTCTCTTTTCAGTACCTAACAAATGATTGGTAGTCAACAATATTTTTTAACATAAAAATATTCTATTCTGGGCTTCCCTGGTGGCGCAGTGTTTGGGAGTCCGCCTGCCGATGCAGGGGACACGGGTTCGTGCCCCGGTCCGGGAAGATCCCGCATGCCATGGAGTGGCTGGGCCCGTGAGTCATGGCCGCTGAGCCTGCGCGTCCGGAGCCTGTGCTCCGCAACGGGAGAGGCCGCAGCAGTGAGAGGCCCGCGTACCGCCAAAAAAAAATATATATATATTCTATTCTTACCCTGAATTCCACTATGATCAAAAGTTGTTTTTGTTGTTTTGCTTTTGTTGTTTGTGTGTTTGTAAACCCATAGAGCCTTAACTTGGGGAAATAAAGGTATGCTGAGTAATTAACAGTTTTTCCTCCACAAGTATAAAAATCACTAAAGAGTACTCTTTCAGTAAAATTCCAAGTCCTAGAAAATCACAGCACTGCCATACTAATTTCCTCCACAATCCAGCATAGTTAAAAGGCTGATAGAAGCCTTGAAACATGAAATTAGCATTTGCCACTTTGGACTATAACATCTGTTTATTTTCTCTTATTGCATTAGACCCAACTTCCTTCAGGGCAGGGGTCATACCTTTAAGCATTTTATATTCCCAATACTGGTCCAATGCCTTCACACTGTAGGGCTTCACATATGTTTGTGGAATTAAATTGTATTTGTGATATTTATGGGATTTATTGGAGGTAGAAATAATAGAACACTTTGTCATATTTTGGAAATGAATCTACAAATGAGAAGCAGAACAAAGTATAAATTTAAACACATGGAAGAGGAATGATTTGAACTGTTAAGAAATAGCTATATTATACAAACTGAATGGGTATTTATTACAAATGAGGTGGAAAACTAAACTTATAAAAATATGTTTTAGAGGTTATGCTGTTTTTTTCCTGGAGTTAGAGGACTAAAATCATAATCAGTAATAAAACTTGACCACAAAAATATCTTCCAAGATGGTAGGATCGAGGGAAGACCTTCTTGTTTGCAGGGTATTGTTATGCTATTTGAGGCTAGGGGCTGGGGCTGAGCTGAAGCATATAGGAGGCAGTCAGGGTTAGGGTTTGTAAAAGGAGGAAGGAAAGGAAAGAAAGATACTGGACACAGCGAGACTGAGAAGGGACTGGTGAAAGATCCAAGGAGTATATCTTGTTGTTTGCTATATAATATGAGATGAAGATCCTGCCCTTCATCAATCCTCTAAAATTTTCAACACATTAATGATTCTGAGATAGTAGATTCTTTAGGGAGATTAATATCTAGGTTTTATTCCTCTGTATGAATTCAGTAACTAGAAATAGTTTTCTTTACCTAAAGCCTAGGCAGTAACTGGTAATCTCTTAACCCAATCCCACTCCTCTATCCTCTTCAATTATATCACTGACATAGCTCTGTGAACGAGAGCAATAACCTCATGTAACCAGATCCATAGATATTTTTCTGGGTTCTTTCATTTGATTCTGTTGATTGTCCTTTTGTTTTACACTCTTTTCTCTTGATTTCTCAACCATACTCATATACACAGGTGTGTATGTCCTTCTACAACCCTAAGTCTCTATTTTTCAGTTTCCTTTCCAGAAAGCTGCCTGTTTAAAGAGCATACATTGTTTCACATTGGTCTTAGAATAAAGATCAAAATTCTAAATAAACCCTATTAAGCCCTCACTGATCTGGCCCATGGCAATCTCTGAAGGCTGATCTTCCCCTATTTTCTACCTTGCTCTCTGCCCTTTTGCCATACTGGCCTTTTAAATTTTTTAAATATCCATGTTAGTGTAAGTTCATGTGCCTGATGCACAGTGAGGCCAAACAAACTGAAACGTCGTAGTTTGGAGCAGAGAAAGGTTTATTACAGGGCCATGCAAGGAGACAGGTGGCTCAAGCCCCAGAAAACCTGGAGCTCTCTGAAGGTTTCAGAAAAGCATTTTTAAAGGCTGCGGGAGGAGGGTCTCAGGGTACCCAATCAACTCATACATAATTCTCTGATTGGTTGAATATGATGTAACAGGGTGGTGTCACAGGGGTTAACATAATCAGTCCTTAGGCATCAGGAGGCCAGAGGCTATGTGCTTAGGTCATCAAGTAGTTAACATCTTCCATTTGGTGGGGGGGTTTACATCTGTAAAGCAGCTCAGGAAATGTGCATAAAATACTGTTATCTAGGTTCTTCAAAGAGGAGCTAAAGCAGAGGATATGGTGGAAGGCCTGTTCAGGGAAGGCCCTGGTTGGTTATATCCACATGTTACTTCTTGTCACAAGAGTCTTTTCCTACACAATTTCTTTTTCTGGAATGCTCTTTCCTCCACTCTTCACATATTTGCCCTCTTTTCATCCCCTCTTGAAATCTCAGCTCAAGAATTGATTCAGCAGGGAAGCTTTCGCTGACCCTACAGTCTAGAGCAGCTTCCTTTGTTAAAAGACTACGATTATCTCTTTCAGAGCATGTGTCTCAGTTTATATTTGTATATTTATTAGTATGATAATTTGTTGAAGGTCTGACTATTCAACTAGGTTGTAAACTTCTTGAGAGAGACCTTGTCAATTTGGAATTCTATCTTATCACTGAGTTAAGTGACTGGCACAGAGTAGGTGTTCAATAACATAAAATGCTTAATTCTCTTAACTCCCTGGCCGCTCATTCTTTGTCTCTTTAGCCAAGTTAATCCTCCCCCTGATCATTAAATGAATTAGCTCCTCAAGGTTTCATCTTTGGTCCTCTTCCATTTTCATTTCTTACTCTTCCTAAGATGATTTCATTCAATTTAATGGATTCAGTTATCACTTATACAAAGATCATACTCAAATATAACTGTTTCATCTAATCAAACCTTTTCTGTGAGTTCCAAATCCATTTACTCAATGACTGGCTTCACCTTCTGGGCTGAATATAATAATAAATCAAACTTAACATGTCTAAGACTAACCTCATGATTCTTCTACTGTAAACCTGTTATTTCTCCAGAATTTCATCTAATTGTGCTAGTTAAAAACATGGTAGCTCTGCTTAGGGAAATAACTGCAAATATCTTTAGTTCTGTCTAGATTGAAGTTATAGTTGATAACAAAGGTCAGACAATGGAATGGAAACTATTGACACAATTGCTTTTGAGTGTGTAAAGCACTGGCTAGCCATCATCATCAACTTAGCTGGATAATGAAGGTCAGTAAATATTTATTTTTCAGTTGCCATTCTTATTGATATGTAGGTGGTTTTTAATAAATATTTTGATACTAATCATTTGTCAGCTGTGTATATTTTTTAAATTAATTAATTAATTATTTTATTTTTGGCTGCGTTTGGTTTTCATTGCTGTGTGCAGGCTTTCTCCAGTTGCAGCGAGCAGGGGCTACTCTTCGTTGCGGTGCCCGGGCTTCTCATTGCAGTGGCTTCTCTTGTTGCAGAGCATGGGCTCTAGGCTCATGGGTTTCAGTAGTGTGGCACACAGGCTCAGTAGTTGTGGCTTACAGGCTCTAGAGCACAGGCTCAGTAGTTGTGGCACACGGGCTTAGTGGCTCCGTAGCATATGGGATCTTCCTGGACCATGGCTCAAACCCATGGCCCCTGCTTTGGCAGGCAGATTCTTCCCTGCACCACCAGGGAAGTCCCAGTTATGTATATATATATATATATTTTTTTTGCGGTACGCGGGCCTCCCGCTGTTGTGGCCTCTCTCGTTGCGGAGCAACAGGCTCCGGACGCGCAGGCTCAGCGGCCATGGCTCACGAGCGCAGCTGCTCCGCGGCATGTGGGATCTTCCCGAACCGGGGCACGAACCCTTGTCCCCTGCATCGGCAGGCGGACTCTCAACCACTGCGCCACCAGGGAAGCCCCCCAGTTATGTATATTTTTAAAAGACTTGAGATTTGTCAGATTCTTTGAACAATAACTCCTCAGTTTATGAGACAGCTCATTAGAGTTCCATATAAATATTAAATAAGGGTTAATTACAATCAGGAGGTGTTTACATATATTCCTCAGGTAGTTTACAGGTCAGTTAGGACAAGCACAGTTACCCTCAATTTCTCTGGTTAAAAAAGCAATAGATTACTAAAAATGTCACTTACCCAAAATGAATATTTATGATAGATGAATTACATAGTTTTATTTAGTTTACAACGTGGGTTCCTCTTAGGAGAAAGTCGGTGGGAAATATCCCTCCATGAGAGAATGAGATCATTGTACTTGATCAGACCGCTCAAAGACAGCAAGGGAAATGAGAAGAAGGAAAAGATTACAGCTGAGAGACATGTGGACCTCTTGGCCACATTTCACCTCATTCTTTACTGCAAAGTGAATAAAGAAAGGCTTATGTACATATCAAGGTATATTTCCTGTCCTTTTCAATAAATTGAGAGGAATAAATCCACTTGGTCACAAATTCATGAGCTCTTAAACTTTCATCTGTTTAGATTGTTGTACCTTGAGAAAAGAGGTGTTTTCTGTCCTCTACCAGGTCCATGTAAATGCCACGGAGTTCTTGCTAATTATCATTACAAAGTTTGCTCTGTCTGGTGGGAAGAAAACATATTGAATTTTAAAACCTCAAAAGTGTTAAAAATAAATTGTAAATGTGATCTTGGTTGTTTCAAATTTTCCATACTTTTCCAAGGCTTTAGTATAAAAGCACCCTAAGGCCATCAGATTAAAATTAGCCAAAGCCTTTGCAAAATTTAGTGTTCTCTGGACACAAGGAGGAGTAGGTTCCAGCATTAATCCACAGGCTTCTAGGAGTCTGATGGGAGGGAATGGAGGCCAATATAGCTAGGTCTGCCTCCTAACATTATTCTGTGGCAGAGCGGGGCAAGTGTTCTCTGTGTAGATCTTTTACAGGGAAGGCCCATTAGTGATAGTAAAAGTGAATATGCCTGGTACAAGGTAGCACATAAAAACCAGAAACTACAAAAATTTTCAATGTTCTAAATGGGATCCATTTAAAAGGGATCCCTTATGGGAATGCTCATTTTATCTTAATGATAAATTATACCATTTAATCAGTATTATCAATCATTTTGTTTGCCTCCTACTTCATCCAGTGTTCTTTATTCATTTCCTTTGCTATTTCATCCTCTTCTCCCTGACTTATAATGTTGGAATAGGCCAAAGTGCTTTCTTTGAATTTTTTTTTTTCTCTTCTCTAGCTGTGCTTACTCTGTGAGTGACCTCATTCCGTCCTGTGGATTTAAATGCCATCTATTTCGAATTTGCAGTCCAGAACTCTGTTTAATACTTAAGATTTGCTTACTAAACTGCCCAGGGGCATCTCCACTTGGATGTCTAAATATATCTCAAACTCAGCAAAATCAAAACTGAACTCCTGATGCTCCCCTCAACCACTCCTCTTGTCCCAACCTGGCCTCTCACAGGCTCTTTGATCACTATTGATGGCCACTCCATCCATAATTACTATTACTACCCTGCTCTGATCCACTGTCATTTATTATTTGGATGATTGCAGTAGGTCTCCTAACAGAACTTCTTGCTAACATATTCAATCCCCTAAGTCAAGGCAGAACACAGCAGACAGAGGGTCCTTTTATTATGTAGGTCAGTTTACAGCACTCAGATCACGTCTCTCTTTTGCTTAAAACCTTCCAGTGGCTCCCCATACACTGGCCTACTAAGACTTACATCATCTGCTTCCACTTCACCTCTCTGACATCATCTCTTCCTTGCTTTACCTCTCTGACCAATTTCTCCTCATTTATCCTACTCCAGCCACAGCAACCTCTTTGCTTTTTCTCAAATATTCAAGTAAACACATACCATACAGACTTCACGTTGTTATTTTCCTCTGCCTGGAACAGTCTTCCCTCAGATATCCACACACATAATTCCACATCTCTTTCTCAAATGTCACTTTGTCAATGAGATGTATATGATTATGTTGAAAAGAGTAGCTCACTTCCACTAGCCTACCACTCCTGTTCATTCCCAAGCCCTTTCACCCTGCTTTAGCTCTTTTTCCCCCATAGCATTTACCAACTTCTAGTATACAGTAAAATATATACATATATAAAATATACACAGTAAAATATATTTTATTTTATTCTCTATCTCCATTCCCATAGTAGAATATAAGCTCCATGAAGGAAAAGGTCTTTATCTTTTTTTATTGATATATTTCAAGCACATAAAATAAAGTTTGCCTCAGTGCAGGGGCTCAATAAACATTTGCTGAATGCTGACTTGAAATCTTATTTATATAAATTATTTAGATTCAGTTGTACCACTTGATATCTAATTCTCTCCTAAACTGTATACTCAATAAACTCTAGTATTATGCCTGTCTTGTTCACTGTTAAACAGGTTAGTTTTAAACCCCTAATACTAATTCTAATAACCTTTTTATTTTATTTTGTTATTCATTTCATGTCTCTCTTTTTTTTACTTATATGTTCATGCATTTGTTACATTTCTCTCTGACCAGTTCACAAGCTGCTTGAGATCAGGACCTACTACATATTTCTTTGGATATTAATTATATAATATTTCTGTTCCTTGGGTTAGGATTGCATGGTCAAGTTCAGCAGTAACTTAGATGTCTAAAAATCTTATCCCATGCTGATCCCAGTTATCCTGGAAAAAAATTATGTCATTACAGGAGCTATCAAATATTCCAATTACCTCAGAAGGACCCTAAAATATATAGATAAAATTGTTCTACATCACTACTACCAGAGTTATGAAACAGCTCAAGAGCAGGAAAAGCCTCTGAAGGAACTCAGTATAGGGTGATAGCCTTGGATAAGTCTAGAAGGAGACAAGGGTACAGGTATATAGGCCAAAGCAAATGAAAGTCTGACAAAACAACCTGTAGTTTCAGCAAAACACAGCAATTAGGCAAAAACAAGGGGGTCACACAGCAAGCCTTACCTATCCTAGTCTAACAACTCCCTTGAAAAACTGAGTTTAAAATAGTAGAACTCTAAGGATGTTCTGTTTTAAATTCAAATCTCCAAGAATGCCTGCCAGTAAAACTCAGATTCATTAAGGAGAAGGTGATATGTTGATGTTTGTAAAATTCCACCATAATCATCATTCATTCTCATTATTTTCTTTCTGGAGAAACTAGGAAGAAACAGTAGCTTTGATAGAAAACTGAAGACTTGAAGGAAAATTGGATAGAAGACTCATTTTATAAAGACTTGAATTGCCTGCAGGTTACTGCTGACCTAATTTGAAGTAATAATTTAAGGACAGAAAACTATCTATCTCATTATCTACAACTTTTCATGAAATTATTCTTGAAGTTGTTAAATCATTTTCTATTATGAATTTTGTAAATTAATGTTTAAGTAGCACCAAGAAAAAGGTGATATTTCAAAGTGAAATTTTATTGGATTTGTTCATCTTCAGTTAATGAACCTGTGTGAAAGAAATGTTAATAGAATATTCTCTTCTTACAACTCTGGAGCAAGATTAAAGAGCCATTTAATAACTCCTTTCAGAGAGCTGTCCTTTTCTGTGCCCTTGCTCAGTTTGAGTCAGGTTTCTCTCTTGTTCCAGCAGAGAACAATTCTTCCACAGTCTAAGTACATAAAAGAGGACTAGAAAAACTTCAGGGTAAGCTTGCTATACAATTCTAAAATGCTCCATAACATTTAAGAATAGCAACACCTGCCCCTCCCTTCTCCCAGGTCATTATTTAGGCTTTAAAGTAATATAATATCAAATAGCTCTCTATTGGAAGGGCTATTTAGTTGGAGAGGTATTCATTCTGTTTGTCACAGGTAAGAGGGGAGGGAATTACATTGCCATTTTAGAAAATGTTTTATTACAGAGAAGCAAATGGTGTCTCACACAGGTCTAGGCATTTTTATTACAATTAAACCTCTTACCCCTTTCCTATTTCAATGTGACATTCATGCCTACCTCCCAAGTACAGACTTGATTCTTCATCACACATAGCTCCTTATATATTATGTTTCTTGCCAACACAAGAAAACCATGTTGATTGATTGAATCATAAAAAAAATCTGTTGTTATAATAAGGAATTCTTCATTCTTTTATAAAAAAAAAAAAACAACTGTACATTTAAGTTAGTGTTCCATTTTGAAGCAGTGGGTAAAACAGGTGACAACTTAGGCAGACATAATTTCAATCATCCTCACAAGACAAGTAGTCCTTCATTTACCTGTGTCACATTTACCCACAATTATAAACCAGACACAAGTATATTACTAGCTTAAGCTGGCAGGGCTTGCAATGTCCACAAAAGTCACTTACTAAAAGCAATTCTGGAAAAAGGGTAATAAAAAATTATTACTAACACATTTTCATAAAGTGTATCAAATCAACTAATGTGTCACTTTACAATACGTTGTGAGAATGGGAAAATGAACAGATGAGTGAGTTTTTTATGAGAGAGTCAGGCCAAAATATGCCAAAAAGTTAGTCCACAATCAAGAAGACAAAGTCAGTTGTGACAGCACTAGAGTGGGGCCTTGCTCAGTCAGGAAGTAACATGAAGGAACTTGGATACATGGTGCTTCAAGGAGAAGACACCGAAACAAGAGAATATTCCCAAACAAGTGATGGAACCATATCTAAGATTTCACTTAGTTTTATTCAGCATTAGTGTAATAACTTGGAATTTATAATGTGCTGTTACATACAATGTATCATATTACATCCATAGCCACATTGTAAGAAATGTAGGCAATATCATCACCCCAAAGAGCAGAGGTCATCATTCCAAATTATTAACGAAGGAATTAAAGTTCAAAGAGGTATTTTTCTTGTCTATAACTTATTAGTTTATTAAAAAGTCATTTTTTGAGCATATGGAACTGTCATGGGCTTTGAAAGTAGAGTACTGAGCCATAGATATAATCCCTTCTCCCATGGAAATGATGTGTTAGTGGAAGATTCAGATAATAAGTAGACAAATAAATATTTTTATTCTTAACTGTAATTAATGATATACAGGAAACAAACAGTATGTGATGGAAAGTAACTTCAGATATCCTTGTGAGGAAAAACATCTTTAAAGGGATGATATACCACTGAGACCTGAAGGATGACAAATTATTAACCAGTCAAACTGTAGAAGAAGGTTCTTCCAGGAAGATAAAAAAGCATATGCAAAGGCCCTGTGATGAGAAAGAGATTAAGATGTTCAGGAGATAGAATCTGTGAAGTCATGGAGGTCAATCCAGGCCCTTTTAAATGTTACCCATAAATAACTCTGAAGCAAATAAAATATAATCCAAAATCCCCCAAAGGAAAGGTTATAAAATGGGCCTTACGTATAGTTGGAGACTATAAGTCTCCAGTGGTTACCATGGGTCGTGATCAGTTTCCGGCCTAACTAGCCATTAGTGTCTCAACTAATTTTACTGAAAATACCTCACCAGATTTTATAGTCAAAATGCTTCAGTTAATGGAATTTTCTGGAATCTAGAAAAGTAAGATCTCATAGTGATCAAGAGCACAGTCCTTGAAGGAAGAGACCAAGATTTGAATACAAGTTCTGTTACTAACTGGCTATATAACCTGATGAAAGTTACATGGTCTCACTGAGCCTTAGTTGTATTTGCATAAATTCAGAATTGAAGTAGGGATTAAATGAGAGAAGGCAAGTAATGCACCTTAATATAGAATTTTGTCAGAGAAAAAAGTCTCTGTCTGATCTAACATGAATTCTTTCTATTTCATTAAATGAGTCTGAGCTTCTAAATTTCCCAGATCATTCTTGCCCCAATATGGCTGCTTCTGAAAAATCATTTTCTTCTAACATGAATCTTATTCTCAGTCTTTGGCTATGCACTTGTTCAACTTAATTTTTCATTTGTTCTGCACAGAACCACATAGGAGAATGGGCTGGTCAGGTAGCTACCTGCAGAATCAATTTTAATTACTATTTTATCCTAGGGAATACATGTCTTCACCAATTTTGCTTAACTATCATATGAAAATTTATGTTTTGAAAGTATTTTTAGTAAGATTTTTGAAGAAGAGTGTTCTCATTGAGAATTCATTAAAAGCAAAGTAAAATAGCAAGTAAAATTGCTATCATTTTTTTTTTTTTTTTTTTTTTTTTTGCGGTACGTGGGCCTCTCACTGTTGTGGCCTCTCCAGTTGCGGAGCACAGGTTCCGGACGCGCAGGCTCAGCGGCCGTGGCTCACGGGCCTGGTCGCTCCGCGGCACATGAGATCTTCCCGGACCGGGGCACAAACCCGTGTCCCCTGCATCGGCAGGCAGACTCTCAACAACTGCGCCACTAGGAAAGCCCGCTATCATTCTTAATGTCTGTATATATAATGTAAATTATATATTATTTTCAATTATTAAAGGTAATTTTAATAAATTTAATAACAAAGAAGGAATTCTAAATTTGAGTGATGAGAGAAAGAATGAGAAATTGCAAAACACAAAGAATAAGATTCTACATTACGCTGTGTGTGGTATACAAGTAGGCATTGATGACTTCTGTAGAGTATGATTTTATTTTACTGAACCATAGTGTTTCTCAAATCTGATAATATTTAACATTCTAAATAAGATTTTAGGTATCACTAATTAAGTTCAAGATTGTATGAAAAACACTGAAAATTTTATATAATACTTAAAGCCATTATGCTGAAATTTTGAGTAGCTCTTGGCAACTGAATTATGATATCATTTATATAAGCCAAATTTATAAGTCTGAGAAAGAGGGTGTGTAGCCGCAATCCATAATTCACATATACTTTCAAGCATGTTAAATCAAGTACATCAGTGCTCATACCATGTTTAAAGTTGTTTCTCCACTGATGCAATGAAGAGTTTAGCACTATTCATAAAGCTTAATACATTTTATTATATAGGGAAATTTATAAATTATGTTAAGTTTGAACTTCAGTTACTTAGGATGCAACAGGTCACCTAGTATCTGTCTTGTTTTCCACATTGGTAAACTAATTTAATAATATGAAACTCCCTTCACTTTGCAATGTGTAGAGACTTTCGGTGGCACATGGCCTGAAGTACTTAAATAATAATACCTTTGATCTACTTTGGGAGAAGGGAAAGGTTTTTCAAATGATGTTACATAGGAAATGTTTTGGTGTCCATATTTCTGCTTAATCAGAAAAGAATATTAGGGCTAAAAGTATCATAAAACATTTCTTCTATGACCACACAGTTATAGAGATCAGCATACCAACATAGGACTCAGAGTAGTCAGATTAAAACAGTTGGGCACAATTCTTCTGAGAATATAACTAAAGCAGAAAATAAGCATTTTACAGAGTATTACAAAAAGTTTTCTTAGCTGGACGGAGACTTGTAATTGTCCTGCATTTGGGCCTCCTTTCATCATTTGGTTCTCCTTTAAGCCCACATGATTTACTTACACATATTTCACGTATTAGGTAGATGCAGGGAAATATTAATAAAAAGTTTGTACTTAATGTTCAAAATAAGGACTGATATGAATGTTATACAATATTTTATCTTGTTTAAATTTTTCTCAAGATTTTAGAGTTACATACTGTATTACAAATGAATAGTTTTCACCTCAAAATCCATCACTCAACTTTTCCTTATCTCCATTCCTATGGCCCTTACTCACTACTCCTGGGTTGGAAAAATGTCACCCCTGTGGTGGCATGGATAAATGGGATAGGTTGGAATGACTTCCTTCAGAAAGTCTGTCTAAAAACCAGAACTAGAGTCAATTATTCAAACTGAATTAGGAAACTTAAGGTCTACCAACTGGCCAGGAGGCCACATTGGAGACACAGTCAAACTCCACCCCTACTGATATAGTTCCCACCTGGGGGGGGGTCCCCAGCAATTACAGACAAAACTTTCTTTCCAGAGGCACCATGTGCATCCTTGGGACTTTACTTTTTGTGTGGAAGACAGGTGTTAACTTCTTTTACTCTCAAAAACACCATGAATTGTACCTTAGGAGCGGTCATATGAGACATTTAAGTGTTTAAGGAAACACCGCTAGTAGATTACATAGCTCTCTGATGACTGTGGGGGCCTCTGAAAAATGAGTTACCATTAGTTGATTGGAGAAGCTACCTGGAGGGATAATAGACTTTGTTATTTATGCAAACTATGTGGACAATTATCCCTACAGTGTGGTCACCTAATTAGAGAAGTTGGTATGAAATTCATTCCTGACTTTAGCAAAGGTGGTCAGTGATACCACCTCAGTCATGGAAACTATCAGGTCAGCTCAATTCACTGTTATGGATAGACATTTTCAGACCAAGGCAGAGTCTGTGCAATTGCTATACTCTTCTATACTTGGATTAATATCTCAGACCAATTAGATAGGTCAGTACAGAAACTGAAAGAGGAAGATACCTGACATTCTAAGATAGACTCTAATGGTTTACAAATTTTGTTCTGCGGCTGGATTTGGGACCTTGGGAGGCAGGGTTGAGCTCAACACAGAAAACCAACATCTCTTGCTTGAATTGGTAGTAGCCTTAATTAAATGCTTTAGGAGACTAATTAAACAGATTTAATCCTAGCCTCTGTCAGATTAATCAGAGTTATGAACAGAGTGGCATACTTGATGGAAAATTTGCTGGAAGCCAAGATAATATAGAAAAGAAGGGTGTATATTATTAAGAAACAATACCCCTGTTTGTCTCTCACATTTCCACATAACTTGCTAGAGATGTACTGCCTCTCCTTTTTTCTGGACTATCTCTTCAAGGGTGTTTGTATCATGAACAGCCTCAGAAGATAGTGTCACCCTTCTCAGCAAGCTTACAGACTTGGAAGATAAAGATGGTTTCTCTACCCAGAGCAAAAATTATACTAGGGACATGCTTACTCTGTAGTGTAGTAAAGATAATTTTTCCCTCTGGGGTAAAATGACAGGTCTTCTTACTGCCCATTATAAAAGATCTGGTTTCCCTGATCTTGGAGTTCTTGTTTTATAACATAACCTATTGTTTGTCCAGCATCCATCTGGACCCATGTGTATTGGCCTTCTGATATTTGGGGACATGGGGAACTGATGAAAATATGCTAATACTTAAGCTGCCCATTGTGTCATATTAATAAACTTCTTCCCCTCTGACCTGGGAATCTTGTATCTTTAGTCAACATACATGAATGTATGACAGGCTAATGTGTTAGAGTGGATGTAGGGTAATATATAAGACACGTCACAGTTTTCGATATCTAATAGAGACAATACTCAAAAAAACCCACAAAAAACAAAAAAAACACCCAAAACCCAGGGTCTTAATATCCTATAGAACATAATCTAGTTTTATATCTAATTTAGAAATGTTATTTTGGCATTTTTTCCATTAGTTTTGTAATCCCAGTTTGTAAAATCCATTTCAATCATCTCCTATTCTGCTGATTATTGCCTTAATGATTACAATAAAAGAGTGACATGTACTCACTACGCATGCGAGAACTATGTTTTTAACAATTTGAGGATTTTGCTTTTACAATAGTATAAGCTCACTAAAGATAGGCTCGATGACTTCTACTTCTTTTCTATCTCTCCCAGAGTACTTTGCAAAAGCTTGTATGAAATTCTGATATTTTATAATTGAATTTTAGATTAATGAACATCATACTTTATATTTTAAATGAATTTTTTAATGTCTTAAGTCCTTCTAAAGAAATCTGACAAGTTGTTAAGCAAACAATAAATGTATATAGACATAAAACATCAAGGACATGGAAAGGAAAAGAAAAAGAATACCATATAGCTTACAGAGATATTACTATTATTCTCTAAATGGGTAAATGAATGAATGACTAATGTATGAGTGAATGATTCAATTCTGTGACATCAGTAGCTGGAATTAGAGATTTAACCACCAGCTATTAACCATTCTTATATAATTCCAGTTTTTCTGGGAGTTGATATCATGTCCTTTTTTTATATATCCAGTGGGTTTTTCTTTTTTTTACAGTAGAGCTAACCACACTCCAAAATATATAGCTTGTATAATAAAATATGATTGTTTAAATGTAATTAATGTTTTCTAAGAGATCATAGATTATAACTGAATGCATTGCATCAGAGCATATCAAAGAATAATATGTTCTTCTAAACATAGGAAAGTATATATATACACACACATATATATACTTTTTAAATGATTTTATTCTTCTTTTATCTATTCTTTTATCACCCATAGTCATTTTGTTTGTATATCACAGGATTTCAGCATCCCAGTAGAATTCTCAACTCATCTGAGAACTGTGTTAATGAAGATTTGATTAATTAGGTTTAGAAGAACATAAATGTTTCCTTCTCTGCATACTGAATTTTAGTTTTTTGAAGATAAGTCTGGCAAGAATTTTTGAAAGTTTTGAAAAATGATATTTTTTCTTCATTAAATAAAAATGAAGACATTTGCTAATAATCATGAAGGAAAGGGGACATGAGGAAATTGTTGACAGTTTGTCAAAGACATGAATTGGAAGGATGTTTAGAAAAAATGAAAGAAAGAACTTCTATATTAAGATATATACTAGAGGTTTTTCCTTTTTCAAAAAGTAAACATAACTTCAAATAATTTTACTATCAAAGCAGGAAAAACAAGATTACATAAAAATTTTAAATTAAATTAAAAATTAGTCTGGGCTTCCCTGGTGGCGCAGTGGTTGAGAGTCCGCCTGCCGATGCAGGGGACACGGGTTCGTGTCCCGGTCCGGGAAGATCCCACATGCCGCGGAGCGGCTGGGCCTGTGAGCCATGGTCGCTGAGCCTGCACGTCCGGAGCCTGTGCTCCGCAACGGGAGAGGCCGAAACAGTGAGAGGCCCGCGTACCGCAAAAAAAAAAATTAGTCTGGCCACAGAAATCTTAATCATCAGAACACAATGAAGGTATATGTCTAGATCTTTGAGGAGAAAATTTTATAATCCAAGATACACCAAGTCATGTTTTTAAATCATGAGAAAGCAAAATAAATAAATAACCATTTATTTAAAGTCTCAGTGTACCCTTCTTTAAAGTTAAAGCTCAAAAATGTAATACCACCTGCTGATAATTAAAGGGAATGTTTGTTAAAGATCAAAAACAGGGAAATTATAGAAAAGAGCTGATAGTAAGTTATAAGAGCATAACTGATTAGAGAGGGAATTCAGAGGAAAACTGAATTATATTAGAGGAGAGGCAAGAAATAAAGTAAAGAGGAGAGAAAATATGTGAAGTTTTAAATTCAGGAGAAATTTGAAGATATGCAAGTCTCTGAGAAGTTTTGGACAAATAGAAAATACAGATGAAGAACTTCAGAGGATTTACATTCTTGAAGCCACAAATGTGCGATGAAACAAAGACAACTTTCAAGCTTTATCGAATTAAAGAGAGCAGCAGGAGGACACCTGACTTGTGGGTATGGAAAAAGCAAGAAAGTCAGTGTGGCTAAAACTAAAAGAGCAATGGGGTACTCTTAGGAAGTGAAGTCAAAGACAAGATAGGGGGCCAGATCCTGAGTTCTGTTAATCTTTGTTAGGATTTTGATCTTGCTCTGAGACTGGTTTTAGCGGAGAAATTACATCATCTAAATTAAATTGGCTGCCTCATGGATACAAGAACATAGATGTGCAAGGGTAGGAGGAAAGACATGAAGAAAAATGTTATTGCAATAAAATAGTTGAGAACTAATGGTTGCTTAGACCAGAGTGATAGCAGTAGAGATGGTGAAAATTAGTTTGATTCTGTGTATATGTTGAAGGTAAAGTTAAAAGATCTGCTGACAGACTAGATATGCAGTGTGAAGGAGGAGAGAGGAGCCAAGAGTGACAGCAAGGTACTGAGGCTAAGCAGCTGGGATACAGGAGTTAACCCTTTCTGAGATAGAGAAGGATGGAAAACAAGCAATTTTGGGTGAAAAGGTTGAATCAAGAATTCTTTTAGAGGCACATTGAGTTTGATATACTTATTAAACATTGAAAAATAAATGAGAAGTAAGCAGTTCATGGGAGATTTTTGGGTAAAGAGATAAATGTGTGTGGCTTTGGCACATTATTATTATTTAAAGACATGGGATGATTATATATATGTATATATATGACATGGGATGACTATATCTATATCTATCTATCTGTGTGTGTGTGTGTGTATATATATATATATATATATATATATATATATATATATATATATATATATATTATATATACGGAGAGAGAGAGAGAGAGAGAGAGAGGCTGGATAGAAAAGTAAAGAATTTCAAAGACTAAGGCCCTTGAGCATGCCAATGATTACAAGCTGAACTGTTGAGAAACTATTGAAAGATTCCTTATTACCTCTCCCAAAGAGTTAATCCAGGTTTTACGTAAAAGTCTTGGGCAGGCTTGGAACAATTTATTGTTATTATTATTTCAGGCCCTCTGGAAACCATTTTATGTCCCTTCATTTCCAAGGACATTTTTAAAAATTCAGGGTTCAAGATAGGTAGCTTAAAAGAATTCTCTATGGCTTGCCATTTCTCTCTATTCACTTAAGAATTACAGAGAAATCAGTATTATTTTAGGAATTTCTTTAAGAAACACTAATAAAACTACAATCACCTTCTCTTATTCCTGAAATTTCTGACAAACACTGTGTGTATCTACTACCCAGGGGTTTTCAAACAATATATATAATCATTTCAAAACTAATCTTGTCATATCCATCATAATTTTCCGAATAAACGGTGAATTTTGAGAGTCCATATTCTGTAAACCAGTTACCCAAAGGGAGCATAAACATTGTCTCAAATCAATCTGTTCTTTAGACTTCCAGCTTCCGCTTATGACAGCATAAATTTCAGACCAACATCCCCAACAATAGCAGTTATAAAGTGGTCAAAACATGCAGACACACACACACACACACACACACACACATTTATCACTGTGTAAAATTCTGTTTAAAGATACTGGAGAACACCTAATAGAAAGCAAGAACTAGAAGGAATATGATTATTGAAAAAGAACCAAACTGTGTGAGATCCATAGTATTCTACCTTTTCCCCTGAGGGCACACCAAGATTGCAGTTAATGTATAATAGAGCTCCAACAAAAAGCACCATATTTACTGAGCTGATGATATGATATTTACTGCCAAAGAGGCTGGAAATTGAAGGGAAATTGCAGAAAGGGAGACAATCTGGGTACAAACTCTCTTTAATTCCTTGGCTGACTCTTGAACTACACATGTAATGCATAAGACTTAAAGGACTCCAGCAGAAAGAAATAGTGAGAAGACTAAAAAGAATTGAACAGATATTTCAGCAGCAACCAAAGTTTGTAGTTCAGTTCCTTCTAAGGTACAGGGGATTGGCTAACAACTCAGATTTCCATTGAAATCTGGAAGGGCCACACTCATGTCCAAGTACCAGAAGTAGTGACTATACAATAGGGATATATATAGATATAGATAGATATATAGATATATAGATATAGATATATGCTAGAAGAGTCAAAATCCAAGTCTTCATATGATCAAGGTCATCTTCTAGTGACTTAATAACTTGCTAAATATGTTTTACAATATCCGTATATAACTTAAAAAATTGCTAAGGATGCAGAGAAACAGGAAAAATGTGACCCATTGTTAAAGAGAAAGTGTTGTCAATAGTAACAGACTCAAAAATGATCAAGATATTGTTATTGTATGAGGAGGGCTTTAAACCAGCTATGATAAATACACAGTTAACCCTTGAATGACATGGGTTTGAACTGCACGAATTCACTTATATGCAAACTTTATTCAATAAACACATCCTATAGTACTACATAATATGTCGTTGGTTGAATCCACAGATCCATCCGGATTCGGGGGAACTATGTATACAAAAAGCCAACTATACGTGGAATTTTTGACCATGCAGAATTGGAGGCCTCTAAACTGCTTCCCCACCTCCTCCCTGCCACATGGTTCAAGGGTCAACTGTATTAAAGAGTCTATAAGAGAAGATGGATATAATGCATTAAGATATGTCAAATTTAAAGAAAGAAGTGGAAACTTTTAAAAATAGAATTAATTCTTTTACAGCAGTTTTAAATTCACAACAAAATTAAATGTAAAGAACAGAGTTCCATGTACCCCTTGCCCACACATATGCATAGCCTTACCCACTATCAGAATTCTTCACCAAAGCAGTACATTTGCTAAAATGAACCTACATTGACAGGTCATAATCACCCAAATTTCACACTTCACGTTAGGGTCATTATTGATGTTGTACATTCTGTGGGTTTGGACAAATGTAATACCTACCATTACAGTATCAGACAAAGTAGTTTCACTGCTCCAAAGATCCTCTGTCCACGTATTTACCCCTTTCTCCTTTCAAAGGCTTGGCAACCACTGATCTTTTTACTGTCTCCATAGTTTTCCCTTTTCCAGAATGTAATGTAGCTGAAATTGCACAATATGTAGCCTTTTCAAATTGGCTTCTTTTCATTTAGTAATATGCAATTAAGTTTCCTCCGTATCTTTTCATAGTATTTTATTTACTTATTTATTTATTTATTTATTTATTTTATTTATGGCTGTGTTAGGCCTTCCTTTTTTTTTTTTTTTTTTTTTTTTTTACATCTTTATTGGGGTATAATTGCTTTACAATGGTGTGTTAGTTTCTGCTTTATAACAAAGTGAATCAGTTATACATATACATATGTTCCCATATGTCTTCCCTCTTGGGTCTCCCTCCCTCCCACTCTCCCTATCCAACTCCTCCAGGCTGTCACAAAGCACCGAGCTAATATCCCTGTGCCTTGCGGCTGCTTCCCCCTAGCTATCTACCTTACTACGTTTGTTAGTATGTATATGTCCATGACTCTCTCTCGCCCTGTCAAAGCTCACCCTTCCCCCTCCCCATATCCTCAAGTCCGTTCTCCAGTAGGTCTGCGTCTTTATTCCTGTCTTACCCCTAGGTTCTTCATGATATTTTTTTCCCCTTAAATTCCATATATATGTGTTAGCATACGGTATTTGTCTTTTTCTTTCTGACTTACTTCACTCTGTATGACAGACTCTAGGTCTATCCATCTCATTACAAATAGCTCAATTTCATTTCTTTTTAAGGCTGAGTAATATTCCATTGTATATATGTGCCACATCTTCTTTATCCATTCATCCGTTGATGGGCACTTAGGTTGTTTCCATCTCCGGGCTATTGTAAATAGAGCTGCAATGAACATTTTGGTACATGACTCTTTTTGAATTTTGGTTTTCTCAGGGTATATGCCCAGTAGTGGGATTGCTGGGTCATATGGAAATTCTATTTGGAGTTTTTTAAGGAACCTCCATACTGTTCTCCATAGTGGCTGAACCAATTCACATTCCCACCAGCAGTGCAAGAGTGTTCCCTTTTCTCCACACCCTCTCCAGCATTTATTGTTTCTAGATTTTTTGATGATGGCCATTCTGACTGGTGTGAGATGATATCTCATTGTAGTTTTGATTTGCATTTCTCTAATGATTAATGATGTTGAGCAGTCTTTCATGTGTTTGTTGGCAGTCTGTATATCTTCTTTGGAGAAATGTCTATTTAGGTCTTCTGCCCATTTTTGGATTGGGTTGTTTGTTGTTTTGTTATTGAGCTGCATGAGCTGCTTGTAAATTTTGGAGATTAATCCTTTGTCAGTTGCTTCATTTGCAAATATTTTCTCCCATTCTGAGGGTTGTCTTTTGGTCTTGATTATGGTTACCTTTGCTGTGCAAAAGCTTTGAAGTTTCATTAGGTCCCAATTGTTTATTTTTGCTTTTAATTCCATTACTCTAGGAGGTGGGTCAGAAAGGATCTTGCTGTGATTTATATCTTAGAGTGTTCTGCCTATGTTTTCCTCTAATAGTTTGATAGTTTCTGGCCTTACATTTAGGTCTTTAATCCATTTAGAGCTTATTTTTGTGTATGGTGTTTGGGAGTGATCTAATCTCATACTTTTACATGTACCTGTCCAATTTTCCCAGCACCATTTATTGAAGAGGCTGTCCTTCCTCCACTGTACATTCCTGCCACCTTTATCAAAGATAAGCTGTCCATATGTGTGTGGGTTTATCTCTGGGCTTTCTATCCTGTTCCATTGATCCATCTTTCTGTTTTTGTGCCAATACCATACTGTCTTGATTACTGTAGCTTTGTAGTATAGTCTGAAGTCAGGGAGCCTGATTCCTCCAGCTCCGTTTTTCTTTCTCAAGATTGTTTGGGCTATTCAGGGTCTTTTGTGTTTCCATACATCTTGTGAAATATTTTGTTCTAGTTCTGTGGAAAAGGCCAGTGATAGTTTGATAGGGATTGCCTTGAATCTGAAGATTGCTTTGTGTAGTAGAGTCATTTTCACAATGTTGATTCTTCCACTCTAAGAACATGGTATACACTCCATCTATTTGTATCATCTGTAATTTCTTTCATCAGTGTCTTATAATTTTCTGCATACAGGTCTTTTGTCTCCTTAGGTAGGTTTATTCCTAGATATTATATTCTTTTTGTTGCAATGGTAAGTGGGAGTGTTTTCTAGATTTCCGTTTCAGATTTCTCATCATTAGTGTATAGGAATGCAAGAGATTTCTGTGCATTAATTTTGTATCCTGCTACTTTACCAAATGCATTGATTAGTTATAGTAGTTTTCTGGTAGCAACTCTAGGATTCTCTATGTATAGTATTATGTCATCTGCAAACAGTGACAGCTTTACTTCTTCTTTTCCGATTTGGATTCCTTTTATTTCCTTTTCTTCTCAGATTGCTGTGGCTAAAACTTCCAAAACTATGTTGAATAAGAGTGGTGAGAGTGGGCAACCTTGTCTTGTTCCTGATCTTAGTGGAAATGCTTTCAGTTTTTCACCATTGAGGATGATGTTTGCTGTGGGCTTGTCATATATGGCCTTTATTATGTCGAGGAAAGTTCCCTCTATGCCTACTTTCTGCAGGGTTTTTTATCATAAATGGGTGTTGAATTTTGTCAAAATCTTTCTCTGCATCTCTTGAGATGATCATATGGTTTTCCTCCTTCAATTTGTTAATATGGTTTACCACATTGATTGATTTGCGTATATTGAAGAATCCTTGCATTCCTGGAATAAACCCCACTTGATCATGGTGTATGATCCTTTTAATGTGCTGTTGGATTCTGTTTGCTCGTATTTTGTTGAGGATTTTTGCATCTATTTTCATCAGTGATATTGGCCTGTAGTTTTCTTTCTTTGTGACATCCTTGTCTGGTTTTGGTGTCAAGGTGATGGTGGCCTCGTAGAAGGAATTTGGGAGTGTTCCTCCCTCTGCTATATTTTGGAAGAGTTCGAGAAGGATAGGTGTTAGCTCTTCTCTAAACGTTTGATAGGATTCACCTGTGAAGCCATCTGGTCCTGGGCTTTTGTTTGTTGGAAGATTTTTAATCACAGTTTCAATTTCAGTGCTTGTGATTGGTCTGTTCATATTTTCTATTTCTTCCTGATTCAGTCTTGGCAGGTTGTGCATTTCTAAGAATTTGTCCGTTTCTTCCAGATTGTCCATTTTATTGGCATAGAGTTGCTTGTAGTAATCTCTCATGATTTTTTTTATTTCTGCAGTGTCAGTTGTTATTTCCCCTTTTTCATTTCTAATTCTATTGATTTGAGTCTTCTCCCTTTTTTTCTTGATGAGTCTGACTAGTGGTTTATCTATTTTGTTTATCTTTTCAAAGAACCAGCTTTTAGCTTTATTGATCTTTGTTATCGTTTCCTTCATTTCTTTTTCATTTATTTCTGATCTGATTTTTATGATTTCTTCCCTTCTGCTAGCTTTGGGGTTTTTTGTTCTTCTTTCTCTTATTGCTTGAGGTGCAAGGTTAGGTTGTTTATTCGAGATGTTTCCTGCTTCTTAAGGTGGGCTTGTATTGCTATAAACTTCCCCCTTAGAACTGCTTTTGCTGCACTCCATAGGTTTTGGGTCGTTGTGCCTCCATTGTCATTTGTTTCTAGGTATTTTTTTATTTCCTCTTTGATTTCTTCAGTGATCACTTCATTATTAAGTAGTGCATTGTTTAGCCTCCAAGTGTTTGTATTTTTTACAGATCTTTTCCTGTAATTGATATCTAGTCTCATGGCGTTGTGGTCAGAAAAGATACGTGATACAATTTCAATTTTCTTAAATTTACCAAGGCTTGATTTGTGACCCAAGATATGATCTATCCTGGAGAATGTTCCATGAGCACTTGAGAAAAATGTGTATTCTGTTGTTTATGGATGGAGTGTCCTATATCAATTAAGTCCATCTTGTTTAATATATCATTTAAAGCCTGTGTTTCCTTATTTATTTTCATTTTGGATGATGTGTCCATGGGTGAAAGTGGGATGTTAAAGTTCCCGTACTATGAATGTGTTACTGTCGATCTCCCCTTTTATGGCTGTTAGTAGTTACCTTATGTATTGAGGTGCTCCTATGTTGGGTGCATAAATATTTACAATTGTTATATCTTCTTCTTGCATCGATCCCTTGATCATTATGTAGTGTCCTTCTTTGTCTCTTTTAATAGTCCTTATTTTAAAGTCTATTTTGTCTGATATGAGAATTGCTACTCCAGCTTTCTTTTGGTTTCCATTTGCATGGAATATCTTTTTCCATCCCCTTACTTTCAGTCTGTATGTGTCTCTAGGCCTGAAGTGGGTCTCTTGTAGACAGCATATATAAGGGTCTTGTTTTTGTATCCATTCAGCCAATCTGTATCTTTTGGTGGGAGCATTTAATCCATTTACATTTAAGGTAATTATCGATATGTATGTTCCTATTCCCATTTTCTATATTGTTTTGGGTTCGTTATTATAGGTCTTTTCCTTCTCTTGTGTTTCTTGTCTAGAGAAGTTCCTTTAGCATTTGTTGTAAAGCTGGTTTGGTGGTGCTGAACTCTCTCAGCTTTTGCTTGTCTGTAAAGGTTTTAATTTCTCCATCAAATCTGAATGAGATCCTTGCTAGGTAGAGTAGTCTTGGTTGCAGATTTTTCTCCCTCATCACTTTCAGTATGTCCTGCCACTCCCTTCTGGCTTGTAGGGTTTCTGCTGAGAGATCGATCAGCTGTTAACCTTATGGGGATTCCCTTGTGTGTTACTTGTTGTTTTTCCCTTGCTGCTTTTAATATGCTTTCTTTGTATTTAATTTTTGACAGTTTGGTTAATATGTGTCTTGGCGTATTTCTCCTTGTATTTATCCTGTATGGGACTCTCTGTGCTTCCTGGACTTGATTAACTATTTCCTTTCCCATATTAGGGAAGTTTTCAACTATAATCTCTTCAAATATTTTCTCAGTCCCTTTCTATTTCTCTTCTTCTTCTGGAACCCCTATAATTCGAATGTTGATGCATTTAATGTTTCCCAGAGGTCTCTGAGAGTGTCCTCAGTTCTTTTCATTCTTTTTTCTTTATTCTGCTCTGCAGTAGTTATTTCCACTATTTTATCTTACAGGTCACTTATCCGTTCTTCTGCCTCAGTTATTCTGCTATTGATCCCATCTAGAGTACTTTTAATTTCATTTATTGTGTTGTTCATCATTGCTTATTTCATCTTTATTTTTTCTAGGTCCTTGTTAACTGTTTCTTGCATTTTGTCCTTTCTACTTCCTAGATTTTGGATCATCCTTACTATCATTATTCTGAATTCTTTTTCAGGTAGACTGCCTATTTCCTCTTCATTTGTTAGGTCTGGTGCATTTTTATCTTGCTCCTTCATCTGCTGTGTGTTTTTCTGTATTCTCATTTTGCTTGTCTTACTGTGTTTGGGGTCTCCTTTTTGCAGGCTGCACTTTCGTAGTTCCCGTTGTTTTTGATGTCTGTCTCCAGTGGCTAAGGTTGTTTCAGTGGGTTGTGTAGGCTTCCTGGTGGAGGGGACTAGTGCCTGTGTTGTGGTGGATGAGGCTGGATCTTGTCTCTCTAGTGGGCAGGTTCCCGTCTGGTGGTGTGTTTTGGGGTGTCTGTGGCCTTATTATGATATTAGGCAACCTCTCTGCTAATGGGTGGAGTTGTGTTCCTGTTTTGCTAGTTGTTTGGCATAGGTTGTCCAGCACTGTGGCTTGCTGGTCGTTGAGTGAAGCTGGGTGCTGGTGTTAAGATGGAGGTCTCTGGGAGATTTCCGCCATTTAATATTATGTGGAGCTGGGAGGTCTCTTGTTGAGCAGTGTCCTGAAGTTGGCTCTCCTACCTCAGAGGCAGAGCCCTGACTCCTGGCTGGAGCACCAAGAGCCTTTCATCCACACGGCTCAGAATAAAAGGGAGAAAAAGTAGAGAGAATTAGTAGAAGTATGAGGAAAGAAAGAAGGAAAGGAGGAAAGGAAGGAAGGAAGAAAGAAGCAAAGAAGGAAAGAAAGGAGGGAGGGAGGGAGGGAAGGAGGAAGGAAGGAAGGAAGGAAGGAGGGAAAGAAGGAAAAAAGACAGAAAGAAAGAAGATACAGTAAAAATAAAATAAAGTATAATATAGTTATTGAATTAAAAAATATTTAGAAAAAAAAAGGGATGGATAGAACCTTAGGACAAATGTTGGAAGCAAAGCTATACAGAGAAAATCTTACACAGAAGCATACACATACACCTTCACAAAAAGAGGTAAAGGGGGAAAAATCATAAATCTTGCTCTCAGAAACCACCTCCTCAATTTGGGGTGATTCGTTGTCTAAAGGAGGGAAGGAAGGAAGGAAAGAAAGAAAGAAAGAACGAAGGTAAAGTATAGTAAAGTTATTACAATTAAAATTAATTATTAAGAAAAAAAATTAAAAAGAAAAAAAAAAACCATGGACGGATAGAGCCCTAGGACAAATGGTGGAAGCAAGAGTATACAGACAAGATCTCACACAGAAGCATACACGTACACATTCACAAAAAGAGGAAAAGGGGAAAAAAATCATAGATCTCGCTCTTAAATTCCACCTCTTCAATTTGGGATCAATCCTTGTCTATTCAGGTATTCCACAGATGCAGGGTATATCAAGTTGATTGTGGAGCTTTAATCCGCTGCTTTTGAGGCTGCTGGGAGAGATTTCCCTTTCTCTTCTTTGTTCTCACAGCTCACAGGAGCTCAGCTTTGGATTTGGCCCTGCCTCTGCGTGTAGTTCGCTGGAGGGCGTCTGTTTTTTGCTCAGACAGGACGGGGTTAAAGGAGCCGCTGATTAGGTGACTCCGGCTCACTCAGGCCGAGGGTGGGTGGGGGGAAGGAGGGGCACTGCGTGCGGGGCGGGCCTGCGGCGTCAGAGGCGACGTGACGTTGCGGCAGAGGCCGGCGTGACGTTGCACCAGCCTGAGGCCCGCCGTGCGTTCTCCCGGGGAAGTTGTCCCTGGATCCCGGAACCTGGCAGTGGCGGGCTACACAGGCTCCGCGGAAGAGGGGTGTGGAGAGTGACCTGTGCTCGCACACAGGCCCCTTGGTGGCGGCAGCAGCAGCCTTAGCGTCTCCCGCCCGTCTCTGGGGTCCGCACTTTTAGCCGCGGCTCGCGCCCGTCTCTGGAGTTCCTTTAAGCAGCGCTCTTAAACCCCTCTCCTCGCGCACCAGGAAACAAAGAGGGAAGAAAAAGTCTCTTGTCTCTTGCCTCTTCGGCAGGTGCAGGCTTTTCCCCGAACTCCCTCCCGGCTAGTCGTGGTGCACTAACCCCTTCAGGCTATGTTCAAGCCGCCAACCCCAGTCCTCTCCCTGCGCTCCGACCGAAACCGAAACCCAAGCCTCAGCTCGCAGCCCCGCCTGCCCCGATGGGTGAGCAGACAAGCCTCTCGGGCTGGTGAGTGCCGGTCGGCACCGATCCTCTGTGCGGGAATCTCGCCGCTTTGACCCCCCGCACTCGTCGCTGTTTCCTACTCCGCGGTCCGGAAGCTCCCCACTCCGCCTCCCGCAGTCTCCGCCCGCGGAGGGGCTTCCTAGTGTGTGGAAACTTTTCCTCCTTCACAGCTCCCTCCCACTGGTGCAGGTGCCATCCTTATTCTTTTGTCTCTGTTTCTTCTTTTTTTCTTTTGCCCTACCCAGGTACGTGGGGAATTTCTTGCCTTTTGGGAGGTCTGAGGTCTTCTGCCAGCCTTCAGTAGGTGTTCTGTAGGAGTTGTTCCACGTGTAGATGTATTTCTGGTGTATCCGTGGGGAGGAAGGCGATCTGCGCGTCTTACTCTTCCGCCATCTTCAAGGTCCCCCCCCGTTAGGTCTTCCTTGCTACAAGCAGGCTTTCTCTAGTTGTGGCAAGCGGGGGCTACTCTTTGTTGTGGCGCATGGGCTTCTCATTGCAGTGGCTTCTTTTGTTGCCGAGCACGGGCTGTAGGTGCACGAGCTCAGTAGTGGTGGCACACAGGCTTAGTTGCTCCATGGCATGTGTGATCTTCCTGGACCAGGGCTTGAACCTATGTCCCCTGCATTGGCCGGCAGATTCTTAACCACTGCCTCACCAGGGAAGTCCAGTTCACTTCTTTTTAGTGCTAAATAATAATCCATTGTCTGAATGAACCACAGCTTTTTTACCCATTTTCCTACTGAAGGATACCTTGGTTGCCTCCAAGGTTCAGCCATTATGAATAAAACTGCTATAAACATCCATGTGCAGGCTTTTGTGTGGACATATGGGTAAATACTGTCAACTACAAATTGGCATTTTCCACTGGCACTTACGATCTACCTCTACAAGGATTAAATCATGTGCTGCTACAGCTGCTGACTTTCAATATCCCTTGAAAAGAGTTCAGGTGGAGAGCAGAAATGACGCACTCTGTGCTCTGGGAAAAATTGGCAGAACAGGTCTTCAGATAGATATTTTCAAGAGCCAATTTTATGAGCCCAATTCTTGTATCTCCTCATATTTAGAAAAGCACTAAAATCCTTCATGATGACCACTGCCCTTTGTGACTAGCAGTAACCTTCATGAGACTAGCAGAAACTTTCTGCAAAAAATATATGCTTGAGTGTATGTACTCCCCCTTCACCAAAATCACATATATACTGACCTTTCCCCTTGCCTCTTAAGAGTACTTTCTCAGAGTTATCTGGGAGGCTGTCTCCTGGGCTGCAGTCCTCATTTTGCCCCAAATAAAACTTAACTCGCAGCTCTCACGTTGTGCATTTTTTTTTGATACTTATGGTGACCATGATTAAGGGACCCAGAGTGGACTTCTCTCCTTTACCTGAACTCTATGAAGAACCAGAGCCTTGGTACCAGCAAAGGCCCCTTGTGCCCATCCGCCTCTTCAGAGAGTCCAGACGAATTTGGGTAAGTCTCTCCTGGTTCTCGATCTCCCATATTGGTTGATGATCCTGAGTTTTATTTGGTGGTGTAGCAGGTACCTGCCTCCTCCCAGTTGAAAGATACTGGGGGAGGGGGCCTAGTTGAAAGATACCAGGAAAATACCCACCCAGTGGAAAGATACTGGGTGGGGCTTGGTTGAAAGATACCGGGGGGGGGGGGGCCCTGGTTGAAATACCAGGGTTTGCTCAGTTGTAGGAGACTGAGTGGTCTGTGCTGAGCGATTAGGTAAGAGGCCGATCTGATGCTTTTCCTCAATTCGGCTGCCTTAATAGAATTTGTCAGGATAAAAGTGAAGATATACCATGAAAACTTTGCTCTGAAGAAAAGGGACAAGACTCCTCCTGGCCGATTACGGCTTTCTCAGGTGACTGAGAAATTTACAGGAGTGTGGAGGCAGAGTCCTCATACTGTGCAGTGGTCCCATAGGGAAAACCACTCATTAATTAAAAACGCTTGCTCGTCCAGGGGTCCTGGATAAGAATTGGCCATTCAGCGATCGGAGCACCTATGGTGGTCTTAGATGACCAAAAGGAGAAACTGAGACAGATAAGAGGGCTGAAACGACTCTGGGGCGATGCCTAGAGGAGCTAAACTCACAAGCAGCACACTGGCCCGCAACACAATTTCACTAGTAAATTTTATCCCTGACAAATTCAACCTTAAAATGGGAAATAGAGCCTCTCAAGCACAGCAACAAGGGACTTCAGAAAGCCAGTCTCTGACTAACACCTCAGCCAGGATTATGTACATACAAAAACTCATACTTGCAAGTACCTACTTAATTGGGGAAATTATACTAAAGGAGATCACAACCTAAAATGACCAAATTGAGGTTCTTTTGATATTCCAAAATTAATATTTTTGCATGCACAGTTAGAGAAAAACAGCCTGCTGTAAGGTCAGACTGAATGGAATGCATACTTTGATTGGTATCTAGAAGCTTCTAAAAGAGGAAATGATAGAGTAACCTCTTTGCAGGAAACCAATAATTAATTACTTGAAACTATATCAGACCAACTTTTCAAAACCATTAAAAAGAAAGAAAAGGGGGTACCTACAAAAATTATGAAGCTTCAATTATGCCAATTAAATACACAATGTCAGTCGAAGGTTAACCAACACCATTTAATTGCCAACCAGTAGAGAAAGATAGCTTGAAGGAAAAAAAAAATTCTCTTCAGAATTCTGACCCTAAGGGAAAAAGTCCTACTAGGAGAACCTGATTTTCTCTCCCTGTGCCTTGAGACCAGAGCTCTCAGGGACACTTATCTTATCTAGACCATCTCTAATTCCTGAGATTGAGAAAAAGAAAATAAAAAAAAACTGGAAGAAGCCTTTAAAATTGTTTCTTATTCCAACTGTTATTTATAAACTAATGAGTTTATATTATGATATCTGATTCATGACTAAGTTTAGAAAATGCAGCTAGATTTCTTATTGTGTCTGTCTGGATACATGTATGTCTCAGCATGTGTCTTTTTCTTTGGATAATATTGCTGTAGTTAATTTGTAAATGAGCTTTATTTAATTGGCTTAAAGAAAAGTAAACACTTACAAATTAAACAATTCTAAATACAAGAGAAATTAAGCTAAATAAATTTCAGGTTCACGTGAACCTGAAATATTCAGTATTAAATTAATATCTGGTATTAATGTTTGTTGATCTAATTAATATAGACATGATTTTAGAGTCATCAACATTAAGTATAATACTTTTATTGTGCCTAGGTGTAATATAGGCTAAATAAAATCTTGTTATATCTGTTACAAATTTGTCAGCAAGGAAAGTAACTTGATGTGAAGAAACTTTTAAGGAAAGAAAATATAAATGAGATAAGAGCTTTTAGATAAACTCTATTAAGAATAATTATGCTTTAGGAATGTCTATCCAAAATAGTCTCTCCAGATTCTGGTAACTTGAAATTCTAGAGTTGTGCTAAATTAAGTGGTGGAAGCTTATTGAATAGCTAGGTCATTACCAAATAAAATAAGATACTGAACCATTAATTACTGAACACTGGCTTCCTCTTAGAAACCAAAGATAGTTTGGACTATTAATGAGTATGTTTGGTGCCATGCTCTCTAAAGTAAGCACATGTTTTTAGAAATTATCGCTGGTATTTATGTTCACCAATCTACAGAATGCTAATATAAAGGACAGTTCATGATTGCTTAAGGAAAGTAGGATGTGTGTTTTTAGTAGAGAAGGCATGAGTAATAGAGTTGAATTTTATTAAGGGAAAAGGAAGTATGTCTGACTTACAGGTGGCTGTGATGGATACAGAAAGTGACAAAAGTGTTTGTCGAAAGTAGACTCCAAGAAAAGAGTTTTGTGCATGGTCAGGATTGACTAAGTTTAAAATAAATTTAATTGAGTAAATGAACTTTAAAAGTAAGCAAGTGTAAAACTTGAATTTGGCTTCTCTCTCTCTTAAGAGGACAAGATTTCTTAAAATGTTGAACTGCCTTTGATAACAGATTTCAAGTTTCTTTACCTTTTAAGTGATCTGTTCTGTATTTGCTTTTGAAATCTTTTATTGTTACTTTGGTTAAGTGAATAACTGTTTTTTCACAGTAACCTGTGATCCTATCTGACTGAGTGTTCTAAACCCTTTTTGATATGTTTTGACAAACCTTCCTAATTCTAATGAAGTCCTTTTTACCTCTAGCTAACTTTGGAATGCTTCAAAGGGCCCCTGAAACATCCCAAAGAGAGATATATACTAGGTTAATTTTGTACATTAAGTTACATGGGAAGTATTGTCAAATGAGTAATAAATCTTAGGTTTTAGTGCATGGTAAATGTTATTAATATAGATATTCTAGAAATTATATGGAGTTCCTAAAATTCTGATATGTTCTGGTAAAATGTTATCAGTCATAATTTTAGTTATTATCTATCGTAAAGGGTTATATGTTACAGCAGTAACCAAGTTTCTTTGTCAGTTGCATTGTAATTACATTCTGAATGTGCCTTCTTAAGTCTTTTGTCAGTAGAGACACTTAACAGTTTCATTCTAATGCTTTTGCAAAAATGCTTCCTCTTCAAGAAGATTTATAAAAAGGACTCTTGGATAAATGTAAGTTTCTGACTTTCAGACCATAATACTGAACTGGGTAAGAAATTAAGAATCCTAATGAGAAACCTGATGGCTTCATGAACTCTTAACAAAAAGTTAGTTACACAAGACTGAGTGAACTGGTGAACATGGTTATACATTTTATGGTTTCTATCTGAAAAATTACTGGTTTAAATCTGTGTTTTCCAGGTGTAAGGAAAACTTTCCTCTCAAACTAATTATGACTTACAGTAATTTGGTAAATTATACTTTGTAAGCAGGATTGAAACACTTATTTTTATCTCTATCTGCTCCCTCCAGAGGTTGGAACCTCTTAGGTTCCCAGCAGCTTTATCAGATAAATTAGGAATGTTACCTCACTAACAGGTATAGAAAACTTAAGGCATTTTGGGGACCTTGAAAAGGGAGGAATTCACCTAAATTTGTTAGGTGAAATCTGTGATAAGCCCTTGGCATGACTTTCCTAGCCCTGAGAAGTCTTTTAAAAGTCCAGTCTGAGACTTCTTATAAAGTTTCAGTCAGCAAAAGCCTACATGATCAATTATAGTTATATAAATAATTAACAAGTTTATTGAGACCAGATTTATTTTGCAAACTAATTAGTCTTAATTTGGTTATATTTGGTAGCAATGAGGGTAATTTTAGAAAGAAAATGTTTCAATGAATGTTGAATCCCAGTTTTGTTAATGGAGGTCTATATTTACTAACTTCCCAGACAGTCCCTTGCTGTTACATTATATTAATGTAAAGTTAAATTGAATTATTAAAAGGACACTCTAAGTTTGTTCCTAAAGCATATCTCAATACTCTGTCTTAGGATGAAGATCAGATGTCCCACGACCTGCAGCCAGGGAACTATGTATATTGGAAAAGACATCATTTAAAGGATTCACTACAACCCAGATGGAAAGGCCCTCACCAGGTACTCTTAACTAGCTCATGTGTAGAAAAACTAAAGGGAATTCACTCTTGGATTCATATTTCCCACTTAAAAAGGGTCCCTGCACTGGACTGGTGTATAGAGAGGACTGCTGACCTCAAACTCACCTTTAAATGATGCTCAAACTGAGGAAACTACACTTACACCGGAATGAGAAGACAACATCAGAAGTAGACAGCTTACCCAAGATGCTGGACCTGACTCATATGATCATTTATAATGTTTTCTTGACTTCTTGGATCTTTGCATATAAATCAAATGTTTTTTTATATGATGGACATGATCCTATGCTAGTTTTAAAAATTAATCCAATTGTTGGGTTTGTGGCCAATTACCTGTTTCTAATACTTCTGGATTACCCTGGTGGATTTCCCTACTCCAAGGCTTTAATTGGATGGCCCTTAGAAATTTATTTTAGAAGAAAGAAATTATAGTCCTGTTTAGGGGATCCCCTCACCTAGACAATTAATAATACCTGCTCTGACACTGGCCATAAAAAAAAGGAATTTTCCTCTAAAGTTACTCAAGCTCAATCAGAGCAACAAGCAAAATTTCAGCCAAGGAATAAAACCTCCCACAATTATGGGATGGATTTATGTGGTTAACAACAGTCTATGGTCATTTACATTTTAACGCCTCCCTTTATCTTGGAAACAATTAAGTTGTACTAGGATAACCAGCCTAGTAACACTAGGAAATTGGGCTGGGAGCCTCATGGACAGTGTCAAAGTATAATTTACCTGAAAGGTAAAGATTGGTACAGAACAGACTAAGTCAGACGACTTGAGGATATACTGGGCTGCACCTAATGGAAGTTCCTGGCTTAATTTTCACTTATGACTTTGGTAATACTGCTAGTTATGTTACTTGTAGTTTGCCTGTTTTGCAAGATTGTTGTTTCTTGCATTACCAAATGTGTGACTGAGCCTCCAAAAAAAACACATAGTTTTATATGAGATCAATGATTGTAATAATGTAACTCTAGATATGGGAAGATGCAACAAGACATAATTTTTTCCTGGACCATAACAGACTAGGAATACAGGTGGTCTAGAGACCTTTGTTGATAAGACCCAGCCCAGTAATAGCACACTGAGTGGCCTATCAGTGAAATCTTTGCCACACCTAGGAATCAGCCTTCCTAGCATCATGGGATGAAATGGTCATGAAATGCCTCCCAAAGCATGGTTGAATTTATGACCATGAGGGGGCCCTGTCAACTACAAATTGGCATTTTCCATTGGCACTTGCAATCTACCTCTACAAGGCTTAAGTCATGTGCTGCTGCAGCTGCTGACTTTTAACAGCCCTGAAAGGAGTTCAGATGGAGAGCAGAAATGAGGCACTCTGTGCTCTGGGAAAAACTGGCAGAACAGGTCTTCAGATAGTTAGATATTTTCAGGAGCCAATTTTATAAGCCCAATTCTTGTATCTCCTCATATTTAGAAAAGCACTAAAATCCTTCATGATGACCACTGCCCCTTGTGTCTAGCAGTAACCTTCACAAGACTAGCAGAAACCTTCTGCAAAACATATGTGCTTGATTGCAAGTATTCCCCCTTCACTAAAATCTCATATATACTGACATTCCCCCCCTGCCTCCTCGGAGCAGTTTCTCAGAGCTATCTGGGATGCTGTCTCCCGGGCTGCAGTCCTCATTTTGCCCCAAATAAAACTTAACTCGCAACTCTAACTTTGTGCATTTTTTTAACTTGATAATACCGATGAGTATAATTGCTAGATCGCATAGTAAAAAATATGTTTAGTTTTGTAAAAAACTGCCAAACTCTATTCCAAAGTGGAATTACCATTTTTCATTCCCAGCAGCAATGAACAAGAATTTGTTTTCCTACATCCTTGTCAGTATTTAATTTTGTTAATGTTTTGGATTTTAGACATTTTTTAACAGGTGTGTAGTGGGAAAACTTTTTTTAAAAGGGGATAAAATGAACAAATGGAAATACTAGAAATAGAAAAAATCCGATATCTGAAATAAGAAAATTAGACCAACTAAGGTAATGGTGGAGTAGTTTGATTGGAATTATCCTCCCACAGAATAGAATTATAAAATATGGGCAAAATATACAAAACTAAACCACTATTTGAAGGCAATGAAAAAATGAACAAAATCAGGCAAAATCTGTAAAAACATTGTGATGATTAATTTTATGTGTCAGCTTGGGATTCCCAGATAGCTGGAAAAACATTATTTCTGGGGGTGTCTGTAAAGGTGTTTCTTGAAGAGATTAGCATTTGTTGGTTTTTTGTTTTTAATTTTTTTTGGAGTAAATTGATTTACAATGTTGTGTTAGTTTCAGGTGTACAGAAAAGTGAATCAGTTATACATATACATATATCCACTCTTTTTTAGATTCTTTTCCCATATAGGTTATTACAGAGTATTGAGTAGAGTTCCCTGTGCTATATGGTAGGTCCTTATTAGTTATCTATTTTACATACAGTCATGTGTATATGTCAATCCCAATCTCCCAATTTATGAGATTAGTATCTGAATTTGTAGATGAGTAAAGAAGATCACCCTCACCAATGAAGGGTGGACAACATTCAGTATGCTAAAAGCATTAAGGAACAAAAAGGTGAAGAAAGGACTAATTTATTCTTGTTGCTTGACCTGGGACATCAACTTCTTCTGCACTAGGACATGGATGCTCCTACTTCTAGATTCAGATTCAGACAGGTTTTCAGGCATCAGACTAGGACTGAATTACACCACCAACATTCCTAGTTCTCCAATTTGCAGATGGCAGATTGTGGGACTCCTCAGCCTCCATAATTGTGTAAGTCAATTCATATATCTATCTATACCTTTATCTATATCTATATCTTTGTCCTTCTGGTTGTTTCTCTGGAGAACCCTAATACATGCATCTATCTTTGAAAGTCAGGAATTCTGCTTGGGGAGATTTAAGAGTGTGCAGCTTTTTACTTTAGGTCACTCATCAATTTACTCACACTAAGAGGTGGCAGAAAAGTCATAGCTTTACTTACTTGTGGTTCATTAGGAAAGAGCTCAGGGCTGGCAGAGAAGTCAAGAATTAAGGTGAAGGAGTCCCACTGCACGTGAAAATGTCTACAAGATAGACTATTTACTGGACCATAAAACAAGTCTCAACAAATTTCCCAAGATTGAAACCGTACAAGAATGCTCTCTGAAATAAAGAAATTAAATTAAAAACCAATAAGATAGATAGGCAAACCACAAATATTGGGAATACACTTTTAAATAAAGCATGTATCAAAGAATAAGTCACAAGTGAAACCAGAAAATGTTTCAAACAAAATGATAAGGAGAATACAAAATATTAAAATTTATAAAATTCAGTTAAAGCATTATTTAGAGGAAAACTTATAGCTTTAAATGTTTATATTAGAAACGAAGACAAGCTTAGATTTAATGATCTAAGATTCCATTTTAAAAGCTACCAAAAAAGGAGCAAATTAAATACTTAGAAGTAATAAAAAGCAGAAATCAATGAAATGTCCACAAATGAAGAATTCTTTTTTAAGAATTTAAAGAAAACTTTAAAGTTTTTTAATAATTATAATAATAAAATTAATTGCTCTGAAATAAAAGAAGCAGATTCCTAATATCATGAAAAAGAGTAAGTATCCATCCCACAGCTATCAAAATAATAATAAGAATATATTACAAATGCCAAAAAATACAGCAACTTAGATGAACTGGATAAATTCCTTTCAAAACACTGCTTAGCAAAACTGATAAATATATGTTACCCTAGAGTTTTCAAGGAAATTGTATTTATTTTCAAACCCTCCACACAAAGAAACTAGGAGACATATACAGCCTTATTAGTAAATTCTAGCAAATATTTTAAAAGGAAATAATAAAAAATTTATACACACAGTCAGAAAATAGAGAAATAATACACATTCTCAATTCATTATGTAATGCCAGTGAGGTTCTGACACCAATCCCTGGCAAAGACATTACATGAAAAGAAAATTATGGACTTAGCAATGTTAGCAATGTGTAAAATCGATAGTACAGCATGACCATGTAGGGCCAAATCTCAAAGGAGGGGGGGATTTTTACATGAGTATAGAAACGTATTGATTGGAACTGGCAATTAAGAACCAAGTAACATGAAGATATCTTAGTATGTAGAAACTTAATATAAACATCTAAGACCATAAAATACAAGGTTCTTAACATTTTCTTCACTTGCTAAACACTTAGCATAGTTCTGAACATATAGAAGGGACTCAGTAAATGTCTATGCTTCAGTGAACTGGTTAAAAGTTTATTTCTTGTCAGTTATAAAGACTTTCATGTTTCAAATGCCAACCATCTGACATCAATGATCAGTAAAGTCACCTATGGTCTCCTTTGAATTTACCAATGATAGAAATATTGCTGTAGGAAAGAAAAATTGATTATTATATCTTTAAAAAGTCAAATATAGGGGCTTCCCTCTTGGTGCAGTGGTTGAGAGTCCGCTTGCCGATGCAGGGGACATGGGTTCATGCCCCGGTCCAGGAAGATCCCACATGCCACGGAGTGGCTAGGCCCGTGAGCCATGGCCACTGAGCCTGTGCAGCCGGAGCCTGTGCTCTGCAACGGGAGAGGCCACAACAGTGAGAGGCCTGTGTACCACAAAAAAAAAAAAAAAGAAAAGAAATCAAATATAAATTTTTGATAAGATGAATTTAATACATATGTACTTTAACTGTAATATCAAACGAATCCTTTTAATAGAGAAAAGAGAGCTTGTGTTAAAAAAAATTTTTAAGAGGGTTATTTAAATTTTTTCCATTACTAAAATAGTTAAAGTACATTTAAAAATTTTAATATTTGAGAAAACTTTAGTTTTGTCACCATTCTAACAAAACCATAGATGGTTTATTGATGCACTTCCTTCCAGAGATTTAAAATTAATAATTATTTACATAATGGTTACTAACTGTACATAGAAGTGTTTCATATTTTAAAAACATTTATTGTAAATGCAAAAAAAATATTTAAAAGCCTTTACAATAAAATGTTTAATTTAGAGAAGTATATGCATTTAGAAAGAGGTCTACTAACTTGCTCATTGGTGCATTTGAACATAGTGCACTTTGAAATAGAACATTTATATAAGAGCATGCTATAAGTAAATAACCAAATACTTAAACTATTTTAAAATATAATAGGTGTTTTAGATTGATCAAAGTTTTAATCCAGCCAGAGAGCGTCTTTTTTTTTCTATTTTTAATTTCAGTTAACATCATAGACTGATTTTGTTACCTGCTGAGCTACCAAATTAGTATTTGAACAGCCTTCAGATATCATTAAATTTAGTTTAAAATATTTAATACTTCACTATAAAAAAAAAAGAGTCTGTACACGTTTACTTTTGACAATCAAGAGGTCCATCTGCTCTCTAGAATTTGAAAACTTGAATGATCACTACTAGAAAAATGACTTCAAATATAGGCCTTGTGGTACACAGAATTCCAAGATGGCTTTCAAATTTCCCCACCCCTGGTGTACACACTCCTTCTCCCAGTAATTGAATCAAACAGTAGTATAAATACTGGTGTGAAGTCATTTTGCAGGTATAATTAAGGTCTGAAATCAGTTGACCTTAAGATACAGAGATTATCTGTGTGGACTGATCTAATTAAATGAGCAGTGTTTTCTCCAGCTGGTCACAGAAGGAGAAATCAGAGAGGCATGCTCAGACTGGCCTGGAAGAAAGCAAAGATTCATGCAGTGGACTGCTTATTAGCCCATATGTGGACTACATATGAGACTTGCTATGGGCAAAGAATTATGGGCAGCCTCCATCAGTTGAGAGAGGTTCCAGGCTGACAGCCAGCAAGAACACAGAGACCTCAAACAGATGACTACAGGTAACTGAATTCTGCCTACAGCCAGTTACTTGGAAGAGGATCTCAAGCATTTAATGAGAATATAGTACACCCAACACTGATGTCAGCTTTGTGAGACTCTGAACAGAGAACTGAATTAACCATAACCAGATTTCTGCCCTGGGTGAGCTAATAAATAGGTGGTTTGATAAAAATGATAAGTCTAAAATTATAGCTTTTCTTGAACTTACCAAATTTTATTTAAATTTTGTTTCAATTATTTTATGAGATACACTTATCATGCTTCTTTCCTTCCCTTCATTCAATATCCATACATGTAAAGGCCCAGGCAAAGTGTTTAACACCCTTCAACTGACCAGGAAATAACTGTTATAACAAAGTTTGCCTGGTGCTATGTTAGGCTTTCCAAGACAAATCTGACTAAAATTCAGTCTTCTCTTTACCTGTCACCACACAAGTAACAAATGTTTTGAACATCTATTTTGTTTTTTATCTTTTATTTTTTTTAATTAAAGTATAGTTGCTGTACAATATCATATAAGTTAGAGGTGTACAATATAGTGATTCACACTTTTAAAGGTTATATTACTTTTACTATTATTATAAAATATTGACTATATTCCCCGTGTTGTACAATGTATCCTTGTATCATATTTTATACCTAATAGTTTGTACCTCTTACTCCCCTGCCCTATATTGCTCTTCCCCCTTTCCCTCTCCCCATTGCTAACCACCAGTTTATTCCCTATATCTGTGAATTTTCTTCTTTTTTGATTTATTCACTGGTTTGCTGTATTTTTAGATTCCACATATAAGTGATATCATACAGTATTTGTCTTTGTCTGACTTATTTCACTTAGCATAATGCCCTCCAAGTCCATTCATGTTGCTGCAAATGGCAAAATTTAGTTCTTTTTCATGGCTGAGTAATATTCCTGTGTGTGTGTGTGTGTGTGTGTGTGTGTGTGTGTGTGTGTGTGTGTATGTGTGTGTGTGATATATAATGTATATATATTATATAATACATACATCTTCTTCATCCATTTATCCATTGATGGACACTTAGGTTGCTTCCATATCTTGGCAACTATAAATAATGGTGTTACAAACATCAGGGTGTATGTATCTTTTCGAATTAGTGCTTTTGTTTTTTTCAGATATATACCCAAGAGTGGAATTGCTGAACATTTTTAATAGATGTACTACTGCCATTTCTATATGTGGCTCTCCTCAGATTCCTAAATAAAATTCTAGAATGCCATGTATCATCCATTTCATTTTATTTTTGAAGAAATCTTTTTACTCCTTCCTAGCTTTAAAGTTATATAAGACTAGCAAAGATAATTTTAATGTCACTTCTAATTCTAGAGTCTGAGTGAAAATATGTTTTTAAAAAATGATTTTATTTAAAAATTCAGTTGGTGACCATATAATTGGAATGTTGTGAGTAAGTTGTACAATGGACTGATTTTTCTTTGAAAAATTCCCAGATGATTGCATAATTTTCTTTTAAATTTTTTCTTCCCTATATGATTGGCAGAGTAAAGAGAATTCAGCATAACTGTTCATGTTGTTATGAAGTATAGAAGTTAGTTGAGAGTTAAAGATCTAGTTAGAAAGACCTGCATTAAATTCCCTGCTTCATATTTTCCTACCTGGTTACTTTTGACAAGTTACTTATCTTCACAAAACCTGTTTCTTTGTCTGTAAAATGGGCATAATACAAGTACATATCTCCTCACATGGTGAAAAAAACTCCTGATGCTTGGATAAGTATAGTGATTGACAATGTTAAATAACTAATATGTAGAAGAACTGGTACTAATACTCTGCTCTTACTTAAACTTACAGCACAGTGAAATGAGTGAGGGGGAGGTCAAGATGGCAGAATAGGAGGACCCAGAGTTCACCTCTCCCCACAAGTACATCAAGAATACATCTACAAGTGGAACAATTTGCACAGAGTACCTGCTGAACACTAGAAGAGGACCTCGGACAACTAAAAGGACAAGAAAAGATCCCAGCATAACCAGGTAGGTTGAAACAGAGAAAAGATAGAAAAAGGAAAGAGGAAACAGGATGGGACCCGCACCCCTGTGGAGAGCTGAAGGAGAGGAGATGTTCCTGCACCCACGGAAGCCCTCTCACTGGTGGGAGATCAGTGAAGATAGAAGGGGAGCTTTGGAGACTATCGAAGGAAAGTGCAACAGCTGGTCTATGGCAGGCCAGACAGAGCCGACTTACGGATGGCCCGTGCCACACACCTACGAGTCCCAGCCTGAGATGGGGATGTCCTACAGTGCTGACAGGGGCTAAGTACTGTAATGTGGGGTTTATAGAGCAGACCTGGGGAGAGGACTGCTATTGGCTGCACAGAGACAGCCTGAGGGGATGGGAGTGATGAGCTCCACAACCAGGAATGCTCCTGGAAGAAGCCCGGACTGCCATAGAAGCGAGTCACCATGGTTGAGTGACGTGCGAAAGGTAGGGATGCCATCATCTCTCTCCCCACACACCAGTCCCTACCTCCGCAGGCATTAGGAGGGGCTCCCACCAAAGAGAGTGTACACGCCCCAGTCAGTGCTGCCTTCCCTCCTCCTGCCTGAGCAAGCATGCATGCCCCAGTCGGTCACCACCACTTGCCAGCTCCTGCCTCTGCAGTTACTAGAAGGGGCTCCCACCAAATACAAAAATAAACTCAAAATGGATTAAAGACCTAAACATAAGGCCAGATACTATAAAACTCTTAAAGGAAAACATAGGCAGAACACTCTGACATAAATCAGAGCAAGATCTTTTTCAATCCACCTCCTAGAGTAATGAAAATAATAACAAAAATAAACAAATGGGATCTGACTAAACTTAAAAGCTTTTGCACAGCAAAGGAAACCATAAACAAAACGAAAAGGCCACCCTCAGAATGGGAGAAAATATTTGCCAATAAGTCAAATGATAAGAGATTAACCTCCAAAATAAATAAACAGCTCAATATCAAAAAAGTAAATAACCCAACCAAAAATTGGGTCTAATTTCTAGGAATAAGCCTACCTAAGGAGACAAAAGACCTGTACGCAGAAAATTATAAGACACTGATGAAAGAAATTAAAGATGATGCAAATAGATGGAGAGATATACCATGTTCTGGGATTGGAAGAATCAACATTTTGAAAATGATTCTACTACCCAAAGCAATCTACAGATTCAATGCAATCCCTATCAAACTACCACTGGCATTTTTCACAGAACTAGAACAAAAAAATTCACAATTTGTATGGAAACACAAAAGACCCCGAATAGCCAAAGCAATCTTGAGAATGAAAAATGGAGCTGGAGGAATCAGGCTCCCTGACTTCAGACTATACTACAAAGCTACAGTAATCAAGACAGTATGGTACTGGCACAAAAGCAGAAATATAGATCAATGGAACAGGATAGAAAGCCCAGAGATAAACCCACACACTTATGGTCACCTTATCTTTGATAAACGAGGCAGGAATGTACAGTGGAGAAAGGACAGCCTCTTCAATAAGTGGTGCTGGGAAAGCTGGACAGGTACATGTAAAAGTATGAGATTAGATCACTTCTTAACACCATACACAAAAATAAGCTCAAAACGGATTAAAGACCTAAATGTAAGGCCAGAAACTATCAAACTCTTAGAGGAAAACATAGGCAGAACACTCTATGACACAAATCACAACAAGATCCTTTTTGACCCTCCTCCTAGAGAAATGGAAATAAAAACAAAAATAAACAAATGGGACCTAATGAAACTTCAAAACTTTTGCACAGCAAAGGAAACCATAAACAGGACCAAAAGACAACCCTCAGAATTGGAGAAAATATTTTCAAGTGGAGCAACTGACAAAGGATTAATCTCCAAAATTTATAAGCAGCTCATGCAGCTCAATAACAAAAAAACAACCACCCAATCCAAAAATGGGCAGAAGACCTAAATAGACATTTCTCCAAAGGAGATACAGACTGCCAACAAACACATGAAAGAATGCTCAACATCATTAATCATTAGACAAATGCAAATCAAAACTACAGTAAGATATCATCTCACACCAGTCAGAATGGCCATTATCAAAAAATCTAGAAACAATAAATGCTGGAGAGGGTGTGGAGAAAAGGAACAGTATTGCACTGCTGGTGGGAATGTGAATTGGTACAGCTACTATGGAGAACAGTATGGAGGTTCCTCAAAAAACTAAAAATGGAACTACCATATGACCCAGCAATCCCACTACTGGGCATATACCCTGAGAAAACCATAAATCAAAAAGAATCATGTACCAAAATATTCATTGCAGCTCTATTTACAATAGCCCGGAGATGGAAATAACCTAAGTGTCCATCATCAGAAGAATGTATAAAGAAGATATGGCACATATATACAATGGAATATTAGCCATAAAAAGAAACGAAATTGAGCTATTTGTAATGAGGTGGATAGACCTAGAGTGTGTCATACAGAGTGAAGTAAGTCAGAAAGAGAAAGACAAATACCGTATGCTAACACATATATATGGTATTTAAGAAAAAAAAAAATGTCATGAAGAACCTAGGGGTAAGACAGGAATAAAGACACAGACCTAGTAGACCATGGACTTGAGGATATGGGGAGGGGGAAGGGTAAGCTGTGACAAAGCAAGAGAGAGGCATGGACATTTATACACTACCAAATGTAAGGTACATAGCTAGTGGGAAGCAGCTGAATAGCACAGGGAGATCTGCTCAGTGCTTAGTGACCATCTGGAGGAGTGGGAAAGAGAGAATGGGAGGGAGGGAGATGCAAGAGGGAAGAGATATGGAAATATATGTATATGTATAACTTATTCACTTTGTTATAAAGCAGAGACTAACACACCATTGTAAAGTAATTATACTCCAATAAAGGTGTAGAAAAATAAATAAATTAAATTGGGTCTATTAGAAGATCTAAATAGGCATTTCTCCAGAGAAGACATACAGGTGGCCAAGAGGCACATGAAAATATGCTCAACATCACTAATCATTACAGAAATGCAAATCAAAGCTGCAATGAGGTATCACCTCACAGTGATCAGAATGGCTATCATCAAAAATGTCTACAAACAATTAATACTGTGGCAGAGGGGACAAAAAGGAACCCTCCTACACTGTTGGTATGAATGTAAACTAGTACAGCCACTATGGAGAACAGTATGGAGGTTCTTTAAAAGAAACTAAAAATAGAACTACCATATGATCTAGCACTCCCACTCCTGGAAATATATCTGGAGAAAACCATAATTTGAAAGATACACGCACCCCAGTGTTCATTGCAGCACTATTTACAATAACCAGGACATGGAAGCAACCTAAATGTCCATCAACAGAGGAATGGATAAAGAAGATGTGGTACATATATACAATGGAATATTACTTAGCCTTAAAAAGAATCAAATAATGCCATTTGCAGCAATATGGATGGACCTAGAGATTGTCATACTGAGTGAGGTAAGTCAGACAGATATCATATAATATCACTTATATGTGGAATCTAAAACAAGGGGTACAAATGAACTTATCTACAAAACAAAAATAGAGATACAGATGTAGAAAATAAACATATGGTTACCAGGGGGTAAGTGGGAGCATAAATTGGAAGATTGGGATTGACATATGCACAGGATATATAAAATAGATAACTAATAAGGACCTACTCTATAGCACAGGGAACTCTACTCAATACTCTGTAATAGCCTATATGGAAAAGAATCTAAAAAAGAGTGGATATATGTTTATGTATAGCAAATTGACTTTGCTGTACACCTGAAGCAAATACAACATTGTAAATCAACTATACTCCAATAAAAATTAAAAAATAATAAAATAATAACAAAACAAATGAGCATCTCAAACATTTAAAGCACAGTGTCTTTTTTCCTGTTATAATAAATAATCCATTTTACTTTCATATTCATAGTAAATAATAATTGTTAATTAAAATAATTTTATTAATGCCTATTTATGTCATATAAACTCTAGGGTCATGATTGAAGTGTGTTAGGAGCTTTTATTATTCCTTCTATGGATAGGCAGTCATCTGACCACTTAAGAGAGCTATAGTGAAGTAGAGATGACTTTGCTTCTTGGTCCTAGGGTCAAGTGTATAGGTAAAGACAATGACAAAGAAATTACATCTATGTCTCTATTAGTGAAGAGATGTGGAGCTTTAAGCACTGTAGTGTTTCAGAAATGCAGCCCTCTCAGATAACTTCAATAATTGGGTTTTCAAAATGATGATACTACCCAAAGCAATCTACAGATTTAATGCAATCCTTATCAAAATACCCATGACATTTTTTACAGAACCAGAACAATCCTAAAATTCATGTGGAACCACAAAAGACCCCAAATTGCCATAGCAAACTTGAGAAAAAGAACAAATCTGGAAGTATCACCCTCCCAGATTTCAGACTATAATACAAAGCTATAGTAGTCAAAACAGCACAGCACTGACACAAGAACAGACACAGAGATCAATGGAACAGAATAGAGAACCCAGAAATAAACCCATACATCTGTGGTTGATTAATCTGTAACAAAGGAGGAAGAATATGCAATAGAGAGAAGACAGTGTCTTTAACAAGTGATGCTGGGAAAACTGGACAGCTACATATAAAACAATGAGATTAGAGCATCACCTCACACCAGATACAAAAATAAACTCAAAATGAGTTAAGGATGTAAGTGTAAGACCTGAAACCATAAAATTCCTAAAAGAGAACATAGGCAGAACTCTCTTTGACATGAATAGTAGCAATATTTTTTTTTGGATCTATCTCCTAAAGCAAAAGAAATAAAAGCAAAAATAAACAATTAAATTAAACTTAAAAGCTTTTGCATAGCAAAGGGAACTACCTAGCAAACAAAAAGGCAACCTATGGAATGGAAATAAATATTTTCAAATAATATGACCAACAAAGGGTTAATAGCCAAAATATATAAACAGTTCAATATCAAAAGAAATAACGAACCAAATCAAAAAATGGGGAAGACCTGAATAGACAGTTTTCCAAAGAAAACATACAGATGGCTAATAGGCACATGAAAAATGCTCAACATCACTAATTATTAGAGAAATGCAAATCAAAACCACAATGAAATATCACCTCACAACTGTCAGAATGGCTATCACCAAAAGCCTACAAATAACAAATGCTGGCAAGGATGTGGAGAAAGGGGAACACTCATGCATTGTTGGTGGGAATGTAAATTGGTGCAGCCATTGTGGAAAACAGTATGGACGTTCCTCAAAAAACTAAAAATAGAATGACCATATGATCCAGCAATTCCACTCCTGGGTATATATCCAAAGAAAATGAAAACACTAATTAGAAAAGATACATGCACCCCAATGTTCATAGCAGCACTATTTACAATAGCCAATATAGAGAAGCAACACAAATGTCCATCAGCAAATGAATGGATAAAGCAGTTGTAGTATACGTAGACATATACTACATCTGCTTTATCTATAGCAGTAAGCCAGTCAGTAATATTGTATGGAATATTACTCAGCCATAAAAAATAATAAAATTCTGCCACTTGCAGCAATGTTCATGGACCTAGAGAATATTATGTTTAATGAAGTAAGTCAGAGAAAGACAAATACTGTTTGATATCACTTATATGCAGAATTTAAAAAAATACAAATAAATGTATATGCAAAACAAACAGACTCACAGATATAAAACAAACTAATGGTTACCAGAGGGGAGAGGCAAATGCGGAGGGGTAAATTACTATATAAAACAGATAAGCAGCAAGTGTATATTATGTGACACAGGGAATTATATAAATTATCTTATAATAAACTTTAATGGAGTTTAATCTGTAAATATACTGAATTTCTATGGTGTACACATGAAATAAACATAATATTGTAAATCAATTATAGTTCAATAAAAATTTTGAATAACTAAATTGGGTTTTCAGAAAATAAATTAGTTTTAATAGAATGTATTTTATGTTCTTTAATTAGGAGAGATTGTCTAAAATTTAGAAAATGTCTGTGAATATTATACATGTTAAAAGTAGGAAAAAAACTACACAGAAATTTAAATAGGTACTAGATAAGATTTTAATATTGTTTGAATCAAAATTGCCACTGGAGATCCTTCTGAAATTGTTCCATGAAAAGAAACATTACCCAAGGAAAAAAAACAATTGATTAATCACTCACAATATTATAGGTATTTTACCTACATTAATTTAATATTCACAGTAACAAAAGCTTGTGTCATTTTCCTTAAGTTTTCAGATGTTCAGGAAATGTTACATACCTGATAAGTGTCAGAATGGGGTTTTCAATCCCATTCAATATGACTTCCAAGTCCATGCTCTTTCCACTTCACCAAGTTTCCAAAATAACCATGCCCTTTCAGATACAAAATGATGCAACTCTGAGAATAAACTAAGCATACTGACAGATAAAGACTGTTTTCTGAGGAATGCTTTAAATAGAAGGACATCTAAGAAAAAAATTGAATTTCAATGAAACAATATATTCCTCCCGAATTTTATTTCCAACTTTCAATTTTTGGTCTCAAACAGATATTTTAAGTAGAAAACAAGGTGGTCTCTGACAGTCAAATTTTTACTGACCAGGGTTTTTGGCCTTCCTTAATCAATATAAATTGATAAGAGGTCAGACAAGAAATTCAGGCAAGGGTTTAATGGGGCTCCTACTGCAGCAGGAGAGAGTGAGAACAAGTAAAATATTTCCTTGCTTGTTCCCTGAGTGCAGGGGCAAGCTGGTTCCTCATATGGGGTGAGGGTAGAGGTGGATCCAGGGGTTAGGGCAGAGGTGTGGCTTAGATGGTCTGCCCACCCCTTTGGTGGTGTTGGGTGCAGGAGGCATGTGCACTATGCTACTTTTGCTCCCAGTACCCTGTTTTTGCTCCCGACTCTTCAGAAGTGACTGTTGGGTTTTTGGTCTTTTTGTATCTTGTTGTCCATAATTTGCCCCAACTGTGCATGTGTACAGTTATGTTTAGTCCCTTATAGTTTCTTTGTATTCTGTTGGAAATGTTTATCCAGGTGCAAGCACTGCAGCAAAGTGGTCCATGTCCCAGGTCCCAGCCTGTCTCAAAATGGCATAGGAAACACAATAAAGAATTAACATTTGAGTCAGCTACAGGCTATCATCTGTGTGCTATTTTAAAATAATACAATGTTAATATAATCTGTAAATTTATATTACAGATAAGCACAGAGCCTTAGTGCTCTGTTGTCTGTGCTTAGTCATGCTGGCTCGGCACTTTGTAAAAAGAATGTTGCCTATAGCCTAAAAATATATGATAACCCATTTTCAAGGATCTGCCTCCCAGGCTTGACCTTTAAAGGTATAATGCATTCCTTCATATAGAGACAAAAAGTTCAGAACAGAGAATAACATTTGTCTTGTTGGAGGTTTACAGGAACATCTTGACTAGACTTATGTGGCCAACTACAAGAACAAAGGATTATCACATCCCCTCTGAGGTTTGGCCTGCACCAAGAAGTTTACAACAACCAGCAACATCCCCTCTCCTTTTAATATAAAAGAAGCCTGAATTCTAACTCTGGTAAGATGGTTCTTTGGGCCTCTAGTCCATCATCTTCTCAGTCTGCTGGTTTTCCAAATAAAGTTGCTATTCCTTGCCCCAACACCTGATCTCTCACGAGCAGTATGAACTTGGACTCAGTAACACCCTCACACATGGTAAAAAATTATTCCTAACTTTTTTAGTTAACTCCTTTGGCTAACTACATTTAGAATCTAAATCATCCTGGCAGGCTCCTCAGGAGGTTCTGCAGGGCAGAATCAGGGGTTTATATTTTTGTGGTGATGGCAAGTTACATGCAGCACCTTCTCTGATTTTTTTACTAAGACATCATAAAATCTGATGTATTCAGAGGGGTATAATTTTGCGATCTCAATCAATCACTTTTCTAGGTATTGAAGCATTTTCAGATATCCTTTGTGAAAAGAATCTTGTTTTTGCTTATATTACCAAGAAGGGAAGATGCCATGTGCAGATGAAATACACCAGAAAACATGATCCAGGCTACACAGCCACCATATTGGAAAATCAACACTGCCCATGGTCATGTGGTTCCCACAATATAACAATGTTTCCTAAATCAGCAACATAAGATGTAAACAACCAGAAAGTAAGATCTTATGTCTGCTTTTTAAAGCCTAGCAAAAGCCTAGCTAAAAGACATAATATTTAGAATAAAATTTAGGAAAACTACAGTTCCAAAATGAGGTGATTATGAGCCCCATCTGGCAAGTTTTTAAAAGACCAATTCCTGGGCCTCACTCACCACCTATAAAATTAGAATATCTCTTTGATGGACCTGGGAAACTCTTCTATTTAATGTTACCCAGGTGAAACTGATGATCAGTCAGATTTGAGAGCAACCCTTTAAGAACCCTTCTCTAGATATAACAAATTCTAGCTTGTTAGTCTTTGTATTTGAAACACAATGGTCTAGCTCTTCAGAACATCCTCTTTTCTGTCCTGTCATGTCTTCAACTACAATGAAATTATCCCTCTAGAACAATCATATGAAATCTACTTCTACATTCAGAGTAAAACTGTAATAAGAAAGAACAAATCAGACTCCATATCTGTTACTTTTACTTTAAACTTTGTATTCTACTGCTTTTGCTACAAGTTAATCACTAGAGGGATGTTGCCTGTAGCTTAAAGTATACAAGATGGCCTATCTCCTAGAACACTGCTTCCCATGCCTGAGCTAAAATATCTTTGTTTAGCTCACAGGAAACATCCTGACTAGGCCCATCTGTGAATGGCTTCTTCAGGAAAGAAGAAATTAACATATCACCTCCAGAATAAAGCAGAAACCAGGAAGTATTTGCAACTACTTATCACCTTTTTTAACTTTACATCCTCACCTCCCCCTCTTTGTTCTGTAAAAGAATCTCACATCCAAACTTGGGCAAAATGGTTCATTGGGACTCTAGTCCACAATCTTCTCAGCCTGCTGGCTTTCTGAATAAAGTCACTATTCCTTGCCTTAACAATTTTTCTCTTGATATATTGGCCTGTCGTATTGTTGTGTGGTGAGCATTAGAACTTTGGACTTGGTAATGAAACTATCCATTATGCTACTTAATATCCATAATATGAAATCTTGAGACTTTTTAGAATATGATATCGAAAATAATTATCTTTTTTGCTGATAAACTGACATGTTTCCACCTTTTGTATAATAAGAATGATTATATTGCTTCTTGGTTCCTTTTTGTTTGACTTGTCAGGTATCTCAGACTTAATTTTTATTCTGAGACACAGAAACTTTACATTTTAGGACTGGTATTTTGCTTTCTCTTTTTTTCTTATTCCTGAATACCCCATTTACATCTCCGTTCATTGACCTTATTATACAAAGCATCTGTATAACAGCTTGAATTTTTATAGTTTCTATTATATATCAGTAACTATGTTAAGTGCTTTATATAAAATATTTCATGCTTATGTCTTAGTCTGTTCTGTTTAAGCTGCTATAACAAAATTCCGGAGACTGTGTGGCTTATAAACAAAAATTTATTTCTCATCTTCCTGGAGACTAATAAGTCCAAGACCAAAGCACCAGTAGATTCAGTGTCAGGTGAGGACCCTTTTCCTTGTTCAGATGGGCACTGCCCTCATATAGTGAAAAGGGACAAGGGAGTTCTCTGGATCTCTTTTATCCAAACACTAATCCTATTCATGAAGGCAGAGACCTCCAAATTAAACCACCTCCAAATATCATCACAATAGCGATTAGGATTCAGCATATGAATTTTTGGGGGGACACAGACATTCAATCTACAGCACATAACAAACCTTAAAGATAGATATTATCATCAACTGATCTTTCAACTGAGAAAATTGGTTTAAATAAAGAAATTAAATATCTTTCCCAGAGTCATGCTCTTAGTAATTAGCACATATACAGCTTGAATACAGAGCCAGTTCTCTTGTCTGCAGTTGTATCTTCCTTTTAAGATGATTCTTTTTTTGTCTTAAATAATTTGGTAAGTGGGAGGGGGAGGGGGAAGGAAAAGACTAAGCAGAAACAGAAAGAGCAATTTAACAAGTGATGCTTTGTATATGATTGTTAATGATTTTATGATGTTAGGCTCTGACATAATCTATGCTCCATATCTGAAATACAAAAATACAAAATATAACAGTAAAATAATTCAGTTTTCACATTCCTCAGGAAATGATCTCCATGAGAAACATGAATATTCTCTCTCATTCAAGACAATAAACAAACTAGACTATTTCCATATTATACAATTGACTACATCTTTTATTATTATTTCTAAATACCACTTTTCTATTACAGAGAAACTGTTTTCTACAATAAAGTATAAAATGCATAAGAAATATAAATAGTACTTATCAAATAATGTAGAAATTCTCAAATGTTTACCTAAAGCTCCCATAGTTTTTAATCTAAACACTACTAATTATAAATTTATACCTAATTTACTGTTATTTCTGGTGAATACTGATTAAGTTATTTCTCAACAAATACTAAACAGAATCTAAAATGCTTAAATCTTGCTCAAAAATGGGCTAGAGTACTGCTTGACAACTGGCCTGGGCTACTAGAGGAAGTTTCAGCTAACACCTACTGACTCCTACCCTTTATTAAGCACCTTGCTAGGAACTGTGAAGAAGAGGATGCTCTAACAATCTAAAAAACAAGAAGTGGATGATTACAACACAGTGCAATTAAGTGTTATTATAGAAAAATGCACCAGCCGTGTGGTTGAAAGGGTCTTCATGCTCCGACCCAGTGTCAGGCCTGTGACTCTGAGGTGGGAGAGCCGAGTTCAGGACATTTGTGCACAAGAGACCTCTTGGCTCCATGTAATATCAAACAGTGAAAGCTCTCCAAGGATCTTCATCTCAAAGATAAAACCTAGCTCCACTCAATGACCAGCAAGCTACAGTGCTAGACACCCTATGCCAAAGAGTTAACAAGACAAGAAAAAACCCCACCAATTAGGAGAGAGGCTGTCAAAAATCATAATAAGGTCACAGATACCACAAAACACACCACCGGACACAGTCCTGCCCACCAGAAAGACAAGATCCAGCATCATCCAACAGAAAACAGGCACCAGTCCCCTCCACCAGGAAGCCTACACAACCCACTGAACCAAACTTACCAACTGGAGGCAGACACCAAAAAAAATGGGAACTACGAACCAACAGCCTGTGAAAAGTAGACCCCAAACACAGTAAGTTAAGCAAAATGAGAAGACAGAGAAACACACGGCAGAGGAAAGAGCAAGGTAAAAACCCAACATACCAAACAAATGAAGAGGAAATAGGCAGTCTCCCTGAAAAACAATACAGGATAATGATAGAAAAGGTGTTCCAGGTCTTGGAAATCAAATGGAGAAAATAAAAGAAACGTTTAACCAGGACACAGAAGAGCTAAAGAGAAAACAAACAATAATGAACAACACAATAAATGAAATTAAAAATGCTCTACAAGGAATCAATAGCAGAATAACTAAGATAGAAAAACAGATACGTGACTTGGAATATAAAATAGTGAAAATAACTACCACAGAGCAGAAAAAGAAAAAAGAATGAAAAGAACTGAGGACAGTCTCAGAGACATCTAGGACAACATTAAACACACCAACATTTGAATTATAGGGGTCCCAGAAGGAGAAGAGAAAAAGAAAGGGACTGAGAAAATATTTGAAGAGATTATAGTTGAAAACTTCCCTAATATGGGAAAGGAAATAGCCAATCAAGTCCAGGAAGCACTGAGAGTCCCATACAGGATAAATAGAAGGAGAAACATGCCAAGACACATATTAATAAAACTATCAAAAATTAAATACAAAGAAAAAATATTAAAAGCAGCAAGGGAAAATTAAAAAAAAAAAAACAACATAAAAGGGAATCCCCATAAGGTTAAAAACTAATCTTTCAGCAGAAACTCTGTAAGCCAGAAGGGAGTGGCAGGACATATTTAAAGTGATGAAAGGGAAAAACCTAAAACCAAGCTTACTCTACAGAGTAAGGATCTCATTCAGATTTGAAAGAGAAATTAAAACCTTTACAGACAAGCAAAAGCTAAGAGTATTCAGCACCACCAAATCAGCTTTATGGCAAATGGTAAATGAACTTCTCTAGGCAGGAAACACAAGAGAAGGAAAAGACCTACAATAACAAACCCGAAACAATTAAGAAAATGGTAATAGGTACATGCATATTGATAACTACCTTAAATGTAAATGGGTTAAATACTCCCACCAAAAGACATAGACTGGCTGAATGGATACAAAAACAAGACCCGTATATATGCTGCCTACAAGGAACCCACTTCTGACCTAGTAATATAAACAGGTTGAAAGTGAGGGAATGGAAAAAGATATTCCATGCAAATGGAAATCAGAAGAAATCTGGAGTAGCACTTCTTATATCAGACAAAATAGACTTTAAAATAAAGACTATTGCAAGAGTCAAAACGAACACCACATAATGATCAAGGGATCAATCCAAGAAGAAGGAATGTAAATATTGTAAATTGGAAATATTTATGTATCCAACATAGGAGCACCTCAATACATAAGGCAAATGCTAACAACCATAAAAGGGGAAATAGGCAGGAACACAATAATTGTAGGGGACATTAACACCCCACATTCACCAATGGACAGATCATGCAAAATGAAAATAAATAAAGAAACATAAGCTTTAAATGATACATTAAACAATATGGACTTAATTGATATTTATAAGACATTCCATCCAAAATCAACAGGATACAATTTCTTCTCAAATGTTCATGGAGCATTCTCCAGGATAGATAATATCTTGGGTCACAAATCAAGCCTTGGTAAATTTAAGAAAATTGAAATCATATCAAGTATCTTTTCCAACAACAACACTCTGAGAATACATATCAATTACAGGAAAAAATCTGTAAAAAATACAAACACATGGAGGTTAAACAATACACTACCAAATAACCAAGAGATCACTGAAGAAGTCAAAGAGGAAATCCAAATATACTTAGAAACAAATGACAATGAAAACACGATGACCCAAAACCTATGGTATGCAGCAAAAACAGTTCTAAGAGGGATGTTTATAGCAAGACAATCTTACCTTAAGAAACAAGAAACATCTCAAAAACATAACCTTACACCTTAAGCAAGTACACAAAGAAGAAAAAAAAAAAAAAAACCCAAAGCTAGGAGAAGGTAAGAAACCATCAAGATCAGGTCAGAAATAAATGAATAAGAAATGAAGAAAACAATAGCAAAGATCAATAAAACTAAAAGCATGTTCTTTGAGAAGATAAGAAAAATTGATGAACGATTAGCCAGACTCATCAAGAAAAAAAGGGAGAAGACTGAAATCAATAAAATTAGAAATGAAAAAGGAAAAGTAACAACAGGCACTGAAGAAATACAAAGGATCATGAGCGATTACTACAAGCAACTATAGGCCAATAAAATGGACAAACTGGAAGAAATGGACAAATCTTAGAAAAGTACAACCTTCCAACACTGAACCAAGAAGAAATACAAAATATAAACAGACCAATCACAAGCAATGAAATTGAAACTGTGATTGAAAATCTTCCAACAAACAAAAGCCTAGGACCAGATGGCTTCACAGGTGAATTCTATTAAACATTTAGAGAAGAGCTAACACATATCCTTCTCAAACTCTTCAAGATATAGCAGAGGGAGGAACACCCCAAACTCATCCTATGAGGCCACCATACCCTTATAACAAAACTAGACAAAGATGTTGCAACGAAAGAAAATTACAGGCCAATATCACTGATGAACATAAATGCAAAAATCCTCAACAAAATACTAGCAAACAGAATCCAACAACACATTAAATGGATCATACACCATGACCAAGTGGGGTTTATCCCAGAAATACAAGAATTCTTCAATATATGCAAATCAATCAATGTGATACATCTTATTAAAAAACTGAAGGAGGAAAACCATATGATTGTCTCAATAGGTGCAGAAAAAGCTTTTGACAAAATTCAACATCGATTTATGAAAAACCCCTCGAGAAAGTAGGCATAGTAGGAACTTACCGCAACATAATAATCACCATATATGACAAACCCACAGCCAACATAATTCCTAATGCTGAAAAACAGAAACCATTTCCTCTCAGACCAGGAACAAGACAAAATTGTCCACTATCCCTTCTATTTTTCAACATTGTTTTGGAAGTTTTAGCCACAGCAATCAGAGAAGAAAAAGAAATAAAAGGAATCCAAAATGGTAAAGAAGTTGTAAAGCTGACACTGCTTGCAAATGACATGATACTATACATAGAGAATCCTAGAGATGCTACCAGAAAACTACCAGAGCTAATCAATGAATTTGGTAAAGTACAGGATACAAAATTAATGCACAGAAATCTCTTGCATTCCTATACACTAATGATGAAAAATCTGCAAGGGAAATTAAGGAAACACTCCCATTTACCATTGCAACAAAAAGAACAAAATACTTAGGAATAAACCTACTGAAGGAGACAAAAGACCTGTAAGCAGAAAACTATAAGGCACTGATGAAAGGCATTAAAGATGATACAGGCAGATGGAGAGATATGCCATGTTCTTGGATTGGAAGAATCAACATTGTGAAAATGACTCTACTACCCAAAGCAATCTACAGATTCAATGCAATCTCTATCAAAATACCAATGGCATTTTTCACAGAACTAGAACAAAAAATTCCACAATTTGTATGGAAACACAAAAGACCCTGAATAACCAAAGCAATTTTGAGAAAGCAAAGCAGAACTGGAGGAATCAGGCTCCCGGACTTCAGACTATATCACAAAGATACACTAATCAAGAAAGTATGGTACTGGCACATAAATAGAATTATAGATCAATAGAACAGGATAGAAAGCCCAGAGATAAACCCACCCACATATGATAACCTTATGTTTGATAAAGGAGGCAAGAATATACAATGGAGAAAAGACAGCATCTTCAATAAGTGGTGCTGGGAAAACTGGACAAGCTCCATGTAAAAGAATGAGATTAGAACACTCCCTAACACCATACACAAAAATAAACTCAAAATGGATTAAAGACCTAAATGTAAGGCCAGACACTATCAAACTCTTAGAGGAAAACATAGACAGAACAGTCTATGACATAAATCACAGCAGGATCCTTTTGGACCCACCTCCTAGAGAAATGGAAATAAAAACAAAAATAAACAAATGGGACCTAATGGAACTTAAAAGCTTAAAAGCTTTTGCACAGCACAGGTAACCATAAACAAGACAAAAAGACAACCCTCAGAAATGGAAAATATATTTGCAGTATATTTGCAAATGAAGTACCTGACAAAGTACCTGACAAAGGATTAATCTCCAAAATTTACAAGCAGCTCATGCAGCTTAATATTTAAAAAGTCAAACAACCAAATCTATAAATGGGCAGAAGACCTAAATAGGCATTTCTCCAAAAACAGATATAGAGATTGCCATGAAACACATGAAAGGATGCTCAACATCACTAATCATTAGAGAAATGCAAATCAAAACTGTAATGAGGTATCACCTCACACCAGTCAGAATGGCCTACATCAAAAAATGTACAAACAAATTCTACAGAAGGTGTGGAGAAAAAGAACCCTCTTGCACTGTTGGTGGGAACGAAAATTGATACAGCCACTATGGAGAACAGTATGGAGGTCCCTTAAAAACCTAAAAGAGAACTACCATATGACTCAGCAATCCCACTATTGGGCATATACCCTGAGAAAATCATAATTCAAACAGAGTCATGTTACCACAATATTCATTGCAGCTCTATTTACAATAGCCAGAACATGGAAGCAACCTATGTGTCCATTGACAGATGAATGGATAAAGAAGATGTGGCACATTTATACAATGGAATATTACTTAGCCATAAAAAGAAACGAAATTGGGTTATTTTTAGTGAGGTGGATGGACCTAGAGTCTGTCATAGAGTGAAGTAAGTCACAAAAAGTAAAACAAATACTGTATGCTAGCATATATATATATGGAATCTAAACAGAAAAAAATATTCTGAAGAACCTAGAGGCAGGACAGGTATAAAGATGCAGATGTAGTGGATGGACTTGAGGACACGAGGAGGGGAAAATGTAAGCTTGGATAAAGTGAGAGTGTGGCATGGACATATATACACTACCAAATTAAAATAGATAGCTATTGGGAAGCAGGCACATAGCACAGTGAGATCAGCTAGGTGCTTTGTGACCACCTAGAATGGTGGAATAGGGAACATGGGAGGGAGATGCAAGAGGGAGGAGATATGGGGATACATGTATATGTATAGCTGATTCACTTTGTTATAAAGCAGAAACTAACACATCATTGTAATGCAATTATACTGCAATAAAGGTGTTCCAAAAAATGGGCTAATCATATAACTGTACGACCAGTATAATTACTTCAAATTAATATGATAGGCCAGGGTATAGTCATTCCATATCGCCCTTAGAGAATTATTGTTTTGGCACTGCAGAGGTTCAAACATCTGTACTTAATACTAAACATGAAACTAACAAAAAGAAATGCATCCAGCATCAGTGCAGAAAGTGGGCCAAAAGAGAAAAAATTTCAAGACTAAAAGCTATCCATGCTTAATTATTTTTTGTAATTTTCATTCTGTGACTTATAGAATGAAAACCCCTTATAGTCTCCTTGTGTGCTGTATTCTCTATTTCCAGTGCAAATTACCATTGTGCCTTTGATTTTTTTAAACATCTTTATTGGAGTATAATTGCTTTACAATGCTGTGTTAGTTTCTGCTGTATAAAAAAGTGAATCAGCTATATGTATACATATACCCTTATCCTCTCCCTCTTGCACCTCCCTCCCACCCTCATTATACCACCACTCCAGACGGTCACAAAGAGCCAAGCTGATCTCCCTGTGCTATGCAGCTGCTTCCCACTAGATAACTATTTTACATTTAGTAGTGTATATATGTCATTGCTACTCTCTCACTTCGTCCCAAATTACCTTTCTCCCACCCCCATGTCCTCAAGTCCATTCTCTACATCATTAGTGTATAGGAATGAAAGAAATTTCTGTGCATTAATTTTGTATTCTGCTACTTTACCAAATTCATTGATTAGCTCTAGTAGTTTTCTGGTAGCATCTTTAGGATTCTCTATGTATAGTATCATGTCATCTGCAAACACTGACAATTTACTTCTTTTCTGATTTGGATTCCTTTATTTCTTTTCCTTCTCTGATTACCGTGTCTCAAACTTCCAAAACTACGTTGAATAATAGTGGTTAGAGTGGGCAACCTTGTCTTTTTCCTGATCTTATAGGAAACAGTTTCAGATTTTCACCATTGAGAACGATGTTGCCTTGGGGTTTGTAATATATGGCCTGTATTATGTTGAGGTAGGTTCCCTCTATGCCCACATTCTTGAGAGTTTTTTAAATCATAAATGAGTGTTGAATTTTGTTGAAAGCTTTCTCTGCATCTATTGAGATGATCATGTTTCTTATTCTTCTATTTGTTAATATGCTGCCTCACATTGATTGATTTGCATATATTAGAGAATCCTTGCATTCCTGGGATAAACCCCACGTGATTATGGTGTATGATCTTTTTAATGTGCTGTTGGATTCTGTTTGCTAGTATTTTGTTGAGGATTTTTGCAACTGTGTTCATCAGTGATATTGGCCTGTAGTTTTTTCTTTTTGTGACAACTTTGTCTGGTTTTGGTATCAGGGTGATGGTGGCCTTGTAGAATGAGTTTTGGATTATTCCTCCTTCTGCTATATTTTGGAAGAGTTTGGGAAGGATAGGTGTTACCTCTTCTCTAAATGTTTGATAGAATTTGCCTGTGAAGCCATCTGTTCCTGGGCTTTTGTTTGTTGGAAGACTTTTTATCACAGTTTTAATTTCAGTGCTTGTGATTGGTCTGCTCTTATTTTCTATTTCCTCCTGGTTCAGTCTTGGAAGGTTGTACTTTTCTAAGAATTTGTCCATTTCTTCCAGGTTGTCCATTTTATTGGCGTATAGTATCTTGTAGTAGTCTGTGATGATCCTTTGTATTTCTGCACTGTCAGTTGTTACTTCTCCTTTTTCATTTCTAATTTTGTTGATTTGAGTCTTCTCCCTTTTTTTCCTCATGAGTCTGGCTAATGGTTTATCAATTTTTTTATCTTCCCAAAGAACCAGCTTTTAGTTTTACTGAATTTTGCTATTGTTTCCTTCATTTCATTTTCGTTTATTACTGACCGGATCTGGATGATTTCTTTCCGTCTGCTAACTTTGGGGTTTTTGTTGTTCTTCTTCTTCATCTTTTTCTTTCCCTAATTGCTTTAGGTGTAATGTTAGGTTGTTTATTTGAGATTTTTCTTGTTTCTTGAAATAGGATTGGATTGCTATAAACTTTACTCTTAGAACTGCTTTTGCAGCATACCATACGTTATGGGTCGTCATGTTTTCATTGTCATTTGTTTCTAAGTATTTTTTGATTTCCTCTTTGATTTCTTCAGTGATCTCTTGGTTATTTAGTAGCATATTGTTTAGTCTCCATGTGTTTGTATTTTTTACAGTTTTTTTTTTTTCCTGTAATGATATCTAGTCTCATAGCATTGTGGTCAGAAAAGATAATTGATATGATTTCAACTTTCTTAAATTTACCAAGGCTTGATTTGTGACCCAAGATATGATCTATCCTGGAGAATGTTCCACTACCACTTGAGAGGGAACTCTATTCTGTTGTTTTTAGATGGAATGTCCTATAAATATCAATTAAGTCCATCTTGTTTAATGTATCACTTAAAGCTTGTGTTTCCTTATTTATTTTCATTTTGGATGAACTGTCCATTGGTGAAAGTGGGGTGTTAAAGTCCCGTACTATAATTGTGTTACTGTAGATTTCCTCTTTTATGACTGTTAGCATTTGTCTTATGTATTGAGGTGTTCCTATGTTGGGTGCATCAATATTTACCATTGTTTTATCTTCTTCTTTGATTGATCCCTTGATCATTATGTAGTGTCCTTCCTTGTCTCTTGTAATAATCTTTATTTTAAAGTCTACTTTGTCTGATATGAGTATTGATTTCCATTTGCATGGAATATCTTTTTCCATGCCCTCACTGTCAGTCTTTATGTGTCCCTAGGTCTGATGTGAGTCTCTTTTAGACAGCATATATATGTGTCTTGTTTTTGTATCTATTCAGCCAGTGTGTGTCTTTTGGTTGGAGCATTTAATCCATTTACATTTAAGGTAATTATCAATATATATGTTCCTATTACCATTTTCTTAATTGTTTTTGTTTTGTTATTGTAGTTCTTTTCTTTCTCTTGTGTTTCCTCCCTAGAGAAGTTCCTGTAGCATTTGTTGTAAAGCAGGTTTGGTGGTGCTGAATTCTCTTAACTTTTGCTTGTCTGTAAAGTTCTTAATTTCTCCATTGAATCTGAATGAGATCCTTGCTGGTTAGAGTAATCTTGGTTGTATGTTTTTCCCTTTCATCACTTTAAATATGTCCTGCCAGTCCCTTCTGTCTTGCAGAGCTTCTGCTGAAAGATCAGCTGTTAACGTAATGGGGTTTCCCTTGTATGTTATTTGTTGCTTTTCCCTTGCTGTTTTTAATATTTTTCTTTGAATTTAATTTTTGATAGTTTGATTAATATTTGTCTTGGTGTGTTTCTCCTTGGGTTTATCCTGTGTGGGACTCTCTGCTCTTCCTAGACTTGATTATTTCCTTTCCCACATTAGGGAAGTTTTCAACTATCATCTCTTCAAATACTTTCTCAGACCCTTTTTTTTTTTTTCTTCTTCTTGGACCCCTATAATTCAAATGTTGGTGTTTTTAATGTTGTCACAGAGATCTTTGAGACTGTCCTCAATTCTTTTCATTCTTTGTTCTTTATCCTCCTCTGTGGCAGTTATTTCCACTATTTTATCTTCCAGGTCACTTATCCATTCTTTTGCCTCAGTTATCCTGCTATTGATTCCTTCTAGAGTAATTTTAATTTCAGTTATTGTGTTGTTCCTCATTGTTTCTTTTCTCTTTAGTTCTTCTAGGTCTGTCTTAAATATTTCTTATATTTTCTCCATTCTATTTCGGGGATTATGGAATCTTTACTAACATTACTCTGAAATGTTTTTCAGGTAGATTGTCTATTTCCTCTTCATTTGTTGGACACTCAGAAAAAGAGAAAAATGAAAAAATATTTTTAATTAAAAAAAATAAAAAACTAAAAGGAAAAAAGAAAGAGAGCAACCAAACTAATAAACAAATCCACCAATGAAAATAAAAACTAAACTATGATAAACATAAAACCAGAAACAAATTATATACAGAAGGCAAATCCCAAATCTACATTTGCTCCCAAAGTCCACTGCCTCAGTTTTAGGAACATTTGTTGTCTATTCAGGTATTCTTCAGATGCATGGTTTATCCAGTTGATTGTGGGGATTTAATCCACTGCTCCTGTGACTGCACAGAGAACTTTCCCTTTCTCTTCTTTGTTTGCACATCTCCTGGGGTTCAGTTTTGGTTTTGGCCCTGCCCTGTGTATAGGCCACTCTCAAGAGTCTGTCCCCCACCCAGACAGGAGGAGGTTAAAGCAGCAGCTGATTAAGGCACTGTTGCTTACTCAGGGTAAGTGAGAGAGGGGTATGGTAGTCATAATTGGAAAGCAGGGTTAGCCTGCAGCAGTGGAGGCCAGCATGACATTGCAACAGCCTGAGGATTTCCATGTGTTCTCCTGGGGAATTTGTCCTTTGATGTTGGGACTCTGCCAGTGGTGTGCTACACAGGCTCTTGGGAGGGTGTGGGTAGTGACCTGAACTTGCACACAGGATTCTTGGTGGCAGCAGCAGCAGTGTTAGTGGTTCATGCCTGTCTCTGAAGTCCAAGCTGATAGCTGTGGCTCATGACCATCTCTGGAACTTGCTTAGGCAGTGCTCTGCCTTCTGTGGGCACACAGGGAAGGAATCCCTTCTCCTCACACAGCCTGAAACTATGGTCTCTTACCTCTTTAGCAGGTCAAGAGTTTTTCCCAGACTCCCTTCCAGCTAGCTGTGACACACTAGTCCCCTTCAGGCTGTCTTCACGCAGCCAGTGCCAGTCGTCTCCCTGGGGTTTGACCTCCGAAGCCTGAGCCTCAGCTCCCATCCACCACCCGCCCCAGTGGGTGAGCAGACAAGCATCTCAGGTTGGTGAGTTCTGGTCAGCACTGATCCTTTGTGCAGGAATCTCTCCACTTTGCTCTCTACAGCCCTGTTGCTGCACTCTCCTCTGTGGCTCTAAAGCTTTCCCTCTGCCCTCTCCTCATTCCCCACCAGTAAAGGGGCTTCCTAGTGTGTGAAAACATTTCCTCCTTCACAGCTCCCTCCCAGAGATTCAGGTCCCATCCCTATTCTTTTGTCTCTGTTTTTTCTTTTATTTTTTGCCCTACCCAGGTACGTGGGGAGTTTCTTGCCTTTTGGGAAGTCTGAGGTCTTCTGCCAGTGTGCAGTAGGTGTTCTGTAGGAGTTGTTCCACATGTAGATGTATTTTTGATGTATTTGTGGGGAAGAAGATGAGCTCCACATCTTCCTCCTCAACCATCTTGAAGGTCTCCTGTGTCTTTTATTCTTGACAGGAATTCCCTTGTGATGCATGCACCACTCTATATTGTTTTATCTGATGAATTTCAATTGGCATCACTTTGTTCTCTAGTTAGTGTTTTGTGCATTGTTCCATGTTTGACTATGAAAGAGCAGCAAAATTAAATTAAAGAATATGAAATCAAGGAAATAAAGTAATCCTAGACATTAAGGTTGAACCATCTACTAAGTAACAATCTGTTTCCTTACAGTATTGGTTCTGACTATATAAACTTACATTGCAAAAAGACAATGAATACAGGTTTAGTATGAACAAAATTCCATGCATGGGGGTTAAGGAAATCCTGAAAATTATGATGTAATTAACAGTTCCTTTTTAGTCATTACCTAATTACTATTTTGTCATATAGAGAGACACTAAAGTTCCTGTTATATTAACATAAAAATTTAGCTGTTTTTTTTTCTCATGAAATCACAGATCTTTGAATTATAAGCCATTATCTAGTTTAATATGAAACATTTAAATGTTGGCATCCCATCATACTGCCTAAAATTTGGCATTATGTATTATAGCATTCCATAACAGAGGTCTGCCTGATTTTAAATCCTTTTTTTTGTAAAATTCACCATTCCAGATTATTTGATTGAGGTATTAATACTTCCAGATTATACTCTTTGAGATAGGGCATACTAAAAAGAAATAGCTTCACTACTTCTAAACATTTAGCAACAGATCATAAACTATATTTGAACTAGTTAGCAAATTAGGCAATCAAGCACTGGCTCAGAACTGAATAAAGATATGCTTAAAACATACAAACAAACAAACAAATATCAACTTGACCCCCAAAACAAACAAATCAAATGATGTCTTCCTTGCTATCCATCTCTTCTAACTCATAACACAATAAAATATCACATATGTATGTGGTGGGTAGGGAAGAAAGATAACAGCTTGAAAAAAAATCATATTTTTCCTAATTTATTTTTTAAATCAATATATTTTCAAAAATTAAATCTAAAATTATATTAAAAGTAAATATATTATGACCAACTGGAGCGTATCCCAGAAATGCAAGGTAGATTACTATTCAAAATTCATTGATATAATTCACCACAATAATAGACTAAAAATTAAAAAAAAGAACATATAATTAAGTGAAGAATCCAAATTCCATTTCGGCAAAATCTAAACTCCATTTCTGATAAAAACTCACAGTGAACTTGGAATAGAAGTAAACGTCTTATACCTGATGAAGATGTCTGATCTTGTCACTTTTATTTAACCTTATACTGAATATTCTAACCAGTGAACTAAAGTAATAAAATGAGGTAAAAAACAACAAGACTGAAATGTAAGGAATAAAACTATTTGTTCTAAATATGATTATGTATTGTAGAAAGTCTTTCAGAATCTACAAATCTACTAAGGCTAAGAGATGGGTTTGGTATGTTTGCAAGTCAATATAGTAGGGGGAAAATTGGTACTTCTATGTACCCACAATGAAGAATTGGAATTTGCAACTAGCAAAATAAGATCTCCAATATCATAAAATACATGAAATTTTTAGATACAAATTTGATGAAAAATGTAGAAGGCCTATACACTGACAACTACAAACCATTGCTGAAAGAAATTAAACAAGGGGAAATAAATGGAGAGATATATCACATTCATGGATCAGAGGACTTAATATTGTTAAGACTGTCATTTATCCCTCAATTTTTCTGCAGATTCAGAGCATAATAAATGGAAATCCAGTGGGTTTTTTTAAATTAACATACTGATTTCACAATGTGTATGAAAATACAAAATACCTAGAATAGCTAAAACAACTTTGAGAAACAGGAATAATTTTGAAGGACTTGCACTACCTAATTTAAAAATTATTATTAAACTTCAGTAATACAGATAGCATTGCATTGATGTGAAATTGAGAAATAGATAACTGGAACAGAATAGAAAGTCTAGTAACATGATTTCACATATATGATCAACTGATTTTGAACAAGTGCAAAGGCAATTAAATGGTAAAGGATAGGCTTTTAAACAAATGATGTTGAAACAATTGAATGTCTATATGCAAAAAAAAAGAACCTCTATCCATATCAAACACTATATTTAAAAAGTTAATAAAAATGGATCATAGATCTAATGGTAAAATCTAAATCTATAAAACCTCTAGAAGAATATAAAAAAGGAATCTTTGTGACCTCTTATTAGTAAAAGATTTTTTAGCTCTGACAACAAAGTTAAACTATAGAAAAACTGATGAATTGTACTTCATCAAAATTAAACACTCTTCTCTTCAAAAGATAGAGTCAAGAAATTGAAAATAAAAGCCAAAGATGCAGAGAACATATTTGCAAGTCATATTGATGAAGAACATGTATCTAGTATACATACAAAACACTCAACATGCAATAATAAGAAAACAAACAACACAATAAAAACAAACAAAAAATTCAAATTGATTTGAAGCAACACTTCACCAAAGAAAATGTACCATTAGTAAATGGGCACTTACAAAAATATTCAACATGATTAGTAATTAGGGAAATGTAAATTAAAACCACAATGGGATAACACTACACACCCATTAAAATGGCTAAAATGAGACATGTTAAGACATTAAAACAGGAGAACAGACTCCTAAAATGGCAAATCCAAGGCAGTAATTTACATGGTAATCAGAGGGATAGAAGAAATTGTGTGTCAAGGATGACAAGGAGAAAAAAGAGACCGGAAGTACATGAGTAGAAGGGAATAAAACTCATGTACCCCAGATGAGACCTTTGATTCATTTGATATTTCTACTAGGGCTATCCCAAGATAGATTGACAACAATACTGCTATATATTACTTGATGTAAATCTAAGATATTTTCAGAAAAGCCGTGAAACCTGAAAGGAAATTGTGTGTGTGTGTGTGTGTGTCCTTCTGTTTAATTGACAACTTCTACCTTAACATATCTACCCATTGGTACAGAAACAATTTTGTGGAAACTTGGCATGTTCCTTTATGTTAAACAGATTCTGATATAGTATGTAAACTGATAAACCAGAGCTTGGCATCAGAATTGTTTTGTGTCCTATACAATTACAAAACTTTACTCCAGCATATAACTTGCATAGAAACTACTCAAATTTTAATACATACTTGTAATTTATACCCTGCTGATTTCCAAAATGAGGCAGAGGAAACTCAATCTAAAAAATATCATTTTAATTGAATTAACTAGAAAGAAGAGAATGAAGAAAATATATACTAAATAGATTGAATTATTGGATATAAAATGTATCTGTTTCCTGACACAAAATGACAAGATAAGATATTTTTATTCTTAATATATAATGAAAGTAAACATCAGATTTATAAAAGAGAATATTTTATTAATACAAATTTCTAAACGTTCATCACATGTGACACAACTTTTTATAAGTAACATTGAAACTGTTGATATCTATTTTCAGCAATGGGATATAGTTTCTAAATTGTTTCTCTTTTAAGGCCCGCAAACCTAATTATATCATGTATTCTTCCAAAAGCATTTTGTTAAGCTCATGGTAAACACAGACTCTCTTGCTTCTTATTGGTGAAAGACCTCGTGAAATGGTTAAGAAAATCACATGCTTTGACTTTCCCAGACAGTTCCAATTCTGCCTGTCGCCTTAGCTTACTGATTAATAGCAACCTTTCACTTTCAAGAGGTGTCAGACAGGATGATAAATTATATGGTCACCCCTATAAATAGCTTACTTGTAAGATTTGGTGGCAAATATCATCAGACACCAAAGAATCATAACTCCATAGTCCTTAGAATTGTTAAATATTAGGCCTTTTTAAAAACTGAGTTTATTTTTTCTTAATTGGTAACAGTCAAGTACAGAAAAACACAAAAATGTCATGTGAAAAAATACAGGAAAATCCAAAGGGTAATGATATGAATTATGGCTAAAGTTTTCCATGTGGAAAATTCATTCATAAGAACTTTGAGGATAAATATGCATTTCTTCACATATGTCAAGAATATCATTTCATTGACTCATTTTGAGTTTTATATTTTAGTGGCTAAGAAGATTTTAAGTCAGAGCCACAGTGACAGAGAGGTAATTTGTGCCCTGGCACAGAATAGGAAGTTCACATAGCACAACAGGAAGGCTGTTGGCAACAGAAGACAGCAGGAGCTGTAGAAATCTCACATCAATCAAAATTTATGAGGTCAGCAAACAGTTGAATGGTGTTTGTTGACCTAACCTTTTATGTTGGTGTGTGTAAGTAAAAAAACAAAAATACTGGTTTCTTTTCTGAAACTTCAGTTGTGTAATATGTACAAATTTTACTTTTCCACAGATGCAGTCTACCTGCATATTAGGGTATGCCTTTAAAAGGATACTTTGATTTCCTGTTCTAAGACATATAAATGGACAAGTATTGAAGTGTTTCCCTATGCATGATCCACGTTCTGATGCAGTACCAGCTTTCAGGCTATGGAGGGTCACTATTGGTGGGATGGGCCCCAGAAGACCGAGATAGAGAGCTGGTACTGAAGTCCAGAGACAAATATGATTTGAAGTTCTAAGGGAAAAGTGTGCCCAAAAGAGGAAAAAAATAAGTAAGAACTAAAATCACTGTGTAAATGAGTCAAACATGATTAAGAGTAAAAATAAGAGCAATTCATGGGCATTAAAGTTCAATTTTTGTATAACTGGGGGAATCTCTCATGATTCCAAAATGCTGAGTAAGGCCATATTTTTAAGGCAACAAAGGCCTTATTTTCAAAAATTGTTTTCTCATCAAAATGAGACTTACTAAGCACCCAAGTGTCTTAAACTATATGTGATCATTCTTATTCTGTTTAATAAGGAAAATGAACTGTTTTGTTTTTCTTCCTTTGCTACATTACACATGTAAAAGGCTTTGTCCACCTACTGCAATCAGGGGCTATTCTAAACCAGCGTTTGTCATTTATTGAATATGTACTATGTTCCAGGCACTGTTTTAGGCAATGATGATAAATAAAAGCAAAATAGAAAAGGTACATCTATTACAGAACACATGTTATAGAGAAAAATAGAGACAATGAATAGGATAAATAAGTAAAATATATACATGCAAAATAATGATGATCATCAAGAGAAAAAAAAAAGGGAAAGGGGTAGGCACTAACATTTTAGATTGGTTAAGGAAGGCCTCACTAAAAATATGACATGTGAGTAAGGACAGGAAGGAAATAAGGGACAAAGTCCTCTGAATATCTGAGAAAAGTGCATTACAGCCTGGGCATAGATGGTGCAAAAGCCTCAGGTGAGAGGTGCTTGAACTATTAGGGGAATATTTGTATTGGAAGCACAAGAATAGGAGAAGGGGGCAGAGAGGTAACTGTAAAATGTGTGAGAGATTGTGAAGAGATTCGCAAGATAAAGAAATGACTTGGCTTTTACTCTGAGTTAGATAAATAGCAGTTACAGTGTTTTGAACAGAAGAGTGATGTGATATGACACATTTTAATAGGATCTCTCAGCCTGCTCTATTGGTTAGAGACGGAAGTGAGGGAAAAGTGGAAGCAAAGAAACCATTATAAAAACAAATTAAGAGTTGAGAATGTCTTAGGCCAGGATGGTAGCATAGGAGATGGTAAGAAGTGATCAAAGTCTAGATATGTTTTAAAGCATAGCTGTATTTGCAGATGTGAGTGAATGTGAGAGAAATAGAGGAGTCAGCATATATCCATGGTTTCTGGACTGAAATCAATTAATAAGGATTGGGAAGATTATAGACAGGGAAAATTTGGAAGGAACTCAGTTTAGTACATATTAAGTTTGACATACGCGTTAACTATCATAATAATCTCTGTCAGTTTTAGAGCTAGAGAGGCTAGAAAAGTCTTACTTCATCTACATCAGACCTCAGCTGTTGTCTCTCAAGCAAGATGCATACTTTGCATGGTCCACATCTGACTATTCTGTGTCGATATAATTGTCCAAGATACCCATAAGCCATAGTGGGAGTATGTTTGGGAAGCTCCTGAATTTGTGCTGGAAGCAAGAATGTGTTGGGGTGGAGGAATAACTGGAATAATGGTTGGTGGTACTGTGTTCTATAGTCCCCTGTAAAAGTGTGATTCTTATTTGGCAACATAATATAATAAATCAACACTACCTAGTTAGTATTTTCAAATTAATTAATTTGTTTATTACACTTCCCGATCTGTACTAGAATGCAAGCTCTCATCTTGTATCAAGTTGCTTATCCATCTTGTATCAAGTTGCTTATCCATCTTGTATCAAGTTGCGTGAATAAATGAATCAATGATGTGCTCACATAATTCAATTGTCTTGACATTTACTAGGAATCTGTTCTGTAGTTTAGCGAATTACTATTTTACATAAGGCTGTCATTTATTGCCAAAGAAAAGAATGAATTGCCAAGTTTTAAAGGATGTAAAGTATATTATATATTTATGTAAATTTTTCAAAATTAATTTTTTCTTAAAATACTTAGCACACGTGTAAGGCTGAAATTATTTAGTTTTATTTATTAAATATATTTTTGTCAGTAAGATTTGTTTTAAAAATGTTAAATTTAATGGGATGAAAGAACAACACTAGAATTTTTAGAAGGAGGGAAAGGTAGAGGTAAAGGAAGAATGTAAAAGAGAGGAAGGGGAAAACAAGAGAGGACAGAAATAAGCAAGAGTTGTGAAGGAAGGAGAGATACGCAGTAAGACCTAGTTCCATTTCTCTGCTAAGTGTTCTGTGACCCAGCAGGTAGCAAGAAGGCACAGAGCACAAGTCAACTGGGAGCAAAGTTCAAATTATATTTTCCTCTTGTGTTGGCCTGGGACCAGAGTAGAAAATATGATGTGAAAAGTTGAGTAGCTATGCAGTATTGAATTTGTTTTAAAATTTATTAATTTATTTCCAAATAAGAGGTTTATGAAGACTTTTGTCAATTTGTCTTCATTTTCCCCTAAAGCAAACCAAAAAATAAAATAATTCCATTCACCACAAAAAAAGAGATGATTATAATACCAACCAATGGGAAAATGATCCTGAGGTGGGTAATTGTATTGTAGTGATCTACCAAAGCTGAAGAAAATCATAACATTTCAGTTAGAAATTAAAAAATAAAAAACATTAAACATCCAGATTGCTAAAATTTTACTTCCAGGACAATTATTTGAACCAAAACTTAATAAAAGAAATTTGTTTAATTTCTCCAGGTATTGATCTAAATATGTTTAAATATTTTTCCATATTTTCATTTAAATTGCCTAGAATAATAAATGTTAGAGGCAGATAACGGAAATGTATTATTGGTAGAATATTACTTTTCTCTAGTGTAATTAAGCTATAAAACCTGTTTTGTCTAGTGGAAAATCAAATTGTTTTAAATATTTAAAACATCATGTTTTCATTTATGTTATCAAGAAAAAAAATTAAGAGTAAGTGTCTAAATTTACCTTACTTGTAAACAAAAGTGGATCCAAAAACTGAGATTTACTCAGTTATTTTCTGCTAACAGCTATGAACAGCTAATCTCAATAGTGGTCTCTAATCTTTTTTTTCCTTTTTGTCACCAACTTCCTTCCTACTCTGTCCTAGTCACTGATCTCCTTCCCATACTACAAACTCCAGCCCACTCCTACTCTCTTCACTTTCAGCAGATGATTTTACTCCATGCTTACCTGAGGAAATAAATACCATAATACTCCTTCAACTTCCCACCCCACCTTGACACTTCCAAATAGTCTTCAGGTGCCTGCTTACGTGACCCTTCCTGTGTTCTTCACACTATCCCCCACCTCCTGACTGTTTCCCACCTCTATCACAAAGATTTTTCTTCATCAATTGCCCTTTCCTTCTTCTGCATCTTTAATCTTTTTTTTATTGCAAGTTCTTAAACTCCATTTACAAAAAGGTTCAAGTCCTCACAGTCCTTAAATACCATTCTATTAATCTTTCTTTTTCTGGCTCTGACCCCATTTCTCTCCATTCATTTTTAGACAATATTTTTTGAAAGATAAATTCTGCTTAGATTTTGAAACTCTCCCTCATTTCTAAATCTTACTACACATGTGTTTTCTACTCTCATCACGCTACTGAAATTTTTCATTTTGTCACACTTGCATGCCATCCTAATTTCCAACTGCTGTTTATAACGGCCTTTCTTCATCACACAGCCTATTTCATTTCTCTGTAATATCTAATACTTTTGGTCATGTCTTCTGAAATTTTATTTCCTTACCTTCTGTGACATTGTTCTCTTCTAACTTTTCTTCTTTTTTTTTCCACCTTCAACTTATTGGCTTTATTTAAAAATTTTTTTATTTATTTATTTCTTATTTCTGTCTACTCTTTTTCAATCTCTTCAACTCTCTACATACTAAATACTTATATTGTCCTTTCTATATAGAATATGTATTTTCCCAGAGTTCTCTGGGTGAAATCCTATACTCAAGTTTCGAAGTCAACTCATTTAAAATTATTGTGCCACCATCCCCCTCTTGACAGTGGGTTACTCACATTCTGATCTGTGCTCCCATCATATCCTCACTGAATTAAAAATAAAAAATGGAAAAAGTCACATCAACTAAGGAGTTTTTAGCAGAGGGCAAATAAGATTTTTTAAAAGCTCAGTCTGTGGGCTTCCCTGGTGGTGCAATGGTTGAGAGTCTGCCTGCTGATGCAGAGGACACGGGTTTGTGCCCTGGTCCAGGAAGATCCCACATGCCGTGGGGCGGCTGGGCCCATGAGCCATGGCCACTGAGCCTGTGCGTCTGGAGCCTGTGTTCCGTAACGGGAGAGGCCACAACAGTGAGAGGCCTGCGTACCGCAAAAAAAAAAAAAAAAAAGCACACTCTGTTACCATATAACTATGTCATATAACTAAATAGTTAATAAAATGTACAGTAGTCTTAAAGCCACTTCTGAACAAAAGAAAACAAAAGAAATATCCAATTTAAGAAAATTCTAAAATCATAAGGGGAAGAACAGAGTGAAAATTAAATTAAATTGAAATCTGATGGCAAATATTATTTTTAAAACTAAGATTAAGACTAAGCATTGGTCTCAGGATTGGGCCCTGAACACAAGAACTTAAAATTACAAAATTAAGACATGTTAAATAATTAAATCACACGTTAAAATTAACAGGAGGAAGTTAAAGAAGTACTTAAAGGGAAATGTTTAGCCTTTAATACTTAGATTAGAAAAACTGAAAAGAAATGAGCTACCACCTAACTGAAAAACTTAGTAAATGACAACAGAATATATCTAAAGAAATTAGAGGAAAGTAGGTAATAAGGATAAGAGCAAATCCACTGAAATAGAAAAACATTTAAAAGAAAACATAAGTATCTCCAAAAGTTTACTCTTGGAAAATGTTAATAAATCTCTAACAAAACTAATCCAGAAAAAAAAAGAGAGAATGTACAAATAAAAGAGAGAAATAATAAATTGTGGTGAATTTTGAAAAGAGAATACAACATATTTGAAATTTCATTTATGACAACATATTTGAAATGTCACATTAAATAGATACTTTAAAAAAGTCTTAAAAACTATCTCAAGAAGAAATAGAAAAACAAAAGTCCTAAACAATTAAAGATAACATATCAGACCAAAATTTAAAACCCACAAAGAAAATACTAAGTGCAAATGTTTTTAATAAGTGATTTCTACTTATTAAAACCTGGATCATTGGTTTTAATTAAAAAATTGGATCATTCAAACCTTATACATACTCTTCCAGAAAATAGAGGGGGTAAAACAAACCAATTAATTCAATACATAGACATCGAAATCATAACAGTGTTGTACATAAAAGGAAAAATTATAAATTAATCTCACTTATGAATACAACACACAATTTTTAGAAAAATAATATTAAAAATCAAATCATTGGTAAGTTGAATTTATGCCAGGAATTCGTGATTTGCTTTATACAAGAAATATAGAAAGAATCAGTATTTACCTCAATAGCTGTAATAACAATTTTTATTAAATTTTAACAATTATTCATACATTTTAAAAACGAAATTTAAATAAAATTCTCAGAAAACTAAAATTAGATTGAAATGTCTTTACCTTATAAATGTAATATATAACTACAAGATTACTTTTTATTATGAAACACTGAGAAAAGTTTGACTTTAATCCAGAGAAAAAGCAAGGAAATCTACTGTCATGCCTCTTATTCAGCACTACAGTGTAGTGCCTAATCATTGTAATAAGGCAGAGAAAGGAAACGAAAGTTTTGTGATGAGAAAGAAATAAACAAAAATAAAATTTAGAGATGATAAAATTATTAACTTTTAAAAATCTAAGAATTTTTAAATGAATATTTTTTTTCTTTTTTAATTGGGGTATAATTGTTTACAATGTTGTGTTAGTTTCTACTGTATGGCAACGTGGAGTTCCCTGTGCTGTACAGCAGGTTCTCATTAGTTACATATTTTATACATATTAGTGTATATATGTTAGTCTCAATCTCCCAATTCATCCCACACCCCCTTTTCTTCCCTGGGTGTCCATACATTTGATCTCTACACCTGTGTCTCTATTTCCACCTTGCAAACCAGTTAATCTGTACCATTTTTCCAGATTCCACATACATGTGTTAACACACGATATATGTTTTTCTCTTTCTGACTTACTTCACTCTGTAGGACAGTGTCTAGGTACATCCACGTCTCTACAAATGACCAAATTTTGTTCCTTTTTATGGCTGAGCAATACTGCATTGTATATATGTACCATATCTTCTTTGTCCATTCACCTGTCAATGGACATTTAGGTTACTTCCATGAACTGGCTATTATAAAGAGTGCTGCAATGAACAGTGGGGTGCAAGTGGCTTTTTGAATTATGGTTTTTTATGGGTATATGCCCAGGAGTGGGATTGCTGGGTCATATGGTAATTCTATTTTTAGTTTTTTAAAGGAATTTCCATACTGTTCTCCATAGTAACTGTATGAATTTACATTCCCACTAACAGTGCAAGAGGGTTCCCTTTTCTCCACACCCTCTGCAGCATTTGTTGTTTGTAGATTTTTTGATGATGGTCATTCTGACCGGTGTGAGGTGATACCTCTTTGTAGTTTGATTTGCATTTCTCTAATGATTAGTGATGTTGAGCATTCTTTCATGTGTTTGTTGGCAATCTGTATATCTTCTTTGCAGAAATGTCTATTTAGGTCTTCTGCCCATTTTTGGATTGAGTTATTTTTTGATATTGAGCTGCATGAGCTGCTTGTAAACTTTGGAGATTAATCCTTTGTCAGTTGCTTCATTAGCAAATATTTTCTCCGATTCTGAGTGTTGTCTCTTCGTCTTGTTTATGGTGTCCTTTGCTGTGCAAAAGCTTTTCAATTTCATTAGATCCCATTTGTTTATTTTTGTTTTTATTTCCATTACTCTAAGAGGTGGGTCAAAAAAGATCTTGCTGTGATTTATGTTTAAGAGTGTTCTCCTATATTTTCCTGCAGGAGTTTTATAGTGTCTGCTCTTACATTTAGGTCTTTAATCCATTTTGAGTTTATTTTTGTGTATGGTGCTAGGGTTTGTTCAAATTTAATTCTTTTACATGTAGCTGTCCAGTTTTCCCAGCACCATTTATTGAAGAGACTGTATTTTTTCCATTGTATATCCTTGCTTCCTTTGTCATAGATTAGTTGACAATAGGTGTGTGGGTTTATCTTTGGGCTTTCTATCCTGTTCCATTGATCTATATTTCTGTTTTGGTGCCAGCACAATACTGTCTTGATTACTGCTGCTTTGTAGCATACTCTGAAATCAAGGAGTCTGATTCCTCCAGCTCCATTTTTTTTTTTTTTTCTTCTAAAGATTGCTTTGGCTATTCAGGGCCTTTTTTGTCTCCATACAAATTTTAAGATATTTGGCTCTAGTTCTGTGAAAAATGCCACTGGTAATTTGATAAGGATTACATTGAATCTGTAGATTGCTTTGGGGAGTATAGTCATTTTCACATTATTCATTCTTCCAATCCAAGGACATGGTATATATCTGATTGTGTCATCTTTTATTTCTTTCATCAGTGTCTTATAGTTTTCTGAGTACATGTTCTTACCTCCTTAGGTACGTTTATTCCTAGGTATTTTATTCTTTATTTTGCACTGGTGAATGGCAGTGTTTCCTTAATTTCTCTTTCTAATCTTCCATTGTTAGTGTATAGGGAAGCAAGAGAGTTCTGTGCATTAATTTTGTATCCTACAACTTTACCAAACTCATTGATTAGCTCTCATAATTTTCTGGTGACATCTTTAGGATTTTCTACGTATAGTATCATGCCACCTACAAACAGTGACAGTTTTACATCTTCATTTCCAATTTTTATTCCTTCTATTTCTTTTTTTTTAAACATATTTATTGGGGTATAATTGTTTACAATGGTGTGTTAGTTTCTGCTTTATAACAAAGTGAATCAGTTATACATATACATATGTTCCCATATCTATCTCCTCTTGCGTTCCCTCCCCCCCACCCTCCCGATCCCACCCCTCCAGGCTGTAACAAAGCACCGAGCTGATATCCCTGTGCTGTATGGCTGCTTCCAATTAGCTATCTACCTTACGTTTGGTAGTGTATATATGTCCACGCCTCTCTCTCGCTTTGTCACAGCTCACCCTTCTGCTCCCCATATCCTCAAGTCCATTCTCTAGTAGGTCTGTGTCTTTATTCCTGTCTTACCCCTAGGATCTTCATGACATTCTTTTTTTCTTAAATTCCATATATATGTGTTAGCATACGGTATTTGTCTTTCTCTTTCTGACTTACTTCACTCTGTATGACAGACTCTAGGTCCATCCACCTCATTACAAATGGCTCAATTTCGTTTCTTTTTATGGCTGAGTAATATTCCATTGTATATATGTGCCACATCTTCTTTATCCATTCATCCGATGATGGGCACTTAGGTTGTTTCCATCTCCAGGCTATTGTAAATAGAGCTGCAATGAACATTGTGGTACATGACCCTTTTTCAGTTATGGTTTTCTCAGGGTATACACCCAGTAGAGGGATTGCTGGGTCATATGGTAGTTCTATTTGTAGTTTTTTAAGGAACCTCCATACTGTTCTCCATAGTGGCTGTACCAATTCACATTCCCACCAGCAGTGCAAGAGTGTTTCCTTTTCTCCACACCTTCTCCAGCATTTATTGTTTTTACATTTTTTGATAATGTCCATTCTGCCTGGTGTGAGATGATATCTCATTGTAGTTCTGATTTGCATTTCTCTAATGATTAATGATGTTGAGCATTCTTTCATGTGTTTGTTGGCAGTCTGTATATCTTCTTTGGAGAAATGTCTATTTAGGTCTTCTGCCCATTTTTGGATTGGGTTGTTTGTCTTTTTGTTATTGAGCTGCATGAGCTGCTTGTAAATTTTGGAAATTAATCCTTTGTCAGTTGCTTCATTTGCAAATATTTTCTCCCATTCTGAGGGTTGTCTTTTGGTCCTGTTTATGGTTTTTTTTGCTGTGCAAAAGCTTTGAAGTTTCATTAGGTCCCATTTGTTTATTTTTGTTTTTATTTCCATTACTCTAGGAGGTGGGTCAAAAAGGATCTTGCTGTGATCTATGTTGTAGCATGTTCTGCCTATGTTTTCCTCTAAGAGTTTGATAGTTTCTGGCCTTACATTTAGGTCTTTAATCCATTTTGAGCTTCTTTTTGTGTATGGTGTTAGGGAGTGATCTAATCTCATACTTTTACATATAGCTGTCCAGTTTTCCCAGCACCACTTATTGGAGAGGCTGTCCATTATCCACTGTATATTCTAACCTCCTTTATCAAAGATAAGGTGACCATATGTGCCTGGGTTTATCTCTAGGCTTTCTATCCTGTTCCATTTATCTATCTTCCTGTTCTTGTGCTAGTACCATATTGTCTTGATTACTGTAGCTTTGTAGTATAGTCTGAAGTCAGGGAGCCTGATTCCTCCAGCTCCTTTTTTCGTTCTCAAGATTACTTTGGCTATTCGGGGTCTTTTGTTTTTCCATACATTGTGAAATTTTTTGTTCTAGTTCTGAGAAAAATGCCAGTGGTAGTTTGATAGGGATTGCATTGAGTCTGTAGATTGCTTTGAGTAGTAGAGTCATTTTCAAAATGTTGATTCTTCCAATCCAAGAACATGGTATATCTCTCCATCTATTTGTATCATCTTTAATTTCTTTCATCAGTGTCTTATAATTTTCTGCATACAGGTCTTTCGTCTCCTTAGGTAGGTTTATTCCTAGATATTTTATTCTTTTTGTAGCAATGGTAAATGGGAGTGTTTTCTTGATTTCACTTTCAGACTTTTCATCATTAATGTATAGGAATGCCAGAGATTTCTGTGCATTGATTTTGTATCTTGCAACTTTACCAAATTCATTGATTAGCTCTAGTAGTTTTATGGTAGCATCTTTAGGATTCTCTATGTATAGTATCATGTCATCTGTAAACAGTCAGAGCTTTACTTCTTCTTTTCTGATGTGGATTCCTTTTATTTTCTTTTCTTCTCTGATTGCTGTGGCTAAAACTTGCAAAACTATATTGAATAAGGGTGGTGAGAGTGGGCAATCTTGTCTTATTCCTGATCTTAGTGGAAATGCTTTCAGTTTTTCACCATTGAGGATGATGTTGGCTGTGGGTTTGTCCTATATGGCCTTTATTATGTCAAGGAACGTTCTGTCTATGCCTACTTTCTGCAGGGTTTTTTATCATAAATGGGTGATGAATTTTGTCAAAATATTTCTCTTCATCTGTTGAGATGATCATATGGTTTTTCTCCTTTAATTTCTTAATATGGTTTATCACATTGATTGATTTGCATATATTGAAGAATCCTTGCATTCCTGGAATAAACCCCACTTGATCATGGTGTATGATCCTTTTAATGTGTTGTTGGATTCTGTTTGCTAGTATTTTGTTGAGGATATTTGCATCAATGTTCATCAGTGATATTGACCTGTAGTTTTCTTTCTTTGTGACATCCTTCTCTGGTTTTGGTATGAAGGTGATGGTGGCCTCATAGAATGAACTTGGGAGTGTTCCTCCCTCTGCTATATTTTGGAAGAGTTTGAGAAGGACAGGTGTTAGCTCTTCTCTAAATGTTTGATGGAATTCGCCTGTGAAGGCATCTGGTCCTGGGCTTTTGTTTGTTGGAAGATTTTTAATCACAGTTTCAATTTCAGTGCTTGTGATTGGTCTGTTCATATTTTCTATTTCTTCCTGATTCAGTCTTGGCAGGTTGTGCATTTCTAAGAATTTGTCCATTTCCTCCAACCTGTCCATTTTATTGGCATAGAGTTGTTTGTAGTAATCTCTCATGATCTTTTGTATTTCTGCAGTGTCAGTTGTTACTTCTCCTTTTTCATTTCAAATTCTATTAATTTGAGTCTTCCCCCTTTTTTTCCTCATGAGTCTGGCTAAAGCTTTACCTATTTTGTTTATCCTCTCAAAGAACCAGCTTTTAGTTTTATTGATCTTTGCTATTGTTTCATTCATTCCTTTTCATTTATTTCTGATCAGATGTTTATGAATTCTTTCCTTCTGCTAACTGTGGTTTTATTGTTCTTCTTTCTCTAATTGCTTTAGGTACAAAGTTAGGCTGTTTATTCGAGATGTTTCCTGTTTCTTAAGGTGGGCTGGTATTGCTATAAACTTCCCTGTTAGAACTGCTTCTGCTGCATCCCATAGGTTTTGTGTCATCTTGTCTCCATTGTCACTTGTTTCTAGGTATTTTTTAATTTTCTCTTTGATTTCTTCAGTGATCACTTCGTTATTAAGTAGTGTATTGTTTGGCCTCCATGTGTTTGTATTTCTACAGATCTTTTCCTGTAATTGATATCTATTCTCATAGCATTGTGATCGGAAAAGATACTTGATGCAATTTCAATTTTCTTAAATTCACCAACGCTTGATTTGTGACCCAAGATATGATCTATCCTGGTGAATATTCCATGAGCACTTGAGAAAAATGTGTATCCTGTTTTTTTTGGGTGGAGTGTCCTATAAATATCAGTTAAATCCATCTTGTTTAATGTATCATTTAAAGCTTGTGTTTCCTTATTTATTTTCATTTTGGATGATCTGTCCATTGGCGAAAATGGGGTGTTAAAGTCCCCTACTATGAATATGTTACTGTCAATTTCCTCTTTTATGGCTGTTAGTATTTGCCTTATGTATTGAGGTGCTCCTATGTTGGGTGCATAAATATTTACAATTGTTATATCTTCTTGGATCGATCCCTTGATCATTATGTAGTGTCCTTCTTTGTCTATTCTAATAGTCTTTATTTTAATGTCTATTTTGTCTGATATAAGAATTGCTACTCCAGCTTTCTTTTGGTTTCCATTTGCATGGAATATCTTTTTCCATCCCATTACTTTCAGTCTGTATGTGTCTCTAGGTCTGAAGTGGGTCTCTTGTAGACAGCATATATATGGGTCTTCTTTTTATATCCATTCAACAAATCTGTGTCTTTTGGTGGGAGCATTTAGTCCATTTACATTTAAGGTAATTATCGATATGTATGTTCCTATTCCCATTTTCTAAATTGTTTTGGGTTTGTTATTGTAGGTCCTTTCCTTCTCTTGCATTTCATGCCTAGAGAAGTTCCTTTAGCATTCTTGTAAAGCTGGTTTGGTGGTGCTGAACTCTCTCAGCTTTTGCTTGTCTGTAAGGTTTTTAATTTCTCCATCAAATCTGAACGAGATCCTTGCTGGGTAGAGTAATCTTGGTTGCAGGTTTTTCTCCTTCATCACTTTAAATATGTCCTGCCACTCCCTTCTGGCTTTCAGAGTTTCTGCTGAAAGATCAGCTGTTAACCTTATGGGGATTCCCTTTTGTGTTAATTGTTGTTTTTCCCTTGCTGCTTTTAATATGTTTTCTTTGTATTTAATTTTTGACAGTTTGATTAATATGTGACATAGCGTATTTCTCCATGGATTTATCCTGTGTGGGACTCTCTGTGCTTCCTGGCCTTGATTAACTATTTCCTTTCACATATTAGGGAAGTTTTCAACTATAATCTCTTCAAATATTTTCTCAGTCTCTTTCTTTTTCTCTTCTTCTTTGGAACCCCTATAATTCGAATGTTGGTGCATTTAATGTTGTGCCAGAGGTCTCTGAGACTGTCCTCAGTACTTTTCATTCTTGTTTCTTTATTCTGCTCTGCAGTAGTTATTTCCACTATTTTATCTTCCAGGTCACTTATCCGTTCTTCTGCCTCAGTTATTCTGCTATTGATCCCATCTAGAGTATTTTTAATTTCATTTTTTGTGTTGTTCATTGTTGTTTGCTTCATCTTTAGTTCTTCTAGGTGCTTGTTAAATGTTTTTTGCATTTTGTCTATTCTATTTCCAAGATTTTGGATCATCTTTACTATCATTATTCTGAATTCTTTTTCAGGTAGACTGCCTTTTTCCTCTTCATTTGTTAGGTCTGGTGGGTTTTTATCTTGCTCCTTCATCTGCAGTGTGTTTTTTGTCTTCTCATTTTGCTTATCTTACTGTGTTTTGGGTATCCTTTTTGCAGGCTGCAGGTTTGTAGTTCCCGTTGTTTTTGGTGTCTGTCCCCACTGGCTAAGGTTCGTTCAGTGGGTTGTGTAGGCTTCCTGGTAGAGGGCACTAGTGCCTGTGTTCTGGTGGATGAGGCTGGATGTAATCTCTTTGGTGGCAAGGCCCCCGTTTGGTGGTGTGTTTTGGGGTGTCTGTGAACTTATTATGATTTTAGGTAGCCTCTCTGCTAATTGGTCGGGTTGTGTTCCTGTTTTGCTAGTTGTTTGGCATAGGGTGTCCAGCAGTGTAGCTTGCTGGTCGTTGCGTGAAGCTGGGTGCTGGCATTGAGATGGAGATCTCTGGGAGATTTTCACCATTTGATATTATGTGGAGCTGGGAGGTCTCTTGTTGACCAGTGTCCTGAAGTTGGCTCTCCCACCTGAGAGGCACAGCACTGACTCCTGGCGGCAGCACCAAGAGCCTTTCATCCACACGGCTCAGAATAAAAGGGAGAAAAATTAGAGAGAAAGAATTAGTAGAAGTAGGAAGAAAGAAAGGAAGGAAGGAAGGAAGAAAGAAAGAAGGAAAGAAAGAAAGGAGGGAGGGAAGGAGGGATGGTGGGAGGAAGGAAGATAGGAAGGAGGGAAGGAAGGAAAAAAGAAAGAAGTTAAAGTAAAATATAATAAAGTTATTAAATTAAAAATAATTATTAAGAAAATTATTTAAAACAACAACAACAATAGCAAAAAAATGGATAGATAGAACCTTAGGACAAATGCTGGAAGCAAAGCAATACAGACAAAATCTCATATAGAAGCCTACACATACACACTCACAAAAAGAGGAAAACGGGAAAAAAATCATAAATCTTGCTCTCAATGTCCACCTCCTCAATTTGGGATGATTTGTTGTCTAAAGGAGGGAAGGAAGGAGAGAAAGAAAGAAAGAACATAAAGTAAAATAAAATAGAGTTATTAAAATCCAAAATAATTATTAAGAAAAAAAATTAAAAAAAAAAACAAAAACGGATGGATAGAACCCTAGGACAAATGGTGGAAGCAAAGCTATACAGACAAAATCTCACACAGAAGCATACACATACCCACTCACAAAAAGAGGAAAAGGGGAAAAAACTCATAAATCTTGCTCTCAAAGTCCAACTCCTCAATTTGGGATGATTCGTTGTCTTTTCATGTATTCCACAGATGCAGGGTACATCAAGTTGATTTTGGAGCTTTAATCCACAGCTTTTGTGGTGCTGGGAGAAGTTTCCCTTTCTCTTCTCACAGCTCCCAGATTTGGCGCCACCTCTGCGTGTAGGTCACCGAAGTGTGTCTGTTTTTCACTCAGACAGGACGGGGTTAAAGGAGCCGCTGATTCGGGGGCTCTGGCTCTCTCAGACTGGGGGTAGGCAGGGGTATGGAGTGCGGGGCGGGCCTGTGGTGGCAGAGACCGGCGTGATGTTGCACCAGCCTGAGGCGTGCCATGCGTTCTCCAGGGGAGTTGTCCCTGGATCCCGGGACCCTGGCAGTGGCGGGCTGCACAGGCTCCCCGGAAGGGAGGTGTGGATAGTGACCTGTGGTCGCACACAGGCTTCTTGGTGGCAGCAGCAGCAGCCTTAGTGTCTCCTGCCCGTCTATGTGGTCCGCGCTTTTAGCCACGGCTCGCGCCCGTCTCTGGAGCTCCTTTAAGCAGCGCTCTTAATCCCCTCTCTTCGCTCACCAGGAAACAAAGAGGAAAGAAAAAGTCTCTTGCCTCTTCGGCAGCTCCAGACCTTTTTCCGGACTCCCTCCCGGCTAGCCGTGGTGCAGTAACCCCTTCAGGCTGTGTTCACGCCGCCAACCCCAGTCCTCTCCCGGCGTTCCAACCGAATCCCGAGCCTCAGCTCGCAGCCCCGCCTGCATCGGTGGGTGAGCAGACAAGCCTCTCGGGCTGGTGAGTGCCGGTCGGCACTGATCCTCTATGCGGGAATCTCTCTGCTTTTCCCTCCGCACCCCTGTTGCTGCACTCTCTTCTGCGGCTCCTAAGCTCCCCCCACCCCCGCCACCTGCAGTCTCTGCCCACGATGGGGCTTCCTAGTGCGTGGAAACCTTTCCTCCTTCACAGCTCCCTCCCACTGGTGCAGGTCCTGTCCCTATTCTTTTGTCTCTGCTTTTTCCTTTTTTCTTTTGCCCTACCCAGGTACGTGGGGAGTTTCTTGCCTTTTGGGAGGTCTGAGGTCTTCTGCCAGCGTTCAGTAGGTGTTCTGTAGGAGTTTTTCCACGTGTAGATGTATTTCTGGTGTATCTGTGGGGAGGAAGGTGATCTCTGTGTCTTATTCTTCTGCCATCTTCCCCTCCTATTCCTTGTATTTCTTTTTGTTCCCTGATTGCTGTGGCTAGGACTTCCAAAACTATGTTGAGTAATTAAATGTATCTTTAGAAATATACATAGCATATAATAAATTGTCTGAATATAGAATTACTGTACAAAACCATATTTAATTTTATACAAAAGTAAATACAGATAGAAATATGTTTAAATATAATATGTTTAGTAATAAGTATCACAATGTGTAAATATTTACTGAATAAATTATAAAAGACTTAAAAAAACTTTTTAAGTCCTAAATAAATGGACATTTTTTACTAGGTTAATGCACAGAAAAATAATAGCATAAGAATGTCAATTTTGTAGGTTTACCTATGAATTTTAAGATTCCAAATTACAACAGAATTTTGTAAATAACTTTACATACAAATTTTTAAATGTATATGGAAAAAAAAAATTTAAGCATAGTCATGACCCCATGTAAAAAGGAGTAAAAAGATAGGAAGACTTTCCTTACTAGATATTAAGCCTTAACTTAGAGCTTTAGACATTAGTTTAGTATGATAGTGACTTTGTAATAGACAATTTGACTCAGAGAATAGATTTGATAGTCCAGAAACATAAACATCCATAAATGGAAACTTGATAGATGGTATATGATTGCACTGGATATCACTGAGGAATGGAAAGACTGGGCACTGAGAAGTGCTGAAACCATTGAATATCTATATTGGAAGAAAAAGACATTAGCAATATAAAATACGCAAAGAAACAGTGATTAATAAAAGAATAAATATGAATGTTTAACTTCTGTGCTATGTGAAGAAATTGAAACTCAGACCATAATAATGTAATATTTTAGGCCAATTACATATGCAGAAATTAAGTCTGTCAATTCTAGATATTGGCTAGAATGTTGAATAATATAATCCTTAAACACTGCTGCTGGAAATATAAATTGGTACCATCATTTTGGAGAAAAAATTTCTTATAAATATAGATATGAACCTACCTTAAGACCCAATAATTCATTTCAGTGGTAAATGAGACTTGCACATAATGTTCAGAGCAATATTTATTTTTCTGAAATTATTGGAAACAACACAGATATCTATACATCAAGGAAAGGATAGATACATGAGATATAACAGAGAGAACGAATGAGGAAAATATGTACAACAATCTATAAAATTCTTAGAAAACATCTTGAGTAAGAAGAGCAAGTCCTAGAAGACTACTTGCACTACAAACCATTTTATAAAATTTGAAAACAAACTTTAAATTTATAGTTCAAAGATATATGCATGTATTCTGAAACTAATTTTTATCTCTTTTTGTGTATGATAAATATAAAATTCAACAGATTCTTTGATTGGAAGTCAAGAGAGGAACACAAAAAATGCCAGCAGAATTGGTATTCATCTAGTTCATATCGAGTACCTATATGTTACATACAATTCGTTTTAACTACCAAAAGGAAACTTAAAAAGAAATGAAAGGAATTATGTTACCTCAAATGAGCTGTCAATTTATTATGGTATAATTAGGAGCATTGATATTTTAAAATGGTAGCTTGAACTCTCACCTACATTCTACCTTTAGATAATATGTAATATATAGCCCACAAATTGGGTTTCTTCCTCATATGTTTATGTAAGATAAGTATTGAATGTAAAAACCTATTTCAATTAATTTGTAAATAAAATTTAGGAAAAATTAACAGTAAATTTTAAACATGTTTGAAATGATAGACATTTGGCACATAAAAATAGTACAGGTTTGGCTACATTCTTAAAGAATAAAGCACTTGTCTAACTAATAAGAATCTGCTGTATAAAAAAATAAATAAAATTCTAAAATTAAAAAAAGAAAACACTGTTTCATAAGAGCTAAAGATTTTTAATCTAATAGAGGTTCAGTTAAACAAATCTTACATTATTCATGAAATGGTTTTGCATTTAGAGAGAAATTTATTATTGAGGAAAGACAAATTTTAAAATGGTATGTATTTATAAAGCAGTATACAAACAAACAAAAAAACAACAAAAAAAAGTACAGGTTTGATTACATTGCTAAAGAATAAAGCACTTGTCAAATTGTATCTTCACTTCATTATAGTTTTTGGCTTCAATTGGACTATTACTCTTTAATTTGAATTTTGCTGACAGGAAGTTCCAATGAGGTGAAACAATATGGTCATTGACTGCCATTCTCTGGGCTTCTACAATTGACTAAAAACAGAATACTCTTCCTCTGAACTGTCAGCTTCCCAATTTATATTTTATGATTTCACCAGTTTTTCATAAATAGCTTGAAATTCTATGTGGTGAAGGCTTGTTTTCTTGTGTAAGAGAGAAGCCAGCAGTGTGCTGAGGCTCTGTAATAGGGAGTTAAAATGAGTGGCAAGAGGAATGTTGTGTGGTTTTGATTAGCTCAATTTGTGTCTTCTAAATAAAGTATGGTAGAACAGAATCCTCTCTTGTGTGGTTGTTCTAACTTAAAATTCTATAGTGGAATAAAAAATATTCAGATGTGTTTTTTTTTTTTTTTCGGTATGCGGGCCTCTCACTGTTGTGACCTCTCCCATTGTGGAGCACAGGTTCCAGACGCACAGGCTCAGTGGCTATGGCTCACGGGCCCAGCCGCTCCACAGCATGTGGGATCTTCCTGGACCGGGGCACGAACCCGTGTCCCCTGCATCAGCAGGCGGGCTTTCAACCACAGTGCCACCAGGGAAGCCCCAGATGTTTTAATATTCTGAATGAAGGGCACGCTGGACTAGATTCAAAGAAGAAAATCAATTAAAATTGTTTACAAAACTATGTTGGTTTCTGAGAAGCACCTATGGTTGAAAACATCATTCACTAGACATCAGGGATTCTCAATTGACATTATTGACATTTTTACCTGGATAACTCTTTGCTACTGGGGGCTGTTCTGTGCTTTGTAGGATGTTTAACAGCATACCTGGCACCTACCCATTAGATGCCAGAGCACCCTACCCCCAATTGTGGCTATCAAAAAGTTCTCCAGAAATTGTCAAATGTCTTCTGAAGTCCAAAATCATGGCTGATTGAGAATCACTTCCCTACACTAAATGATACTCAGTTTCCAATAATAAAATTTAAAAGTAAGAATGGAAAGGATCAAACTAGTCAAAGTAACTTAATTGTGTCCCAAAACAAAAATCAGGAAATTAACAGAGGTACGAAATTATCCAGCTCCCAGCAGGGTAAAATTTTAAATGTCTGGTATCAACTTAAAAATAATCAAGCACACAAAGAAATAAAAAACTATTACTGGGGAGAAGAAAGCCAATAAAAGATTATGGAATTAACAGAAAAACAATGAAACATTTATTATAATTGTATTCCATATGTTAAAAATAACTAGAGGAAAGAATAAACCTGTTAATAAGAGATATGGAATATATGCATGCACACATACATGAATATAGATTATCTGAAGATAAAAACTATTGTCTGAGGGAACAAATACACTAGAACTGGTAAACAGCAGATTAGATATTGTAGAAGAAAAGACTACAGAGCTTGAAGTCACAACAAAAGAAACTATCCAAAATAAAACAGAAAAAATAAACCCTCAAAAAATAAGGAGCAAAGCATCAATGAGCAGTAGAACAACTTTATGTGGTCTAATACTTGTGAACTTGAGTGCCCAAGGAAGGGGAGAAGATATTTGAAGAAATAATGAACAAACAGTTTCCAAACTTTTTAGAAATCATTTTATTGAGGTATGATTGCCAAATACAAAAATATATACATATTTAATTTGTACAACTTGATGAATTTGGAGACAGATATATATTCATGAAAACATCACTAACATTATATGCCATAAACTTATCCATCACCTCCAAAAGTTTCCTTCCACTCTGTCTGTTTATTATTAAATTTTGTGATGAGAATACTTTACATAAGATTTTTCCTATTAGCAAAATTTTTAATATAAAATGTAGTGTTTTTAGCTATAGGCACTATGCTATACAGTAAGTCTCTGGGACTTATTCAACTTGTATATATGAAACATTTTACCCTTTGACTAAAGTCCCTGCTTCCCCTATCCTTAGCCCCTATCAACCACCATTCTACTCTCTGCTTCCATGTGTCTGACTATTTTAGATTCCTCAAATAAGTGGTATCATGTAGTATTTGTCCATCTGCATCTGGCTTAGGCAATTAACATAATGCCCTCCAGCTTCGTCCATGTTGGATGGAAATGGCAGGATTTTCTTCTGTTTTAGGACTAAATAATATTCCGTTATGTATATAAATATATATAAGTAAAAGGCTAAAAGTAAAAGGCTAAACATATCAAATGTTATCAAGAAACTCTCAATCACTGTTTGTTAGAATATAAAATAGTACAATTACTTGGGAAAAGTTTGAAACTATCTCAAAATTTAAATATATAACACAATAAGATCCAGCGATTATACTGCCAGATATTTATTCAAGAGAAATGAAAGCATAGTTCCATATAAAGCTTTATTTGTAATAGCTAACAATAGGAAACAACCCAAATGAGAGTCAACAGAAAAATAAATTATTATATCCATACAATGGAATGATACTGAGTAATAAAAGAAATGAACTATTGGTATACATAGTAAATACTGATACACACAGTTACAAGGATTGAGCTATTAATACACATGATAACACAGATGAATCTCAAAATAATTCCAAAATTTTCTTGTAAGTAGCTAGACAAAAGAGTATATAATGTATAATTCTGTTTGTATTAAATGCTAGAAAATGCAAAGTAAGCTAAGGTGACAGAAAGTAGATCAATGGTTACATGAGACCTGGCTGGGGGTCAGCAAGGAATGAGACAAAGAAATTAGAAGACATAAGAGTAAATTTTCCAGGTGATGGATATGTTCCTTATCTTGATTGTGTTGATGATACTACTACTGGTATATACATATGTCAAAATATCAAATTATACACTTAAACACATATAGTTTATTGTCTGTCAATTATTCCTCAATAAAGCTATTTTAAAATAAAATATAATAAATAGCAAATATCAAAAACAATAATTTCTTTCAGAAACTCATATTTCTACCTTTAGAACATACTACTTTAGTTGCACATAGGAGCTCTGGAGCCATATTGTGTGTGATCAAATTCTGGTTTCAGTAAACCAAGGAAGAAAGGGTATGAGTGAGGAAAAATGAACATTTCATTCTCAGATGTTATAGTTGCTTTGCTGCTGGGCTTGCTCACCTGCATCTGTGCCAGTGGAGCAGAAGAAAGAATACTTGGAGACACGGCCAAGGAAAACGTGACAGAATACTTGGAGACATGGCCAAGGAAAACGTGACAGAATCTTCTTCTAGGATTTATATCAATTGGTTCAGAAAAATGAGCCTTTATTTCCCTGAGACCCTAGAGTTTGAATCTTGTTTGTGTCCATTTAGGCCAGATATGAGCCAATATGAATTCCAACAGGCCCCATAGACAAGGGGGCCACGCTGGGTCAAACTAACCAAAGACTCAATAGCAGCTTCACTGTGGATAATCATATATGGAAGCACATACCTCACTTTTCTTCTTCACTACACTAACACTAGACTAGGGTAGTATGTGCTGGAAAGAGGAACAGGAAGGTCATGTGAAAGCAGGTTCCTTTACCAGCTTCCCTCCAGACCTCCTAACACATACCCACACAGTAACAAGTGTGGTGTGTCTAACTTATGCTTGGGGAAACAAAAAAATTTTGGATCAAATGGAGATAGAAGTTTTAAATGTACAAAATTAAAATCCAAACTAAAGTGAGATTATTGTAGACAATATGTGAAATATCATGGAATCAGACTGACGTGTTAAGGGAGCACTCTGTTCAGATGGAAAGAGGGCTTGAAAAGCACTATTAGCAGTAATTACTGGGAAAAAGAAAACTTTCTTACACTGACTCTTATGAGTTGTGATTGCTTAGTAAATTAGCTAAAGTTTTATTAGGATACAAATATGTTACCTGAAGAAATATTACAAGAAGTAGTTGTCATTAAAACTTGATGTGCCATGGTGCTGATGAACCCTTAATGTGTGAGTTTGAATGGGCGTAGAGAGGGTGAGAGAGATGACACAATGAGGAGCCTCTTTCCAATCTCTGGTCAGTGAGTGAGATTGTTGCTTTCAACAATTAAGGTGAGAAGCTCTGTTTTGGGAGGGGTTCAAATGGACTTGAGTAAGTCTGTGAACATGATAAAGCTAAAATAAAAACATTGTACATGTTAAGGCATTGTTGACAATGGAGAGAATCCATGGTTTTCATAAGATACACTCAGGACTCCATGACCTCAAATTCTAAATGGCAAATACAACCCTGGGTAGTGAGAGAACCAGTATCTGGGTAAATAGATTGGAGGATAAGTGTGAATTAAAGATGGGCAGTCACAGGAAAGAAGCAACAGATGACATACTGGATAATCAGTGACTGCCTTTGGGTGGGAATGGAAGGGCACAGAGGGGACAGAAATTGGTACCTAAGGGAGAACTAGAAAGGCTGTAAAGGCAAAAGTGCTATTAGAAAAGTGTGCTTAGAGTCAGAACAGCATAGTTTAATGCAGTATATTTAATATAAGTGTGAAGTGCCTGCCCCTTATAATTTCTGTTTCTTATCTATAACCACAAAAGCACTACATATTTACAAAACAAATAATTAGTTACCAAGACAGCATTTAAATATTGCTGATGCCAAATATATGTAAAGGTTGAAAGAAAACACCCAGTAAAAATTAATTTACTTAAACTTTGTGGAAGCAATCTCTGCTTCTAAATCATAGAAATAAGTCAAATATAAATATGCACAATTACAGTGGGTAACCACTTGCTGTTTTAGTGCACTTAGTTTGAAGACCTTATAATATAAGCAACACTGTTCTAAGGTATTTGTAAAAAAACGTAATAAAATAGAGAGTATCTCTAACTTAATACTCACTGACTTATTTTGGGAGGTTATGATTATGGATACTCTTGTTTCTATTTCTCACTAGACTTGGAGCTCTTTTTTTTTTTTTTTGACTTGGAGCTCTTTGAAGGCAAATTTTTTCAACTTAGTCCTCCCTGTGTCTCCAGGTCTAGCAAATAATTCTTTACACACAAGGTTTTACATATTATAAATGTTCAATACATGTTGCTAAGAAATGAATATATGACTGGAAACATGGAAGGTCACAAGGAATAAGTTCCTTCATATTTAGGAAGGTGATAACTCATTGTAGGCTGTTATAGAGGAAGGTTTATTGAAGAACAGGAAACTTGAATCTGATTACAAGGGATAGGTAAAATTCTATGTCAAGATTTGCTTATATTTGATAAAATGCTAAATAGAAATTGTGCAGAAAATTATAATTAAAATAATGAGTCATGAAATACGATTTTTCAAAATGATTCAAAGTATATTTAGTATTCCACAGCTAAGAGGATATCACACTAATAGGAAGTAGCTTGAGGCAAACTTGAAATCAGGAGTATAATGTAGAACAAAGAAAAACACATTATTCAGTAGAAAACATTCATAAACACAGAAATTTGGAGAAGCCTCTTGGATCTTACATATAAATGTTTTGAAAATGAAAATGCTTGGGGGGATTCAAAGTTCCACCTGAAGGTTCTTACAACTTTACTACAAGGAGGACTGAAAAACCCAAGCACAAACACACACATACACATGCATACATTGGTTTGAGCCAAGAATTCTCCTACGTCAGCCTAAATCTCTCTCTCTTTGCTTAATTTTTAATATAGTTGAAGTACAATGTTATGTTACTTTCAGATGTACTATATAATGATTTAACTTTTGCATACATTATGAAATTAACACCATGCTAAGAGTTTGGTGATCATGTCTCCACACAAAATTAATACAATAATATTGACCGTATTCCTTATGCTGTATATTATATCCCCATGACTTATTTATTATATAATTGGAGGTTTGAACCTCTTAATCCCCTTCACATATTTCACTCAGCCTCCCACACTCCTCTTTCTGGCAACTTCCGATTCGTTCCCTGTATCTATGACTCTGTTTTCATTTTGTTTTGTGTTTGTTTTCTTTTTTAGATTCCACATATAAGTGAGATCATGCAGTATTTGTCTTTCTCTGACTTATTTCTCTTACCATAATACCCTCAAGATCCATCCATGTTTTTGTAAGTTGAAAGATTTCTTTTTTATTGCTGAGTAATATTCTATGTATATATATACCACATCTTCTTTATCCATATATCTATAGATGGACACTTAGGTTGCTTTCATATCTTGGCTATTGTAAGCAATGCTGCAAAGAACATTGTAGTGCATATATCTTTTTGATATATGTTAGTGTTTACCTTAACCCTAACCTTAACCTTAACCCTAACTTCACCTCAGATAAGTAGAGGTGAAATTGTTGGATCATATGTTAATTCTATTTTTAAGTTAAGAAAACTCTATATTGTTTACCATAGTGGCTGCACCAATTTACAATCCAAGCAACAGTGCACAAGGGTTCCCAGGTGTAAGGTGATATCTTACTGTGGTTTTGATTTGCATTTACCTGATGATTAGTGACGTTGAGCTTCTTTTCATGTGTCTGTTGTCCATCTGTATGTCTTCTATGGAAGAATGTCTACTTAGATACTTTTCCTGTTTTGTAATCATGTTTGTTTTTTTGATGTTGAGTTGTATGGATTCTTTATATATTTTGGATATCACCCCCTTATTGGATACATCATTTGCAAATATCTTCTCTCATTAATTAAGTTGCTTTTTCATTTTGTTTGTGGTTTCCTTTGCCATGCAAAAGTGTTTTAGTTTGAAGTAGTCATATTTGTTTATTTTTGCTTTTGTTTCCTAGCCTGAGGAGATATTTTCAAAAACAATATTGCTAAGACCAATCTCAAGGAACATATTGCCTATGTTTTCTTCTAAGAGTTTTAATGGTTGCAGGCCTTACATTTAAATCTTTAATCTATTTTGAGGGTTTATTTATTTATTTATTTTTGTATGTGGTGTGAGAAAAGTCCAGTTGGATTCTTTTGCATGTAGCTGTTCAGTTTTCCCAGCACCATTTATTGAAGAGGCTGTCTTGTCCACATTGTACATTCTTGCTTCCTTTGTCATAGATTAATTGACATAATTGTGGGAATAATTCTGGGCTTTCTATTTGATTCCATTGATCCATGTATCTGTTTTTGTGCCAGTCCCACACTGTTTTGATTACTGTAGATTTGTAGTATATTTGGAACTCAGAAAATGTGATATCTCCAGCTTTTTTTCCCCTCAAGATTACTTTGGCTATTAGGGGTCTTTTGTGTTTCTATAAAATTTTAGAATTATTTGTTCTAGTTCTGTGAAAAATCCATTTGTATTTTGATAGAGCTTGCACTGAAACTGTAGATGGCCTTCAATAATATGGTCATTTTAAAAATATTAATTCTTCTAATTCATCAAAGCAGTACTTCTTTCCCTTTGTTTGTGTCATCTTCAATCTTTTTTATCAATGTCCTACAGCCTTTTGAGAACAAGACTTTTACCTCCTTGGTTAGATTTATTCTTAGGTATTTTATTATTTTTGATGCAATTGTAACTGGGATTGTTTTCTTAAATTCTCTTTTTGATAGTGTTTTATTAGTGTGTAGCTAAGCAACAGATTTCTGTATATTAATTTTGTATTCTGAAAATTTACTCTTTTCATTGATTCTAATAGTCTTTAGGGATTTCTATATATAGTATGTCATCTGAACATAGTGACAGTTTTACATCTTCCTTTCCAATTATGAAATTGGATAATCCAACTTTTATTTCTTTTTCTTGTCTGATTGCTGTGGCTAGCACTTCTAATACAATGTTGAATAAAACTAGATAGAGTGGGAATCCTTGTCTTGTTCCTGATCTTAGAGGGAACGTTTTCAGCTTTTCATTATTGAGTATGATTTTGGCTACAGGTTTGTTGTATATGGCCTTTAATATGTAGAGGCATATTCCCTCTATACCCAAGTTTTTAGAGTTTTTTCACAAATGGATGTTGAAATTTGTCAAAAGTTTTTCTGTATCTAGTGAGAGGATCATATGGTTTTTATTCTTCAGTTTGGTAATGTGGTGTATCATGTTGATTGATTTGTGAATATTGAACTATCCCTCTATCCTAAAATAAATACCACTTGATTATAGTGTATGATCCTTTTAATGTATTGTTGAATTTTATTTGTTAGTATTTTGTTGAAATTTTTTCATATAGTTTTCATCAGTGATATTGGCCTGTGATTTTTCTCTTCTTGTGGTGTTTTTGTCTAACTTGGATATCAGGTTCATGCTGGCCTCATAGGATAAATTTGGAAATGTTCCTTTTCAATTTTTTAGAATAGTTTGAGAAGTATAAATGTTAACTCTTCTCTAAATGTTTGGTATAATTCACCTGTGAAGATTACTGGATTTCTATTTTGGGAGTATTTTAATTACTGATATTACTTCATTACTGGTCATTGGTCTGTTCATATTTTCTATGTCTTTCTGATTTATAGTTGAGAGATTGTACATTTCTAGGAATTTAACCATTTCTTGTAGGTTGTCCTTTATATTGGTTTATAATTAATTGTTCATAGTAATCACTTTTGATTATTTATATTTTTGTGGTGTCAGTTGTAACTTCTCTTTTATTTCTGATTTTATTTATTTGTGCCCTATCTCCTTTTTTCTTGATGAATCTGGTTAATGGTTTATGAATTTTCTTTACTTTTCAAAAAATCAGATCTTAGTTTCACTTACATTTTATAATGTTTTTTTATACTCTATTTCATTTATTTTTGCTCTGACCTTTATAATTTACTTTCTTCTACTAACTTTAGGTTTTGTTTGTTTTTCTTTTTCTAGTTTCCTTAAGTGTGAGGTTAGACTGTTTGAGATATTTCTTGTTTTTTGAGGTAAGCATGTATTACTATAAACTTCTTTCTTAGAAAAACTTTTGTTGCATCCAATAGATTTTTGGAATGCTGTGTTTCCATTTTTGTTTGTCTCCAGGTAATTTTTAATTTCCTCTTTGATTTTTCAGGAAAACATTGTTTAGTAGCCTATGGCTTACCCTCCACTTGTGTGTGTTTTTGCAATTTTTTCTAGTAGCTGATTTCTAATCACATTTTGCTGTGTTCAGAAAAGATGCTTTAAAGATTTTTATCTTAAATTTATTGAGACTTGTTTTTGGCTTAGCATGTGATATATCCTGGAGAATGTTCCATGTGCACTTGAAAAGAATGTTTACTCTGCTGCTTTTGGATGCAAAGTTGCATATATATCTATTCAGTCTATCTGGTCTAATATGTCATTTAAGGCCAATGTTTCCTTATTGAATTTCTGTCTTAATGATCTGTCCATTGATGTAAGTGGAGTATTAAAGTCCCCTACTATTATTGTGTTACTGTCAATTTATCCCTTTATGTCTGTTAATATTTGCTATATGTATTTATGTACTCCTATGTTGGATATATATATATATATATATATATATATATATATATATATATATATATATATATTTACAATTGTGATATTTACTTCTTAGATTGATCCCTTTATCATTATGTGATGTCTTTGTCTCTTGTTACAGTCTTGTTTTAAAGTCTATTTTACTTGATATAAGTATTGCACACAGTTTTCTCTTCATTTCCATTTACATGGAGTAATTTTTTTGATCCACTCACTTTCAGTCTCTGTGTGCCATTAGATCTGAAGTGAGTCTCTTGTAGGCAACATATATATGTGTCTTGTTTTTTTATCCATTTAGCCCCTCTATGTCTTTTGATTGAAGCATTTAGTCCATTTACATTTAAAGTAGTTATTGAGGGGACTTCCCTGGTGGTGAAGTGGGTAAGAATCCACCTGCCAATGCAGGGGAAACAGGTTCAATCCCTGGTCTGGGAGAATCCCACATGATTCAGATCAACTAAGCCCATGCACCACAACTACTGAGCCTGTGCTCTAGAGCCTGTGAGCCAAAACTACTGAGCCTGCACACCACAACTACTGAAACCCACAAGCCACAACTACTGAGCCTACATGCTGCAACTACTGAAGCCCATGCACTCTAGGGCCTGCATGCTCCAACTACTGAAGTCTGCATGCCTAGAGATCATGCTCTGCAACAAGACAAGCCACCAAAATGAGAAGCCCATGCATTGCAATGAAGAGTAGCCCCTGCTCACCACAACTAGAGAAAGCCCATGTGCAACAACAAAAACCCAACACTACCAAAAACAAAACAAAACAAAATAAAATAAAGATAAAGTAATTATTGATAAGTATGTACGTATTGACATTTTGTTCATTGTTTTTGAACTACTTTTTGTAGTTATTGTTCCTTTCTTCTTTTTTTGCTCTCTTCTCTTGAGATTTCATGACTATCTTTAGTATCATCTTTTTTCTTTTATGTGTGCCTTTCTATTATTGGGTGTTGGTGTGTGGTTACCATAAAGTTCATGTATAGCAACCTATATATGGGATTATTTTAAGTTGATAATTTCTAAAGTTCAAACACCTTCTAACCAACTTATATGTATACTCCCCTACCTCAAGATTAATGTTTTTGACATTATAGTTTACATCTGTTTGTTTTGTGTAACCATTAACTACTTACTGTGAATGAAGATGGTTTTACTACTTTTATCATTTAACCTTATACTAGCTTTATAAGTGATTGATCTATTATTTTACCCTATGTTTTCCTTTACCAGTGAGATTTTTTCTTTTCATAATTTTATGTATCTAGTTATGCCCTTTTCTTTACTGCTTAGAGAAGTCCCTTTAACATTTCTTGTAAAGCCAGTTCATTGATGCTGAACTCTTTCAGCTTTCACTTGTCTGAAAAACTCTATATTGTGCCTTCAAATCTGAATGATAACCATGCCAGTAGAGTATTCTTGGGTTGTAGGATTTTTCCCTTTCATCACTCTGAATATATCATGCCACTCCATTCCGGCCTGCAAATTTTCTGTTAAAAAGTCAGCTGATAGTCTTTTGGGAGTTCCCATGTAGGTAATTATTTGCTTTTCCCTTGCAGCTTTTAATATTCTCTCCTTAACTTTAATTTTTTTGCCATTTTAATTGTAATGTGTTTTTGTATGGCCCTCTTAGGGTCCATCTTGTTTGGCATTCTTGTTTGGGACTGCTTCCTGAATCTGGATGCCCGTTTCCTTCCCCAAATTAAGGAAGTTTTCAGCTATTATTTCTTCTAATTAGTTCTCTGCCCAATTCTTTCACCATTCTCCTTCTGACACCCCCATAATGCAAATGTTAGTATATTTGATGTTATTCCAGAGGTCTCTTTAACTATCCTCTTTTTTAAACATTATTTTTTACTTTTTTCTGTTCAGTTTCAGTGATTTCCACTACCTTGTCTTCAAGCTCACTGATCCATTTATCTGTATCATCTAATCTACTGTTGATTTTTTTTCTAATGTATTTTTTTTTATTTCAGTTATTGTATGCTTCAATTCTGCTTGGTTCTTCTTTATAATTGCTAACTCTCTGTTAAACTCTCACTGTATTCATCCATTCTTCTCTCAAGTTTGTTGAGCATTTTAATCATGATTACCTTGAACATTTATGTGTAAACTGTTTATTTCCAAGCTGTTTATTCTTTTTCTGAGATTTTTGTCTTATTCCTTCATTTGGAATATTCCTTCCTTCATCTTGTCTCTTTGTTTTGCCTAATTCTCTGTGTTTATGTCTATGTATTAGGTAGGTTGGTTATGTTTTGTAACCTTGGAGAAGTCACCTTATGTAGGAGACATCTTATGAGGCACCCAGCACAATTCCCTCTCATGAAAGAGCTATATTATCTAGGAATACCTCCTATGTGAGCTGCATAAGACCTCTGTTGTGGTGGAGCCAATTACTGTGGACACGCTGATAGGCAGAGCTGGCTCCCAACTTGCTTTGCTTCCAGGCCCTGCCTTTTACATTGACTCCCAGCCTGCAGGTGGGCAGGGCAAGGCCCCAGAATGGATCAGCCCAATTTTCTGTTCAATTCCTCTCCCAGCAGAGTCATTTACCTACCTGGTGCTAACTTTTATGATACAAAGAAAGAAAGATCAGTGTAGGCAGCAGGAGGAGAGTGATTTATCAAAAATCAGTTTTGTAATGAACATTTCAGAGCAATGTGAGTTATTTGGAGAAATTTGGGGAAAGGAGCTATTGATTGAAATGTTCTGAGGTAGGGTTCTCTAGAATGAAGCATGAGGAATGTTGCTAGTGGTGGGGTTATAAACTGGACTCTTGGAATATTCTGCTTGCCCAATACTAAAAATGAGTACTCTGTAGATTCTTTTTTGCTTTGGATTATGTGTCCTTAAATGTTACACATTGTCACACTTAAATTCCATGAGGCCAGCTACAATGAGGCTTACAGTGATTATGAATTCATATATTGAAAAAATATTTCATGTTTGTGATGATTTTTTCTAAGGCATCTTGCATAAAATTTCAGTTGTCCAAAAATAGCATGTGCTTTTTAATTTTGGCAGCTGATGTTTTTCCCTAATCCTGGGATTAGAAGTTGTACAGTAACCTCTGGAGAGAGTAACACTACTGCTTTAACCTTAGAAATATTATTTCAAAGGGATGCTTGTGGTCAGGTCTAAACAAGAGCCTTGGTATATTTCTTTGGACCCTTAGTCCATGTAAAAGGACTGACTATGTTAAAGTAGATACTTCTGGATAAAATAAAAATGGAAATAGAATTAGAAAAAGTAATAGGAGAGAGGGGATCACAAATGATGGTGCAGGAGAATGTGAAGCTCACTTCCGCCCCATAAACACATCAAAAATACATCTACATGTGGAACAATTCTCATGGGAAATTAATTGAAAACTGGCAGAACTTCTATACAACCAAAGCTTCAAGAAATATCTCCACATAAATGAGTAGAACAGAAAAAAAGGCATCTGGTTTGAACCTGAGCTCCTGGGAGGGATCTGTAAGAAAGAGAAGGTCTGCACGGGTGAGCCCTCACTCTGGGAAGTGAGCAGGTTGAGCCACAATCTTGGTATCCCAGTCCTGGGGTCCTGAATGGAGGAGACAAGACACCTTTCCTGCTGGAAAATCCACTGAGAGAGACAGAAGTATTGGAGAAGCATAGACTCTATTTGTGTGGGGTGCACACATGCTGGCTTGCCACAATCAGAGTGGAGAGAGACTTGCACTGGCAGCTGCTACCTCTAAACACTTCCCAATCTGGATGGGCTAAAACCTCAGCCCCACTCACTCCACACCACAGCCAGGTATGAGATCGGAGCAAAGACTCAGTATAGCTACATTGAGACAGACCAGGGTTCCTGGGGTGTGATCTGGGTGGACCATGGAGGACATTGTCAGTGTGCACACAGTGCAGTGAGTGGAACCATACTAACCTTGTCAGTGCTTGCACTGGGTGGTGCCACAAGAGCATGCAGTAGCTGAGCAGTGAATCTTGGGCAATAGGTCCTAGGAGAGGACCCATCTAACTATGCAGAGACAGCCTGGGGAGACAGGGGTGTGGTCAGTGTCAAGAGCCGTTACAGCAAACTCGAGTACACTGTGGTTCTGTCCCAGCAAGAGCACCCTGGGTCTGCCCTTTCCACACTACAGCTTAGCACAGACAGTCCAGGGAGAAGAATGTCACAGAGGCAGGCAAAGTCTCAGAGGAGAGTGGAGCCACTTCAATTCCTACAGCCACAACACCTTGACTGCCAGACCCAGCCTACTCCAAGACATCACAACCCTGCACTAGATCTGGGACGACCACAGCAGAGAAACAGAAATGACCATGGGCTTCTTCTGAGTGGAACTAGGGACACCTACCAGGCAGCACACAGGTCCTCTGTGATCACAAAGCAGAGAGGAATTCTCACGTCCTGCACAGTATCTAGATATGCCACAACAACCACACCTCCTATCAAGAGGACAATGGTGAGAAAACTCTGAGTAACAACCTGGCTGACATCCATATCAAAAGCAATCCTTGCACAAAAAACATGGGACACAGTCTACACAGGGACGCTCCAACATAAAAATACCCCAGGAATTCCCTAGTGGCACAGTGGTTGATAGTCTGCCTGCTGATGCAGGGGACATGGGTTTGTGTCCCAGTCCGGGAAGATTCCACATGTCGCAGAGCAGCTGGGCCCGTGAGCCATGGCCACTGAGCCTGTGCATCCGGAGCCTGTGCTCCGCAAGGGGAGAGGCCACAGCAGTGAGAGGCCCGCATACTGCAAAAAAAAAAAAAAAAGAAAAGAAAGAAAGAAAAAACCATCAGGACCACAATAAACAATTGTTTCTCCTGAATTCATATAGATGTAGAAAGTTAAGTAAAATGAAAAAGGAGGAGAACTAGTCCCAACTAAAAGAACAAGAGAAATTCCATGAAAGAACAAATAGAGAAACAGAGCTCACCAGTCTACTAGATGCTGAGTTCAAAATGGAGGTAATAAAAATGCTAACTGAATAAAGAAAGATTATCAATAGAAATGCAGATCACGGTAACAAGAAACTATAAAGATGAACCAATCAAAAATAGACAATTCAATTGCTGAGATAAAAAAAAATCTAGAAACAATGAGTAGCAGACTAAATGAATAAGTGATTTGGAAGATAGAATAATGGAAATCATCCAATCAGAACAGCAGACAAAAGGTAAACTTTAAAAATGAAAACAACATATGAGATCTATGGAGTAATATAAAATGTGCCAACCTATGCATAATAGGGGTTCCATAAGGAGGAGAGAGAGAAGGGGATCGGAAAAGTATTTGAAGACATTATGGCTGAAAATTTCCCAAAACTAAAGTAGGTACAGGAAGTACAGAGGGTTTCAAACAAGATAAATCCAAACAGATCAATACCAAGACACGTCATAATTAAAACAGCAAAAGTTAAAGATAAAAAGAGGATTCTAAAAACATCAAGAGGAAAAACAAAAGTCAGCAATAAGAGCATCCCCATAAGGCTATCAGCTAATTTTTCTGCAGAAACTTTGCAGGCCAGAAGAAGCCTGATATATTCAAGGCATGAAGGGAGAAGGGAGAGAAAGGAGAGGCATGATATATTCAAAGTCCTGAAAGGGAAAAACATACAACCTAGGATGCTCTGCCCAGCAGATTATGAATTACAATAGGAGAGATAAAGAATATCTCAGACAAGCAAAAACTAAGAGCTGAGCAATACTCAACCTACCCTAAAAGAAATATTAAAAGGTCTTCTCTAAATAAAAAAGAAGCAAGAATCTACAGGAAAGGGAAAAATCACAATAGGAAAGGCAAATGTATAAAATAATTGAATATCACTTAAGCCAATATGTAGATCTGAAAAAATGTTTAATTGTAAAAGTGATTATAACTAAAATAAACAGTAAAAGGATAAAAATGAAGATATAAGATAGCACATTAAAATCACAAAATGTGAGGAAGGGGAGAATAAAAAGGTACATCTTTTAGAATGTGTTTGGACTTGAATAACTATCAGTTTAAAGCAGTAGATACAGTCATTGGTCAACATACTTGTACTCCATGATAACCAAAACTCAAAAACATATAATGGATTAAAAAAAAAAAAAGGAAAGGAACTCAATCATACTACAAAAGAAAATTGTCAAACCACAAAGAGACAAATAAAAAGAAGACATGAACAAAGAAGAACTACAAAAACATGGAAATAAGTACAGACCTATCAATAATTGCTTTAAATGTCAATGGATTAAATGGTCTGATCAAAAGTCATAGAGTGAAAGACTGGATAAAAAACAAGAACCTATAATATTCTCCCTATAAGAGACTACTCTGGGGTGAAAGACACACACAGACTGAAAGTGAGGGGATGGAAAAAGATATATCACACAAATGAAAATGACAAGAAGGTATTAGTAGCAATACTCATATCAGACATTAAAAGAAAGGCTATACGAAAAAACAAAGAAGGGCATTATATAACAATAAAGGATCAATACAAGAAGAAAATATTGCAATCATTAATGTATATGCACCTAATATAGAAACACCTAAATACACAAAACAAATACCAACAGATATAAGGGGAGAAACTGACAATAATACAATAAGAGTAGGAGACTTTAACACCACATTGACATCAATGGACATATCATACAGACAGAAAATTATTGAGGCAACAGAAGTCCTAAATGACACAATAAGCTATTTGGACTTAATATCTATAGGGTACTACATCTAAAAAAAACCCAGCATACACATCCTTATCAAGCATGCATGGAACATTCTCCAGGATAAAACACATATTAGGTTACAAAAAAGCCTCAACAAATTTAAGAGGATAAAAATTATTCCAGGTATCTTTTCTGATCACAATTGTGTGAAGCAATAAATCAACCACAGAAAGAAAAATCGGAAAAGAATGAACAAATGGAGACAAACAACTTGCTACTAAAAACCAATGGGTCAATGATGAAATCAAAGTAGAAATCAGAAAATATCTTGACACAAACGAAAATGAAATCACAACATTACAAAATCTATGAGATGCAGCAAAAGCAGTTCTAAGAGGGAAGTTCATACAGGCCTTCCTAAGAAACAAGAAAAATCTTAAATAAACAACCTAAGCTATCACCTAAGACAATTAGAAAACATAGAACAAACAAATCCCAAAGTTAGCAGAAAGAAGGAAATAACAAAGATCAGAGAGGAAATAAATAAAATAGAGATCCACAAAAAAGTAGAAAAGATTGATAAAACCCAGAGCTGGTTTTTAAAAATATAAACAAAATCGACAAACTTCTAGCTAGGCTGACCAAGAAGAAAAGAATGAGGGCCCAAATTAAAAAAAAATAATAATAATAAGGAAAGGGGAGAAATAACAACTTATACCACAATAATACAAAAAAAAAAAAAAACAAACATAATATTATGAACAGTTACATGCCGACAAATTGGACATCAAGAAGAAATAGATAAATTTCTAGAAACATACAGTCTGCCAAGACTGAGACAAGAAGAAACAAATAAGCTGAACAGACTGATCACTAGAAGTGAAATATGGAATGTGTAATTTTAAAAAAGTGGGAGGGCTTCCCTTGGTGGCGCAGTGGTTGAGAGTCCGCCTGCCGATGCAGGGGACACGGGTTCGTGCCCCGGTTCGGGAGGATCCCACGTGCCGCGGAGCGGCTGGGCCCATGAGCCATGGCCGGCCGTTGAGCCTGCGTATCCGGAGCTTGTGCTCCGCAACGGGAGAGCCCACAACAGTGAGAGGCCCGCGTGCCGAAAAAAAAAAAAAAAAGTGGGAATTCCTTGTCAGTCCAGTGGTTAGGACTCTGCAATTTCACTGTCAAGGCCATGGGTTCAATCTCTGGTTGGGGAACTAAGATTCCACAACCCACATGGTGTGGCCAAAACAAACAAACAAACAAATAAATAACAAAAACAACAAAACTCACTGTAAACAAAAGTCCAGGACCAGATGACTTCACTGGGGAATTCTGCCAAATATACAAAGAAGAACTTATATCCATCCTTCTTAAAGTATTCCAAAAAATTGAAGAGGAGAGACCACTCCTAAATTCATTCTATGAAGCCACCATCACCCTGATACCAAAAATTAGACAAAGCCACTACACAAAAAGAAAATTATAGGCAAACCTCTTTGATGAATATAGATGCAAAAATCCTCAACAAAATATTAGCAAACCAAATGCAACAATACATAAAAAGAATCATACATTATGATCAAGTTGGATTTGTTTCAGGGTCCCAAGGATGATTCAACACAGGCAAATTAATCAATGTGATACACCACATTAAGAAAAGGAAAGACAAAACCCACAAGATCATCTCAATAGACACAGAAAAAGCATTTGCCAAATTCAACATCCATTTATGATAAAAATTCTCATCAAAGTGGGTATACAGGAAATACATATAAAACTAATAAAGACCATTAACAGCAAATCCACAGCCAACTTAATAATCAAAAGTGAAAAGCTGAAAGCCTTCCCACGAAATTCAGGAATAAGACAACGTTGCCCACTCTCACTGTTTCTATTTAATATAGTATTACAATTCTTAGCCACAGCAATTAGACAAGGAAAAGAAATAAAAGTATCCAAATTTGAAGGGAAGAGTTAAAAGTATCACTCTTTGCAGATGACGTGATACTGTATACAGAGAATCCTAAAGTTTCCACACAAATACTATTAGAATTAATAAATTCAGGAAGGTAGAAGGATACAAGATTAATATACAGAAATATGTTGCATTTCTTTTCACTAATGATGAAATATTGATGAGAAAGTAAAAAACGAACCATGTAAAATAATAAAAAAAAAAAATACCTAGGAATAAAGTTAACCAAGGTGGTGAAAGTTCCATATGCTTAAAAGTATAAAACACTGATGAATAAAACTGAAGATGATACAAAGAAATGGAAAGAGAGCCCATGCTCTTGAATTGGAAGAATTAACATTGTTAAAATGGCCATACTACCTAAAGTAATATATAGAATTAATTCATTCACTAACAAAACACTCATGACATCTTTCACAGAGCTAGAACAAGTAATCCTAAAATACATATAGAACCACAAAATACACACACTTACCAAAGTAATCCTGAGGAAAAAGAACAAGGCTGGAGGTATCAATCATTCAGACTTATGACTATACTACAAAGTTATAGTAAGCAAAACAGTGTGGTATTGGCACTAAAATAGACGTACAGATCAATGAAACAGAATAGAGACCCCAACAAAAAAACCCATGGACCTACAGTCAAATAATCTATGACAAAGTAGGCAAGAATATACAATGAAGAAAAGAGTCTCTTCAACAAGTGGTTTTGGGAATGGACAGCTATGTGTAACACAATGAAATGAGAACACCCCCTCATACCATATAAACAACAAAAACTCAAAATAGTTTAAAGACCTAAAATAAGGCATTCCTTATTTTAGAAAAGAATTCCTAGAAGAGAACATAGGTAAAACATTTTTAGACATAAAATTGTAGCAATATTTTCTTAGTCTCCCAAGGCAAAAGAAATAAAAGTAGAGGTTGTATTTTCTCTACTGAATTTTCTTGCCTACTTTGTAATAGGTTAGGTGACCAAGGGGTGTGGGTTTATCTCTGGGCTTTCTATCCTGTTCCACTGATCTATATTTCTATTTTTGTGCCAATACCATACTGTCTTGATTACTGTAGCTTTGTAGTGTAGTCTGAAGTCAGGGAGCCTGATTTCTCTAGCTCCATTTTTCTTTCTCAAAATTGCTTTGGCTATTTGTGGTCTTTTGTGTTTCCATACAAATTGTAAAGTTTTTTGTTCTAGTTCTGTGAAAAATGCCATTGGTAATTTTTTAGGGATTGCATTGAATCTGTAGATTGTTTTGGGTAGTATAGTCATTTGCACAATATTAATTCTTCCAATCCAAGAACATGGTATATCTCTCCAACTGTTTGTGTTCTGTCTTTGATTTCTTTCATCAGTGCCTTATAGTTTTCTGCACACCAGTCTTTTGCCTCCTTAGGTAGGTTTAATCCTAGGTATTTCATTCTTTTTGTTGTAATGGTGAATGGGATGGTTTCCTTAACTTCTCTTTCTGATCTTTTGTTGTTAGTGTATAGGAATGCAAGAGAGTTCTGTGTATTAATTTTGTATCCTGCAACTGTATCAAATTCATTCATTAGCTCTAGTAGTTTTCTGATGCAATCTTTAGGATTTTCTATGTATAGTATCATGCCATCTGCAAACAGTGACAGTTTTACTTCTTCTTTTCCAATCTGTATTCATTTTATTTCTTTTTATTCTCTGATTGCCATGGCTAGGAATTCCAAAACTATGTTGAATAAAGTGATGAGAGTGGAATCCTTGTCTTGTTCCTGATATTAGAGGAAATGCTTTCAGTTTTCCACCATTGAGTATAATGTTTGGTGTGGGTTTGTCATATATATAAGTTGTGCTGGGAAAACTGGACAGCTGCATGTAAAAGATTGAAATTAGAACACACCCTAGCACCATACACAAAAATTAACTCAAAATGTAGTAAAGACCTAAATGTAAGGTCACACCCTATAAATCTCTTAGAAGAAAACATAGGTAGAAGACTCTTTGACATAAATTGCAAGATGACCTAATAGCAAGATGTATTTTGACCCACCTGCTAGAGTATTGAAAATAAAAACAAAACTAAACAAATGGGATCTAAGCTTTTAACTTAAAATTTTTTGCACAACAAATGAAACCATAAAAAATACAAAAAGACAACCCTCAGAATGGGAGAAAATATTTGCAAATGAAGCAACTGATAAAGGATTAATCTCCAAAATATGCAAACAGCTCATGCAGCTCAATACCAAAAAAAAAAAAAAAAATAACCCAAACAACCCAATCAAAAAATGGGCAGAAGACCTAAATAGACATTTCTCCAAAGAAAACATACAGATGGTCTAGAGGCACATGAAAAGATACTCAATGTCACTAATTATTAGAGAAATACAAATAAAAACTACAATGAGTTATCACTTCACACCGGTCAGAATGGCCATCATCAAAAAATCTACAAACAATAAATGCTGGAGAGGGTGTGGAGAAAAGGGAACCCTCTTGCACTGTTGGTGGGAATGTAAATTGATACAACCACTATGGAAAACTGTATGGAGGTTCCTTAAAATCTAAAATTAGAACTACCATATGACCCAGCAATCCCACTACTGGACACATACCCAGAGAAAACCAAAATTCAAAAAGATACATGCACCTCAATGTTCATTGCAACACTATTTACAATAGCCAGGACATGGAAGCAACCTAAATGTCCATCAACAGAAGAATGGATAAAGAAGATGTTGTACATATATACAATGGAATATTGCTCAGCCATTAAAAGAAACAAAACTGGGTTATTTCTAAAGACGTGGATGGACCTAGAGACTGTCATACAGAATGAAGTGAGTCAGAAAGAGAAAAACAAATATTATATACCAACGTATATATGTGGAATCTAAAAAAAATGGTATAGATGATCTTATTTGCAAAGCAGAAATAGAGACACAGACGTAAAGAAAAAGCATATGGATACCAAGGGGGGTGATGGGATGAATTAGGAGATGGGGATTGACATATACACATTATTGATACTATGTATAAAATAGATAACTAATGAGAACATAAAAATAGAAAAGTAAATAAATAGAATCCATTACAAGAAAAAGAATTGAAAGTAAAAAATAAAAAGAATTAAAAGCAAAAAATAGTTTTGTTTAAATGGGACTGAATCAAATTTAAAAGTATTTGCACAGCAAAGGAAGCCATCAACAACACAAAAAGACCACTTACAGAATGGGAGAAAATATCTGTAAATGATGCAGCCAACAAGGTTTAATATCCAAAACATACAAACAGCTCAGATAACTCAATATAAAAAATTAGGCAGAAGACCTAAATAGATATTTTTACAAAGAAGACATACCAATTGTCAACAAGCACATGAAATGATCTTCAACATTGGTAATTATTAGAGATATACAAATCATAACCACAATGAGATATCATCTCCCACCAATCAGAATGGCTATCATCAAAATGTCTGCAAATATTAAATGCTGGAGAGGATGTGGAGAAAAGGGAACCCTCCTATATTGTTGGTGGAATTGTGAATTGGTAGAGTCACTATGGAAAATAGTATGGAGGTTCCTCAAAAAACTAGAGTTCATATGATCCAGTAATTCTACTCCTGGATATATATCCAGAAAAAAAAAAAAAATGAAAAGAATGAAAGCCCTAATTCAAAAAAGATACACATACCACTATGTTCATATCAGTACTATTTATAATAGCCAAGACATGGAAACAACCCAATTGTCCACCAACAGGCAATTGTCTTAAAATATGGTGTGTGTCTTTGTATATATATATATATATATATATATATACATATATATATGTAGATGTATATATCTGCAGTGGAATATTACTCAGCTATAAGAATAAAATGTTGCCATTTATAGCCATATGGATGGACCTGAAGAATATTATACTTAGAGAAAGACAAATACTATATGATATCATTTAGATGTGGAATATAAAAAATAATATAAATAAATATATGTACAAAACAGAAAAAGACACACATACATAAAAAACTTACGGTTACCAAGAGACGGAGTGGAGGAGGGGCACATTAGAAGTATGAGATTAACAGATACAAAGTACTATACATAAAAGAGACAAGCAACAAGAACTTACTGTTTGGCACAGGGATTTATATTTAATATCTTATAATAACCTAAAATGGAATATAATTAGAAAAAATAGCTGAATCACTATGCTATACACTTGAAACTAACACAATTTTGTAATTCAACTATATTTCAATTTTTAAAAAAGTAAAAAAAGAGAAACTGCAATGGAGTTTGACTCTCTCAGGCTTCCCCCTTTGAAATTATCACTAATGTGTGCACTAAAAGAAAACCGTTTATCCAAGGACCTATAGTGAACGCTGTACTTTCTTACATAGTTATTAAAGTAATATTTGCTATTCTCATATTGGTGTGTTCAGAAATATTTGCCCATTTCCAGACTTTCATTTGTAACCCTACCATGGCTGAGAACAGCCATCTGGAAGGGTTCTTATTAATTATGAAGACCCAGGTTCCTGTCTGACATTGCTCACAGGGATGTCTGTTGTGATGAATTACTCCTTTGACATTTTGCACCGTATGAAATAATGATTCACTTCCTTCTTGTTAGAGAATGTTTGCCAAGCATTTCTCTATGAAGTTTCTGACTCCCAGCTCATTCATTCAAAAATTATATATGTACTAAATTTTGGTTCTGAGAAGATGTCCCTCCAGAAGACCACTAAGGTCCTTAGAAACCATACTGCCCAATTACAAGTGTCTGCAAGTCATGCCCTTACATCTTTTTGTGCTCTTAACAAAGGTTTACAATCACACTTTTGGGTGTTTACAATCACAGTTTTGGGTCATCTTTATCTGGAAACCATGTTTTCCTAATAGCACCCTGGATTTAATCTCTGCCCTGATGCCCTTTCTTACTTTGAAAATATTTTGTTAGAAGAGATGGAATAAAACAGTTGTATTTTCTAACTCAGCAAGTTTTGACTCCTTTATATTGTCTTTAAATTCCTCATAATGAGTGAATAATTACTTCTTTATATCATTTCTTTTTGTCTGTACCTAATGATTAGCAAATAAAAGAAACCAGATGACACTTTTGACATTCTGTCTGGAAATTTCCTCAGCCAGATCCATCATTTTATTAGATGAAATTTCTATTTTTCATATTACCTCAGGTGACAGTTTTACTGTACTTTCTACCACTATGCAATAAGGAATGTTCAAGATGGCTTCTTCACTCACATGTTAGGCACCTGAGCTGGATGGCTGGAATAGCACAGGTTGTTTGAGCTTTTTTTCCTCTTCCTTATGGTTTTTCCACAAGGGGAAGTTTGACTTCCTCATACTGCAGTAAGGCAGGCTTATGTGAAAACTGTTTTCCCCTAGTGAAAATATTTCAAGAGACAGGAATTGGAAGCTACCAGTTTCTTGAGGCCTGGGCCTAGAAACTGCCACAGAATCATTTCGACTATGTTCTTACTTGTCAATGCAGAGAACCCACCCTGATTTGAGAGAAGGGAACATAGACCTCTCAGAGGTTCAAGTATCAAAGAATTTGCAGCTATCTCTAATCTACCATATTTAAACTATGCTCTCCCTTCTTCACTTCACTGAGTTTCAGAGGCCTGTATCCATCAATGTAATCATCAGTTCCAGTGAATGTCTCAAAAGCATCTGGTCATGTCAAAAATCAAACTTACTCTTTCTCTGGTGTTTCCAGGGGCAGTGAAGGGCTCTGTCACTTACTAAACACCTGGAGATGATCTTTGACACTTCTCACACACATTTTATGCAATGCATCACCAAGTCCTTATGACTTTACCTTATACTATCACTATTTGTTATTTTTAATCTATTAAGAATCCATTCTAGAACTTGAATTTCTTGATAATGATTTATCATTCAGATGTAAAAGAAGTGTGAAAAATTAACTTTTCCCTTGTCAGAATTGCCTATTTCTTATTTACAAATCCAAATTCAGCAAGGATCTACATATTCCTCCCTCCCCACTTTAGTTAAAAGCTATATAATTTTAATTAATGTCATCGTTTGGACATTGAAAATATACTTTGTAATAGAGTTTACATAAAGCTTTAAGATATATGACTTTGTCAGTTTCAGAAGGTGTGCTTTCTGACTCTGAACTGTACCATTGAAGTTATGTGATTTTAAGGCATGACCTCAATTTAACTCTTTATTTAGTTAATTTCTTTCATTAATTTGTTATTCAGCTCAATTTTTTCCCCCTTTGGTCTTAGGAATGCATTGAACTAAACTTACTTCTGGTAATGGAGGGGAGATGAACCATCTTATACTTAACTTTAATCTCCCTTCCTTTTCCCAAATACATTCATTATCAAGCTGAGGTCTAATTTTTGATCTCTGATCTAGGCTTTCCTCTATCATGGATATGCATTGCCTTCTAACTCTTATGGAGCAGGAATATCTCATCTGCTATTAGGCTTGACAAATCCTTAATATACCAGTTCACAAAATGGAACTTTCTAAGTTTGAAAGAAATTAAATACTAAGCATGCACATGCAAGTGTGTCTGTGTACATATACATACACAAACATAAAATTGGCTTAGGATATTAAAAAGTCTCATTTATTTGTTGTTTAAATTTATAAAATACTATAGACTCATCACAAAAATAACAATTACCACTATCAAGTGCTTATTTTGTGTCAAAAACTCACACAATATTGCAATATCTTTATGATGCTGCTATTTTTACAAATGGAAAAAAAACTTATTCTCAGCCTTTAAACAACTTTTACAGGTGACATTGTAAATAGTGATCTGGGAAGGTCTTTAGGGTGGAGCTCTTTTCACTATACAACACAGAGTCCCATAAAATCGTAGAGCATTGTTTGTGTTTCTGTCATACTTATCTCACAATCTGCCATGTACTTAAGTCATTTGTACACATGCTACAAAATTCTACTGCGTTTTGTAGTTTAATAGCTTTTTCACCCTGGAAAAGTTACTTAAATTCCCTGTTCCTCACTTCCCACATATGTAAAATGAAGGGGCTGAGCTAGAAGGTTGCTTTGGGTTCCAGTGTTCTACAATTTCTGTGACTGTGAGCTCCTTTGAATAAAGTATTTATTCATCTTGTATTACCTACAACATATAGTCAAGTGCGTTATACCTAGTATCTACTCTATAAATGTCTATTGAATGAAGTGGGTCAGTCTTATAATGTTTTAATAATTAGCATTTAGAGTTAGAAATCCTATAAATAAATTCATTTATTTTAATCACTTGTTCAGTTGAACAAATACAGCCTATTAGGTACATTAGTGTAAAAAGAAATAAATTATAATCTCTGCCCTCAAAGAGCTTCCATTTTAAAATATAGTTTTGATTATTTTTACACATAATAACTCATATGAATTTCAAAAAAAATTATTAAAGGAAGATTTTATTACCATTATTTTAATTTAAAATATGAGAAAAGTAAGGCCTGGAAAGATTAATTGATTAGCCTATGATAACATAAGTAGTGAACAAAGAGGCCTGAATTTGTACTCTTGATATTTGATTCAAAGTCCAACAGTCTTTCCAGTGTAATTTTATGTTCTCTAATATTTCGATGATCATGAAAGAAACAGTTTGACTGAAATAAGCACAGTGGGCTGAGGACTGGGAAACAACCATACTTAGGGGAATGCAAAACAGAATAAAGTACAGTCAGGGAAGGTTCAGAATGACAATAAAATAGTGTCAGGAAGAATGGGATGGTAGGAGTTCCAAAACAAAATACCAGTCACCAATTTGACAAGGGAGACTGTTAATAATTCTTGGACTACTGATGAAACACAATGATGATCACAGATCTAAAGAGGAAGTGAATATTTGAAAAAAATAATTCTTCAGACATCTGAAAGGTTAGAGTTATAGAAATCATTAGAAAAGTTAGCCAGTGAGCTTGAGATTTCTTCAAAGGTGAATGGAGATATAAGAGATGAACCCTGAGGATATTATGCTTAGTGAAATAAGCCAGTAACAGAAGGAAAAATACTGCATGATCCTACTTATATGAGGTATCATATAAGTATTTATTTATTTAGTATTTATATAGTATTTCTATGAGTCAGATTTATAGAAAGAGAGAGTAGAATGATGGTTGCCAGGGGCTGCAGGGAGATGGAAGTAAATACTTGCTACTCAATGAGTAAAAAAAACATTCAGTTTTGCAAGATTAATAAGTTCTAGGGGGTCTTCTGTACAACATTATGCCTATAGTTATTAATATTGTATTGTACACAAAATTTTGTTAAAAGGATGCATCTTATGTTAAGTGTTCATACTTTAATAAAACTATGTTAGAGTGAATATAAGGTAAGTAAATTATGTAACATAAATTTACTTGTTTAGGATGTTTTCAGTAATTTTCTCTAAAGTTTAAACCCAAATTATTTAAAATTTCTTATTCATCTAAAGTCATGCTGAGATTTGGACACACACAAAAAAGAACAAAGAGGTAAAGAGTAAAGGAGGAAAAAGTCAGCACAAAACTTTCACTTGAATAAGGTGGTCAGCTGTCAGTAAATCAAGAGAAACAGTGCAGCAAAAGACCTGGGAAGGGTTAGGAAGAACCAACAACAAGAATGGAATTTGACAGTGGAGCAATTCTTTACTGAGACAGCTGTGTCTTTTATTTTTCCCACCTGATGGCTAGCTTTATTTGATCCTGCATACATCAAAAGGAAAAGGAAGTACAGAGATAAGAACAGTTCTTAACCCCACATCTTAATAATAACCATTTTTCAAACAAAAGTTCTCAGAGAACCAATGCCATATCTTCTACACTTGTTTTGTTCTTAGCCAATAGGATACTCTAGTGATCACAGAAAAAAAAATTTTTTTTTCTTCTGGAGCCATATGAAAATAGAAGGGTTTCTCCTTTAGGTAGAATAATGATGAGGAATGATGCTATGTAAGGGCAGGAAGTAAAGATGATTCTTCTTTAAATTCCTGAATACATTTATCCTTCTCTGATTTGAAAGTGAAGCTTAACAGGTGAAGAAAATGAAAAACACTGTTGATTTGTTTCATACCTATTTACTTGAATCTATACTTTGAGAATAAATAAATTTTCCCAAAGAGGGAGATAAATCTATTCAATCACCATGCTGAAGGAGCTTATAAATTAATAAAAATCCTCTTTTGATATTACTTATTACTTGATTCTATTGAAATTGTTTTAATAAAAAGAATACATAATAAGACAATTCCCAGTCAATGACAACTATTTCTGGACTTCCTCCCCATTTTCCTCCACACCTGAAAGTTTGTAAATTACCACTAAATTAAAACCTAGTTTGAGAGTTCTAGTAAAGGACCACTCAACATTAACTATAAAAATAAGTATGGGACCATTTGAGCAGAGTTTAAAGGAAAATTATATTGGTCTTATTAAGAATCAGAAGATAGTCTTAATGAGAATGAGTTAGCAGACATAAAAAGAAATTTTAAAATGCTTCCAGCTCTCCTTTCCATCTTTTTTTGGCTGGATTTTTTTTCTGTGTTACTCTGCTTTGAGGACAACTCAGAATTTATGGGCTCTAGGCAAAATTTTAGCTGTGTGTATAGTGAGTTGGAGAAAAAGAAAGGAACGTTAGAAATGGTAAGAATAAAAAACATGTTTTCCAAGTATATCCATGTTCCTTTAAAGATACTGACAGAGTTATCTTTGCAGAGAAAAGTATAAAAAAGTCAAAGACTTATTTTGTATAAGCCTGAGATATATAGCCTTACTACATAAATAACCTGGGCTTATTACTAACATAACTCAGTCACAGACGAGGTTTAATATTTTAAAGCAACAACAGTGTATTATCTGTGTTGAATATCACTGTTCTTCAATTACTTCTATGGATTTTTTTCTTGAGTTTTTATTTGTTTGTTTTGTTTTTGTCAGCAAGGTTAGAAAAAAATAGACCTAACTAGTTCTAAGTCTGTTATTGACTTAGCACTGATTTTTATTTTGTTATTTAAAATTTTCATGCTTTAGCTTCCACATTTATAAAAGTGAAAAAATTGATGTCATTTTATTGTACAAGGATTGCAGAAACACTTAAAATGTCCTGCACCAAATGAGATATCTGAGCAAATAGATATATGAACATAAATAATACTGCTAACAATTATTCAGACCAAATGTCATTTGAAAATGTGATTTATATGAAGGAGGAAAATTGTAACTCCACTTAGTTAATGTTAGAAGGATCAAAATTGACAAGATATCATCTTGCCTGGTCCACAAATTTTCAATGCAATTTTGAATTTTAAGAATATCTTTTATTCTATGAGGCCCACATTACCATAAGAATGAAACAAAGACATTACAAGAAAAGATAATTACATATCAATATCTCTTATGAATATGAACACAAAAATCCTCAACAAGATTTTAGCAAATTGAATCCAACAATGTAGAAAAAGAATTATACACCACAACTAAGTGGGATTTATCCTAGATATGCAAGACTGGTTGAACATTAAAAAAATCAATTAACGCAATTAATCACATTAACAGACTAAGAAAAAAAAGAAAATTTACATGATCATATTAATAGATGCAGAAAAAAGCATTTGACAAAATCCAATACTCATTCATGATAAAAGCTCTTAGTGAAAGCATTTGACAAAATCCAATACTCATTCATGATAAAAGCTCTTAGTGAAATAAGAATAGATGGAAAGCTCTCAATTTGATAAAGACAATCTACAAAATATCTACAGCTAACATCATACGTAATGGTGAGAAACGTGAAGTTTTCCCACTAATATCAGGTACAAGGAAAAGATAACTCTTCTCACCATCCCTTTTCAACTTTGTACTGGAAGTCCTCGTTAATGCAATGAAGCAACAAAAGATAATAAAAGCTATACAGATTGGGAAGGAAGATGAAAAACTGTCTCTGTTCACAGATGACATGATCATCTATGTAGAAAATCTAAGAGAATCAGCAAGATATCTCCTGGAACTAATAAGCAATTAGAGCAATGTTTCTGGATTCAAGGTTAATATACAAAAATCAATTGTTTTCCTCTATGCTAACAACGAAAAAGTGGAATTTAAAAGTAACAAACACAGTACTATTTACATTAGCACCCTGAAAATGAAATACTTAGGCATAAATATAACAAAATGTGTGCAATATCTATATGAGGAAAACCACAATTCTGTTGAATAAAATGAAAAAGGAGAAATATCGCATTTTCATGAATATGAAGTCTCAATGTTGTCAAGGTGTCAGTTCTTCCAAACTTGATCTATAGACTCTAAGGTAAACTATGGACTTTGGATGAGGATGATGTGTCAATGTAGGTTCAACCTTGGTTAAAAAAAAAGTACCATTCTTGTACATGATGTTAATAATGGTGGAGGTTATGCATGTATGGGGGCAAGGCATATATGGGAAATCTCTGTATTTCTCTCTCTCTGTTTTGTTGTACACCAAAAACTACTTGACTTCATTTCCATGGTAACTCAAAGTGCCAGAAAACATCTTTGGTCTTATCAGATTATGATTATAGTTTCTGTTTCTATTTGTGGCTGTTGTTTATTTTGGGCTGGTGTTGGCTGGTAATTATTTTTAAAAAATTACCACTTCTGTTCTGGCTCTTCTCGTCCCCATGGAGTAGAATAAGAAATATGTGAGCAGCCTGGCTTAATACTATGTTTTGCTTTATTTTGATCATAATACAGTCATTATGCAAAGCAAAAATAGCATTTAAAACTTGTTGCTCTATACATTTTCCTGCTGTACATTCTGCATAAACTGGATCATTTTTTCAATAAGTAAACTTGTCTGCCTGAGTTTTAAATACATAAAGAAATTTGATTTAATTAAATGTGTGACTCACCATTCTGCATTTATAAATGCCCACCTTTTCAAACACTGAAAGCATCAAAGATGTTCTTTCCCCACAGGACAATAAATTATGAAATGTGCACTGATGTTACAAAATAAATAAAAATTAGAATTCAACTATCATTTATTAGTGAAATCATGAGAATGGTTAGGAAAATATGTATATTAGAATTTCTACTATAAATTATTATGTCACAAGATTCTTATGTTCATTACAGACCAATACAAAAATAAATAATTAAACTATTCATACAACTTGTTTTCATTTAAAATATATTCATTTTATGTTCATAAAGACACATCAAAATATGTCCATAAAAACAAAAAAATCACAATAATTACTCAGTATTCTCATTTTGGTTGTCTTTTTAAAATAATACTGCATTTTGTCTTAATTTGAAGCTTAAGTCTTCAAAAGAGCTTTAGTCTCAATTTTATAATAATATGTAACTATTACAGCTGTCTTACTTAAGTGACAAGTTACTTCCTTTATTGAATACTCATAAAAGCTTGTTATTAAAGCCATGAGAAATCTTGCTATCTCTATTACGTGTGATGATACAAAGGAACTTTATCATCTGGTTTATAGTAGAAACAAAGTAGAATGTTTCCACCTCATATATATTTTAAATAACTTGTACAGAACAAAAAAGAATGTCAGTTTCTGAGTCCAGGCAAATCTGTTCATTATGTGTAAAGACAGAAAGACAGTTTATTAAAGAGCTGTTAATTTTTTTTAATCATATCTGGATACCTAATCCATATAAATGAGCAATCTACATTTTCACCGAATCATAATAGGTTACTTGCATCATGTTTGAAAGAACAAAGTAGGAATTTTGAGGATTGCAACTGAAATGGAATTTTGACAAATTTATTATGTGAAATACTGACTTTAAAAAATGTTAATAAGTTTATTTATTTTCAACTGTCTTATGTTAAATGTAGGACATTTAAAAAACTATATTCCGTGTGTTGATGACTTTTTTCCATTAGATTATTTTGTTCCATGAGGTGTTCTAGTGCCCTCTGCTGAAAACTAAGATGAAGTTTCTATTATTTAATATAGAATGGAAAAGTGCATTCAAAATATAATACATTATAACTATTATAGGAAATTGATTATTCTCAGGTCTTGTTGTATAACACAAATAATTCTGGTGCCTCAAGTTTTATTATGAAGGAGGTGGCATTCATCATAACAAGAAGCACTTGTCACTATATAATATGTATGTTTTACTTGTTTCTCACCAAATAAATTGTGTCTCCCTGTCACTCTATGTATTGTTATTCATCTGCAGAAAATTCTCAACTATGTATATTTTTCATAAAATATATACCTACAAGTTATCTTTAATTCCTTGCTTAAAGAGATTTGGTTTTTTGAGCTCTTATAATTTTAGTGCCTATCCTCTGAATCCATTAGTATAAATATCTATTTTAATGCATTGTTTTTTCAAAAATAAGTTCTTACTATTTTTATTTTGATTTAATTTGGTCAATTAACTTAATTTGATTATATAAAAGTAAACTGTGATTTTACATCTAGAAAATAGACATGACATGTATGTATTTTATTTAGTTCTGATTCTAACTAGAAAACGTCTCCAATATCTTAGACTGTAAAGCAAGGATAGAGTTTATGAATATCTGTCACACTCACCACAGAGTGTGACAGGGAAAGGGGGGAATGATGTGTAACTTTTTAAAAGTTAAGCACCTCTCATAAATTATACCATAATACCACAATATTATCCACTTCCTTTGATAGAGGTAAATCTATATTGTTTTGGATAGCTATCACGAATACCAATCATTATTTTTGAGTATATAACATTGGTGCTAGACATAAAACAAAGAAAGCAGAAAAAGTACTGATCACATTTTAAATGATCCAATTATTCCCTATACAAATCCTAAATAGCCATGTATAGAAGACAAATAGTAAAATAATTGTCACTGAAAATTTGGAATATATTTTCCACATGGAAAATATATATAAACTTCTTTTAATCTATTTAATGTAACATTTAAATGTAACATCTAGATTAAAATATTTAAAATATTGTCAAATTATTTCCTTGAATGCTTGTCTTAAAAACCATATTCTTAATTATAGTCCATATCTTAAACAACCTCTTGTTGCTCTTGTAAAAGCAGAATAATAAACAACAATGTATTCATTTTTTATTAAGACACCACTTACACCTCTTGGTCACATACCACAATAAGCAGTTCTAGATGTTACAAGTTACAATCAGGTTCCTAGGTAAATTTTCTCTTTTTGAATTTCATTTACTTGAGTGGGGGGACTGGAGAAATTTTCCCCTTAATTCTAATTCAGTAATCCATTATCTGCCAATTTCCTATTTAATCTATGACTATTAGAGCAATATAATTGAAATAGTTAAGAAAAAGTATAGGTACAGTTGGATACAGCAAAGAAAATAGAAAACATCTATATTTCCACAAAAGAGCTTTAATAGAGAAAAATGGTTACACAAGTTTTGGAGTACTGAAAGAGCAAAAGGGAAATGCTAATATAACTCAGAGATTAAAACTATAGAGTAGGGTACTACCTCAAAGCTGGTGGAATAAAAGAAAAGATTGGGGATCTCAGAAATTAGAAGCTCAGAGGTAAGGCTTTGTGAAATACGTGCTCAGATTTTTGAAGGAAAGATGTATCTTGGGTGATACTACTACCTTAAGAGCTTGAAGGAGAATTCTCAGGCATCTGAGGAAGGGGTAGTGGCATCACTGAGCTTTTGCTGTATCCTTGAGGGGTCACATGAAAGCAATTCTGGAAGTGCCTGAAGAAGACTGGAAACAGGAGCTAACTGCCCCTCCTGGGGTGAAAGCTGCAAGTGCAAGTGACTGTAAAAGAAGAAAGTGCAAGTGACTGTAAAAGAAGAAAGATCAAAAGCAGGAGGAAAAACCTTCTCCCTGACTGCTAACCTATATTGTAAAAATTCTTAATCTTACGTGTTCATTAGAATCACTTAATTAAAAAAATTCTGATGTCCAGTCCTCACTTGAAAATAATAAAATATTAATTTGAGGGCATGGAAATTAGGCAGTAATAGTCTTCAAATTTCCCCAGATGATTCCAAAATGCAGCCAAGGTTCAGAACCACTGCCCTAGTATCTCCTATTGGCAGAAACCCTTTAGCAAAGGAGTCTGGTAATGTAGTTTGCAGTTTCTGCTCCAGAACCACAGAGGAGTGTATACAAAGGTGGATTTGGAGCAAAGAGATAATAGTTAATCAATTAGCAAAAATGTACTCAACATTTCTTGGCAATTGAAGCCAAACAAAATTTCAGAAATAGTAATACGTGAAATTTTCCACAATGTGTATCAATGTGTTTAACGTATTGCACAGTATGTCAGAATGACTCAATTGAAAACTCACATATTCTGTACTATACTATTTGGAAATATTTTTTGTTACCAAATAGTTATATGATGACTCAAACTTACAATACAATCAACAAATATTTTTAAATTATAGAAATCTAGGACAAAGTCTTTAAGATATGATAATGTGATTGTATTATCTTATCTTAACTTCTATCACATATTTCTAAAATTCCATAATCTATCATGCAAATGAGTCTTTTTAAATCTAAAATACTGGCAGTTTTCATAATGAAAAAGAATGTAGATCACTTAGCTCAATGTTTCAAACAATAAACCAGTACAGAAATAAACAAGATAATAATTATTTTAATCTTAAACTTTGAAAAGCTTTAAATGACATTATCACTTCCCAACAGATTTTGTGTACTGAACAAGTAAACCCCACACCTACCCGTAGTCCCTGGATATAAATGACTAATATTGCCTTTAGTAAGACATTCTCTAAATTCTACACATACTGAATTAAAATAAGGACAGGCAAAAGATACGAAAAGATTTGACTGTTCTTTAGTTGAATGTACTGATTAATCTTAAGAGGCAATGCATCTTTTTTTTTTTTTTTTTTGCGGTACACGGGCCTCTCACTGTTGTGGCCTCTCCCATTGCGGAGCACAGGCTCTGGACGCTCAGGCTCAGTGGCCATGGCTCACGGGCCCAGCCGCTCCGTGGCATGTGGGATCTTCCTGGACCGGGGCATGAACCCGTGTCCCCTGCATCGGCAGGCAGACTCTCAACCACTGCATAACCAGGGAAGCCCGGCAATGCATCATTTTGAACTGAGGTTGGTCAACCAGGAATCTAGATATCCAGAGTCAGTAAGGTAGATGGAGTTGGCACTTGTAAACATCTTAATTTACTGTCAGACTACCTGATCTCATTGATCTGGATGCATAGGTCCTGGAACCTAATGTTATTAAACATAATATCCTATTTGTAGCCCCTACTGCTTGGAACCTATGTGTATCCCCTGAAATAAAAGTCCCACTGAGAGTTTGGCTTCCCCTGTACTGTTTCTGGTATAACCAATATGCTACTCAAGATGATTAACTAGGAATTATTTGTGTCATTGGAAATTAAAATAAATGAATAAGTTGGCATTCTACATTGCATGTTGAAATGTCTCATGATCTTGGTTAGGGTGAGTTATTAAAACAGTCAAGATTAAGATGCTAAACTTGAAAATCTGTCATATTTTCCTTTGGAGATTCCTAACCTTGTTGATTGCCTTTGTATTCAAATACCTTTACTTATAAAATCACTTGTTTAAAACTTTGATTAATACTTTTAAAAACTATTTTTATGGTGTTCTAGAATAATATGCTATTTCCTTATCTTTTCATTATGTTCTAAACAAACAAGAGGTCAGATACTCTCTTGAACAAATTTGTAATACAGATAGAATTATAGTGCAGGAAGAGGTCTCAGAACTTTCTGACTCCCATACCCCTCTGCTCTACATCATCATTTAATGGAGGTGGTAATCTCTCTGATATCATATGTTGTGGTAGACTTTGAATTGGGGTATTTAATTCTATTGATCATTTACTAAAGTGAATGTATCTCTTACCAGGTGATCAATAAATTCTTGCTGAGGAAATGGGTGAATGCATGAATAAAGATATCAGGAAATAATGAATAAATAAGATATCCTAAATTCACATAAATATAGAAATTCAGTTCCCATAGAGACAAGATTGATTTAACAAGCTCCTGAATGTTATCATTCATAAAATTTTAGCAATTCCTGCTTAAACATATAACAAATTACTTTAAAATACATAGCACAGGTTGTTCAATCTAAATACCAAACTAATCTTGCCAGTTTCAGATAAGGCAATATTTCTTGAGTTTTATATAAAATATTATACTTTAGACTTCTGGAATCTTTCAATCTGCTTACCTCCATATAACTCTGAGAAAGTGTACTACATAAGTCAAGGACAAAATAAATAGTGGTGTTTCCATTCAAAATACATTATATACTTATTCTTTGATGCATTACTACTATTGAAAGAGTTAAGTTCTTGGTATAAATATAGGCACATGAATGTTTAAGAACTTTAAGTCCTCTTCTGAAAGGGAAACACTCCACCAATTTTCAGCTAAAAAAATGTATAGGAACACATTAGAGGATAGCAATTCACAAAATTTCAGCCTAAGTTATTATATTTCATGTCAATTTGGCAATAAAAGAAACATTGCCATATTTATCATATATAACAGGTGCTCACTATACCTTAGTTATAAAAAAAATTAACGTTGATTTTTCCTGATTGTTATTAATATTATATATACTATTTTTACACAATAAGTTATAGTTTTACACACAAAGGCAGTAATTTCATAAACATTATTCTACTAGAATAAATCAATTGAAATGGTGAGGGATAACACATATTTGTTATTAGTGATTGACTAGTTTGTATGGACAAGTTCTCTCATGGGAAAAAATAAAAGCTAGTTTATAAAACATTGACAAAACTCCTTTAAAAATTAATGAGCAAGGAGTCAAGATGGTGGAGGAGTAGGAGGATGTGGAGTTCATCTCTTCCCACAAATGCATCAAGAATATATCTACAAATGGGACAATTCTCAAAGAGCACCATCTGTACATGAGCAGAGGACCTCAGACACCTAAAAGGACAAGAAGAATCCCCATGTAACCAGGTAGGATGAAAGAAGGAAGAAGGGAAAAGGAAGAGGAGAGGAAGCAGGATGAACCTGTGCTGTGGGGTGAGGTAAGGGAGACGGAGAGGTTCCTGCATCCAGAGAAGCCCCCTCACCATCAGGGAGATCAACTGGGACAGAAGGGGAGTTTTGGGGGGCTATCAGAGGAGAGCACAGCAACTGATCTGGGACAGGCAGGACAGAGTGAGACCTACACAGATGGTCTGTGACACGGCCCTGTGTGCCCCAGACTGAGAGTTGTGTCCACCTGTGCAGAGGGGTGCTGGGTGGTAGAATATGGGGTTTGGAGAGTGAACCCAGAAAGAGGACTGCAGCTGGCTATGGGGGGGATGGGAGTAAGGAAATCCACAACTGGGAATGCTTGCAGATGAAACCCAGACTGCCATAGAAGTGAAGTGCCATTGTTGAGTGACATGCAAGGAGTGGGGCCACCATTGCAGCCTATCTCCCCGCTCGCTGGCCCCTGCATCCACAGGCACTAGAAAGGGCTCCCACTAGGGTGGACTCTCTCATGCTTGCTGTCACCAGCTCCCATTCACAATCTGTCCCCACTGGGACTCCCACAACCCCAGCAGCCACCACCTCCCCTGCACCCTGTACCTGCAGCAGTGGGCATAATCATGACCCTGGCTGCCCCCTTCTCACTGGGGCAGACTCATGTGCTCCCAGGCAGCCTCGGGAGCAGACCCCTGTGGGTGACCCACAGGCAGAGGTGGGACTGAAACAACAACTGAGCCCCAGGGGCCATACAACTAAGAAAGCTGAAATCTCTCCTTGCAGCTGCACAACCCACGAATTTACATACCCACAACTAGCTTTGTCAACTCAGAGCCTAAAGAGCATCTGAATGGACAACAACTGCTCCCACACCAAGATGGATCTAGCATTAGCAGCTGTAGACTTTGTGGGCATATACATATGGGGGTTAGGCCAGGCCAGAGTCTGAGCTGTCCCCATAGCACCCACATCAGATCCAGATCCACGATCACTATAATCCTGGGACATGACATCAGTGGATCTATGCTGGTGGCCTGCTGAAAACAATGTCTGAGAGACACCAGGGCCAATTTATGGCATACCCACAATCAAGGTGGGGCTGAGGGCAATGACAACAGTGTAATTTGAAAGAGTGTACAATGGGTGAAAGGTGACACAACAGATCATACCCACAGGTGAACACCTCCAGAGGAGGAATACACAGTGGCTTCTCTCACAATGGGAGTGCTCCAATCCTGGCTACAAAGATATCACAGGAAAACAAAATTACAGGCCAATATCCCTGACGAACATAGATGCAAAAATCCTAAACAAAATACTAGCAAACCAAACCCAACAACACATCAAAAGGATCACACACCATGATCAAGTGGATTCATCCCAGGGATGCAAGGATTCTTCAATATCCACAAATTAATCAATGTCATATACCAAATTTAAAAAGTAAAGAGTAAAAACCACATGATCATCTCAATAGATGCAGAAAAAGCTTTGGAGGAAATTCAATACCTATTTATAATGAAGAATCTCCAGAAAGTGGGCATAGAGGGAACCTACCTCAACATAATAAATGTCATATATGACAGACCGACAACAAACATCATTCTCCATGGTGAAAAACTGAAAGCATTTCCTCTAAGATCAGAAACAAGACAAAGATGTCCACCCTCTCCACTTTTATTCAACCTAGTATTGAAAGTCCAAGCCACTGCAATCAGAGAAGAAAAAGAAATCAAAATGTAAAAAGAATAAGTAAAACTGTCATTATTTGCAGATGACATGATACTATATATAGGTAATCCTAAAGAAGTTACCAGAAAACTACTAGAGCTCATCAGTGGATTTGGTAAAGTTGCAGGACACAAAATTAATACACAGAAATCTCTTGTATTGCTATACACTAACAATAAAAAATCAGAAAGAAAAATTAAAGATAGCATCACATTTACCATTGCATTAATAGAATAAAATACCTAGGAATAAACCTACCTAAGAAGGCAAAAGCCTGGTACTCAGAAAACTATAAGATACTGTTGAAAGAAATCAAAGATGTCACAAACATATGGAGAGATACACTATGTTCTTGGATTGGAAGAATCAAGATTGTCAAAATGAATATTCTACCCAGAGTAATCTATAGTCAGTGCATTCCTCATCAAATTACAAACAGCATTTTTCAAAGAATTAGAACAAAAATTTTACAATTTATATGGAAACATAAAAGACCCCAAATAACCAAAGCAATCTCAAGAAAGAAAAACAGAGTTGTAGGAATCAACTCCCTGACTTCAGACTATATTACAAAGCTACAGTAATCAAAAGAGTGTGGTGCTGGCACAAAAACAGAAATATAGATCAAAGAAACAGGATAGGAAGTCCAGAGATAAACCCATGCACCTGTGGTCACCTAATTGATGACAAAGGAGGCAAGAATATACAATGGAGAAAAGACAGTTTTTCAGTATGTGCTGGTGGCTAAACTGGACCAGTACATGTAAAAGAATGAAATTAGAACATTTTCTAACACCATAAAAAAAATAAACTCAAAATGGATTAAAGACCTAATTGAAGACCAGACATTATAAAACTCTTAGAGGAAAACATAGGCAGGACACTCTCTGACATAAATTGCAGCAAGATATTTTTTGATCCACCTCCTAGAGTAATGAAAATAAAAACAAAATTAAACAAATGGGACCTAATTAAATTTAAACGATTTTGCAAAGCAATGGAAACTGTAAACAAAATGAAAAGACAACTCACACAATGGGAGAAAATATTTGCAAATAAATCCACTGACAAGAGGTTAATCTCCCAAATATACAAACAGCTCATGCAGCTCAATATCAAAAAACAAACAACCCCATCAAAAAATGGTCAGCAGTTCTAAACAGACATTTCTCCAAAGAAGACATACAGCTGGCCAACAGGCACATGAAAAGATATTCAACATCACTAATTATTAGAGAAACACAAATCAAAAGTACAATGAGGTATCACCTCACACCAGTCAGAATGGCCATGATCAAAAAATCCAAACAGTAAATGCTAGAGAGGATGTGGAGGAAAGAGAACCTTCCTATACTGTTGGTGGGAATGTACATTGGTAAGCCACCATGGAGAACAGTATGAAGGATACTTAAAAAACTATAACTAGAGCTACCATATGATCCAGCACTCCCACTTCTGGGCATATATCCGGAGAAAACCACAAGTCGAAAAGATACATGCACCCCAATGTTCATTGCAGCAATAATTACAATAGCCAGTACATTACAACCTAAATGTCCGTCAACAGAGGAATGGATAAAGAAGATGTGGGGCATATATACAGTGGAATATTACTCAGCCATAAAAAAGAATGAAATCATGCCATTTGCTGTGACATGAATGGACCTAAAATTATCCTACTGAGTGAAGTATGTCCGACTGAGAAAGACATATATCATATGATATTGTTTATATGTGGAATCTAAAAAACGGTACAAATGAGCCTATTTACAAAACAGAAATACAGTCACAGATGTAGAAAACAAACTTATAGTTCCCAAGGTGGCAAATGGGGGCGGTAAATTGGGAGACTGAGATTGACTTATATGCACTACTATACATAAAATAGAAAACTAATAAGAACCTGCTCTATAGCACAGGGAACTCCACTCAATACTCTGTAATGACCTATATGGGAAAATAATCTTAAAAAGAGTGGATATGTATATATGTATAACTGATTCACTTTGCTGTACAGTAAAAATTAACACAACATTGTAAATCAAATATACTCCAATAAAAATTATTAAAATAAAAAATAGATAAATTGCGTTCTTCAAATTTTAAATCTTCTCTTCTTTGAAAGAGACAATTAAGAAAATAAAGTGAAGTCATAGACTGAAGAAAATACTTGCAAAACATTCCTGATAAAGGATTTTTTTCCAGAATATATTTTTAAAACTCAAAATTCAATAATAAGAAAACAACCAATTAAAAATATGTTTGAGTACAAACATAACCAAAGATGATATATGTATGACAAGTAAGCACATATAAAGATGCTGAGCATCATTAGTCATTAGGGAAAGACAAATTAAAATCGCAATGAGATACCACTACACATTGATTAGAACAGCTAAAATGATAATGATGCTAACCAACTTTCATATATTGCAGATGGCAATGCAAAATGAATGAAGATGAATGAATGTAGTTTGACAACTTACTATAAAGTTAAGCATATCCTTACAATATAATCTTGCAATACCACTCAAGTATTTACCCAAGTGAAATGAAATTTATGTTCATGTAAAAACCTGTATCTGAATGTTTATAGTTATTAAATTCATAATTGCCAAAAATTATAAGCAAACTAAATGTATTTCAACTTGTTAATGGATAAACAAGCTGTGGTACCTCCATTCAAAGGAATACTACTCTGCAATAAAAAGGAATGAACTACATGCAGCAGCATGAATAGAACACAAATGCATTATGCTATATTCAGGAAGCCAGACTCAAATAACTACATCCTATCATTACAGAAAAGACAAAATGATAGGAATAGAAACAAATCAGTAGTTTCCAAGGTGTTGGAGCAAGAGGGAATTCTCTGGAATGTTGGAACAGTTTCATTTCTTGTAAAGCTTTGGATTTCTCCATTGAATCTGAATAAGATCATTGCTGTGTAGAGTATTTTTGGTTGTAGGTTCTTGCCTTTCATCTCTTTAAATAAATATATTGTGCCACTCCCTTCTATCATGCTTGCAGAGTTTCTGCTGAGAAATCAGCTGATAACTTTATGGGAGTTCCCTTGTATCTCATTTGCTGATTTTCCTTTGTTGCTTTTAATATTTTTTTCTTTGTTTTAATTTTTGTCAGTTTGAGTACCATGTGTCTTGCTGTGTTCTTCCTTGGGTTATCTTGCCTGGGACTCTTTGCCCTTGCTGGACTTTGGTGACTGTTTCCTTTCCCATGTTGAGCAATTTTTCAGCTATTATCTCTTCAAATATTTTCTCAGGTCCTTTCTCTCTTCTTCTTCTGGGACCCCTATATTGTGAATGCTGGTACTTTTCATGTTGTCCCAGAGTTCTCTTAGACTGTCTTCATTTCTTTTCATTCTTTTTTCTTTATTCTAGTCCATGGTTATGGTTTCCACCATTCTGTTTTCCAGTTCACTTATCCATTCTTCTGCCTCAGTTACTCTGCTATTGATTCCTTCTAGCATATTTTTCATTTCAGTAATTGTACTGTTCATCTTTGTTCTTTAGTTCTTTTAGTTCTTTGTTAAATATTTCTTGTATCTTCTCGATATGTGCCTCCATTCTTTCTCCAAGATCTCAGATTATCTTCACTATCACTACTCTGAATTCTTTTTCCAGTAGATTGCTATCTCCACTTCATTTAGTTGTTCTTCTAGGGTTTTATCTTGTTTGTCCATCTGGGACATATTCTTCTGCTGTCTCATCTTGTCTAACTTTCTGTGATTGCAGTTTCCATTACTCAGGCTGCAGTGTTGTAGTTCTTCATGTTTCTGCTGTCTGCCCTCTGGTGGATGAGGCTGTCTAAGAGGCTGTCTGTGCAGGCTTCTGGTGGCAGGGCCTAGTTCCTGCCCATGGTGGGTGGAGCTGGGTCTTTACCCTCTGGTTGACAGGGCCATGCTCAGGAAGACTTTAAGCAGCCTGTCCACTAATGGATGGGGCTGTATTCCTGTCCGGCTTTTTGGCCTGTGGTGTCTCAGCACTTGAGCCTAAAGGCTGTTGGGTGTGGCTAGATCTTGGCGGTGGAGTGGGGAATGGCTGCCTCCAGGAGGGCTCATGCCAATGAGTAGTCACCACAGCTGCTGCTACCAGTGTCTTTGTCCCCACAGTGAGCCATAGCCACTCCCCGCCTCTGCAGGAGACCCTCCAATACTAGCAGGTAGGCCTGGCCCATTCTCTCATGAGGTCACTGCTTTTTAGGGGGTATTCTGGTGTGCACTAGACCTTGGGTGTGCTCTCCAAAGAGTGGAGTTTCTGTTTCCCCTAGTCCTGTGGAATTCCTACAACCAAATCCCACTGGCCTTCAAAGCCAGATACTCTGGGGGCTCCTCCTCCTGTTGCCAGCCTCCCAGGCTAAGAAGCCTGATGTGGAGCTCAGGACTTTCACTTCCATGGGAGAAATTCTGTGGTATAATTATTTTCCAATTTGTGGGTCGCCCACCCGGCAGGTATGGGATTTGATTTTATCATGATTACACCCCTCCTACAATCTCATTGTGGTTTCTTCTTTGTCCTTGTGTGTAGGGTATCTTTTTTGGTAGGTTCCAGAGGTTTTTGTAATTTTGTTGATGGTTGTTCAGCAGTTAATTGTGATTTTGGTGTTTTTATAAGAAGGGGTGAGCTCATGCCCTTCTGCTCCACCATCTTGCTGGCAAGTCTCATTTCTTGATATTGTTGGTGGTACATTGACAATATATATTTATGAAAACTCACAGAAATGCACACTAAAAAGGATGAATTTCGGGTTTCCCTGGTGGCGCAGTGGTTGAGAGTCCACCTGCCGATGCAGGGACATGGGTTCATGCCCCGGTCTGGGAGGATCCCACATGCCGCAGAGCGGCTGGGCTCATGAGCCATGGCCGCTGAACCTGTGCATCTGGAGCCTGTGCTCCACAACGGGAGAGGCCACAGCAGTGAGAGGCCTGCGTACTGCAACAAAACAAAACAAAAACAAAAAAGGATGAATTTCATGGTATGTTGAAGAAACACAAAGCCATGAAAGTTTGCCAGTGTGATAATTTGCCACCAAAGACTGACTAAATGAAATTCTTAAGAGTTTAGGCAGAAAGAAAGGGGTAACAGAAGGAGAGTCTGAGCTGCAAGAAAGAATTATAATTTAGAAAGTTATATATGTGTAAATATATCTAAATTACTGTATAACATAATTATATTTTGAGGTTTAAATATCTAAATAAGATGCATACCCACAATACTATAACATTTTAGAGGACTTAACAGAATAATTAACTTATCCTCTTAGTGGAGGGTAGGTGAGAAAGTTTAGACTTTAACAGGTATGTATGTTTTAAATTCTATTATAGTTAATAACAGGATAACAACAAAATATGTAATTTCAAAACTGGTTAAAAAATAAAAATGACAAGGAATAAATTACACAATAGTTCAAAGGGGAAAGAAAGAATAGAAAAGCAATCCATAGATGCAAATGTTTTACTTTGCAAAATATAGGATATGACAAACTTTTGTTCTCAGTGTAGGAGCTAAAGAAATGGCATTAATTTTAGGAGAAAAAAAAATTTTATAAGCAAAGAAGCCTAAAGAAACTGCAATACCAAAAGAGACAAGTTCTTCTTACATGATTAGAATTTAATAACCACATCCCTTACTGGGAACATTTGTCCATTAAGTAGAACAGAGAATAGATGCTCCCACTACATAAGGGACTCTATGGAATTTAGGAATTTCTAATAGAGTTTATAATGGTAATGTGAGTTGGTGTGATGAATTGGAATTTGTAGAAACAAAAATATGCAGCTAGTTCCACCATCACACTGATTCTCTCCCTGCTAAGAGTGTGACAGCAAAGAAGTTTGGTGTTGGCTGAAAAGTAGAGACAGATCTCTATATTCTTATGGTGCTTAGAAGCCAGTGTACTACTAGAAGAAGGAGACTTATACACATAGAAAAGATCTCACCCTTAAGACATTTGAAAATAAAAATGAAGTGAAATTAACTAAATCTGTCACATAGTATTGACTCAGCTCAACTCTCATTTGAATTGTTTTGCTATGTCCCTGATCCTAGCTGTCTGCCCAAAAGAAAGATGTGCCTTGAGTAGATGGAGCCAAATCCCAGGGAGACTGACTGAGGGGTCAAATGTGCCCCAGAGCTGGTGTTGGCCTGCTGGTGGGTGGGGTGGGTCCTGACACAGCAGGCTGCACAGATGTAGTGGTCCTGGGTCAGGTGCCCACCCACGGGTAGATGAAGCTGGTCCTGGGGCAAGTGCTATCCCACTGGTGGGTGGAGCCTGGTCCCAGAGTCTTCAGTTGTAAGGCTCTGGGGGTCCTGGAATTGGTGTCAGCCAACTATTGAGTGGGGCCAGGTGTCAGCATCTGACTGTGGTGCCGCAGGATTCTCAGGGCTAGTGCTGGCACACAGGTGTGTGGGGATGTTTTCTGGGCTTTCTGGTGGACACGGTCACTTTAGGGTCAGCTGTGGGGTCAGAGGGGAGGTTGTTAAGGCAGCTGGCCCGCTGGTGGGTGGGGCTGTGTCCCCACCTGACTAGCTGTTTGGCCTGAGGCATCCCAGTACTGTTGTCAACAGGCTAGTGGACATGGCCAGGTCACCATGCTAATAAGCTAGAGGGAGGATGCCAAAATAGCACTTGATAGCACCAGTATCCTTGTGGTAGAAAAAATTCCCCAAAATGGCTTCTGCCAGTGTCTGTATCCACTGGGTGAGTTCCAGTCGCCTCCAACCTGTCCAGGTGGCTCTCTAAGATCAACAGGTAGGTTTGATCCAGACTTCTTTCAAATTACTGCTTCAGGTCTGAGTCCCAAAGCATGTGATATTTTCTGTGTGCCCTTTAAGAGAAGAAGCTCTATTTCCCACAGTACTCTGGCTCTCCCAAAACAAGCCCTGTTGGTTTCCAAAGTCAAACATTCTGGGAGTTTGTCTTCCCATTATAGGACACCCCAGACCTACAGTCACAGCCAGCTGTGTCAGGAAAAAGCTCTGTCCACCACAGGGCTTAAACCAGCTCAAGGAACTGCAGGGCTCTACAGCCATATACCCTGGGACATGGATGTGCTCACCAGTGAGCAGGCACTACCCCAGGACAACCTTGGTCCTTGCCATGACCACCAGCAGGCCAATCCAGCTCCAAGGTACCTTGGATCCTTCAGGCAGCCAAGATGATATCCAGGCCCAATCAAGAGCTGGCTGACACCATTTTGGGGACAACACAGACTCCACAGCTAGCCATATCAGAAATGGGCATTGGCAGCCAGCAGGGTGACACTGGATCTGGGACGCTGGCCCTACAACCACTTACCCTAGAATATGGCTCTGCTCACAAGTAGGCATGCACTAGTATTGGGACCCCCTGGGTCTCCACAGGAAGCTGCCTTGTGACCCATTCTCACCTAACAGTGAATGTCAGCCTCTGCCCAAGGCAGGGCCTGGCACCAACTGGACTAGGGTTCAGACACAAATACCAGACTATCTGCAGAAGTCAGCCTATAACAACAGAAGGACCCACGCAACCCACATAGGGCACACCCCTACAGTTTACAGCTCTGGTGACCAGAGGGAAATGTGCTGCTGGGATGCATAGAATGTCTCCTACAAAAGGCCACTTCTTGGGCTTCCCTGGTGGCGCAGTGGTTGAGAGTCCGCCTCCAGATGCAGGGGACACGGGTTCGTGTCCTGGTCGGGGAAGATCCCACATGCTGCGGAGTGGCTGGGCCTGTGAGCCATGGCTGCTGAGCCTGTGCTCCGCAATGGGAGAGGCCACAACAGTGAGAGGCCCACGTACCGCAAAAAAAAAAAAAAAAAAGGCCACTTCTCCAAGGTTGGGAAGTGCAACCAACCTACCAAATACATAGAAATAAAAACCAAACATTGGGCAAAATGAGGCAACAAAGGCACATGTTCCAAACCAAGGAAAAAGATAAACTCCAAGAAGAACTAAGTGAAGTGGAGATAAACAATCCTCTCAAAAAGAGTTCAAGGTAAAGATTGTAATAATGCTCAAAGAACTCTGGAGAAGATTGGTTGAACAGAGTGAGAAGTTAGAAGTTTAACAAAGAGTTACAAAATACAAAGAAGAACCTAACAGTTGAAGAATACAATAACTGAAATAAAAAGTACACTAGAAGGAATCAACAGTAGATTAGATGATACAGAGGAACAGATTAGTGAGCTGGAAGGCATAGTAGTGGAAATCACTGAAGCTGAACAGAGGAAAGAATAAAAAGAAATGAGGAAAGTTTAAGAGACCTCTGAGATGACATTAAGTGTTCTAACATTGCATTATAGAGGTCAAAGGAGAAGAGAGAGAGAAAGGAGCAGAGAACATATTTGAAGACATAATACGCTGAAAATTTTCTTAATCTGGGAAAGAAAATAAACATCCAAGCACAAGAAGCACAGAGAGTTCCACACAGGATCAACCTAAAGTGGACCACACCAAGACACATTGTAATTAACATGGAAAATTAAAGACAGAGAATATTAAAACAGCAAGAGAAGAAGAAGGTATATACAAGGGAACTCCCATAAGGCTATCAGCTGACTTTTCAGTAGAACCTCTGCAAGCCGGAAAGGAGTGGCATGATATGCTTAAAGTGGTGAAAGGGAAAAAAGTTACAATCAAGAATAGTCTACCAGCAAGACTATTAGATTTGAAGGATGGATAAGAGTCTTACAGACAAGCAAAAGCTAAAAGAGTTCAGCACCACAAAATCAGCTTTACAAGAAATGATAAATGGATGTCTCTAAGTGAAAAAGAAAAGGCCATGACTACAAATACGAAAATTACAAGAGGAAAAATCTCAATGGCAAAGGCAAATATATAGTAAAGGTAGCAAATAAACCACTTATAAAGTGAGTAGGAAAGATAAAAGACAAAAGTAGTAAAATTATCCATATCCACAATAAGTAGTTAATGGATATGCAAAACAAAAAGATGTAAAATATGATGTCAACAGTAAACATGGTGGGAGGAGTAAAAATAGAGGGTTGTTAAATTGCATTTGAATTTAAGAGATCAGCAATGTAAATATAATCATATATACAAAGAGGTTGTTATATGTAAACCTAATGATAGCCACAAACCAAAAACTTGTAATAGATACATACACAAAGAAGAGAGAAGAATATAAAGATAACACTAAAGATAGTGATCAAATCACAAGGGAAGAGGAAAAAAGGAGAAAGGAACAAAAAAGAACTACAAAACCACCCCAAAACAATTAACAAAATGTCAATAAGTACATACTGTAAATAATTTTTAAATATAAATGGAATAAATGCTCCAATCAAAAGACATGGAGTGACAAAATGAAAGCAAAAACAAGAGACATGTATATGCTGCCTACAAGAGGCACTACAGCTGTAACAAGAGACAAAAAAAGGACAATATATAATGAAAGAAGGATCAATCCAACAGGAAGATATAACAACTGTACATATATATGTGCCTGACACAGGGTCACCTAAATACATAAAGCAAATTTTAACAGACATAAATGGAGAAATTGACAGTAATAAAATACCAGTAGGGGTTTTTGGGGGTTTGTTTTTTATATAAATTTATTTGTTTGTTTGTTTGCTTTTGTCTGTGTTGACTCTTTGTTGCTGCTCATAGGCTTTCTCTACTTGCGGTGAGCAGGGGCTACTCTTTGTTGTGGTGCGCAGGCTTCTCATTGTGGTGTCTTCTCTTGTTGCAGAGCTCAGGCTCTAGGTGCATGGGCTTTAGTAGCTGTGGCATGCAGGCTAAGTAGTTGTGGCTTGTAGGCTCTAGAGTGCAGCCTCAGTAGTTTTGGCACATGGGCCCAGTTGCCCCGCAGCATGTGAGATCTTCCTGGACCAGGGATCAAACCCATGTCCCATACACTGGCAGGCGGATTCTTAACCAGTGCACCATCAGGGAAGTCCCCAGTAGGGGTTTTTAATTCTCCAATTACATCAATGGACACAACATACAGACAGAAATTCAGTAAGGAAACACCAGTCTTAAATGATACATTAAACCAGATTGATTATATATATATATATATATATATATATATATATATATATATATATATATATATATATATATATATAAACAATCCATCCAAAAGCAGCAGAATACACATTGTTTTCAAGTGTATATGCAACATTCTCTAGAATAGATCACATGCTAAACCACAAAACAAGTCTCAGTAAAATTAATAAAACTGAAATCATATCAAGCATCTTTTCTGACCACAACTCAATGAAACTAGAAATCAACTTCAAGGAATAACTGAAAAACCCACAAACATGGATGCTAAACAATATGCTACTAAAAAAAAACAAGGATCACTGAAGAATGTAAATTGGTACAGCCATTGTGGAAAACAGTACAGAGATGCCTCAAAAAATTAAACACAGAATTATCATATGATCCACCACTCCCACTCCTGTGTATTTATCTGAAGAATACAAAAACGTAATTAGAAAAGATATATGTCCCTATGTTCACTGTAGAATTATTCACAATAGCCAGGATATGGAAGTAACCTAAGTTCCCATTAATAGATGAATGGGTAAAGAAGATATGGTATATATACACAATGGAATATATGGAATATTACTCAGGTATAAAAAAGAATGAAAACTTGCCATTTCCTACAACATTGATGGACTTAAAGGGTATTATGCTAAGTGAAATAAGTTAGACAGAGAAAGACAGACATGGTATAATTTCACTTATATGATGAATCTAAAAATAAAACAAATAAACATAACAAAACAGAAACAGAGAGTTATAGATACAGAGAACAAAGAGGTGGTTGCCAGAGGAGAGGAAGGTGGAGAGAGGAAAGAAATAGGTGAGAGAGATTAAGAGGTACAAACTTTCAGCTGCAAAGTAAATGATTCACTTGATGAAATGTACAGTGGGGAAATATAGCCAGTAACTATATAATATCTTTGTATCATGACATATCATAATTTTGAAGTATATAGAAATATTAAATCACAATATTTTATAACAGGAACTAACATAGTGTTTTAGGTCAATTATACTTCAAAAACAAACAAACAAACTCATAGAAAAAGAGAACATATTTGTTGCTACCAGAGAGGTGTGGTTGGGAGAGGAGGAATAGGATGAATGCAGTCTTAAGGTACAAACTTCCAATTATAAGATAAATAAATTCTAGGGATGTAAGGTACAACATGATAAATATAATTAACACTCATGTGTTATAAATGAAAGTTGTTAAGAGAGTAAGTCTTAAGAATTTTCAATACAAGGAAAATTTTTTTTCTATTTCTTTAATTTTGTATCTATATGAGATGATAAATATTCATTGAATTTATTGTGATAATCTTTTTATGAATTATGTAAGTCAAATAATCATGCTGTACACCTTAAACTTATACAGTGCTCAATGTCAATATACTTCAATAAAACTGGAAGAAAAATAACAATAAAATTTTTTCGTAAAAAATTTAAAAATGTAAAGTAAAAATTGGTTTCTTAATCTTCTGGTTTCATCTTGGATATGTAAAGCACAAGGAAATTGTAATGCTCTCCTTCACAAGAAAAATCTGGAAAAAACCGCAACATCAATGACTTTTCTTGGACCCATCAGAGAATTTTGTTTGCAGGGGAAACAACCATCTTACAATTTAGAAAGACAGGAATTTTCAGGGAGACACAGGACACCAGCATTTGCTTACCTGTAGCCGGAGCCACCAAATGTCATATAATCTTGGTAAGAATTTAAACTGTGAATTCTGATGAAATGCTGAAGACAATGAGTGGGCTAATGTAAACGTGACAAGCTCCTGAGGGCTGCAGTCATATGTGACTTCTAACACTTTTACATGATTTTCCTCCAGGAATCCCATCAGGCTCCCACAGGGAGGAACAGGGAAAAGCCAGAGAAAGCTCTCTGAAGATGCTGGTTGGGGGAGAAGAAGAGTGGACACTGTGAATCTCTCCAGACCCTTTTCCCCATGGAACAAAATGCCTAATATGTAGGGAGGAAGGATATACCAGAGGACACTAGTTAAATTCAATTATGGTTGGGAAGAGAGAGCATGATGTTTATAGACTGGTAACACTGGAGGATATCTGGGAGGATATAGGGAAGGGACTGCAAGAGAAAAAGATCTCTACTCCTAGACAAGGGTTATATATTATTAGCTACAGAAATAAATTTAGATGCAAATGTGTGTGTGCATGTGTTTAAACAAAAATAATCCTTAACAGTGACCACTGAGAGAGCCCAGAAGCAGTTACTCCCCAAGAGCAACGAGAATACATAGTGTGCAGAATTTCCATTCTAAAAACATTTATCCATTCACTAAAAGGGAACAGAGCTTCTTGTAAAAAATGGCTAATTCCAGAAATGGAGGAAAGTGCAAGATGAGCTTGGAGCATCTTGCTGAGCCAGAAAGTAAGAAAGTACTCAAAGAATAGTGGGGAGATGAGAAAGGAACACAGGATCCAGTTTCAAAGCACCCTCACTAGTGAAGTCTGGGAAATGTTACCAAATCAAAATAAATGACAATTCCATTTCAGTATAACCCACTGAATAAAAAAGGAATACATGAGTCGATATTGATCCAAATAATTAGAAGAATACATTGGAAGTTTGATGAGAATCACTGAATTTAGTATACTTACAAAGCCTCAAATACATTTCCTCAAAGTGCTTATTAGTTCAAAGGGGGATGGTAACTTTAGAGTGGAAAAGCCTGGGAAATAATTAGGATCAACATCATGAATAATAAAACAAATTAAAATCCCTTAACAGTTGCAAGCATTCAATGAGAAAAATTGGCATTATTCCTATGATATTACTGCCTGTGGTATATAACCTGAATCCAATAAGAATCATAAGAAAAATCCAAATTGAGAGATAGTCTATAAAACAATTTACATGTAGTCTCTACAAAAGTGTCAAAATGATGAAAATAAAAGCAAGACTAAACTGTTCCAGATCAAAGGAGATTAAAGAAACATGACAACTAAACACAATATATGAGTCTGGACTGGATCATTTGTTATAAAGAAGAAAATTGAAGCAATAAGCAAAATATGAATGGAAACACAGATCTAGATGGTAATAATGAATAAATACTATTTTCCTGGTTTTGTATGGTCGTATTGTATTTTTGTAGGGGAATGTCCTTTGTATAGGAAATACATACTAAAGTAGTCAGGTGTGATAGCACATCATGTGGGCAACATACTCTAAAATGATTCCAAAAGTTCATTATGCTGTTCTTATACTTTTTGTAAGCTTTAGATTGTATCAAAATAAAATTTAATTTTTTAATTAATTGGATAGGTTAAGGGCTGAATACACATAGCAGAAATAAGGCCCAGTGAACTCAAAGATAGCTCAATATATATTATCCAATATAAGGTACAAAGAGGAAAAAGAATGAAAACAGAACAGAACCCCAGAGTTCAGTGGAAAAGACACAAAATAGTCTGATATAAATATAATTAGATACCTAGAAGAAAAGATGAGGGAGAATAAAAAAGAAGAAACAAATATCAGAAAAATAATCACTGAGTATTTTCCCAAACTGATGAAAGATATCAACCCAAAGCTTCAAGAAACACAGCAAACCCATAACAGGATTTAAAAAAACCCACATGATTCAAATCACACATATGGTCATCATCATCAAACTGCTGAAAAGCCAAAGAAAGTGTGAAACAAGAAAAGACAAATTATCTTCAGGAAAGCAAAGATAAGATTAACAGTAAAATTAGTAAAGACAAAAGACAAGATAATGGCATCATGAAAATCCTGAGGAGAAAATGGTCAGCCCAAAATTCAATATCCAGAAAAATATATCATTTATAAATGAAGTGAAAAAAACAATGATGGTGATATGTCAAGAACCAAATGAAAGGGCTCACGGTAGCCAAAGCTGGAACAATTTCAGCAAAAATATAAGTAAAGTAGTTTTGGATTATAACCAAAGAACAAAGTAAGTCCCCATGAGTCCATACTGAAATAAATGATTAAATAAATAGATAAATGGAGGGAAAGACAAATCTTTCATACAGAATTATTCTACCATACAGAAAATTTCAAATAATTTGGAAGATTGTAGATACTCTGCCCTCAGTGAGGTGCGGCATGATTCCCAACTCTTTCATGTTCCTGGGAGGCTCTCGACCTAATAGGAAATTTAGAAGATGGAGGTTGTAAGGATGAATTACAACCCTGATTATTGCAGTTAATCTTGAAGATGTAACTGATATTCTCTTCTCCACTGCCATTCTAAAATTATTCCCCTTAGCTCTTACTTTGGCAGGTTTTTCTGGCTTATCTGGAGGCATGAACCAAGACTACTTCTGCAGGGTCTGAATCCTTGTAATCATACTCCTCTCTGGCCTGGGTTTTACATGTGTATGTTCCCAGATATAATGGGGCAAGGTATTTCCAAAAGGAGCCCAAATAGATCATCGAAGTAGATGCACATGTATTTCTCCCAGTTATCCCTGTATGGTGATACTTCTTGCCTGCTATTCAATGGATTTAAAAGTCCAAAGTTCCCTGGGAAGTCATTGTTAAAAGCTAAATGGGATACTTGTTCTTTCCTGTCAAGTGTCCTCTTTAGGAACCAGTACCTCCAACGCTGAAGAACCCAGAGTTGTGGGGTTGGGGAGCAAAAGGGCCCTTAGTCACTCTTTCCTTTGTGAGTGATGGTAGGTGGGGCCAGTCCTGCTTCCACTCCTTGTTCTCTGAATCCATGTATTGAGACCACAGGATCATATAAGAAGCCTCTGATTCAATTCATGTACTACCTTCTAAAAGGTAACATCTCATTCTTTAACAATGTTGCCTTCAAGTGGTCTTTCAGCTGTGTTTTTAAAAGGCTTTCCCAGAATTCTATGAGGCCAGCTGCTTCTGGATACTATGGTATGTAATATGACCCAGTGGAGCCCAGAGGTGTGGGTCCACTGTTACACCTCCTTCACTGTGAAGTGGGTCCTCTGGTTGATTGTTATACAGTATGGGATTGCATACCTATAGATTAAACATTTGAAACACCTCAGGTAATGGTGCTGGTTGAGGTTTTCTAGGTAGAAAAAGAAAAACCTATACTTGTTATATATGCATGTACCCCTGAGAGGAAAAACAGCTGACTTTTCTAGGATGGGAGAGGCCAACATAGCCAATTTGTCCCAAGTGACTGGTTTGAGTTCTTAAGGTATAGTACCATATCAGAGGTTATCTCTCTTGTCCACAGGTTGAACATTCAGAGGTTGATTGACCCTGGCAAATGGGAATCTGTGTTGTTGGGTCCTTACATAATCTCCACCTCTTCCACTGTGGCTACATAATGTCAGATACCGAGTAACTGATAGTGAACACTGGCTGAATTCAACAAACTCCATCGTTCTGTCTACTGGTTCATTAACTATCTTTTCCATAAGATGTATACCTAATTAGAACCATATTCAAATAAATATATTTATAAGTTAGCTTTAGCTTATAAAAAATATCATAATTTTAAGATAGAGAAATTATTTAAATATGCATTAAACTCATAAACAAAATGCCTTACAGACAGAATTTATGTTATTTTATATTTAGAGTATAATAATAGTAAACACTAAACAGTATAATAACAGTAAACAGTAAAACTTGCATTTTGTTTTTGTTTTACAATTCATATATTGGTGATGTGATTTATTCCTCTGCAATGTAGTTTAATATTCAATTAACTATACCACAATTTATTTGTGTTGTTCTTTTGGTAGATATTTACTTTATTTCTATTTGTAGAGGTTACAAACATTGACACTTTAAACATTCTTAAAGATATCTGTTTTTGAAAAAGTGTAAGAGTCTTTCTGTGGCATGTGCCAAAGAGTGTGCTTGCTATGTCTAAGGGTTTGAGCATCTTCAATTTCATTCTACTTTTCCAAATTTAGAGTTCAAAATAGTGTATAACGATTTTTGTTGCTCCACATTTTCATCAAAAAATTGGTATTTACAAACATTTTTAACTTTTGCTAACTTGAGGAGCCTGAAATGTAAGCACATTGTGGTTTAAATTTGCATTTCTGATTAGTAAAGGTAGGTCATTTTTACATATCCAAAGGTTTAGTCATAGTTTTTTTTTTTTTTTTTTTTTTTTTTTTTTTTTTTTGGTACGCGGGCCTCTCACTGTTGTGGCCTCTCCCGTTGCGGAGCACAGACTCCGGATGCGCAGGCTCAGTGGTCATGGCTCACGGGTCCAGCCGCTCTGCGGCATGTGGGACCTTCCCGGACTGGGGCACGAACCCGTGTCCCCGGCATCGGCAGGCGGACTCTCAACCACTGCGCCACCAGGGAAGCCCAAGTCATAGTTTTTATATTTTAATATTTTAGCATTCTATATAATGCATAAAAACATGTTATATTTTTGTGTTGAAAATTCCTGATTTCTAATATATAGATTAGTTTGTTTACTTTTTAATAGTGTCTTTGATTAATCTACATTTTAATTTTCAATGTAAAAAATTATTAAATATTTAAGTATTTATACCTTTAGGAGATGTTCTTTCCCTACTCCAATGCCATGAAGATGCTTTCCTATATTTTCTTAAAAAGTTTAAAATTTTTCCATGTCACACTTAAATTTTAATCCACTAAACATTGAGTTTTGTTCTCAAATAGTAACCCAACCTATTTATGGAAAACTTCACCATTTTTGTGCAATGTCCAAATCTATCTCTGTATATATTAAATTTCCATATAAGCATAGGTCTATCATTGAGTTATATATTCTGTGTTATTGGATTGTCCATTCCTGTAGGAGTAACACTCCTACATGTTTAAAACAAGTCCTGAAAACTTTAGAACAAATCCTCTTTGCCCTGTCTCAGTATTTTGTTCCTTATTTTTCCATTTCAATCATCATTAGAATGACTCATCATTAGAAATTTGACCACACCTACCCACAAAAAATTTGACTGGATTTTAACTGAAATTTGCTAAATTTTTTTGTTTATTTTGGGCAAATTTGATATCTTAATGGTCTTCCAGTCCATGAACATTTATCTTTACAATTAATTAAGTCTTCTTGACTATCTTCTACTAAAATCTTACAATTATCTCATTACATGTTGTGCAAGTTTTATTAGGCTCATTCCTAAATACCTTTTAATTTCCATGCTATTATTAATAGTATATTTTAATTTTTAAAATTTTAACTCTTTACTTCTTTTGTGCAGTAATGCCATAGATTTTTACATTGTTTTTACTATAATGAAAATAATTAATTTTATATAATTCTCACTATGTGCAGGTACAATTCTGTATATTGCATTCAAATTAAATTATCTAAGTTTCATAGTAACTCAGTGAGATTTATGCCATTATTATCTAACCCCATTTTCGTAAATTACAAAACTGGCATAGAAAGTTTAAGTAGTTTTTCCAAAGCTATATATATATTTGTTTATTTATTTATTTATATATATAAATATATATATATATAACTTATAGTTTTAAACCTCATATGATAGATACATAGATAGGTAGATAGATAGATGATAGATAGATAGATAATTGATAGAGATAGATTATATATATTATATATAGTGTGATTTAAACCAAAGAAGTCTGGCTCCATCATTTTAGCCATTATGCTTATGCTGTCTTTCATTTTAGAAGGAGCAACTTTGATGAACTCTTTATTGGTTCTAATAATTTGTTAGTTTCTGAGTTTTCTTTAAGACAATCATATTCTATGCTAATAACAGATTTTTCTTTTCAAAATTTATAATTTTTATTCATATTTTTCTTGTCTTATGGTACTGTCCAGCACTTCTGTTACAATATTAAATAGAAGTGGTAAATGCAGACTTCCTTGTCTCACTGTGAATTTTATTTATTTATTAATTTATTTTATTTTTACATCTTTATTGGAGTATAATTGCTTTACAATGGTGTGTTAGTTTCTGCTTTATAACAAAGTGAATCAGTTATACATATACATATGTTCTCATATCTCTTCCATCTTGCATCTCCCTCCCTCCCCATCCCACCCTCTAGGTGGTCACAAAGCACCAAGCTGATCTCCCTGTGCTATGCGGCTGCTTCCCACTAGCTATCTATTTTACGTTTGGTAGTGTATACATGTCCATGCCACTCTCTCACCCCATCTCACTGTGAATTTTAAATACAAGATTTTATGTTTTACATGAAAGCTCATTTCTATTTAAAGTTTGCTTAAAATGTATTTTTAAGGACGAGGCTCTGTCCATTTTTTTGTGGGTTCAAATAGTGTTTTTATTGAGGACCTACTCTGAGGTTACATCAGTGAACAAAACAGAAAAATACATGATATTTAGGAGGTTATAAATGCCGTGGGAATATAGAGCAGGGTAAGCAGTATTGAGAAAGCAGAGTTTGCTGTGGGATGAGAAAGGAGGGGAAGACTCATTAAGAAGATAAAAAGACTGGAATGAATGAAACACACAGATGCTGGGGGGAAGCAAATCCTAGACAGAAGGAACAACTGGTGCAAAGCCTCTGATTTAGGTTAATATTGGAGTGTTCAATAAACAAGAAGGAGAAAACTGTGTGGTGTGGAGTGGAGTGATTGTGGGGTAGATTAGTAGGAAGTAAAGCAGAGGGGTGAGGGGCAGCAGACCATGAATAGTCCTTCAGTCTATTACAAGGAATTTGTTTTTAACTGTATAAAAGGGAAGACTTGAGCAAAGGAGTGGTTTATAAGGATCACACTGAATTCTTTAAACCTAGAAGGAGTAGGGAAGGAACAGTGAGACAGTTCACAGGCCATTTCAATAATTTAGTCAAGAGACAGTGATTAACTGGACCAGAAGTAAGGGCCATGAGAAGTAGCCATGTGGAGGAATTCTGAATATTTGGAAAGTAGATCCAAGGGTACTTGTTGATGGACTGGGTGTAGTTTGTTGGATAAAGAGGAGTGTATAGGATTCCTCCAATGTTTTTTATCTGAGGAACTGCAAAGATAGAGTTGCCATCAACCAAGATAAGGAAGGATATTTAAAGACCATATTGTGTTGGGAGAAGCTGGAATTCAGTTTTGGCAGGTTAATTTTGAGATGTCTTAGATACAGGCAGGTGGAGCTATCAAATAGGCAACTGGATTTCTGAGTTTGAAGTTGAACAGAAAACTCAAGATGGTAGGTTCAACTCTAGGAGTAATCAGAACATAATATTTTCCTAGTGGTTACCTTGGGGATTATAACTGATATTTTACATTTAAAACAACCTATTTTGGCCACCTCCTCTTTGGCTCTTCCTGTCTGCCCCCCTTGCCCAGTCACCCTGGGCTTGAGCAAGGCCATGGGGCCCCCAGAACAAGGCATGAAGGCTGCCGCCCCACCCACTGGCCTGTGCAGCCCAGCAGAGGCAGCACTGTCAGAGGTAGAAGATCAGGGCACTGTGGTTGGCCCCAGATCAGGTGCCAGAGTGGCAGCAGCTTCAACAGCAGCAGCAGCCTGAGCCAATGCAGTGGGATGCACTGCTCCATGCCCCAACGCTGGCACCTCATCTCCCCACACTCTCAATTGGGGCCACTGCCAGCAGTGCAAGGAGCAGAAGCAGGGGTGGTGACAGTGGTGGAGGTGCCTAAATGCATTTGAAATTAAGAGGTCAGCAACTTAAAACAATCACGTGTATGTATAGACTGCTGTACAAAAACCTCATGGTAATACCAAACAAAAAATCCATAATAGATATACACACAAAAAAGAAAAAGGAATCCAAACATAACAGTAAAGATAGGCATTAAATCACAAGAGAAGAGAAAAAAAAAAAGAAGAAGAGGAAAAAAAGAACTAGAAAAACAAATCAAAACAATTAACAAAATGGTAATAAGAACATACATATCAATAATTACCTTAAATGTAAATGGACTAAATGCTCCAACCAAAACACATAGAGTAGATGAATGCATCCAAAAACAAGACCCCTATATATGCTGCCTACAAGAAACCCACTTCAGATCTAGAGACACATAAAGACTGAAAGCAAGGGGATGGAAAAAGGTATTCCATGCAAATGGATATAAATAGAAAGCCAGAGTAGCTATACTTATATCAGATAAAATGTACTTTAAAATACTGTTACAAAAGCTAAAGAAGGACACTACACAAAGATCAAGGTAGCAATCCAAAAAGAAGATATAATAATTGTAAATATATATGTACCAAATGTAGGAGCACTTAAATATATAAGACACATATTAACAGACACAAAAAAAAGAAATTGACAGTAACACAATAATAGTAGAGGACATTAACACCTCACTTGCATCAATGGACTGATCATCTAGACAGATAATCAATAAGGAAACACAGGCCTTAAATAACACAATAGACTAAACACACTTAATTGATATATATACAACATTTCATCCAAAAAGAGCAGAATACACATTCTTGAAAGTACACATGCAACATTCTCCAGGATAGATAACAAACTAGACCACAAAACAAGCCTCAATAAATTTAAAAATAGGATCTTATCCAACCATAATGCTATGAAAATAGAAATCAAGTATAAGAAAAAAACTGCAAAAAACACAAACACTTGAAGGCTAAACAATATGCTACTAAACAACCAATGGATCACTTAAGAAATCAAAGAGGAAGTAAAAAATACCTAGAGAAAAATGACAATGAAAACACAATGACCCAATACTTATGGGACACAGAAAAAGCAGTTCTAAAAGGGAATTTTATAGCAATATAAGCTTCCATCAGGAAACATGAAAAATCTCAACAACAACAAAAAATCTAACCTTACACCTAAAGCAGCTAGAGGAAGAACAAATAAAACCCACAGTTAGTAGAAGGAAAGAAATCATAAAGATAAGAGCAATAATAAAATGAAGTAAAAAGTAACAAAATAGAAAGGATCAATGAGCCTAAAAGCTGGTTCTTTGAAAAATAAATAAAGTTGACAAAACTTTAGCCAAACTCACCAAGAAAAAAAGGGAGAGTGCCCAAATAAATAAAATCAGAAATGAAAAAGAAGTTAAAAGCAACACCACAGAAATACAGAGGATCATAAAAGACTACTACGAACAATTATACACTGATAAAATAGACAACCTAGAAGAAATGGACAAATTCTTAGAAAGGTACAATCTCCCAAGACTAAACCAGGAAGAGATAGAAAATATGAACAGGTCAATTATCAGCAATGAAATATGAATGAATAAGTAATTTTAAAACTTCCAACAAACAAAAATCTGAGACAGGATGGCATCACAGGTAAATTCTATAAAACATTTAGAAAAGATTTAACATCTATCCTTCTGAAACTATTCCAAAGATTGCAGGGGAAGAAACACTTCCAAACTCATTCTATGAGGCCAAACTCACCCTGATCCCCAAATCAGAAAAAGATATCACACAAAAAAGAAAATTACAGGCCAATATCACTGATGAACATAGATGCAGAATTTCTCAACAAAATACTAGTAAACTGGATCCAATAATACTTTTAAAAGATGACACACCATGATTAAGTAGGAATTAATCCCCAGATGTAAGGATTTTTCAATATACCCAAATCAATCAATGTGATACACCACATTAACAAACTGAAGAGTAAGAACCATATGATCATCTCAATAGAGACAGAAAAAGTATTTGATAAAATTTAGCATCTGTTGATGATAAAAACACCCCCAGAAAGTGGGCATAGAGGGAACATACCTCAACATAATAAAGGTCATATATGACAAACCCACAGGTAACATCATACTCAATGGTAAAAAGCTGAAAGCTTTCCTTCTAAGACCAGGAACCAGAGAAGGATTCCCACTCTCACAACTTTTATTCAACATAGTTTTGGAAGTCCTAACCAGAACAATCAGAGAAGAAAAGGAATTAAAAGGAATCCAAATTGGGAAGGAAGAAGTAAAATTGTCATTGTCAGCAGATGACATGATACTATACATAGAATGTCCTAAAGATACCACTGGAAAACTACTAGACCTCATCAATGAATTTGGTAAAGTTGCAGGATAAAAAATTAATATAAAGAAATCTGTTGCATTTCTATACATTAACAACAAAGTATCATAAAGAGAATTTAAGGAAACAATCCCATTTACCATCACATCATAAAGAATAAAATACCTAAGAATAAACCTACCTAATGAGGCAAAAGACCTGTACTCTGAAAACTATAAGACACTACTACAAGAAAGACACACTACAAGAATTTGAAGACCTCACAAACAGATGGAAAGATGTACTGAGTTCTTGGGTTGAAAGAGTCAATATTGTTAAAATGACCATACTACCCAAGGCGATCTACAGATTCAATACAATCCCTATCAAAATACATAATGGTATTTTTCACAGAACTAGAACAAGTAATTTTAAAATGTGTGTGTGGAAACACAAAAGACCCCAAATAGCCAAAAAAGTCTTGAGAAAGAGGAACAGAGCTGGAGGAATCAAGCTCCCTGACTTCAGAATATACTACAAAAATACAATAATCAAACAGTATGGTAGAGGCACAAGAACAGACACATAAATCAGTGGAAAAGGATAGAGAGCCCAGAAATAAACCCATGCACTTATGGTCAATTAATCTATGACAAAGAAGGCAGGAATATATGAGGGATCAAAGACTGTCTCTTCAATAAGTGGTGCAAGGAAAACTTTACAGTTTTCTTTACATAGAAAAGAATGAAATTAGAATAGTCTCTAACACCAGATACAAAAATAAATTCAAAATTGATTAAAGACCTAAATATAAGATCAGATAGCATAAAACTCCTAGAGGAAAATATAGGCAGAATACTCCTTGTCATAAATTGTAGCAGTATTTTATTTTTTGGCTCCTAAAGTAAGGAAATAAAAGCAAATATAAACAAATGGACCTAATTAGACTTAAAAGTTTTTACACAGCAAAGGAAACCCTTGACAAACAAAAAGACAACCTACTGAATGGAAGAAAATATTTGCAAATGATATGACAGATAAGGGATTAATATCCAACTTACATAAACAGCTCATACAACTCAACATAAAAAAATTCCCAATTTAAAAAGTGGGCAAAAAAAAAGTGCAAGTGCTTTATTTTGGGGCTTCCCTGGTGGTGCAGTGGTTGAGAATCCGCCTGCCGATGCAGGGGGCATGGGTTCATGCTCCGGTCCGGAAAGATCCCACATGCCATGGAGCGGCTGGGCCCATGAGCCATGGCCATTGTGCCTGCACATCCGGAGCCTGTGCTTCGCAATGGGAGAGGCCACAACAGTGAGACCCGCCTACCGTAAAAAAAAATAAGAAGAAGAAGAAGAAAAATAAAAAGTGGGCAGAAGAACTGAATAGACATTTTCCAAGAAGTAAATGCAGATGGTCAACAGGCACTTGAAAAGATACTCAACATTGCCAATCATCAGAGATATGCAAATCAAAACCATGATGAGCTATCACCTCATGCCTGTCAGAATGACTATCATTAAAAAGCATGCAAATAACAAATGTTGGAGAGGATGTAGAGAAAAGGGAACCCTCCTACACTGTTCGTGGGAATGTAAATTGGTGAAGCCACTGTGGAAAACAGATAGAGCCTTCTCAAAAGATAAAAAATATAACTACCATATGACCCAGGAATTCCACTCCTGAGTTTATATCTGAAAAAAGACAAAAATACTAATTAGAAAAGATACATGCACCCAAATGTTCATAGCAGCATTATTAACAATTGCCAAGATAAGGGAGCATCCTAAGTCTATCAACAGATCAATGGGCGAAGATGTGGTAGATATATACAATGGAATACAACTCACTTATAAAATAAAAAAGAACACAATTTTGCCACTTGCAGCAACATGAATAGATGTGGAGGACACTATGCTAAGTGAACTAAGTCAGTCAGGGAAAAACAAAAACTGTAGGATAATTATCCCAAAGGAGACTAAACTCCATCCAGTTTAGAGTAAAATAATTCATTCAAAAAAAATCTGTAGGATATCAATGATTTGTGGAATCAAAAAATACAAAACACTAGTGAATAGAACAAAAAAGAAGCATACTCACAGATCTAGAGAATAAACTAGTGGTTACCAGTGGGGTGGGGCTATAGGGGTTGGGGAGTGGGAGCTTTAAACTACTGGGTGTAAGTTAGGCTTAAGGATGTATGGTACAACACGTGGAATATAGCCAATATTTTGTAATAACTGTAAATGAAAAGTAACTTTTAAAAATTGTATAAAATTTTGTAAAATGTTTTTTAAACCTATTTTGAGTTAACAACTTAGCTTTACAAATATACTAAAACTCTGCCTTTACACACCTCCTTCTCTCTCTTTCTATATTATTATTGTCACAGATTACATATGTACCCATTATTACCTATGTGCCCATTATTACAGATTTATAATTATTGTTTTATGAATTGATCTTTTAAATAATATGAGAAACAAAGAGAGGAGTTACAAACAAAAGATAAAATACTACTGGATTTTGTATTTACCTATGTGTAATGCTTTACCACCATACTTTACTTTTTCATGTGATGTCAATTTATTGTCTAGTGACATTTCATTACAGCCCATAGGATTCCCTTTATCATTTCCTGTGAGGCAGATCTACTTGTAATGAACTCACAATACTTTTGTTTTTCTAGTAATGTCTTAACTTCTTCATTTTTTTGAAGGATAGTTTTGCTGGATATAGAATTCTTGACTGGTAGTTTTGTTCTTTCAGCACTTTAAATATGCTATCCCATTGCTTTCTGTTCTCCATTGTTTCTAAAGAGAAATTGATGTTAATCTGATTGGAAATCCCTTGTATACTACAAGTAACTCTTATCTTGCTCATTGCAAGATTATCTTATTATCTTTGACTTTTGACAGTTTGGTATAATGTGTCTCAGTCTGGATCTCTTTGGTTTACCCTACTTGGAATTTGGTGAGATTCTTGGGTGAGTAGATTCACGTTTGTTTGCTTGTTTTTTCAAACTTTGCAAGTCTTGACCATTGTTTACTCAGTTATTCTTTCTGCCTTTCTCACCTCTCCTTTTAAGATTTTCTTTATGCAAGTGTTGGTACGTTGATGTCCCACAGTCTCATAAGCACATTTTTTCCCTTGATTCTTGTTCTTGTTTTATTCACATTTTAATTTTTTTTGTTGTTGAAAAATGGGCATTTAAAATATTATGATGTGCAAAAACAGAAAAAAAAATAAAGAAAAGAAAAATAGATACTCTACTAGTCTTTGCAGATTGGCTCTGGTTTGGGGACACTCTTCACTGTTTAGCCAGGTCTCTTACAACTCTGCCATAGCCTTTACTTCCTGCACATGCTGAAACTTAAGACAAGCCAGGAGCTTATAGTGTTTTATGAGCATGCATCCTTCCCTGGACATGTGCAAGGCATCCTAGCCTACCCAGTATATTAAGGAGCTTTTAGTCTTTAAAGATTCTCACTTCCCAATTTTTCCTACAGCTTTCAATTGGCCTGTTGCCTCAACTTCTTTTTTGCCCCAGGTGGTAGCATCTTGTTTATTTGGTTTTCAATGTTTTCTGGGTACATCCTCTGTGTAGACATAGCCATTTCTCTGCCCCTGAGAAATTCCACATTAGGAGAAAAAAGGCCATGTTATTCCTTCAGAGAACCCACTGACAGGACAAAGCAGACAAACAATTCTTTGGGGTGGTCTCTGCTTCCTCAAGGACCAAGTACCTTCACTGGGAATACAGGCTACCATTTTCAATACAACCACTGCATTGGGGAAGGGATTGGGGGATGGTATGTTTAAACAACACAAATTTCTCCCACCCTGTTTAACAGTGCTTTCTCCTGGTTATGCATTCATTTGGTTGCTGTAAACGTTTGACTATCTTCCAGAGTTCTGATAAGGTTAATTCTCTGTAGTAAAGTTTTTCAAATATTTTTTCTTCCTTTACTGGTAAAAATCATATTGCTTTTCTCTTTAATCTATTAATGTGGGGAATTTCAGTAATATATTGTTTCTCCTAATGTTAAGTTATTCATGTATTCCTAAGATAAATTCAGTTTGGTCCTATTGAGTTTTCCTTTTCACGTATTGTTGATTTGCTTGTAGTTTTTTAAAAGATAATTAGACTTACCTTCATAATTAATTTTGGTCTACAGTTACAACTTCTCATGTTCTCAGTGTATAGTTTTTGTAGCAAGATTATACTTGTAAAATGAATATGAGAGTGCTTCCACTTTTAAAATTCTATGGAATGTATAGTAATTTAGGGATTACATGGTGTATTTTGAGTTTCTGTGTTTTTAGTGCCTTTAAACAATATTGAACTTTCTTTATCAGGCAGTTAAGCTTGATCCTTTCAAGATTAGATTTTAGCTTTGCTAGGGAGAAGGGGCAGTTTAGCCCTACCATAAAAGTTTGACCCGTTGGGTATCAAGGTTCAGAATGTGCCTTCAGACAAAAACATAGGGTATTTTGTAGGCCTCATCTCATTTGTTTTCTTTTCTTAGGGAGTATAGTCCTAATATGTATATTGTCCAAGGACTGAAAACAGATGTTTCATATATTTTGCAACATTTTTTAGTTTTTCTTTTTTTTTAAACAGGAAGACAAGTCTAGAACAAGTTGCTCCAACCTGCCAGAAGTGTCAATTCCCTGGTTCATCACATTTTTATTATTCTATTTTCTTTATTTTTTCTTCTATTTGTTTTATTTTTTGTATTTTGTTATTTTCCCTTATTAATGTCTGCTTGATCTGTTAATTATTTAGATATTAAATTGAAATCTCACATGATGGCTAATTTTCCCATTAATGTTTATAGTTATTGCAATCTTTCTCATATTTTCTAAGATTATGATCTTATAAGCTTAATATTTAGAAGCAAATTGTGTTCATGGAGGACTAAACTTGTTGAAATTGTATTATGACCTTTCTTTAATAGCTATTGCTACAAAATATATTTTATATTGACATAGTGATACAAATATTATTTTAGCAAGTAAAAACAGATATTTTTTTTTTTTTTGCGGTATGTGGGCCTTTCACTACTGTGGCCTCTCCCATTGCAGAGCACAGGCTCCAGATGCATAGGCCCAGCAGCCATGGCTCACAGTCCCAGCCTCTCCACGGCATGTGGGATCCTCCCGGACCGGGGCACGAACCCGTGCATCAGCAGGCGGACTCTCAACCACTGTGCCACCAGGGAAGCCCAAAACAGATAATTTTAAGTGTTAACTTATTCCCACCTATTTACCAGTTCAAGTCTTATATAAAGTCTGATAAGAAGGGACTATGCTTGTGTTTTACTTAAGAGTAGAAAAGAGAATATTTCCCATTGAAGAAATTATATTTTCAAATGCCACTCTTTTGTATCTTCCACCTTGGTATTGAGCCAAAGAATAATTATATAAGAAATGATGAAAATAGACACACAAAGAGTAAGACACACATAAAATCTTCATTAAAAATATCTCAAAAGAACAAAAAAGAATCTATTCATACTTTGGTTATACATCAGAGAATATATCACATTTGTGGTGAAATATAAAGTAGATTTGTATGTATTTGATTATTTTCAATAACCCCTGTGATTTGTTGATTATTTACCATGCATCAGGCATGAAACTATGCATTGTACCTGCATAATCTCAATAAGTGTGTACACTTAATCAGGTTATTTGATTTTACTTTGTCTCAATTTTCTCATCCATTGGCCTCTTAAGATGCTCTTTAGTGTCATAAATTTTAAGAGATACAGTCTTCTGTAAGTTTTCCTGAGGGGCAGAGGGGCAGCCTGTGTAAGTTAAAAAAAAAAAAATCACCTAAGTGTTATAAATACTAACATACTAAGGACATGTGAATTAATATGGGTAAAAGTTTAGCTTTAAATAGGTAAACTTTTTCTTTAGAAACTTGTGTACACACACGTACATGCACACACACACGTGCAGGAATAGAACAATTATCTCTTCACAAATGTTTACAAGTAATGAGGACACTGTTATAAAAGCAATCTAATAACAATGGTAGCTGATGGGCTTATTGCCAGAATTTTATGGATCTACTTGTATGCAAAAATAAATCTCCTTTCACACTACTCATCTGTTTATGTTTTATTATGGTATTACAAAATTTTCCTCCTTTATTAAATACTTTTGTATATCAGTAATTAAATGTTCTCCTTTATAATTTAGTTTCCAGATGTAAACTGTCCATGTAGCTCTTAAGAACACTTTATAATATTAGAACTAGATAACAAATAGTTCCTATCAAATATATAATTAATTATTAAATATACTGTTTATTATTTTCTATATTTTATGATATTTTAATATCTTAAAAAGCTTGCTGGCTGGAGAGAGACTGCCACTCTCAAGGTTAGTCAATTTTGCTTTAAGACATTTTTTAGAGTAGTTGTAGATTTATAACAAATCTGAGAGGCATTTCCCATATACCTCCCTTCCCAAAATCTATGCAATTTCCCCCATTATTGACATCTTCCATCAGAGTAATATATATATTTTTTTTTACTAAGGATGAACCTAAATTGACACATCATAATCGCTCAAAGTCTATAGTTTACCTTAGGGTTTACTCCTAGTATTGTACACTATATGGGTATGAACAAATGCATGATGACCTGTATCCATCACTATAGTATCACACACAAAAATTTTTTTTTAAATTTTATTGGAGTATAGTTGATTTACAATGTTGTGTTAGTTTCAGGTGTACACCAAAGTGTATATATATGTGCATATACATATGCGTACATATATCCACTCTTTTTTTTTTTTTTTAGATTTTTTTTCCCATATAGGGAGTTACAGAGTATTGAGATTTCCTGTGCTGTACAGCAGGTTCTTATTACTTAACTACTTTATATATAGTTGTGTGTATATGTCAGTCCCAATCTCCCAATTTATCCTCCCCCTGCACTCCGATAACCATAAGTTTGATTTCTACATCCATGACACTACTTCCATTTTGTAAATAAGATCATTTGTACCCTTTCTTTTTCAGATTCCACATATAAGCAATATCATCTGATATTTGTCTTTCAGTGTCTGACTTACTTCACTCAGTATGACAATCTCTAGTTCCATTCATGTTGCTGAAAATGGCATTATTTTGTTCTTTTTTAAGGGTGACTAATATTCCATTGTATATATGTACCACATTTTCTTTATCCATTCCTCTGTTGATGGACATTTCGGTTGCTTCCATGTCCTGGCTATTGTAAATAACAGTGCAATGAACATTGAGGTGCATGTATCTTTTTGAATTATGGTTTTCTTTGGGTATATGCCCAGGAGTGGGATTGTTGGGTCATATAATAGTTTTATTTTTAGTTCTTTAAGGAACGTACATGCTATTCTCCACAGTGGCTGTACCAATTTACATTCCCACCAATGGTGTAGGAGGGTTCCCTTTTCTCCACACACGCTCCAGAATTTGTTGTTTATAGATTTTTTGATGATAGCAATTCTGACTGGTGTGAGGTGATAGCTCATTGTAGTTTTGCTTTGCATTTCTCTGATAATTAATGATGTTGAACATATTTTCATGTGCATTTTGACCATCTGTATGTCTTCTTTGGAGAAATGTCTATTTATGTCTTCTGCCCATTTTTTGATTGGGTGATTTGTTTTTTTCAATTGAGCTGCATGAGCTGTTTATATATTTTGGAGATTAATCCCTTGTTGGTGGCTTCATTTCCAAATATTTTCTCCCATTCTGTGGGTTGTCTTTTTGTTTTCTTTATGGTTTCCTTTGTTGTGAAAAAGCTTTTAAGTTTAATTAGATCTCATTTGTTTCTTTTTGTTTTTATTTTCATTACCCTAGGAAGTGGATGAAAAAAGATCTTGCTGCATTTTATGTCAAATTGTGTTCTGCCTGTTTTCCTCTAAGAGTTTTATGGTGTCCAGACTTACATTTAGGTCTTTAACCCTGAGTTTATTTTGTGTGTGGTGTTAGGGAGTGTTCTAATTTCATTCTTTCACATGTAGTTGCCCAGTTTTCCCAGCATCATTTATTGAAGATACTATCTTTTCCCCATGGTATATTCTTGCCTCCTTTGTCATAGATTAGGTGACCATAAGTCTGTGGGTTTATTTCTGGCTTTCTATCCTATTCCACTGAACTTTATTTCTGTTTTTGTGCTAGTACCAATTGTTTTGATTACTGTAGCTTTGTAGTATAGTCTGAAGTCAGGGATCCTGATTTCTCCAGCTCCATTTTTCTTTCTCAAGATTGCTTTGGCTATTTGGGGTCTTTTGTATTTCCATACAAAATGTAATACTTTTGTTCTATATCTGTGAAAAATGCCATTGGTAATTTGATAGGTATTGCATTGAATCTATAGATTGCTTTGGGTAGTATAGTCACTTCACAATATTGATTCTTCTGACCCAAGAACATGGTATACCTCTCCATTTGTTTGTGTCGTCTTTGATTACTTTCATCAGTATCCTATAGTTTTTTGTGTACAGGTCTTTTGCTTCCTTAGGTAGGTTTATTCCCAGGCATTTTACTCTTTTCATTGCAATGGTAAATGGGATTGTTTCCTTAATTTCTCTTTATGACCCTTTGTTGTTAATGTGTAGAAATGCAATAGATTACCTTATATTAATTTTGTATCCTGTGACTTTACCAAATTCACTGATGAGCTCTAGTAGTTTTCTGGTAGCATCTTTAGGATTTTCTATGTAGAGTGTCATGCCATCTGCAAACAGTGACAGTTTTACTTCTTTTCCAATTTGGCTTCCTTTTATATCTTTTTCTTCTCTGACTACTGTGGCTTGGGCTTCCAAAACTATGTTGAATGATAGTGGCGAGTGTGGGCATCCTTGTTTTGCTTCTGATCTTAGAGGAAATGCTTTCCGTTTTTCACCATTGAGAATGATGTTTGCTGTGGGTTTGTCATATATGGTCTTTATTATGTTGAGGCAGGTTACCTCTATGCTCACCTTCTGGAGAGTTTTTATCATAAATGAGTGTTGAATTTTTCAAAAGCTTTCTCGGCATCTATTTAGATGATCATATGGGTTTTATTCTTCAGTTTGTGAATATGGTGTATCACATTGAATGATTTGGGTACGTTGAAGAATCCTTGTATCCCTGAGAGAAATTCTCCTTGATCATGATACATGACCCTTTTGATGTGTTGTTGGATTCTGTGAGCTAGTATTTTGTTGAAGATTTTAATATCTAAGCTCAGCAGTAATATTGGTCTATAATCTTCTTTTTCTGTTGTATCTTTGTCTGGTTATGGTATCAGGGTGATGGTGGACTTGTAGAACGAGCTAGGGAGTGTTCCTTCCTCTGTTAATTTTTGGAGTGGTTTGAGAAGGATAGGTGTTAGCTCGTCTGTAAATGTTTGATAGACTTCACCTCTGAAGCCATCTGGTCTTGTACTTTGACTTGTTGGAAGATTTTTACCCATTTTCAATTTCATTGCTTGTGATTGGTCTGTTCATATTTTCTGTTTTTTCCTGGTTCAGTCTTGGAAGGTTATGCCTTTCTAAGAAGTTGTCCATTTCTTCCAGGTTGTCCATTTTATTGGCTAATGGTTTATCAATTTTGTTTATCTTCTCAAAGAACCATCTTTTAGTTTCAGAGTTTTTTTTTTCTTTTATTATACAACAGGTTCTTATTATTTATCTATTTTATACGTAATAGTGTATATATGTCAATCCCATGTCCCAGTTCATCCCACCACCACCACCCACTCCCTGCTCTCCCCTCCTCGATGTCCATACATTTGTTCTCTACATCTGTGTCTCTATTTCTGGCTTGCAAACCAGCTAATCTGTACCATTTTTCTAGATTCCACATATATGCATTAATAAACGATGTTTGTTTTTCTCTTTCTGACTTACTTCACTCTGTAGAACAGTCTCTAGGACCATCCACATCTCTACAAATGAACCATTTTCATTCCTTTATATGGCCGAGTAATATTCCACTGTATATATGTACCACATCTCCTTCATTTATTGGTCTCTCAGTGGGCATTTAGATTGCTTCCATGACCTGGCTATTGTAAATAGTGTTACAATGAACATTGGTGTGCAAGTGTCTTTTTGAATTATGATTTTCTCTGGGTATATTCTCAGTAGTGAGGTTGCTGGGTCATATGGTAATTCTCTTTTTAATTTTGTAAGGAACCCCCATACTGCTCTCCATAGTGGCTGTATCAATTTACATTCCCACCAACAGTGCAAGAGGGTTGCCTTTTCTCCACACCCTCTCCAGCACTTGTTGTTTGTAGATATTTTGATGATGGTCATTTTGTGAGTTGATACCTCATTGTAGTTTTGATTTGAAATTCTCTAATAATTAGTGATATTGAGCAACTTTTCATGTGCCTCTTGGCCATCTGTATGTCTTCTTTGGAGAAGTGTTTATTAGGTCTTCTGACCATTTTTAGATTGGATTGTTTGTTTTTTTGATATTGAGCTGCACGAGCTACTTGTATATTTTGGAGATTAATCCTTTGTCAGTTGCTTCATTTGCAAATATTTCCTCCCATTCTGACAGGAGAATTACATTTACATGTCATTCCATTTTGTTTATAGTTTCCTTTGCTGTGCAAAAGCTTTAAGTTTCATTAGGTCCCATTTTTTTATTTTTGTTTTTATTTTCATTACTCTAGAGGTGGGTCAAAAAAGATCTTGCTGTGATTTATGTCCAAGTGTGTTCTTCCTATGTTTTCCTCTAAGAGTTTTATAGGGTCCAGTCTTACATTTAGGTTTCTAATCCATTTTGAGTTCATTTTCGTGTATGGTGGTAGGGAGTGTTCTAATTTTGTTCTTTTACATGTAGCTGCCCAGTTTTCTCAGCATCACTTATTGAAGAGACTCTTTTTTTTTTCACACACACTGTGTTTTATTTTTACAAGAGATAAGTAAAGTGACACCAAGCATTGTAAATGGTTGACCACAACAAAAGCAACAACGATTTCAATTACCAAACACCTAACACACTCATACTATGACATAATATTGACATTCAGTCCAGTAGAAGAGACTGTCTTTTCTCCATTGTATATTCTTGCCTCCTATGTCATAGATCAGTTGACCACAGTTGAGTGGGTTTATCTCTGGGCTTTCTATGCTGTTCCACATTTCTGTTTTTGTGCCAGTACCATAGTGTCTTGATTAATCTAGCTTTGTATTGTTGTCTGAAATCAGGGAGTCTGATTTCTCCAGCTCTGTTTTTTTCCCCAAGATAGCTTTAGCTATTCGGGGTATTTTATGTCTCTATAAAAATTTTAAGATTTTTTTGTCCTAATTCTATAAAAAATGCCATTGGTAATTTGATAGGGATTGCACATAATCTGTAGTTGCTTTGGGTAGTAGAGTCACTTTCACAATATTGATTCTTCCAATCCAAGAACATGGTATATCTCTCCATCTGTTTGTGTCATCTTTGATTTCTTTCATCCCTGTCCTAGAGTTTTCTGAGTACAGGTTGTTTACTTCCTTGGGTAGGTTTATTCCTAGGTATTTTATTCTTTTTGTTGCAATGGTAAATGGGATTATTTCCTTACTTCTCTTTCTAGTCTTTCATTGTTAGTATATAGAAATGAAAGAGATTTCTGTGCATTAATTTTGTATCCAGCAACTTTACCAAATTCATTGACTACCTCTAGTATTTTTCTGGTCGTTTTTTTAGGATTTTCTATTCAGAGTATCATGCCATCAGAAAACAGTGACAGTTTTACTTCTTCTTTTCCAATTTGGATTCCCTTTGTTTTCTTTTCCTTCTCTGATTGTCATGGCTAGGACTTCTAAAACTATGTTGAATAATACTGATGAGAGTGGACATCCTTGTCTTGTTCCTAATCTTAGAGGAAGTGCTTTCAGCTTTCCACCATGGAGAATGATGTTTGTTGTGGGTTTGTCATATATGGCCTTTCTTATGTTGAGATAGGTTCGCTCTATGTCCACTTTCTAGAGAATTTTTATCATAAATTTGTGTTGAATTTTGTCAAAAGCTTTTCGGCATCTATTGAGATGGTCATATGGTTTTTATTCTTCAGTTTGTTAATATGGTGTATCACATTGTTTGATTTGCATATATTGAAGAATCCTTGCATCCCTGGAATAAATCCCACTTGATCATGGTGTATGATCCTGTTAATGTGTTGTTGGAATCTGTTTGCTAGTATTTCGTTGAGGATTTTTGCATCTATATTCATCAGTGATATTGGTTTGCAATTTTTTGTTTTTAGTATCTCTGTCTGGTTTTCGTATCAGGTTGATGGTGGCCTTGTAGAATGAGTTTGGGAGTTCCTTCCTCTGTAGTTTTTTGGAAGTGTTTGAGAAGGATGGATGTTAGCTCTCCTCTAAATGTTTGATAGAATTCATTTGTGAAGCCATCTGGTCCTGGACTTTTGTTTGTTGGAAAAATTTTAATCACAGTTTCAATGTCATTACTTGTGACTGGTCTGTTCATACTTTCTATTTCTTCCTGGTTCAGTCTTGGAGGATTATACCTTTCTATGAATTTGTCCATTTCTTCCAAGTTGACCATTTTTTTGGCACAGAGTTGGTTTGTAGTAGTCTCTCATGATGCTTTGTATTTCTGTGGTGTCCATTGTAACTTCTCCATTTTCATTTCTAATTTTATTGATTTGTGTCCTCTTCCTCTTTTTCTTGATGATTGTTGGTAAATATTTATCAGTTTTGTTTATCTTCTCAAGGAACCAGCTTTTAGTTTTATTGATCTTTGCTATTGTTTTCTTTGTTTCTGTTTCATCTAGTTTTGCTCTGATTTTTATGATTTCTTTCCTCCTACTAACTTTGGGTTTTATTTGTTCTTCTTTCTCTAGTTCCTTTAGGTGTAAAGTTAGATTGTTTATTTGAGATTTTTCTTGTTTCTTGAGATAGGATTGTATTGTTATAAACTTCTCTCTTAGAACTGTTTTTGCTGCATCCCATAGCTTTTGGATCATTGTGTTTTCATTGTCATTTGTTTCTAGGTATTTTTTTTAATTTCCTCTTTGATTTCTTCAGTGATCTCTTGGTTATTTAGTAACATATTATTTAGCCTCCATGTGTTTGTGTTTTTTACATTTTTTCCCCTGTAATTTATTTCTAATCTCATAGTGTTGAGGTCTGAAAAGATGTTTGATATGATTTTAATTTTCTTAAATTTACTGAAGCTTGATTTTTGACCCAAAATGTCATCTATTCTGCAAAATCTTCTGTGGGCACTTGAGAAGAAAGTGTAATCTGCTGGTTTTGGATGGAATGTCCTATAAATGTCAATTAAGTTCATCTTGTCTATTGTGTCATGTAAAGCTTATTTTTCCTTATTAATTTTCTGTCTGGAGGTTCTGCCCATTGGTGTAAGTGAGGTGTTAAATTCCCCCATATTATTGTGTTACTGTCGATTTCTCCTTTTATGGCTGTTAGCATTTGCCTTATGTATTGAGGTACTCCTATATTGGGTTCACATATATTTACAGTTGTTCAATCTTCTTGGATTGATCCCTTGGTCATTATGTAGTGTCTATTTGTCTCTTGTAACAGTCTTTGTTTTAGTCTATTTTGTATGATATCAATATTGCAACTCCAGCTTTCTTTTGATTTCCATTGCATGGTATATCTTTTTCCATCCCCTCACTTTTAGAAAGTCTGTTTGTGTCCCTAGATCTGAAGTGGGTTTCTTGTAGATAGCATATATCTGTTTCTTGTTTTTGTGTCCATTCAGCCAGTCTCTGCCTTTTGGTTGGAACATTTATTCCATTTACATGTAAGGTAATTATTGATATGTAAGTTCCTATTGCCATTTTCTTAATTGTTTGGTGTTTGTTTCCGTAGGTCGTTTTTCTTCCCTTACTCTTTTATTCTCCTCTCTTGTGTTTCTTGCCTAGAGAAGTTCCTTTAGCATTTGTTGTAAATCTAGTTTGGTGGTCTCCAAATGTTGGTGTGCTTAATGGTGGTGTGCTTAATGTTGTCCCAGAGTTCTCTGAGACCATCCACATTTCTTTTCACTCTTTTTTTTCTTTATTCTGTTTTATGGCAGAGATTTCCAACATTCTTTCTTCCAGGTCACTTATTTGTTCTTCTGCCTCCATTATTCTGCTATTGATTCCTTCTAGTGTATTTTTCATTTCAATTATTGTCTTCTTCATCTCTGTTTGTTTGTTCTTCTAGGTCTTTGTTAAACTTTCCTTGTATCTTCTCAATCCATGTCTCCATTCTGTTACTGAGATTTTGGATCATTTTTACTATCATTACTCTGAATTGTTTTTCAGATAGATTACTTATCTCCTCTTCATTCAGTTCTTCTTTTAGGTTTTTATCTTGCTCCTTCATCTGCCACATATTTATTTTTTGTCTCATTTTGTCAAACTTACTGTTTTGTGCTCTCCTTTCTGCAGACTGCAGGATTATAGTTCCTCTTGACCCTGGTGTCTGCCCCATGGTGGGTGAGGTTGGTCCAAAGGTTTGTACCATTATCCCCTTGATAGGGGTTTTGATTGGTGCTTTGGTGATCAGAGCCTGCCCTAGATATTGAGTGGGGCCTCCCCTTTGCTCTGTGATTGTCACTGCCCTGTCAGGGGCAGGGTCTGCTCCTTATTTATTGTAGTAGAGGCCCCAAGATCTGTTTTTTAGCTGTGGTTCTGATCTGCAGTGGGAGGTAGGTGGAATTGGAGCATTCCAACTGGGAGAGAAGCCACTGTGTTTTCCTCCTCTGGAGATGTTCACCTGTGAATGTGCTCTTTTGTGTCTCCTTTTGCCCACTGTGCAGGCTCACAAAGTATACTGTTGTTGGTACTGCTCTTAGTCCTGCCTCAACTGTGGGTATGCCAGCAATTGGCCCTGGTCACTCTCAGGCATTGTCTTCACCTGGCCACTGGTGCAGGTCTACTGAGGTTAGGTCCCAGGACTGCAGTAGTTATGCACCTGGACCCTTGTAGGAGCTATGGAGGCAGCTTGAACTCTGGTCTGGCCCAACCCCCAGGTGTACATCCCCATAGATCTCACAGTTGCTAAAGCCAGACCTGTCCCAGATGCAAGAGCACCTGTTGTCTTTTTGGATGTTTCACAGGTGCTGAATTGAGGAAGCCATCAGCAGAGGTGTTACTCTACTGTTTGCACAGCTGTGAAGAGAGATTTCAGCTCTTCTTCCTTAGTCATACAGCCTCTGGGGTCAGCTGAGTTTTCAGCCAGTACTCTGTGTGATTTTCCTAGTGAGGGGAGCTATCTGTACCCTCCCAGGACAGCGGGGTTTGTCCCAGCACCCACTGGTGGATTTCCTAGTAGCAAGAGGTTTCTGTGCACTCCCGGGACAGCAGGGCAGATCTGAGTACCCACTCGTGGATTTCCTAGTAGTAAGAGCTATCCACACACTCCCAAGACAGCAGGGCATGTTCCAGCAACACTGATGGATTTCCTAGTTGTGGAAGCCATCTGCACCCTCCTGGGACAGTGGGACATGTCCCAGCACCCACTGGTGGATGTCCAAGTATCAAGAGCTATCTGCAACCTCTTGGGACAGCAGGGCAAGTTCCAGCACCCACTGATGGATTTCTTAGTCACAGAAGCTTTCTGTACCCTCCTGGAACAGCAGGGCATGTCCTGGCACCCACTGGTGTTAACAAGAGGTTTCCACATGCTCCCAGGACAGAGAGGCAGGTCCTAGCACCCACTGGTGGATTTCCTATTTGTGGAACCTATCAGAGCCCTCCCAGGACAGCATGGGCAGGTCCTGGGTCCCTCTGGCAGAATTGCTAGTGGCTGGATAGGTCTGTGCCTTTCTGGGTCAGTGGAGGCAGGTCCTGTGTCCCACTGGTGGAATTCCTAGTTTTGGGGGCTGTCCATGCCCTTCCAGGTAAGCCAGGGCAGGGTCTGGTGTCTGCCCACAGGTCTGGAAGAGGTGGCCAGTACCTGCCTCTGGAGCCCAAGATGGCGGCAGCAACTTGCCTCATACCTGGAGCTCCTGTGGACAGTGTCCTGTTTCCTGGGAGTGCTCACAGGGATAGAAGTTCTTATGGCTGTCCCACCCCTTTCCTTGTGTACCTCCCAATAATCATGCCTTGCCTATCTGGTGGGTCCAGCCTTCTTCATAGTACACTCTCAGTTGCCATGGCCCAACCTCTTTAGGCTGTTTCTGCACCAACCCTGTTCCTCTCCCTGAGACTGAGCTTCAGAGTCTGAGCTTCAGTACTCAACTCCTACCTCCACTGACAGAGGAGTATCTCAGGTTGGGGAGTGCAGTGTACTGGTGTGACCCTCTGTTCAGGTTAGTCTCCATTTTGCCTTCCACAAACCAGTTGCTGCTCTCCTGTTTTAGGCTTCAAAACTCCCCCTCTGTCCAGTCTAATTTCTCTGCTGGTGAGGAGCCTTCCCAAGGTGTGGGAACATTTCCTCCTTCACAGCTCCCCTCCCAGTGCACAGTCCCTATCCTGATTCCTTCTGTTTCTTTTTTTCCTACACAGTTATGTGGAGGTTTTCTTAAATGTCTAAGGTTTTCTGTCAGATCTCAGTAGCTGTTCTGTGTAAATTGTTCCACTTGTAGATGTATTTTCAATGTTTCTGTGGAGGGAGGTGAACTCTGCTTCCTACTCCTCCACCATCTTGAGCCTGATCTCAGTGGAGTCTTTTTGACCTCACACAAAATATTTTCACTGCCCTAAAAATTCTATGTTCTACCTGTTCATCCTTCCATCCTACAAAATGCTTGGCAACAACTGATCTTTTCACTTTCTCCACAGTTTTGCCTTTTCCAGAATATTATATAGTTGGAGTCACACACTTTATAGCCTTTTTAGATTAGCTTCTTTCACTTAGTAAAATGCATTTAAGGATCCTTCATGCTTTTTCATGGCTTTATAGTCATTTCTTTTTAGTGCTGGGTAATATTCCTTCACCTGGATGTACCACAGATTAGTTACCATCCACCTACTGAAGGACATCTTGGTTGCTTCCAACTGAATTTTGTCGGTTATAAATATAGCTGTTATAAACAACCATGTACAGGGTTTCATGTGACAGACCATTTCCACTGGGGTTGGAGAAGCAACTTTTGCTGGGAATAGAGTGGCTAATTCCATAGGGGGTGTAAAGGCTGCTTCTACTGGTAAAGAAAACTCAAAAGAACTTAGGTACTCATTGTTCTCCACTTCATCAGGATCTTCCTACACACAACCCCATCCCATTCTTTTCCAATCAATCAATGGCCACACTTTAACAGTAGACACTGTGTTATGCTGGAAGTTCAACCTGCATTGTAATTAGTCCAATCATGGGCTGAGATTCAGCATTTGATTTTTAACAGTTTTTGCCTTGTCTTTACAGGAGGTAAAGCTGTCCTTCAGAGCACATGCAGAAAGTTTAAGTCACTTATATGGCAACTGTCCTGGGAATTTGAATTCCTGTGATCATTTTTTGTTCTTTCACATTTTAACCAGTGACATTAGAAGCAACCAACAAACCTCATTACATTCCCTAGTTTCCCCAAAGTGTTCTGAAGTATCATATACAGAGTCACTTAGCTCCTTGCCAAAATGAATGATTAGGAGTACCCAAGGCAAATGTTATATGTATCTCTATAAGCAGTTCATGGCATGTGCTATCAGTGCACCCCTTTTTTTTTTCCTGCGGTACATGGGCCTCTCACTGTTGTGGCCTCTCCCGTTGTGGAACACAGGCTCCAGACGCGCAGGTTCAGTGACCATGGCTCATGGGTCCAGCCATTCCGCGGCATGTGGGATCTTCCCAGACCGGGGCACGAACCCGTATTCCCTGCATCGGCAGGTGGACTCTCAACCACTGCGCCACCAGGGAAGCCCCAGTGCACTCTTTACTACTGGAAATAGAGTCATTAGCATCTTTAAGAATGATCAGATTAGAAAGTCAATTTTAGAAACCCCAGAATCCATAAAACTCATCCTTAAAATTCTGTTTCTCTAAAACCACTCTTGGTACCAAAATCTGTATTAGTCAGGATTCTCCAGGGAAATAGAACCAATAGGAGATCTCTCTCTCTCTGTCTCTCTCTCTCCCCATGCATACACACACACACAAATTTATTTATCTCATATATATATATATATATATATATATATATATATATATATATATATATATATATATATAGCGTTAAGCCTTAAACAACACAAGGGTTAGGGGCGCTGACTCCCCACACTGCAGAAGACAATATAACTTTACAGTTGGTCCTCCATACCCACGTATTCAACCAATCATGGACCATGTAGTACTGTAGTATGTATTTATTGAAAAAACTCCACATATAAGTGGAGTTTGAACTGTGCAGTTCAAACCCATGTTGTTCAAGGTTCAACTGTATATAAATATATAGAGGTAGATAAGCATACTTGTTTATAAATTATATATATATAATATATATATTATATATAATATGAGAAAGAGAGAGAGAGGAAGACTTATTATACGAATTGACTCATATGATTATGGAGGCTGAGAATCTGCTGTCTGCAAACTGGAGAACCACGAAAGCCAGTGTGTAATTCAGCCCAAGTCCAAAGGCCTAAGAACCAGGAGTTCCAAAGTCCAAGGGGAGAAAAAGATAGATGTCAGATGTGCCAGCTCAAATAGAGAGAAAATTTGCCCTTCCTTCAGACTTGGGATTTCCAGATTTGAAGCTTTCCATTTAGAAGGACTGGGTGCAGTTCATGCATCCATACATTTAACAAATATATATTTTGAGTTTTTACCACGTACCAAGTACCATGCTAGGTGGTAGGAATAGAGAAGTCAACTAAAAAATGTACTCATCTTTCTGACACTAACATCATAATGAAGGAACACAGACGTTAAGCAGCAAACATTTGAAAAAAAAATATTTCAGATAATCATAAATGTTATGAAGAGTGTAAATCAGAATAATTGAATCAAGGGTAATTGAAATTTAGGGATTGAGGAAGGAGGGTACTTAAGATAGAATGTTTAGGTAATGCCTCTTTCATGAAGGGACATTTGAGTGGAATTATAAGGAGACAACCATGTGAAGATACAGGATAGGATACAGTGTCAGGCAAGAAGACAACTGCCTAAGAACCACATTCCCTGTTCTTTCTTTGGGAACTAAAGCATCAAGAATGGTACCCTATGGCAGAGAGGAGTGGAAAAGTCAGTGGTTAAGAGGGCAAATTTTAGGAGCACAATACAACATATTCTATTTTGGAGAGGATGACGGGTGAAAGGAGGTAGTTTATCCTCTCCTAAGGAGAAGAAGATCTGAGCTAACAGGCTGGGGAGCTTTATGAAATCTCCCTAAGAAGACAGGAAGACAAAGGTAGGGCAATTAAAGGAGAGGTCACCAGAAGCAAGGAGACAATTCTAAAGAAAATATATGTTTTTTACATAGTTTGGAAAAGGTATATCTTTCCTACAAGCCCATAATTTCCCTGAGGACAGGATCTTTCTCATTCATTTTTCTATTTCTGATGTGGTCTGCTTACTCCTTCTGTCATCACCAAAAGAACCTACAATTGATTATGCTTTTATAGAATAAATGTTCAGCAAATTTCGTACAGGATATTCATGAAGTGGGAGACGTTTACATAAAGCTATATGGAATTTCACTCAGAGGTCATTTGAAAGGGATAGATACCCAGAAGAAAGGAAATTTAGAGGCTATCATGGCCATACCAACAGAGACAGTGCATATCAGGAAAAATTTCAAATACTTGAAGATTATTTTTGAACTATGCTGTATGAATTTCTCCAGAAATCTTTGTGCAAAGTATGACCTTTGTTTGAGTTTCACTTTTAAAGTTTATATATCTTTCAGACTCATCGATGAGGAAGGAAAGAGCAATCATGCAACTGGTAAGAGACAGGATATACAGCACACCAGGCTTGAAAATAGTGGTGGCAAAAATAATTAACAGATAATGTCAATGCAATAAAAAGTTGTCACAAGATAATGGTCTCTAGCTGTTGTATAAATATTGCAGTGAGAACCATTTTTCAAAGACAAATGTCAAAGTTGAGACAGGAATTTTTTATCCCATAAAGTAATAACCCTTAAACAATGTTCTATTGCAATAATTTATTTCTGACACTTATACTTTGCTCTAAAAAGAAAAAAGAAAAATTTGTTTTATAATAGAGATGCTATAATTGTGTCCTAACAGTTATTTGTTACCTTCAGTGTTATGATTATTCAACTTGATCAAAATTACCTTTTTTTTAACAATTTAGAAATGTTTATTTTAGTGTATTTTCCTACATGGCTAGTTATCATCTTACTTCCTACGTAGGTACCCTGTATGAGCTCTACTTGAAAATAATGAGTCGAAATGGCAGATTATACCCTTTTTTAAATCAATAAGCATGTCCTATTGACAGTGTTTGAAAATTCACTGTTACAGTTCTATCTAATACCTTCAACTGAACATTATAGTTTTATATGCCTATTTTAAAAAACTATCTTACATTTTTTTCCTAAGGAATATGTCTACCCAACTCCAGATGATTTTAGGTAATATCACAAACCCAGATGACAGCCAAGTAATCATATATGGATTATTACATGACTCCTGAACTAATTTTGCAGGCTATTGCTAGAGTTAGAGATATTTGTGTAATTTATTTTATCTAAACTTACTTTAGAATAATTTCTGTTCCAGTTATCAATTTATTGCTTCTCAGCTGAAAACCCTTTTATTTCCTGCTATGTAAAATGGAAATAATAATGTAACCTCATAAATATTTCTCCTTTGCAAGTAGAAATAATATGTTAAGCTTGGTTAATGCAGAGTTTTGGAGGGACCCAGCACAAGGAAATGTATTCTGTTTTTGGTTTCAGGGCACTCCTCTTGGTAAATTCCTACAGTGTGCAACAGGCATCAGCACTTCTTGAGCAGATTTCCCCAGAAGGCAACTTCTCAGTCCATCACACTTGCAAGAAGATTACAAGTTTCACAGTGTAGGGCATCAGCAATCATTTCCACCATCCTACGGGCAAATGCCACACCCTCTCCAATAAGGAGAGTGGTATAGAAAGGGAGTCAGAGAAAGGGTCTGAGCCTTGGGAGGAAATTTCTTCCATATTTTCTGTGTCTCAGCCAAAAGGGAGGCTTATCCCTATATCAGTTCTTGTATTCTTCAGAGTTCTCTTTTCCCATTAGTTAGGTAATTATGATTATAATTAATCATTCTTTGTATTAAATCTTCCCTGTTAAAATTACTGTGTGATTGGGCCCTGACTAGTATTACTTTCAGATTCATGCTTTCAGTGTTTTTTTTTTTAAGTCACTAGAATGCAGTGGCTTCTTTATTTTCTTATTAAGGTAAGGTTTATTCAATATTAACTATTTAAAAGTGTATAATTCAGTGCATTTAATATATTCACGATGTTGTTTAACCGCCTCTTACCTCTATCTAGTTCCAAAACACTTTCATCACCCCATAAGAAAACTCTGCTCTCGTTAAGTGGTCACTCCAATTTCCCCTTAGCCTCATCCCTGGCAATCATCAATCTGCTTTCTAGCTTTATAGGTGTACCTATGCTATTTCATATAAATGTAACCATATAATAGGTGACATTTTGTGTCTAGCTTCATTCTCATAATATAATGTTTTCAAGCCTCATTTACATTGTAACTTGTATCCGTATTTCATTCCTTTTTAAGCTGAGTAACATTCTGTTCTATGCATACACCTCATTTGCTTATTTAGTCATCCAGTGAAAGACATTGGGTTATTTGTACATCTTAGCTATTGTGAAGAGCTGCAGTGAATAGTCATATACAAGAATTGATATGAGTAACTGTTTTTAATTCTTTGGGGTATATACCTAGAAGTATAAATACTGGGCCATATGGCAATTCTCTGTTTAACTTTTTAAGGAATCACCAGATTTTACCATGGTGGCTGCATCATTTTATATTCCCACCAGCAGTGTACAAGGGTTTCAGTTTCTCTACATTTTGGTCATTTGTTGTTTTTCATTTTTTTGATTATAGCCATCCTAGTGGGTGTGAAGTGGTACCTCATTGTGATCTTAATTTGCATTTTTCTAATGATGTTGAGCATAATATGTGCTTGTTGTCTATTTGTATATCTGCTCTGGAGAAATCTTTATTCATGTCCTTTGCCTGTTAAGTTGGGTTGTATGTCATTTTGTTGAGTTGGAAGAATTCGTTATATATTCTGGATAATAGATCTTTAACAGATATGATTTGCAATTATTTTCCCATTGCATAGGTTGTCTTTTTTAGTTACTTGATAATGTCCTTTGAATGCACAAATCTTTACATTTTCATGTAGTCCAGTTTATCTACTTTTCCTTGTGGTGCTCATACTTTGGTGTCATATTGATAAACCCATTGTCAGATCAGTGTCATGAAGATTTATCCCTATGTTTCCTTGTAAGCATTTTATATCTTTAACCCTTAAATTTAGATGATTGACCCATTTTGAGTTATTTTTTTGCATACTATGTGAAGTAAGCATCAACTTTATTCTTTTGCATTAGATATTCAGTTGTGCAAGCCAAATATTGCTTGTTGAAGAGATTACTATTTTCCCATTGAATGGATTTGGCACCTGTGTCAAAAATCAATTGGACACAGATGTATGAGTTAAAATCTGGACTTTTAATTGTATTCCATTTGTCTGTATATCTATTCTTATGCTGGTAACACATTTGTTTGATTAACTACAGTTGTGTACTAAATTTTGAATTCATAAAGTGTGAGTCCTCCAATTTTTTTCTTCTTTTGCATTGTTTGGCCTTGCAATTCCATATAAATGTGAGAACTGGTATTTCTTTCTTTTTTAAAATTTTTAAATTTTATTTAATTTTTTTTATACAGCAGCCTATTTTTATATATATATACAGCAAGTTCTTATTAGTTTTCTATTTTACACATATTAGTGCATATATGTCAATCCCAAACTCCCAATTGATCCCACCACCACCATCCGCCCCCCCCGCCCCCCGCAACTTTCCCCACCTTGGTGTCCATACATTTGTTCTCTACATTTGTGTCTCTATTTCTGCCCTACACACCAGTTCATCTGTGCCGTTTTTCTAGGTTCCACATATATGTGTTAATATACGATATTTGTTTTTCTCTTTCTGACTTAACTTCACTCTGTATGACAGTCTCTAGATCCACTCACGTCTCTACAAATGACCCAATCTCATTCCTTTTTATGGCTGAGCAATATTCCATTGTATATATGTACCACAACTTCTTTATCCATTCATCTGTCAATGGACATTTAGGTTGCTTCCATGACCTGGCTATTGTAAGTAGTGTTGCAATGAACATTGGTGTGCATGTGTCTTTTGAAATCATGGTTTTCTCTGGGTATATGCCCAGTAGTGGGATTGCTGGGTTATATGGTAATTCTATTTTTAGTTTTATAGGAACCTCCATACTGTTCTCCATAGTGGCTGTATCAGTTTACATTCCCACCAACAGTGCAAGAGGGTTCCCTTTTCTCCACAACGTCTCCAGCATTTGTTGTTTGTAGATTTTCTGATGATGCCCATTCTGATGGGTGTGAGGTGATACCTCATTGTAGTTTTGATTTGCATTTCTCTAATAATTAGTGATGTTGAGCAGCTTTTCATGTGCTTCTTGGCCATCTGTAGAGAATTGTTATTTCTAAATTCTGCACAAAAAAAAAAATGATGCTAGAATTTTTATAGGGATTGCATCAAATCTATAGACCACTTAGAGTGATATTGCCATCTTCACAATATTGTCTTCCAATCCATGAACACAGGATGTCTTTTGTATTTTTAGTGTATTAGTGTAAAAGTCTTTCACCTCATTTGTTAAATTTATTTTTAGGTGTCTTATTTTTTAGGTAATATTACAAGTGAACTGTTTTCTTTTTAGATTCTTAATTGGTCTTGTGTAGAAACATAACTGGTTTTGTTTGTTGATCTTGTACTCTGCAATTTTGCTGAATTATTTATTAGCTCTATTAGTTTGGGAGATTTTCCATATAGGATCATGTCTTCTATGATAGAAATAGTTTTACTTCTTCTTTTCTAGTTTGAATTCCATTTATTTCTGTTTCTTACCTAATTGTCCTGACTTGAACTTCTGGTACAATGTGGAATAGCAGTAATGAAAGCAAGAATACTTGTCTTAATTCTGATCTTAGGAGGAGAGCTTTCAGTCTTTCATCATTGATTATATTAGTGTGGGTTTTTCATAAATGCCCCTCATCATGTTGAGGGAGTTGCCTTCTAATCTTAGTTTTCTGGGTGTTTTTATCATTAAAAATGTTGAATTTTGTTACATGCTTTATCTGAGTCAATTGAGATGATCATGGGTTTTTTTCTCTCTGCTCTATTAATGTGGTTTTTGCATTGATTTTCTTATGTTGAACCACATTTGTATACCATGTATAAATTCCACTTGGTCAGAGTATATTATCCTTTTCATATGCTGTTGGATTTGGTTTGCTAGTATTTTGTTGTTTTTGCATATTAATTCATAAGGGATATTGATCTATAGTTTTCTCTTATTTTGGTGTCTTTGGATTTGATAATAAATAAGGTAATGCTGGCCTCATATAACACTATATAGTATTCCTCCCTCCCTCCCTATTCTAGTTTTCAGAAGCGTTTGAGAAGGATTGATGTTAATTCTTCTTTAAATGTTTGGTAGAATTCACTGTAAAAGACATCTGGTCCCTGGCACTTTTTTTTTTTTTTACATCCTTATTGGAGTATAATTGCTTTACAATGGTGTGTTAGTTTCTGCTTTATAACGAAGTGAATCAGTTATATATATACATATGTTCCCATATCTCTTCCCTCTTGCATCTCCCTCCCTCCGACCTTCCCTATCCCACCCCTCTAGGTGGTCACAAAGCACCTAACTGATCTCCCTGTGCTATGCAGCTGCTTCCCACTACCTATCTATTTTATGTTTGGTAGTGTATATATGTCAATGCCACTCTCTCACTTTCTCACAGCTTACCCTTCCCCCTCCCCATATCTTCAAGTACATTCTCTAGTAGGTCTGTGTCTTTATTCCTGTCTTACCCCTAGGTTCTTCATGACATTTTTTTTTTTCTTAAATTCCATACATATGTGTTAGCATATGGTATTTTTCTTTCTCTTTCTGACTTACTTCACTCTGTATGACAGGCTCTAGGTCCATCCACCTCATTACAAAGAACTCAATTTCATTTCATTTTATGCCTGAGTAATATTCCATCATATATATGTGCCACATCTTCTTTATCCATTCATCCGATGATGGACACTTACATTGTTTCCATCTCCAGGCTATTGTAAATAGAGCTGCAATGAACATTTTGGTACATGACTCTTTTTGAATTATGGTTTTCCCAAGGTATATGCTCAGTAGTGGGATTGCTGGGCCATATGGTAGTTCCATTTGTAGTTTTACAAGGAACCTCCATACTGTTTTCCATAGTGGCTGTACCAATTCACATTCCCACCAGCAGTGCAAGAGTGTTCAGTTTTCTCCACACCCTCTCCAGCATTTATTGTTTCTAGATTTTTTGATGATGGCCATTCTGACTGAGGTGAGGTGATATCTCATTGTAGTTTTGATTTGCATTTCTCTAACGATTAATGATGTTGAGAATTCTTTCATGTGTTTGTTGGCAGCCTGCATATCTTCCTTGGAGAAATGTCTATTTAGGTCTTCTGCCCATTTTTGGATTGGGTGGTTGTTTTTTTGTTATTGAGCTGCATGAGCTGCTTATAAATTTCGGAGATTAATCCTTTGTCAGTTGCTTCATTTGCAACTATTTTCTCCAATTCTGAGGGTTGTTTCTTGGTCTTGTTTATGGTTTCCCTTGTTGTGCAAAAGCTTTGAAGTTTCATAAGGTCCCATTTGTTTATTTTTATTTCCATTTCTGTAGGAGGTGGGTCAAAAAGGATCTTGCTGTGATTTATGTCATAGAGTGTTCTGCCTATGTTTTCCTCTAAGAGTTTGATAGTTTCTGGCCTTACATTTAGGTCTTTAATCCACTTTGAGCTTACTTTTCTGTATGGTGTTAGGGAGTGATCTAATCTCATACTTTTACATGTACCTGTCCAGCTTTCCCAGCACCACTTATTGAAGAGGCTGTCCTTTCTCCACTGTACATTCCTGCCTCCTTTATCAAAGATAAGGTGTCCATATGTGCGTGTGTTTATCTCTGGGCTTTCTATCCTGTTCCACTGATCTATCTTTCTGTTTTTGTGCCAGTACCATACTGTCTTGATTACTGTAGCTTTGTAGTATAGTCTGAAGTCAGGGAGCCTGATTCCTCCAGCTCCGTTTTTCTTTCTCAAGATTGTTTGGGCTATTCAGGGTCTTTTGTGTTTCCATACATCTTGTGAAATATTTTGTTCTAGTTCTGTGGAAAAGGCCAGTGATAGTTTGATAGGGATTGCCTTGAATCTGAAGATTGCTTTGTGTAGTAGAGTCATTTTCACAATGTTGATTCTTCCACTCTAAGAACATGGTATACACTCCATCTATTTGTATCATCTGTAATTTCTTTCATCAGTGTCTTATAATTTTCTGCATACAGGTCTTTTGTCTCCTTAGGTAGGTTTATTCCTAGATATTATATTCTTTTTGTTGCAATGGTAAGTGGGAGTGTTTTCTAGATTTCAGTTTCAGATTTCTCATCATTAGTGTATAGGAATGCAAGAGATTTCTGTGCATTAATTTTGTATCCTGCTACTTTACCAAATTCATTGATTAGCTCTAGTAGTTTTCTGGTAGCATCTTTAGGATTCTCTATGTATAGTATCATGTCATCTGCAAACAGTGACAGTTTTACTTCTTCTTTTCTGATTTGGATTCCTTTTATTTCCTTTTCTTCTTTGATTATTGTGGCTAAAACTTCCAATACTATGTTGAATACGAGTGGTGAGAGTGTGCAGCCTTGTCTTGTTCCTGATCTTAGTGGAAATGCTTTCAGTTTTTCACCATTGAGGAAGATGTTGGCAGTGGGTTTGTAATATATGGCCTTTATTATGTTGAGGAACGTTCCCTCTAGGCCTACTTTCTGCAGGGTTTTAATCATAAATCGGTGTTGAATTTTGTCAAAAGCTTTCTCTGCATCTATTGAGATGATGATATGGTTTCTCTTCTACAATTTGTTAATATGGTGTATCACATTTATTGACTTGCATATATTGAAGAATCCTTGCATTCCTAGAATAAACCCCACTTAATCATGGTGTATGATCCTTTTAATGTGCTTTTGGATTCTGATTGCTAGTATTTTGTTGAGGAATTTTTGCATCTATGTTCATCAGTGATATTGACCTGTAGTTTTCTTTCTTTGTGACATCCTTGTGTGGTTTTGGTATCAGGGTGATGGTGGCCTCGTAGAATGAGTTTGGGAGTGTTCCTCTTTCTGCTATAATTTGGAAGAGTTTGAGAAGGATAGGTGTTACATCTTCTCTAGATGTTTGATAGAATTCGCCTGTGAAGCCATCTGGTCCTGGGGTTTTGTTTGTTGGAAGATTTTTAATCACAGTTTCAATTTCAGTGTTTGTGATTGGCCTGTTCATATTTTCTATTTCTTCCTGGTTCAGTCTTGGCAGGTTGTTCATTTCTAAGAATTTGTCCATTTCTTCCAGGTTGTCCATTTTATTGGCATAGAGTTGCTTTAGTAATCTCTAATGATCTTGTGTATTTCTGCAGTGTCATTTGTTATTTCTCCTTTTTCATTGCTAATTCTATTGGTTTGAGTCTTCTTTTTTTTCTTGATGAGTCTGGCTAATGGTTTATCAATTTTGTTTATTTTCTCAAAGAACCAGCTTTTAGGTTTATGGATCTTTGCTATCATTTCCTTCATTTCTTTTTCACTTATTTCTGATCTGATTTTTATGATTTCTTTCCTTCTGCTAATTATGGGGTTTTTCTTGTTCTTCTTTCTCTAATTGCTTTAGGTGCAAGGTTAGGTTGTTTATTCGAGATGTTTCCTGTTTCTTAATGTAGGATTGTATTGCTATGAACTTCCCTCTTAGAACTGCTTTTGCTGCATCCCATAGGTTTTCGGTTGTCGTGTCTCCATTGTCATTTCTTTCCAGGTATTTTTTGATTTCCTCCTTGATTTCTTCACTGATTACTTCGTTATTAATTAGTGTATTGCTCAGCCTCCATGTGTTTGTATTTTTTACAGATCTTTTCTTGTAATTGATACCTATCTCATAGCATTGTGGTCAGAAAAGATACTTGATACAATTTCAATTTTCCTAAATTTACCAAGGCTTGATTTGTGACCCACGATATGATCTATCTGGGAGAATGTTCCATGAGCACTTGAGAAAAATGTGTATTCTGTGGTTTTTGGATGGAATGTCATATAAATATCAATTAAGTACATCTTGTTTAATGTATCATTTAAAGCTTGTGTTTCCTTATGTATTTTCATTTTGGATGAACTGTGCATTGGTGAAAGTGGGGTGTTAACGTCCCCTACTATGAATGTGTTACAGTCGATTTCCCCTTTTATGGTTGTTAGTATTTGCCTTATGTATTGAGGTGCTCCTATGTTGGGTGCATAAATATTTCCAATTGTTATAACTTCTTCTTGGATCGATTCCTTGATCATTAGGTGGTGTCCTTCTTTTTCCCTTCTAATAGTCTTATTTTAAAGTCTATTTCGTCTGATATGAAAATTGCTACTCCAGCTTTCTTTGGGTTTCCATTTTCATGGAATATCTTTATCTATCCCCTTACTTTTTCTATCCCCTTACTTTCAGGCTGTATGTGTCTCTAGGTCTGAAGTAGGTGTCTTGTACATACTGCATATATTTGGGTCTTGGTTTTGTATCCATTCAGCCAATCTCTGTCTTTTGGTGGGATCATTTAGTCTATTTACATTTAAAGCAATTATCGATATGTATGTTCCTATTCCCATTTTCTTAATTGTTCTGGGTTCCTTATTGTAGGTCTTTCCTTCTCTTGTGTTTCTTGCCTAGAGAAGTTCCTTTAGCATTTGTTGTAAAGTTGGTTTGGTAGTGCTGAACTCTCGCTGCTTTTGCTTGTCTGTAAAAGTTTTAATTTCTCCATGAAGTCTGAATGACATCCTTGCTGGGTAGAGTAATCTTGGTTGCAGGTTTTTCTCTTTCATCACTTTAAGTATGTCCTACCACTCCCTTCTGGCTTGCAGAGTTTCTGCTGAAAGTTCAGCTGTTAACCTTATGGGGATTCCCTTGTGTGTTATTTGTGGCTTTTCCCTTGCTGCTTTTAATATGTTTTCTTTGTATTTAATTTTTGACAGTTTGATTAATATGTGTCTTGGCATATTTCTCCTTGGATATATCCTGTATGGGACTCTCTGTGCTTCCTGGACTTGATTAACTCTTTCCTTTCCCATATTAGGGAAGTTTTCAACTATAATCTCTTCAAATATTTTCTCAGTCCCTTTCTTTTTCTCTTCTTCTTCTGGAGCCCCTATAATTCGAATGTTGGTGCATTTAATGTTGTCCCAGAGGTCTCTGAGTCTGTCCTCAGTTCTTTTCATTCTTTTTTCTTTATTCTGCTCTCCAGTAGTTACTTCCACTATTTTATCTTCCAAGTCACTTATCTGTTCTTCTGCCTCAGTTATTCTGCTATTGATCCCATCTAGAGTATTTTTAATTTCATTTATTGCATTGTTCATCGTTGTTTGTTTCATCTTTACTTCTTCTAGGTCCTTGTCAAATGTTTCTTGCATTTTCTCTATTCTATTTCCAAGATTTTGGATCATCTTTACTATCATTATTCTGAATTCTTTTCCAGGTAGACTGCCTATTTCCTCTTCATTTGTTAGGTCTGTTGGGTTTTTATCTTGCTCCTTCATCTGCTGTGTGTTTTTCTATCTTCTCATTTTGCTTATCTTACTGTGTTTGGGGTCTCCTTTTTGTAGGCTGCAGGTTCGTAGTTCCCGTTGTTTTTGCTGTCTGTCCCCAGTGGCTAAAGTTGGTCCAGTGGGTTGTGTAGGCTTCCTGGTGGAGGGCACTAGTGCCTGTGGTCTGCCGGATGAGGCTGGATCTTGCCTGGCTCTTTTTTAGTGAGGTTTCTTTTTCCCTTTATTTTATTTTATTTTAACATTTTTACATATACATATATGCCCATAACTCCTCCCTTTTGTGTCTCTCTCCCACCTTCCCTATCCCACCCCTGTAGTTGGCCACAAATCACCGAACTGATCTCCCTGTGCTATGCAGCTGCTACCCACTAACTATTTCACATTTGTTAGTTTATATATGTCCATGCCATTCTCCCACTTAGTCCCAGCTTACCCTTCCCATTTCCCATGTCTTCAAGTCCATTCTCTACTTCTGCGTCTTTATTTCTGTCCTGCACCTAGTTTAGTGAGCTTTTTGATTACCGATTCAATCCTTTTATTTGCTATGGGTCTGTCCAGATTTTCTGTTAATTTTTCAGTCAATTTTGACTATTTGTGTATTCCTAGGATTTTTTCTAGTTCATCTAGGTTTTCTAATTAGTTGATGTACAATTGTTTGCAGTATTCTCTTATACTCCTTTTAATGTCTGTAAGATTAGTAGCAATGATGACATTTTCATTTCTGATTTGTTGCTTTCACAGTCTCTGTTTTTTTCCCTTAGTCAATCTAGATAAAGGGTTTTCAATTTTGTTTGATCATTTTAAAGAACTGGTTTTTGGTTTCACTGATTCTATTGCTTTTCTCTTCTCTACTTTGTTTTTTCCACTTTATTAGTTCTCTTCATTAGCTTTGTGTTTAGGTTGGCCTTGCTTTTCTAACTCCTTATGGTATAAAGTTCTGTTATTGATTTTAGATCTTTATTCCTTTTTTTATAATGTACTCATTTAAACTTATAAAATTCCCACAGAGCACTGCTTTCACTGCATGAAGTAAGTTTTTTACATTGTGTTATTTTTATTTCTCCCATCTTTAAATATTTTCTCATTATTCTCATGACTTCTTCTTTGACTAACTTGTTGTTAACAGTGTGTTATTTAATTTCCAAATATTTGTGAGTTTTCTAGTTTTTTTTTTTTTTTTGTTCTCGTATTGACTTCTAGCTTCATTCCACAGTGGTCAGAGGAGACACTTTTATGATTTCAGTCTTTTAAATATATTAAAACATGTTTTGTAGCCTATTATATTATCTTTCCTGAATAATGTCCATGTGCACTTGAAAAGAATGTGTATTCTGATGTCACTGAATAGAGTTTTATATATATGTATACAACTTAAGGTATATATAAATATATATATGTATATGTATCTTAAGACATTGTTTTATAATGCTGTTAAAGTCCTATATTTCCTTTATCGGTCTTCAGTCTAAATGTTCTACCCATTATTGAAAGTAGCATATTGAAATCTCCATCTACCATTTTAGAACACTCTGTGTCACATTTCAATTCTGTCGGTGTTTGCTTCATATATTTTAAGGCTCTGTTGTTTGAATGGTATATATTTTTAATTTTTATGTATTTTTGATTAAATAACACTTTCATCAATATACAATACTCTTCTTGATTTTTCTAACAATTTTGACTTAAATTCTACTTTTCTCATACTATTATATGTACCTCAGATCTCTTGTTACCATTTGCATCTTTTCCCATCATTTCAGTTTGAACCTATTTGTGTCTTTGGATCTAAAGTGAGTCTCTTAGCAATGTTTGTTTTGTTTTTTAAATCTATTCTGCCAATCTCTGTCTTTAAATTGGTGAATCTAATCTATTTATGTATAAAGTGATTAGTGATAAGTAAGAACTTCTCTATTTTGCTCTGTTTTTTATATGGCTTAATTTTCATTGCTCTTCAATTTCTCTAATACTGTTTTCTTTTCTTTATAATCAATTACTTCCAGTGTACAATTATGATTTTCTCTTCATTTTCTTTTCTGTATAGTTTCAGTAATTTTCTTACAGATTTCCCTGAGGATTACAATAAGCAACATAAAATTATAGCAGTCTAGTTTGAATTGATACAAGCTTAGCTTCAGTAGCATTCAAAATGTCTGCTTCCATATAGCTCAATTCCCCCTTTGTATTATTATTGTCAAAAACTACATCTTTATACATCATGTGTATATGCTAAGGTTTTATAATTATTTTTTAATGTATTTATCTTTCAAACCATATATTAAAAAGAGGTGTTATAAACCAGTAATATAATAATACAACATTTGTATTTATTTATGTAATTACCTTACTGGATTTCTTTATTTCTGCATATGCCTTCAAGTCACTGTCTAATATCTTTTTATTTCACCATAAAGGATTCCCATTAACATTTATTGTAGTACAAGTCTATCATTTTTGTTTATTTATTAATGTCTTAACTTTTTCATTTTTGAAGAATGATTTCACAAGATATAAACTTCTTGGTCAACAGCTTTTTTTTCTTTCAGTAACAAATATCTCATTCATTGTCTTATGGCCTTTATAATTTCTAATGGTAAATCACTTATTTGTCTTATTGAGGATTACTTGCAGGTTATGAGTCACTTCTCTCTTGCTACTTTCAAGGTTCTCTATCTTTGGTTTTTGACGGTTTGATTATAAAATGTCTCAATGTGAATCTGTTTCAGTTCATCCTATTGGAGTTTGATGAAATTTTTGGATTTGTAGATTCATGTATTTTACCAAATTGTGTTAGCTTTTCAGCCATTATTTCTCCATATATTCTATCATTCTCTTTAACTCTTCTTCTTGGAATCCCATTATGTCATGTTCGTATACTTCATAGTGCCCAGAAGGTTCCTTAGGCTCTGTTCACTTTACTTCCTTTTTTCTAGAGTGAATAATTTCAACTATTCTACCTTTAAGTTAATTGATTCTTTCTTCTGCCTATTCAAGTATACTGTTTATCCCTCAAGTGAATCTCTTATTACAGTTGTATTTTTTTTACTCCAAATTTTGGATTCCTTTTTATAATTAAAATTCCAGGAGTGGAATTGCTGAATCATATGGTAGTTCTATGTCTTTATAGATATTCTCTATTTCATAAGGCATAAGTCTTCTGGTTTCATTCAGTTTTTTTTTTTGCGATACACGGGCCTCTCACTGTTGTGGCCTCTCCTGTTGCAGAGCACAGGCTCCGGACGTGCAGGCTCAGTGGCCATGGCTCATGGGCTCAGCCACTCCATGGCATGTGGGATCCTCCCGGACTGGGGCATGAACCCGTGTCCCCTGCATCGGCAGGTGGACTCTCAACCATTGTGCCACCAGGGAAGCCCTCACTTAGTTTTTTGTCAGTGGTTTCTTTTAGATATTTGAGCAAATTTAAAACAGTCAATTTAAAGTTTTATCTAGTAAGTCCAATGTCTGGGCTTCTTCAGTGATAGTTTATGTCATTTTTTTTTCCTATGAATAGGCCATAGTTTCCTGTTTATTATTATGCCTTGTAATTTTTTTGTTAAAAACAATATTTTGAATATTACAATGTGGAAACTCTGGAAGTCAGATTTTCTCCCTCCCTAAGGTTTTCTGCTGTTGCCTGTTGAGGGGTGCAGTTGTCCATTTGTTTTGTGACTTCTTGAAGCTACTTTAGCAAAAACTTGTTTTCCTTGTTGTATATAGTCACTGAATTCTCTGTTCCATTATCTCAACATTCAGCTAGTGACCTGACAAAGGTTTCCTTAAATGTTGAAATTTAGCAAAGTTTTCCTCCACTAAGCATTTCTCTAGTTGCTATAAAATTTTCATTAGTTTCTAGGGTTCTAAAAACGTTTATTCTGTCAAGGATTTTTTTTTTTTTTTTTTTTTTTTTTAGTTGAAGTGTAGTTGATTAACAAGGTTGTATTAGTTTCAGGTATACAGCATAGTGATTCAGTTTTTGAAGATTATATCCCATTATAGGTTATTATAAGGTATTGGGTATAGTGCTATACAGTAAATCCTTGTGGCTTATCTATTTTATCTATAGTAGTTTGAATCTGTTAATACCATAATGCTAGTTTGTCCCTCACCCTTCTCCTTCTCCCATTTGATAGCCATGAGTTTAATTTCTATGTCTGTGAGTCTGTTTATGTTTTGTATTGCAATTCATTTTTTTTTTTCTTTTGCAGTACTCGGGCCCCTCACTGTTGTGGCCTCTCCCGTTGCGGAGCACAGGCTCCGGACGCGCAGGCTCAGCGGCTATGGCTCACGGGCCCAGCCGCTCCGCGGCATGTGGGATCCTCCCGGACAGGGGCACGAACCCGCGTCCCCTGCATCGGCAGGCGGACTCTCAACCACTGCGCCACCAGGGAAGCCCTGCAATTCATTTTTTATTTTGTAGATTCCACATATAAGTGATATCATACAGTATTTGTCTTTCTTGGTATGAATTATTTCACTAAGCATAATATCCAGTAGGTACATCCACATTGCTGAAAATGCAATGTTTCTCTTTTTAATCACTGAATAATATATATGTGTATATATATACATATATGTATATTAATACATATATATTAAGAAGATATATATATTCTTAATCCAATCATCTGTTGCATTGTGTGCATGTATATTTTCAAATGAGTGTTTGCATTATTTCCAGATATATATTCAGGAGTGGAATTGCTGAATCATGTGGTAGTTCTATTTTAATTTTTAGAGGAACCTCCATACTGTTTTCCACAGTGGCTGCACAAATTTACATTCACACCAACAGTATAGGAGTGTTCCCTTTTCTCCATATCCACTCCAACATATTATTTGCAGACTTTGATGATAGCCATTCTGACAGATATGAGATGATAACTTGTGGTTTTGATTTGCATTTCTCTAATAATTTGCAATGCTGAGCACCTGTTCATGTGCTTGTCAGTGATCTGTACGCCTTCTTTGGAAAAATATCTATTCAAGTCTTCTGCCCATTTTTTAATTGTATTGTTTGGTTTTTAAGTATTTACTATGAACTGGTCATATATTTTGGATATTAATCCTTTATTGGTTACATTATTTACAAATATTTTCTCCCATTCTATAAGTTGTCCTTTTGTTTGTTGATGGCTTACTTTGCTGTGCAAAAGCTTTTAAGTTTGATTAGGTCCCATTTGTTTATTTTTGCTTTTATTTCTTTTGCCTTGGGACACTGACCTAAGAATATATGGTTACAATTTATGTAAAAGAGTGTTTTGCCTATGTTCTTTTCTAGGAGTTTTAAGGTCTCATGTCTTATGTTTAGGTCTTTAAAATATTTTGAGTTTATTCTTGTATGTGGTGTGAGATAATGTTCTAAACTCATTGTTTTACATGCGTCTGTCCAGTTTTCCCAGCACCACTATCTTTTCTCCATGTATATTCTTGCCACCTATGTCTGAATAAATTAACTGTAGATGTGTAGGTTTATATCTCAGGGCACTATTCTGTTTCACTGATCTATATATCTGATTTTGTGCCAATACCATGTTGCTTTGATTACTATGTCTTTGTAGTATGGGATACCAAAGCATAACTTTCTCAGAGGTATGGGATAGTTATACCTCCAGCTTTGTTCTTTTTTTTTTTATCAGGATTGCTTTGGCAATTCAGAGTATTTTGTGATTCTATATAAATTTTAGGATTATTTGTTCTAGTTCAGAGAAAATGTCCTCAGTATTTTAATAAGCATTGCATTAAATCTGTAGATTGCTTTTTGTAGTACAGTCTATTTTAATAGCATTGATACTTTGAATCCAAGAGCACAGGGTATCTTCCATTTCTTTGAATCATCTTCAATTTCCTTTATCAATATTTTATACTTTTCCACGTGTACGTCTTTCACCTTGCTTAAGTTTATTCCTAGGTTTTTTTTGTTTGTTTTTGTTCATTTGTTTTTGTTTTTGGATGTGATTTTAATCAGGATTTTTTTAACTTTCTCTTTCTGATATTTCATTATTAGAGTATTTAACAGAAATGTAACAGATTTCTGTATAGAAATTATGTATCCTGCAACCTTGCTGAATTAACTTAATGATTCTAATAGTTTTTGAGTGGAGACTTTAGGATTCTCTATATAGAGTATCACATCATCCTCAAATACTGACAGTTTTACCTCTTCACATCCCTTTGGATAATTTTATGTCCTTTTCTTGTTTGATTGCTGTCACTAGGACTCCTAATACTATGTTATATGGAAGTAGTGAGAGTGGGAATCCTTGTTTTGTTCCTGAATTTCACAGGAAGACTTTCAGCTTTTCACTGTTGAGTATCTTGTTGGTTGTGGGTTTGTCATAAATGGCCTTTATTATATTTCCTCTATACCCACATTGATGAAAGTCTTTATTATTCATTAATGGATGTTGGATTTTGTCAAATGTTTTCCTAGGTCTTTTGAGATGATCATGTTTTTTTGTCTTTCCTTTTGTAATATAGTGTATCATATTGATTGATTTGCATATGTTGAACCATTCTTGTGACCCTGGAATAAATCCAACTTGACCATCATGTATGATAATTTTATGTATTGTTAGATTAAGTTTGCAAATATTTTGTTGAGAATTGTTGCATCTATATTCATCAAAGATGTAGGTCTGTAATTTTCTTCTTTTGTAGTGTCTATATCTGTCTTTGGTATCAAGATGATGGTGGCCTCATAGAATGAATTTGCAAGTGTTCCCTCCTCTTCAATTTTTTGGAATAGATTGAGAAAGGTAGGTATAAGTTCTTTGTATATTTGGTAGAATTCCCCAGTGAAGCCATCCAGTCCTGGACATCTGTTTGCAGGGATTTTTTTTTTTTTTTTCAAATTACAGATTCTATTTCACTTCTAGTGATCAGTCTGTCCAATTTATCTTTTTCTTCTTCATTCAGTCTTGGGAAGCTGTGTATTCCTTGAAATTTGTCCATTTCTTCCAGGTTGACCAATTTGTTGGCATAACAGTTTATAGTATTCTTTTATGATTTTTTTTTTTGTATTTCTGTGGTATCAGTTGTTATTTCTCCTCATTCATGTCTTAATTTGTTTATGTAGGTCCTCTCTCTTTGCTTCTTGGTGAGCCTGGCTAGAGGTGTGATAATTTTTTTTTTACGTTTAAAAAATAAAAGCTCTTGGTTTTATTAATCTTTGCTTATTTTCTATCTCTATTCTATTTCTTATCTCTCTCATCATTATCATTTCCTTCCCTCTGCTGACTTTTGATTTTGTTTGTTTTTCTTTTCCTAATTCTTGTAAGTGGTAGGGTAGGATATTTATTTGATATTTTTCTTGTTTCTTGAGGAAGGCCTGTATTGTAATGTTGTTCTCTCTTAAAACTTTTTGTTGCATCCCATAGATTTTGTAAATTTGTGTCTTCATTGTTGTTTCTAATTATTTTCTGATTTATCTTTTGATTTTATCATTGACCTTTTTTTTTTTTTAGTAGCATGTGTTAATTCTCCATATGTTCTTTCTTTTCCCTTTTTTCTTTTTGTAGTTGATTTCCAATTTAATACAGCTAGGGTCAGAAAAGATGCTTAATATAAATTTCTATCCTCTTAAATTTGTTGAGGCTTTTTTTGTGACCTAGCATGTGGTCTGTCCTAGTGAACATTCCATGCATGCTTGATGAGAATGTGTATTCTGGTTTTTTGGATGTAGTGACTGTAGGTATCAGTTAAGTCCAACTGGCTTATTGTGTTATTTAGGACTTCTGTTGCCTTGTTGATTTTTTGTCTGCATGATCTGTCAGTTTATGTCAGCGTTAAAAGTCTCCTACTCTTATTGTATTATTGTTCATTTCTCTCTTTATGTTTTTTAGTATTTGCTTTACATATTTAGGTTCTTGTGTATTGGGTGCTTATATATTAATGAGTGTTATATCCTCTTCTTGTATTGATCTCTTTATCATTATATAATACCCTTTTTAAAAAATTTATTTTATTCAAGTATAGTTGATTTACAATGTTGTGTTAATTTCCACTGTACAGCAAAGTGATTCAGTTATACATATATATACATTCTTTTTCATATTCTTTTCCATTATGGTTTATCACAGGATATTGAATATAGTTCCCTGTGCTTTACAGTAGGACCTTGTTGTTTATCCATTCTATCTATAATAGTTTGCATCTGTCAATTCCCAACTCCAAATCCGTCCCTCCCCCATTGCCTCTCCCCCTTGGCAAACACAAATCTGTTCTCTATGTCTGTGATTCTGTTCTGTAGATAAGTTCATTTGTGTCATATTTTAGATTTCACATATAAGTGATATCATATGGTATTTGTCTTTCTCTTTCCGACTTACTTCATTTAGTATAAAAATCTCTAGATCCATTCATGTTGCTGCAAATGGCAATATACTGCCCTTCTTTGTCTTTCATTATAGCCTTTGTTTTTAAGGTCTATTTTGTCCAATGCAAGTATGGCTATCCCCACTTTCTTGTCATTTCCATATGTCATTTCCATCTCCCCACTTTCAGTGTGTGTCTTTCGCCCTGAAGTGGGTCTCTTGTAGGAAGCATATTGCAAGTTATTGATTTTTTTTAATCCAATCAGCCACCCTATGTCTTTTGATTGGAGCACTAAGTCTATTGACATTTAAAGTAATTATTGATATGTATGTACTTATTACCATTTTATTCCTGTTTTCCAGGTATTTTTTGTTTGTTCTTTTGCTCTTCTTTTTGTTTTTCCCTTTGTGGTTTGAGTATTTTCAAACCACACTTTTGTACTACTTTTGTAGTATGCTTGGATTACTTTCGTTTTTGTGTATCTATTGTAGGTCTCTGATTTGTGGTTATGTGGGGTTCATATATGTTGACCCATAATTATATCTACTTGCTTTAAACTGATAGTCATAATTTCAAAAACACATTCTAAAAGATCTACATTTTTTACTCCCCTTCTCCACATTTTGTGTTTTAGATGTCCTATGTTATATCTTCATGTGTATCACTTTACTCTTTATTGTAACTATAGTTGTTTTTACATTTTTTTTTCAATTTTTAATCTATTTGCTGACTTATTTAAGTGATCCTCAATCCTTACTATATATTTTCCTTTTCTCTTGGGATTTTCCCTTTCCTGTAGATTCTTGCTTCTTTTCCATTTAGAGAAGACCCATCAACTTTTCTTTTAGAGTAGGTTTAGTATTGCTGAATTCTTTTAGTTTTTGTATGTCTGAGAAATTCTTTATCTCTCTTTCTATTCTAAAGGATAAAATTGCTGGGTAAAGTAACCTAGATTGCCAGTTTTCCCCTTTCAGGTCTTTGATTATGCCATTCTTTTCTGGCCTGCAAATTTTCAGCAGAGAAATCAGCTGATAAGCTTATGGGGCTTCCCTTAAAATTGACTCTGTTTTTCTCTTGCTACCTTTATAATTCTCTCTTTATCTGTTTTTTTTTTTTTTTTTTTTTACCATTTTAATTATGATATGTCTTGATGTGGGACCCTCTGTGCTTCTGGTACCTGGATATCTGTTTCCTTCTTTACGTTTGGGAAGTTTTCAGTCATAATTTCTTAAAATACATTTTCAGCCCCCTTTTCTGTATCTTCTCCTTCTAGAATCCCTATTACATGTACGTGGGCATGTTTTTTTATTATTCCATAGATCACCTGTGCTACTTTCATTTTCTTTGATTTGTCTTCTGTCTGCTATTCTGATTGGGTGATTTCCACTATTCTGTCTTCCAGATCACTTATTCATGGTTCTGTGTCATCTAGTTGGCTATTCATTGCTTCTTGAATGATTTAACTGTCAATTTTTTGTTTGAGTTATCTTTATATTTTCTATTTCCTTGTTTAAAAGATCTGCTTTTATGTCAATAATCTCTCTTAATTTAGTTAACATTTTTACTACCACCTTTTTAATTCAGTGTCTGGTAGACTAATTATCTCTTGATTTTTTCAGGGGATTTCTGTTGGCCTTTTGATTGGGAGTATTTCCTCTGCTTTTTTATTTTACCTATCTTTCTCTATCTCTATGAATTTAATAGTAACAGTTATCTATTGTGGTCTTGAAGAGGTATTTTTATGTGGGAGCACCCCTGCATAGACAGCATGTGTTGAATGTCTTTGGTATCAGGGCTGGTTTTGATGTGGACACCAGCCATATCTTTCCTCAGGATATGCTGGCCTCTATCACTTTGACAGTGGATGTGGTTGGTGTCAGAAGACCTGAAGCTTGCACAGTGTGTGAAGTGGGACTTGCTTTTTGCTCCATGGTTGTTGCTACCCTCTTAGAGGTGAGGCCTGCTCCCTACTTGCTATAGCAGAAGCCCTGAGGGTCAGGTTTGAGCAGGCTCTGTTCCTTTTGAGTTTGTGTTTTGCCCCAAAGCAGGGGAGTGCTGAAGTGAGGTTCATGTGCTCACAGAGGTCTGATGCACCATGTATGTAGAAATCCACAGCTCTGCTGAAACACAGCCCAAGGTCACATACTTTCACCTGTTTTGGTTGTCCCAGAGCTACTGCAAATGCTATGGCATGGAGTGGGTGGGGCCACAGTGTTCACCAGGCTAGGGCTGGGGATCAGGGTGTTGTGGCAGTAGGAACTGAATTGGCTGCACTGCTGTCAGGGATCTGGGCTGTTTCTGGGATGCTGATTGAGCTAGCACCAATATTGGCTGCCACTGCCCCACCTGAACCACATACCAGGACCCTGAGCCTCCTCCGAATCCTTAAATCAGGTCTTCTCCCAGAGCCTTTCTGCCCCAGATGCAGCACCAAGCTGTAGCATGAAGTGGGCAGGACCAGAGCATTCACTCAGCTGGGAACAGGACAGCAATGTGGTGCTGATTGGGGCGGTTCCCAAGATGTGGTGTGAGTAAGAGCCAACAATGGCCACCACTGCCCCACATAGACCACACACACCCCATGCTCCCAATCTGTGTCCCTAGATAGCCTTCTTCCAGAGCTTGTCTGCTCCAGACCTCGTGCTGTATGGCATTGAGTGGGTGATACTGGAGCATTTACTTGACTGGGAGTGGGGACCACAGCTTACTGGTCAGAGTGCCTCCAGTAAATGTCAAAAATGTCTGCTGCTACTCCACCCAGACTACACCCCAGGCACCCGGGCTGGTTCTGCAAAGCTAAACCAAATCTTTTCCTGAGCCCAATTGGTCCAGATCCCGTGCCAAGCTGTGTTGTGGAATGAGCAGGCTGAGGTGTTTGCCCCACTTGGATTGCAGAGTGTGGCGAGGCAGCAGCCACTAGTGTGGAGCTCTCTCCATCCTATTTGTTGGCAAGCCAGCACTTGCACCCTCTTTGTAAGTGGGCTCTAGGCTTCTCCAGCCCTTAAATCTGTCCCAGTAGTTCTCCTAGTAGCCATGTCTCCTCTGTGTAGATCTCTGGAACACCATGTGGCAAATGGGATGCTCAGTCTGTGGCTTGACCTGCTCACTCCCCAGAATGAGGGTCCACCCATGTAGACCATCTTTTCCTTTCAGATCTTTTCTGGGGGTAGAGGTTCTGATGCTATATCTCTTTTCCATCCTACCTGGTTATATGGAAGTCTTTTTTGAGCTTTGGTTGCATAGGTATTCTTCTCCCAGTTTCCAGTTTGTTCCCTGTGAAAACTTTTCCACACATAGATGTATTTTTGATGTTTTTAGGCGGGCAGTGAGCTCCATATACTTCTATTCTGCCACCTTGCTCCAATTCTCTTTGTCAGTTTTGCCAGCTTAATGATTGTTCCAGTGGAGTGAGCTCCCTGCTTTGCCATTTTCCATGTTGTCACTCTTGTAATGTATTTTTTAAATGATTTATACAAAACAAATAACAGACTATTAAGACAAAATACATGAATTACAAATGGAAATAATTCTCTTACTTGTATTTACAACTTACTTATGAAGATATTCTCTATAGGATCTAGACTATTGACAAGTTTTGCTAAACCTTTGAATTCTATACTATAATCAAATTATTTTCCAAGCTTGTCATTTTAACAATTGTCTTTATGTTTCCTCAAAATCTACTTAGTAGAATTTAAAAAGTAGTAAAATTTCTTAAGCAAATGTCTTTTAAAGGGATCTTATTCTATGTATTCTAGTACATTTTATTGGAAGTCAAGCATATAGTATTATAGTATCTAAGAAATTTTTAATTATATAAAAATTATAAAAAAAATTTAAAGGGATTTATCATTTTCTTTTAATATAATCGTGAATGGGTTAAACCAAGACTGAACATCTTAAATTTTTTAGGCTACAAGTGATTGTAAACAACTAAATTCTCCCCTAAAGAATCATACTTCTCCCCAGAAGATGTGAGAAACCCACCAATTAACTGAAGAAGAGAACTTATTTTGTAATAATTTTTTAGAGTCAATTCCAGTTTTGTTTATGCTATAAGGATATACCACATTTGTTTATCCATTCATCAGTTGATGGATGTTACCACTTTCTGGCTACTAGGAATAATGATGCTATGAATATCAATATACAATTTTTGTGTGTGAACATATGTTTTCAGTTCTTTGGTGGTGTATTCCTAGGAATGGGATTTCTGGTCATATGGTAACCCAATGTTAAACACTTTTAGGAACTTCCAAAATGTTTTCCAAAGGGGCTGCATCATTTATATCTGTTGTTTATTTTGTTCACTGCTGTATCTCCAGCACTCAGACTATTACATAGTAGGTCTCAATAAATAGATACTGAATGAGTGAATAAATGAACGAACATAGTTCTTGTACTTATTAACAAGTTTTCTCTCAAATTAGTGACAAGCTCTTATTTAAAAGAAGAGGTTTTAAGGAGGCATTCCTTTTCTCATTCTCTTTAGTTAAAGCAGAAAAGAATCTCAGATAGTTACCTGCAACTCAGGAGCACACATTTTCTCAAGAAATAATCCTCATGAGCATCACTTAGGAATACAGGAATTACACATTCAAAGTAACATGAGAAGAAATGGTGGGGGGGGGGACCTTGAAGATGGTGGAAGAGTAAGACGCGGAGATCGCCTTCCTCCCCACGGATACACCAGAAATACATCCACACGTGGAACAACTCCTACAGAACTCCTACTGAAGGCTGGCAGAAGACCTCAGACCTCCCAAAAGGCAAGAAACTCCCCACGTAACTGGGTAGGGCAAAAGAAAAAACAGAGACAAAAGAATAAGGACGGCACCTGCACCAGTGGGAGGGAGCTGTGAAGGAGGAAAAGTTTCCACACACTAGGAAGCCCCTCCGCGGGCGGAGACTGCGGGAGGCGGAGGGGGGAGTTTCGGGACCGCGGAGTAGTGCACAGCTACGGGTGCGGAGTGCAAAGCGGGGAGATTCCTGCACAGACGATCGGTGCCGACCAGCACTCACCAACCCGAGAGGCTTGTCTGCTCACCCGCCGGGGCGGGCGGGGCTGCGAGCTGAGGCTCGGGTTTTGGTTTTGGACGAAGCTCAGGGAGAGGACTGGGGTTGGCGGCTTGAACATAGCCTGAAGGGGTTAGTGCACCACGACTAGTCGGGAGGGAGTTCGGGGAAAAGCCTGCACCGGCCGAAGAGGCAAGAGACTTTTTCTTCCCTCTTTGTTTCCTGGTGCGCGAGGAGAGGGGTTTAAGACCGCTGCTTAAAGGAACCCCAGAGACGGGCGCGAGCCGCGGCTGAGGCGCCCCCGAGACGGGCGCGAGCCGCGGCTAAAACCGCGGACCCAAGAGCCGGGCGGGAGACGCTAAGGCTGCTGCTGCCGCCACCAAGGGGCCTGTTTGCGAGCACAGGTCACTCTCCACACCCCTCTTCCGCGGAGCCTGTGCAGCCCGCCACTGCCAGGTTCTCGGGATCCAGGGACAACTTCCCCGGGACAACGCACGGCGGGCCTCAGGCTGGTGCAACGTCACGCCGGCCTCTGCCGCAACGTCATGCTGCCTCTGCCGCCGCAGGCCCGCCCCGCACGCAGTGCCCCTCCTTCCCCCATCCCCCAACCCCCGGCCTGAGTGAGCCGGAGGCCCCGAATCAGCGGCACCTTTAACCCCGTCCTGTCTGAGCGAAAAAACAGACGCCCTCCAGCGACCTACACGCAGAGGCAGGGCCAAATCCAAAGCTGAGCTCCTGTGAGCTGTGAGAACAAAGAAGAGAAAGGGAAATCTCTCCCAGCAGCCACAGAAGCAGCGGATTAAAGCTCCACAATCAACTTGATATACCCTGCATCTGTGGAATACCTGAATAGACAAGGAATGATCCCAAATTGAAGAGGTGGAATTTAGGAGCGAGATCTATGATTTTTTTCCCTTTTCCTCTTTTTGTGAATGTGTACGTGTATGCTTCTGTGTGAGATCTTGTCTGTATACTCTTGCTTCCACCATTTGTCCTAGGGCTCTATCCGTCCATGACTTTTTTTTAAAAATTCTTTTTCTTAATAATTAAGTTTAATTGTAATAACTTTATTATACTTTACCTTCGTTCTTTCTTTCATTCCTTCCTTCCTTCCCTCCTTTAGACAACGAATCACCCCAAATTGAGGAGGTGGTCTCAGGGAGCAGGATTTATGATTTTTCCCCCTTTACCTCTTTTTGTGAAGGTGTATGTGTATGCTTCTGTGTAAGATTTTCTCTGTATAGCTTTGCTTCCAACATTTGTCCTAAGGTTCTATCTGTCGCTTTTTTTTTTCTAAATATTTTTTAATTCAATAACTATATTATACTTTATTTTATTTTTACTGTATCATCTTTCTTTCTGTCTTTTTTCCTTCTTTCCCTCCTTCCTTCCTTCCTCCCTCCCTCCCTCCCTCCCTCCCTCCTTTCTTTCCTTCTTTGCTTCTTTCTTCCTTCCTTCCTTTCCTCCTTTCCTTCTTTCTTTACTCATACTTCTACTAATTCTCCCTAATTTTTCTCCCTTTTATTCTGAGCTGTGTGGATGAAAGGCTCTTGGTGCTCCAGCCAGGAGTCAGGGCTCTGCCTCTGAGGTAGGAGAGCCAACTTCAGGACACTGGTCAACAAGAGACCTCCCAGCTCCACATAATATTAAACGGTGGAAATATCCCAGACACCTCCATCTTAACACCAGCACCCAGCTTCACTCAACGACCAGCAAGCCACAGTGCTGGACAACCTATGCCAAACAACTAGCAAAACAGGAACACAACCCCACCCATTAGCAGAGAGGCTGCCTAAAATCATAATAAGGCCACAGACACCCCAAAACACACCACCAGACGTGAACCTGCCCACTAGGGAGACAAGATCCAGCCTCATCCAGCACAACACAGGCACTAGTCCCCTCCACCAGGAAGCCTACACAACCCACTGAAACAACCTTAGCCACTGGAGACAGACATCAAAAACAACGGGAACTACGAAAGTGCCGCCTGCAAAAAGGAGACCCCAAACACAGTAAGATAAGCAAAATGAGAAGACAGAAAAACACACAGCAGATGAAGGAGCAAGATAAAAACCCACCAGACCTAACAAATGAAGAGGAAATAGGCAATCTACCTGAAAAAGAATTCAGAATAATGATAGTAAGGATGATCCGAAATCTTGGAAGTAGAATGGACAAAATGCAAGAAACAGTTAACAAGGACCTACAAGAACTAAAGATGAAACAAGCAACGATGAACAATGCAATAAATGAAATTAAAATCACTCTAGATAGGATCAATAGCAGAATAACTGAGGCAGAAAAACGGATAAGTGACCTGGAAGATAAAGAAGTGGAAATAACTACTGCAGAGTAGAATAAAGAAAAAAGAATGAAAAGAACTGAGGACAGTCTCAGAGACCTCTGGGACAACATGAAACGCACCAACATTCGAATTATAGGGGTTCCAGAAGAAGAAGAAAGAAAGAAAGGGACTGAGAAAATATTTGAAGAGATTATAGTTGAAAACTTCCCTAATATGGGAAAGGAAATAGTTAATCAAGTCCAGGAAGCACAGAGGGTCCCATACAGGATAAATACAAGGAGAAACACGCCAAGACACATATTAATCAAACTGTCAAAAATTAAATACAAAGAAAGCATATTAAAAGCAGCAAGGGAAAAACAACAAATAACACACAAGGGAATCCCCATAAGGTTAACAGCTGATCTCTCAGCAGAAACCCTACAAGCCAGAAGGGAGTGGCAGGACATACTGAAAGTGATGAAGGAGAATAGCCTGCAACCAAGACTACTCTACCCAGCAAGGATCTCATTCACATTTGATGGAGAAATTAAAACCTTTACAGACAAGCAAAAGCTGAGAGAGTTCAGCACCACCAAACCAGTTTTACAACAAATGCTAAAGGAACTTCTCTAGACACGAAACACAAGAGAAGGAAATGACCTATAGTAGCGAACCCAAAACAATATATAAAATGGAAATAGGAACATACATATCGATAATTACCTTAAATGTAAATGGACTAAATGCTCCCACCAAAAGACACAGATTGGCTGAATGGATACAAAAACAAGACCCTTATATATGCTGTCTACAAGAGACCCACTTCAGAACTAGAGACACATACAGACTGAAAGTAAGGGGATGGAAAAAGATATTCCATGCAAATGGAAACCAAAAGAAAGCTGGAGTAGCAATTCTCATATCAGACAAAGTAGACTTTAAAATAAGGACTATTAAAAGGGAGAAAGAAGGACACTACATAATGATCAAGGGATCGATCCAAGAAGAAGATATAACAATTGTAAATATTTATGCACCCAACATAGGAGCACCTCAATACATAAGGCAAATACTAACAACCATAAAAGGGGAGATCAACAGTAACACACTCATAGTAGGGGACTTTAACACCCCACTTTCACCCATGGACAGATCATCCAAAATGAAAATAAATAAGGAAACACAAGCTTTAAATGATACATTAAACAAGATGGACTTAATTGATATTTATAGGACACTCCATCCAAGAACAACAGAATACACATTTTTCTCAAGTGCTCATGGAACATTCTCCAGGATAGATCATATCTTGGGTCACAAATCAAGCCTTGGTAAATTTAAGAAAACTGAAATTGTATCAAGTATCTTTTCTGACCACAACGCCATGAGACTAGATATCAATTACAGGAAAAGATCTGTAAAAAATACAAACACATGGAGGCTAAACAATACACTACTTAATAATGAAGTGATCACTGAAGAAATCAAAGAGGAAATCAAAAAATATGTAAAAACAAACGACAATGGAGACACAACGACCCAAAACCTATGGGATGCAGCTAAAGCAGTTCTAAGGGGGAAGTTTATAGCAATACAAGCCCACCTTAAGAAGCAGGAAACATCTCGAATAAACAGCCTAACCTTGCACCTCAAGCAATTAGAGAAAGAAGAACAAAAAAACCCCAAAGCTAGCAGAAGGAAAGAAATCATAAAAATCAGATCAGAAATAAATGAAAAAGAAATGAAGGAAACAATAGCAAAGATCAATAAAACTAAAAGCTGGTTCTTTGAGAAGATAAACAAAATAGATAAACCACTAGCCAGACTCATCAAGAAAAAAAGGGAGAAGACTCAAATCAATAGAATTAGAAATGAAAAAGGAGAAGTAACAACTGACACTGCAGAAATAAAAAAAAAATCATGAGAGATTACTACAAGCAACTCTATGCCAATAAAATGGACAATCTGGAAGAAATGGACAAATTCTTAGAAATGCACAACCTGCCAAGACTGAATCAGGAAGAAATAGAAAATATGAACAGACCAATCACAAGCACTGAAATTGAAACTGTGATTAAAAACCTTCCAACAAACAAAAGCCCAGGACCAGATGGCTTCACAGGTGAATTCTATCAAACGTTTAGAGAAGAGCTAACACCTATCCTTCTCAAACTCTTCCAAAATATAGCAGAGGGAGGAACACACCCAAATTCCTTCTACGAAGCCACCATCACCTTGATACCAAAACCAGACAAGGATGTCACAAAGAAAGAAAACTACAGGCCAATATCACTGATGAACATAGATGCAAAAATCCTCAACAAAATACTAGCAAACAGAATCCAAAAGCACATTAAAAGGATCATACACCATGATCAAGTGGGGTTTATTCCAGGAATGCAAGGATTCTTCAATATACGCAAATCTATCAATGTGATAAACCATATTAACAAACTGAAGGAGAAAAACCATATGAACATCTCAATAGATGCAGAGAAAGCTTTCGACAAAATTCAACACCCATTTATGATAAAAACCCTCCAGAAAGTAGGCATAGAGGGAACTTTCCTAAACATAATAAAAGCCATATATGACAAGCCCACAGCAAACATCATCCTCAATGGTGAAAAACCGAAAGCATTTCCACTAAGATCAGGAACAAGACAAGGTTGCCCACTCTCACCACTCTTCTTCAACATAGTTTTGGAAGTTTTAGCCACAGCAAGCAGAGAAGAAAAGGAAATAAAAGGAATCCAAATCGGAAAAGAAGAAGTAAAGCTGTCACTGTTTGCAGATGACATGATACTATACATAGAGAATCCTAAAGATGCTACCAGAAAACTACTAGAGCTAATCAATGAATTTGGTAAAGTAGCAGGATACAAAATTAATGCACAGAAATCTCTGGCATTCCTATATACTAATGATGAAAAATCTGAAAGTGAAATCAAGAAAACACTCCCATTTACCATTGCAACAAAAAGAATAAAATATCTAGGAATAAACCTACCTAAGGAGAAAAAAGACCTGTATGCAGAAAATTATAAGACACTGATGAAAGAAATTAAAGATGATACAAATAGATGGAGAGATATACCATGTTCTTGGATGGGAAGAATCAACATTGTGAAAATGACTCTACTACCCAAAGCAATCTACAGATTCAATGCAATCCCTATCAAACTACCACTGGCATTTTTCACAGAACTAGAACAAAAAATTTCGCAATTTGTATGGAAACACAAAAGACCCCGAATAGCCAAAGCAATCTTGAGAACGAAAAAAGGAGCTGGAGGAATAAGGCTCCCTGACTTTAGACTATATTACAAAGCAACAGTAATAAAGACAGTATGGTACTGGCACAAAAACAGAAAGATAGATCAGTGGAACAGGATAGAAAGCCCAGAGATAAACACACGCACATATGGACACCTTATCTTTGATAAAGGAGGCAGGAATGTACAGTGGAGAAAGGACAGCCTCTTCAATAAGTGGTGCTGGGAAAACTGGACAGGTACATGTAAAAGTATGAGATTAGATCACTCCCTAACACCATACACAAAAATAAGCTCAAAATGGATTAAAGACCTAAATGTAAGGCCAGAAACTATCAAACTCTTAGAAGAAAACATAGGAAGAACACTCTATGACATAAATCACAGCAAGATCCTTTCTGACCCACCTCCTAGAGTAATGGAAATAAAAACAAAAATAAACAAATGGGACCTAATGAAACTTCAAAGCTTTTGCACAGCAAAGGAAACCATAACCAAGACCAAAAGACAACCCTCAGAATGGGAGAAAACATTTGCAAATGAAGCAACTGACAAAGGATTAATCTCCAAAATTTACAAGCAGCTCATGCAGCTCAATAACAAAGAAACAAACAACCCCATCCAAAAATGGGCAGAAGACCTAAATAGACATTTCTCCAAAGAAGATATACAGAATGCCAACAAACACATGAAAGAATGCTCAACATCATTAATCATTAGAGAAATGCAAATCAAAACTACAATGAGATATCATCTCACACCAGTCAGAATGGCCATCATCAAAAAATCTAGAAACAATAAATGCTGGAGAGGGTGTGGAGAAAAGGGGACACTCTTGCACTGCTGGTGGGAATGTGAATTGGTTCAGCCACTATGGAGAACAGTATGGAGGTTCCTTAAAAAACTACAAATAGAATTACCATATGACCCAGCAATCCCACTACTTGGCATATACCCTGAGAAAACCAAAATTCAAAAAGAGTCATGTACCAAAATGTTCATTGCAGCTCTATTTACAATAGCCAGGACATGGAAACAACCTAAGCGCCCATCATCGGATGAATGGATAAAGAAGATGTGGCACATATACACAATGGAATATTACTCAGCCTTAAAAAGAAATGAAATTGAGCTATTTGTAATGAGATGGATAGACCTAGAGTCTGTCATACAGAGTGAAGTAAGTCAGAAAGAAAAAGACAAATACCGTATGCTAACACATATATATGGAATTTAAGGGAAAAAAATGTCATGAAGAACCTAGGGGTAAGATAGGAATAAAGACGCAGACCTACTGGAGAACGGACTTGAGGATATGGGGAGGGGGAAGGGTGAGTTTTGACAGGGCGAGAGAGAGTCATGGACATATACACACTAACAAACGTAGTAAGGTAGATAGCTGGGGGGAAGCAGCCGCAAGGCACAGGGATATTAGCTCGGTGCTTTGTGACAGCCTGGAAGTGTGGGATGGGGAGAGTGGGAGGGAGGGAGACGCAAGAGGGAAGACATATGGGAACATATGTATATGTATAGCTGATTCACTTTGTTATAAAGCAGAAACTAACACACCATTGTAAAGCAATTATACCCCAATAAAGATGTTTAAAAAAAAAAAAAAAGAAATCTGAGAAAAACAACCTAAAAAAAAAAAAAAAAGAAGAAATGGTGGGAGTAACAAAAGTATATATATGATATATATTATCATTTATTCATAATTAAAACTTACTAATATCATCTCAGTTTGTTAGTGTATATACTAATAAAAACAAGGTGAGGGACTTCCCTGGTGGTGCAGTGGTTAAGAATCTGCCTGCCAATTCAGGGGACACAGGCTCGATCCCTGGTCCAGGAAGATCCCACATGCCGTGGGGCAACTAAGCCTGTGTGCCACTAAGCCCATGCACCGCAACTACTGAGCCTGTGTGCCACAACTACTGAGCCCATGAGCCGCAACTACTGAAGCCCACATGCCTAGAACTCATGCTCTGCAACAAGAGAAACCACCTCAATGGGAAGCCTGTGCACCTCAAGGAAGAGTAGCTCCCACTTGCAGCAGTGAGAGAAAGCCTGTGCACAGCAACAAAGACCCAACACAGCCAAATAATAATAATAAATAAAAGAAAAGAAAAAAAACAAGGTGATAAGATTGAACCTCATAAAAGGTGGTTTTCTATTTGTTTATACAGTGGACACATATTACATTCCTCTCTCTAGGCAACTGAACACTGTAAAAGAATAAAGTGATTGCAACTACATTAGCAGAAACAAATAGCTCTACTAGACAAGGTGCTTCAAGCTTGTTGACAGTTTCAGAGTTCTATCTGTAATCACACAATCTTTGGGTGTATATTTAAAGGTAATATTTGCCCTATGTACTCCAGATACTTGAATAAAAACAACTTGGAAGCATGTTCCTATTTTAAATTCCTAGGAAATTAATTGTGTTCTCATTCACTATTAACGCTACTAAGGGTTATGCATGTGAATGCAAGGAAACAATAATTCCTTAATTATCAGATATTGATGTGTTGCTGTATTTTGAACACCAGGCCAGCACTTGTTTCACCTTGAAACAATCGGTGAGCTGAAAGAATTCTAAAACTACTTAACTATAAAGTAGAATTTGTTTTCTTAAATAATGTCAATGATAATGAAATATAGGCTCACATGGAGAAATCATTTTCATTTAATATTTTCATGTTTCTTGCATCTAACTTAAATGATAGTAGGATATTTATCTAAATTTATTTTGATGCTGTATAATGAGATGCAGTTCAAAGCAAAGCATTGATAAAAAGAGATGCTTGGATGTTCTTACAATCAGGATGGAAAAATGTGAACTCTATGAAAGTTTAAGGGAGACAGCAAGACTGCCACCATTTATTTAATTCCTGTAAAATATTAAGCATTGGGATCTCAGCTTTACCTACATTATCTCATTTAATTGTCACATCATAGATAAAGTATTATAATCCTCAGGTTTATAGCAAATGATTCTGAGATTTTAGAAGCTTTATTGATCAAGAATGCTAAAGGAGGAAGTGGCAGTGCTGGGATTTAAATTTAGGTTGCCTCTAAAGCCCAAACTCTTAACTACTCAACTATCATACTTTGTTCAAAATATTACTGTAATTTTATGTTTTGGGTTTTTTTTCTCCTTTTCCCTGCGGATCGCGGGCCTCTCACTGCTGTGGCCTCCCCCGTTGCGGAGCACAGGCTCCGGACATGCAGGCCCAGCGGCCATGGCCCATGGGCCCAGCCGCTCCGCAGCATGTGGGATCCTCCTGGACCGGGGCACGAACCCACGTCCCCTGCATCGGCAGACGGACCTTTAAACACTGCACCACCAGGGAAGCCCCTATTATTGTAATTTTAAAATAAGCCCCTTTGTAAACTTTAGGTTCATTCTAAATAATATTATTATTATTATATAAATAGCCTTTTCATATTCAATAGTAATACATGGTTGTTAAATAATTAGATAATACAGAATGAAACTAATCTTATCAGTGCTCAGTGTTCAATTACAGAGAACAGAATCTTTTTTTTTTTTTTTTGAGAACAGAATCTTTTCCACCACTCTAAACCAAAAGAGATTTTACTAAATACTAAATGGCTTACAGAATTATTGTAAAGAGTAAAGAGACAGATTCTAGGTTGTGCTGTCAAAAAGAATGCCGGAGCCATACCACAGGGAATTACTGATTCTTAAGTGATTAGAAGTTAGAATTCAAAATAATGCCATCACTACCAGGACTAGGAAACTGTTCCACAATCTACTCTATGCATGCTATACTACACAACGGCAAAATGGATGTCCCATGGTCAGCTTCTTGACAATCACATTACAAGTGACTAAACATTGGGACCCCTTTGATGATGTAGCAAAAAATCAAATGATTCTATGACTATGCTTGTGAGAAGAAATGGAAGTAACAAAAGTATATCTACTGCCTCACTTGCACCTTCCAAATTTCCTGCAATAACATGGGGTTTGTGGGTGTTAAACAGATACAGAGCCCAAGCTGCAATGGAGCCTAAGGAATGGAATTTCTAACTTTCTAGTCTCTACAGAATAGGAAAGCATCTGAGAAGAGGTTGGAAGAGGTGTTGAGCACCAGCCATCATAGCTGCTAAGCCCATCTGACATAACCACTGTGAGCATTTGTTGCTTATTCTTAATATTTATAAATCAGTAAGTTTGTGCATCTCTATAATCTGATTATTTTTTATTGAATAGCTGAGTTGTATTCAATTTTATGGATATACCACAATTGATCTAATAAATCCCCTATTTAGAAATGCAGACAGTTCTAACATTTTTAATATTACAAACAATGTTTCAATAAATATTTTTGTTGCTAAATCAGTGAACACATTTATAATATTTTCCTTAGGATAAACCCTTAGAAGTGAATTTCTAAGTAAAGTATGTAATACTAATTTTAGAGAAATATATATCAATTTATTTTCTTACTAGCAGTGTACACAATTACCCATTTCCCCCCCAAATCTGGCCTACATTGGGTCTTATCACTTTTTAAAAAAGATTATCATATTACTAAATTTTGTAGTTACTTGACTATTAATTAGGTGGGACTATTTGGGGGCTTACTTCTGGTATAAAGTCTTAGAAATAATTCTTGGTTTTAAAGAGGCCACAAAGAACAACAGTTTTCCACATGTGGTCCCTGGACCAGCAGGAACTTAGAAATGCACATTTTTATACCCCCACCTCAGACCTACTGATTCAGAAACTCTGAGAGTGTGGGCCAGGGTTTGTGTTTTAATGAACACTCCAGATGATTCTGATACATGCTAAGCTTTGAGATCACTAATTTAAAAGATAATTAATGGCTACTCCTACATCCCTTTTTTAAATAAAAATGTTTTACACTTAAATTTAAATTCATTTATACACACATGATATAAAAATTTACAAAAATGACCATATAATTCTTTTTTTTAGTGAAGTCTTTGAAATACACTCAAAATAATGGCAAGAATTTTAAAGTAGTAACCTCTATTTTTGTAAGCAAGAGATGCAAAGAAAATTATATTCTTATATGTTTCTGGTAGAAATGTGATTTTAAATGTGATTTCATATAGCAGAATTCTCTTCTTTGGGAACCTAGATAATATAAATGAAATTTTCAGTATGTAAGGATCTAGGAAGTTCACTGCAACATACACCACACACTGCTACAATATGTGTCACTGCATTATAGAGGGATCCATAGTGACGAATAACTAGAAGTAAAGTGAATTTCCATCAACAGGAAAATTGCTGAATAAATTATGGTATATCATCACATTGAAAAATTTATTGTCACTTAAAATTAAAGCTACCCAGTTGAAGTGAAGGAATTTTCATTAATTACAGTTGGGTAAGACCTCTACCTTTCTAGGAAATAGACAATGATAGAACATCTGTTTATACATGTCTATCCATATACTTATTAAATCATATGAGAGAGGAGAAGAATGTGACAAGAAGTATGCTAAGTTCTTAAATTGTATAACTATTGGGGCTAGTATTGGTTGCTAATGTGAATGGAGAGGTAGAGAAAGGTCATACTTTTATCATTATACACTTTTATAAATACACCTGCCTGGTTTAATAGTCTTTTAATCTCATTTTCCTACCCTATAAGCATCTCATGAGGATAGGTGAGAAGCAGCAGCATACTGCAGTAGTTAAGAACCCAAATTCTGCAACCTTAAGGACTTACTCCAAATCTAGGTTCAACTACTAATGGCTATATCGCTTAAGGAAGGCAAGTTTAACTCTCTGTGGCTCAGCTTTCTCATCTGTAAAGTGGGAAATAGCACCTATCTCATAAGTTTGTTGTGAGAATTAAGTTAATATATGTGAAAAGATTAAACTATGCCTGTCACTGTTCTAAATGAGTTAATATATGAGTTACTATTTACTTACAAAGTGTTTAGTTTTATTTATTTATAAATTAATAATTTATTTAATTAACATTATCATTATTAAATTAAAAAATAAAATGTATAACAGTCTTGACACAAAGCAGGTGCTCAAAAGTTAGAATTGTTACTAAAATGCAAGTGACCACCTTCTTTCTTCTCAAAGGACATATTCCACTACTATCACATGCTGTTTCTTCTAACACCTATTCTCTCAACTTCCCTGGGAATATAACAGTTTATTAGTTTCTGCTATACTCTGGTGTTTCATTTCTTTTTTCTTCCAGTTTTATTGATATGTAATTGCCATACAGCATTGTGTAAGTTTAAAGTGTATGACATAATGATTTGACTTACATACATGATGAAATAATCACCACAATTGGTTTAGTGAACTTCCATCATCTCATATAGATACAGAATTAAAGAAATAGAAAAACATGTATGCTTTTCCTTATGTTGAGAACCCTAGGATTTACTCTCTTAATAGCTTTCATTTATAACTTACAGCAGTATTAATTATCTTTATCATGTTGTACAGTACATCCTTAGTACTTATTTATCTTGTAACTGGAAGTTTGCACTTTCCGACTGCCTTCCTCCGACTCCTCTTCCCCTCACCCTCTGCCTCTGCTAGCCACAAATTTGCTTTTTTTCTATGAGTTAGTTAGTTGGTTACACTTTGTTTCTGAATTGTAATTGACCTTCAACACTATGTTTGTTCCTAGCCCATAACATAGTGATTCAATATTTCTGTACATTTTTAAATGATCAACATAATAAGTCTAATTGTCATATGTCACCATACAAAGATATTACATAATTATTGATTATATTCCCCACACTGTACATTTCATACCTGTCATTTTTCTGGTAACTGAAAGCTTGTACCTCTTGATCTCCCTCACCTATTTCTCTCCTTTCTCCATACCCCTCCCCTCTGGAAACCAATGTTTCTTCTCTCTAACTGTAGTTCTGTTTCTGTTTAGTTATGCTTGTTCATTTGTTTTGTTTTTTAGATTCCACATATAAGTGAAATCATACAGTATTTGTCTTTCTGAGTCTGACTTATTATACTTAGTATACTACCATCTAGGTCCATCCATGTTGTTGCAAATGGCAAGATTTCATTCTTTTTCATGGCTAAGTAACATAACTATATATATATATATATATATATTCATTTATTGATGTGCACTTAGGTTGTTCCCATATCTTGGCTATTGTAAATAATGTGCAATGCACAGGGGTGTATATATCTTTTCTAATTAGTATTTTCATTTTCTTTAGATAACTACCCAGGAGAGGATTTGCTAGATCATAAAAATAGTTCTATTTAATTTTCTTTAGCTCTATTTTTAATTTTTTTGTGAAACCTCCACATTGTTTTCCATAGTGGCTGCACCAATTTACATTCCTACCAGCAGTGCACAGGGTTTCCTTTCCTCTACATCCTCACCAACTTATTTATTCATTTGTTTGTTTATTTATTTATACTACCATTCTAACAGGTGTGAGGGGATATCTTACTGTGGTTTTGATTTGAATTTCTCTGATTAGTGATGTTGAGCATCTTTTTATGCGTTTATTGGCCATCTGTCTGTCCTCTTTGGAAAAATGTCTATGTGGATATTCTGCCCATTTTTTTAATTGTTTTGTTTTTTTTTTTTTTTTTGACGTTAAGTTGTATGACTTCTTTGTATATCTTGGATATTAAACCCTTGTTGGATATATCATTTGCAAACATCTTCTCCCATTCAGCAGGTGGTCTTTCCATTTTGTTGATTGTTTTCTTCATTGTGCAAGAGCTTTTAAGTTTGATGTAGTCCGATTTGCTTATTTTCCCTATTGTTTCCCTTGCCTGAGGAGACACAGCCATACAAATATTGCTAAGACCAATGTTAAAGAGCATACTGCCTACATTTCAGGTCTTATATTTAAATCTTTAATCCATTTTGAGTTTATGTTTGTATATAGTGTGCAAAAGTTTGATTCTTTCACATGTAGCTGTCCAGTTTTCCCAATATCATGTATCGAAGAGCCTGTCTTTTCCCCACTGTATATTCTTGATTCCTTTGTCATAGATTAGTTGCCCATATAACTTTGGGTTCATTTCTGAGCTCTCTATTCAGTTCCATTGATCTATGTGGCTGTTTTTGTGCCAGTACTGTTTTGATGGCTACAGCTTTGTAGTATATTTTCAACTCAGGGAGCATTATACCTCCTGTTTTGTTCTCCTTTCTTAAGATTGTTTTGATTACCTGGGGTCTTTTGTGTTTCCACACAAATTTTAGATTATTTTTTCTAGTTCTGTGAAAAATGTCCTTGGTATTTTGATATGGATTGCACTGAATCTGTAGATTGCTTTGGGTAGCATGGTCATTTTAACAACATTTTTTCTAATCCATGAGCACGACATATCCTTCCACCTGTGTCACCTTTCATTTCTTTCATCAGTTTCTTATAGTTTTCCAAGTACAGGTATTTTACCTCCCTACTTAGATTTATTCTTTTTAATAAGATTGTAAATGGGATTATTTTCTTAATTTCTTTTTCTGTTAGTTCATTGTTAGTGTGTAGATTTCTCTATATTAAATTTGTATCCTGCATTCACTGAATTCATTGATGAGTGCTAGTAGATTTTTTAATGATTTCTTTAGGATTTCTATGCATAGTATCACGTCACCTGCAAACACTGAGAGTTTCACTTTTTCCTTTCATTTGGATTCTTTTAATTTCATTTTATTGTCTGACTGCTGTGGCTAGGATTTCCAATACTATGTTGAATAAAAGCGTGAGCATTCTTGTGTTCTTCCTATCTTAGAGGAAATGCTTTCAACTTTTTACCATCAAATATAATGTTAACTGTGGGCTTATTGTATATGGCCTTTATTATGTTGAGGTATGTTCACTCTATATCCACTTTGTTGAGAGTTATTATCACAAATGTTTAATTTTGTCAAAAGCTTTTCCTGCAATTATTGAGATTATCATACAATTTTTATTCTTCAATTTGTCAATATTGTATATCATATCGAATGATTTGTATATATGAAACCATTCTTGCATCCCTGGGATAAATCCCATTTGATCATGTTGTATGATCCTTTTAATGTATTGATGAATTTGGTTTGCTTATATTTGTTGAGGATTGTTGCATTTAGGTTAATCAGTGATATTTGCCTGTAATTTTCTTTTTTGTGTGACATCCTTGTCTGGTTTTGATATTGGGATGGTGCTGTCCTCATAAAATGAGATTGGAAGCATTCTTTCCTCTGCAATTTTTTGAAATAGTTTGAGGTTAGGTGTTAACTTTTCTCTAAATGTTTGGTAGAATTCATCTGTGTGGCCATCAGGTCCTGGACTTTTATTAGTTGGAAGTTTTTTTTGATTACCAATTCAATTTCATTACTGGCCATTAGTCAGTTCATATTTTCTATTTCTCCTGATTCAGTTTTGGGCTATTGTACATTTCTTGAAATTTGTCCATTTCTTTTTGATTGTCCATTTTATTGGTGTATAATTGATCACAGTAATCTCGTATGATCTTTGTATTTTTGTGGTCATGGTTATAACTTCTTTTTCATTTATGATTTTATTGATTTGCACTCTCTCTTTTTTATTGATGAGTCCTGATAAAGGTCTATCAATTTTGTTTATTTGTTTTCTAAGAACCAACTCTCAGTTTCACTGATCTTTTTTTTTTTTTTTTTTTTTTAGTCTCTACTTCATTTACTTCTTCTGTCATCTTTATAATTTCTTTCCTTCTACTAATTTTGGGTTATGTTTGTTCCTCTTTTCCTAGTCCCTTTAGGTTTAAGGTCAGGTTATTTATTTGAGATTTTTCTAGTTTCCTGATATAGGTTTTTATCACTATAAACTTCCCTCTTAGAACTGTTTTGCTGGGTCCCATAGATTTTGGATCATTATGTTTTCTTTTTCATTTGTCTCCAGTATTTTTTATTTCCTCTTTGATTTCTTCAGTGATCCATTGGTTGTTTAGTAGCATATTGTTTAGCCTCCACGTTTGTGCTTTGTGCAGTTTTTTTTTTTGTAGTTTATTTCTAGTCTCATAGTGTTGTGATCAGAAAGGATGCTTGATATGATTTCAGTCTTCTTAAGTTTACTGAGACTTGTTTTATGGCCTACCATGTCGTGTATCCTGGAGAATGCTCCATGTGCACTTGAAAAGAATGTGTATTCTGCTGCTTTTGGATGGAATATTCTCCTCTCTCTGTCTCTCTCTGTCTCTGTCTCTCTGTGTCTTCTGTCTCTGTCTCTCTCTGTCTCTCTCTCTATATATATTCCATCTTGTGTAATGTATTGTTTAAGGCCAGTGTTTCCTTATTGATTTTTTGTTTGGATGATCTGTATTGATGTAAGTGGGGTGTTGAAGTCTCCTATTGTGTTACTGTCATTTTCTCCCTATGTCTGTTAATATTTGCTTTGTATATTTAGGTGTTCCTCTGTTGGGTGCATATATATTTACAATGATCAAATATTCTTATTGGTTCAATCCCATTATCACTATGTAATGTCCTTCTTTGTCACTTGTTATAGTCTTATTTTAAAGTCTATTTTGTCTGATATAAGTATTGCTACCCCACCTTTCTTGTTGTTTCCATTTGCATGGAATACCTTTTCTACTGTGGTATTTCTGAAACAGGTAATTAAAGACTTTTATTTCTGATAACTAGAAAGAAGGCAATAGGGCTAACAAATGACACACATTAAGTTATTCATTCATTCATATTTATCAAATGACTGTTACTGTTGGCACAGCACAAGGCAATTGGAAAAGAGCAGTAATGAATGAAGAAAAGTTCTCTATGTACTAGAGTTTATATCAAATTAATTATTCAATTTAAATTATGACATAGAGAATAAAAAGAAAGCACAGTCAAAGAATTCAGTAGAGAACAAAGAAAATAGGCAGAGGTCAAGTCAGGTAGGGCTTTACAGGCCACGTGCAAGGTATTCTATATATCTAAAGCACAATGGGAAGGCAATGGGATGACATAATCAGAACTTTCCTTTTAAACAGTTAAACATGATGGATTGAAGATGTGTTTTCCTGCCCCTCTTGAAATGACACTGAAATGACAATACAGCAATGAAAGGCTATAAATCCAATAGGACAAAAAGAATAGGAGAGGACACAGGAGTTGACAAAAAATGTCAATAGCTTTACAAGATAGAAGAAGGTGGAGTAGTAACTGCCTTCCTGAGTAGAGGGAGATTAAACCTCTAGAGGCAGATAAAAAATGAGAAGTTAGTGCACCACCTCACAGAGCCTCAGAAAAATGCAAATATGAAGATACTTGTACTGATTCTGCAGAAGTTGGGGGTAGGGTGAAAGGCTAAAAAAGGTGGGGTTAGGAGTTAGTGTAATTCTCTAAGTGTCTTGAGGCTCAAGTCTGCATCCATAAAATTCTTGTGGTCAGGTGATTACAACTCTCCAATCTTGCAAATAAAAGGGTTTTTCCCTGGAGATAGAAAGACTCCAGAAACAAGACAATAGGATTTCAAGAGGGCAGATTGAGGCACAAGAAAAAGGAGGGTTAAGTAAAAGCAGACAGACTTTAATTATTATCCCACATCTCTAATTAAAGATTAGATAGTCCTTCTCTGATATTTTGGGATGCTCCACTTCAAAAGTACGCTGAATCATCCTTCAGTGAAGCTCACTGGTTGTAAGCCTTATTAATGCATTTCAACTCCATATTATAGTGTTCTTAAATAGAAATAGAGAGCATTTACATCTAGTCATTTTTATCAGCAGACACCTGAGAAAATCCCACAACATGAAAAACAACAAATAAACAAACAAACAAACAAAAGTTATTCAGGGACACATAGTTTTAGAGGCAGAAGCCCTGTGTGTCTCCCTTGGCCTGGCAAAACAATAAAGCTATCTTTTTCTACTTCACCCAAAACTCTGTCTTCAAGATTTGATTTGGCACCAGTGTACAGAGATGCTGAGCTTTGGGTAACGGTTTTGGCAACCATGAAGGGACCAACTTGGGGATGGTTCCAGGGGTGTCCCTGAAGGCCAGATCACCTTGGACCCTTGCCTGGAAAGGCTGAGCCCCAATCATACCCTGTCCACCACTCCAGCAGCTGGACTCTGAGGTTGGAATAGATGGTGGAAGAGGGACAGCACTTTTGCCTTGAGGATGTTCCTCTCTTCCTCCTGCCTGGACCACCCTAGACTTCCTCCTCCAAGAAATTATTTTGGGGAAGCAGAAAAGATAGCATCTTATGTTGTGACACCTCTGCCAGAATCTGGGTCTCCCCTCACCTGGAAACTTCCTTACATCCCTCCAAAGCTGGCAGACAGGATGCTGCTGAAAGTGTGAAAAAGAGCAATGACCTGAGCAGCAGCTTGAAGAAAAATGGAAGGGACTCTATGATGTTCTTATTACTAGTCAAGCTTCTCTAAAATTGCATGGAGTAAAACTGTGGGTACATCATACTGGAGTAAGAAGATTACCAGAGATGAACCAGCCAAGCCTGCCTACAGCCAGTGAGCAGACTCCAAGAAGCAGACATCTCACCCTTTGTGAAATTGTTTGTTTTGACAAATGGAATGAAAGTACTGTTTTCTTATCCTTTCTCATACCTTTTACTACAAAACTATAGATTCATATACTGATTCTTTCAATAATTTTAACTGCTAGATATGTGGTCAGCTTCCTATTTCCAGGTCTTCAGGATTGCCTTAATGGGTTTTCCCCATACAGGGAATGGTTTGAAAACAACTGGCTATAAGTCTCTCCAAAGTGCCAAGTCTGGACCAGGTTTCAGGCTTATTCCTAAGGGACTGAGATCTTAATCATATAAGACTTAGATCTGGGACTTAGAACTCAAATATTTCTAATTCAGTATCTATTCCTCCAAATTTAGGCAGGACTACACTGCATCTCAGCAGGAAGTAGTCACAACAGTCATCACCCCATTCCCTCAAAGATTTGGGAGAGATAAAACTGAAATGGGGATTAAAATCAAGTCTCCCTAAAACCAACTTCCTCTGCCGAGTTTATGATTAACATCTCTATTATCCAAAATGACTGTTTCCTTTCTTGTCCAACATCTGTTCTCCTCAAGATTGAGGAGTATCAAAGAAAAGGGGGTAATGAAACCAAGTGAGGCCCTGTGGGGCTCCTCGGCATGGAGGCCTTTTTGTCCCCCATTTCTTTGTAGGCAAGACTCCAGCCTCCATGACTTTCCCTGAGTTCCAACGGGCAGATTCAAGCAGATGCTAATCAAGAGAGGAGCAGCCAAGAAACCACCTTAGGCAAGATAAAGGGACCAGAGTAAGCTCATCAAGATTAGGAGACAGACCACCTGAGATGAGATTAAGAGAGTGCGTTAGTCAGAGTTCTCTAGTGACAGAACAAATAAATTTCAGAGGTAGTAAAATTTTTGGATGTAAGAACCCCTGGATGATCATTTACTAAAATGAGAGTGTAATAGATGACAAGCCATTTTTTTGCAAATCATTAATGGATAATTCTAGGTCTCTCATTTGATCTGCATGAATTTTGGTTTATTGACATACCAGTTTCACAAAATGAAAGCATAGCTCGAAGTCCAAATCCCTATTTGTAGTTTTCTTTTTTCTCTTTTCTATTGAGGGAATGGTATTCTTTAATCCACACTTTTGGTATTTTAATACTTAAATTGCTACAGTTCATGATACACTAAAATGTGGTGATCATTTCACAATGTACACATAAATCAATATGTTGTACATCTTAAACTTATTCTATGTTATATATCAATTATATTTCAATAAAACTAGAGCAAAAAGAATTTATTCAGAGGGAAAAGACACAAGACAGAAGCAGTGAAAGAAAGTTAAATATAACAGTTAACATGGTCCGAAAAAAAGTACAGACTATATGTCCATTAAATAAGAAACAAAAACAATCAATAAAAAGTATCGGGCCTTCCCTGGTGGCGCAGTGCTTAAGAATCCACCTGCCAATGCAGAGGACATGGGTTCGATCCCTGGTCCAGGAGGATCCCACATGCCACGGAGCAACTAAGCCCACGTGCCACAACTATGGAGCCTGCATGCTAGAGCCCGCAAGCCACAATTACTGAGCACGTATGCCACAACTACTGAAGCCTGCGTGCCTAAAGCCCGAGCTCCACAACAAGAGAAACCACTGCAATGAGAAACCTGTGCATGGCAATGAGGAGTAGCCCCTGCTCGATGCAGCTAGAGAAGGCCCACGCGCAACAACGAAGACCCAACACAACCAAATAAATAAATAAAATAAAGACACGTGTTTCCCAAATTGCCCTTCCACTGAATGTTGGAGGTTTGCATAAAAAAAAAAAAAAAGTATGCATATCTTAAAACTATAATAGCTGAAATTGTAGAAATTTAATAGAAAGTTCATAAAAGAAAGTCAAGCGTACAGATAGCCAATAGGCACCTGAAAAGATGCTCAATATCACTAATTACCAGAGAAATGTAAATCAAAATTACAATGAGTTATTACCCCACATAGTTAAGAATGTCCATCATCAAAAAGTCTACAAATAATAATGCTGGAGAGGGTGTGAAGAAAAAAAAACCCTCCTACACTGTTGGTACGAATGTAAATTGGTGCAGCCTCTATGGAGAACAGTATGAAGGTTCCTTAAAAAATTAAAAATAGTTACCATATGATCCAGCAATCCCAATCCTGGGCATATATCCAGATAAATCTCTAATTCAAAAAATACAAGCACCGCAATGTTCATAGCAGCACTATTTACAATAGCCAGAACATGGAAGTAACCCAAATGTCTATCAACAGATGAATGGATAAAGAAGATGTGGTACATGTCTACAATAGACTACTACTCAGCCATAAAAAAAGAATCAGATAATGCCATTTTCAGCCACATGAATGGACCTAGAGATTATCATACTAAATGAAGTAAATCAGACAGAGAAAGACAAACTTCATATGATATCACTTATATGTGGAATCTAAAGTATGATACAAATGAACTTATTTATAAAACATGAATCAGACTCACAGATATAGAAAACAAATTTATGGTTACCAAAGTGGAAAGGGGGAGGATAAATTAGGAGTTTGGGATTTGCAGATATGAACTACTGTATATAAAATATATAAACAACAAGGTCCTACTATATATTACAGGGAACTACATTTAATAACTTGTAATAACCTATAATAGAAAAGAATATGAAAAAGAATATATATATACACATACATATATCTGAATCACTTTGTTGTACACCAGAAACTAACATAACATTGTAAATCAACTATACTTCAATTTTCTTTTAAAAAAAAGAAAATAGGGCTTCCCTGGTGGCGCAGTGGTTGAGAGTCCGCCTGCCGATGCAGGGGACATGGGTTTGTGCCCCGGTCCGGGAAGATCCCACATGCTGCGGAGCGGCTGGTCCCGTGAGCCATGGCCGCTGAGCCTGTGTGTCCGGAGCCTGTGCTCCGCAACGGGAGAGGCCACAACAGTGAGAGGCCTGCGTATCACAAAAAAAAAAAAGAAAGAAAAGAAAGTCAAGGAAATTTCCCAAAATTTCAACTGCAAAGAGTAGGGGGTGGTAGAGATGGAAAGCAGAAGAATAACAAAATAAAAGATTCAATCCTGGTGGTCCAAACTCCAACATAAAGGAGTTCTAGACAGATGCAAGAAATAGAAAGAAATAGAAAAATAGAAAGCAAAGGATTATCAAAGGAATAAATCAATAGAATTTCTCAAAATTGAGTCTCTGAAATGTTCACTGAATATCTGTCAGGATAAATGAAAAAGTGAACACAATGGAAAAAGAGAAGACACCAAATCTTCCAGAGTGATGAATCAGATTGATTAAAAGGATCTGGAGCCAGAATAGAATAGGACTTCTCAATAGCAATACCCATGCCTGCAAGCCAGAAATCTGGTCATCATCATCACCACTTGGGTGTGAATGATGATGCCATTCTCCAAATTAAGAAACATAGAAAAGGCTCAAGCATGTACAGGAAGTTAGAATTGGGCCCTTATGAACCTGAGCTACTATAGAACACAGAAAAGGAATGTGGCAAAGATTTAAGTAAATTAAAATGTAATATTTGCCTCTGATCTTCATTTTCAGAGTGAGCTCAGCTGTTTTGATATTTGCTCACTCTCTTACTTCCTGTCTTTGGGGTCAAGTAATATTTGAAATTATTTGAATGAAAAAAAATGTTGACTGCCATATCAGTAAACAAAGGGTGTTGCAGCCATCAAGCCATCACACTGCAGCCACCCCAAAGGTGAGCCTTTGAGGGAACTCAGGATAGAAGCAGGATGCCTGCCATCAAGCAGTCAATCACTGCAGCAAAGCTCGCAAAGGTGCACCCTGAGGAGACTCAGGATGGGAAAGCACAGGATATTGGACCCACATAGTTAAGGTGCATATCAAAGGAATGATTTCAATGATCCCAGACTCTTGCATCTTCCCATATATAGAAAAGTGCTAAATTCCTTAACTTAAGCTATCTGGTTTTCTTTAACAGTAATCTTTTTATGTTCAGACTACCTGGTTTTTGTTGCAAAAACTCCTATATATCCTGAATCCTCCCTTACCTTTTTGGAGTGGTCCCTCAGAGTGATCTAAGAGTCCTGTCTCCCAGGCTTGGGCTTGAATTCCTCAGAAAATCCACCAAATAAAACGTAACTCTCAACTTCTAGGTTGTGCTTTTTTTTTTTTCAGTCAATGATAGTTTCAGGAATGATTCACAAGTTCCCCTTACCTCAGGTAGATCTCTACCTAAGAAGATAACTCCCTCTCCTCCATATTTTGAAAGGGGTATGGGAAGAGGAAAAAGAAAGAATTGGAAAAGCATTGAGCAAGCAGGGATATCAGGGAGTACTGAATATCCAAAATTACCACTCAAGAGGCTAGTTTAGCTTACACAGGAATTCTCATAGGATCTTCCCCCCCAAACCAATTCCTCCTCTACTTAATGCAAAGGTCACTCAGAATGAAGCTGTGACAAAGACCCTTACAGCCTGTACTTTTTGACTATCAATGTCTCACATTAGCACAGCAAATGGTGTTCAGTAAGTGTCAGCCTAACCTGTTCTCCCATTCCTTACTACTTTAGCAACTCCTTCAGAGTGTTGGTGAGGAAGTATATGAAAATCTGTATTGCATGGTTTATTAGGCTCTTATTAAAATAGTTGGCAAAGAAATTTAAAGACTGTGAGTTTAAATTCTTGTCATCTTATCCTTAATCATTGAAAAAAAAAATGACTTCCACTGCAGTTTCTACTTTCCCAAAACTCTTACCTGAGCTTTAATAAGTGACATAAAATCCTGACTTGACCCACCTGTTAATGAACTGTGAGATGGCCTAAAGATGCCATCTCTAGATGGCCTAAAATAAATCAAATCCTTATGGTATTAATTTTAGAAGAAAGCAAAAGTATTTCAGAAAAATGAATTCAGAAAAATGAATATCCAAGTGAAATTAACTCTGCTTGTTGTAGAAACACAGCAGTAGGAATAGTAATAAACAACCAAATATTAGGAACAGCATAAACAAATACCAGGAAAGTTATTTTCAGAATTTGCTTACTTAATAATATTTAACACTGAAATCAAACATAAGAGGGTCATTAGAGAGACATTCTGCCTTACCCCACATAAGCAAGTAAGTAGTATAAAATCACTGATTTGGTCATCCCACACAAGAGCTCATATAGTAAATATGAAAACACAGCATTACATTACAAGTTGTTTCATATGGGTCTGTCTAGAGTGTGGAGGACTGGAGGGCAAGGACAACTAGAAAGGGCCTTACTAAAATCTGTTACAGCAGGACCCTGAGGGGCCTTCCTGAGTACAGAATCTCCTCTCTGCCCCCAATTTCTTGATTGTAAAAAAAAGGCATTAGTCTTCAAGGTCTTCACTGAGTTCCAAAGAGAAGGCTCAAGCAGTTAATGATTAGGACAATAGAGTCACAGGACTGCTAGTTCCTCCTGAAGATAGATATACAATCTGATGTGTATCTTTGAGTTATTCTGTAGAAACTAAGACACCCCCCCCCCACCAAGGTGGAGGATGGTGACTATATGCTCACCACAAGCATGTAGGCCCCAGACTGGTTGGAACCAGAAGGTTGAGGTTTCCAAAACATCAGCCTATTACCTCACCATCAACCAATCAGAAGAATGTCCACAAGCTGATCACAAAACATATGACCTTCTTTCCTAACACTGTCTTTAAAAACCCTTGCCTGAAAGCCATTTGAGCATAAGCTGCCTGTTCTTCTTGCTTGGTGCCCTGCAAATAAATCCTTACTTTGCTGCAAACACCCACTGTTAGAGTTTGGCTTTCTGTAACATGGGCACAGGAGCCCTTGTTCAGTAACACTTATCTTTAAACATAGTGGATATTCAAGATTTTTTTAAATGACAGTGAAATTATTTTCTTCAGTCAATCTGATCTAAAAAAAATCCCCAAATCGATGTGCATTAAAAAAAAAAATGAAGCCTGCAGATTTTACTTTCTCATAATTCATGATAAAAATAGTCCTAGTTATACCAATTGTCCTATGAATCAGGTCAAAATGATTCAACTAATAAATGCTCCCTACTGGGATGTTATGCTGAATATTTATAGTAAGCTTTACCAGTGTTCTTACAGAGGAAATAATTTATCACAAACTGTCAAACAGTTTAAAATAAAACAATCTATTCTACAGGAGCAAAACCTGCTGCCCCAAAATGTCTCTTTGGCATGTAGATTATTTTGAGCTGAAAACAACAGTACCAAAAAGACTCAGGAAGAAAACTTCAACCTTCCTCCCAGCTGCCTAAAATTATGTAGATAGAGCTGTCCAGGAAGGGAGCTATCATCATAGGTAACTATTGTATGAACTAGATGTGTAGACTGGGAGGAACCTAGCAAGGTCTCTTTGTTAAAATTTCTCTTGTCTCCATGTGGCCGAGAACACATTTGTTTACCAAGCATTTGCTTTCCCATCTCCACGTGAATTGCCTTCCTCCCCTTCCAGGTACCAAACCACTACCCCCAACACCCTTTTTTGCCTTTAGCTGAAGAGGGCTTTTAAGGTGAGGGCTGCAGCCATTTTGGTGAGTTACTCATTTTTCCTGAGTCTCTCCCACTGTATACATGTTATATATATATTTTTTTTTCTCCTGTTGATTTGTTTCAAATCAATTTAATTCTTAGACCAGCCTGAAGAATCAAGATGGGTAGGGGGAAATTTCTTCCTCCTCAACAAGAACAAATTCAGGATATTCCACTTCTAAAGTAAAGAATCCTTACCTAACAAAGGTTAAATCAATCTTCAGGTTATAATATGGGATCAAACTCTGCCTGAAAACAATTTAAAAGCAATGTAAATGCATTTCCTGTAAACTTGTGGCACATGTTTATTAGCATTATTTTGTAGCTTTAGCTCCATTAGTGATTATCACTCATTTGCATTAGAGAATTATGAGTCCAAGCCCCTCAGTCATCTTCTTGACTGAGATAAACACCTGAAAACAATTTCCTCAGGTTAAGCAGGGGTGTGTGTGACAGATTTGAAATTAACCCTCCTCCCCTTTAACAACTGTGGCTTGTCTTTTTCAGTATTTAAGTCACTTGAAAGGGTGATAAACGGGTTCAGGTTATGCAGTCTCAATTGCCAATTCCAGAGTAGTGGACAGAATCCTAACTGAATATTAATACAAATAACATATTTTGTTTTGTGATCTCCTAAGTTTAATAAAGAAAAAAATTAAAAAGGCAATAAATTAAAATTTGACTATTCAGTTTGTTTATGCATAAAGAAAAACTGAACTGGGTAATCAGTAAATGCACCTCATGGTGAATTTCACTACTAGTAATAAAAAGACCTCTTGGGTTGAATATTCTGTCTGTAAACAATCATAGTTAGAAATCATTTTTAAAATGCTTTCCTGGGATGTCTTCTATAGACATCTAGCTTTATTACTCATCTACTCGTTTTTTCAATTTAACTTTTTCAGTTTGTTTTCAGTTGGAATGACTTTTCAGAAAAGTAGAACCGGATAGAACACATCCGTAGTCACGTTGGAGAGAAGAGGGGATTGGGGTACGGAGGCTGAAAAAGGTACAGAGAAAACCAAGATTTCTCGCCCTCCTGTGCCCCTAGAAGAGCATCCCCAGCCTCCGCAGGACGACCCAGCAGGGGAGCCGGGCCGCCCCTCCCCCATGGTCTCCCCCTTCCCCCGGGGACTAAAGAAGGGGGACGGCGCGTTCTATTGGGGGTTACCGGGCCGGCGCCAGGCTGTGATTGGAAGCGCCCCCTTCAGGCACCCGCCAGAAACACAAGCGCTGCAGCAGTCGAGGGCTTTAGTTTTTTTACGTCCCCCGCCCCCTCCCCTCCGCACTCCATGCCGGGTCTCTCTCCAGCTCGCTTGGGCTCGTTCGCGCCGCGTGAGAGTTAGCAAAAACCTCGCAGCAGCCGCTGCCGCCTCCGCCTCCGCCTCGCCCCGGTTACCGCCCCAGCCTCTCCCCCTTCTCCCGAGCCCTCCGCTCCCGCCATGGGGCCAACATGGGGCTCCTAAATTGCCACCTTTTAGCTGCGCGCTCTCCGGCCAAAGTCCTCGAGGGCCGGTTATGGTTTACGGCGCTAGAGGGGCCAGCACAGAGGTAACGGGAAGGGGAAAGGACGGCTAATTGGGGGAAACAAGGCCAAACGATGAGTTTCCAAAAGGAGGACGGAGTGAGCAGCCTGTGCCAGAAGGCGCTGCATATCGTCACCGAGCTGTGCTTCGCGGGCCAGGTGGAGTGGGAGAAATGCTCAAGCATCTTCCCCACGGACAGGGGCAGCCAGGGCGGAAGTAGCACAGGTAATTGGGGGAGGGCTCCGCTCGCGACCTCCCAGTCGTCTGGGACCTGCGTCCTCTCGGCTCTAAGCTCCCGGGTCCTGAGCCTTCAGTGCGGCGCTGGCGCACCTTTGGGACGCCGCGCTTTCCTATCCTACCTCGCTCCTTCCTTCTGGTCAGCTCCTAGTGACTTCCAGCGTGGACTCTTCGGGTTTTGTCTCCTCGCCTCCATCTGCCCGGCTTCTTCCACTTCTCTGGTCCACTCCATACCCGCCGGCGCCGTCTCTCGCTCCCAGGCGCCTGCACCCCCTCTCTCTGAGCTTTCCCACGCCTCCGATCTCCCTCCCGGAGTGGAGGGGCGAGCGCGAGCGGCGTCCGACCATTAGCCGAGCGCTGCCCTCGGGGGCCATTCACCACCCGGACTCTGGTTGCCCTAGCTTGTCCTGCGGGTGGTGGGTCGCGGCTTGGGGAGGGGGCCAGGCGGAAGAATCCGGGCGTGGACGCAAAGAACCGCGTTGGAAATGGGGCTGCCTTGGCCCCCGAGAGCAGAAAGGATCCCTGTAGGGATAACCCGCGGCCGCAAGCTGTCTAGCATTTGACAGTGTGCAAAGCCCTTTAATACATATAACTTTATAGGGCTTCATGACGTTGGCCCAACAGCAGGGATTATGGATCCCATTTTTGACGCGACAGGTAAGGCTCAGTGCACATACAGATTTACGTGGAACAGAGGCAAAGGGTTATAAATCCTTTCTACACACGTGCTCATATACCCCCCAACACAGGCACCCTCTCTGCTCCTTCAAGAAACTTGGGGGGAAAAAACGGGGTGGGGTGGAGGAAACACATCGACCTTCAGAAATCTGGAGGTGGAAAGAAGTCTCAGGTGACAGATTTTTCTCAAAGGGGTGTGGGGAGCGTATCAGAGTCACTGTTTTGGTCATGCTTGGGGGAAAGGGTTTTTTACGACCTGCGCTATGTGCAGCCTGTTGTGCTGTTGACGCGGGCGAGATGGATTCCGGGAGTTGCTGGCCGCGTGGTTTTAAGAGTCCCTTGTGAGAGGGTCACTTGTTGCTTTGGGAGACGAACACTGGTTGGGGATTTTCGTCATCGGGCTGGAAGGTTATCATTCCTTCTGTAGGGTCTTGTTTCTTTCCCCGTACTTTCCCGTCATTTTAGTCACCTGACAGGGCTTCGTGGGTTGAGGGTAACCAAGGCAACAGGTAAGAGCTGGACCGTAGCTCAGTGTGGAACGTGAGGTGGAGAGCTCTGTGCTGGGGAGGAGGCAAAGAGGGCACAGTTAGTGATCCCCTCATCCATTACCACCAAAGACAAAGGGAGAGGGGATGGAGGTGGAGGAGAGATGTGGTTTAGTCTTTGCGTACCATTATTTAAGTGGAATATTTGCACTCTTAAAATTCTCTGATCTTGGCAATAGGAACCACGAGAGGCTTCTGTATGCCCTTGGCAGAACCTGAGGAGTTGTTGCTATTTGGGCCCTGGAGCGGAATGATACATAATTGCTTCTGTACATATTCTGGAAACGTAGACATTTTGTGAATTTTTATAAACACAACAGAGTCTTCCATTTGTTCATCAGGTGTTAAATTGCTAGGAATGTATGAAACTCAACTACTATTGGAAGGCACTGGGTGAACATTGTGTATATGCTTGTCTTGTGCATGGTAGCTAAGCATGAGATAAACACTCAAAATAGAGTGAACTTAAAATCCTGTGTGGTGAATGGATAAGTTGCTCTGAAATGTCTTTGATGATACACTTGCTAAAGATAAGACTAAGAGAAGGAGGTGAAGTGAAAGAAATGAAAGTATTTAAGTTTAAAGATCTGTACTTTGGTCATTTAACATTTGATACTGTGGATAAAACTACTGATTTCCACCACTACCCCTTGTGATCATACACCAAATAGTGGTTTCCTGGGTCTCAAATTGATTGATAATGAGGAAAATTTGAAGGTTGGAAAACAAACACTAGCTCTTAAATCTTTATAAATACACAATTATCAGCTTAAGGTAAAGCACAGTATATGAATTGTAGAAAGGGTTCTGAGCCCGTCCTAAGCACTACAAGAAGTAGTTGTAATCCTAATTCCTTTTGGACTTTCCCTTGGGAACAAAAAGTGGACAAAACATAGTCTAAAACAATTACATGGATATTTTTCTGCCCTTAGGGGAAAATATGTACTATTCAAATGGGGTATTCAATTTAATATATGAATATTTATTCAATGGCTGTCACTAGAAAAGACATCCTACTAGGTTGTGTATGAGATATAAAGATGCACAAGATTGCTTTACACTTTCCATTTGTAAATCTATGCAACAATTAGAAGTACAATACTTTAATCTGCAAATATACTCCCAATACCAATATATATCTATGAAACGGATCAAAGATTATTTACAAGTCTTTAATTATATTAATTAGCCACTCAGCTTCACTTTGTTCTTTAAAGTAAACTTTCTTATAACTTATGTACTTGTGTCCTTTATTAAAGATCCCTACGTAAACACACTTACAGTAGGCGAGCCTTCTACTCACCGTTTGTTTAAAGAGAAACACATTATTGGTAGGAGGACATGGACATCGAATGGTACAGTGGTTTTTTACTTTCAGCACTGCCCAGATGGTGTCAGTTATTCTAAGGTTGCAGTGACAATTGCAAGCTTCCAGATTGTGTATATTTTTAGATTCCTTCATATAAGTGTAGAGGCAGAGAAGTGCAGGTGTAGTCCTCCTTTAGTCTCCATGGGGGATTTGTTCTAGGAGCCCCCACAGATAACAAAATTTGTGATGCTCAAGTTCCTTATATAAAGTGATGTAGTATTTGCATGTAACCTACAGCACTTCCTCCCATATACTTTATATCATCTCTAGATTACTGTTAATACCTAAATCAATGTAAATGATTATGTAAATAGTTGTAAATACAATGTAAACAATGTAAATAGTAGGCTGTGTAACAAATTCAAGTTTTGGTTTTTTGAACTTCCTGGAATTTTTCTTTTTTTAAAAAATATTTTCAACCTGTGGTTGCTTGATCCCATGGATATGGAACATGGATACAGAGGGTTGACTGTAATCCTAAAGTTATTCTACCTTAAAGAAGTCATGAATCATATATATAAATAAGATATTCTCCTAATGTTTTTTTTAATGCCAGTAAGGAGCAGCTTCACCATTCTGTTTACCATTTACTACTACAGCAGTAACAGAAGCAGCAGCAGTGTTATTGCCTTGAGGATCAAGCAATTAAGTCGACAGATCCCATATTTTAGTAAACTTTACAAAAACTTAACTGCAGATGGCAACACTAGTTAATTTACTCTTTTGGAATAGTTTTTTTAGAGACATTATTGATGCCAACATTACTAGTAAACTGGAAAGTTCATCATGTGCTATTTTTTTAGAAAATCAGATTTTTGCAGTCTTTTTGCCACTGATTCTCCCTGTCCCCCTAAATAGATAGATCACCCACTAAATTCATTAATTTATTGATATAATAGAACTTAATGTTATAATGCTTAGGGAAAATACAAAACAATATATTGGCCTTAAATGTGATTTTTCATACATACTGTGATTGAATATACATAAGAGTTTTTGAACTTCATTTGAGTTCATTTCTGGTCAGTCTTTAATTGCTTCTCCATATCCAAATCCCTATGAGGTTTTAGGAAACTTTGTTGCTTGAAAAGCAGACCTCATAAATGCAGCTAATCAAACCCACTTAAGCTCATAGTCGCACCACAACTGTATAGACCTAACCATAATTTAAATATTTTAAATAAACATTTAATCCATTAATGTTATAAATTTTCACTTTTACTTTTAATTTAGTAGTAAAAATTCTAAAATAAACATTTAAACAAATTATTCTAAATTCATATGTGTGTTCTTCAATTTCTTAGATGTGGGAGCAAGTAGGTATTTATATGGCAAACACTTTCACTGAAGTTACTTGACTAATAAGAATGGTACTGGTACCATTAATTAAATGTTGTGCACAGTTGTTCAAGTTAATGTAAATGTAGAATTAACATACAATCACAGATTATAAATCATTTATAAATCATTTACTCAATTACGAATATATGTAAAGATTTCTCATTTGGAAACTCCATTCAGTTTTCTACCTCTGTGTGAATTCCCTGTCAACAAATTAGCCAATAAATTTGGCTAATTTAATACGATATTTGGTACTATACTTGATACCATATTTTATTGAATCTAAGATGCTATTGATTATAAGACACAACATTATTTTATATGATACCAAAAAAGGAAAAAGAAGGATGCAAATTAAATTATGCTTTCTTATCACATAGAATTTTTTATTTTATACTTATGGAAAAACTTCTAAAAGTTAGACATAAATTTTTAATATCATATATCACTCTTGTACAAATATAAAAAGGAAAGTATAAAAGACATATAGGTTAAAATAATTTAAAAATTAAAGTTTTGAGTCTGAATCTTCTGAATGGCTTTTTGATTGAGAATTGGTGATACCTTTGTTTATCCTCTCGTCATTGGACTCTTTGCCATCAAGAATGCTGTCAAGACTAGTAATGATGCACTTTTTTCCACGCAGGAATTCATAAGATATAAAATCTAGTGTTGTTGTGCTCTAAAGCTAGCTGTACAGTTATGTCGAATGTTGGCAATGTTGCCAAACCCATCTGACCCAACAAAAGTTTGGCTTATGAGGGTTACGGGTCTGTTTCGCTATTTTCTCCAGTATTTTCTTCCAAGCCAATTTAGACTCATTCTGCGACTTCTGATGCTGATGTATTTGCTTTAGCACATACACAGAGAAAACTATGACACACTTAATGGCTATTAGCAATTGTAACAAGCTTGTTATTCTTCATCCAGCTGTGTGGAACGTAGACATTAAGCTTGCCATCTTGGACTATAACGAGAAAGCAAAAACCTTTGAATAGAAAAGCAAAAATATGGAAGAAACCAGGATTCCAAACACCTGAAGCTGATGTATTTGCCCTGCTTTCTTATGCTGAGCCAATTAATTAAATGAGAGAGAAATAAACTTCTATCTTGTTTAAGTCAGTATTTTTTTGGTCCCTTATTATAGAAATCAGAATTATGCCCCATTATAATAATAACACCATATGAAGAGTATAAATAAGTTAACTTCACAGATAATTCCAAATTTTCATTTTAGAGGCAGCTTTCCTCAGCTTTCTCTGAATAAGAGTTGCTGGTTTGAGTTTTATTACCTCTTGTTCTCTGCAGAATGTTGTCATAAACATGGTCTGTCATCAGGCAAAAATGAGGACAACCAAAGAAACAAAAGACTTGGAATATACAAGAAATTATAATTTCTGATTAATTGAGAAATTACTTCTTTGTACATTTTGAGAAATTAAAAAACTAGAATTTTAAAATTTAAAAAAATGATGCAGAAAGACACAGATAAGATTATCAACTAAGGCAGTAGTAATTGGAATTGAGAGCATACAAATTGGCCTATGCTTTTCTGCATCGTAGCCATCTGCATGGTTAATAGGTAATTAGACCTAACAGTATTTACAATCCATAGTAATTAAGACCATGCAAATGTTAGACTTTAGCAAAGTTCTGTTTTACTAAAAGATTCTGAGGAATTAGCATTTTTTGGCTTATTCTATTTTCTGATGAGAGTGGTCTTTCCTGTTTTTTTCAGAGCAATGTCACTTTATTTTGAGATACTAAGACATGATAAAAGAGTAAGATCTTTATGGCTACAAATCAGTCAGAGATATAGAGTCAGCCAACCAGACAGATAGATAAGTAGATACATATCGGTGGAAGCAATAGTTATGCATATGTATGTAGTCAAATCAGAGTTTGAGCAATTTTAAACCTAATTATCTTTGAGTCTAATCTAATTTTTGAAATTTCATTTACTCTAATTTTACCAAGATCTAATTGGGTGAATGGCATATAATGGATTCTTTTTAATTATCCAGAGACATTAAAATTTTGAGCTAGAGAGATCCTACTCATCAAGCTTGCTCATTAAAATGGGCAATTTCAAAGTCTGTGTGAAGGCAAACCATTCATATTCATCACCCTGGCCTCAGAATGGTTGGCCCCTTTGCTCCAGTGATCTTCTCCTCCTCTCCACCTTACCTCATTTCTTTTATGATCATGCTCAAACACTAGTCATTATGTTAAACAGTACTATTTTAGAATTATAAATTTAAATATTCTGAGCCCCAACGAAGAGCTGCTATGCTTTTATCTTTCTCATTTGGAAACTCCATTCAGTTTTCTACCTCTGTGTGAATTCCCTGTCAACAAATATTGCATCATACTTACGATACATCATTTCATCATCGCAATCATTTTCTCCTTTGAGGTTTATCACATTCTCCTGGGAGGGTAGGGGGTGCTCATTCATGGATAAATTCATCTGCTTCTCTATTCCTACACCAAAGAAACAATATTTAGGAGGTTTTAAAACCAGGCAGACGAGTATCACTCTTAGTCTCCAATTTCAAAAGAACCCTCAATTCTGACCAGACATCCTTTGTTTTCCTATTCAATTTTCTCCTGTTCTCTAAAGTTCATATATCAGATTTTCCGCACTCTGTTTAAATATTCCAAATTATTCCCCAGTATCCCAAACTAACTGGCAGTTGACCCTAACTCTTACTTTGCAGAGAAAATTGTACTTAAAACAAGAATTCCCTTGTCTTCCTGCCTATACCTATAAACTTACCTGATTCCAGAACCATCCTCCTTTTCTTTTCTTTTTTTAACATCTCTATTGGAGTATAATCGCTTTACAATGGTGTGTTAGTTTCTGCTTTATAACAAAGTGAATCAGCTCTACATATACATATATCCCCATATCTCCTCCCTCTTGCGTCTCCCTCTCACATTTCTTATCGCACCCCTCTAGGTGGTCACAAAGCACCGAGCTGATCTCACTGTGCTATAGGGCTGCTTCTCACTAGCTATCTACTTTAGATTTGTTACTTTATATAAGTCCATGCCACCCGCTCACTTCATCACAGCTTACCCTTCCCCATCCCCGTATTCTCAAATCGATTCTCTACCTCTGCATCTTTATTCCTGTCCTGACCCTAGGTTCTTCAGAACCCCTTTTTTTTTTTTTTTAGATTCCATATTTATGTGTTAACATACAGTATTTATTTTTGTCTTTCTGACTTACTTCATTCTGTATGACAGTCTCTGGGTTCATCCACCTCACTACAAATAACTCAATTTCGTTTCTTTTTATGGCTGAGTAAAATTCCATTGTATATATGTGCCACATCCACTTTATCGATTCATCTGTCGATGGACACTTAGGTTGCTTCCATGTCCTGGCTATTGTAAATAGAGCTGCAATGAACATTGTGGTACATGACTCTTTTTGAATTATGTTTTTTTCAGGGTATATGCCCAGTAGTGGGACTGCTGGGTCATGTGGTAGTTCTATTTTTAGATTTTTAAGGAACCTCCATACTGTTCTCCATAGTGGCTGTATCAAATTACATTCCCACCAACAGTGCACTTTTCTCCACACCCTCTCCAGCATTTACTGTCTGTAGATTTTTTGATGATGGCCTTACTGACTGGTGTGAGGTGATACCTCATTGTAGTTTTGATTTGCATTTCTCTAATGATTAATGATGTTGAGCATTCTTTTATATGTTTGTTGGCAATCTGTATATCTTCTTTAGAGAAATGTCTGTTTAGGTCTTCTGCACATTTTTGGGTTGGGTTGTTTGTGTTTTTGATATTGAGCTGCATGAGCGGCTTATACATTTTGTAGATTCATCCTTTGTCAGTTGCTTCATTTGCAAATATTTTCTCCCATTCTGAGGGTTGTCTTTTCATCTTGTTTATGGTTTCCTTTGCTGTGCAGAAGCTTTTAAGTTTCATTAGGTCCCATTTGTTTATTTTTGTTTTTATTTCCATTTCTCTAGGAGGTGGGTCAAAAATGATCTTTCTGTGATTTATGTCATAGAGTGTTCTGCCTATGTTTCTGCTAAGACTTTCTGGCCTTACATTTAGGATTTTAATCCATTTAGAGTTTATTTTTGTGTATGGTGTTAGGGAGTGTTCTAATTTCATTCTTTAAATGTAGCTGCCCAGTTTTTCCAGCACCACTTATTGAAGAGACTGTCTTTTCTCCATTGTATATTCTTGCCTCCTTTATCAAAGATAAGGTGACCATATGTGCGTAGGTTTATCTCTGGGCTTTCTATCCTGTTCCATTGATCTATATTTCTGTTTTTGTGCCAGTACCATACTGTCTTGATTACTGTAGCATTGTAGTATAGTCTGAAGTCTGAGAGCCTGATTGCTCCAGCTCCATTCTTCTTTCTCAAGATTGCTTTGGCTATGTGGGGTCTTTTGTGTTTCCATACAAATTGTGAAATTTTTTGTTCCACTTCTGTGAAAAATGCCATTTGTAGTTTGATAGGGATTGCATTGAATCTGTAGATTGCTTTGGGTAGTATAGTCATTTTCACAATTTTGATTCTTCCAAGAACATGGTATATCTCTCCATCTGTTTGTATCATCTTTAATTTCTTTCAGCAGTGTCTTATAGTTTTCTGCATACAGGTCTTTTGTCTCCTTAGGTAGGTTTATTCCTAGGTATTTTGTTCTTTCTGTTGAAATGATAAATGGGAGTGTTTCCATAATTTCTCTTTCAGATTTTTCATTATTAGTGTATAGGAATGCAGGAGATTTCCTTGCATTAATTTTGTATCCTGCTACTTTACCAAATTCATTGATTAGCTCTAATAGTTTTCTGGTGACATCTTTCGAATACTTTATGTATAGTATCATGTCACCTGCACACAGTGAGAACTTTACCTCTTCTTTTCCGATTTGGATTCCTTTTCTTTCTTTTTCTTCTCTGATTGCTATAGCTAAAACTTCCAAAACTATGTTGAATAATAGTGGTGAGGGTGGACAACCTTGTCTTGTTCCTGATCTTAGAGGAAATGGTTTCAGTTTTTCACCATTGAGAACGATGTTGGCTTTGGGTTTGTCATATATGGCCTTTATTATGTTGAGGTAAGTTCCCTCTATGCCTACTTTCTGGAGGGTTTTTTTTATCATAAATGGGGTTAAATTTTGTCTAAACCTTTTTCTGCGTCTATTGAGATGATCATATGATTTTTCTCCTTCAACTTGTTAATATGGTTTATCACATTGATTGATTTGCACATATTGAAGAATCCTTGCATTCCTGGGATAAATCCCAATTGATCATGGTGTATGATCCTTTTAATGTGCTGTTGGATTCTGATTGCTAGTATTTTGTTGAGGAGTTTTGCATCTATGTTCATCAGTGATATTGTTGTGTAGTTTTCTTTTTCTGTGATATCTTTGTCTGGTTTTGGTATCAGTGTGGTCGTGGCCTTGTAGAATGAGTTTGGGAGTGTTCCTCCCTCTGTTATATTTTGGAAGAGTTTGAGAAGGACAGGTGTTAGCTCTTCTCTAAATGTTTGATAGAATTCACCTGTGAAGTCATCTGGTCTTGGGCTTTTGTTTGTTGGAAGATTTTTAATCACAGTCTCAATTTCAGTGCTTCTGATTGGTCTGTTTATATTTTCTATTTCTTCCTGGTTCAGTCTTGGAAGGTTGTGCTTTTTGAAGAATTTGTCCATTTCTTCCAGGTTGTCCATTTCATTAGCATATAGTTGCTTTTTGTAATCTCTCATGATTCTTTGTATTTCTGTAGTGTCCGTTGCTACCTCTCCTTTTTCATTTCTAATTCTATTGCTTTGAGTCTTCTCCCTTTTTTTCTTGATGAGTCTGGCTAATGGTTTGTCAGTTTTGTTTATCTTGTCACAGAACCAGCTTTTAGTTTTATTCATCTTTGCTCTTGTTTCCTTCATTTCTTTTTCATTTATTTCTGATCTAATCTTTATGATTTCTTTCCTTCTGCTAATTTTGGGGTTTTTTTGTTCTTCTTTCTCTAATTGCTTTAGGTGTAAGGTTAGGTTGTTTGTTTGAGATGTTTCTTGTTTCTTGAGGTAGGATTGTATTGCTATAAACTTCCCTCTTAGAACTGCTTTTGCTGAATTCCATAGGTTTTTTGTCATTTTGTTTTCATAGTCATTTGTTTCTAGGTTTTTTGATTTCCTCTTTGATTTCCTCAGTGATCTCTTGGTTATTAAGTAGTGTATTGTTTAGCCTACATGTGTTTGTATTTTTTCCATTTTTTTTCCTGTAATTGATATCTAGTCTCATAGCATTGTGGTCGTAAAAGATACTTGATACAATTTCAGTTTTCTTAAATTCACCAAGACTTGATTTGTGACCCAAGATATGATCTATCCTGGAGAATGTTCCATGAGCACTTGAGAAGAAATTGTATTCTGTTGTTTTTGGATGGAATATCCTATAAATATCAATTAGATTGGCCTTGTTTAATGTATCCTTTAAAGTTTGTGCTTCCTTATTTATTTTCATTTTAGTTGATCTGTCCATTGGTGAAAGTGGGGTGATAAAGTCCCCTACTATGATTGTGTTACTGTCAATTTCCCATTTTATGCCTCTTAGCATTTGTCTTATGTATTGAAGTGCTCCTATGTTGGTTGCATAAATATTTACCATTGTTATATCTTCTTCTTGGATTGATCCCTTGATCATTAGGTAGTGTCCTTCTTTGTCTCTTGTAGTAGTCTTTATTTTAGAGTCTATTTTTTCTGATATGAATATTGCTACTCCAGCTTTCTTTTGATTTCCATTTGCGTGGAATATCTTTTTCCATCCCCTCACTTTCAGTCTGTATGTATCCCTAGGTCTGAAGTTGGTCTCCTACAGACAGCATATATATGGGTCTTGTTTTTGTATCCATTCAGCCAGACTATGTCTATTGGTGGGAGCATTTAATCCACTTACATTTAATGTAGTTACCGATATGTATGTTCCTATTACCATTTTCATAATTGTTTTGGGTTTGTTATTGTAGATCTTTTCCTTCTCTTGTGTTTCCTGCCTAGAGAAGTTCCTTTAGCATTTGCTGTAAAGCTGGTATGGTCATGCAGAATTCTATTAGCTCTTGCTTTTCTCTAAGTTTTTTAATTTGTCCGTCGAATCTGAATGAGATCCTTGCTGGGTAGAGTAATCTTGGTTGTAATTTCTTCCCTTTCATCACTTTAAATATGTCTTGCCACTCCCTTCTGGCCTGCAGAGTTTCTGCTGAAAAATCAGCCATTAACCTTATGGGGATACCCTTGTATGTTATTTGTTGTATTTCCCTTGCTGCTTTTAATATTTTTTCTTTGTATTTAATTTTTGATAGTTTGATTAATATGTGTCTTGACATATTTCTTCTTGCATTTATCATGTATGGGACTCTCTGTGCTTCCTGCACTTGATTGACTATTTCCTTTCCCATATTAGGGAAGCTTTCAACTATAATCTCTTTAAATATTTTCTCAGTCCCTTTCTTTTTCTATTCTTCTTCTGGGACCCCTATAATTGGAATGTTGGTGCATTTAGTGTTGTCCCAGAGGTCTCTGAGGCTCTCTCCAATTCTTTTCATTCTGGTTTTCTTTATTCTGCTCTGCAGTAATTATTCCCACTATTTTATCTTCCAGGTCACTTATCCATTCTTCTGCCTCAGTTATTCTGCTATTGTTTCCTTCTAGAGAATTTTAAATTTCATTTATTGTGTTGTTCATCATTGTTTGTTTGCTCTTTAGTTCTTCTAGGTCCTTGTTAAACATTTCTTGTATTTTCTTCATTCCATTTCCAAGATTTTGGATACTCTTTATTAATTACTCTCAATACTTTTTCAGGTAGACTGCCCATTTCCTCGTCATTTGTTTGGTCTGGTGGGTTTTTACCTTGCTCATTTTCTGCTGTGTGTTTCTCTGTCTTCTCATGTGCTTACCTTACTGTGTTTGGGGTCCCCTTATTGCAGCTTGCAGGTTTGTAGTTCTTGTTGTTTTTGGTGTCTGCCCCTAGTGGCTAAGGTTTTTTCAGTGGGTTGTGTAGGCTTCCTGGGGAAGGGGACTAGTGCCTGTGTTCTCGTGGATGAGGCTGTGTCTTATGTTTCTGATAGGCAGGACCATGTCTGTTGGTGTGTTTTGGTGTGTCTGTGACCTTATTATGATTTTAGGCAACCTCTCTGCTAATGGGTGGTTTTGTGTTCCTGTCTTGCTAGTTGTTTGTCGTAGGATGTCTAGCACTGTAGCTTTCTGGTTGTTGAATGGAGCCTTAGCATTGAGATGGCTATCTCTGGGAGAGCTTTCACCATTTGATATTATGTGGATCTGGGAGGTCTCTGGTGGACCAATGTCTTGAACTCAGCTGTCCCACCTCAGAGGCACAGGCCTGACACCCTGCCAGAGCACCAAGACTCTGTCAGCTATGTGGCTCAGAAGAAAAGGGGGAAAGAAAGGAGGGAGGGAGGGAGGGAGGGAAGGGAAGGGAAGGGAAGGGAAGGGAAGGGAAGGGAAGGGAAAAGAAGGGAAGGGAAGGGAAGGGAAGGGAAAGGAAGGAAGGGAGGAAGAAAGGGAGGAGAAAAGGGAGAAATAAAGGGAGAAAGAAAGAAGAGAGAAACCAAACCAAAAACAAATCCACCAATGATAACAAGCACTAAAAAGAATAGTAAAAACAAAATAAAGAAAAAAGAAAAAACTGACAGACAGAACCCTAGGACAAATGGTAAAAGCAAAGCTATACAGACAAAATCACACAAAGAAGAATACACATACACACTTACAGAGAAAAAAAATTTTAAATATATGTATCTATATTTTAAAAAAATAAATAAATTTTAAAAAGGAAGAGAGCAACCAAATCACTAAACAAATCTACCAATGATAATAAACTCTAAATACTAAACTAAGATAAACATAAAACTGGGAACCAGTCAGTCACGTACAGCAAACCTCAAGTCTACAGTTGCTTCCAAAGTCTACCGCCTCAATTTTGGGATGGTTCATTGTCTATTCAGGTATTCCACAGATGCAAGGTACATCAAGTTGATTGTGGAGATTTAATCCGCTGCTCCTGAGGCTGCTGGGAGAAATTTCCCTTTGTCTTCTTTGTTTGTACAGCTCCTGGGGTTCAGCTTTGTACTGGCCCTGCCTCTGTGTATAGGTCAACTGAGGGCATCTGTTCCCGCCCAGACAGGACAGGGTTAAAGGAGCAGCTGATTAGGGAGCTCTGGCTCACTCAGGCTGGGGGGAAGGAGGGGTACAGTATGCGGGGCAGTCCTGTGGTGACAGAGGCCAGTGTGATATTGCAACAACCTGAGGTGCACTATGTGTTCTCCCGGGGAAGTTGTCCCTGGATCATGGGACCCTGGCAGTGGTGGGCTGCACAGGCTCCCAGGACGGGAGGTGCAATAGTGACCTGTGCTTGCACACAGGCTTCTTGGTGGCTGCTGCAGCAGCCTTAGATCTTCATGCCCATCTCTGGGGTCTGCGCTGATAGCCGCAGCTCGTGCCCTTCTCTGGAGCTCATTTAGGTGGCGCTCTGAGTCCCCTGTCCTCACGCACCCTGAAACAATGGTCTCTTGCCTCTTGGTCAGGTGCAGACTGTTTCCCAGACTCCCTCCTGGCTAGCTGTGGTGCATTAGCCCCCTTCAGGCTGTGTTCACACAGGCAACCCCAGTCCTCTCCCTGGGATCTGACCTCCAAAGCTGGAACCTCATCTCCCAGCCCCCACCCATCCCAGCAAGTGAGCAGAGAAGCCTCTCTGGCTGGTGAGTACTGGTTGGCAGTGATCCTCTGTGTGGTGATCTCTCTGCTTTGCCCTCTGCACCCCTGTTTCTGTGCTCTCCTCAGTGGCTCCAAAGTTCCCCCCACCAACCACCCCGTCTCCGCCAGTGAAGGGCCCTCCTAGTGTGTGGAAACTTTTCCTCCTTCTCGGCTCCCTCCCCAAGGTGCAGGTCTCATCCCTATTCTTTTGTCTCTGTTTTTTCTTTTTTCTTTTGCCCTACCCAGGTACGCGGGGAGTTTCTTGCCTTTTGGGAAGTCTGAGGTCTTCTGCCAGCATGCAGTAGGTGTTCTGTAGGAGTTGTTCCACATATAGATGTATTTCTGATGTATTTGTGGAGAGGAAGGTGATCTCCATGTCTTATTCCTCTGCCATCTTGAAGGTCTCCTGCCCATCCTTGTTTTCTTACAAAGGAAGACATGATCCAATCTTTTCACCTTTGCTTCAGACTCCACCCATGGTCACCTTTTATGAGACTTTACTATTAATTATTCATTCTGCTTAATTTTCTATCTCTTCTTGTCTACTGATTCCTTCCCATAAATTTTAAAATATGCTAAAATATTGCACATCCAAACATCATCAATTCCATGTGCTACTGTTTCCCTCTTCCCTAAATACAATGTCCTGAAGGAACTATCTACACTCACAGAATTCACATCCTCATTCCCATTCATTCATTAAACCACATTCATCTGTTTAAGTCTCTGCTTCAGTAGTCTCCTTGAATGCACTAAAGACCTACTTGTTAAAGTTAATGGATACTTACCAACCTTTGTTTTAATTGAACTTACTTTAACTTTTTATGCTGTTTACCACTTCTTAAAATATTCTCTAAACTTCTGTGAAAGCATATTGGCCTCATTTTTTTTCATACTTCTACTCTTTCCCAGTCTTCTATGCAGGCTCTTTGTTCTTTAAAGTTATCTTTCTTTTATTATCGGTGTCGTCAGGGATCTGTTAAGGGGCTTTTATCTTCTCTTTCATGGATTCAGATTCTACTATTTAAGAAAGTTCTTCAATTTTATCTTGAGTTGCAGTGACCAACAGCTTACTCAAAACTTCTATTTGCATGTTGGGTATGTACTCCAAACCCAGCACAGCCGAAGCTGAAGTCATTGTCTTCCTCACTTCAACAACCTGTTTGTCTCCCAGTGAATCACATTCTTGTCCTTCAATCTTCACACTCTTTCACTAGAGCCTTGATTTCCCAATGTGCTCTGTTTCCCATTTCAGCAACCCTTGTTCAGAACCACTATAATCTCTCATGTGGATGACTACTATAATCTGTTAACTATTTTTTCATCTTCTAGCTGGCCTCCACTCTTATCTTCTCCCTAGCCAGCAGGTTATTTCTGATATACATATTCAACCATTTCATACCTTGACTTAAAAATGTTCCTGGGACTACTTATTTGAATTTGAACTAAGTCCAAACTCATAACATCCTTCATGTCATAGCTAAATACTGAATCATAAAAACTCATTTTAAACATTTTGATGACTTTATAAATTCTCACAGATCCTCCCTTAATCTTTTGAAGAGTCAGATTCTTTTTTTATCTTGTTAAACAAATTTTGTTGAAAAAAAAATCATAAAGACCTAAGAATTAAACTATTGGTTTTGTTTTTAAATACTTTTAATAATTAGTCATAATTTCAATAATAAGCAACGTAAAAAGTGTGTAATACAATAAGCTTCTTTTTATAATTTTAGTTTTATTTTTCTCAATAAAATTCTAACTGATGCAACTTCTTTCACTTCTTGCTGTTGTGGGGAAATCTCTTCCCCCCTTGCTTTACATTTCTGGATGGAAGGAGCTACAAGATAGGATAATCATGGAATCTTGGCCTACCCCATCCCTAAGAAATGACTTACATGTTTCCCCCTTTTCTTTGAGTTATAACCTTGATATCCTCAGGAAACAAATATTCTCTACTCCTTTGTGTAGTAAATTTTATAGGGTCAAGTACCCATGGGGAACACATGTGGTTGTCCAGCCAGGACTGTGACTGTATGGGCTAGTCTAGTTAATTCAAGGTGATATATTAGCAAATCCACTTTCTAATGGACCTAAGCTGATATTCACTTTTTTTTTTTTAATTGCTACCTGCTTGAACTGTTTCTCTGAGCACAACTGAGTAGGAAAATAGAATGTTATTTATTAACTTCCTGAAACATTAATATTTACTTAGAAATTTTGGTCTCCATTATAAGCAAATTCACTCCTTTCAGTACTAAATAGCATTAGAAGATGTGTTTTTTTCACACAGTACTAAATAGCATTAGAAGTACTAAATGCATTCAGTACTAAATAGCATTAGAAGATGTGTTTCTCTTCTAACTAATCTGTGAATCACCATTCAATCCATACTCAATCCATACCTATGCCTCTTTTCCCCTAGGTACTCTTGTTTAAAGAAAAAAAATAGTTGACAATAGTAGCAACCTATTGTTGCACTTATGCAAATTATGATGCTAAATAATTTACATACATTTCCTTATATAAAACTCACAACATTTCTATGAAATAAATATAAATTCCCCCATTTTACTGAGACTCTTAAAGTCTAAACAATTTGTCCAAAGTCACACAGTGGTGGAGTTGACATTTTAACCCAGGTCTAAATGGTTTCACAGTATATTATACTATTTTCCTAGTATAAGAATTTCTACATATTCCCTGCATATCACTCAACTTTTAGCCATCTTGAAGTTCACAGACATTTGAGTGTCTTTTCAGATAATTCCCCAAATGTGTATTCAGTAACTCCATAAATATTTTTTGACCTTGTGATATATACTAGACACTAAAAATAAAAAGGTAAATAAAAGGAGTAAGTGTATTAGTAGGATGGGAGCATTTGGAGAAGCAAAATAAATAGATATCCACAATTCCTTGTCCACAATTATGAAACCTCCAAACCTCTGAAACCTGAAAATTATTTTGCAACTTGTCCAATTTGGGGACTTCCCTGGTGGCGTGGTGGTTAAGAATCTGCCTGCGAATGCAGGGGACACAGGTTCGATCCCTGGTCAGGGAAGATCCCACATGCCACAGACCAACTAAGCCCGTGCATCACAACTACTGAGCCTGCACTCTAGAGCTCACAAGCCACAATTACTGAAGCTTGCGCACCCCAGAGCCCGTGCACCACAACAACTGAGCCCACGTGCTGCAACTACTGAAGTCCACGGGCCTAGAGCCCAAGCTCTGCAACAAGAGAAGCCACCGCAATGAGAAGCCCGCACACTGCCGCGAAGAGTAGCCCCCCCTCACCGCAACTAGAAAAAGGCTGTGTGCAGCAAGGAAGACCCAAAGCAGCCAAAAATAAATAAAATTTTTAAAAAATTGTCCAATTTGGCACCAACACCTTACCTAAGTTGGCATTAAGTTGCTTACAGTCTTCAGTGATCCCACTCAGTGTGACTGATCCATACATTTCATTACATATATATTAATGTGTTTGGTTACTAGATGTTATCCCAGATAATGTATACCATACTACCTTTCCAATATCCAAAAGAAAATAATTTTTGAAACCATCATGTCCTAAGTGTTTGGGATAAAAGATTATAGGCCAATAAATTATTATTAGTGCTATGGTAGTGGGTGTGCTTTAAAGGCCCTTAGGGACAGAGGAGGCAGAGAGAGCTTCAGGGAAGAGGTACTACTGGATCTAATTTTTGAAGCATGAATACAAATTTGCCAGGCACCCAGACAGGAGGAAAAAACGCCCTGGAACTATTTGAAACAGTCCGAACAAAAATCGTGAGAGAGTAACTTGTGGTCAGGAGAAGGAGAATAGGTAGGAGAGTGGCAGAAGAATGAAGTTGGGTCAATAGCCAGGGGTCAAATCACAAAGACACTGTGGAATGCCATGCAAAGTTTAGATTTGACCAGATTGGGTAATTTGGAAGGATGTTAGGCTAAAAGAAGTAAGATGACCATTTACTAAGTTTCCAGAATATGACTTGATTCCCGCTGCTCTGGTACAGTTGATAGTACAGCCTTTCACTTTCAAAAGTGACTTGGTTTGGATGAAGTATTTTATGAACCACATTAGTGAGAAGGGAGAGGTGATATTGTGCATATATATTTAGTCTTCTTCCACAGTTCCTGGCACACAGCTCCCAAAACCCTTAGAATTTCCTTAGTGATGAGAGCCATGTCTTGTTAGGTTAATGAGGTGATTTTTGGACCCCACCTAAGGATGAGGGCTGTTTTCCAGAAGAATCAACCATGTGACTAGAGGGTTGGAACTTTCAGGACCACCCCTGCTGACCTCCTGAGAAGGGAAAGGGGCTGGAGGTTGAATCAGTCACCAGTGGCCAATTATTTACTTAATCATGCCAATGTAATGAAGCCTCTATAAAAACCAAGAAGGATGGGGTTTGAGAGCTTCTGGGTTGTACATGCAGAAATTTGAGAATATTGTGCTCTGAGCTTCCATGCCCTTTCCCCATACTTTGCCCTATGATCTCTTCCGTCTGGCTATTTCTGAGTTATATCCTTTTATAATAAACTGGTAATCCTTTTATAATATATCCTTATATATTTTTATAGTAAACTGGTAAAGAAATTAGTTTCCTGAGTTCTGTAAGCTGCTCTGGCAAATTGATCAAACCCAAGGAGGGGTCGTGGGAACCTCCAATTTTTTGCCGGTTGGTCAGAAAACTACAGATAACAACTTGGATTTGCTACTGGCATCGGAAGGGAGGGGGGCAGTTATGCAGGACTGAACCCTTAACCTGTGGAATCTAATGCTACCTCTGGTAGGCAGGTGTCAGAATTGAGTTGAACTGTAAGAACACCCAGTTGGTATCCAGAGAATTGTTAGTGGTGTGGGAATTCCGCCGCCCCCCACACACAAGTTGAAATTGGGTCAAAGAACCTAAAAACAGGGGGCATTTTCAGTTATAGACTGAAAACTGTTTCTGTCCTTTCCTCTATCCCACATTGTCCTGCAGTTTCCTTATATCTTGGCTTTGGCTCCAACTGAGTAGAAGTTAGCCACTGAAGAAGTTAACTGAGTTAAAATATCCAGAAAAATATAATGTAAGTGGAGCTGAAAATACAAGAAGGTTATGAAGCCATCATTGGCTTCCTCCATTTTAAAACTGTAGTTAATAATCAGGAAGCACATTCATTTTATAATTTTTCTCTTTCCTTCAAGGTATGGTGCTAATGGATAATTTTAAAATGTAAAAATAAACTACAAAATATAAAATATGATCACACATTCCTCACCAATGGAATATAAATGGAAAATATATTCAATGTAGCTTTAGCTAGCAATTGAAAAATAAAGGAAAATATTAGTGTCTATGTATCATAGCATGTCAAAATTAATTTTTATTCTTATAATTAAGTAGCAATAAAAACTTGGAATTATTTCAATTTCTTAATGGATTTCCATCAGCTACAAATTGAGAGTTTAACCAGAACCACTTTATCTCACTAATCAGAGAAATAAACAACCTATCATTTCCCCATCAGGTCAGTGAAAATTAAAATACAACAATATTTCTCTGAAATTGTAGGAACTAGTAAACTTATATGATGTTTTTTGTTAGTCAGTCTGGGGTTCTTTTTGGAAATACCTAGTAAAGCTAAATAATGTGCATAACATGTGACCCTGTGGTTCTATTTCTAGATATTTACTTTAGATAAATATTCACAAATATGCACAGGGACAAGAGTACAAGGATGCTCATTGTAACTATGTTGTAATAGCAAACAGTGGGCATAATCCAAATATCCATCATGATGAAGTATTATGGAATGCTGTGACATGAAGTTAGACCTCAAGTATTGTTGAATAAAAAAAAAGCAAACTGAATAAAGAAATATGCAGTAGCCATTTATATTAAAAAATTGTATTAAATAATTCTATATTTTATAGTTACTTAAGAGATATTTGTTTTTATTAGTGCTTGGGCTGGACAGACACACACCAAACTGGGGTTAGTGGTTGCTTTGTAGGAGGGGTGGGACCTCCTGGATTTACAATGGTGGTTAAAGGAAATTGGATTTATTCTTTAGTTTTCTAGGGCTGCCGTAATCAAGTACTACAGACTGGGTGGCTTAAACAACAGAACCTTATTCCTCAGAGTTTTGGAAGCTAGAAGTCTGAGATAAAGGTGTCAGGAGGGTTGATTTTTTTCTGAGTCCTCTTCTCTTTGTCTTGTCGATGGCTGCCTTCTCCCTGGGTCTTCACATGGTCTTCCTTCTGTGACTGTCTTTGTCTTCATCTGCTCTTCTTATAAGGACATCAATTATATTGGGTTAGGGCTCATCCATATGACCTAATTTTGCCTTAATTACTAATTTAAAAGCCTCTATCTCCAAATACACACTCTGAGGTACTGGGGTTTAGGACTTTAACTTATGAATTTGGAGGGGATGGAGGGACAGACACAATTAAGCGTATAACATATTTCTAACATCTTTATTTAAAACAAAGAAACAAAAGAAATTGGTTTCATATTTGGCACTGATGCTAAACAAAGTTGTAAAAGAAAAGTATAAGGTTATATAAATCTAGAAAAATTTCCCCTCATGGGAAATCTATTTGGTCTTCCAAACTTTAAGAGTGCTGTAACACCAGGTTGCTAACATTGGTTATTTTAGGAAGGTGAAAATGGAAGTGGGTAGGGGGATATTCTTAACATTTTTTAACGCTTTTACTTTTTAAAACAATTGCAGATGTGCAGAAAAATTTGGGAAAATACTACAGAGTTCCCATATTTCCCACACCCAGTTTCTCCTATTATTAACATTTTACATCAGTATGGTACATTTGTTACAGTTGATGAACTAATATTGATACACTGTTAACTAAAGTCCATACTTTATTCAGACTTCCTTAGTTTTTACCTAATGTCCCTTTTTTTTTTTTTTTTTTTTTTTTAACTCCAGGATTCCATCTAGGATACCACATTGCATTTAGTTGTCTCCTTAGTCTCTGGGTTATGACAGTTTCTCAGACTTCCTTTTTTTTGGACAACATTGGCGTTTTTTTTGTAGAATGTCCCTCTACTGGAATTTGTCTTCTGTTTTTCTCATGATTAGATTCAGGTTGTTGGTTTGGGGAGGAAGACCGCAAAGATAAAGTGCCATATTCATCACATCCTATCAAGGGTATTAACATGATTTGTCACTGTTGATGGTTCCCTTTGATCACCTGGGTGAGGTTAGTATTTTTCAGATTTCTTCTGTGTAAAGTTACATCATTTTTGCCCCTTTCCACACAAGTACTCTTTAGGAGAAAGTCACTTTGTGCATCCCACAGTTAAGGAGTGGAGAGCTATGCTCCACTTCCTTGAGGGCAGAATATCCACATAAATGTTTTGGCATGCTTTTGTATGAGAGATTTGTTTCTTCTCTGCCATTTGTTTATTTATACAATCATTAACTTTTTTTTTTACTATATCCCTTTTAATTATTTTACATAGTAAGCATATATTAATTTTGTAATTATTTTAATTTTAAAAAATTAATTAATTTACTTATTTTTGGCTGCATTGGGGTCTTCATTATTGTGCATGGGCTTTCTCTAGTTGCAGGGAGAGTGGGCTACTCTTCATTGCAGTGCATGGGCTTCTCATTGTGGTGGCTTCTCTTCTTGCAGAGCATGGGCTCTAGTAGCAAGAGCTTCAGTAGTTGTGGCACTCAGGCTCAGCAGTTGTGGCTCATGGGCTGTAGATACAGTCTCAGTAGTTGTAGCACACAAGCTTAGTTGCTCCGTGGCATGTGGGATCTTCCCAGACAAGGGCTTGAACCTGTGTCCCCTGCATTGACAGGCAGATTCTTAACCACTGCACCACCAGGGAAGTCCTTGTAATTATTTTTAAATAAGAATATTTTAAAGATACTTAGATAAGAAATCATCAACCAATTTTGGACTTTAGAAATTAGGAGCAGGAAAGCTTATTAGAAAGGACCTATGGAGTTTGAAACTACAAATAATTGTGTACCCATTCTCTATTAGTAATGTGTTATTCTCATTTACACCACAGAAAGCAGTTTATACAAATATTTAACATTACCTGCTTAGAGAGTAAAAAGGTTGCATCTTTAGATCCAACATGAAGCAAACAGAAGCCTTTCTAGTTGTATACAGTTTCAGAGCATCTTAAGCTTCATGACTTCAAGGCAGGTTGCATGTAGTTAACCTTCATTTTGCAAACTCTTGGAACGTTTGTACTATACTTGGAAATGATATGCACATATCATGCTTTTCTTGTATACAATTGGAAACTTTCTGGGAAATAAATTTTTGTCTCCTTTGAGAATTTCCAAACATAATTATTAATATTTCCTCCCTACAAAGATACTTAAAAGTAAATTTTTGAAACTCTAAATCAGCAAACTATTAATAATAACCATAATATCAAATTATCCCACTGTTGCTGCCCTATTACATATGCTGTCAATGACTTAATATTTCTTTACATTGTAATTTTTTCCAGATATTTCAGTCAGCCTGTTAGCAGTTGTTGTCAGCTTTTGTGGCCTGGCCTTGTTGGTTGTTTCACTTTTTGTCTTCTGGAAGTTGTGCTGGCCTTGCTGGAAGAGCAAACCTGTGACTTCCAATGTCAGTACCCTTCCACAGAGCATGTCAAGTGCTCCCACTGAAGTTTTTGAGACTGAAGAGAAAAAAGAGGTTAAAGAAAATGGAGAACCAGCACTAAAACCTATTGAACCTGCAATAAAAATCAGCCACACTTCCCCTGATATCACAGCAGAAGTCCAAACTGCTTTAACAGAACATTTAATTAAACACGCACGTGTGCAAAGACAAACTACTGAGCCTACATCTTCATCCCGGTAAGGAAAGATCAAATATATAAAACTATTGTGTGTGTGTGTGTGTGTGTGTGTGTGTGTGTGTGTGTGTGTGTTGTATGTGATTTTCTAAGAGAAAAACTGAGGTGGGAAAGGAGAAAAGAAAAGACAAACAGGAGAATGAGAAAGACACAGGAAACAGATAATAGAATAAGGAGGGAATTGGCAGGACAGAATAAATAGGGATGAAGAGAGAGAAATTAAGGACAAAGATGCCAAACAGAGAGCAGTACCATGAAAGGGGCTTACTGGAATTTGAGCTCTCATTAAAATCATCTAATTGATGATTTTAAAATGATTTTAAAATCATTTTTTTTTTGCGGTACACGGGCCTCTCACTGCTGTGGCCTCTCGCGTTGCGGAGTACAGGCTCCGGACGCGCAAGCTCAGCGGCCATGGCTCACGGGCCCAGCCGCTCCGTGGCACGTGGGATCCTCCCAGACCGGGGGCACGAACCCGTGTCCCCTGCATCGGCAGGCGGACTCTCAACCACTGTGCCACAAGGGAAGCCCGAGATTATTATTTATTGACTTTTTCCTTTGAAATATCATTGTTTGATCATTGCTATTTGCAGTCTTTCAATTTAGTTTAAAACAACCAATAAATATCAAGAAAACAGCCATTTGCAATGCGTTTCATGAAATCATCCACAAGTTCACAGTCAAAACTGAGTAACAGAGACTAATGTTTCGTCTACAGTTGTTTAGCACCTACCCCATAAACTGCTGGAAAATTTCATTGCTTATTTGAACTCACATAGACCAAACTCTTATACTGGTGAGAGTATGGTAAGTTCCACAAGAGCTTTGGTGAGTATCGAGCATAGCAAGGCGTGTACATGAAAGGAAGGAAGAGGGAGATCTCCTTAAGGAGATACATTTTAAGGAAGTGCATTTTAACTCATCCTGGAAAAATCAGCAGAAGTTTGCTTGAAGGAAAATAATTTGCTGTGGTGTGTATTGAATTGTGTTAACTGTAAAGGGAAAAAGATTCTTGTGAAAAAACATTTTTTCTACTAAGCATGGTCTTCAATCTTTAACATGAAAAACATGTTAGTAGCAGTGTTTCTCTGATTCCCAGAAGTAGCAACTAGTTTTACACTAGGACAGGGTAAAAATCAATAGCAATGGGGGTGAGTGCTGTTATCTGCTAACTGATTGACTTCCTAATCTTACCTTCCTACTTCTCTAAATCAAAGATGCATCCAATCTTTCTGACATGACATACTTTTTGTGGGTTTGGAAATCTATCAAGTTGAAAAACTTCATGGGTCATGCTTGCTACTAGGATTGAAAGAATATTCAATATATCTTTTATAAAATAAAAAAGGATTGTATCTATAAATAACTTGTCTTCTTTCTGAAATAAATTCCAGAGGGATGAGTAAGAATAATTGTTACTTCAGGGATGAGAAACTTTGGGGTAAGGAGGATGGATGGAGGTCTTATACTTTTCTGAGCTATTTAAATTTTATAACCAATGTATGCCTCATATTTAGTTATTATGTTGACAAGTTTTCCTGAGCACTGCATTTGGGCTCATTTTTATAATCCAGTATACATTCATTTAAATTTATTTATGGATATTTAACTGTAAAATAATTATCCCATGTGTCACTTCTTTATATTTATAGGAAAAACTGCTTCAAAATTATCTCATGTGGTTGGTTACTTGATTGTCATTACTATCAGAACTGAAAACTGTGGCCAACTATGGTATTTAATAAAGCCTTAACATACCCAGAAATTTCAGGGTAAAAATGATCAATTAACCTACAAAACATTTTTTAAAAATATTGATAATGGCTTTGACAATATATCAACTTAGTATTCAGAATTATTCAACTCTTTTAGTTGATAAATGCACCCTACATAAGGACACTCAATTAATGAAAACAAATTGAGGTAAGCTATGAAAATACCTTGCCTTTCTTTGTGCAGATTTTTTTTTGGAAACCTCAGAAAAATGAAGTACTATCTCCAAAATATTATCTGCTGAATGTAAACATACAGCTTATCTGATTATCCCTAGCTAGGGGAGAATGAAAGAATACATACTGAGAACACATGTGTGAAGACTTGGTTTTGGTTGCAGAATTGGTTTCTAGAAATGAAATGCAATAGGGAATGACAACAGGTCATTTTAGCCCTGGATTTCTCAGTTATTACATGAAATTGAAGAAATCAGAAAAAAGAACTTTTCTCTCAATCTTAAAAATTGGATTGTACATGTACATCTCATATTTTCTTAAGAGAAAAAGTGGAGTACAAATTCATAGTTCTGCTAGAACTTTGATATAATTTCATTGACCTCTTTGAATTTCCTTGTTTATGAGTGGCTGAAGAAGGAAGAAAAAAAAGTGTTGTTTTTGAGTGCCTGCAATTTAGTCACTATGCCAGGCATCCTTCCTGATAATCCTCTGCCAGCCTGTATGAAGTAAGTATTATTAATTATCCCCATTACTTGTGCGTTAACTGAAGCCCAGAGAGATTTTTTAAATTGCCTAAAGCCATGAAGCTGGTGAAAGTTAGAATTCAGATTTATCCAGATTGATGGAACATGTTTTAAGAGTTAAAGCCAAGGGAATATGGATTTTTGCAACCAAAGATGGTTAAAGTCTGCTGCGGACAGGTAGTTTGGAGGTTGGAGAATGAGGGCCACTTCCTGCTCATTCTGCTCAGTTAGAAATGTGGAATTATATGTGCTTATCATGAATAACAAGAGTCATGAGTTTAATCTGTTTGGCCTTGGAATGAATTCCTTGTAGAAAACTTGATTATTCCTAGTTCTCAAAACCCCTCATCTATATAATTACTTCATCATACTAAAAATTACCTTTATATAGAAAGGAAGGGGAAATTGCTGAGTTTATTACGCAGACAGAGAGATCCAGGGCACATCATTATAAATCAGATTATTCTGCTCAAATGCTAACTTTTCATCAGAACTGCCCCCTGCCCACCACCCCACCACTCACACACGCACACACAGTAAATTTAACTTTAATGCTTGGTTTCCTCACCTTACTAATATATCCCAGCTCTAGTCTGGTGTTGGGACTCCATTTTATTTGGCTCAGACAATAGATGACATATCCTCTCAAGTTTTATTTGTCACTATTCTTAAGCAGCATCTTGATTAGTTAACAGCATTGCTGGAAACTGCCACATTTCCCAAGTTCTCATCTTGCTTTTCAAATACCCGGACATTCGGCCCCATCAACCTGCTGGCAGCCAAACAACCCAACAGACGTCTGTGTTTTTCTTATTATTAACATTATTCTCACATCTGTCTTGATTGACTGTTGATTCATCCAATAGCCTTACTCAGTAGATACAGTCAGCAGATATAACTTTTAGGTATAGTCAGTGTATTCTACATATTCTGTCCACTCTGCAAACTCTAGTGAACTGGAAAAAACTCCTCAACATAATGCAGAGAGATAAGATACCAACTTCAATATAAGGAACTACAAGTGCAAACTATGTGGTGGAGAATGTGGAATTAAGATAATTAGAAAAATCATTTTTAGCTGAGGCATGAAGTCCCATTAAACTGAGACCAAAGGAAACTAGGAATTCACATAAAGACAATTGGAAAAGGGTATGCATTCCAGATGGAAATATTTTATGTGAAAAGACACAGAACAGCAAATCTTATCATGAAAACAGCAGGTACGTTGCCTTGATCAGAAAATAGATGTCAGTGGAGGAATAATGGAAGATAAAGTCAGCTGGAATTAAAGTCTGAGGAGGCCTTGGAATCATGGCCAAAATTGTTCAAGGTCTGTCCTGTCAAAAATATTTGCAGCAAAAGAGTCCCTTGGATAAAGAGCTGTGTTTTAGGAAAATTAATTTGACAACAGTTTGTAGGACAGACCATAGAAAAAGGCATCTATTTTGAAAGTAATATAGTAGTTCAGGCATGATAAAAATCTTATAACATTTTGAGTCCATACTGCCCCACACATATAGCTCTACACTGCCTTCTTAGGCAGAAAACCTGCCAATTTTATTTCTGTACTGATCTTGATATCTAGACAAAGAACTGTAGGAACTCAGGGTATATTTGTTGAATTTTTAAAAATCAGTAAATGAATTTGATGACTTCATTTTATCTATCCCAATGGATCTTTCATGGTTGCCAGTTAGAAGGGTGCTTGGTCTTTTTATCATCCTCCTGTAGACCTCAACTCTCTGCCTCTGTGCTTTTGCTTATGCTGCTTCCCTTGTCTAGAATGATAAACTCTTTTTTATCTACTATAAGATCTTTAAGGAAAATGCATCTTTTTCTGTCCAGTTATAAGCTATTGTCCTTTAAAGCCATAGCTACAGTCTAGCAATTATTTATTTTCTTAATGTTGAACTCTAGCTGTGTGCCAGACCTGAGATGTTAATTTCTCAAAGAACAAGTCTGTATAACCCACTTTAATGTGCTCCTAATTTCTTCACTGGGTAGGTGCATAATAAGCATCAAGTGAATGATTTGGATTGACTGATGATCTCTCCACTTTGCTCCTTTAAAGACAGCATCAGATGGTGAGATAAACAGTGCTAATATTAGGAGAAGGTTAATGATGGTATACTCCCAAGGATGAGTATGAGGACCAATTCCTCATTCATTAATAGTGTGCATTCACTAATTAATTAGTGAATGTGCATTCATTAATAGTGTGAAATGAGGTGAATTGTAAGCAGCAAAATATTTGTTGAGGATGAGAAATTATGTAGGTTAGCCACTGTTAGAGAGGATTCTAAGTACCTACTGAAAATAATTTGGAAACCTAGTGACAGATCCATTTGAACATGAACAAAAGCATGACATGGAAAGAAATCATTGACTCATATGTGCTGATGGATTTACAATTAGCTATGGTTGCTTAGAAAAGTAATTCTTAATATCATCACACATAAAGTCAGAAAGAGCACTCGATGTAGATTGTTAAAAGAGAAATGAAGAATTACATAAAAATATGTAATACTAGAGTGCATAGTTTTCTTTAAGATTTTTTAAAAAGTTAAGTCCCTCTCAAAAGATAGCAAAAATTGCAATTTTCATTCCAAGATACTGTAAGGAGTGGAAGACAAGATGTTACACAAAGGAAGAATTTAAATGGTATTTAACCAGCTAGGATATCAAGAAGCAGTGCTTGGCCAGAACAATAGAGAACCTGAGATTTAACTCCTTGAAATAAAAGTTCATAAAACATGCCGTGCCAGTGCTTGAGGTGGTTAAATAATCTCCACTATGAAACATATGTATTTGGTATATAAACTAACTTCTGAAATGGGGTGGCTCTTTGATCCAAGGTCAGAGATAAAACCTTATAAAATGTATTCAAACTTGGACAGTTTGTTTTCTGGCACTGATAAATATTATCTCCTCTTTACAAGCACTAATTATAAATTGATTAGGACCTTCTTCTTCATAGTACAAATAATTCTTGGGAAGTTGACTTTTATTAGTCACAAGAATCTTGTAGTAAAGTATTTCATACAAACTCCAACAGACACTTCTTGAATCCCAGCATGTGTTTATTATGAAATTCATGAAAAGATTAATAATATTTAGTTATACTATTATAAAGACTACTAGTAGAAGGGTTGGGGATGGAAGGTACATCTGAAACAAGTGATTTCAATACACACTTTACAGTATGCTCAAGGAGATGTGGAGGAACAGGAGGGACCCAGGGTGGTAGGTCAACTCAGTTGGAGGACTACAACATTTTTCTTCAAATCCTAGCTGACCTCTCTAGGAGAGAGGCTCATGATAGCCAGCAACATACTTCCAAGTAAGTGAAGGCCTAAATGACAAATTGAGCATAGAAATTTAGAGCTAGAATACATAATTAAGGTCAAAAGACCTTATAGGGACCTAGCAATACCAAACAAAATATTCTTGGATTTATTATTCTGACAAGTAGTTATTGTGAGTTTTTTTAATTTAGGCTTCATTTTATATTACTTCTTTTCTTTAATATAAAATATTATATTCTCAGAACTTTATTTGTAGATCAAAAACTACCAACCTAATTACTTCATACTCTATTCCTTTAAATATATGCTGGATCAAAAGTAATTGCTTATCATCTCTTGTTATGATTTGTAAACTTTTTTTTTAACATGGTGAAAGGCCAAGGGACAAGTATTTACAGAATAAGAACATTCATTTCCTTAATTACTATTAAAAACAAGTTTCCTGTCAATTCTTTGAATAGAATAAAGATAAGTTACTTAAATTAATTTTAAGCATTACATTGCATAATTGAGAAGAAAACCAGTTTTTTCTCGAAACAGCTTTTATTATGATTGGATTGTTAGTCATATGGCTAAATTCTTCAGGGAAAATTTTTGACTTATTTATTCAACAGTATTTATAGAACACTTGTTATGTGCCAGGCATTTTTCTAGACGTTTGATACACATTAGGGAACAAAACTCAAAATTTCCTACCTGCATTCTTGTGGAGAGGAACCAAACAACATAACTAAGTCAGTTACATGATGTTTTAGAAGATCATAAGTTCTGTAGAAAATAATAGTGCAAAATAAAGGGGTTGATAGGTCTGAATGAGGAGATGGAAGGGTGGTCCATGCTGGTGTTTGTGGAGAACTTTCCTTGTGGAGGAGGCAACCACTGCAGACGTCCTGAAGGTGGAATCTGCCTTTTGTGTCCCAACCACAGCAAGGAAGTCAGTGTAGGTGTAGCAGAGAGAACCAGGTGGAGAATGCTAGGAGAAAAATCAGAGAGGTAGTAGGACCCAAACCACTTTTGGCTTTTACTCTGAGTAACATGCAAAGCCACCAGAGAGTTTTTAATCAGAGGACTGCCATGATCTAACTTGTTTTGAAAGGATTACTCTGTTGTTTTGGGTATAAACATTGAAGGAGGCCAAAGGATAGAAGCAGAAAGAACACTATGGAGGCTGTAATCCAGGCCAGAAGTGATGTTGGTTCAGACCAAGGAGATGGTAGTTAATGATGGATACATATATCTATACCCTGACTGGATTCAGGATATACTTTGAAGATAGAACAAATGGACTATGACACATTAGCTTGGGCATATGAGTAAGAAAAGAGGAGTCAAGAATGACTGCATGTTTTGGCCTGAGCATCTGGAAAGATAAAATTGATAAACATGAGGCTGTGAATGGAGTGAGTTTGGGTGCCAAAAACAGGAGATATGGAACTGTTTAAGGATTTTGTTAGAAATCATAGTGGAAAAATTGAGTAAGCAACCAGATAATAACTCTGGAATTCTGGAGAGAATCTGCGAAACATACGTAAACTTGGAGTCCACATAGAGATGGTGTTCAAAGCCAGGAGATGATATCATCAGAGAGGTGAGTGTAGATAAGAAAGAGAAAACCAGAGATGAATCCCAGAAGTACTCCAATATTAAGACATCAGGAACAGCATTGTAGACTGAGAAGTCGAGACTAGTAAAGAAGGAAAACCAGGAGGGTATAACCTGAAAGCCAAGTGAAGAGAGTATGTAAACAATCAGGAGTGATTAACTGTCAGGTGACTATTGTAAGGTCAAGTGGGGTGAGGACCATGGATTGACCGCTGAGTTTAGCAATGTCGGGGAGACATTATTGACATTTTCAAGAGCTATCATGTCAGAATTGGTATGTGAAAAACTAGTTAGAGTGAGTTTATATAGAATGGGAGAAGATAAATTGGACAGTGGATGTACTATCCTCAACTCTTTCAAGGAGTTTTGCTTCAAATGTGCTAGAGAAACAGCAGTACAGAGAGAGGAAGTAGAGTGAATGGAAGGTTCCTATAAGATAGCAGAAATAACAGTATCCTCTTGTGCTGATGGTAATAATACATCAAAGAGGCAGAATTAATAATGCAGGAAGCAAAGAGGAGTAGTCTTGAAGGTGACATGAGAGAAAATGGGATTTAATATACAAGTGGAGGGATTGGCTTTAGATAATAGCATGGGTAATTAATCATATCAGAAAGGTAAAATATATGGATACAGATGCTGATAACAGGGTTGATGAGGTGGAAGATTTCTGCTCTTTGCTTCAACCTCATTAGTGAAATAGGAAGTAAGGTCATTAATTGAGATTGGGAATGAGGAAGGTGTTAGAGGTTTGAAGAAAGGTGAGAAGGTGTGAAATAGTCTTGTGATTCTAGCAGATTGAGAGGGAGAATGGTTTGTTGTTCAGTGTTAGGGTTTAATGAGGAATGTGGTCATGAATTTAAAATGGAACATTGCGAGTTCTTTTATGTTCCTCTCGAGTTGTATTCACTTGCACAGGTACAGGTATAGAAATGATGGAAAGTTGAATTCAACCAGGACTGTGGTTTTGCCCTGCAACTAAGAAGGTAGAGAGCAACAAGAGAATTGGGAATGTATGTGTGAGAGTAGCTCTATTGATTAACAATGGAAATGAAACTGGATAAAGAGGGAAAAGTGACATCAAGGAACTAGGGATTATGAAATAGTGATAGAATCAATGTATTGGAGGTTCTTGTGAGTTGGAAAAGTTATTTGAATTTGAGTATAAGAGGGTGTGAGCTGGAAAGAGGTGTTGCTCAGAGAGAAGCATATGTGAAATTGGGGTTGTGGAGAGTTTGCAGCTAATAATAATGACGAAATCTGGCTATGCACATGGTAGTAACTGAGGTAAATACAGAACATCATTAGAGGAGAGAAATTAAAAGAACCTAGAGGCCAAGTAGTTGGAAGAAACTTGTTCACTGCTAGAAATCGAAGCAAAAACATTGTCAAAGAGAGTTAGTGAACCAAGTGATTAAAATCACTTTAAAGGGAGTGATTTGAGTATTAGTAAATGACTAACAATAAGTGGTAATGGGGATATGATCTGTTGACTTGAGTTTTAGAGCCTGGAGTGGTGTATTCAGGGAGAATGATGTGAATGTGGTAATGAAGGACAAGAGGAATGGAAAACTTCACTTCTAGGACCAATGGAACAAGGATTATCGCAAAAATATCAACCACCACATGAGAGGGGCACAGAGCAAACAGTGTCCTTGGGGAAGAATCAGGCTTCTACTAAGCAATAATGTGAGAAGAACATTTAAAGAAGAGATTAAAGATATAGAGGATTGTGCTGACATCAGACAATGAATTAATTTCAAAACTTCCTTGTGGTATATTATACAACTTAGTCTGCCTTCATATATGTAGTGCCCTGCATGGTATATGCTCAGATATTTTTGTGCTGAATGAGTCACTCTTGTCATTGTTTCAAATTGAATGGAAAAAATAGGAAACAAATAAAGATGAAAACTTTGTTTACCAGAAAATTAATTTAGTCTTATTATTTGAGCCTCCTTAGCTATAAAACAGGGTTACAACTTTTAATATATGGTGATAGTTTCCTATATAAATATTATTAATATTAAAACAAAGAGAGATGAACTCCTTGTAAATATATTGAATAAACAAATAAAACACAAATAAAACACACCTCTTATTTCTCAAGCAGTACCTAAGATAAATTTAATAGTTAGTAAAGACACTGCAAGTAAAAGTAGGAGGATATAGGTTTCCCACTTAAGGAAGAAAGAACTGCTGCAGCTGAGAAGTGAGAGTCAGAGGGAATCTGTTGTCCAGGGTGATAGACCAGGACATGCTCACACAAGAATGACTTTGTGCCAACTCTGTATCCCCAAACAGGAAACCTAGATTTGAGATTGTCAGAACCAGAGAGTTCATTATGGCATTTGCCCTTCAGCTCCATGTGTACTAAACTCTAATGATAATTATTAGCAGTATGAAAAATGGTAGGTTTCAAAGTTATCTGTAATATCTCATTTGACCTTCACAACTATGAAAGGACGGTTTTATGGATGAGGAAAGTACACATCAAAAAAGTGAAGTGACTTGCCCAAAGTTGCTGTTACTCCATAGGGAGGCTGGGACCAAACTATAGTCTGATTTCAGTCCAGCATTTTTTAAATCTCATCTCAGTGTAATGCTCTTCAAGCGCTTTCTCCTGGGTAGTGTGGAAAACTTGGCATGGTTTCCAGTGAGATTCCAGGACTCTACTCACACATTAACCAAAGCAGCTCTGTCCGTACGTGTTGAACTTCTGGTCTCTGATTTTGTTTGAAAGAAAGGATCTGTTGGTGAAAAAAATACTTGAAAATTACCATATTAATACATTTTATTCCTATGGCATAATATTGACTATATCTAGTAGTTACTCTCAGATGTTTCAGGTAGGGTGGGAAAAGTTTTTCCTTCTCCATCTGGAAGAGTACTTATGAGGTGCCTTCCTAGGTTTGAAGGGTAAGAGTGGGGTCAGTAACAGTCAAATGGCCTGTACTTTAATTGGTTGGTATTTGTGTGAGACTAAATAGACACTTACCACTTTCATTCCAAAAGAGAAAAAAAAATTCAAGAAGATAAAGAGGATCTGTGTTGTCATGGCAATAGTTTAACATTGTAATAATTAAAGCTTCTCTTAACTGACTAGCTAAACTGTGACTTAAAACATGAACTATTTACTCTATAATTAGGGCACTGGCTTACTAGAACAAAAATGTTACTGCTTTTTGATTCTTGTTAGAAGGGGCTTTACAGCTGCCCATTTAGATTCAGTGGCATAAGAAATAAATTATTGAATTTTTAGGGAGAGGATAGAAGCTTAAATTTTACTATGTTGAAAAGCATTAGGGAGGTGAAATTATGGATCAATTTATTTAAAAAAAGGAATTAATTTCTTGGGGGCTTTTTGCTCACACAAAAAAAAATAATTTAAAATTGTTGCATAAGTGAAAGTGATTTTGGCAGAAATATTAGATTGTTTAGTAAAATATTCTAAATCTCTCAAGAATATTTAATGTATTAACTGGATTATACTAGACCTCTTTAATAATTCACAACGACACATACTACCTGGTATTCCTTTCTAAATTCTTATTATTTCTTAAATGCTCCCTGATGGTTCCCTGACCCTAATTTAAGCCCTGATCTTGTATATCTGGAATAGATTCAGGATCAAAATACATTTCATAGCATGTTCAATGCATTAAAATGGGATCAATCTGAGGATCAATCTGGGGAAACAGATCACTTCAAGCTTTAAGTAACTTAGTAAAGACTTTTACATATATACTCACTTAGGTACTGAAACTAAAATATTGGGTCTTAAATTCAGTATAGTTTTAATTAGGAGCTTATTCCCTCATCTGAGATAAAGTTATCCTAGTTTGTTTCTTTATATAGAGATAATTTTTCAATTATGATCAAGTGGAAAAAGGTATAACAACAAGCATAAAGGATTTTGAAGTAAGTGCTGGAGAGACATTGAATTTAAGAGAGAGATGAAAGAAGGAAAGCCAAGCTGAAGGCTCCTGTAGAAAGCAAAGTATGAGATGATGAGGATATGGACCAAATAGCAATGGAAATAGAGTAGAATGGACAATTATATGAGATATCTCAAAGCAAAAAATCAACAGGACTTAGAAAATTAAGCAAATCCCATGAAATAAAGGAAAAGTGATTCAAACAAGCATAATGCAGGATTCCAAGCATAAGTGACTGACAAAAATTTTAGAGCTATTGTCAGAGATTGTGGAAGAGTGAACTGGTTTGAAAGCAAAATAGAGAAAATAATTAGTTTGCTTCAGTTTGGGGCAAAATTAGGACATTTGTTTAGAAGTCCCCCTTCGAGACAAAGAGATATGGAACTAGGATTTTGTCTATCTGAGATATATCTAGGGAATCACCAGATTAAAGGTAGTAATTATAGCCCCAAAACTGATTATTAGTCTGATGGAGTGATTGAGAAGAGAAAAGAACAAAAGACCTGGAACCAGACCTTGAGGAAACACATAAGTTGACATAGCTCACGCTAGAAATCATGGAGAAACTATGAGAAGCAGATCTTAATGCAAGTCACATTTATGAGCCATTAGTAAGCTGATATACCTAATGTTCTGGAAATGTTGGAGAGATAAATAGTAACAGTGAGTATAGGAAATTCAGTTTGAATTTTAAGAACTATTATTTAGCCCCAAACTCTAAAATTCTACAGTCTTTTAATCCTTAAGAGTTTCTGAAGCCCACTCCATGTTGAAAAAAGGAAAATGTACTCATTTTTTTCTGTCATAACTATATATTCTTTTGAAAAATACACATTCATCTAGTTATCTTAAGTATTAGAAATAACACAGCATAAGAATATGTGGACTTATGTTTTTTAATATTGTCATCACTAAAATGGGAAATTCATAAGACCAAAATATCCAGATGAAAAGAAATCAGCCATCTGAATGATCTGTTTACATAATGTTTACACCTAGATACACCCAGGTAACATTTTGTAGAATATTGAACTTTTTTGGTAATCATCTTTCTTTACAATTGTGTTTAAAAGTTTTGTGCTTATTATGGTACATAAAGATACCAAAAGCTCATAAAAATGTACATAATGTGTGTTTTAGGTGTTTCTATAATTCTAGGAGAGTTTTTCTTTGAATTTTGCATTCCTGGTTTTTCAAAAGTAACTCGTGTGTGTGTTTGTGTGTGTGTGTGTGTGTGTGTATCCATCTGTTTATTGCTGTAGATATAATGCTCCCATTATCCTGGGTGTGGGGTAGAGTTTATATGCCACTGTATATAACATTATCATCAAAATGATCTACTTAAACGATTTTGTGTGTATGTGTGTGTGTACAGACACAATTCCTTCAGAAGACACCTACCAAGGCAAATGCAGGTTTCCAGTGTTGATTTTGGCATGGGCACAGAACCCATTTTACAAAGAGGAGAAACAACAACCAGCATTGGGAGAATAAAACCAGAGCTCTACAAACAGAAATCAGTTGACTCTGAGGGCAACAAGAAAGAAGATGTCAAGACCTGTGGGAAGCTTAACTTCACCCTCCAGTATGATTATGAAAATGAACTTCTAGTTGTTAAAATTATCAAAGCCTTAGATCTCCCTGCTAAAGACTTCACAGGAACTTCTGACCCTTACGTGAAGATGTATCTTCTTCCAGATAGGAAAAAGAAATTTCAGACCCGTGTGCACAGAAAAACTTTAAATCCTGTGTTTGATGAAACTTTTCAGTTTCCTGTAGCATATGATCAACTAAGCAACCGAAAACTACATTTCGGTGTGTATGATTTTGACAGATTTTCTAGACATGACATGATTGGGGAAGTGATTTTTGATAATTTGTTTGAAGCCTCTGATCTCTCCAGGGAAGCCACAGTATGGAAAGATATTCATTGTGCTACCACAGTAAGTTATAATTCCACCAATGTATTCCTTTTTATTTGACCTGCAGTGATATATAAAACTAATTTTTACCCACATTAGTTCTACAAATTAGGGAATTTATGTCCTAAAGACCTGCAAACAGAGTATGTGATTACATACATACATAATAATTCAGACACTTAACACTAGGTAACATTAGTGATTGTATAAATAAAATAATCTTTTCCTTCAACATCTAACCTTTGTTTCTACACTTCCTGTTTGGGGAAATTCATTACTTCACTGTATTGGACATTTCTGGTAATTTGCCAAAAATAGTAGGCTTTTTCTCTTGTAAAATATTTATCTGTAACCTATTATCAGCACTCAATTTCCTCATAGTTATTATTGACTTTCATTATTTAAGATGATTTTGTTCCTCAGATTAAACCTAAAACATACTTTGATGCCACTGGAAACTCCTCGATTTGGTCTAAAACAGTCCATTCCTTCAGATTTTGTGGAATTGATAAGATTATAGCATTTGAAATGCTGAATGATCAGGAAGTAATTGTTTACATTAGAACTTTTCCTTTTCATTACAAAATGCTTTTTCTGATTATAAAATAATTTAATACTGAAAATTTTAGAAACAGGGTAAAAAACATAAAATTAAATAATCCATAACGCCATGAATTATATGTAAAAACTTAGCATATTTCTTTCTACTTTTTTTTCTATGAATGTTTTAAAATAATTAAGATCAAACCAAGTTTAAATTTTTTCACACTCACTTTTTTTGTTCTATATATGTTTTAGTACATGATGTTTAAATATATGATCCATTTTCCTAACCATTCTTTTATTGTTGGACATTTGAATTAGGCATAAATTTTGTTAGACTAAAAATTTGTTGCATTCTCTATACATAAATCCCTTTTTTTTTTTGCTATCCAGAAGTATTTATTCTTTTTTTTTTTTTTAAACATCTTTATTGGGGTATAATTGCTTTACAATGGTGTGTTAGTTTCTGCTTTACAACAAAGTGAACCAGCCACACATATACATATGTTCCCATATGTCTTCCCTCTTACGTCTCCCTCCCTCCCACTCTCCCCATCCCACCCTTCCAGGCTGTCACAAAGCACCGAGCTAATATCCCTGTGCCTTGCGGCTGCTTCCCCCCAGCTATCTACCTTACTACGTTTGTTAGTGTGTATATGTCCATGACTCTCTCTCGCCCTGTCAAAACTCACCCTTCCCCCTCCCCATATCCTTAAGTCCGTTCTCCAGTAGGTCTGCATCTTTATTCCTATCTTACCCCTAGGTTCTTCATGACATTTTTTTCCCTTAAATTCCATATATATGTGTTAGCATATGGTATTTGTCTTTTTCTTTCTGACTTACTTCACTCTGTATGACAGATTCTAGGTCTATCCATCTCATTACAAATAGCTCAATTTCATTTCTTTTTAAGGCTGAGTAATATTCCATTGTGTATATGTGCCACATCTTCTTTATCCATTCATCCGATGATGGGCGCTTAGGTTGTTTCCATGTCCTGGCTATTGTAAATAGAGCTGCAATGAACATTTTGGTACATGACTCTCTTTGAATTTTGGTTTTCTCAGGGTATATGCCAAGTAGTGGGATTGCTGGGTCATATGGTAATTCTATTTGTAGTTCATAAATCTCTTTTTTATTCAAGATTATTTGTCCAGAATAGAATTGGAGAAACACAATTAGGGAACTGGTCTCTTTAGAGGTTAGATTGCTAAATTTTTTTCATTTATTAGTTTTTAAATAAAGGCATTTAATTTTTTACTACCAGGTTGTCTTAACATCTTTTGTCTAAGTTTTACCACAAATTATAAACTAGAAATGTTGAAGTTTTGGACAGTGACAGGGATTATTTAAAAAATAAGAAAACTTTTTAAAATTCAAAATAGCTCCTTTTGTATTTTCCCCTTATTAATGTTTTACTAAGTACAACCAGTATTTAGGTTATTAAATTTTCATTATTGGGTTTTTATTTCAGTCTCCACTGTGATAATCTATTAGGGAACAAACTGGATTATATTTCAAAGGCACATTGGGGCTCTTTTGATTTCATTTTTTTTTCACTTTATTACTTATATTCCTACAGGGATAAAAGTGGTGAAGAGTGAATTTTACTGTTTTAAATATATGACACCTTCTGTAGAATTCTACAAATGCAGATAATAATTAATTATTAGGTTATTTCTCTTGATTCGCCAATCTTATATTAGTCCTTTTATTCATTCAACAAATATTTGCTGATTGCCTACTCTGTGTTTGATGTACTGTAAGTACTAGGGATGCAACAAACATTACCATAAAAAACTCTTTTGTTCATATATTTGGGTTCAGGTAAGTAACCCCTAAATGAAGTCTAAAAATTTACATAATTTTATAGGTGATTGACAGTGGATTATTTTTTTACATTCATAAGTTTTTGTATTCCATACTGGTCCTTAAAAAACAGTAAGAATCCCTTGTGGAAGCTTCAATTTTTGACTGCTAATAGAACATAAACTGTTTTTTTATGGTAAATATTAATGAATTCTTCAATTTTATTTTCAACTCTCCCATGTGCTTGAAGTATTAATTTTTTATTTCTGCTGTAAAAATTACCACAAATGTAGTGTCTTAAAATAACACAAGTTTATCACCTCATATTTCTGTAGGTTAGAAGTCCAACATAGGTCTTATTGGACTAAAATCAAGGTATTGGCAGGGCTCTGTTCCTTTCTAGAGCCTCTAAGGGTGGTCCATTTCCTTGCCTTTTCCGGATTCTAGCAGTCACGGGCATTCCTTGGTTTAGATTTAGCCCACGTGAGCAATCCAGGATAAGCTTCCCATCTCAAGGTTTATAATCTTAATTACATCTGCAAAGTCCTTTTTGCCATGTAGGTAGCATACTCAGGTCAGGATATTAGGAAGCAGCCATCTTTAGGGATGCCTTTATTCTGCCTACCACAGCATAGACATTTTCATTTCAGTATTCTGGATATGAAAGGAAGTATGCAGATAATAAAATGTATTATTAAATTATTCTAGTCAAATGACGTTTCTCTTTAACTGGAACACTGAGCCACACACTGTTCTAGATACAGTTTATGACTTTTTTGTTGCAAAGATAGTGATGAAACCTAAATTTCTTGACTACGGGACCAAAGTTCACAATATACACTAGCATCATCTTTATGGTTAAAGTAGTATTTAATTAAAACTTCTCTTAAGCTTTTGAAAAATTATTAAACAATTTTATATTCTCAGATTAATAAAAATGAAAAAAATAATGTGAGTTGAAATTTGCTTAAGAAACTGTCTTTGCCTACTCACACATCTTTAATTTTAAGTAATTTCACACAGAAATTATAGAATGTTCTAGAAAGGAGAAAGGAAAGAAAGTAATGTAGTCATATGCCCTCACTAAATACTTGTTGAATCAATAACTTAGCATATTTGCATATAAGGCCAAGTGAAAGAATGTATGTTAGTACAAATCTCCCAGAAGAAAAAAAGAACAGTGCAATGATGTACCTTTTGATATGCTTGGTTATATTTGTTGACATTAACTACTGTCTGTAGGCAAAAATTATTCAGTGTGTAGCACAATTTCATATGTAAAATAAACCAGAAATATTTTAAATTTATTGTTAAAAATCCTAAATGGTTGAAACAAGAGGCACGTATCATGTATTTATAATTTTATTACCAATAAATTATTTCTATGCAAGAGGGGTTAATATTTTTATCAGGAATTAGCAGTTTTTTAAAAAATTTCAGGTTGAATGAAAAGAAAACAATAAAGGCGTGTCTTTATTCTGTGCAAAAAATTAGTTTTCACTTTAGAGCTATATATTACAAATATGGCAAGCCAGTCAGCTCTTCAACTAACATAAATATCTTCAACATAGGGAAAAATCACATTGGAGGACAGTGTGTACCCTATGCCTCTACTTCTGTAATGGGAAAGAGAAATATATATTCATATTCAGTTATATATACAAAAAAAAGTTCTATATGAGGAGACACAAGAATTTAATAATAGTTGCTAACCTATTGGCAAAAATAGTAGAAGCTGGATGAATATGGAGAAGGAATGATTTGCAACATATTCCTTTATATACATTTTAAGCTTAAACTATGCGAGAATAATGTTATTCAGATTTTAATTAACATTTTTTCAAAAAGTTCTGTATAATAACGACTAATGTATTTTGAATATATAAATGTAGTTTTCTTATACACACTCAAGAATCCATTGAAAGTTTACATAGATAAGGAAAAGCTTTCCTTCTTATGAACAGAACCACTTCATTTTGCATATTTATTTATTTACTCATCTATTCAAATAACATTTTTTTCAGCACCAACTATGTTCTAGACACTTAGGAATTCTCAAGGGAGGAAGTTGTGTGTGTGTGTGTGTGTGTGTGTGTGTGTGTGTGTGTAACCACATTGACCTGGTTTATAGCTATAAAATGCTTGAATCTATTATCTTCTAACTAAGGGTCTATCAAATATTATTTTTTTGAATATTTCTGTTTTGTAAAGTTCATTTATACTATTTTTTAGATCCCACTTATCAGTGAAAGCATATAATATTTGTCTTTCTCTGTATGACTTACTTCATTTGGTATGACAATCTCTTTATTTCATTCTTTATTATGGCTATTATTCCTATTTCACTATATGTGTATATATGTGTATGTGTATATCTATCTATATATATATATATATATCACATCTTCTTTATGCATTCATCTGTCGATGGATATTTAGGTTGCTTCCATGTCTTGGCTGTTGTAAATAGTGCCACTACAAACATTGAGGTGCATGTATCTCTTCAAATTAGAGCTTTCCTCTTTTCTGGATTATGCCCAGGAGTGAGATTGCTGGATCATATGGTGCCTCTATTTTTAGTTTTTTAAGGAAACTCCATACTGTTTTCCATAGTGGCTGCACCAATTTACATTCCCACCAACAGTGTAGGAGGATTCCCTTTTCTCCACACCTTAGCCAGCATTTGTTTGTAGACATTTTAATAATGGCCATTCTGACTGATGTGACATGATACCTCATTGTAGTTTTGATTTGCATTTCTCTGATAATTAGCGATATTGAGCATCTTTTCACATGCCTATTGTCTTCTTTTTTTTTTTAATCTTTATTGGAGTATAATTGCTTTACAATGGTGTGTTAGTTTCTGCTTTACAACAAAATGAATCAGTTATACATATACATATGTTCCCATAGCTCTTCCCTCTTGCATCTCCCTCCCTCCCACCCTCCCTATCCCACCCCTCCAGGCGGTCACAAAGCACCGAGCTGATCTCCCTGTGCTATGCGGCTGCTTCCCACTACCTATCTACCTTATGTTTGGTAGTGTATATATGTCCATGCCTCTCTCTTGCTTTGTCACAGCTCACCCTTCCCCCTCCCCATATGCTCAAGTCCATTCTCTAGTAGGTCTGTGTCTTTATTCCTGTTTTACCTCTAGGTTCTTCATGACATTTTTTTCCCTTAAATTCCATATATATGCGTTAGCATACGGTATTTGTCTCTCTCTTTCTGACTTACTTCACTCTGTATGACAGACTCTAGGTCTATCCACCTCATTACAAATAGCTCAATTTCATCTCTTTTTATGGCTGAGTAATATTCCATTGTATATATATGCCACATCTTCTTTATCCATTCATCCGATGATGGACACTTAGGTTGTTTCCATCTCTGGGCTATTGTAGATAGAGCTGCAGTGAGCATTTTGGTACATGACTCTTTTTGAATTATGGTTTTCTCAGGGTATATGTCCAGTAGTGGGATTGCTGGGTCATATGGTAGTTCTATTTGTAGTTTTTTAAGGAACCTCCATACTGCTCTCCATAGTGGAGAACATGCCTATTGTCTTCTTTGTATATCTTCTTTGGAGAAATGTCTATTTAGGTCTCCTGCCCATTTTTTGAGTGGGTTTTTGTTTTTGTTTTTGAGTTGTATGAGCTGTTTGTATATTTTGGAAATTAAGCCCTTGTCAGTTGCATCTTTGCAAATATTTTCTCCCAGTACGTAGGTTGTCTTTTCATTTTGTTTATAGTTTCCTTTGCTGTGCAAAAGCTTATAAGTTTGCTTAGGTCCCATTTGTTTATTTTTGCTTTTATTTCTATTGCATTGGGAGACTGACCTAAGAAAACATTGCTACAACTTATGTCAGAGAATGTTTTGCCTATGTTCTTTTCTAGGAGTTTTATGGTGTCATGTCTTATATTTAAGTCTTTGAGCCATTTTGAGTTCATTTTTGTGTATGATGTGGGGGAGTGTTCTAATTTCACTGATTTACATGGGGTTGTCCAGCTTTCCTAATACCATTTGCTGAAGAGACTGTCTTTTCTCCACTGTATATTCTTGCCTCCTTTGTTGAAGATTGACTGTAGGCATGTGGGTTTATTTCTGGCTGTCTATTCTGTTCCATTGATCTTTGTCTTTTTTTGTGTGCCAATACCATGCTGTTCTGATTACTGTAGCTTTGTAGTATTGTCTGAAGTCTGGAAGGGTTATGCCTCCAGCTTTGTTATTTTTCCTCAACATTGCTTTGGAAATTCTAGGTCTTTTGTGGTTCCATATAAATTTTGCGGTTATTTGTCCCTCCCTTCTGGCAACCACCAGTTTGTTCTTTGTGAGTATATTTCTGTTTTGTTGTGTTTGTTTTGTTTTTTAGATTCCACATATGAGTGAAATTACATGGTATTTGTATTTCTCTTTCTGATTTATTTCACTTAGCATAATACCCTCAAGTTCTATCCATATTATTGCAAATGACAAGATTTTATTCTTTTTCTATGACTGAGTAGTATTCCATTGTATACATATATACCACATCTTCTTTATCCATTTATCTATCAATGAAAACAGGTGGCTTCCATATCTTGGCTACTGTAAATAATGCTGCAATGAACATAGAGTTGCATATATATTTTCAAAAGAGTGTTTTTGTTTTCTTCAGATAAATACCCAGTAGTGTAATTGCTGGCCCATATGGTAGTTCTATTTTTTCATTTTTTAAAGGAACCTCCACACTGTTTTCTATAGTGGTTGCACCAAGTTACAATTTCCACCAGCATTGTATTCTCTTTTCTTCACGTCCTCACCAAAAATTTTTTTCTTGTCTTTCGATAATTGCCATTCTGACAGGTGTGAGGTGGTATCTCATTGTGGTTTTTGACTTGCATTTCCCTAACGATTAGTGATTTTGAACATCTTTACATGTGTTTATTGGCCATCAGTATGTTTTCGTTTGAAAAATGTCTATTCATATCCTCTTCCCAATTTTTAATCAGGTTGTTTGCTTTTTCAATGTTGAGTTGTATGAGTTTTTGTATATTTTGGCTATTAACCCCTTTTAATATATATGATTTGCAGATATCTTCTCCCACTCAGTAGGCAGCCTTTTTGTTTTGTTGATAGTTTCCTTCCCTGTGCAAAAGCTTTTTTAGTTTGATCTAGTCCCATTGGTTTAATTATGCTTTTGGTTTCCTTGCCTGAGGAGACACATCCAAAAAAATATTGCTAAACCAATATCAAAGAAGTTACTGCCTGTTTTCTTCTAGGACTTGTATGGTTTTGTTTCTTACATTTAGGTCTTTAATCCATTTGGAGTTTATTTCTTTATATGGTGTGATCACCATATAAAGAATCAATTTGATTCTTTTGAATGTAGCTGTCCAGGTTTCCAACAACATTTATTGAAGAAGCTTTATCTCATTGTATTTTCTTGCCTCCTTTGATGTAGATTAATTGCCTAGCTAAGTGTGAGTTCATTTCTGAACTCTCTATTCTGTTCCATTGATTTTTTTTTGTGCCAGCACCATACAGTTTTGATTACTGTAGCTTTGTAGAATAGTTTGAAGTCAGGGAGCATGATACCTCCAGCTTTGTTCTTCTTTCCCAAAATTGCTTTGGCTATTCAAGGTTTTTTGTGGTTCCATAAAAATTTTAGTGTTATTAGTCCTAGTTCTGTAAAAAATGCCATTGGTATTTTCATAGGTATTGCACTGAGTCTGTAGATTGCTTTGGGTAGTATGGACATTTTAATTGTATTGATTCATCCAATTCATGAACACAGTATATTTTTCCATTTATTTGTATTGTCTTCAATTTCTTTCCTCAAAGTCTTGGAGTTTTCAGAGTAAAGATCTTTCACCTTCTTGGTTAAATTTATTCCTAGATATTTTATCCTTTTGATGCAGTTTTAAATAGGATGCTTTTCTTTTAGTCCTCTTTCTGACAGTTTGTTATTAGTGTATAAAATGCAACAGATTTCTGTATATTAGGGTTTTTTTTGCGGTACATGGGTCTCTCACTCTTGTGGCCTCTCCCATTGCGGAGCACAGGCTCTGGACACGCAGGCTCAGTTGCCATGGCTCATGGACCCAGCCGCTCCGTGGCATGTGGGATCTTCCTGGACCAGGGCACGAACCCGTTTCCCCTGCATTGGCAGGCGGACTCTCAACCACTGTGCCACAGGGAAGCCCCTGTATATTAGATTTTTATTCTTCAACATTACTGAATTCTTTTATTAGTCCTACTACTTTTTTGGTGGAGTCTTTGACATTATATATAGTGTCAGGTCATCTGAAAACAGTGACAGTTTTACTTCTTCCTTTCCAATTTGGATGACTTTTATTTCTTTTTCTTGACTAATTATTGTGGCTAGAAGTTCCAGTACTATGCTGCATAAAAGTGGCAAGAAAGGGCATCTTTGTCTTGTTCCTGATCTTAAAGCAAATGCTTTCAACTTTTCACCATTGAGTATGATATTAGCTATGGGTTTATCATATATGGCCTTTAGTATGTTGAGGTATACTCCTTCTAGGCCCACTTTGATGAGAGTTTTTGTCATAAATTAATTTTGAATTTTATCAAATGGTTTTTCAGCATCTATTGAAATGATCATATGATTTTTATCCTTTGTTTTGTTAATATGGTGTATCACATTGATTAATTTGTGTATATTGTACCTTCCTTGCATCCCTGGAATGAATCCAACTTGATCATTCTCTATCTTTAACTTTTTCCATTTTAATTATAATATGCCTTGGTGTGGATATCTTGTTTGGGACTGTCAGTGCTTCCTATACCTGGATGTGCACAGGTTAGGGAAGTTTTCAACCATTATTTCTTCAAATACATTTTCCGTCTCTTTGTCTGTCTCTCCTTTTTCTGGGAACTCTGTAAATGTTATAATGCTTAATTTTTATCCTAGAGGTAAGGTCCCCTAAACTCTCCTCATTTAAAAAAGAAAATCCTTTCTTCTATTTGCTGTTTTGATTGGGTGATTTTACTATTCTATCTTTTATATTGCTTGTTTTTCTTTGTCATATAATCTGCTGTTGATTTCCTCTAGTGTATTTTTATTTCATTTATTGTACTCTTCATTTCTGATTGATTCATTATTATATTTTCTAAGTCTTTGTGAAGTTATCACTGAATTTTCCCATTCTTTTCCTGAGTTGGGTGGACATTCTTGTGACTGTTTCTATGAACTCTTTCAGTTAAATTACTTGTTCCCATTTCATCAGGGTTTTTTCTGGGGTTTTATTTTGTTCTTTTGTTTAGAACATATTCTTCTGTCTCCTCATTTTGTTTGACTTTAGTTTTTGTTTCTATGAATTAGGCAAAACAGCTAATTCTCTACAGTCTTGATGGAGTTGCCTGTGTGTCTGAATCTCCTGTGTATATTGCTTGTGCCTAGTGGCTTTGATAGGCTGGCTGGAGTGGGAGCAGTCCAGGCCAAGTGTGGTTTCTGGGTAGTGCTGTGCCTGTGGCCACTTTGGTGGGGCACTGAAGCTGGTTCAGGTCAGTCTGGAGGGCAGTACTTTGGGAGTGCTACACTGGATGTCACCTTGGCAGGATGGCTGGTGCTGGTGCTGGAGTGGGTATGGGCTGGGAGGAGTCCCAGAGGGACTCAAACAATGGTGAGTCCCTGGTACCTCTGACCCCAGAGAGGGGTCCAGTAGTGCCCTGCTCATTTGGCAGAATCTCTAGGATTAGTAAATGGATTTTCTTCTCATATAGTTTAGATGCTCTTTAAACGGCCATTTTTTTCACGGTATCCCAGAACAGGTGAGTATGTGCCTGGGCCCCTCAGCAATATCCCTCCCTACTGCAGGTTACTGCAATGAGGGTGTGGGTCCCACAGATACCATGTCTCTGTCTTTCCTACCCATTTCTATATGGTCTTTCTATGTGCAGTAGCTGTTCAATCAGTCCTCAGGTCTTCTGGAGGAAATACTGTATATGTAAAGTGTAGATTCAGTATGTCTGTGGGAGAAGGTGAGCTTAGGATCTTCTTATCCTGCCATTTTGCCCTTCACCCCAACACCTACTCAACATTTTTTTTTTTTTTTTTTTTTTTGCGGTACACGGGCCTCTCACTGTTGTGGCCTCTCCCATTGTGGAGCACAGGCTCCAGACCCGCAGGCTCAGTGGCCATGGCTCACAGGCCCAGCCACTCCACGGCATGTGGGATCTTCCCGGACCGTGGCCTGAACCCGCGTCCCCTGCATCGGCAGGTGGATCCCCAACCACTGCGCCACCAGGGAAGCCCCTACTCAACTTTTAACAACAGACTGTTAAAAGGGACTTTGTCTCACAAATATTTTGTTTTCAATAAATCACCAAAGCCTAAGTTCTTTAGTGACTAGACTTCACTTCCTCTTAACTACAGTCAGAGACAGAGACAGAGAAAGACAGAGAGAGATAGAGGCCCATGAATGGTAGACAAGCTACATGGCAATTGCACTCTTTACATTTAGAACAATGTAGGAACTTAAATTGGAAATTATGTAGATGCTATGAATATAGGCAAAAAAAATCATCTTGCTTTTTAAACAACCTCAAATATTATGATTCAAAATTTAACTTTTAGATATGCATTAACTTTGAATTTTTGTTTTGTGCAGCAGAATGCTGTAATGAATATTACAGGAATGTAATACTTAAACTGCTAATAAAAGGCTAATATAATCATTGTTGTGGATTCTGGAACAAACTGACCATGGCTTTGCATCCTTGCTGTGTCATTTATCTGTATGTCTCTGAGCAAGTTACTAGATCTCTCTAAGTCTTAATTATCTTATCTGCAAAATGGGGATAATGAGAAGGTGAACCATAGTTTGTTTAATAGACTAAATAGGTGCCTAGCATAGAGCCAGACGTTTGCAAATGCTCAGTATACATTACCAGCCAAGAAGTATAAACAGAATGATATCACTGGAATATGATTTTGGTTGTTGTAGTTGACATATTAAACAGGAAAGAAGATCTTGGTGCTAAAAATGGCTATGTCCTATTATAATAGTGAAGATAGTTTTAGGTGGTATGCTTTTCTATTTAGGTTGGAAAGTTTTGTGTGAGAGATAATTTAAATCTGTTTAGTTACTATATGCTCTGATTCAGTGAGTAGATACTATTTCTTCTTTTATGATATATATACTCACACTGATACCTAGCATGCCCCTCATCTCCCACCTGACTTGACTCTTCCTTTCCCACTGTGCATGTCTCCTCCTCTTTTTCCCCTCACCAACCTCTGCATGCACTTATAAAGTGTATCTTATGAAACCTCAAGATTTAATGACACTGGTTATCTTCCGTATGTTCCTTTCCAATATTCTTCACCCTGTTTGGTGCCTTAAGTGGCTGGCCTATTTGTCTGCAAACTCTGCTCTCTGAGTTCTGGCAAGAGCTGTTAGGACAGAAGGAGAATGACATTTGGATATGTATTCTCTTTAGCTCTTTCTCTGAGAGATTGCCTCAGGATGGCTATGTCCTTTATCTGAGGGTACCGTTCCTCTCAAATTAGGCTATTCTTATTACCACTTCTTTCTGAATTCAGGTAAGTGTCCCCACCCCCTTGCCCTTTCAGACGTAGGGGTCATTACCACCTCTACTCTTACCCGCACCGGGGCACCACACCATCTCTTGTGGTTTCCATACTTCCTGCTCACATCACTGTAGATGGGGCCATCATTAAGCCCTCTGGAATTACTCTAATTTGTGTGTGTCGTTTGTTTCTTCTTGTATCCTTGAATGATACCACAAAGAAAGGAAATGATTCTTGATTACAAACAGTTTAATTTCCTGTAACGTTCTTAGACCATGCCATGTGTCTAAGATGTTTCGTGTGTTTATTACCTTTAGGGAAGCTAAATTACTCCATTAAATTCTTGATCATAAGACAAGGCCTTCAACCACAAAAAGAACCATTACATTGTTTAAATTTTCTAATCTTTTGGTTTTTTTAGCATCATTATTGGAGTATAATTGCTTTACACTGTTGTATTAGTTTCTGCTGTATAAAAAAGTGAATCAGCTATATGTATACATATATCCCCATATCCCCTCCCTCTTGTGTCTCTCTCCCACCCTCCTTATCCCACCTTTCTAGGTGGTCACAAAGCATCAAGCTGATCTCGCCGTGCAATGCAGCTGCTTCCCACTAGCTATCTATTTTACATTTGGTAGTGTATATATGTGAGTGCTTCTCTCTCACTTCGTCCCAGCTTACACATCCCCATCCCCATGTCATCAAGTCCATTCTCTAGGTTTGTGTCTTTATTCCTGTCCTGCCCCTAGGTTCTTCAGAACCATTTTATTTTTTCTTTAGATTCCATATATATGTGTTAGACTACAGTATTTGTTTTCCTCTTTCTGACTTACTTCACTCTGTATGATAGACTCTAGGTCCATCCACCTCACTACAAATAACTCGGTTTTGTTTCTTCTTATGGCTGAGTAATATTCCACTGTATATATGTGCCACATCTTCTTTTTCCATGCATCTATCAATGTACACGTAGGTTGCTTCCATGTCCTGGTTATTGTAAATACAGCTACAATGAACATTGTGGTACATGTGTCTTTTTGAATTATGGTTTTCTCAGGGTATATGCCCAGTAGTGGGATTGCTGGGTCACATGGTATTCTATATTTAGTTTTTTAAAGAACCTCCATAGTGGCTGTATCAATTTACATTCCCACCAACAGTGCAAGAGTGTTCCCTTTTCTCCGCACCCTCTCCAGCATTTATTGTTTGTAGATTTTTGGATGATGGCCATTCTGATGGGTGTGAGGTGATACCTCATTACAGTTTTGATTTGCATTTCTAATGATTAGTGATGTTGAGTATCCTTTCCCATGTTGGCAATCTGTATATCTTCTTTGGAGAAATATCTATTTACTCTTCTGCCCATTTTTGGATTGGGTTCTTTGTATTTTTGATATTGAGCTGCATGAGCTGCTTGTATATTTTGGAGATTAATCCTTTGTCAGTTGCTTCATTTGCAAATATTTTCTCCCATTCTGAGGGTTGTCTTTTGGTCTTATTTATGGTTTCCTTTGCTGTGCAAAAGCTTGTAAGTTTCATTAGGTCCCATCTGTTTATTTTTGTTTTTATTTCCATTTCTCTAGGAGGTGGTTCAAAAAGGATCTTGCTGTGATTTATGTCATAGAGTGTTCTGCCTATGTTTTCCTCTAAGATTTTGATATTGTGTGGCCTTACACTGAGGTCTTTAAACCATTTTGAGTTTATTTTTGTGTATAGTGTTAGGGAGTATTCTAATTTCATTCTTTTATATGTAGCTCTCCAGTTTTCCCAGCACCACTTATTGAAGAGGGTATCTTTTCTCTATTGTATATTCTTGCCTCCTTTATCAAAGGTACAGTGGCCATATGTGCATGGGTTTATCTCTGGGTTTTCTATTCTGTTCATTGATCTATATTTCTGTTTTTGTGCTAGTACCATACTTTCTTGATTATTGTAGCTTTAGAGGTTAGTCTGAAGTCAGGGAACCTGATTCCTCCAGCTCCATTCTTCTTTCTCAAGATTGCTTTGGCTATTTGGGGTCTTTTGTGTTTCCATACAAATTGTAAAATATTTTGTTCTAGTTCTGGGGAAAATGCCATTGGTAGTTTGACATGGATTGCACTGAATCTGTAGTTGGCTTTAAGTAGTATAGACATTTTCACAATATTGATTCTTCCAATCCAAGAACGTGGTATATCTCTCCATCTGTTTGTATCATCTTTAATTTCTTTCATCAGTGTCTTATAGTTTTCTGCATACAGGTCTTTTGTCTCCTTAGGTAGGTTTTTTCCTAGGTATTTTATTCTTTTTGTTGCAATGGTAAGTGGGAGTGTTTCCTTCATTTCTCTTTCAGATTTTTCATCATTAGTGTATAGGAATGCAAGAGATTTCTGTGCATTAATTTTGTATCCTGCTCTTTTACCAAACTCATTGGTTAGCTCTAGTAGTTTTCTGGTAGCATCTTTAGGATTCTCTCTATATAGTATCATGTCATCTGCAAACAGTGACAGCTTTACTTCTTTTCCGATTTGCATTCCTTTTATTTCTTTTTCTTCTCTGATTGCTGTGGCTAAAACTTCCAAAACTATGTTGAATAATAGGGGTGAGAGTGGGCATCTTTTTCTTGTTCCTGATCTTAGAGGAAATGTTTGCCATTTTTCACCATTGAGAACGATGTTGGCTGTCGGTTTGTCATATATGGCCTTTATTATGTTGAGGTAAATTTCCTGTATGCCTACTTTCTGGAGGTTTTTATTATAAATGGGTGTTGAATTTTGTCAAAAGTTTTATCTGCATCTATGGAGATTATCATATGGTTTCTATCCTTCAGTTTGTTAATATGGTGTACCATATTGAGTGATTTGCGTATATTGAAGAATCCTTGCATTCCTGGGGAAAAAAAAAAAATTGATCATGGTGTATGATCCTGTTAATGTCTGTTGGATGCTGTTTGCTAGTATTTTGTTGAGGATTTTTGCATCTATGTTCATGAGTAATATTGGGCTATAGTTTTGTGTGTGTGTGTGACATCTTTGTCTGGTTTTGGCATCAGGGTGATGGTGGCGAAGCAGAATGAGTTTGGGAGTGTTCCTCCCTCTGCTATATTTTGGAAGAATTTGAGAAGAATAGGTCATTGCTGTTCTCTAAATGTTTGATAGAATTCACCTGTGAAGCCATCTGGTCCTCAGCTTTTGTTTGTTGGACGATTTTCATCACAGTTTCAATTTCAGTGCTTGGGTTTGGTCTGTTTGTATTTTCTACTTATTCCTGGTTCAGTCTTGAAAGTTTGTGCTTTTCTAAGAATTTGTCCATTTCTTCCACATTGTCCATTTTATTGGCATATGTTTGCTTGTAGTAATCTCTCGTGATCCTTTATATTTCTGTAGTGTCAGCTGTTATTTTTTTTTCATTTCTAATTTTATTGATTTTCGTCTTCTCCCTTTTTTTGTTAATGAGTGTGGCTAACGGTTTATCAGTTTTGTTTATCTTCTCAAAGAACCAGATTTTAGTTTTATTGATCTTTGTTATCATTCCCTTCATTTCTTTTTCATTTATTTCTGATCTGATCTTTGTGTTTTCTTTCCTTCTGCTAACTTGGGGTTATTTTTGTTCTTTCCTTAATTGCTTTAGGTGTAAGGTTAAGTTGTTTATTTGAGATGTTTCTTGTTTCTTGAGGTAGGATTGTATTGCCATAAACTTCCCTTTTAGAACAGCTTTTGCTGCATCCCATAGGTACTGGGTTGTCGTGTTTTCATTGTCATTTGTTTCTAGGTATTTTTTGATTTTCTCTTTGATTTCTTCAGTGATTTCTTAGTTATTTAGTAGTGTATTGTTTAGCCTCTATGTGTTTGTATTTTTAACAGATTTTTTCCCTGTAATTTAAATCTAGTCTCATAGCGTTGTGGTCAGAAAAGATACTTGATATGATTTCAATTTTCTTAAATTTACCAAGTCTTGATTTGTGACCCAAGCTATGGTCTGTCCTGGAGAGTGTTCCATGAGCACTTGAAAAGAAAGTGTAATCTGCTGTTTTTGGATGGAATGTCCTATAAATATCAATAAAGTCCATCTTGTTTAATGTATCATTTAAAGCTTGTGTTTCCTTATTTATTTTCATTTTGGATGATCTGTCCATTGGTGAAAGTGGGGTGTTAAAGTCCCCTACTATGATTGTGTCACTGTCAATTTACCCTTTTATGGCTGTTCATATTTGCCTTATGTATTGAGGTGCTCCTACGTTGGGTGCATAAATATTTACAATTGTTATATCTTCTTCTTGGATTGATCCCTTGATCATTATGTAGTGTCATTTTTCTCTTGTAATAGTCTTTATTTTAAAGTCTATTTTGTCCAATATGAGAATTGCTACTCCAGCTTTCTTTTGATTTCCATTCGCATGGAATATCTTTTTCCATCCCCTCATTTTCAGTCTGTATGTGTCCCTAGCTCTGAAGTGGGTCCCTTGTAGACAGTATATATGTATATACAGGTCTTATTTTTGTATCCACTCAGCCAGTGTATATCTTTTGGTTGGAGCATTTAATCCATTTATATTTAAGGTAGTTATCAATATGTATGTTCCTATTACCATTTTCTTAATTGTTGTGGGTTTATTATTGTAGGTCTTTTCCTTCTCTTGTCTTTCCTGCCTAGAGAAGTTCCTTTAGCATTTTTTGTAAAGCTGGTTTGGTGGTGCTGAATTCTCTTAACTTTTGCTTGTCTGTAAAATTTTAATTTCTCTATAGAATCTGAATGAGATACTTGCTCTGTAAAGTAATCTTGGTTTTACCCTTTCATCACTTTAAACATGTCCTGCCACTCCCTTCTGGCTTGCAAAATTTCTGCTGAAAGATCAGCTGTTAACCTCAGGGGGATTCCCTTGTATGTTATTTGTTGCTTCTCCCTTGCTGGTTTTATATTTTTTCTTTGTATATAAGTTTTGATACTTTCATTAATATATGTCTTGGCATGTTTTTCCTTGTATTTATCCTGTATGGGACTCTTTGCTTTTCCTGGACTTGATTGTCTATTTCCTCTCCCATATTAGGGAAGTTTTCAACTATAATCTCTTTAAATATTTTCTCAGACCCTTTTGTTTTCTCTTCTTCTTCTGGGGCACCTATAATTTGATGTTGGTGCATTTAATGTTGTCCCAGAGGTCTCTGAGACTGTCCTTAATTCTCTTCATTCTTTTTTCTTTATTGTGCTCTGCAGTAGTTATTTCCACTATTTTATCTTCCAGGTCACTTATCCATTCTTCTGCTCAGTTATTTTGCTGTGAATTCTTTCTAGAGAATTTTTAATTTCATTTATTGTGTGGTTCATCATTATTTGTTTGCTCTTTAGTTCTTCTAGGTCCTTGTTAAATGTTTCTTTTATTTTCTTCATTCTCTTTCCAAGATTCTGGATCAACTTTACTATTATTACTCTGAATTCTTTTTCAGGTAGACTGCCTATTTCTTCTTCTATTGTTTGGTCTGGTGGGTTTTTACCTTGCTCCTTCATGTTCTGTGTGTTTCTCTGTCTTCTCATTTTGCTTAACTTACTGTGTTTGTGGTCCCCTTTTCACAGGCTGCAGGTTCGTCGTTCCCATTGTTTTTGGTGTCTGCCCCTAATGGGTGATTTTGGTTCAGTGGGTTTTGTCGGCCTCCTGGTAGAGGTTACTGGTGCCTGTGTTCTGGTGGGTGGGGCTGGATCTTGTCTGTCTGGTGAGCAGGACTGCATCTTGTGGTATATTTTGGGGTGTCTGTGAACTTAGTATGATTTTAGGCAGCCTCTCTGCTAATGGGTGGGGTTGTGTTCCTGTCTTGCTAGTTGTTTGGCATGGGCCATCCAGCACTGGAGCTTGCTGGCCATTGGGTGGAGCTGGGTCTTAGCGCTGAGATGGAGATATCTGGGAGAGCTCTCGCCAGTTGATATTATGTGGGGCTGGGAAGTCTCTAGTGGTCCAGTGTCCTGAACTCAGCTCTCCTGCCTTAGAGGCTCAGGCCTGACACCAGGCTGGAGCACGAAGATCCTGTCAGCCACACGGTTGCTGGCCTTGGAGAGTCTCCTAGGGAAGAAAGCTACTGCTGCAGTTCACCCTGGGTACATAGACACCAGCAGCGGCCATTCCTAAGATCTGATTCTACTGTGAGGAAGGCGGTGCTGGCAGGCACCCTAACATTTTCTAATCGTTTTTACACTGAGAATTTCTAAGGGCTTCCTTACACTGGAATTTCACATTTCATCGCAACTGAATTTCTGCCTTTTAAAAATCAATATTTCAGTGTTAATAATAATCGTTTATTTAGAATAGTCTAAAACTTGCCCCAATTTATGATAATTTTATAGGTCTCAAAACATATATTTGTGCATCCAGTTTCTTTAGAAATATAACCTAGAAACACATAAAATGCTCTACACATCCCTATTTTTTAAGTAGAAACTACTGAATATAATTTAACCTTTCCTTGTTAGTGGTGATCTTTGTGACCATTAATTATGATAGTAAATTTAAAAAGCAGATTTTAATTTTTGTCCATTGTTCTTCTATTACACTATTTTCTCTCCATATAAGTATATGTGCTTCCTGCATTCCTTACTTCTCCAATTTTGTTACTTTTAGGTTGTATAATAAATATCTAGGTTGGAAGAATTATATATAAGTAAAATCAATATGTGTTAAATAGTGATCTGAGATTTTGTTCTCAGAGTAAACCGCATGAGACTTATAATAAGTCAGAAGTCTTTTTATATTAACATAAAAGTTCATGGGTATGTTCTGAGTAGGATTTTGAAAGTCTAGATCTTATTATCATATTATTTTAGAATTTGTAGAGAGTTCAAGTGATCCTTTCATTTTATAGTTAAGAAATGGAAGTCCAGTGATAATAAAATCACTTAAATTCACACAACTGATTAATAGAAGGTTCAAAACTAGATTTAAACTCTTAGTTCAGTGTAGTTTGCCCTGAACTATGTTAGATTTTTACCATGCTTGAAACATGCTAAAAAGATATGAAAAGAATTAATTTTTTTAACATGGAAGTTCACTTTTGGTTTACAAAATTAAAATCTCAAAATACATAAATTGAAGACATTTTAAAAAGATATTTATGATAAAAATATATGTATAAAACCTTTAAAATTTATAATCCTGTCAGATCCATCTTATTAACAACTTTTATCAAAAATGCATGAAGAACTAAGCAATGACTCTTGGCCTTATTCAAAACAGCAGTCAGAATCAGTGTTATTTCAGGAAATTTCTAGGCTAATTTTCTTCTTAGATGTAATTGGTGAAAAATCCATATTAGAAGTATAATTTAATTGGATCAGTTGTTTCTTTCTGTATTGTAATGCTTGGAGGTTATAGGACATAGAGAGAAGCTTTTTATCCCCATGATGTCCTAGCAATATACGTGAGTCTGTTGCAAGTTTTAGGAATTTAGTGTAATTCTACAGGTAGTGTTGAGTTAAAACTGTTCCTTTTTCTCTTGCATTTAACTAGTTCAATTTTTAACATTCTCTTACATAGTGAAAAGGATAAGCAGTTGATTTTTAAATGTGAATGTTCAAAATATTCTCCTCTTCCTCTATGATAGACTGCATTAAATAGCTTAGTAAAATTCAGGTAACTGATTTTCTAGTTTTTAACAAAATTTTGTAAGAAATATAGTACTTCATTCGCTAGCTCTGAAATCTAAGGCCATGAAAACAAATTTGAGTTTGTTCTTCTGGCTAGTAAAATGGGAAGCAGTATTTCCATTTGGGAAAGTCACAGAGGAAAGCAGAAAACTACAGGAACTCAAAGTGAGTGCCCTTTAGAATCATGGATTTGCTACCATCAAGTCATATCACTTTGGGGAAATTGCTTAACATTTCTGAACTTGTTTCCACAACCAAAAAAAAAGAGGCTTATAATAACATCAACCCCACAGGAATAATTTTGAAAATAAAATAAGATAATAAATATGCAGTTCCTGTAAAATTTAAAGTTGCTAATTGTCAGTTATCCCCAACATGCTGTAATCTTGCAAACAAAGAAAACAGCTATTTGTTATCCACTTGGTTACTAATATCCCAATTCCTTCCATGTTTTAAATGTCTTACCTTAATATTTAACTTTCTTAAATGTATTACCATCACAATTTTTTAAATGAATGAGATATTCTTTACTGTTATCCTCAATCTTAAATTGAATAAAACATGACAAGTTATAAAAGACTGTGCTATGGCATACACTGCATTAAGTCTTTCTATAAATTTAATTAGTTCACTAAACCAAGGATCTTACTGACTGAATACCAATTTTATTTATGTTTTTGGAGTACTTTAAAATTTTTATATATTCTATGCATAACTCCACACCCCATGGTAAGTAAAGGGATCCTTTACAAGTGTAGACACCTATGAAATAACAGCCTAGAGAAGAGCTTAGATAACCAGAAGCAGAAAATTATGTCCAAATGGGCTGTTATCATACCAAGTATACTGAAAATGTTTTCATTTATAATCTATTTATTTATAGAGAAACAAGTATGATATATTGCCCATCCAGTGAAAAATAATGACTAGGAGAACATTTTTGTAACACAGGCTGGTTACCTGCTATGCCTATTTGTAGACCAAGGATCTTAAATCTATCAATTCAAAAAATTTCTATTTAGTTCTCCTATTTACCAAGCACTTTTCTGGATGTTTTAGGACATAAAATGTCCCCAATCTAAAAAGGCTTACTTTGTAGAAAAAGGAGACAGGTAATAATGAAAGAAATATTAATATGTCCAATGAATGGAAATGCTATATGAAACATGAGGCAGGGTAAAAGACAAGAAGTGGCAATTAGGTGCGGCCACTCTTCATAGGATGGTCAGATAAGGCCTCTCTGATGAGAGTGATAGATGAGGGCCAGATCATCTAGAGACTTCAAGTCATGGAAAGAACTTTGAGTTTTATTCTGTGTGACATGTGAGACCATTGATGGCTTTTGATTAGAGGTGAGCCATGGCTTCATTTATTATCAATAAGGTCTCTGGCTACTATGTGGGGAATAGACTTTGTGGGGGAGGGGAGGAACCAAGTAAACCAATTTCTTATTCTTTAAAATCCATCCAGTTCAAGTATCTACATAGAGCAATACTGAGAGGAATTCCTTCAATTAGGAATTTTGTAATGATATTTAAAAGCATCAAACACTCTAAGGACTGCAGTACACAGTTTACTACACAAGTTTCTATGCCCCATCTATAAATGGTGATTAAGGTTTGAGAATAAGTCTCTAGTTCCTCTCAGCAAGAAACTTATGATATCTCTTAACCAAGTACAATGAGGAGTTCTTATCAAATTTGTATCCTCTTATTGTGTCCCAAGTTCTTCTTGTCCCAGTGTCTATATGAGGCTACCACCTGTTTGCTTCAGGGTCCTTATTATGCAGATGGTTAGAAGACTTGATTTGTTAAACCCAGGAAAGGTTGTTTTAAGGCCTCAGCTCTATCTCTTCAACCTGAGCACTTAATGACTCCTGGTACCTAAGTCTATGGCTGTGTTGGATAGGATAAGAGCTAAACCAGTGTGTCAGGTAGAGTTATTTCCTGCTTAGATTGAGGGCTGAAAAGAATTCTTCCACTTAGAAGAATCAATAGCACTATTAAATAGCATCCCCGGCAATAATAGTTCTTGGTTGTGACCATTAAGCACTTAATGCTCAGTAGGGTTTCTAATGGTCTCATCTCTAACACTGCCACACTCTCTGCCCATTCCTGCCCTGACATCAGCAATGTTTCACCTTATCTTTGTGCCATGGCCAAGCACAGTGCTTAATATTATATGCTTAATACAAAGGCATTCCTTCCTTCTTGCAGAAATACTAGCAGATCCTGCTAAAGGACACCAGGTGAGCATTTTCTCTATTTTTAAGTGGAGATGATGGGAAAAATCCAGGAATGTAACTAGGTTTTGTGATAGGACTCTCCTCTGGCTGTTTCTTCCCCACATTCATTGAACATGATGAAATCTGGTTTAATCAGCATCACTGGGAGAAATAGAAAGGGCAGGGAGGAAGTGCTGTGTGAAAATTTTGGTTCTTTGGAGGAAAATGAGGGAAGTGGGCTAGAAACTGCAAAAGGATTATAATGTTAATTACGTTCCCTAATTTTATTCTTTCAAAAATCTTCTTCCTCCTTCTTGTTTGCTTCCCATAGTCACTAGACTGCTTGTGCTGGCTGAGTGGAAGAGATGTCCAGATGTACAAAGAAATGAAGGAATTTGTCCACCTTAGGGATACATTTAATTCTGAAATTCCAATGCACTATAAAATTATAGCAAACATAATACCAGATCACACTAGCGTAGAGGGATCTACAAAGAAATAAGTTCAATAATACTAGTAGATAAGTATCATGTAACTTCAGCCCCCCAAACCTTAGTGTGCCTTTAAATGGCTCAAAAGTGTTTTGAGCCATATATGGACATGCCCTTGCACACTTCTAGGGGTTTCACTCACAAAGCCCTCAACATTCATGAACAGTGTCTTTGCTCAGTTGATCTCTGATTACTGAGTAGTCTTCAGTTCTTCAAACAGTAGATGTCCCTGCTGTCCCTGAGGTCATGACCTGGCCTGATATTTTTATGATTTATTCATTCAATATGCTTGTTTATTGAGCATCAACCTTATACCAGTCACTGACCCTAGAAAGATTGTTATAAACAAGAAAAAATAGTATTTTTTGAGCATCTACTATGTGTCAGTCTGCAAACTGGACCCGTGGCATACATTATCTTTGTCTATTATCCCCTTTAAATCTAAATGCAACCTCTCCAGGTAATTATTATTAGCCATGAAAATGGATCTCATCCTGACTGCAGAGAAAATCTGGGTTGATCTGAGTAAGTATTCCTGAGAAGGGATCCTGAGCCAGTGATCTCTGTTTACCTTCTGGTCATGCTTAGACACTTCAAAGCCTCACCCCACAGCTTCTTTATATGCTGCTCCCTCTATTTTTAATTCCCTTTACCATTAATCATTCCTCAAGATTCAGATTAAAAGTCACCCACCCCTGAAGTCCTCCTAGATCCTCATGGGAAGAATGAAGTATTTTTCATCTCTATTCTCATAATTAGAACTTAAGAATCCCTCTTAAAATTGCTTACAACACTGGTTTTAAAAAATGTACTTCAAAATCAAGCAGACAAATTCCAGTTTGTCCCCTAGTTAATTGTGTGGTGTTCTGAGAGGTTATGTGACTTGTCTAAAATCCCATGTAAGCCCTATGAGGAGGAAAATTTTGTCTTGATCATCAGTGTTCCCTCAATGCTAGAAGAGTGTGTGCCATTTTGGATGTTCTCAATAAACGTAAGCATGCTAATAAATGAATGAATGTTTACAGATTGACTAGGTATTTGATACAGCTGGAGTGCAGAGTTTGGGGGTTTGTTGTGTATAACAAGAAATTTGTAAAACGAAGGTAGAAAAAACATAGGGACAAAATTGTTAGGGACCAAATGTGTCATGTTGAGGAATATGGACTGTATTGTAGGTCCTGTGTGCCCAACACGTATCAGAGAGTTAAACACAATCCGATTGAAATTTTTAGCAAAGCCAGGGGACAATATAAATGACACTGCACATTAATTGTCCAGTATGGTCTTTTCTCACGAATCTCCAACAAAATCAACCCTATGCTCTCTGCCTTAAGGATTGGATCCTTCCTCATCTAAGCCACATTGTCTGGAAATTTAATTGATAGCCATGTTTTATGACCACTTATTCTTGAACTTGAAATCAAGCTATTGGCACCAGTTGATCCTTTCTGGTCTTTCCAACGAGGCTTTGCCAGCTCTGTAGCACACAAAGACTAAAAGGGCCTGTCCATACATTCCTGAACATATATCTGAGCTATGTATACTATTTAGTCCTCATTTTACTGGTGTTTAAGACTACAAAGTTTTAGAGCTGGAAAATAAACTAGTTTATCTCTTTGAACACCCTCATTTTATACCAAAGAAACTGAGGCCAAATGGGGTTTAAATGGATTGATTGAGGTTAAGTTCCATGATTTTCTCAGGTGGATGAGAGGTGTGGGTCAGAGAGAAATAAGTATTTTACTGTAGTTTGAATTCAGAAGACCCACTTTGAGTCTTCATTTCACTGTAGCTTCATTTCATGAAGTAATTTAGTAACTTAATGAAGAAGCTCATTTTAGCCAATAACGTATCATTTAACGATGTGAGAAAAAATGTTTTCTTACCAACCAGGAAATGAGGAAGGCAGGCTGCATTTAGGGTGCTAGGTGGATGTGATGACTGCTGTCACCATGGCAACCAATTGTTCATTTAAAGATTTTTTAATAAGTCTTGGTGATTCTTCCTAATATATCTCCGAATTCAAACCTGTCTTCAGCCAACACCTTCCTATGCCTGTTTATTTCAATGGTCCCTCTCTTCTGTCTTTTTCCATCCTAATCTAGCCTACTCAAAATAAAGAAACATTTTTTAAACTATCCTTTTCATTAGCATCATTATTTTTTTTGAGTGTCTGTTCATACCAGGCATTTTAGATGCATGATACCTACCTTGCGAGGCAGATGTTATTATCCCCATTTTACTTGTGATCAAACTGAAGTTAAAGGAGGTCATGTATTTTTGCCATGTGCTTGGGAAGTAGTACATGGAAGATATAGGATTTCAACTCTGGCTTTTCTGACTCAGGAACCTATGCCCTTTCCATTCTGCCAAGCTCCCAGTCTTTCATGTTACAAAATCTTTGGATCCCTATTGCCCAGAGAAGTCACCAAGCCAACTGCATCTAGCCTTAAACCTCCCCCAACAAGTCACCAAAATCCATATTTCTCAACATAAATTGCCCATTCTTATTTCTGAGTATTAATCGTAGTACACACATAGAGCTTCATTCCTCTTTTCCCCTGTAAAATCCAATCTCTTTAATCCTTCAAAGCCCAATGTAATGATTATTTCCCTCCGGGAGTGCTTCCCTTGGTTATTATAATAACTAGTTTTTGAGCCTTTAAACTGCCTCCTCTCCATATCTTGAGCTCACTATTTGTTCAGTTAGTCCTGAAATAAGATATGTAATGCAACTATTTGCATATCAATTTATCTTTCCAATGATTTTCATTTTAATTTTGGAGAGACAGTACATGTAAAAACTTTATAACTGTGAATATGTTTGTGAGGCTGACTGTAGCCAGTCATCAGAAAATGATCTTTATCTCCGCAGCTCTATGTCTGTGGAACCAGGTTGAAGAAATCAAATATATAGTGCCTGACCTAACCTCAGTGTTAGCTTTTTTTCATGAGCCCTTTTTCCAAGTATGGATTCAGAAGATTGTCACTGTGAATGTTTCACCAATTACATTGGTGTGTATAAGAATGAAATAAAAGTCATCCTACTTGAAAGAAATTTTATGAAACATGATATTCTAGACTTTATAGTAGGCTTTCAAATAATTATTTGCCCAAAGGCACAAAAGTTGTTCAAAGGTTAATATGGGAATTTCATTTTTATATCGAATTACAGTAAATGAGATTACCCATAAATAAAATTTTCAGAAACTCAAAGCATTTCTCATTTTAAGCCAAAATTATCACTTCAAACATTTTAAGGGTTTTAGATAAAAATAACTCTAAAAAATAGTGTAAACTTCTCTACCTTCTTAAACAAAACATATAGGATAATTATCCCTAGCTTGATGACTCAGTCATCATTTTGAACATCAATTACTCTTCCAGTCTGTAATAAAATATCATTTTTAAGTTACTGAGTAGTTATTAGTGTTAGTTACCCTTGATACAAAATGATTCTAGATTGCTATCCTTTTTAGAATACAGTATTTGCTTCTTTTTTATACGCTTTGTGTCTTTGTAGCTATCATTTATCTCTGCCTTTGCTAGACCTAGTGCTGTTAGTTTCCCCATCTTTACATTTCACATGTGTGTTTTGAACTGCTATAGACTGATATACCAATTAAACATTCTTCTTAGAATTTTGTCTAAAATAGTAGTAAATGGGTGTTGAATAAGAGAAGATGTAGTCTCCTTATATAAGAGAATTTTATTGCATAACTTTGTTATATTTATGCTGTATGTTCAGAGAACTTTCAATTTATTTCCTGGTTCTTTGCTGGGCATTAGAGGGTTCAGATTGTTCAAACTAAGACTTTCCTTATAAACTTCAGTGATCTGGGGCAGACAGAGGCAAATAAAACTCAACCTCATTCTTGGAGGTGAGCTATAAACACACAGACAGATTCAGTGGTGGGTACTGAAATCAGTGCACATTGTAGCTCAGAAAACTGTCACCAGAATCTGGAGTTCTGATGTTACTTTTGTGATGGGACCTTTTTAAAGGTCATACAGCCATTACCTTCGTTAAATTCATTTCTCATAGTTATCTCTTATATTTCTTCCAGATTTAAAAAGTTGAAGGATATTAGTATTTATCCTAGAGAGTATTTTGCCCTTTTCCATATGTAGGCAGTTTTAGTTCTTTCACATTCATACTTCCTGAAGGAAAAAAAAATTATTCTAATGAAGATTCAAATTTTTGTGCAGTTATTATGCATGCATACTCTACATTAATTTTCCCTACTCAGTTCATCATTCTAGTTTCCTTAAAACTCCTGACTATATGGAATTTAAATATTTAAGTAGATTTCTTACTACTGCTGTAACAAAAAGCCAACTAGCTTGTCATACGAAGTTGCTCAGAGATGTCCTTTAATCATGCTCTTTGCTTTCAATTTATTTAGGCTAGTTCTTTGGTCACTCCCCAGTTTAACCTCTTTATATTTGCCAATACTCATTAATAGTCAAAATTATGTAGAAACTGAATTCATAGAAAGGATCTTTGAGAGATGAGACTAAAGATAGCAAACTTTCTTTGTTCCAGCCAGTAAACATGTGATACATCTAAAGAAACAGAAAAATTACTTCTACAGATGGTGTGATGTGTAAAAATAAAACCATATCTGTCAGACATGTGAAAATGTTGTATTTACTAATCCCTTTAGATGTTTGTGTACTTTTTTCTGCTTATATGTAGTTCATTTCCTGTTGACTTCTAAGTATTTCATCTCTGAGATCATGTCTCCTATTTCTTTCCTAGCTTCTCCATCACCATCCCCACCATGTTTCTTGGTGGGACTGGTATCTTGTTCTACATTTATAAAGGGATCCCTTAAATTTTACCAGCTTTCAACAAAATATGCCTACTCTGATTGATAGTTCCAGGGAGGTGAAATGTCCAGTAAGGGAAAGAAGGATGGCTACCAGATAGAGAACTTCAGTCCATTGACTGAGCCTAAAGAAACACTTGGAAAAAGAGAAAGAGAAATAAAGAATCAGATAAAAATAAAATTCAGACTTCTTTTCTTAGCTCTTTATAGCCTACTCTCTTCCTCCTCAACTGAGATCTTCAAGGGCAGAATCATGCCATTTCTATTTTGGTATCTATAGCACCTACCAGTGCACTTAGCAAATAATACTTAATATTTACTTGGTGATGAAAAGAATGAGTACTAGAAGGAGGTTGTACTCTTCCTGTTTTTTCTCAGGCCTCTTATCCTTTTGGATCTTTCTCGCTATTTTGGATCTGCAGCAATCAAACAGCCCAGAGGAGACCCATTTGGATATACTTTTGTTTTAAAATAATTATTTTCTTACTATTTTTTCTCAAAAAATAATGCTTTTTATTATTTTTTCACTTGTCCAGTATTACTGAGCACCTGATATGTGTAAGGCCCTGCTCCATGTGATAGCAATGAACAAAACAGCATGCCTTATCATATGCCAGATACTGTGTGCCTTGGACTTTATTTACATTATCTCAATTGAAAACCCCTGGGGAGACAGCATTTTCCACAATCTGAAAATGAAGTTTCAGAGATTCAAAGCTTAATTAAATTTCCTAGGATCTCACAGCCAAGAAGCAGAAAACAGGAATCAACTCAAGTTTAACTGACTCTAAAATTTATACTCTTAATTGCTGAGCTCTACTACTTCTAGACCATGAATAAAGAAATGGGAATTACATAAATCAGAAGTTAAACTGTAAGGATAAGTCCAATAAATGTTAATAATTCTTCATGAAGAATTTTTAAAAAACAGTTTTATGGACCTGGATGCATAGAAACTTATTTCCCCCCATATTAAATCTACCACAGTTTGTCTTACCAGGAATATGTATATATATTTTTTATCTGAAGGATGTCACTTTATTTTATTTTTTTTAACATCTTTATTGGAGTATAATTGCTTTACAATGTTGTGTTAGTTTCTGCTGTATAACAAAGTGAATCAGCTATATGTATACATATATTCCCATATCTCCTCCCTCTTGTGTCTCCCTCCCACCCTCCCTATCCCACCCCTCTAGGTGGTCACAAAGCACTGAGCTGATCTCCCTGTGCTATGTGGCTGCTTCCCACTAGCTATCTATTTTACATTTGGTAGTGTATGTATGTCCATGCCACTCTCTCACTTCGTTCCAGCTTACCCTTCCCCCTTCCTGTGCCCTCAAGTCAATTCTCTATGTCTGCATCTTTATTCCTGTCCTGCCCCTAGATTCTTCAGAACCATTTCTTTTTTAAGATTCCATATGTATGTGTTAGCATATGGTATTTGTTTTTTTCTTTCTGACTTATTCACTCTGTTTGACAGACTTTAGGTCCATCCACCTCACTACAAATAACTCAGTTTTGATTCTTCTTTTGGTTGAGTAATATTCCATTGTATATATGTGCAACATCTTCTTTATCCATTCATCTGTCAATGGACACTTAGGTTGCTTCCATGTCATGGCTATTGTAAATAGAGCTGCAATGAACATTGTGGTACATGTGTCCTTTTGAATTATGGTTTTCTGAGGGTATATGCCCAGCATTGCGATTGCTGGGTCGTATGGTATTTCTATTTTTAGTTTTTTAAGGAACCTCCATACTGTTCTCCATAGTGGCTGTATTAATTTACATTCTCACCAACAGTGCGAGAGGGTACGCTTTTCTCCACACCCTCTCCAGCATTTACTGTTTCTAGATTTTTTGATAATGGCCATTCTGACTGGTGTGAGGTGATAACTCATTGTAGTTTTGATATGCATTTCTCTAATGATTAGTGATGTTGAGCATGCTTTCATATGTTTGTTGGCAATCTGTATATCTTCTTTGGAGTAATGTCTGTTTAGGTCTTCTGCCCATTTTTGGATTGGTTGCTTGTTTTTTTGATATTGAGCTGCATGAGTTGCTTGTAGTTTTGGGAGATTAATCCTTTGTCAGTTACCTCATTTGCAAATATTTTCTCCCATTCGGAGGGTTGTCTTTTCGTCTTCCTTATGTTTTCCTTTGCTGTGCAAAAGCTTTTAAGTTTCATTAAGTCCCATTTGTTTATTTTTGTTTTTATTTCCATTTCTCTAGGAGGTGGGTCAAAAAGGATCTTGCTGTGATTTATTTTATAGAGTGTTCTGCCTATGATTTCCTCTAAGTGTTTTATAGTGTCTGGCCTTACATTTAGGTCTTTAATCCATTTTGAGTTTATTTTTGTGTATAGTGTTAGAGAGTGTTCTCATTTCATTCTTCTACATGTAGCTGTCCAGTTTTCGCAGCACCACTTATTGACGAGGCTGTCTTTTCTCCATTGTATATTCTTGCCTCCTTTATCAAAAATAAGGTGACCATATGTGCATGGGTTCATCTCGGGGCTTTCAATGCTGTTCATTGATCTATATTTCTGTTTTTGTGCTAGTACCATACTGTCTTGATTACTGTAGCTTTGTAGTATAGTCTGAAGTCCCAGAGCCCAGTTCCTCCAGCTCTTACCAGGAATAATTTGATTTAATTCCATTAAACAGCTCTTTGAAAAGCATCCTAAATGTGCATTGTTCACACTCATTTTCATTTGTCCACCATCTATGCAGCCACACACAGCAAATTTATCTATACTTGAGTACTGTGGACAGTTTTATTTTACAAATGAAACAAAGCAGGTCAGCTTTTATCCAGATTAATTAATAATCTTTTCGTTTCTTCAAAAACTGCACGGAGAGCCAGCTATGTACCTTCATTAAGATGTAAAAATAAGATAAATAAGAGCCGTGCTCTCCTAGACCTTATATATTGGAATTGGGGAAACAAAAAATAAATGTAAAAGGTAATTTCTGGTGATGAGAAGTGCTATGAAAAAAATGTGAAGGATATGTGAATGAGGTGGGTATAGGATAGGAAGAGGGAAGGCCTCACTGAAGAGACGCTGTTTGAGCTGAGTCCTACATGGTGAGGAGGAGTCAGCCATGTAAAGATATGAGAGAGAAAAAGAAAATGCAAAGGTCAAAAGCAGGAACAAATGTCATTTGATTGAATAACAGAAAAAAATCTCTTGTGCCTGCATAAGAGTGAGCTGAGGGAGAGGCAAGAGATTAATAGAGTGATAGGTGGGTCCAGATCACATGGGGCCTCCTTATATGTATGACTTTGTAATGTATTATCTAAACAAACACATATTTAATAATGGAAATAGACATTCTTAATAATTATATCAGGGCAGTAGGTATAAATTTGGAATTTCTTAGATTACCAGGATTTATAATTACCCCATTTATATGCCTAGGTAAAGAATTTGAATTTTATTCCAATATAGTTGTGAGCCTTTAGATGGTTTTAAGCAGGAAAGTGAAATGATGTGATTTGCATTTCATAAGTGATCACTTTGCTTTTGAGATCAGTTTTAGAGACTACTGAATTAATCCTGGCAAGAAGTGATATTGGTTTCAATGAAAGTAATAGAGCTGAAAAGAAAGTCAGTAATTTTGTATATGTTTTGTAGATAATGTAGACAAGACATGCGTTCGATGTGTTAAGGGTGAGAGAAAAAGAAGAATGAAAGTGATTGCTAGGTTTTTGCCTACAGCCTTTGGGTGAATTATGATATCATTTTCTGATTTTGGAAAGATGACAGAGGAATTGGTTTCAGAAGATGATTGGGAATGAATACAATCAGCAGTTTGATTTTGACTGTGTTAAGTTTGAGTTTCCTATTAGAAATACAAGTGGATATATCAAATGAGCAACTGGGATATATTCTTTTTTCTTACTCTATTACAGCTTTTTTGCAATGCAATCTGTATCCTCAATAAAACAATTTAAAATGGCATTCAAATATTCCACTAAAGCGATTTTTCACTCTATTATATTTTGTTTTCAATATCTGGTATATGAAATTGCTAACATTACCAATTGCCTTTCTAGGAAAGTATAGACCTGGGTGAAATCATGTTTTCCCTTTGTTATTTGCCAACTGCTGGACGTATGACATTGACAGTCATCAAGTGCAGAAATCTGAAAGCTATGGATATCACTGGCTCATCAGGTATGCACACAATTGGCTAGTGGGTTCATTCCCAAATAAAATATTCTACATAGACAAAGTTATATATGGCTCTTGAATTACTGAGTTCATTTGTCTGTCGTGGGACACTATAAAAGTAGAAAAAAGAGATTACCAAATAAAGTGCTCCAAACACCTCTTTAGTTTACATTATCATTATGAAATTTTTAAAAAGTATTATCAAATAGATAGACTTTGAACTTGGGTTTTTATTTTTATTTATTTCTCTACTGATTTAGTTCTTTCTCAAACATGCATTATTTACTATACACTTCCCTGCTTCCAACTAGTCAGTTTCTTATAAAGGAATATCCTTGGACTTTAAGCTATTCAATTTAAACTTGTGTTACTCTACAAGTAAGAGTCCTAGGAAGACATATTTAGACTGAATTTATCTCCCTCACCTGATCTGCAAAGAAATAACAACATTCCAAGACCACCATTTGCATTTGCTCTCTTACCACCTTTCTAACTAAAAATTTGGACAACAACAGGGACTGAAAGAAATAATAAAGTAAATAAATACTCCTTAAAGTTTCTTAAAGATATTCTTGAAGAAATTTCTCTTGTGCTAACTTTGTTAAAGAGGTAAAATCACATCATTCTCTTTAATCCCTTCATTTAAATCACCACAGTTCTGAAGGGTTATTTGTAAGTTAATAGGTAAACTCTGGCACAGCTCTGTGGAAGAAAAAATGATAAAGACAGAGTAGGGAGTTCAGTAGCATTTGTTGAATTAAACAAATAAGAAATAGTAATGGAGATATAGTAAAAGATGACATGGGGAGTAGAATCTATAACTTTCTGGTTCTTCAGAACAAAGAAATAAACTAAATTTGCATCACAAAAAGTATGAGGAAACTCTCAGTTCTAATGTAGAGAGAACTCCAGGATATACTAAGTGAATAAAAAATGAGGTACAAGAGGGCTCCCCTGGTGGCGCAGTGGTTGAGAGTCCGCCTGCCGATGCAGGGCACACGGGTTCGTGCCCCGGTCCAGGAAGATCCCACATGCCGCAGAGCAGCTGGGCCCGTGAGCTATGACCGCTGAGCCTGCGCGTCCAGAGCCTGTGCTCCGCAACAGGAGAGGCCACAACAGTGAGAGGCCCATGTACCACAAAAAAAGAAAAAAAAGAAAAAGAGGTACAGTATAAATATGGGTATCATGCTCCCTCCTATGTAAGAATGAGGAATCTTAGAATATATAGCATGTTGCTAATATTTGCATGAAGAAATACTTGAGTGATACACAAAAACTGAGTGGTGGAGAGGTATGGGGACAGATGGGAGGGAGACTTCTCACTGCACATCTTTCTCTATCTCATTTTTGAACTATGTCATGAATTTTCTATTCATTTTTTTTAATTTGCAATGCATAGTTGAAATATAAAGATAGAAAAAAAGCAAATAAATTCCACAATCATTTTGGTGAAAAGGTCATAGGTAAGTAAATGCTGACGAACTTAAACAGAACACTGCAAATTATTGTTTATTTTACTCTTTCTACCATGTATCAAAAGAGAACCAAATTTCAAGACAAGCAAACAACATCAAAGTTGTAATTAGGTGCAAGACTACTTTTTATTTATATGAAGCTTCTCATCAGGGGAGCGCATGTTTTGAGAACATCACCTCATTAATTCTCACAACAGCCTTGTGAATCAACTAAGGAGCCAGTAAATTGTCCTTGTCACTAGTAGAGAAATGTCATCAGAGACATGATGGGGGTAGCAAACAATAAACTAGGACTCGTTCTCATTGTTAATGAGAGGCCTAGGCCTGGAAGCTCATACATAGAATTATATCACAAAAATAAGCTTCTTCCTTAGAACATATTTCCTATTATTAAAACATTGAAAAGTAAATAGGAGTCCGTTTCTGCTTTATAAATAAGTTAATTTGTATCACTTTTTTTAGATTCCACGTATAAGTGATATCATGTGATACTTCTCTTTCTCTGTCTGATTTACTTCACTTCTTAGTATGATAATCTCTAGGTCAATCTATGTTGATGCAAATGACATTATTTCATTCTTTTTTGAGTATTATTCCACTGTATATATATACTACATCTTCTTTATCCATTCCTCTGTCGATGGACGTTTAGCTTGCTTCCATGTCTTGGCTATTGTAAATAGTGCTGTAATGAGCACTGGGGTGCATATATACTTTTGGACCGTGTTTTTCTTTGGATATATGCCCAGGAGTGGGATTGGAGGATCAGGTGATAGCTCTATTTTTAGTTTTTACGGAACCTCCATACTGTTCTCCATAGTGGCTGTACCAATTTACATTCCCACCAACAGTGTAGGAGGGTTCCCTTCTCTCCACACCCTCTCCAGCATTTATTGTTTGTGGACTTTCTGATGTTAGCCATTCTGATTGGTGTGAGGTGATATCTCATTGTAGTTTTGATTTGCATTTCTCTAATAATTAGTGACGTTGAACATCTTTTCATGTGCCTTTTGTCCATCTGTATGTCTTCTTTGGAGAAATGTCTATTTAGCTCTTCTGCCCGTTTTTTGATCAGGCAGTTTGTTTTGATGTTATTAAGTTTCACAAGCTGTTTGTAAATTTTGGAGACTAATCCCTTGTCGGTCACATCATTTGTGTATATTTTCTCCCATTCTGTGGGTTATATTTTCATTTTATTTATTATTTCCTTTGCTATGCAAAAGATTTTGAGTTTAATTAGGTCCCATTTGTTTATTTTTGTTTTTATTTCCATTACTCTGGGAGATGCATCAAAAATGATATTGCTGTGATATGTCAGAGAGTGTTCTGCCTATGTTTTCCTCTAAGAGTTTTATAGTTTCCAGTCTCACATTTAGGTCTTTAATCCATTTTGAATTTATTTCTGTGTACAGTGCTAAAGAATGTTCTAATTTCATTTTTTCACATGTAGCTATCCAATTTTCCCAGCACCATTTATTGAAGATACTGTCTTTCCTCCATTGTATAGTCTTGCCTCTTTTGTCATAGATCAATTGACCATAGGTGCATGGGTATATTTCTGGGCTTTCTATCCTGTTCCATTGATCTATATTTCTATTTAAACAGACTCACAGACTTAGAGAATGAACTTATGGTTACCAGAGGGGAAGGGTTGGGGGGACAGATTGTTAGGGATTTGGGGATTGACATGTACACACTGCTATATTTAAAATGGATAACCAACAAGGACCTACTGTATAGCACAGAGAACTCTGCTCAATATTATGGGACACCTAAATGGGAAAAGAATTTGTAAAAGAGTAGATACAGGTATACGTATAACTGAATCACTTTGCTGTACATCTGAAACTAACACAACATTGTTAATCAACTGTACTCCAGTATAAAATTAAATGTTAAAATAAATAAATAAATAGGAAACAGCCATTGAACATTTCCCTTTTACCTTGTTTTCCTCTATATACCCTATTTCCAGCCATAAAATGTGTTTTTCCCCCTTGATACAAATGCTTATGAAATATACAGAAACATTTTTCTAGAGCCTAAAAATCATCCATTTCATTCATTTGCTCAAATAAATTAATGTTGCCATGTTTTTGGCTTATTCTAAGGAAATAAGTTTTGTTGCTTTGTTACATTGATGGAAAGAGAGAAAAGATGGTTGTGGTGCTACAGTTGGAGGGTAACTATAATGAAAAAAAAAATGAAGGTAGAGCAGACACTGATTGTTTTGACCACCTAGCATACTCACCCCAATGCCAATACTCTCTCCCAAAACCATGCCTCCTTTTTATAAAAAAGATACAAGAAGTAAGGCTTTTTAAAGAAACTTTTGATAAATATTGTATAATTTTCTACAATACTGTAACAGTTTTTCTACTTAAGGTGGCAGGGGTAAGAAAGTAGAGATCAGTCAGCTAAGGCAGAACTTGTTAACAATTAGTTGACCTCTTTGGCCCATAAAAATATAGCCCGACTAAAATTTTATCTTTCCAGTTGACATTATACAGACAATTCATATGAGGAAACTTCCCTGAGAACATATGTAAACCAAATATCACCTTTTCATTGTATACTGTTGAGCATTTAATAAATGATTTGTAGTGATCATTTCTTCAATCAAACTCTTTATCAAGCACTATGACTAAAAAGTTACTAAGATTAGTACTTTTTCCAACAATTCAAGACAATTCCCACATAGTTTTTGCTAATTTCAATTCACTGTGATTATATATACTTATCTAGATACAATGTTGCTCTTTCATAAATTTTAGCCTTCTTATTCTAAATCATTTTGAAGGAAATTAAATTTAATACAATTATTTTTACTTGTTAGGATTACATTCCCTAGAAATCACTTGGGACAAAACATGTCCTCAAATAGCTCTGACTAAAAGACACATTATAGTTTAGACTGGCTCTTGATAAACTAGTGAGTTTTCTCTGTTGTATTAAACACAGTGATCAAGTTAATTCTTTTCTAGTCCATTCAGTAAGAAGTCCTAGAGAGTCTATTGCCCCCAATTATGCCATTTGAATTTAAAACCGGTAACACTAAAGGGCTTAATACACTACTTTTCTTATTTAGTAACAATTAACCACAGTTTTATTTATGATTTGTACTATTACTTTCATTTTAATAAAATTGCCTTCCCGTGATAGATCCTTATGTCAAAGTGTCTCTGATGTGTGAGGGTCGAAGATTAAAAAAGAGGAAAACGACTACAAAGAAAAACACTCTAAACCCTGTGTACAATGAGGCCATTATTTTTGATATCCCTCCGGAGAATGTGGACCAGGTCAGCCTCTCCATTGCAGTCATGGATTATGACAGGTACGTTCATCCCTCTACTCACTGAGTAACAGCTACATTTAGTCATATGCAGACCAAATTCAGCTTTTCAGGTTATTTACTGCTACAAGAGTTTTAATTTAAACTGGAATGAATAAAAATTATTCATTCAAAATTAATTTTATTCTATGTTATTATTTATCCTTTATCTTTTCCAAAAGACATCATTCTTAAGTTGAAGGACAGGATACCTGCAGATGGTGAAAGAATGGGATACATTATAGGAAGCACTTTTGTGAAGTCTTTTACAGTAACAACATAAATTACAATCAACGTATTTTGCTTTCCCAGCTGGGCTGGAATATGAATATCATGATACTGAGCTCTATCATTAACTAGCACTGTGAAAGGGCAAGTTATCTCTTAGAAATTCACTTTTCCATTTGTAAAACATCAGTGTAATGTGCAGCTGTGAGCAGTGAGTATTAACGGTAGAAGGTGAATAGTGTCCATAGCGTTATGCCTTGAGGCTTTCACACCAGTCTTAAATCATTGCTTTGTGGATAGTTCTTTCAGTTCACACACTTTGATTACTTCTCCTTTCACAAAATAAATGGCAAACTCCCTACTGAAGCTCTGAAGCTTCTTCCTGCTGCAGCACCCACTCCTTCCTTTTCTGAAATGTTGCCCTGTATCAACATTTCAGATACAGGTATCTCGTGTATGCGAGATATCTCGTTTACACGAGATACCTGTGTATCTCATTTCACCCATGCTTTACAGCCCTGCTCAAGGCACCACTTCTGTGTCTTTCTTGGCTAACCAATCTCTTCTCCCTCTGAACTTTTGTCCTACTAAAGGTTTATATATCTTACTTGATCCTTGCTATATACTTCTTTTTATTGTTTTGCTTTTTATATTTATAAGACTTTCAGAAAGGAATCCTGTATGTTTAACCTACAAAATTATCAGCACATAGGCAATGTCTTATTTTGTTCTAATGATAACACAAGTGGGACAGAATACACATACACAAATATTCAAAGAGTGTCTATTTTATATCATTATGCAAATGGCAGTAACCAAGACCCTATAACATAGAGACATTAAAAATGGTATCCTCTGAATGAGAGCTAGAAAAATGAAGCGCTGAAAAATACAATGATTTATACCATCTATTTGAAATTAGTTTATATCACAGTTAACAAAACAAGTTGATACAATTTAAAGAGAGAGAGAGAGAAATCTTGAATTAGTTAAAATGGCAAACTTTAAAAATGTTGTAATGTTTTCATCAGAAGCCCTTATTCTGCTTTACCAAAAAATTACTCCTATTGATTTCTCACAGCATAGATTGCAGATAAATACAATTGAGGATTCGTCACCCAAATAATTTTAGGGAAATGGACCCTGACAATATATATAATAGAAAGATTAAAAGTTATTTCTAAAATATGCTTTTTTGGGAAACTTCATATTAAAAGAAAAGATACTAAGCCTACATATCTATTAATACATCAGTGACAGGAAGAAAGTAATGAAATGTCCTAAAATCATCTCAAAACTTTCCTTATAGATAGATGTATGTCAAAATAATCCTCAAGAAAATGCCTTTAAATTCCATTCCATTCTTGAAAAGCAGCTTACCATATGTATGCTTGAGTCAACTGTCTTGATTCAAGTCCTGCCTCTGTCTCTTACTAAATGTACAAAGGCAGGCAGGTCCCTTAACTTCTGGGTGTTCAATTTCTTTGTCTGTAAAATGAGATGATGATAATGATATTCATGGTCATGGTGTGAGGATTAAGTGAGTCAGTGCATTTAAATTACTTAGAACAGTGTCTGGCACATAACAAGCTCTTAAAAAATATTAATATCATTATTATTTTGATTTGTTGCTATGAAAACAAAGTATGAATAGAAAATAAGAATGTTGCTCTGATACTATGCAATAATAAGTCAAATGCCATGGTTCAAAATGTAGCCCTGTCCTGTTTAATTGTAATACAAGCAGTAATGTTCACTGACATATCATTTAGAATCAATTAATTATGGTCATTTATACAAGAAAGTGGGTATTGAGCTCTTGGTAAGAAATGTAGGCATCAATATAAAACATTAAACCTTTTGGAAAGAAGGAGATTAGAGTTACATCACTTAAAGTTAATAGGTCTGCTACCAAGAAAGAAACTCATCACATAGGTAAGGGCCAGCTGGCATTTCTCATTCACACTATTCTTATTATTGTGAAATGTTCTCAATTTACAGAGCACAAAAATGGTTTGTGTGTGATCCTTTTACAGATTCATTTTTGAATGCTGATCCTGTTTAGTAAATTTTAGCCTACTTAAGACTTTTCATTTGATCTGAAGTAGTTTAATATGTAAAATTATCTAGAATTTACCACAAAATCTACTCTTTTAATCATAAGTTTAAAATTCTGTTTAAGGTGTGTGAAACTTATCTTTGAATGTTGGAATGAAAGCAAAATATTCTCCAAATCATAGGGTAGGACACAATGAAGTCATAGGAGTGTGTAGAACAGGACTGGACACTGAGGGTCTTGGGCGAGACCACTGGAATGAAATGCTGGCCTATCACCGAAAACCAATAACACATTGGCACCCCTTGCTGGAGGTAAGCTCTGGGACTCTCTCACATCTACTCTCTTCTTTATCTCTTGCTTAAATGTTATTTATCTGCTAACACTTCACTAATGTTTTATATATTCACCTATTTTTTAAAATAGATATTGTTCTTGCTTTTGTCCCACAGACTCTATCATCCAGTATGAAAAGTTCTGTGTGCCTTGTTGGTTTTTAAAAACCACTAAACTTTCTGAATTTGATATTCCTTTACAGTAAGCCCATAAAAACTGCAAGCCTATTATTTTCTTTGCATTGTCTGAAAACTCATATCAGTGAGTGGTGGAGCAATCAAGTAAATTCATTACTAACTGGAAACTGAATTTTCCAGCTTCTTTTTTGTGAAAACAGCTACCTCACCTAAACTTCTCCAGAATCCCTAAATAGGGGTACTATCACCTAATACAGCTCATCTATGTAAGGGGACAGATATACATCCACTGACTCTGGTCAGGAAGTAAAACGGTTCACAGATTTTTAAAAATATTTTTTGTCTGAGTTGAAAGCCTGGCTCTGCTGTGTGACTACATATTACACTCTGTAATAGCAGTAAACTCATAGAGTAAAACTAAATAAAATGCTGAGTGCTTAGTACAGAGTATGGCACAGTGTTTGCTCTAATTATAACTAATATTAATAGTTATATTAACCAGAAGAAGTATCAATACCAGTTTCTATCAGGATTTTTAGCCATGAAGGCAGTTGTCAGATACTATGGGAGTCTCTTGAAGAGTCTCAAAATAAATAAATAGAGAAGAGTCTCAAAATAAATCATTTATATGACCTGATTAACTGAGAGGTAATGCAGGTTGATAAAAGGTTGTATGGTAGAGGGTGGAATTCATGCAATTTAATAAAAAGTTATGATAGCCACATAGTAAGTGAAGGATACATTGCCATCTCTCCCATGGATAAGGTTCTGCTTCTTGTTCTGTCACTAAGCACAGGGTTGAATAGGAGAGACAGAGCAGTGTAATTAAATGTCAGTGAGCCCTGGTTCTAAGCTCAGCTTAGTCACAAAAATGTGACCTTGGCTGTGTTACTCAATACTCTATAGGGAAAATTCGATGAACACTGTATAAACAGCACATGCTCAGACAACAGAGGTGAACTGTCACCATAGAAAAGATATCTGATTTATTATATTAATGTTCCAAATCTTTACCTCTCTTCATCATTTAATGTAAATCATAAAAGACAGACAGACATGCAAATGCACATTCACACAGCACTTTCCCCTAAGTAATAGCTCAACGAGTCCTGAGAAGGTTGTTTCATTTCAACAATGTGTATTGTCTAAAGTATAGTCTACTGCTTTACTATCCATTTCCTGATTCTCATCTTTGTTTTCATGTAAAGTTTGAAAAGTGAATATTAAATCTAAGAATCTAGACATGAGAGTAAATTTTTCTGGGCAGAGAACCACACTGAAGGGAGACATGGATTCTAACCCTTGCTCCTCCTCTGGCTGTCTAATCCTAGGCAGACCACGTACTCTGTCTGCAGCTACATTCTCCCATATTTAATGAAAATAGAAATGCCCACCCCTACGGAGTTCATAGGAATGATGTAGGGAGAAGTGACATAATGTGGCCAACAACTTTTAACTAATGAAAGGACAGATGTTGTATGACCCAAGGCATATTATACTTATGACTGTTTAATAAGAAGTTATACATTTATATGGTGAAGAGGAGCTATGAAATAGGCATGTGTTTTTGTCTGAGAACTTGTGAATATTTTTCAGTCATCGTAGAATATATAGGAAGAATAAGCTACAATATGGGCCTCAGAAGAATATCCCAGATATATTTTTCTAGCAGCTCACTATCAGAGGACAAGTGGGCCAAAAAGATTATGTAAATATACTTTCTCTAGCAAATAGCTTCTTTTTTTCCAACTCCTGTACCTACATTCACTGATCAAACAGAACATAGGGACTGGAGACCTAACAACTGGCTGGATTTTGAATTGTGGGAAAGTGTACATGTGGTACATGTGTAATTATGTTTTGTTGCCACAGCAGGGATTAAAATGAGAAGGGAACAATTATTCAAGAGCTGAGTAAGTTAGTAAGAGGAGACTAAAGCATCACTTGGAAAATCTGGCTACTTGTACCTAGATACAAAAGTTTATTCTATTGTAATTAAACTTTTAAAAGACACATAATATTTAAAGACCATGAGAAATTATTCTTTATCACTCGTGGCTCCCATTTTCCCAGTCCCTCTCATCTCATTAATTGCTCCTATAAAAATCACCTCCTGCCTTAGAGCAAGTGGAATGCAGTCTCTTGTGTCTTGAACCTTCTTGTTCTTACCCAGCAATTGCCCCCGACTGTAGTAAACCATTAGTTATTTTACAATAAGAACTAAAATCCTGTGATAGAATGTGAAATGAATCTGCAGTTGCTCTGCATGCCATCTATGTACCATGCGCTACCTACATCTCTGTTAGATGTTTGTGTCCCCTCATGATACCTGAGAAGGTGAGTTCTGAAAGGCATGGGGAGTTATGTACATTTTCTCTTCAGAGGCTTGCATATCAGGGGTGAATATTCACTATTAAAAGGTAACAACAATTACCCACTTTATTATTTTTTACACTAGATCATATATTATGAAATTATTATCTTTCAGTTACCTGGTCGGGCAACCAGTTTTGATAGTCAAGGATCCTGTCCATCTCCCAAACCACCTTCCACACCATAATGCTTTCAAAATAAGACCATTATAATAAGGACCCAGGACCGTGTACTCATCAGATCAAAAAAAAAAAAAAAAAGTGGAAGATTTGATCTCATTTAAAATATATCCTGATAATGAACAAATGATGTGCAATTTTTATTTACCTTTTTTGTCTGTTTATTAACTTTGGACATCTTGATGTATTTTACTTGAATACAAATGGTCCTTACATAAGGCTTTTTATTCTTTGTGTCATATGCCAATTAGCACAAAGAATGTTTTCACTGAGTTGTAAATTCTTTGCATAAGCAAAGAATACATTTTTTGAAAATAATCCATACTTATCTAAAATTAAATAGTTAATGCTGCTATTGTATAAAGAAGCACATGTCACATATGTATGGTTTTGACTTTATTAAAACTATGTTCATTTCTAGCTGTGCACATGTTTCTATATATACTTTAAGGGAAATTCTGAACTTTACTCACAGCATTAAATCCTTGAATAATCAAATTAATATTACTTATCTGATAATATATTCTTTCATTCTCAACAAAATCTTTTCTTGGTGAAGTTCGGCTCTGCTAAACTCAAAACTTTTCCTTTCAAGCTTGTTCTTTAATATATAGAGAAACAAAACTATAATTTGAAGAACCTCTTTGAGTATAAACTTAAGGAGTAATATTTAGTAGCTGGAAAACGGAGATTAAGCTATTTGGGCTACTATATTCTATTGTCTTAAAGTTACATTAGTTCAAACATCTGTAGCACTATTTAACTCCTATTTTAAAAATTCTATTACTCTTAATCTCAAATGTAGCATTAGTATTCCTAAGTGAATAGAATCAGAACTCATGAGTCTTCATAAGGTTCTCAAGTACTGTGACATGTTTATTTTGTGACATAAAGCTATCACATAGATCCTGTATTTCTGATAGGCATACTGACACCAAAGGTACAATAAATGTCTGTGCTCATTGTCGTTTGGATTGTACAGAGTAATGGGGACTTTTAAACTCAAACAGAAGTAATTTTTAGAAGTGGGTATTTTCTTAAAGAAAAAAATGACATTTTTCAGCAAATTATAAAACTATACCATAAATAATACAACTTGAACATTTAATAAAAATAAATAATTCTTAAGGCCCAGACCCACAGTCTTTTGTGAAAGGCATTTGCCTTCATAAGGATCAAGGATCAGGTCACTAGTCGTAAAAACTATGCAAATGTTTTTACATGACAGAACTTTCTTTTAAATCATGTCAACTTTTTATTGTCTTGTTTCTGGGCCTTATTGGAATATATCTATATTGAATGACCCCCAACCTTACTTTTGAGATGTGTACCATAGATAGTGCATATTTCAAGCTTATCCCAAGAGAGAAGGTTAAACCCCACCCCCCCAAAAAAAACTGAAAAGCAAGAAAATCTGCAGGTAGGCTATAAAAACATATTCATCAGAATGAGAAAATTTTATCAGCAATTACAAAGTTTTGATTTTAGTAAAATCCTTTATTTTTAAATATTAAAAATACAAAGTTTCAAAAATCTTGAAATTTTGTATGTTGGCATCTCTCATATGATGGTATTACTATTAATTAAGATGTAACTATTTTACACATTAACATTTTAAAGTCAAACACAGTTCCCTAAAATTTTTCAAAAATGCTTGTGCCATCTTAATGAAAACTATTCCTGGTTAACATTTTCTAATTTAAAATAACTAAAGAAACCTGTTGGACATACCTGGTTACCTTATCAAGCCTAAAAGAACCACTTGCTATAGACAGAATGAGGATGACACTTCCATTTTGTAAGTCTTTGTTTTACTGGAAAATAAAATTGTCAAATGGGAAGACTCAATGAAATAACATATTTGGAGACAATTGTTTATAGGTATTGCTGCAACTTACAATTAATTAGCAATTCTATTTCCTTAGTATCATAATTATTTTCACCTGAAAATATATTTTAAGGGCTTTATATTCATGCTTTTCTTTGCCTCCTATGGAGATAAAGTCAATGTTTATGATGAAAAATGCAAACAATCAGCCAGACAGGAGACGTTAATATGGCTATTGTAGATTAAATGTTTAAGGTAATTTTTTTTAATGTTTCCTAGGGATTAGAATAAACTCACCATGACTGAGCATTTGTTAATCTTTGAGAGATTAAGGAGAGAAAATTAGTAACTCAGATCTCATGCATCATTTAAAATGGTAGTTCATATTATAAAAATGTAATTCTACCATTTTCAATACAATACACCAACACTCTGCACAGTCGTGCATCCATACAAACATAACTTATCCTCTTTCTACCTGTGGTTGAAGATGGAATGTTTTTCATTTCAGTATTTAAAGTAAGGTTTGATGTTACAGATATCCTCCACTAATTTGTGTGGAACACCACATTTTAATGACAGCACTGACACATTATGAAGTTACAATTTAGGTATATAATGAATACCTAATTCCAGGGACTTATTCAGGGACTTGCCAAACATAAATCTAAGAAAAAGGAACAAGTGTTGACTAATTAGCATAACAATACTGATGTTCTTTTTGGTTTTGTTTATTTTACCTGATTCACTAAGTAATCAGGTGAATGAGGAAATTGAGTATGAAAAAATATTAATGTTTGTGGAGTATATAATCTTCTCACAAAAATCTGAACAGCTGATGCTTTTTTTACCCTGGTTTCTTAATACTTTTATGGACAATTTAAATTTTTTTGTCAGGTCAGCCCTGTTTCTAGTACTTTATTTTACATATAAAACTTATGATGTTAATACATTCATAGTTCAGTAAAAAATATCATCAGGACTAGTTCCAAGGAACTAGAGATGGAACACAGAACCAAGCACCCACATTCTTATGCAGTTTTTGGGAGTGATTGCATGTTCTAGTTACTGGAGGGAGCTCACAACTGATTGCTACTGACTCAGGTATTAGATAAAAGCAAAATATGTTTGAACCTACTTGGTTGTGATATTTAATTGACACCTGTCTTTATTCTTCTGTAATGTCTGTTATTTTAAAATTGCAAATGCAATAAAAACTATCAGCCTCTTAAGGCTTTAATTTAATGATTAATTGCTTCAAAAATGAAAAATCCAAACTTTCACTTCTTTCTCAACTTTTACTATCCATGAGACAAAATATAACTCATTTCAGAATGAGTTATCAGAAGAGCCAGAGACTATTGCAAATAAAGGGACACAAAATCTTAACATTGAAAACATTGTTATTTCTTTACCTCTTTAAAAACAATATTTGATATCATCTCAAATATATTTTCATGGAATGGATTTCCATATGATTTTTTTGCCACTTTAGTTGCAATTATGACCAAGTAATTTAATTACCTGATAATTTTAAAAAATGAAAGAAAGAAAACTAGAGGTGATGAGGATTTAAGAAAATCATTCATCGTCCAACTAAATCTGTTCTTGAAGCAGCTCTGGTTGTTCTGATGTACTTTAATTGATTTAAACTTTTGTAGTTTGTAGGCTGCCAAAAAGAAATGATACAAAAGCATGGAAAGTAAAATAATTTAAATTAAGAATCTATATAACTAAATGGCAGTTAAATGCAGATGTTAAAGCATATGGAAATAAAGATATTGAATGCAAAATCAAAAACCACCTTTGTATTTTAACTTTTAGGAGAAAGTAAATTCTCTAACACTGTTCAAAAAACCCATGGCATAGCATTTTAATAGTTACTCAGTGATATGGCTCAGGATGTGATTCATCTGAACCTACTAAGACCCATTATTTAAAAGAAACTAGTGAGTTTTTATTTTATATGGGAAAGAGAGTTAATTAAACTAAATGTTTCCAATATGTTATTCAGTGATACTCTTTAAGATAAGAATTTTCTATTTCATTAAAAGACTTCCTATATTTGTTCAATCTTATATTAAAGTGAACAGAAATTTAGTTAAAGATGCATTGGTAATACCTGTAATCTGGCAATTACAGTTAACCAAAAGGATGTACATTTGAACAGTGGCAATTAATTAGTATTCAGTTCAAAGGTTTTCTCATCAAAGCAAGAAATTGTTTTTATTTCCACCCTGTTCATTATGAAGATTGGTAACCAGGGTTTGACTTAATAGCATGATAATATCATGCTGTAGAGACCTTAAAAAGAGAGCAGTAAATTAAGGGCTGAGGTGGGACTTAAAGATTATTGAATGCAAACATTTTGGATATTAGAAATGGTGATTGAAAAAATAAGTAGAAGATATATATGAGAAAAGATAGGTTTCTTCATGCTTGAAATGATTTAAAAACACTTCTATAAGGAGAATTGATTACAATAGTCCTATTTTTATCTCTTCTGAAACACTGGAAATGACTTGCCATTAATGGATCTAAAGCTGCAGATAGTATTTATATGGAAATGTTTTAATCTCAAACTGATGATGATTTCTTTGAAGCTCAACTGGGTCATGAATACCCTCTCCAAAGAACAAACTATGCCTGATTTTGTCATAAAAGGGTAAAAATAGATCATTTTCTTCAGAAATTTTGTTGTGATTTTCATCTGCTATGCACAGGATCCCTATTTACTGTACAGGATGGTGGATTTCAATTATATATACAAAATATTTGCATTTATACTTTTTTATAAACAAAAAGTCCAACTTAAGTTTATGTCATTAACTTTTTATTGACCCTTCCAATTGAGATAAATTATTGGGTTCATCTGCAAAATATAGATAAATTATGGAACACATGAAGTGAGATCCTCATTGAAGAATGAAGAAGTCAAATAGAAATATCTCACACTGTAAATATGATGATTCCACTAATGAATATTCCAAAATATTTGCCAGTTATTCTAAACTGGCAGAATACATGAAAATTCTTCATTTCATACATGATATTGAATAATTTGGATCCATCATATTTGATTTTTTTTGTACCCTTCAGTCATTGTTCATAAGGTGGCTTTTTAACTGAAGTTTGTGATATAATATGTAGCCTTTGTTCAAATCAAAATATTTGACTTCTGTATTATAGAACAAAAATTTTTTAATCTTTTGAAATTCATGTTTCTGGCTTTTGTACATGGTAACCAGCCATTTGTGAAATTTGACAGCATATAATTGTATTACTTAGAACAAATGTTTTGCAACCACCTTTAAAAGATGTTACACATTTCAGTATTTTTACAATGTCTCCTTTAAAATGTGTGAACATATTTGTTAGGTTCAGATGAATTATGAAACAATGAAACCTCAAAGCTGTTGTGAAGTGTACAGTTTATGAGATTACTTTTGTAAAAGAAAAAGGGAAAGCACTTGAAATATAATTTTACTGTTTCATATGTATTTTGAAAAATAAAGTGATTATAAATTATTTTTTCTTGCCTTTGAAGAAAACATCTTTTTCAGATCTAATTTTGAGACCTTTATGTTGCTAAGTCTTTCTTTAATAGTCATTATTTTTGGCACTTATTAGAGAGCAGAGTAATTCATTTATCAGTAATTCAGTAACTAGAGCAACTGAATATACTTTAAAAACCTCACTAATACATATCATTATTTTAACAAAATTATAAACTTAAGGTCCTGGATTATTTCCATTAAGGTATAATGAAACAATCATTAGTCAAGTGTTAAGAGAGGTAAATGCCATTTACACATCTTAGCTACATTTTTTTCATCTGCAAAAACTCCCTATAAATAACTTAGCAGGTGATTCAGTAGTTGGGAATACCAGTTATTTTGTTTGGTTCTGTTTTACCTCAGATTTTCAAAAATATTTTCATAAGGATTATACATACAGCAACTAGTTTTAAGCAAGCAACACAGCAGTGAATCAAAGGAAATCATAATCATTGATAAAACAGATGCTCTGTACCTAGAGTCACTGTTTAAAAAAAAATACAACTCCTAAGAAGAAGCAAATAAACAAGTCTATGCCTCTGTTTAGAATGCAGGATAATGAAGTCAATGATCTGACTTGTCTGGCCTTGCTTAAGTTCCTACATCCAAAAAGTTTGAGGAACCAACATGAAATCTAAGCTGTTTAGATTAGTTTTTTAAGTTGCTTCTTAAAAATATTAGTCAAATGGCAACTCTTAAAGACTTTTTGTTAGTATTTCTAAATGTCTCCCCAGGAAGTGTTTATATTTGCACTAACAATATATGAGAGTTTCCAGTTACCCTAGTCAGTACTTGGCATTATTATTATTTGAATCTTTGCCAATTTAAACACAACAAAAATGATATTTCATCAGTGTTTTAATTTTATTTCTTTTTTATCCAGTGGCATTAAACATTTTTCATATATTTTGATTGGAAATTTGAATTTTATTGCTTAAGACTTTTCTCATTCTTCTGTTGGAATTGTCTTCTTTATTCTTTTTTTTTTTTCTTTTGTGGTACACGGGCCTCTCACTGTTGTGGCCTCTCACGTTGCAGATCACAGGCTCCGGATGCGCAAGCTCAGCGGCCATGGCTCACGGGCCCAGCTGCTCCGCAGCGTGTGGGATCTTTCCAGACCGGGGCATGAACCCGCGTCCCCTGCATCGGCAGGTGGACTCTCAACCACTGTGCCACCAGGGAAGCCCTTTATTCATTTTTTAGAGGTTTTTATTCCTTTTTTTTTTAATGCAAACATATTCTTCATAGGACCACATCTCAAACTGATTTCCATTCTGCAAAGCTGAAGGCATATAATATTAGGTTATACTCTGTAAAGGCAGTTTATACAATCTATACAAATGAAAAATATAAAATAAAAATATATGTGAGATACAAAGTGCAATCAAAAGTTACCATGTTTTATCTTAAAAAGCAGGAGTTATTATCTTGACAGTATACTAGATCATTTTGTGCTGTCACTACCAGTGTATCTGAAAGAATTTAAGGACATCCAGTTCATGGATAAGCCATTATTTATGCTATTTTTTAAATTAATTTTTATGTTAGAGTTGAACAGTTTCAAATCTATCCACTTTCATAAAATAATACAGAATGAAGGGAAGATATATCCATTAATGTCTATAGAAAATAAAACCAAAACTGTGAACTGTAACCACAATAGGACACTTGCCAAACAGTTTTCATGTTTTTTTAACCTCATTTTTCCTTCAAATGAAAAAAAAATCATCCAAAATTCTACATACAAGTATAAATTATGTGGACAGAATCAACCCCAACTGTGAATGAACTTAGCAAGTCTAATTGTTTAGCTTGTATGCATTTCATGAGCAAGATTTGAGGGGAGGTGGTGTTTGTTTGCTTTTTATAATTTCCAGGATATATATGACTGAAAATTGTACCTTAAATGAGAAGGTAGACTTGAGTCAGTGACAGGAACTTAAACCAGGATGTAAAGGAACTAATAGATAAGAATTATACTGAGAACACAAGGTACAAACAGGCCACCAAATTGTACAACTTCTAGAGGTATTGATCACACTACTCTATGTAAATGGTGCCTGCAGCAGCACATGAATCTAACCACCTTAAATTAGTGAATAACAAGGAAAAAGCATACTGAAAGCTATAGAGGTACCTTAACCAGAAGCAGTAATTAAAATCTAGAGTTAAGAATTGGGGAGATTTTTTTTTTTTTTTAAACTGCAGAGCACAGCTTTGATCAAATGGTAAGTCTGGGCTTTTATTTTCTGCATATCATGAAATGTAAAAGCTTATATTTACACAATTTTAAAATATTTTCACATTTGCTGTTTCTTAATTCTTACCAAAGTCATGTGGGTTGTATCACTCCAATTTTACAGAGATGGTGATTGTGGTTAAGAAAGATTAAGTGAAAGCCCAAGGTCACAAAGTAGATGGTGAGACTGGGCTTCAAATCTAGATCTTTGGGCCTCAAATTACAAGCATAAGCAACTTCATGCTTTTCAGTATAACACTTTAAAAATAAAAAAGAGAGCTAATTGGATTTTGTGCCTCTTAGATAAATCACCAAGATGAAAGATGTATAAACTTTATTACCTTTACTCTTCCCTAAATTGAGATCAGTTGTATCTGCCTGATCTACCAATTAGTTAAAGTATATGTCATTTTTATAACATGTAAACCACTATGCAAATAGTAGCACTAGTTTTATCACCAACATAATTCTCATCATTAATACCTAAAACCCATGAATGGGGTAAATATTTTCAAGTGCCATAAGATAGCATTATCTGCAGATCAATTTGCTAAGAAGAAGGAACTCTCTTCTGATACTGAATTTACCCTGACCTGATGAAACAAGAGCAAAGATGGGAAAAGAAGGAGCATAGAATCCTGCTAATAATATCTCATTTAAAAATTAGTTTTTGGAAGAGAGCTTCAAGATGGCAGAGGAGTAAGAGGTGGAGATCACCATCCTCCCCCAAAATACAACAGAAATACATCTACATGTGGAACAACTCCTAAAGAACACCTACTGAACACTGACAGAAGACCTCATACTTCCCAAAAGGCAAGCAACACTCCACATACATTGCCGTGTGGCTGACAGGATCTTGGTGCTCTGGCCAGGTGTCAGGCCTGTGCCTCTGAGGGGTGACAGCCAAGTTCAGGACATTGGTCCAACAGAGACCTCCCAACTCCATGTAATATCAAACAGGGAAAGCTCTCCCAGAGATCTCCATCTCAACACTAAGATCCAGCTCCACTCAACGACCAGCAAGCTACAGTGCTGGACACCCTATGCCAAACAACAAGCAAGACAGGAACACAATGCCAACCATTAGCAGAGAGGCTGCCTAAAATCATAATAAGGTCACAGACACACTAAAACACACCACCAGATGCAGTTCTGCACACAAGAAAGGCAAGATGCAGCCTCATCCACCAGAACACAGGCACAAGTCCCCTCCAACAGGAAGCCTACATAACCCACTAAACCAACCTTAGCCACTGGGGCAGAGATCAAACCAGTGGGAACTACGAACCTGCAGCCTATGAAAAGGAGACCCCAAACACAGTAAGTTAAGCAAAATGAGAAGACAAACACACAGCAGATGAAAGAGCAAGGCAAAAACCCATCATACCTAACAAATGAAGAGGAAATAGTCAGTCTACCTAAAAAAGAATTCAGAATAATGATAGTAAGGATGACCCAAAATGTTGGAAATAGAATGCAGAAAATACAAGAAACGTTTACCAAGGACCTAGAAGAACTAAAGAGCAAACAGAGTTGAACAACACAATAAATGAAATTAAAAATTCTCTAGAAGGGATCAATGGAAGAATAACTGAGGCAGAAGAACGGATAAGTGACCTGGAATATAAAATAGTGGAAATAACTACTGCAGAGCAGAATAAAGAAAAAAGAATGAAAAGAAGAGAGGACAGTCTCAGAGACCTCTGGACAACATTAAATGCCCCAACTTTCGAATTATAAGGGTCCCAGAAGAAGAAGAGAAAAAGAGAGGGACTGAGAAAATATTTGAAGAGATTATAGTTGAAAACTTCTCTAATATGGGAAAAGAAATAGTCAATCAAGTCCAGGAAGGGCAGAGAGTCCCACATAGGGTAAATCTAAGGAGAAACATGCCAAGGCACATATTAAACTATTAAAAATTAAATACAAAGGACAAATCTTAAAAGCAGCAAGGTGAATACAACAAATAACATACAAGGAATCCCCATAAGGTTAACAGATACTCTTTCGGCAGAAACTGTGCAAGCCAGAAGGGAGTGGCAGGAAATATTTAAAGTGACAAAAGGGAAAAACCTACAACCAAGATTATTCTACCCAGCAAGGAACTCATTCAGATTTGATGGAGAAATTAAAATCTTTACAGAGAAGCAAAAGCTAAGAGAATTCAGCACCACAAAACCAGCTTTAAAAAAAAATGCTAAAGGAAATTTTCTAGGAAGGAAACACAAGAGAAGGAAAAGACCTACATTAACAAACCCAAAACAATTAAGAAAATGGTAATAGGAACATACATATCAATAACTATTTTAAATGTAAATGGATTAAATGCTCCAACCAAAAGATATAGACTGCCTGAGTGGATACAAAAGCAAGACCTGTATATATGCTGTCTACAAGAGACCCACTTCAGACCTAGGGACACAAACAGACTGAAGATGAGGGGTTGGAAAAAGATATTCCATGCAAATGGAAATCAAAAGAAAGCTGGAGTAGCAGCTTGTTGTATCAGACAAAATAGACTTTGAAATAAAGATTATGAAAAGAGCCAAAGAAGGACACTACATAATGATCAAGGGATTGATACAAGAAGAAGATATAAAAATGGTAAACATTTATGCACCCAACATAGGAGCACCTCAAAACATAAGGCAAATGCTAACAGCCATAAAAGGGGAGATTAAGAGTAAAGCAATCATAGTAGGGGAATTTAACACCCCACTTTAACCAAAGGACAGATCATCCAAATGAAAATAAATAAGGAAACACAACCTTTCAATGATACATTAAACAAGATTGATTTAGTTGATGTTTATAGGACATTCCATTCAAAAGCAACACAACACACTTTCTTCTCAAGTGCTCATGGAACATTCTCCAGGATAGATCATATCTTGGGTCAAAAATTAACCGCTTGGTAAATTTAAGAAAATTGAATTCGTATCAAGGATCTTTTCTGACCACAACACTATGAGACTAGATATTATTAACATGAAAACATCTGTAAAAAATACAAACACATGGAGACTAAACAATACACTACTAAATAATGAAGAGATCACTGACAAAATCAAAGAGAAAATTAAAAAATACCTAGAAACAAAAGGCAATGAAAACACAACAACCCAAAACCTATGGGCTGCAGCAAAAGCAGTTCTAAGAGGGGAGTTAATAGCCATACAATCCTACCTCAAGAAACAATAAACATCTCAAGTAAACACCTTACACCTAAAGCAAATAGACAAAGAAGAACAAAAAACCCCAAAGTTAGCAGAAGGAAAGAAATCATAAAGATCAGATCAGAAATAAATGAAAAAAATATGAAGGAAACAATACCAAAGATCAATAAAACTAAAAGCTGGTTCTGTGACAAGATAAACAAAACTGACAAACCATTAGCCAGACTCATCAAGAAAAAAAAAACAGAGAAGACTCAAAGGAATAAAATTACAAATGAAAAAGGAGAAGTAACAACTGACACTGCAGAAATACAAAGGATCATGAGAATTACTAAAGTAACTATATTCCAATAAAATGGACAACCTGGAAGAAATGGAAAAATTCTTAGAAAAGCAAACCTTCAAAGACTGAACCAGGAAGAAAGAGAAAATATAAACAGACCAGTCACAAGCACTGAAATTGAGACTGTGATTAAAATTCATCCAACAAGCAAGAGCTCAGGACCAGATGGCTTCACAGGTGAATTCTATCAAAAATTAAGATGAGAGCTAACACCTATCCTTCTCAAACTCTTCCAAAATATAGCAGAGGGAGGAACACCCCCAAACTTATCATACGAAGCCACCATCACCCTGATACCCAAACCAGACAAAGATGTCACAAAAAAGAAAACTACAGGCCAATATCACTGATTAACATAGATGCAAAAATCCTCAACAAAACACTAGCAAACAGAATCCAACAGCACATTAAAAGGATCATACACTATGATCAAGTGGGGTTTATACCAGAGATCCAAGGATTCTTCAATATACACAAATCAATCAATGTGATAGACCATATTAACAAACTGAAGGACAAAAACCATATGATCATCTCAAAATATGAAAAAGCTTTTGACAAATTCAACACCGATTTATGATAAAAATCCTCCAGAAAGTAGGCATAGAGAGAACTTACTTCAACATAATAAAGGCCATGTATGACAAACCCACAGCCAACAGCATTCTCAATGGTGAAAAACTGAAATCATTTCCACTAAGATCAGGAACAGACAAGGTTGTCCACCCTCACCACTCTTATACAGCATAGTTTTGGAAGTTTTAGCCACAGCAATCAGAGAAAAAAAAGAAATAAAAGGAATCCAAAATGGAAAAGAAGAAGTAAAGCTGTCACTGTTTGCAGACGACATGATATTACACATAGAGAATCCTAAAGATGCTCCAAGAAAACTGTGAGAGCTAATCAATGAATTTGGTAAAGTAGTAGGATACAAAATTAATGCACAGAAATCTCTTGCTTTCCTATACACTACTGATGAAAAATCTGAAGCAGAAATTAAGGAAACAATCCCATTTATCACTGCAACAAAAAGAACAAAATAACTAGGAATAAACATTCATAAGGAGACAAAAGGCCTGTATGCAGAAAAATATAAGACACTGATGAAAGAAATTGAAGATAATATGAACAGATGGAGAGATATGCCATGTTCCTGGATTGGAAGAATCAACATTGTGAAAATGACTATACTACACCAAGCAGTCTACATATTAAGTGCAATCCCTATCAGACTACCACTGGCATTTTTCACAGAACTAGAACAAAAAATTTCACAATTTGTATGAAAACACAAAAGACCCCGAATAGCCAAAGCAATCTTGAGAAAGAAAAACTGAGCTGGTGGAATCAGGCTTCCAGACTTCAGACTATAATACAAAGCTACAGTAATCAAGACAGTATGGTACTGGCACAAAAACAGAAATATAGATCAATGGAACAGGATAGAAAGCGCAGAGATAAACCCATGCACATAGGGTCACCTCATTTTTGATAAAGGACGCAAGAATATACAATGGAGAAAAGACACCCTCTTCAATAGGTGGTGCTGGGAAAACTGGACAGCTACATGTAAAAGAATGAAATTAGAACACTCCCTAACACCATACACAAAAATAAACAGAAAATGAATTAAAGACCTACATGTAACACCAGACACTATAAAACTCTTAGAGGAAAACATAGGCAGAACACTCTACGACATAAGTCACAGCAAGATCTTTTTTGACCCACCTCCTAGAGAAATGGAAATAAAAACAAAAGTAAACAAATGGGGTCTAATGAAACTTAAAAGCTTTTGCACAGAAAAGGAAAACATAAACAGGACAAAAAGACACACTTCAGAATGGGAGAAAATATTTGCAAATGAAGCAACTGACAAAGAATTAATCTCCAAACTATACAAGCAGCTCATGCAGCTCAATATCAAAAAAACAAACAACCCAATCCAAAAATGGGCAGAAGTCCTAAACAGACATTTCTCCAAAGAAGATATACAGATTTCCAAAAAACACATGAAAGGATGCTCAGCATCATTAATCACTAGAGAAATGCAAATCATAATTGCACACCAGTCAGAATGGCCATCCTCAGAAAATATACAAACAATAAACTCTGGAGAGGGTGTGGAGAAATGGGAACCTTCTTGCACTGTTGGTGGGAATGTAAATTGATACAGCCACTGTGGAGAACAGTATGGAGGTTCCTTACAAAACTACAAATAGAACTACCATACAACCCAGCAATCACACTGCTGGGCATATACCCTGAGAAAACCATAATTCAAAGGACACATGTACCACAATGTTCATTGCAGTTCTATTTACAATAGCCAGGACATAGAAGCAACCTAAGTGTCCATCAACAGATGGATGGATAAAGAAGGTGTGGTACATATATACAATGGAATATTACTCAGCCATAAAAAGAAACGAGAGTGAGTTATTTGTAGTGAGGTAGATGGACTTAGAGTCTGCTGTCATACAGAGTGAAGTAAGTTAGAAGGAGAAAAACAAATACCATATGCTAACACATATATATGGAATCTTAAGGGAAAAAATGGTCATGCGGAACCTAGGGGCAGGACAGAAATAAAGACGTAGACCTAGAGAATGTACTTGAGGACATGGTAAGCTGGGATGAAGTGAGAGAGTGGTGTGGACATATAAACACTACCAAATGTAAAATAGATAGCTAGTGGGAAGCAGCTGCATAGCACAGGGAGATCAGCTCAGTGCTTTGTGACCACCTAGAGGGGTGGGATAGGGAGGATGGGCGGGAGATGCAAGAGGGGGTAAATATGGGGATATATGTATAGCTGTTTCACTTTGTTAGAAAGCAGAAACTAAGACACCATTGTAAAGCAATTATACTCCAATAAAGATGTTAAGAAAATTTTTTTAAATAGATAAAAATTATATTTCCATTGGCACTATTCTGGTTCAGGCCATGAACCCTGTTATCTACATTTTATAAATCTTGATAATTGGTTTAGAAACCTCCAGATTCTCACAGCTGTCACTCTCTACTATCCAGTGTTGTTAGATCCACCACTAGAAATGCAACTCTGTACATCCCATGTCCTTACACAAATCCCTAAATGAATTTTAAAGGAGAAAAGTATTGTACTGGATCAATTGCAAATCCATAAGGAAAAAATAATAATTTGACTCCTGCCTCATATCATACATAAAAGTTAAATTCAGATACATCAGGCCTCAATATAAATCTTAAACCTATAGAACTTCTGAAAGACCAAGTATATCTTCATGATCTTGGTATAGGCACACCTGGCTGAGATGTTGTTTCTTAAAAGTAGCCAAGGAAAAATATAGAAAGTCTTAAAAATGTAAAGATTTAAAATTCCTCCAAATTGATCTAAACCAACTCAACTTTTCAAAACAACTCCAATTAAAATCCCAATGAGGTTTTTTTTTTAATATTTATTTTTTAAATTAATTTATTTTGGCTGTGCTGGGTCTTAGTTGCAGCATGCAGGATCTTTAGTTATGGTATGCAGGCTCATAGTTGCAGCATGCAAACTCTTAGTTGTGGCATGCATGTGGGATCTAGTTCCCTGACCAGGGCTCAAACCCAAGCCCCCTGCCTTGGGAGCACAGAGTCTTACCTACTGGACCACCAGGGAAATCCCCCCAATGAGTTTTAAAATTTTTCTTTCTATGAAATTTGACAAGCTGATTCTTAAAAGTGTATGGAAAAGTAAAGGTCTATGAACAGCCATACTGCTGAAAAAGAAAGAGAAAGAGGAAGAGGAAGAGGTGAGACTTACTCTAAAAATATGGTTTATTCTGAACTTATAATAATTTAAAGAGTGTGACACTTGTGTGAGGATAGAAAAATTGGCAAAATAAATAGAGTAAAAATATGTCAAATACATATGGAAATTAGATATGTGACAAAAGGGACATACAAGGTTGTGGAAAAACAAATGGAATTATTTATTTAATAATTGGCAGCTGTAAGAATGATTATTTTTAGGGAAAAACATAATAAATACCAATCCCCTTTTCAGTTCACGTACTAAATTCAACTTCAAATGGCATTAAATATCAAACAAAAACTTTCAAAATTCTATTATAAAATATTTAGAGGGAGGGAATGGTTTCTTAAGACACAAAATATGTTCAAATTAAAACAAAAGACCAATTGTATTACATTAAGTAATTTGACACCAAAAGCAATGGCAACCAAAACAAAGATAAACAAGTGTGACTACATTAAGGATAACCTTCTGCACAGCAAAGGAAATTAACAACAAAATGACAAGGCAACCTACTAAATGGGAGAAAATATTTGCAAATCATATATCTAAAGGGTTAATATCCAAAATATAGAGAAAAATCATATAACTCAATAGCAAAAAACAAAAAATCCAATCAAAAAATTGGCAGAGGGCCTGAACAGACAATTTTCCAAAAAGGACATGAAAAGACACACACATCACTAATCATCAGAGAGATGCAAGTCAAATCTGCAATGATGTATCACCTCACACCTGTTAGAATGGTTATCATCAAAAAGACAACAAATAGCTAGTGTTGGCCAGAATGTGGAGAAAAGGGAACACTCATACACTGTTGGTGGGAATATAAATTGGTGCAGCCATGATAGAAGACAGTATGGAGGTTCCTCAAAAACTTAAAAATGGAACTACCATATGATCCAACAATTCCACTTCTGTGTTTTTATCCAAAGAAAAAACAGTAATTCGAAAAGTTCATGTACCCCCATGTTTTGCAGCATTATTTACAATAGCCAAGATATGGAAACAACCTAAGTGTTCATCGACAGACAGATGGATATAATTCAGCCATAAAAAAATGAAGGAAATCTTGCAATTTGTGACAACATGGCTGGACTTCATGGATATTATGGTAAATGATACTATATGATTTCACTTATGTGTGGAATCTTAAAGCCAAACCAAACCAAAACAAACAAAAAAGAACCACACAACAACAACCAAGCTCAGAGAAGGGATTGGTGGTTGCCAGAGGTGGGGAAGGTGTGGGGTGGTGGTAAAGGGGTGTCAAACTGATGAAGGGAATCAAAAGATATTAAACTTCCAGTTATAAAATCAATGTCATGGGTGTGTAATGTACAGCATGGTGACTATAGTTAATACTGTACTGTATATTTGAAAGTTGCTGAGATCTTAAAGGTTCTAATCACAAGAAAACCTATATAACTATGTGTGGTGACAGATGTTAACTAGACTTATTGTGGTGAAGAATTTGTAATACATTACAAATATCAAGACATTATGTTGTACCTCTGAAACTAATATATGTCTATTACACCTCAATTAAAAAAAAAAACTTAAATAACTTTTCATTATCAAAAATTACCTTTAAAAAGTGAAAAGTCAAGCTACAAATTAAGGATAAGATATTTACAACACATATGATTAAGAAAGAGCTGCAAATTGTATAAATAAATCCTACAAATCAATCATAAGGGCTTAAATAACCCAATTTAAAATGGGCAAAAACATGAAAATCATGAGAGGTATTTTATGGAGGAGGAAATATGTATGGCAATAAACTTATGGATATTCTCCACCTCATTAATCAAAGAAATGTAAATCAAGCTTGTAATATGGCATTAATTGACAAACTCACAAAGTCTCACAATCCCAACTCTGAAGACCAATAGACCAATAGAATTTCCAATACATTTCTGATTGGAGAGTAACAAAAAAAAACCCCAACAATTTGGAAGTATCTATTAAACACTGACATATCCAGGTTGGAGCAATTCCACACCTGAGTATATACCCAGAGGAAACTACTTCATCCATGTGTATTAGTTGATAGGAACAAGAATTGACATTGAAACACTGTACAAAATGGGGGGGGGGGGGTTAAAATAGGAAATGACCTGCACACCTATAGAAAAGTGATGGATTTTAAAAGTATGGCATATTCAACAAAAAATGATACATAACCATGGAATAACTGAATTATTGTTACCAATGACATAGATAAATCTTAGTAACAAAATGTTGACTGGAAACCTTAAAACTGAAGAATTTCTGTGTACACTTTTGTATAATTTTTAATCTTGAAAGGATGTATCATTGCAAACAAAAACTACATACGAACTAATTTAAGAAAGCAATAAAATTGAAACTGTGATAACTGACTAAGTATATACATATAAATCAATGGAACAGAAATTAGAGTCCAGAAATAAACACTCACACTTATGATCAACTGATTTCTGACACGGGTGCCAGAAAAATTCAATGAGGAAACAATAGCCTTTGTAACAAATAGTGTTGGGACAAATGGATGTCCACATCCAAATAAATGAAGCTGGAGCCCCAGCTCACACAATATACAAAAAAATAACTCAAAGTGGATCAGACACATAAATGTAAGAGCTAAAATGATAAAACTCTTAGGAGAAAACATAGGGGTAAATCTTCTTGACCTTGGATTTAGCAATGGTTTCTGAGATATGAAACCAAAAGCATTGACAATCAAGGAAATAATAAACTGAACTTCACCAAAATTAAAACTTTTTATGCTTCAAAGGATACCATCAAGAGCCTAAAAGGACAGCTTACTTAATGTGAGAAACTATAAGCCAGTTATATATCTTATAAGGATCTTATTAATAAATATATAAAGAACTCTTATAACTCAATAATAAAAATTACAAACCCATTTTTTTAAACAGGCAAAAAATATGAAAAGACATTTCTTCCAAATGATGTACAAATGGCCAATAAGCACTGGAAAAGATGTTTAGCAACATCAGTCATCAGGGAAATAGAAATCAAAACCATGAGATACCACTTCACACCCACTAAAATGTCTATAATTTAAAAGACAGATAAGAACAAATGTTGACAAAAATGTAGGAAAATTGGAATCCTCATTGGCAGTTGGTAGGAATGTAAAATGGGCCAGACACTTTGGAAAATTTCTGGCAGTTCCTCAAAATGTTATACATAAAGTTCCACATTACCCAGCAACTCCACACCTAAATATATACACAAAAGAAATAAAAACATATGTCCACAAAAACTTGTACATGAATGTTCATAGCAGCATTATTCATAATAAGCAAAAAAGAGGAAATGATCCAAATGCCTGTCAACTGACGAATATAAAGGTAAAATGTGGTATATCCACATATGGAATTTTATTTGGCAAAAAATAAAAATACAGTACTGGTGCATACTACAACATGGTGAATCTTGGAAACGTTATGCTAATTGAAAAAAGCCAATCACAAAAGATAATGTATTATAATGATTCCATTTATATGAAAGGTACACAACAGGCAAACCTATAGAGACAGAAAGCAGTTTAGTGGTTGACTGGGGCTGCCTTGGATGAGGAGACTGGGAGTGACTACAAAAGGAACAGGATTAATTTTTGAGCAGATGAAAATGTTCTAAAATTAATTGTGGGAGGAGGAGCTTCAAGATGGTGGAAGAGTAAGATGCGGACATCACCTTCCTCCCCACAAATACATCAGAAATACATCTACATGTGGAAAATTCCTACAGAACACCTACTGAACTCTGGCAGAAGACCTCAGGCCTCCCAAAAGGCAAGAAACTCCCCACATACCTGTGTAGGGCAAAATAAAAAAGGATAAACAGAGACAAAAGAATAGGGATGGTACCTGCACCAGTGGGAGGGAGCTGTGAAGGAGGAAAGGTTTCCACATACTAGGAAGCCCCTTAGCAGGCAGAGACTGCGGGTGGCAGAGGCAGGGAGCTTCAGAGCCACGGAGGAGAATGCAGCAACAGGGGTGCACAGGGCAAAGCGGAGAGTTTCCTGCACAGAGGATCAGTGCCGACCAGCACACATCAACCTGAGAGACTTGTCTGCTCATCCACCGGGATGGGTGGGGGATGGGAGCTGAGGTTCGGGCTTCGGTCGACTGGGGTTGGCTGTGTGAACACAGTCTGCAGGGGCTAGTGCCTCACAGCTAGCCGGGAGGGAGTCCGGGATAAACTCTGGAGCTGCCGAAGAGACAAGAGACTTTTTCTTGCCTCTTTGTTTCCTGGTGTGCGAGGAGAGGGGATTAAGAGCGCCGCTTAAAGGAGCTCCAGAGATGGGCGCGAGCCACGGCTATCAGTGTGGACCCCAGAGACGGGTATGGGACCCTAAGGTAACTGCTTCAGCCACCAAGAAGCCTGTGTGAAAGCACAGGTCACTATCCACACCACCTCGCCCGGGAGCCTGTGCAGCCCACCACTGCCAGGGTCCCGTGATCCAAGGACAACTTCCCCGGGAGAACGCATGGCACACTTCAGGTTGGTACTACGTCATGCTGGCCTCTGCCACTGCAAGCTCACCCTACAAACGTACCCCTCACTCCCCAGGTCCTGAGTGAGCCATAGCCCCCAAATCAGCGACACCTTTAACCCTGTCCTGTCTGAGTGAAGAACAGATGCCCTCAGGCGACCTACATGGAGAGGGGGGTCCAAATCCAAAGCTGAACCCCAGGAGCTGTGCGAACAAAGAAGAGAAAAGGAAGTCTCTCCCAGCAGCCTCAGGAGCAGTGGATTAAATCTCCACCATCAACTTGAGGTACCCTGCATCTGTGGAATACCTGAATAGACAATGAATCATCCCAAATTGAGGAGGTGAACTTTGGGAGCAACGATATATTTTTTTTCCCCTTTTTCTCTTTTTGTGAGTGTGTATCTTTATTTTTCTGTGTGTGATTTTGTCTGTATAGCTTTGCTTTTACCATTTGTCCTAGGGTTCTGTCTGTCCATGTTTTTTTGTTTGTTTGGTTGGTTGGTTTTTGTTTTATTTATTACTAAAATTTTTTTTCTTAATAATACTTTATTTTTTATTTTAATAAATTTATTTTAATTTATTTTATTTTCTCTTCTTCTTTCTTTCTTTCTCTTTTTTCTCGCTTTTATTCTGAGCTATGTGGAGGACAGGCTCTTGGTGCTCCAGCCAGGTGTCAGGGCTGTGTCACTGAGGTGGGAAAGCCAAGTTTAGGACACTGGTCCACAAGAGACCTCCCAGCTCCACAAAATTGCACATGGTGAAAATCTCCCAGAGATCTCCAATCTCAAGGCCAAGACCCAGCTCCACTCAACAACCAGCAAGCTACATTTCTGGACACCCTATGCCAAACAAATAGCAAGACAGGAACACAACCTCATCCATTAGCAAAGAGGCTACCTAAAATCATAATATGGACACAGACACCCCAAAATATACCACCAGACATGGACCTGCCCACCAGAAAGACAAGATCCAGCTTCATGCACCAGAACACAGGCACTAGTCCACTCCACCAGGAAGCCTACACAATCCACTGAACCAACCTTAGCAACTGGGGACAGACACCAAAAACAATGGAATCTACGAACCTATAGCCTGTGAAAAGGAGACCCCAAACAGAGTAAGTTAAGCAAAAGGAGAAGACAGAGAAACACACAGCAGATGAAGGAGCAAGGCAAAAACCTATCATACCTAACAAATGAAGAGGAAATAGGCAGTCTGCCTGAAAAAGAATTCAGAATAATGAGAGTAAAGATGATCCAAAATGTTGGAAATAGAATGCAGAAAATAGAAGAAACATTTAACAAGGACCTAGAAGAACTAAAGAGCAAACAAACAGAGTTGAACAACACAATAAATGAAATTAAAAATTCTCTAGAAGGGATCAATGGCAGAATAACTGAGGCAGAAGAATGGATAAGTGACCTGCAATATAAAATACTGGAAATAACTACTGCAGAGCAGAATAAAGAAAAAAGAATGAAAAGAAGAGAGGACAGTCTCAGAGACCTCTGGGACAACATTAAACACAGCAACTTTTGAATTATAGGGATCCCAGAAGAAGAAGAGAAAAAGAGAGGAACAGAGAAAGTATTTGAAGAGATTATAGTTGAAAACTTCCCTAATATGGGAAAGGAATTAGTCAATCAAGTGTAGGAAGTGTAGAGACTACCATACATGATAAATCCAAGAAGAAACACATCAAGAAATATTAATCAAACAATCAAAAATTAAATACAAAGAACAAATATTAAAAGCAGCAAGGGAAAAACAACAAACAACACATAAAGGAATCCCCACAATGTTAACAGCTGATCTTTGAGCAGAAACTCTGCAAGCCAGAAGGGAGTGGTGGGACATATTTAAAGTGATTAAGGAGAAAAACCTACAACCAAGATTATGCAATCCAGCAAGGAACTCATTCAGATTTGACAGACAAATTAAAAACTTTAAGACAAGCAAAAGCTAAGAGAATTCAGCACCACCAAACCAGCTTTACAACAACTGCTAAAGGAACTTCTCTAGGCAGGAAACACAAGACAAGGAAAAGACCTACCATAATAAACCCACAACAATTAAGAAAATGGTAATAGGAACATACATATCAATAATTACCTTAAACATAAATGGATTAAATGCTCCAACCAAAAGACATAGATTGGCTGAATGGACAGAGACAAAGAAGAGACAAAGAAGGACACTACATAATGATCAAGGGATCAATCCACGAAGAAGATGTAACAATTGTAAATATTTATGTACCCAACATAGGAGCACCCGATACATAAGGCAAATGCTAACAGCCATAAAAGGGTAAATCGACAGTGACACAATCATAGTAGGGGACTTTAATACCCCAATTTCACCAATGGACAGATCATCCAAAATGAAAATAAAGAAACACAAGCTTTAAATGATACATTAAACAAGAAAGACTTCATTGATATTTGTAGGACATTTCTTCCAAACGAACCAGAATACACTTTCTTCTCAAGTGCTCATGGAACATTCTCCAGGATAGATCATATCTTGGATCACAAATCAAGCCTTGGTAAATTTAAGAAAATTGAAATCATATCAAGTATCTTTTCCAAACACAATGCTATGAGATTAGATAGCAATTACAGGAAAAATATCTGTAAGAAATACAAACACATGGAGGCTAAACAACACACTGCTTAATAACCAAGAGATCAATGAAAAACTCAATGAGGAAATCAAAAACTACCTAGAAACAAATGACAATAAAAACACAATGACCCAAAACCTAACAGATGCAGCAAAAGCATTTCTAAGAGGGAAGTTTATAGTTATACAAGCCTACCTTAAGAAAAAAGAAACATCTCAAATAAACAACCAAAATGCATACCTAAAGCACTTAGTGAAAGAAGAACAAAAAACCCCCAAAGTTAGCAGAAGGAAAGTATCATAAAGACCAGATCAGAAATAAAGGAAAAAGAAATGAAGGGAACAATAGCAAAGATCAATAAAATTATTGATTCTTTGAGCAGATAAACAAAATTGTTAAACCATTAGCCAGATTCATCAAAAATGAAAAAGGATAACAGTCAAATCAATAGAATTAGAAATGAAAAAGGAGAAGTAACAACTGACACTGCAGAAATACAAAGAATCATGGGAGACTACTACAAGCAACAATGTGCCAATAAATGGACAACCTGGAAGAAATGGACAAAGTCTTAGAAATGCACAACCTTCCAAGACTGAATGAGGAAGAAATAGAAAATATGCACAGACCAATCACAAGCACTGAAATTGAAACTGTGATTAAAAATCTTCCAACAAACAAAACCCCAGGACCAGATGGCTTCACAGGCGAATTCCATCAAACATTTAGAGAAGAGCTAACACATATGCTTCTCAAACTCTTCCAAAATATAGCAGAAGGGGGAACACTCCCAAACTCATTCTATAAGGTCACCATCACTCTGATACCAAAAGCAGACAAAGATGTCACAAAGAAAGAAAACTACAGGCCAATATCACTGATGAACACAAATGCAAAAATCCTTAACAAAATATCAGCAAACAGAATCCAACAGCACATTTAAAGGATCATACATTATGATGAAGTGGGGTTTATCCCAGGAATGCAAGGATTCTTCAGTATAAGCAAATCAATCAATGTGATACACCATATTAACAAATTGAAGGAGAAAAACCATATGGTCATCTCAATAGATGCAGAGAAAGCTTTTGAAAACAATCAACACCCATTTGGGATAAAAAACCTCCAGAAAGTAGGCATAGAGGGAACTTTCTTCAATATAATAAATGCCATATATGACAAACCCACAGCCAACATCATCCTCAATGGTGAAAAATTGAAACCATTTCCACTAACATCAGGAACAAGACAAGGTTGCCCACTCTCACCACTGTTATTCAACATAGGTTTGGTAGTTTTAGCCACAAAAATCAGAGAAGAAAAAGAAATAAAAGGAATCCAAATTGGAAAAGAAGAAGTAAAGCTGTCACTGTTTGCAGATGACATGATACTATAAATAGGGAATCCTAAAGATGCTACCAGAAAACTAGTAGAGGTAATCAATGAATTTGGTAAAGTAGCAGGAAACAAAATTAATGCACAAAATCTCTTGCATTCCTATACACTAATGATGAAAAATCTGAAAGTGAAATTAAGAAAACACTCCCATTTACCATTGCAACAAAAAGAATAAAGTATCTAGGACTAAACCTACCTATGGAGACAAGAGACCTGTATGCAGAAAATTATAAGACAGTGATGAAAGAAATTAAAGATGATACAAATAGATGGAGTGATATAGCATGTTCTTGGATTGGAAGAATCAACATTAGGAAAATGACTCTACTACTTAAAGCAATCTACAGATTCAATGCAATCTCTTTCAAACTACTACCAGCGTTTTTCACAGAACTAGAACAAAAATTTTCACAATTTGTATGGAAACACAAAAGACCCCGAATAGCCGAAGCAATCTTGAGAAAGACAAACGGAACTGGAGGAATCAGGCTCCCTGACATCAGAATATACTACAAAGCTACAGTAATCCAGACAGCATGGGGGCTTCCGGGAAGATGGTGGAAGAGTAAGACGTGGAGATCACCTTCCTCCCCACAGAAAAAACAGAAATACATCTACACGTGGAACAACTCCTACAGAACACCTACTGAACGCTGACAGAAGACCTTAGACCTCCCAAAAGGCAAGAAACCCCCCACGTATCTGGGTAGGGCAAAAGAAAAAGAATAAACAGAGACAAAAGGATAGGGATGGAACCTGCACCAGTGGGAGTGAGCTGTGAAGGAGGAAAGGTTTCCACACACTAGGAAGCCCCTTCATGGGCGGAGACAGCGGGTGGCGGAGGGGTAAATCTTCGGAGCTGCAGAGGAGACCACAGGAACAGGGGTGTGGGGAGCAAAGCAGAGAGATTCCCACACAGAGGATCGGTGCCAACCAGCGCTCACCAGCCCGAGAGGCTTGTCTGCCCCCCCTCTGGGGAAGGCGGTGCTGGGAGCTGATGCTCGGGCTTCAGTCGGAGCGCAGGGAGAGGACTGGGGTTGAGGTGTGAACACAGCCTGCAGGGGGTTAGTGCGCCACGGCTGGCCGGGAGGGAGTCCGGAGAAAATTCTGGACCTGCCAAAGAGGCAAGAGACATTTTCTTCCCTCTATGTTTCCTGGTGCGCGAGGAGAGGGGATTAAGAACGCAGCTTAAAGGAGCTACAGAGATGGGCACGAGCCACGGCTAAAATCGCGGACCATAGAGACAGGTATGAGACGTTAAGGCTGCTGCTGCCGACACCAAGAAGACTCTGTGTGAGCACAAGTCACTATCCACACCCCCCTTCCGGGGAGCCTGTGCAGCCCACCGCTGCCAGGGTCCCAGGATCCAGGGACAACTCCCCTGGGAGAATGCATGGCACACCTCAGGCTGGTGCAACATCATGCCAACCTCTGCCGCCGCAGACTCACCCCGCACTCCGTGCCCCTCCCTCCCCCTGGCCTGAGTGAGCCAGACCCCCTGAATCAGCGGCTCCTTTGACCCCGTCCTGTGTGAGTGAAGAACAGATGCTCTCCAGCGACCTACAAGCAGAGGCAGGGCCAAATCAAAAGCTGAGCCCCTGGGAGCTGTGAGAACAAAGAAGAGAAAGGGAAATCTCTCCCAGCAGCCTCAAAAGCAGCGGATTAAAGCTTCTCAATCAACTTGATGTACCCTGCATCTGTGGAACACATGAATAGACAGCGAATCATCCCAAATTAAGGAGGTGGACTTTGAGAGCAAGATTTATGATTTTTCCCCCTTCCTCTTTTTGTGAGTGTGTACCAGTATGCTTCTGTGTGAGATTTCCTCTGTATAGATTTGCTTCCACCATTTGTCCGAGGGATTTATCTGTCCGTTGTTTTTGTTTTTTTTTTTTTTTTTCTTAATAGTTACTTTTTATTATAATAACTTTATTTAACTTTATCTTAGTTCTTTCTTTCCTTCCTTCCCTCCTTTAAACAAGGAATCATACCACATTGAGCAGGTGGACTTTGAGGGCAAGATTTGATTTTTTCCCCTTTTCCTCTTTTTGTGAGTGTGTATGTGTATGCTTCTGTGTGAGATTTTGTCTGTATTGCTTTGCTTCCACCATTTGTCCTAGGGTTCCATCAGTCCGTTTATTTGTTTTTTTTTTTTTTCTCTTAATAATTATTTTTTTATTTTAATAACTTTATTATATTTTATCTTACTTTATTTTACTTTATTTTTCTTTCTTTTTTTCCTTCCTTCCCTCCTTCCTTTCACCCTCTTTCCCTCCCTCTCTCCTTTCTTTCATCCTTTCTTTCTTTCTTTCTTTCTTTCTTTCTTTCTTTCTTTCCTTCTTTCTTTCTTTCTTTCTTTCCTTCTTTCTTTCTTTCTTTCTTTCTTTCTGTCTGTCTTTCTACTTCTACCAATACTTTCTTTCTACTTTTTCTCCCTTTTTTGTGAGCCATGTGGATGAAAGCCTCTTGGTGCTGCATCCAGGAGTCAGTGCTGTGCCTCTGAGGTGGGAGAGCCAACTTCAGGACACTGGTCCACAAGAGACCTGCCAGCTCCACATAATATCAAATGGCAAAAATCTCCCAGAGATCTCCATCTCAACACCAGCACGCAGTTTCACTCAACGACCAGCAAGCTACAGTGCTGGACATCCTATGACAAACAACTAGCAAGACAGGAACATCACCCCCCCCCCCATTAGCAGAGAGGCTGCTTAACGTCATAATAAGTCCACAGACACTGCAAAACACACCACCAGACGTGAACCTGCCCACCAGAAAGACAAGATCCAGCCTCTTCCACCAGAACACAGACACTAGTCCCCTCCACTAGGAAGAATACACAACCCACTGAACCAACCTCAGCTACTGGGGAGAGACACCAAAAACAACGTGAACTTCGAACCTGCAACCTGCAAAAAGGAGACCTCAAACACAGTAAGATAAGCAAAATGAGAAGATAAAAAATCACATAGCAGATGCAGGAGCAAGATAAAAACCCACCAGACCTAACAAATGAAGAGGAAATAGGCAGTCTACCTGAAAAAGAATTCAGAATAATGATAGTAAAGATGATACAAAATCTTGGAAATAGAATAGACAAAATGCAAGAAACATTTAACAAGGACCTAGAAGAACTAAAGATGAAACAACAATGATGAACAACACAATAAATGAAATTAAAAATACTCTAGATAGGATCAATAGCAGAATAACTGAGGCAGAAGAACGGATAAGCGACCTGGAAGATAAAATAGTGGAAATAACTATTGCAGAGCAGAATAAAGAAAAAAAGAATGAAAAAAACTGAGGACAGTCTCAGAGACCTCTGGGACAACATTAAACACCCCAATGTTTGAATTATAGGGGTTCCAGACGAAGAGAAAAGGACTGAGAAAATATTTGAAGAGATTATAGTTGAAAGCTTCCCTAATATGGAAAAGGAAAGAGTTAATCAAGTCCAGGAAGCACAGAGAGTCCCATACAGGATAAATCCAAGGAGAAATATGCCAAGACACATATTAATCAAACTGTCAAAAAATAAATACAAAAAAAAAACATATTAAAAGCAGCAAGGGGAAAGCAACAAATAACACACAAGGGAATCCCCATAAGGTTAACAGCTGATCTTTCAGCAAAAACTCTCCAAGCCAGAAGGGAGTGGCAGGACATATTTAAAGTGATGATGGAGAAAAACCTGCAACCAAGATTCCTCTACCCAGCAAGGATCTCATTCAGATTTGACGGAGAAATTAAAACATTTACAGACAAGCAAAAGCTGAGAGAGTTCAGCACCACCAAACCAGCTCTACAACAACTGCTAAAGGAACTTCTCTAGGCAAGAAACACAAGAGAAGGAAAAGACCTACGATAAGGAACCCAAAGCAATTAAGAAAATGGGAATAGAAATATACATATCGGTAATTGCTTTAAATGTAAATAGACTAAATGATCCCACCAAAAGACACAGATTGGCTGAATGGATACAAAAACAAGACCCATATATTTGCTGTCTACAAGAGACCCACTTCAGACCTAGAGACACATACAGACTGAAAGTAAGGGGATGGAAAAATATATTTCATGCAAATGGAAACCAAAAGAAAGCTGGAGTAACAATTCTCATATCAGAAAAAATAGACTTTAAAATAAAGACTATTAGAAGAGACAAAAGAGGACACTACATAATGATCAAGGGATCAATCCAAGAAAAAGATATAACAATTGTAAATATTTATGCACACAACATAGGAGCACTTCAATACATAAGACAAATACCAATGGCCATAAAAGGGGAAATCAACAGTAACACATTCATAGTAGGGGACTTTAACACTCCATTTTCACCAATGGGCAGATCATCCAAAATGAAAATAAATAAGGAAACACAAGATTTAAATGATACAGTAAACAAGATGCACTTAATTGATATTTATAGGACATTCCATCCAAAAACAACAGAATACACATTTTTCTCAAGTGCTCATGGAACATTCTCCAGGACAGGTCATATCTTGGGTCACAAATCAAGCCTTGGTAAATTTAAGAAAATTGAAATTGTATCAAGTATCTTTTCCGACCAAAACGCTATGAGACTAGATATCAATTACAGGAAAAGATCTGTAAAAAATACAAACACCTGGAGGCTAAACAATACACTACTTAATAACGAAAGGGTCACTGAAGAAATCAAAGAGGAAATAAAAAAATACCTAGACACAAATGACAATGGAGACACGACGACCCAAAACCTATGGGATGCAGCAAAAGTAGTTCTAAGAGGGAACTTTATAGAAATACAAGCCCACCTTAAGAAATAGGAAACATCTGAAATAAACAACCTAACCTTGCACCTAAAGCAATTAGACAAAGAAGAATAAAAAAAACCCCAAAGTTAGCAGAAGGAAAGAAATCATAAAAATCAGATCAGAAATAAATGAAAAAGAAATGAAGAAAACAATAGCAAAGATCCATAAAACTAAAAGCTGGTTCTTTGAGAAGATAAACAAAATTGATAACCCATTATCCAGACTCATCAAGAAAAAAAGGGAGAAGACTCAGATCAATAGAATTAGAAATGAAAAAGGAGAAGTAACAACTGACACTTCAGAAATACAAAAGATCATGAGAGATTACTACAAGAAACTGTATGCCAATAAAATGGACAACCTGAAACAAATGGACAAATTCTTAGAAATGCATAACCTTCCGAGACTGAACGAGGAAGAAATAGAAAATATGAAGAGACCAATCACAAGCACTGAAATTGAAACTGTGATTAAAAATCTTCCAACAAACTAAACCCCAGGACCAGATGGCTTCACAGGCGAATTCTATCAAACATTTAGAGAAGAGCTAACACGTATCCTTCTCAAATATTTCCAAAATATAGCAGAGTGAGGAACGCGCCCAAACTCATTCTATGAGGCCACAATCACCCTGATACCAAAACCAGACAAGGATGACACAAAGAAAGAAAACTACAGGTCAATATCACTGACGAACATAGATGCAAAAATCCTCAACAAAATACTAGCAAACAAAATCCAACAGCACATTAAACGGTTCATACACCATGAACAAGTGGGGTTTATTCCAGGAATGCAAGGATTCTTCAATATACGCAAATCAGTCAACGTGATACACCATATTAACAAATTGAAGGAGAAAAACCATATGATCATCTCAATAGATGCAGACAAAGCTTTCGACAAAATTCAACACCCATTTATGATAAAACCCTGCAGAAAGTAGGCATAGAGGGAACTTTCCTCAACACAATGAAGGCCATATATGACAAACGCACAGCCAACATCGTCCTCAATGGTGAAAAACTGAAAACATTTCCACTAAGATCAGGAGCAAGACAAGGTCTCCCAGTCTCACCACTCTTATTCAACATAGTTTTGGAAGTTTTAGCCACAGCAATCCGAAGAAAAAGAATTAAAAGGAATCCAATTTGGAAAACAAGAAGTAAATCTGTCACGGTTTACAGAAGACATGATAGTATACATAGAGAATCCTAAAGATGCTATCAGAAAACTACTAGAGCTAATCAATGAATTTGGTAAAGTTGCAGGATACAAAATTAATGCACAGAAATCTCTGGCATTCCTATACATTAATGATGAAAAATCTGAAAGTGAAATCAAGAAAACACTCCCATTTACCATTGCAACAAAAAGAATAAAATATCTAGGAATAAACCTACCTAAGGAGAAAAAAGACCTGTATGCAGAAAATTATAAGACACTACTGAATAAATTAAAGATGATACAAATAGATGGAGAGATATATCATGTTCTTGCACTGGAAGAATCAACATTGGGAAAATGTCTCTACTACCCAAAGCAATCTACCGACTCAATGCAATCCCTATCAAACAACCACTGACATTTTTCACAGAACTAGGACAAAAAATTTCACAATTTGTATGGAAACACATAAGACCCCGAATAGCAAAAGCAATCTTGAGAACGAAAAACGGAGATGGAGGAATCAGGCTCCCTGACTTCAGACTATACTACAAAGCTACAGTAATCAAGACAGTATGGTACTGGCACAAAAACAGAAAGATAGATCAATGGAACAGGATAGAAAGCCCAGAGATAAACTCACGCACATATGGTCACCTTATCTTTGATAAAGGAGGCAGGAATGTACAGTGGAGAAGGGACAGCCTCTTCAATAAGTGGTGCTGGGAAAACTGGACAGGTACATGTAAAAGTATGAGATTAGATCACTCCCTAACACCATACACAAAAAGAAGCTCAAAATGGATTAAAGCCCTAAATGTAAGGCCAGAAACTATCAAACTCTTAGAGGAAAATATAGGTAGGACACTCTATGATTTAAATCACAGCAAGATTCTTTTTGACCCACCTCCTAGAGAAATGAAAATAAAAGCAAAAATAAACAAATGGGATCTAATGAAACTTCAAAGCTTTTGCACAGCAAAGGAAACCATAAACAAGACCAAAAGACAGCCCTCAGAATGGGAGAAAATATTTGCAAATGAAGCAACTGACAAAAGATTAATCTCCAGAATTTTTACACAGCCCTTGCAACTCAATAACAAAAAATCAAACAACCCAATCCATAAATGGGCCGAAGACCTAAATAGACATTTCTCCAAAGAGGGTATACAGACTGCCAACAAACACATGAAATAATGCTCAACCTCACTAAGCATTAGAGAAATGCAAATCAAAATTACATTGAGATATCTCTCACACCAGTCAGAATGGTCATCATCAAAATATCTAGAAACAAGAAATGCTGGAGAGTGTGTGGAGAAAAGGGAACCCTCTTGTACTGTTGGTGGGAATGTAAATTGATGCAGCCACTGTGGAGAACAGTATGGGAGTTCCTTATAAAACCACAAATAGAACTACCATATGACCCAGCAATCCTACTACTGGGCATATACCATGAGAAAACCATAATTCAAAAAGAGTCATGTACCAAAATGTTCATTGCAACTCTCTTTACAATAGCCCGGAGATGGATACAACCTAAGTGTCCATCATTGGATGAATGGATAAAGAAGATATGGCACATATATACAATGGAATATTGCTCAGCCATAAAAAGAAACGAAATTGAGCTATTTGTAATGAGGTGGAAAGACCTAGTGTCTGTCATACAGAGTGAAGTCAGAAAGAGAGAGACAAATACCGTACGCTGACACATACATATGGAATTTAAGGGGAAAAAATGTCATGAAGAACCTAGGGGTAAGACAGGAATAAAGACACAGACCTAGAGAATGGACTTGAGGATATGGGGAGGGGGAAGTGTAAGCTGTGACAAAGCAAGAGAGAGGCATGGACATATATACACTACCAAAGGTAAGGTAGATAGCTAGTGGGAAGCAGCCACATAGCACAGGCAGATCAGCTCGGTGCTTTGTGACCACCTGGAGGGGTGGGATAGGGAGGGTGGGAGGGAGAGAGACGCAAGAGGGAAGCGATATGGGAACATATGTGTGTATATATATATATATATATATATATATATATATATATATATATATATATAACTGATTCATTATGTTGTAAAGTAGAAACTAGCACACCATTTTAAAGCAATTATACTCCAATAAAGATGTTAAAAATAATAATAAATAAATAAAAGACAGTATGGTACTTGCACAAAAACAGAAATATAGATCAATGGAACAGGATAGAAAGCCCAGAGATAAACCCACACACATATGGTCACCTTATCTTTTGTAAAGGAGGCAAGAATATAGAGGGGAGAAAAGACAGCCTCTTCAATAAGTGGTTCTGGGAAAACTGGACAGCTACATTTAAAGGAATGAAATTAGAACACTCCCTAACACCATACACAAAAATAAACTCAAAATGGATTGAAGACCTAAATGTAAGGCCAGACACCTTAAAAGGTGTCTTGGAGGAAAGTCTTGGAGGGAAACATAGGCAGAACACTATATGACATAAATCACAGCAAGATCCTTTTTGACACTCCTCCTTGAGAAATGGAAATAAAAACAAAAGTAAACAAATGGGACCTAATGAAACTTAAATAGGATTGGCTATATGTTCACTTTAAGGTAACTATTTATTGGCTTTAAGGCAATATCCCCACAGCAAAGGAAACCATAAACAAGACAAAAAGATAAACTTCAGAATGGCAGAAAATATTTGCCAATGAAGCAACTGACAAAGGATTAATCTCCAAAACATACAAGCAACTCAGCAAGCTCAATATCATAAAAACAAAACACCCAATCCAAAAATGGGCAGAGGACCTAAATAGATATGTCTCCAAAGAAGATATACAGATTGCCAACAAACAGATGAAAAACAAATAGAAAAACAAATACCATATACTAACACATACATATGGAATCTAAAAGAAAAAAAGAAAATGGTCAGAAGAACCTAGGGCCAAGATGGGAATAAAGATGCAGACCTACTAGAGAATGGACTTTAGGATACGGGGAGGGGGAAGAGTAAGCTGGGCCAAACTGAGAGAGTGGTTTGGACATATACACTACGAAACATTAGATAGTTGGCTAGTGGGAAGCAGCTGCATAGCACTGGGAGATCAGCTCGGTGTTTTGTCACCACCTAGAGGGGTGGGATAGGGAGGGTGGGAGGAGGGAGATGCAAGAGGGAAGAGATATGGGGACATATGTATATGTATAACTGAGTTACTTTGTTATAAAGCCGAAACTGACACACCATTGTAAAGCAATTACACTCTAAGATGTTTAAAAAAAATAAAATTAATTGTGATTGGTTTTACAAGTATGGGAATATACTAAAAACCATTTAATTATACACTTTAAGTGGATGAATTGATTTGTATATGAATTATATCCCAATAAAAATGTTACCAAGAAAAGAGAATGACAAACAAAAAATTTAGCATAGTGTTTATTTGGAAGTGGGAACTAGAGGAGTAGAATAAGGATGAATAAATGTACAGGTATAAATAACTAGAAATGGTCTAGTTCCTAAGATTTGAGTTCACAGATGCTCTTTATACTACTAAATATGTATATTCACCATACCAACAAACATAAAAGACAGCCTTGCATGGACCAATGAAGACAATTTGTCTACAAGCCAAACATTATGATTAGAACAATTCTGTGTAACTGAGATTCATTTAAAAATTCATTAATTAGCCGTTATTCTGCTATATGTTGTATATCACATTCCCAGTTCACAAAACTGGATCAGTGGATCAAATGTGGTTAATAGAATCTGTTAAACAGAGATAAAAATTTCATTTTAAAACATAAAATGGTAAATGCCAAATTAATAGGCATTGTTCTCTTTAAATATCTCTTCTATCAAGATCAAGAATTATGTCTGTGTTCATTCCCCCACCGTCCCCATGTTCCCCATGCCTATATTCCCTTTTGAATAAATCTGTTTCATTTCATTTATACTACAGTCTCAGTCGTCATATGGGGAAATGAAATAGTAGCATTGCTGGCCAAAGAACTGACATACAAAAGTAGCGATGGAATAGAGGTTGAGTAGAGTGTTCTTACATTATAAAACATAGTTTATAAATAGTCTCACAAAATTTTTAGTCTAAAAGTTTTTATTTTGTTTATAGATTTAGAAACTTTGAAATATCAGTTTTAGTGAGTTTTTCTTTTTTGGGGGGGGTTATTTGGTTGGTTGGGGGTTTTTGTTTTTTGCATAAATTCCTCTTTACTCTCCTCGATGGTTATGTTTCTCTTCAATGCTTCTCATTTTGAAAAGTGAGGATTGGCTATATATTTACTTTAAGGTAAATATTTATTGGCTTTAAGGCAATATCCCCACTCCTTAATAAATGTGATGTAGAAGTTTTAAGGTAAAGATAAAATCTGAATCTGGAAGCCAATTTCAGCAAATCACTTCAATTATTAGCCAAGTTTCGTTTTTGAAATATTGTTTCATATAACCCATGATGTTATACAATTCAATGTGTTTCCAACAAACAATATTATTTTCTACATGGTACACCTTTGCCTTCTTCGCAAATATTTTGGGAAACAAAATGCCTATCATGTCTCAGATGCATAATGTCATAAAAATATTTTAAAGTTCAGAGTATTTTGGAATTCCTTACAATGCCTCACCATTGTTCAATCTAAACAATGAATTTTCCACATCATCACTAAAATTCAAATTTATATAGATGCCACACCTATGAGCACAGATCTTATTTAAATTAAGTTTGATTTCTTTGACTCATTATAATAAACTTTAAGTTTTTTACAGCTGTCCCTTCAACAACAATAAAATTTAAGAATCTCTCCTTCAATTTTGATATTTAATTCAGCTGTCTTACATGAACTGACATCTGTCATTTATTTGGACACCAATATTTCCACCAGAAACTACTAAATAAATCCAAAAGGATCTACTTACGAATGCCATGCAGAATTCTAGTCCTTATGATTCTATTTTAAATTTGCACAATTCTATTGGAATACTGTCTTATAAACTAAAACATTGGGATAGATCTGAAGTAGATTATCTCTCTTAAATATAGACTTGATTGTCTAAGTAAATATAGTAACTATTAATTTCAAGTGCGTTCTAGTATTTTAACCTGTTGTGATTAGATAATATAATTGTAAATATATAATTCTAATTATCAGCAATAGTTTTACCATGAAATTGGCATTCAGTCCTCAATTGTATTGATTTTAAAAATTATTTAATGTCCTTTATATTTTCTGAAAATTTCCAACGTTGTTTAAGTTAGAATATTTTATATCATAGTTATTTTTCATGGGTAAATTTTTATTATTAGAACAAATGACACAAACAAGGGACTTCTACCTCCTACATATAAAATGATGAGAAATATCTGAACCAAGATGTTTTAAAATTTCAAGTTTCATTTTAAAATTTCCTTGTTTTAAAGGTAAACTTTGGTAGATATTATTTCTCTCTTCTTTTCGTGACTTTCAAAACAAGTGGATAATTAGAACCTCATATTAGAACCTCAAGGTGTTCTCCTTATACTGCACCAGATGAAAACTTCTTGATAATAATAAAATATTTGTTTGTTTTACATTCTTGACTTAGTAACTGAATGAATAGAAATTGTTGTGAAAATGTTATGTACGGTTTAAATATTGCACAGTTTAAAAGTCATCACAGGTATCAAGAAATAAATTATATCCAACCACAGCTGAAATTTAGGAGACTTTGTGTATTCACATGATAATATTGTACAATGTCGCCATAAACAAGCAAGCATGCTTGAACAGGCTGTATGCAAGACATAAGCAGGACAGAGATAGTAAGAAGGTAGTAAGAACATCAGTTGTGTCATTTTCATTGGCTTTCTGGCTGAAAATATTCAAGTGTTCACCTTGTCACAAAACAGATGGAAACATGATTTATCTCTTACATTACAGATTAGCTATACTTTTAAAAAATTACCACATTTTAACAGTTGCACATTCTCACCCTTCACATTTTGGGTATGGTACAGGATATATGTATCCCCAAAGTTCATTGACCTTATTCTTAAGATCAGAAAGTAGAACAATATTCTCTGAGTTTTGCAGAGAAAAAAAATGAGATAAAAATTCTACACAAGGCTGAATTTGCATTCAACTATAAGTACAAGAAAAAGATATTTTTAGATGTACAAGTATACAGGAACTATAGTATATATATATACACTTAATACAAAATATTTGAAGAAGTAATTTAACAAAATGAGAAAAGAAGAAAAAAGCAAAGATCTTAAGAATACAGAAGTCACAGTATAAAGGAATTATCTCTAAGAAAAAAACTATTTTAAAAACTGAATAAATATGAAATTATTATAAAATTTAATATAATATAAAAATATCTTGAAAAAGAATATAGGATATAAAATGATAACAAAGACTTAAATTTCATATTTCACTAACAAAAACTGGAAATGAAATGGGGAAGTGATGGCAGAAGAAAGGCAAGTTTAATGTGTTATAATACATGGAGGTTGTTATAAATGCTTAGATGCAAATATTAATGGAAAAAAATTGGTTATAGTTACCTAAAAACAGATATTACTGTAATAAAAACAAAGAATACTCTTTCTAAATTACCAGAGAGAAAAAACAAAGTAGTCAATATAGCAAAAGACCATTAAAAAGGAAAACAATAAGAAAAGATTTAAAGAAAAATAAATTATAAACAAGATAACATAAGGTCAAATATCAGTTACGCTAATCAAAGCCAGTTAGAAACCTCAAATATTTATATCAAACAGTGTTGGATTAAGTAAATAGCATGAATGTCTGAAAATAAGACTTTGGCTAAATAAGTTATGTCACATAGTGCACTAAAAAATCACATTTCAGAAGAATACTTAATGATAACAGAAAATTATTTTAATAAATTTTAAAGAGAAATTGTGAACAAAAGATCTGATTTATAATATCAGCTGCCTTCTGAAGAGAATAAGCACACAGCAGTGCAGGTAGAGTGGTCTCAACTGCCAGCTCTTTACATTTTTGATGCATAGAAAGAAGTTTAAAAGAAGATAAAGTTGTGACTGTTTCAGGAGAATGCATTTTGACGTGATTGTTTTTTGCTTTATATATATATATATATTTTACTATAAATGCCAGGGATTTTCTAAAAAGGGAGAAAATTCTCTAGTCATTAGTTTATTCAATAAATATCTACTGAGCAACTATTCTTTTGTTAAATTTTAATTTCTTTAAACATCTTTATTAGAGTATAATTGCTTTATACTCTAATATGTGGTGTGTTATTTTCTGTTTTATAACAAAGTGACTCAGCTATACATATACACATATCAGTTATACATATGTCTCCATATTTCTTCCCTCTTGCATCTCCCTCCCTCCCACCCTCCCTATCCCATCCCGCTAGGTGGTGACAAAGCACCGAGCTGATCTTCCTATGCTATGCGGCTGCTTCCCACTAGCTATCTATTTCACATTTGGTACTGTATATATGTCCGTGCCAATCTCTTACTTTGTACCAGCTTACCGTTCCCTCTCCCCATATCCTCAAGTCCACTCTCCAGTAGGGCTGCGTCTTTAATCCCATCTTGCCCTTAGGTTTTTCTTTTTTTTTTCTTTTTTTTTTTAGATTCCACATATATGCGTTAGCATATGGTATTTGTTTTTCTTTCTGACTTACTTCACTCTGTATGACAGATTCTAAGCCCATCCCCTCACTAAAAATAACTCAATTTCATTTCTTTTTATGCCTGAGTAATATTCCATTGTATATATATGCCACATCTTCTATATCCATTGATCTGTTGATGGACACTAAGGATCCTTCCATGTCCTGGCTATTGTAAATAGAGCTACAATGAAGCTTTTGGTACGTGACTCTTTTTGAATTATGGTTTTCTCAGGGTATGTGCCCAGTAGTGGGGTTGCTGGGTCGTATGGTAACTCTATTTTTAGTTTCTTAAGGAACCTTCATACTGTTCTCCATAGTGGCTGTATCAATTTACATTCCCACCAACAGTACAAGAGGGTTCCCTTTTCTCCACACCCTCTCCAGCATTTATTGTTTCTAGATTTTTTGATCATGGCCATTCTGACTGGTGTGAGGTGATACCTCATTGTAGTTTTGATTTGCATTTCTCTAATGATTAATGATGTTGAGCATTCTTTCATGTGTTTGTTGGCAGTCTGTATATCTTCTTTGGAGAAATGCCTATTTAGGTCTTCTGCCCATTTTTGGATTGGGTTGTTTGTTTTTTTGTTATTGAGCTGCATGAGCTGCTTGTAAATTTTGGAGACTAATCCTTTGTCAGTTGCTTCATTTGCAAATATTTTCTCCCATTCTGAGGGTTGTCTTTTGGTCTTGTTTATGGTTTCCTTTGCTGTGCAAAAGCTTTGAAGTTTCATTAGGTCCCATTTGTTTATTTTTTATTTTATTTCCATTTCTTTAGGAGGTGGGTCAACAAGGATCTTTCTGTGATTTATGTCATAGAGTGTTCTGCCTATGTTTTCCTCTAAGAGTTTGATAGTTTCTGGCCTTACATTTAGGTCTTTAATCCATTTTGAGCTTCTTTTTGTGTATGGTGTTAGGGAGTGATCTAATCTCATACTTTTACATTTACCTGTCCAGTTTTCCCAACACCACTTACTGAAGAGGCTGTCTTTTCTCCACTGTATATTCTTGCCTCCTTTACCAAAGATAAGGTGAACATATGTGTGTGGGTTTATCTCTGGGCTTTCTATCCTGTACCATTGATCTACATTTCTGTTTTTGTGCCAGTACCATATTGCCTTGATTACTGTAGCTTTGTAGTATAGTCTGAAGTCAGGGAGTCTGATTCCTAACGCTCCATTTTTCTTTCTCAAGATTGCTTTGGCTATTCCGGGTCTTTTGTGTTTCCATACAAATAGGGAAATTTTTTGTTCTATTTCTGTGAAAAATGCTGGTGGTAGTTTGATAGGGATTGCATTGAATCTGTAGATTGCTTTGGGTATTAGAGTCATTTTCCCAATGTTGATCCTTCCAATCAAAGAACATGATATATCTCTCCATCTATTTGTATCATCTTTAATTTCTTTCATCAGTGTCTTATAATTTTCTGTGTACAGGTCTTTGGTCTCCTTAGGTAGGTTTATTCCTAGGTATTTTGTTCTTTCTGTTGCAATGGTAAATGGAAGTGTTTTCTTAATTTCACTTTAAGATTTTTCAGCAATAGTGTATGGGAATGCAAGAGATTTCTCTGCATTAATTTTGTTTCCTGCTACTTTACCAAATTCATTGATTACCTCTACTAGTTTTCTGATAGCATCTTTAGGATTCTCCATTTATAGTATCATGTCATCTGCAAACAGTGACAGCTTTACTTCTTCTTTTCCAATTTGGATTCCTTTTATTTCTTTTTCTTCTCTGATTGCTATGGCTAAAACTTCCAAAACTATGTTGAATAATAGTGGTAAGAGTGGGCAAATGTGTCTTGTTCCTAATGTTAGAGGAAATGGTTTTAGTTTGTCACCATTGAGGACAATGTTGGCTATGGGTTTGTCATATATGGCCTTTATTATATTGAAGAAAATTCCCTCTGTGCCTACTTTCTGGAGGGTTTTTATCCTAAATGGGTGTTGAATTTTGTCAAAAGCTTTCTCTGCTCCTATTGAGATGATCATTTGGTTTTTCTCCTTCAAGTTGTTAATATGGTGTATCACATTGATTGATTTGCGTATATTGAAGAACCCTTGCATTCCTGGGATAAACCCCACTTGATCATGGTGTATTATCCTTTTAATATGCTGTTGGATTCTTTTTGCTAGTATTTTCTTGAGGATTTTTGCATCTCTGTTCATCAGTGATATTGGCCTATAGTTTTCTTTCTTTGTGACATCTTTGTGCAGTTTTGGTATCAGGTGATGATGGCTTCATAGAATCAGTTTGGGATTGTTCCTCCCTTTGCTATATTTGGAAGAGTCTGAGAAGGATAGGTGTTAGCTCTTCTCTAAATATTTGACAGAATTCACCTCTGAAGCCATCTGTTCCTGGTCTTTTGTTTGCTGGAAGATTTTTAATCACAGTTTCAATTTCAGTGCTTGTGATTGATCTGTTCATATTTTCTGTTTCTTTCTGGTTCAGTCACAGAAGGTTGTGCATTTCTAAGACTTTGTCCATTTCTCCCAGGTTGTCCATTTTATTGGCATAGAGTTGCTTGTAGTAATCTCTCATGATCTTTTATATTTCTGAAGTGTCAGTTGTTACTTCCCCTTTTTCATTTCTAATTCTATTGATTTGACTCTTATCCCTTTTTTTTTGTGAGTCTGACTAATGGTTTATCAATTTTGTTTATTTTCTCAAAGAACCAGCTTTTAGTTTTACTGATCTTTGCTATCATTCCCTTCATTTCTTTTTCATTTATTTCTGATCTGATTTTTATGATTTCTTTCCTTCTGCTACCTTTGGGTTTTTTTTTTGTTTTTCCTTCTCTATTTGCTTTAGGTGTAAGGTCAGGTTTTTTATTTGAGATGTTTCCTGTTTCTTAATTAGGACTGTATTGTTATAAACTTCCATCTTAGAACTGCTTCTGCATTGGTTTTGTGTCATCGTGTTTTCATTGTCAATTGTTTCTAGGTATATTTTATTTCTTCCGTGATCTCTTGGTTATTAAGCAGTGTGTTGTTTAGCCTCCATGTGTTTGTATTTTTTACAGATTTTTTTCCTGTAATTGATATCTAGTCTCATAGCATTTTGATCCGAAAAGATACTTGATACGATTTCAATTTTCTTAAATTTACCAAGGCTTGATTTGTGACCCAAGATATAATCTATCCTGGAGAATGCTCCATGAGCACTAGAGAAGAATGTCTATTCTGTTGCTTTTGGATGGAGTGTCCTATAAATATCAGTTAAGTCCATCTTTTTTAATGCATCATTTAAAGCTTGTGTTTCCTTATTTATTTTCATATTGGATGATCTGTCTATTAGTGAAAGTGGTTTGTTACAGTCCCTTACTATGATTGTGTTATTGTCGATTTCCCCTTTTATGGCTGTTATTATTTGCCTTATGTATTGAGGTGCTCCTATGCTGGGTGCATAAATATTTACAATTGTTATATCTTCTTCTTGCTTTGATCCCTTGATCTTTATGTAATGTCTTTCTTTGTCTCTTGTAATAGTCTTTATTTTAAAGTCTATTTTGTCTAATATTAGAATTGCTACTCTAGTTTACTTCTGATTTCCATTTGCATGGAGTATCTTTTTCCATCCCTTCACTTTCAGTCTGTATGTGTCCCTAGGTCTGAAGTGAGTCTATTGTAGACAGCAAATATATGGGTCTTGTTTTTGTATCCATTCAGCCAATCTATGTCTTTTGGCTGGAGCATTTAATCCATTTATGTTTAAGGTAATTATCGATATGTATGTTCCTATTACCATTTTCTCAATTGTTTGGGGCTTGTTATGTAGGCCTTTTCTTTCTCTTGTGTTTCCTGACTAGAGAAGTTCCTTTAGCAGTTGTTTTAAAGCTGGTTTGGTGGTGCTGAACTCTCTTAGGTTTTGCTTGTCTCTAAAGGTTTTAATTTCTCCATCAAACCTGAATGAGACCCTAGCTGGGTAGAGTAATCTTGGCTGTAGGTTTTTCTCCTTCACCACTTTAAATATGTCCTGCCACTCTCTTCTCGCTTGCAGAGTTCCTGCTGATAGATCAGCTCTTAACCTTATAGGGATTCCCTTGTGTGTTATTTTTCCCTTGCTGCTTTTAATATTTTTTCTTTGTTTTTAATTTTTGATAGTTTGATTAATCTCTTTCTTGGCATGTTTCTTCTTGGATTTATCTTGCATGGACTCTCTCTGCTTCCTGGACTTGATTAACTATTTCCTTTCCCATATTGTGGAATTTTTCATCTATAATCTCTTCAAATGTTTTCTCAGTCCATATCTTTTTCTCTTCTTCTTCTGGGATCTGTATAATTCGAATGTTGGTGTGTTTAATGTTGTCCCAGAAGTCTCTGAGACTATCCTCAATCCTTTTCATTCTTTTTTCTTTATTCTGCTCTGCAGTAGTTATTTCCACTATTCTATATTCCAGGTCACTTATCCTTTCTTCTGCCTCAGTTATTCTTCCATTGATCCCTTCTAGAGAATTTTTAATATAATTTATTGTGTTTTTCATCACTGTTTGTTTGCGCTTTAGTTCTTTTAGGTCCTTGTTAAACGTTTCTTGTATTTTCTCCATTCTAGTTCCAAGATTTTAGGTCATCTTTACTATCACTATTCTGAATTCTTTTTCAGGTAGACTGTGTATTTCCTCTTCATTTGTTATGTGTGTGGGGTTTTTGCCTTGCTCCTTCAACTGCTGTGTGTTTCTCTGTCTTCTCATTTTGTTTAACTTACTGTGTTTGGGGTCTCTTTATCACAAGCTGCAGGTTCATAGTTCCCATTGTTTTTGGTGTCTGTCCCAAGTGGCTAACATTGGTTCAGTGGGTTGTGTAGGCTTCCTGGTGGAGTACCTGTATTCTGGTGCATGAGGCTGGATCTTGTCTTTCTGGTGGGCAGGTCCATGTCTGGTGGTATGTGTTGGGGTGTCTGTGGCCTTCTTATGATTTTAGGCAGCACTGTGTTAATGGATGGGGTTGTGTTCCTGTCTTGCAACTTGTTTGGCATAGGGTGTCCAGCAGTGTATCCACTGGTCATTGAGTGGAGCTGGATCTTGGCATTGAGATGGAGATCTCTCGAGATTTTCACCATTTGATATTACGTGGAATAGGGAGGTCTCTTGTGGACCAGTATCCTGAACTTGGCTCTCCCACTTCAGCAGCATAGCCCTGAATCCTGGCTGGAGTGCCAAGAGCCTGTCATCCATGCAGCTCAGAGTGAAAGGGAGAAGAAAAAGAAAGAAAGAAAGAAAGAAAGAAAGAAAGAAAGAAAGAAAGAAAGAAAGAAAGAAGAAAATAAAATTAAATTAAAAGAAATAATTATTAAGAAAAAAAGTTTTTAAGCCAAAAAAAAAAAAAGAAAAAAGGACAGACAGAACCCTAGAACAATTGGTAAAAGCAAAGTTATACAGACTACAGACAAAATCACACACAGAAGTATACACATACACACTCACAAAAAGAGAAAAAGGGGGGGGCGAATATATATATATCATTGCTCCCAAAGTCCACCTCCTCAATTTGGAATGATTCGTTGTCTCTTCAGGTATTCCACAAATCCATGGTACATCAAGTTGATTTTGGAGATTTAATCCACTTGAGCAGTTATTCTATATCAGCCATTCTTCTGCAGACTTAAAATTAATCAGTGATCAAAAATACAAACATAAACAAGATCTTAGAGTAATTAAATTCTAATCAGAGAGTCAGACAATAAACTGTACATAATCAATGGATTAAAATATGTAAGGTAGAATCTGATAATGGTATTAAATGAAATGAACAGATTAGGAGGAATCACCGGTGCTAGGAACGGTGGGTTGTACTTCTAAATTGGGCTAGGGGGACTTCCATGGTTGTGCAGTCATTAAGAATCTGCATGTTGGGGACGAGGGGAAGATGGCAGAAGAGTAAGACACGGAGATCACCTTCCTCCCCACAGATACACCAGAAATACATCTACTTGTAGAACAACTGCTATAGAACACCTACTGAAACGCTGGCAGAAGACCTCAGACCTCCAAAAAGCAAGAAACTCCACAGGTACCTGGGTAGGGCAAAAGAAAAAGCAGAGACAAAAGAATAGGGACGGGACATGCACCAGTGGGAGGGAGCTGTGAAGAAGGAAAGGTTTCCACACACTAGGAAGCCCCTTTGTGGGCGGAGACTATGGGTGGCAGAAGCGGGGAGCTTCGGAGCCACACAGGAAAGCACAGCAACACGGGTGTGGCGGGCAAAGCGGAGAGATTCCCGCACAGAGGATAGGTGCCAACCAGCACTCACCTGCCCGAGAGGCTTCTTTGCTCACCCACCGAGGCAGGCAGGGCTGCGAGCTGAGGTTTGGGCTTTGGTTGGATCACCGGGAGAGGACTGGGGATGGCGGCGTGAACACAGCCTGAAGGGGTTAGTGCGCCATGGATAGCCGGGAGGGAGTCCGGGAAAACGTCTGGAGCTGCCGAAGAGGCAAGAGACTTTTTCTTCCCCCTATGTTTCCTGGTGCACGAGGAGAGGGGATTAAGAGTGCTGCTTAAAGGAGCTACAGAGATGGGCATGAGCCACGGCTAAACGTGTGGACACCAGAGACAGGCAGGAGACGCTTGCTGCTGCCGACACCAAGAAGCCTGTGTCCAAGCACAGGTCACTATCCACAGCCCGCCACTGCCAGGTTCCCGCGATCCAGGAAGAACTTCCCCAGGAGAACGCACGGCAAGCCTCAGGCTGGTGCAACGTCATGCCTGCCTCTGCCGCCGCAGGCTCGCCCTGCACTCCGTGCCGCTCCCGCCCCCTGACCTGAGTGAGCCAGAGCCCGCGAATCAGCGACTCCTTTAACCCCATCCTGTCTGAGCGAAAAACTGACACCCTCCGGTGACCTAAAGGCAGAAGCAGGGCCAAATCCAAAGCTGAGCCCCTGGGAGCTATGAGAACAAAGAAGAGAAATGGAAATCTCTCCCAGCAGCCTCAGGAGCAGTGGATTAAAGCTCCACAATCAACTTGATGTACCCTGCATCTGTGGAATACATGAATAGACAACGAATCATCCCAAATTGAGGAGGTGGACTTTGAAAGCAAGATATATGATTTTTTTCCCTTTTCCTCTTTTTGTGAGTGTCTATGCTTCTGTATGAGATTTTGTCTGTATAGCTTTGCTTCCACCATTTATCCTAAGGTTCTATCCATCCGTTTTTATCTTTTTTAAATTTTTTTCTTAATAATTATTTTTTAATGTAATAACTTTATTATATTTTACTTTATTTAATTTTACTTTATCTTCTTTCTTTCTTCCCTTTCTCCTTCCTTCCCTCCTTCCTCCCACTGTCCCTCCCTCCCTCCCTCCTTTCTTTCTTTCTTTCCTTCTTTTCTTTTTCTTTATTCTTTTTCTTTATTCTTTCCTTCATTTCTTTCTTTCTTTCTTTCTTCCTTCCTACTTCTACTAATTCTTTCTCTCTACTTTTTCTCCCTTTTATTCTGGGCCGTGAGGGTGTAATGCTCTTGGTGCTGTAGCCAGGAGTCAGTGCTGCGCCTCTGAGGTGGGAGAACCAACTTCAGGACACTGGTAAACAAGACACCTCCCCGCTCCATATAATATCAAATGGCAAAAATCTCCCAGAGATCTCAATCTCAATGCCAGCACCCAGCTTGACTCAACGATCAGCAAGCTAGAGTGCTGGACAACCTATGCCAAACAACTAGCAAAACAGGAACACAACCCACCCATTAGCAGAGAGGCTGCCAAACTCATAATAAGTCCACAGACACCCCAAAACACACCACCAGATGTGGACCTGCCCACCAGAGAGACAAGATCAAGCCTCATCCAAAAGAACAGAGTCACTAGATCCCTCCACCAGGAAGCCTACCAACCCACTGAACCAACCGTAGCCCCTGGGGAGAGACACTAAAAACAATGGGAGCTATGAACCTGCAGCCTGCATAAAGGAGACCCCAAACACAGTAAGATAAGCAAAATGAGAAGACAAAAAAACACACTGCAGAAGAAGGAGCAAGATAAAAACACACCAGACCTAACAAATGAAGAGGAAATAGGCAGTCCAACTGAAAAGGAATTCAGAATAATGATAGTACAAACGATCCGAAATCTTGGGAATAGAATAGACAAAATGCAAGAAACATTTAACAAGGACCTAGAAGAAATAAAGATGAAACAAACAGTGATGAACAAAACAATAAGTGAAATGAAAAATACTCTAGATGGGATCAATAGCAGAATAACTGAGGCAGAAGAATGGATAAGTGACCTGGAAGATAAAATAGTGGAAATAACTACTGCAGAGCAAAATAAAGAGAAAAGAATGAAAAGAACTGAGGACAGTCTCAGAGACCTCTGGAACAACATTCAACGGACCAACATTCGAATTATAGGGGTTCCAGAAGAAGAAGAGAAAAAGAAAGGGACTGAGAAAATATTTGAAGAGATTATAGTTGAAAACTTCCCTAATATGGGAAAGGAAAGAGTTAATCAAGTCCAGGAAGCACAGAGAGTCCCATACAGGATAAATCCAAGGAGAAATACGCCAAGACACATATTAATCAAACTGTCAAAAATTAAATACAAAGAAAACATATTAAAAGCAGCAAGGGAAAACAGCAAATAACATACAAGGGAATCCCCATAAGGTTAACAGCTGATCTTTCAGCAGAAACTCTACAAGCCAGAAGGGATGAGCAGGACATACTTAAAGTGATGAAGGACAAAAACCTGAAACCAAGATTACTCAACCCAGCAAGGATCTCATTCAGATTTGATGGAGAAATTAAAATCTTTACAGACAAGCAAAAGCTGAGAGAGTTCAGCACCACCAAACCAGCTTTACAAGATATGATAAAGGAACTTCTCTAGGCAGGAAACACAAGAGAAGGAAAAGACCTACGATAAGGAACCCAAAACAATTAAGAAAATGGGAATAGGAACATACATATCGATAATTACCATAAATGTAAATGGACTAAATGCTCCCACCAAAAGACACAGATTGGCTGAATGGATACAAAAACAAGACCCATATGTATGCTGTCTACAAGAGACCCACTTCAGACCTAGAGACACATACAGACTGAAAGTAAGGGCATGGAAAAAGATATTCCATGCAAATGGAAACCAAAAGAAAGCTGGAGTAGCAATTCTCATATCAGAAAAAGTAGACTTTAAAATAAAGACTATTAGAAGAGACAAAGAAGGACACTACATAATGATCAAGGGATCGGTCCAAGAAGAAGATTTAACAATTGTTAATATTTATGCACCCCTCATAGGAACACCTCAATACATAAGGCAAATACTAACGGCCAAAAAAGGGGAAATCAACAGTAACATTCATAGTAGGGGATTTTAACACCCTACTTTCGCCAATGGACAGATCATCCAAAATGAAAATAAATAAAGAAACACAAGCTTTAAATGATACATTAAACAAGATGCACTTAATGGATATTTATAGGACACTCCCTCCAAAAACAACAGAATACACATTTTTCTCAAGTGCTCATGGAATATTCTCCAGGAAAGATCATATCTTGGGTCACATATCAAGACTTGGTAAATTTAAGAAAATTGAAATTGTATCAAGTATCTTTTCCGACCACAACGCTATGAGACTAGATATCAATTACAGGAAAACATCTGTAAAAAATACAAACACATGGAGGCTAAACAATACACAACTGAATAACGAAGTGATCAGTGAAGAAATCAAACAGGAAATAAAAAAATACCTAGAAACAAATGACAATGGAGACACAATGACCCAAAATCTATGGGATGCAACAAAAGCAGTTCTAAGAAGGAAGTTTATAGCAATACAAGCCCACCTTAAGAAACACGAAACATCTCAAATAAACAACCTAACCTTGCACCTAAAGCAATTAGAGAAAGAAGAACAAAATAACCCCAACGTTAGCAGAAGGAAAGAAATCATAAAAATAAGATCAGAAATAAATGAAAAAGAAATGAAGAAAACAATAGCAAAGATCCATAAAACTAAATGCTGGTCCTTTGAGAAGATAAACAAAATAGATAAACCATTAGCCAGACTCATCAAGAAATAAAGGGAAAAGACTCAAATCAATAGAATTAGAAATGAAAAAGTAGAAGTAACAACAGACACTGCAGAAATACAAAAGATCATGAGAGATTACTAACAAGCAACTCTATGCCAATAAAATGGACAACCTGGAAGAAATGGACAAATTCTTAGAAATGCACAACCTGCCAAGACTGAATCAGGAAGAAATAGAAAATATGAACAGACCAATCACAAACACTGAAATTGAAACTGTGATTAAGAATCTTCCAACAAACAAAAGCCCAGGACCAGATGGCTTCACAGGAGAATTCTATCACATTTAGAGAAGAGCTAACACCTATCCTTCTCAGACTCTTCCAAATATAGCAAAGGGAGGAACACACCCAAATTCCTTCTACGATGCCACCATCACCTTGATACCAAAACCAGACAAGGATGTCACAAAGAAAGAAAACTATAGGCCAATATCACTGATGAACATAGATGCAAAAATCCTCAACAAAATACTAGCAAACAGAATCCAACAGCACATTGAAAGGATCATACACCATGATCAAGTGGGGTTTATTCCAGGAATACAAGGATTCTTCAATATACGCAAATCAATCAATGTGGTAAACCATATTAACAAATTGAAGGAGGAAAACCATATGATCATCTCAAGAGATGCAGAGAAAGATTTTGACAAAATTCAACACCCATTTATGATAAAACTCTGCAGAAAGTAGGCATAGAGGGAACCTTCCTCAACATAATAAAGGCCGTATGTGACAAACCCAAAGCCAAAATCATCCTCAATGGTGAAAAACTGAAAGCATTTCCACTAAGATCAGGAACAAGACAAGGTTGCCCACTCTCACCACTCTTATTCAACATAGTTATGGAAGTTTTAGGCACAGCAATGAGAGAAGAAAAAGAAATAAACGGAATCCAAATCAGAAAAGAACAAGTAAAGCTGTCACTGTTTGCAGATGACATGATACTATACATAGAGAATCCTAAAGATGCTACCAGAAATCTACTAGAGCTAATCAATGAATTTGGTAAAGTTGCAGGATACAAAATTAATGCACAGAAATCTCTGGTATTCCTATACACTAATGATGAAAAATTTGAAAGTGAAATCAAGAAAACACTCCCATTTACCATTGCAACAAAAAGAATAAAATATCTAGGAATAAACCTACCTATGAAGACAAAGACCTATATGCAGAAAATTATAAGACACTAATGAAGGAAATTAAAGATGATACAAATAGATGGTGAGATATACCATGTTCTTGGATTGGAAGAATCTACATTGTGGAAATGATTCTGCTACCCAAAGCAATCTATAGATTCAATGCAATCCCTATCAAACTACCACTGGCATTTTTCACAGAACTAGAACAAAAAATTTCACAATTTGTATGGAAACACAAAAGACCCCGAATAGCCAAAGCAATCTTGAGAACGAAAAACGGAGCTGGAGGAATCAGGCTCCCTGACTTCAGAATATACTACAAAGCTACAGTAATGAAGAGAGTATGGTACTGGCACAAAAACAGAAAGATAGATCAATGGAACAGAAAGCCGAGAGATAAACCCACAACACATATGGTCACCTTATCTTTGATAAAGGAGCCAGGAATGTACAGTGGAGAAAGGACAGCCTCTCCAATAAGTGGTGCTGGGAAAACTGGACAGGTACATATAAAAGTATGAGATTAGATCACTCCCTAACACCATACACAAAAGTAAGCTCAAAATGGATTAAAGACCTAAATGTAAGGCCAGATACTATCAAACTCTTAGAGGAAAACATAGGCAGAACACTCTGTGGTATAAATCACAGCAAGATCATTTTTAACCCACCTCTGAGAGAAATGGAAATAAAAAGAAAATTTAAAAATGGGACGTAAAGAAACTTCAAAGCTTTTGCACACCAAAGGAAACCATAAGCAAGACCAGAAGACAGCCCTCAGAATGGGAGAATATATTTGCAAATGAAGCAACTGATGAAGGATTAATTTCCACAAGTTACAAGCAGCTCATGCAGCTGAATAACAAAAAAACAAACAACCCAATCCAAAAATGGGCAGAAGACCTAAATAGGCATTTCTCCAAAGAAGGTATACAGACTGCCAACAAACACATGAAAGAATACTCAACATCATTAATCATTAGAGAAATGCAAATCAAAACTCCAATGAGATATCATCTCACACCAGTCAGAATGGCCATCATCAAAATATCTAGAAACCATAAATGTTGGAGAGTGTGTGGAGAAAAGGGAACACTCTTGCACTGCTGGTGGGAATGTGAATTGGTACAGCCATATGGAGAACAGTATGGAGGTTCCTTAAAAAACTACAAATAAAACTACCATATGACCCAGCAATCCCACTACTGGGCATATACTCTGAGAAAGCCATAATTCAAAAAGAGTCATGTACCAAAATCTTCATTGTAGCTCTATTTACAATAGCCCAGAGATGGAAACAACCTAAGTGCCCATCATCGGATGAATGAATAAAGAAGATGTGGCACATATATACAATGGAATATTACTCAGCCATAAAAAGAAACGAAATTGAGCTATTTGTAATGAGGTCGATAGACCTAGAGTCTGTCATACAGAGTGAAGTATGTCAGAAAGAGAAAGACAAATACCGTATGCTAACACATATATATGGAATTTAAGAAAAGAAAAGTCATGAAGAACCTAGGGGTAAGACAGAAATAAAGACACAGACCTACTAGAGAACGGACTTGAGGATATGGGGAGGGGGAAGGGTGAGCTGTGACAAAGTGAGAGAGGGACATTGACAATATATACACTACCAAACGTAAGGTAGATAGCTAGTGAGAAGCAGCCGCGTAGCACAGGGTGATCAGCTTGGTGCTTTGTGACCGCCTGGAGGAGTGGGATAGCGAGGGTGGGAGGGAGAGAGAGGCAAGAGGGAAGAGATATGGGAACATATGTATATGTATAACTGATTCACTGTTATAAAGCAGAAACTAACACACCATTGTAAAGCAATTATACCCCAATAAAGATGTTAAAAAAAAAAAGATGTGGTACATATATACAATGGTATACTACTCAGGCATAAGAATAACGAAATAATGCCATTTGCACGCAACATGGATGCAAATAGAGATTTTCATACTAAGTGAAATAAGTCAAAAAGAGAAAGATAAATTCCATATGATATCACTTATATGTGGAATCTAAAACACAACACAAATCAACAACAACAACAAAAAAAGAATCTGCATGCCAATGCAGGGGACATGGGTTTGAACTCTGGTCCGGGAAGATCCCACATGTCGCGGAGCACCTATGCCCCTGCACCACAACTATTGAGCCTGCACTCTAGAGCCCATGAGCCACAACTACTGAAGCCCACGCACCTATAACCTGTGCTCCGAAACAAGAAAAGCCACCGCAATGAGAAGCCCGTGCACCACGACAGAGAACAGCCCCCACTCACCGCAATTAGAGAAAGCGCACATGCGTCAATGAAGACCCAATGCAGCCAAAAATAACTAAATAAATTTTAAAATAAATAAATGAATAAATTGGGTGGGAAAATAAAACAACAAGGTAAGCCATTGGGGGATCACATTTAAGCAAAGAGTTGAAGGGCAGAAGGAGTTAAACATGAAGCTATCTGGAGAGAACAATGTCTCAGGCAGAGAGAATAGCCAGTGAAAGACCCTAAAAAGGAGCATCCTTAAACATTCAAAGAAAAGCAAGCTGGCCATTGAGTTGCAATGGAGGAAGAGAGTAGCTGGGGATGAGATAGGAGTGGAGACAGATCACGTAGGACTTTGTGAGCTATTATAGAGACTTTGGCCCTTCTAAGTTAGGGACTCATTATGAGGATTTCAGAAGATGACTGACAAAATCCAATTGTTTCACCAAAAATTAGCCCAGCTATTTTGTCAGGTATAGAGTCTGACTGTATTATAGGGAGTCAGAGAGACCAGAAAGCACTATAGCAACAATCTAGGTTAGGGATAATGACCACTCACACCAGGATAATAGCAGTTAGAGATGGAGAGAATTAACTGGTTTGTAATATATTTTAAAGTTTGAACCAAAGTTTCCTGGCAGGTACAAAATGACTAAAAGTCTGTTGGCCTAAAGAGCTGGAAGAACTAAGCTGCTCTCACCTAAAATAGGAAATCATGTAGCAAGTGTGGATTTGGAAGCAAAAGGACAGGTCAGTTTTGGACAATTTTAAGTTTGAGATATCATGTAACTGTTGAGTGGGCAGTTGTATGTATGAGAGAAGTCCAGATTAATGATATAAATTTGAAAGTCAACTGCATAAAATTGGAATTTTAAGCCATAGTATCATTGAGGGAGTGAATATAGACTAAAAAAAAAAAAAAAAAAAAAAAGACCGAGCCCCAGGGTATTCCATCAGTGAGGCATGGATCAAGTATAGGAAGCAGTAAAGGAGACTAAGAAGACACAGTAGAGATGGTGGAGGAAAATCAGAAGGATGCAGATTTCTGAAAGTCAGGTGAGGAAAGTGTATTAAGGAGGAGGATTTCATCAACTGAAGTCAAGTGTTTCAAAAATATCAAATAAGATGAGGACTGAGATTTGGCCAGTACATTTAGTAACACAGAAGTGACTTGTGATTTTAATAAGCACAGTTTCAATGGAAGGATGGGGCCAAAATCTGGCTGGGAGGGGAAAAGCAGGGGCTAAGAGATAATTAGAGGTGAGGTACTTGAAAGAATGAACACAGAAACTACAAAGAAGAACAGAAGAATGGACTGTATTTTGTGGGGAAAGTAGGGTCAAGAAAATTTTTTGTTTGTTTGCTTTTGTTTTTCTTAAGATGGGAAAAATAACATCATGCTTGTGAACTGCTGGGAAAAATAGTTTAAGAAAAAGAAAACATAATACGAGAGAGGTACTGAATTTCTGGAGCAATGTCTCTATGTGAGTGAGAGGTGCTGAGGCCTAATGCACCCATGAGAGTTTTGGTTTGAATCAGGAGTTTATGTACCAATGTGCTGTCAGATCTTCTAGCTACAGGTGTTGGTAGGTTGGTAGATATGGTGCTGGGATGTGGGGAATTTCTCCAGCTATGAATGATTCAGTGTTCTCAGTGAAGAAGAAAGCAAGGGTATCAGCTGAAAGGGAAGGCCACAAGGGAAGTATTCAAAGTCTGAGAAAGAAGATGTGAGAAAACCTTCCAACACAGTGGAGGGTTAAGCAGCCTAGTAAAATGTTGTATGATTGCTGGGCATAATGAAGGGACTACTTTGAAGTTTGTGGCATGAATTTAAAGTAGGAACAGTCAAGGTGTGTGTATGTTTTTCTCCAGTCATATTCAGCTTTGGGGCTACAGGCACAAAATTTTGATGGAATAGTAATAATAGGAGTTAGCTGGAAAGATAGGACAAAGTGATCCAAGAGCAGAGTGCATGAAATTGAGATAATAGAAGGGTTGCCATTATTTATGTCTTCTATGAGGAAAAAAAAAATCATAGAAGAATCAATTTTGACCACTTGAAGTCAAAATAAAGATAGAATAACTACAGCCTGTAAAATATAGTAAACAGATTGATTTAAAAATAATTCATTCAGTTTCTTCCATGTATGTTATTGAGAATCTATATGAGTGAACAAAACAGACCCAGATCCTACCACCGTGGAGCTTAATTTGAGGGTTAGAAAGAGATATTAATAATTCTAATTGAGACATGCACGTTTTTAATACTGTGTAATAGGAAGAACTAACCTGGTCTGTTGGAGAGCTTGGTCCTTGGAGACTTCACTGGAATAAGGGCTATTTTAGTTGAGATTTGAAGAATGAGGTGTGAGGTATAAGTTGTATGGGACAGAAAACAGAGGAAACTGCCTGTGCAAAGACCCTGGGTACAGCAGACGAAATGAAAGATGCTGATTATGGAAGAACAGAAAATTGGTAGTGTGAGGAGTAATACAAGATGAGGCTGGAGAGATAGCTGGTTAAGAGCCAGCTCATGCAGTAATATGTCTACTACTCATTCGTACTTTCTAATAGGGGAATGGGATGCCTGCAGACAGGATATTTTTTTAATATTGTATCTTTTTTAATATTGAGAGAATGGATTAGAGGTGTGCAAGAGTGAAACAGAGATAGAGAACACTGAAGAACGGACATTTTTGGTGGAGAAGGGATGGTTCAAAAATAGTTTCCACATACTGCGTTTGAAGTGACTGAAACATCTAACTGTCTATGTCAAGTAGTCCAAACCATATTCTGAGAATAAGAAAGATGTAGGTCTTTGAAGATTGAGAGGAAAATTCTGAGATAGTTATTGAAGAGCATGAGCAAGCTACATGAGTTAACATTGATGCTGAAGGGCTAAAGCATAAAAATAAAACAATTATGTCACAACATGGATGAACACTGAAGGCATAATGCTAAGTTAAATGTCAGACAGAGAAAATCAAATACCATATCATCTCATTTACATGTGGAATCTAAAATCATTGAAGTCATAGAAACAGATAGTAGAATGGAGGTTTCCAGGGATAGAAGGGTGGGGCAAATTGGGAGATGTTGGTCAAAGGATACAAACTTCCAGTTATAGGATGAATAAGTTCCAGGAATCTAATGTACAGCATGGTGACTATAGTTAACAACACTGTATTCTATACTTGAAAGTTGCTATGAGAGTAGAGCTTTAATGTTCTCACCAGCACCACAACAAAATGGTAATTATATGAGGTAAAGGATGTGTTAGCTAACCTTATTGTGGTAAACATTTCATAATATATATATGTATCAAATCATCACATTGTATACTTTAAACTCACATAATGTAAAATGTCAATTTTATTTCAATTAAGCAGGGGAAAAAACCAATTATGCCAATAGGTTATATAAGCCAACAAGAAATATAAGTTTGTAGCCTTACAGTAGAATGTCTGAATTGGGGATCTTAAGGTGGAACTGTTTTGGGGGGCAAAAGGTATAGAATACAGCAATGGAAATGAGAATCTCAGGTGGATGGGGAAACACCAGTTCATGCAAGTGGTCAGGCCATTAGTAGCCTAAGTGTTTCATATGATGTGACCCAGAGATAAGTGGGATGTGAGCAGGTGCACAACTGCTGCTTGAGAGATGCTAAAGGAGGAGGTCAGGTTAAGGCAAACATGGAAGAAACTGAGGTTATGTAACAGTTTGTTGATTATGGGTCAGGAATAGCAAATGGCACAGTGAAATGGTTTAGGAGAGTGTAGAAGGGGTGAGAGACTGGATCAGTGAAGAGAAGCCTGAAGATTATAAGAATGTGAACTTGGGAGTATTTGGATGAACAGAGTATCTGAAGACAGCAGAAATGCCAAGTGGCAGATTTCGCTTCAGAGCCCTAGTGGGCCCTCACCTTCCCAGGGTTACTGAAGTCTGGAAAAGATGCCCAGCATTTCACGATGGGACAGGGGTCAAGCTTTCTTGATCTCTTTGGGTGACAGCTGTGGGGAGCCCCCAGGGAACATTTCTTTTATTAAATTGTATTATTCAACAGCTCAGTTGTACTTCAATTCTGTGAAAAGTTAAGTTTACAAGAAAGAAAGAAAGATAGAAAGAAAGGAAAGAAGGAAGGAAGGAAGGAAGAAAGAAAGAAAGAAAGAAAGAAAGAAAGAAAGAAAGAAAGAAAGAAAGAAAGAAAGAAAGAGAAAGAAAGAAAGGAAGAATAATAGCTCTTAGTGAGGGTTGGGAGCATGAATTGCTTTATCCCCAAGGAGCAACCCAATGCCCTGTGGGCTGATCTAGAAAGCAAACTCTCTAATGTAAAGTATGTATTTTCATTTTCTGCTGCTTGATGGCACTTCACTTTGGATAAAGTGATATGTAACCCTACCATAAATGAAGACTATTCCGCTGAGGTATCGAAGTCTTCAGTTAACTGATTCTTTTATTCAAGCAAGTTTTTGATAATAGTCAATCTATGAGAACCCTTTTTTTTTTTTTTTTTTTTTTTTTTTTTTTTTTTTGCGGTACGTGGGCCTCTCACTGTTGTGGCCTCTCCCATTGCAGAGCACAGGCTCCGGACGCGCAGGCTCAGCGACCATGGCTCATGGGCCCAGCCGCTCCGCGGCACGTGGGATCCTCCCGGACAGGGGCACGAACCCGCGTCCCCTGCATCGGCAGGCGGACTCTCAACCACTGCGCCACCAAGGAAGCCCGAGAACCCATTATTTGCTAAATGAATCATTCCTACACCCTCATAACTTGTATCATGAAAGCAATGACTAAAGCACGTGAAATCTCTTTACGTAATGTGATTTTTCACCTTGGTCAAAAAATTTTTATGAGTTCAGGCTGTTCATTAACTGTCATGTATGGAGTGTACCATATCCAGGCTCTATTCTGAGCTTCTGAAAGGAAACAACAACAAAAGAAAGCTTCAGCCAAATGTTTACTATTTGAATTGCTACCCTGAATTTCTGCCTCATTTGTACCTTAGTGAATAATTTTAGATAATTTAGGAATAAAAAAGAGGTTTACTTTAAGCTCTCTCTTTTTGAACCGAAAGCACTGAACAGGCTCTTGTGAGAAAAATGACACTTCTCCATCCTGTTTCCTCACTCCCCAGAATTCAAGTCATCTCAGATAGCAGGTATTCCCTTCATTAATTGGGAGAAAGACTGAGAACAAGACCGGTCCAAAACCTCAACCTTAAAAGGCCCACACCCCAAACTTCAAATGACCATAAATCTTCTTTGCTCTCTGAATTTGGTAATCCCACTTCTTTGCTTAAGAAAACTAGTAATATTAGTAATTCTAATAGAGATTGAATGCTTACTTTGAACCATTTATAAGTAACTGGCTATGTTCTTGGCAGGAGCATTTACATCTCTAATTTACTAACAGATGAAGAAACTGACTGATGGAACCTTTCAATAGCTTCCCCTGAACCACACAAATTTTTGAACAGGAGGGCCAGATTTTTATGCAAGAAGCCCAACTCCAAAGACTTATGTGTTAAAAATTGTACTTTACCACCTTAAGGAGGCTGAAAGAGGGGGTAGACTGAAATAGCAGTCAACTACCTTTCCTCCCAGAATATAAGATTTTGTTTTATTGCCTCTCAATCTCTTTCTACAGTGATTTGACACCCTAGAAGACCCCTTTTTTTCTTTATATATTTTTCCTTTCATGTTCTGAAATAAAATTCATGGTATGCAATAAAGGACTGACTCAGCAGACTTGGCTTGCCAAAATCCTGCATGTTCTGAAACAAAGTTTTGGCCCTTGCCTAGCTCCTGGAAGGTAATTTCTAATCCTGTGGAATATCATGCCTGAAAATAGTGCCTTTGTTTACCTTGACCATGGAGATAGTTTATGCTAACAAAGTTAGTATGGTGAGGGCTTTGGGTCACACAATATCAACTTGATCTCAGAGGTCCTGGAGACTGAGTAAATAAGGTCAGCCATGTGGGCACTCCATAACTACATGACTGATTTTCAATAAAAACCCTGGACACTGTGGCTTAAATGAGCTTCCCTGACTGGCAATACTTCATACATGTTGTCCCATAAATTGCTGACAGAATTAAGAACTGACCATGTGACTTCACTGGGAGAGGACAATTGAGCTTGTGCCTGATCTCTCTGGACACTTCTGTATGCATACAAGATGTTTATGGTAAAAAAGAACAGATGAAAGAAAACCAATTTGTAATAAAATAATAGATATTTAAATATGGAATTGTTTGTACATGACTATAATACACGATGTAGTCAGATGGTTGAACTTAGACCTAAAGCCACTGGGAGCATTTATCATTGGAGGCATGATTTTTCCAAATGGTTAACAATTCTTGGTAAATTTCCAAACAAAGTATAATCTTCCCTCAATAACTCTATTTCTGGAAAATTAAATATATTTCAATGCTACACAAAAGATATTTTGTGCTATATGTAAACAGAGTTTATCTGGTTTGGGATAATGATAAGTAGACTTTTCATTTACCTGGATGTCCTGTGGATCAATTAAAAGTCATGCAGTATGCAGGATAATTTTTTATTGGAAAGGAGATGCCCTGGTACTTTCTCATTAAATGAGACAGGACTGTGACACCCCAAAACACCTCCCTGGGAACAGTGTCATTCCTGTTGATAACTACTGATCTAATGATATTACTTCTTTCTCCATGGTTTAAGTCTGTGTGAAATTTCTAATCTCTCTCCTATTGGTCATAGTTTCCTAAATTCCTTCTTAAGGAACTGGAGATCTTATAGCAGTTTATACGCATACGTGAGTACAGCTAGTGGCACAACAAACACAGTAAGAAAATATTTTTAGATATTTACTGATTTTGCTTTTTCTTCCTTGCTCCTTGAGTTGACCTTTTCCCACCTCTTTCTTCTTCCACTTTCCACAGTGAAAGCAGCTATATTTTCCACGATTATTTTCTCAGGGGAGAAATATGACAGAGGAAAAAAAGAGTTTCTTGCTGGCTATTTTGCTTCAAAAGCTTCTGTCATTGGGGCATGAAGAGGACTTAGTCAAATTGAGGCAGCGCTTTCCCTCACTTCAACTCCCATGAGACTAGAGCAAGTTTCTACAGGCTGGGTGGTGGGGAGCTGAGCCAGGATGAAACTACGTGACATGATTCAATTATATGGACAAGAATCCTTTGCTTTTTAATTATACGGAAAGCAAAGGATCAACCTGAGGGAGCATTTTATTCAAGGACCTGGCAGCTGGGAGGAAAGCTGACCTTCCCCAGTTCCATTAGAGAGAGAACTGCCCATCACCCATTCCCAGTACCTAAACTTCCTACTGATTAAGAGGGCTTCCCTTAGTCCACAATCAACTCTAAACTGAGTGCCACTTAGCAGGTAGTGATGTCTGCCTATACTGTATTGCTGTTTGATCCTTTCTGATGTATTCTGATTACTACTGACTCACCTAGATCTCTTGCCAATATCCCTGGATTAAAGAAGAGGTGGAGATTAGATTTGTAATAGAAATGAATTTAGGGAAAATCACTGGAACTGTTTGTGAGTAGGGATGCAGCTCAAGATCTTCCTGAGCTGATGGATATGCTAATACATATATATTATGGTAGCAAAATCAGAGCCAACACAAGTGTGGTGTCAACTCAAACTCAGATACAAATAAAGATGCTCACCTCATTCCTCCTTATAGCAGAGAAAATGGTTTGGCTATTCAAGGATGAGATTTTATTTGCTTGTTTCTTTGTTCTTTTCATGTGAGAAGGCAAGGGGTACAGGAAGAAGTGGCAGTTGGGGTTTCTTTTGCTTTGATTTTGTATTTGTTGTCTTGGTTTGGCTTTGGAAGCACACAGATATTGACAGCAGATGACTAAGCTCATTTCTATAGATGTGGGTGCTTTGTGGGGACTTCCATGAATGTACAAGACTGTGCAAAATTGAACTCCTGTTGGCCACTGATTCATTGTCTTTTGAAGGACAATAGATTGAGTATGGACAGACGCTTTGTCCCACTTAGTTCAGATTGCCCCTCACTTCCCTTCATCCTCCATATTCCTTCTTTTTTTCCTTTTTCCCAGTCTTCATCTTTGAGAACTTTCTGACATTCTAAAAAGTACAAGATTAGAAGTTGGCTGCTGTGGTTCTTGTTTCAGGTGGAACTTGTTTTGATGTAACTTTACCAATAGAGGCCTACCCTGAACACAGCTGTATGGGTGCTTCACAAGGTCCTCAGAATCACCATGCCAGAACACAAGGGCCATATGCTTAGTGAACAACTGCCCAATAATCACATGAACAGTTTCTGAAAGGGACTTATAAGAATTACATTGAGTAACTGGATTAAGTGTGTATAACAGACAGAGCAAGATCGGAATAACAATATACACTGGAGTAACTTTTTACTAAACATGTTTTAAATTTCAAAATTCTTCTAAGCCCTCATCATATTGACCTGTCTAATACAATGATAGTATCACATTAAGGAAAACAAATGAGAGTTTTGTAGGTATATCAATATTTGGGAGTTAGCAAGCCTGGCTGCTGACTGCAATGTTGGTGCCCACCCACTCCCCAACCCAGTCACAGCTGGACACTGATGCTATCCATATCTCAGGTTAATACTATGTTCTCTGTGTTTTTCAGCCTCTTTAATCAAACAGGGTAGACCCAGAGAACCTAGAATTCATAGTCATGTGTACATGTTCACATAGAGTTTTTTGTTTAGGGTTTTGTTTTGAGGAGAGGGGCAGATGGTGATGTTTTGTATTTGAATTTCATGCTCTTCCACCAGACATAAACAAAAGTGTATAAATGTAATGGGGAGGCACCTCCCAGTTCCTTCTGGGCTTTGCTTTCCAGGTTGAAAATCTGAGGTATGCCTGATAAGTAAAATATAGGGTACAGAAAAGGGGTGCAACTGCCTATCTCCAGGCTATGTACCCATTCTCTCTTCCAAAGTAATGTTTGGCCCCTTTTGTTCCTCTCATGAGTATTGTTTCCCATTATGGACTCTGTTACTAGTTCTGCCAAGCACACTATTTATCAGCATACCGAGAGTATTAGTCAGCTAGGGCTGCTATAACAAAATACCACAGGCTGGGTGGCTTAAACAACACATTTATTTTCACATAGTTCTGGAGGCTGAAAGTCCAAGATTAAGGTGCTAGCAGGGTTGGTTCTGTTCAGACCTCTGTTTTTGTCTAGAAGATGACCACCTTCTCAGTGTGGCCTTACATGGTCTTTCTTTTGTGCATGCATTGACAGAGAGAGATATCTGGTGTCTCTTCCTCTTCTTGTAAAGACACCAGTCCTATTGGATTAGGGACCCACACTACGACCTCATTTAACCTTAAATACCTCCTTAAAGGCCCTGTCTCGAAATACAGCCACACCGAGAGTTAGGGGTTCAAAATAAGAATCGCCTGGGGGAGGGGCGTGTGGAGGTGGGGACACAATGCAGTTTATAACGCTGAGTATCTTGTTAAAGAAAGGATTTGATAACCCAAATTCTATTCATTACCCAGTCTCTGTCTTTCCCTTGGCCTTATTCTTTCTCAGTTTCTCTGTCTCTATTACTCTCTAGCAGCATCCTCTTTGACTTATTTTTTCATTTATATGTCATCTGTACTTTAGCACTGAAAAGTATCTCTAGCTCCTGAATTTTGGTAAAAAGAGAACAAATTCCAAGTTGAGTAGAGTCTGAAATTATTTTCCTTAACTGCCCAGAAGTCACTGAATCCCTAATATTTCCATTCAATATGAAAAATCCCCTCCTCTTTGCAGCTACTTGAAATCTGATGCCTGCTATATGCAGACAACATCAGCTTCATATGTTAAGTCTTGCCTGTGACGCATTTCACCAAAGTTTTTTGCCATTCTTCTCCAACTTAAAGATATATTTCAGGTTCTAGTACCCAAAACAATCATATTTTATTATCTGTTTGAGAACATTTTGTCTTTCTCCCTGAATCACAAAGTGACTTTACCAGTTAACTTCCTACTATTGAAATAAAATCTAAATAACTTCCTGAGCTATCCTTGTATCTAAACACATGTGACAAAATTGAACAACACTGAACTTGTTCTATTTCACTTAGTGTAAACCACCTCATCAAACCACCTTTCTGTGAACAATAAGAAATCTGAAATTCTTGCAGTTTTAAAGAAAACACTGTATATATTCTGAAGAGTTTATGCAGTGAAATTTAAGGGTTAGACAACAATTTACTGCCCCAGGGGAAAGATTACCACCCTTGATAGAAATTAACCTCTTTGCTACTCTGTCCTTTCCTCTTCCTTCCTCACTCAGCCATGAATTTAATTCTTACACTCCTTCTATGGGCAGTCAAAATTGCACACCCTTCAAATAGTGTTCCCTTAAGATTCCAACATGCAGATTTTTTACTCTCTCAGCTTTTATGCTATAAAAACTAGAACTTCATGACATATATATTGGATTTCTCTCTCTGTTTCCTTGTCAAAATTCTAAAATTTGCAGCAACAAAGCCATGATTTCCTTTTATCGTACATAATATAGAACTAGGCACACATCAGGATTATAAGAAATAGTTTTTACTTTGACTTGATATGGTCAATTCTTAATTCAATTAATAATACCCTTCCAAATTGTTAATTGCACAAAAAACCATTGGTTTATTAAAAAAAAACAAAAACATGCTAAGGTACATGATCATATTAGTGGAGTAAATAAAACATATAGTATATTTTTGTTTTAACTGTCTCAATTGTTGTATTATCGATTTAGCCTTTCTCCTGGAGATAACTAATGTGAGAGCACTCTTAGAATATGTAATGGTTAATTTTTGCAACAAAAAAATTGTTATACATTATTTTTTCTTCCAGCAAATATATAATATTCTCTTTAGCGAAGAATTTAGATGTAAAAAACCATTACATTCTAATCATAGAAATAACCCTTTCAGCTTGATAGTTAGCATTATCACAGGGAATAGAGATTTGCTAAAACTAGATATCAAAGGTAATGAACTACTGGTATTTGGTCTGATTTTAGATCAGATTCCTTACAGAACTTGTATTGGACAGTGCTGTGAGTATAAATAAGGACAGCAATGACATTTCTTGGAAACTAAGAAAATTAGAAACAAGGGCAAGGCAATAAGAGGTTAGATGACTACAAAATAACTCATCAAGAGAATCAAAATCAAAATAAGGATGCTTGAAAACTTCAGTGCTCTAAATGAGACTCAGAAAAAGTAAATCATATAAATGTAACAATACCTAGTATTTTTCATTTGGGTTTATTTGTAAGAGAAATTCAAAGCATAATATAGTGATTAAAAATATGTGAAATACAATAAAAGTGGACCAAGGTAGAAAACCAAGCTAGCTTTTTTATATACATGGCTGCATGTCCAAATGGGGATAGAATAAGCTTGATATAAGATGGAGCAAAAACCAAGATCTAGGACAATGATGGGGAAGGCAATTGATGAAGGGTCAAAAAGCTGGAAACATAACCAAGAAAGGGCCTGACTGACTGTGGATATTGGGTTATATGGCCTTAGGGCAACAAATCTCAAACTACAGTTTGGGGATCTGAGGTTATTTTAGAAGCAGCAATAGCTGACTCATTACTGAGTGGATGTGCAACTGGCATAGATTCCTAAGTTTCTCTTGCCTTGGGCTATGATCTATACTTAAATATGGAATATGTCTACATCTACAGAGGTGCTTGAATAGTTTAAAATTCATTTCTGAGAGAAATGTAAAGGTGAGAGTTCCAAGAACTGTTATATTCTCTGAAAGTCAAATATATTATTTTTTTAAAATAAGTTTAATATTTTAGAATTATAAAACACAAAATGGCAGTGAAATCGGGGGAATAAAACACTGGCTATTATGATCTCAGAGTCCACTGACAAAATAATTTTAGTTATGGATTAAAATCTATTTGATAATCATGTTGTTCAGTGACTGACAATAATCATACTTCTCAAATAAATATGCTTCAAATTAAATTGCCTTGACACAATCTGCTCCCCAAAGTTTACTCTCAAGTTTTTAAAGCTATCACCTTCAAAAGGAATTATGGGAAAGCCATAATTCAAAAAGACACATGCACCCCAACGTTCAGTGCAGCACTATTTGCAATAGCCAGGACATGGAAGCAACCAAAATGTCCATCAAGAGAGGAATGGCTAAAGAAGATGTGATACATATATACAATGGAATATTACTCAGCCATATAAAAGAACAAAATAATGCCATTTGCAGCAACATAGATGGACTTAGAGATTGTCATATTGAGTGAAGTAAGTCAGACACAGAAAGACAAATATCATGATATCATTTATATGTGGAATCTAAAAAAAAGGCTACAAATGAACTTATTTACAAAAACAGAAGTAGAGTCACAGTTGTAGAAAACAAACTTATGGTTACCAGGGGATGAGTGGGGTAAGGATAAATTGGGAGATTGGGACGAATAAATACACACTACTATATATAAAATAGATAACTACTATAATATAAAATAAGAACCTGCTTTATAGCACAGGGAACTTTGCTCAATACTCTAATGACCTATGTGGGAAAAGAATCTAAAAAAAAAAAGAGTAAATATATGTATATGTATAGCTGATTCACTTTGCTGTACACCTGAAACTAACAAAACATTGCAAATCAACTATACTCCATTAAAATTTTTTTAAAAAGGAATTATGAGAGAAGAGTATTAAAAATAGGAGTGTATGGAACAGCTGATCATATTTTAAGAAAATTAAATCAGTATTTAATTATAGTAAATTATACTCTATTTCAATACTTTGGCACTCTCAGTTTAGTTTATATGAATAGAGAAAATAATTAATATAATGTGTTCCAATAATATAATTTGCTTCCAGAAACTGGAGACAGAAGTGACTAAGTAGCAAAAGAGATTCAATATATGGTGCACATTTATTTGTTCCATTGTCTTTGAGTCAGACACTGCTTTGGTACTAGGAATATATCAGTCAGAAAACACACAATGTTGTTGTGATCATAGAGGTAAAGAGAGATAGACAATAAAAATAAATAAACAAAAAGATAATACCAGACTGTGATAAATGCTAACAAATAGATAAATAAATAAATAATATGAATAGGAAATGAGTAGTCCTACTTCAAATAAGATAATTAAAAAGACCTTTTAGAAGATGACACATTTAAGCTGAGACCTAAAAGATGAGAAAAGAACAAGTCAAGAGATGAACTAAGGGCTTGCCTGGTGGCACAGTGGTTGAGAGTCCGCCTGCCGATGCAGGGGACACGGATTCATTTCCCAGTCCAGGAAGATCCAACATGCCACAGAGCAGCTAGGCCCGTGAGCCATGGCTGCTGAGCCTGCACGTCCGGAGCCTGTGCTCCACAACGCGAGAAGCCACAATGGTGAGAGGCCCGAGTACTGCAAAAAAAAAAAAAAAAAAAAGAGATAAACTAAGACAAAAGCAGACAGACAACAAATGCCAATCCCCTGTTCACCGAAGAAACTGATATGCTGAAGGAACCTGAAGGAGACACTCTGAGTTCTATACCCTTGCAGGGCAAATTATTACCTTGAAATGGCCCTGTTCTCTACCTCCTGAAGTGAGCTGCTTCTAAGCCTTTAATACAGATGTCCAAAACCTGAAAGAGACATACAGGTGTTCCTGAAACAAAGTTAATAAGATAGAGTAATATAAGATTATGCAGGAGCTACAGTGAGGGAAGGTGAGGAGCAGTGGGAGCTCCTAAAAAGGAGTTTAGATATTACTCAAGTGCAATGGGAATTCAAAGAAGGACATTAATCAAGATCATGATATGAAGTCATTTATATTTTTAACCAATCACAATGGCCTCTATATTTCTTCATTACCTCTAATAGCCCCACTCTTAGAAAATGGTCAATCCAATAGCAACAAAAATGTGGAAGAATTACCAGTTGAATAAACAATATAAACTCCATGAGTTTGTCCTTGGTCCTGGCCCTCTTATGTGAATACTGTGCCTAAATAAGAACACTGCCTCTTCCATTACAACTGTTAAATCCCTAGGGGTAAAAGGATTGCAAATTTCACACTAGCCCTGCTGAGTTTTCAGAGGTTTATAAATTATCACAATAATTTTTGAGAAGTTCAGTCAATCAGTCATTTTTCAACAAAATATCACCACACGGCAGGGAACAAGGTGAAGGAGCCACAGTGGATAGTTTTGGGTTCTATGTGTCCTTTGAGGGCAATTATCACCTTGACATGGCCCTGTTCTCTACCTCCTGAGACAGGCTGCTTCTAAGCCTTTAATATAGACTACAGGAGTATGCCAATTGGAGCCAGGCAAGAAATGTAAATGATTAAAATGGGTATGCTGAGCACTGAGGTAAACTCCAAATCATATACCCTATCAAAAGAGGTCAGCAGCTACTTAGCTACAGTGTATTGTTGCATCGTAGATTCATGTTTTAAAGAGAATCTTCCATATTTTAAAAAGAAGTAAAAAAATCTCTGATAAACTAATTGAAAATGATATAAATCACTACACACATCAAACATTAAAAAAAAAAAGAAAAGAAAAGAATTTGTAGTCTTGCAGCTTGAATCCGACCTGTCAGTAACAAGACTGTAAATTGTCCCCTTAGGTAATTTGGAAGCTCACACCAATTTAATCTGTTCAGATCTCCTACTGTGTCCTGAACCACCTACACAGTCTGATAAGACATAGATAAACTTTTCATAAGATCCAAGAAACAGTACATTGGTGTACCCAGGATTGTTAATATTAAGTATTTTTCTTGGAGACTGCATGGTAAGCATAACAAAAGAAAAATAAAAGAATGAAAGGAGAGGACTGGCATGAGCACACCAAAATTACAACTACTCACAGAGCAATTATTCATGAGAAAGAACAGAAGACTAGCAGAAAAGATCTTCTACAACCAACTTTATAAGGAAGAAAGCACAGCAAGATGGGTAGGAGGGTCATAGAAGCAGTATAGTCAAGACCCATACTCCTGGGTGGGCTACCCACAAACAGGAGGATAATTACAATTGTAGAGAGGTTCTCCCCAAAGAGCAAAAAGTCCAAGCTCCATATCATGCACCTCAGCCAAGGAGTCCTGCATCAGGTAGATGAGGCCCCAGGATATATAGCTTTGAAAACCAGTGGGGCTTACTTTCTGGAGACCCAGAGGACTGTGGAAAATAGAGACTCCACTCTTAAAGGGCAAACACAAAATCTCACATGCTCCAAAACCCAAGACAGAAGCAGTAATTTGAAAGGAGCCTGGGTCAGACCCACCTGCTGATTTTGGAGAGTCTCCAGAAGATACAAGAGGCAACTGGAACTCACCCTGGGAACATAGACACTGGCAGCAACCATTTTGGGGAGCTCATTCTACCGTGAGGACACTGGTACTGGCAAGGCCATTTTGGAATCCTCCTGAAACAGGAGGGAAGGGGGCAGAGCACAACATTTAAAAGAATGACCTAGCCATAGGACATGACAAAAACTGGTTAGAACTAACTATATCCAAGATGGTGGAAGATTCGACTTCCAGTAAACCTTGAGCCTCATTATATGCTCATTGTTATACATTAGCTTAGTAACACACCCACCAGTGCCAAGACAGTTCAGAGTTAACCATAAAAGGCCAAAAAGTGGTCAGTAGCCCAATTCCTGGAAATCCCGCCCTTTCCCCTGAAATAGTTGGAATAATCCTCCCACTCACTGGCCTATGAAAGTATCCAGCCCATAAAAATTGACCATGCCATATTTTGGGGCCTCTCACCTTCTGAGATGGCCCATGCTCTGTCTGTGGAGTATGTTTCTCTCTACTTTCTGTGATGAGACATCAAAAACCTGAGCTTCATTAAATCCTAAGACCAGGTGTGTGATCTCAATTAAAAGACCATGGGTTCAAGTCCCAATCCAAGTTGCACAGTTTCACTCCCTATTAGCCCTGGACCCTGACCCTTCCCACCAGCCCCTTTGTACCAGTACTGGGACACCTCAGACCAAGCAACTAGCAAGGCTAGGACTCAGCCCCACCCACCAGCAGGCCAGCTGCCTTTAGATTCCTTGAGCCTACAGGCAAACCAGGACATGGCCCTGTCCACCAGAGGGTCCAGGACAAGATCACTTACACCAGTGGACATGTATAGGCCCAAGGACCTCCAGGGCCCTGCAGCCAGAGATCCCAGACCCAGCTCCACCCACCAGTGGGAAGGCACAAGCTCTGGAATTAGCCTTACATCTCAGTAGAAGGTACCAGCCCTAGGACCTTTTGTATCGCAGACCCACCAGCTAGCAGATCAAAACACCAAGCCCAGGAACCCAAGACCCTGCTCCACCAACCCGTGGGCGAGTAATATCAGTGGGTGGACCCCAGCCCTGGGATTCCCTGGGCCTCAGCACTGCACACCAGTAGCAGACACCAGGCCCAGGACCTCTACAGCCTGCAAGCTGCCATGCCAGGACCCAGCAAATATGCCAGCAGGACAGCACCAGCTCCAGTACCCTCTGAGATCTAGACTTACAAAGCCACAGGCCAACTCCAGTTCTTGGACACCAAGGACCCCTCAGCAGTCACATTGGGATCTGACCCCATCCTCCACTGGGCCAACACCAGCTTCAGGACACCACAGATGTCACAGGCAGTCATGTTAGGAACAGGTTTTACCCACCAGTGGGCTAACACCAGCTCCAGGAGCCTCAGGGCCTTGCAACAAGAGACCCTGGGACCTGACTCCCCCACCAGCAGGCAATCACCAGCTCTGGGACACATTGGGCACCTCAGAGAACCACCCCAGGATTCAGTCTCACCCACCAGCAGGCCAGCACCAACTTTAGGATACCAAAGACCCTGCAGCCAGCTGTGTCCAGAGCCAGCCAAAATCACCAGCAGGCCAACAATAGATTCAGAACATCCAGCCCCACAACCATCCACTCCTGAACCCAGTTCTGCCCATCAGTGGGCTAGCACTAGCTCTAGGATGTCCCCAACTTCTTTGTGACCTGGTCCCAGCCACTAGTGCCTGACAGCCTCCCTACAAGAAAGGGTCTGACAACCAACTAGACTGGGTGCCAGACCAGCAACAGTAGTCAGCCCTCAACAACAGAAGGGTCCACACAGCCCACATAGAAGTCATATAGCACTGGTGACCAAAGGGGATTGTACTGGTGGGACACATAGGACATCCCCTACAATAGTCCTCTTTTCCAAGGTGGGGAAACATAACCAACCAACAAAGTAGATAGAAATAAAAACAAGAAATTAGGCAAAATGAGGCAACAAATGAAAGAGTGAGAAAAAAAACAGAAGAAGAATGAAGTGAAATGGAGGTAAGCAATCTACCTGATAAAGGGTTCAAAGTAATGGTCATAAGGATATTCAAAGAAATCTGGACGAGATTGTTTGAGCAGAGTAAGAAGTTAAAAGTTTTTAACAAAGAGTTAGAAAATATAAAGAACAGTCAAATAAAGATGAAGAATACAATAACTGAAATAAAAAAAAAATACATTCGAAGGAATCAACAGTAGATTAGATGACACAGAGGATCATATCAGTGAGCTGGAAAACAGAGTAGTGGAAATCATCCAAACTGAGCAACAACAAAAAAAGAATTTAAAAAAAAGACAGTTTAAGAGAATTCTGGGACAACACAAAATGTAATAACATTTGCATCATAAGGGTCTCAGAAGGAGACGAGACAAAGGGGAAGAGAAAATATTTGAAGATGTAATAGCTGAAAACTTCCTTAACCTGGAAAAGGAAACAGATATCCAGGTCCAAGAATCACAGAGTCCCAACCAGGATCAACCCAAAGAGGATCACTCAATGACACATTGCAATTAAAATGGCAAAAATTATAGATAAAGAGTGAATATTAAAAACAGCAAGGAAAGAGGAACAAGATGCATACAAGGGAATGCACATAAGGCTAGAAGCAGAAACTCTGCAGGTCAAAAGGGAATGGCATGATATATTTAAAGTGGTGAAAGGGAAAATCCTGCAACCAAAAATACTCTACTGGCAAGGCTTTCATTCAGATTTGGTGGAGAGATTAAAAGTTTACAGACAGGCAAAAGCTGAAGAAGTCCAGCACTACCAAACCAGATTTATGAGAACTGTTAAAGGGACTTCTCTAAGTGAAAAAGAAAAGACCAAAACTGGAAATATGAAGATGACAAAAACAAAAATCTCATTGGTAAAGGCAAGTATACAGTAAAGGTAGTAAATCAACCATGTAAAGAGTTTATAGGTCAAAAGACAAAAGTAGTTTAATCATCTATATTCACAATAAGTAGTTAAAGGATACACAAAACATAAAGATATAAATTATGATGTCAAAAAAGTAACCATGAGAGGTGGGAGTAAAAATAAAGAATTCTTAAAAAGGTATTTGGACTTAAATGATCAGCAACTTAAAATAATCATGTATATAAATATATATCAATAGATTGCTGTATATAAATCTCATGATAACCACAAAACAAAAATCTATAATAGATACACACACAAAAAAGGGAAAGGAACCCAAACATAACACTAAAAATAGTCATCAAATCACAAGGGAAGAGAGCAAAAGAAGAAAAAAGGAACAGAAAAGAACAACAAAAACAATCCAAAAACAATTAACAAAGTGGTAGTAAGAACATACCTATCAATAATTATTTAAATATATACATATAAATCACAGCAAGATCCTTTTTGACCCACCTCCTACAGTAATGGAAATAAAAACAAAAATAAACAAATGGGACCTAATGAAACTTAAAAGCTTTGCACAACAAAGGAAATCATAAACAAGATGAAAAGACAACCCTCAGATTGGGAGAAAATATTTTCAAATATGCAACTGACACAGGATTAATCTCCAAAATATACAAGCAGCTCATGCAGCTCAATATCAAAAACAAAACAAAACAAAACAAAAACACAATCCAAAATTGGGTGGAAGACCTAGATAGACATTTCTCCAAAGAAGACAAACAGATTGGCAACAAACACATGAAAAGATGCTCAACATCACTAATCCTTAGAGAAATGCAAATCAAAACCACAGTGAGATACCACCTCACACCAGTCAGAATGGCCATCATCAAAAAATCTAGAAACAATAATTATTGGAGAGGGTGTGGAGAAAAGGGAACACTCCTGCACTGCTGGTGGGAATGTGAATTGGTACAGCCATATGAAGAACAGTATGGAGGTTCCTTAAAAAACTACAAATAAAACTACCATATGACACAGCGATCCCACTATGGGGCATATACCCTGAGAAAACCATAATTCAAAAAGAGACATGTACCCCAATGTTCATTGCAACACTATTTACAATAGCCAGGACATGGAAACAACCTAAATGTCCATTGATGGATGAATGGATAAAGAAGATGTGGCACATATATATAATAGAATATTACTGAGCCATAAAAAGGAATGAAACTGAATTACTTGTAGTGAGGTGGATGGACTTAGAGTCTGTCATACAGAGTGAAGTAAGTCAGAAAGAGAAAAACAAATACCATATGCTAACACATATATATGGAATCTAGAAAAATGGTACTGATGGACTTAGTGACAGGGCAGGAATAAAGGCACAGATGTAGAGAATGGACTTGAGGACACAGAGGGAAAAGGGAGACTGGGACATAGTGAGAGAATATCATTGGCATATGTACACTACAAGCTGTGAAATAGATAGTTAGTGGGAAGCTGCTGCAAAGCACAGGGAGATCGGCTTGGTGCTTTATGCCAACCTAGAGGAGTGGGATAGGGAGCGTGCATGGGAAGCTCAAGATGGAGGGGATATGAGGATATATGTATACCTATCCTGATTCACTTTGTTGTACAGCAGAAACTAACTGACATTGTAAAGCAATTATACTCAATAAAGATGCATAAAACAATAAAAATAAATGTAAATAGACTTAATGCTCCAATCAAAAGACATAGAGTGGCTGAATGCACACTGAAACAAGACCAATATATATGCAGCCTACAAGAGACTCACTTCAGAGAGCTAAAGACACAAACTGACTAAAAGTGAGGGAATAGAAAAAGGTATTTCATGCAAAGGGATATAAAAAGAAAGCTGGGGTAACGATACTTATATCAGACAAAGTAGACTTTAAAACAAAGACTGTAACAAGAGACAAATAAGGACAGCATAATAATGATAAAGGCATCAATCCAAGAAGAATTTAACAATTGTAAACACACGTCTACCCAACATAGGAGCATCTAAATACATAAAGCAAGTATTAACCAATTTAAAGGGAGAAATTGATAGTAACACAATAATAGTGGGTACTTTAAAACCACACTTACATCAACGAACAGATCATCCAGACAGAAATAAGAAAGGAAAACACTGGCATTAAACAACACATGAGACCTCATGAACATATATCAAGTTGGTATATATCAACTATATATATATATATATATATATATATATATATATATATATATATATATACCATTCCATCCAAAAGCAGCAGAATACACATTCTTTTCAAGGTCACATGGAATATTCTTCAGGATAGGCCACAAAACATGTCTTAATAAATTTTTAAATGTTAAAATCATATCAAACAACTTTTCTGACCATAACGCTATGAGACTAGAAATAAACAACAAGGAAAAATGTGCAAAAAACACAAATGTGGAGGCTAAACAATATGATACTAAACAACCACTGAATTACTGAAGAAGTCAAAGAAGAAATTAAAAGAAAAAAAAACCTGGAGACAAAAGAAAACAAAAACACAAAAATCCAAATCTATGGGGTTTAGCAAAAGCAGTTTGAATAGGGAAGTTAATAGTGATACAAGCCAATCTCAGGAAACAAGAAAAATCTCAAATAAACACCCTAAATTTACACCTAAAGGAACTAGAAAATAAAAGAGTAAACAATACCCAAAGTTAGTAGAAGCAAAGGAATTATAAAGATCAGAGCAGAAATAAATGAAATAGAGACTAAACAATAGAAAAGATCAAAGAAACTAAGAGGTGGTACTGTGAAAAGATAACCAAAATTGATCAACCTTTAATAGGACTCATGAAGAAAAAAAGAGAGAGGGCTCAAATCAATAAAGCCAAAATTGGAAAAGAATTTACAACTGATACCACAGAAATACAAAAGGTTATAAGAGACTACTACAAATAATTATTTGCCAATAAAATGGACAATTCCTAGAAATGTACACTCTCACAAAACTGAACCAGGAAGAAATAGAGAATATGAACAAACTACCATTAAGACATTGAATCACTAATAAAAAAGAAAAAAATAGCTCCTAACAAACAAAAGTGCAGGACCAGACGGCTTCAGAAGTAAATTCTATCAAACGTTTAGAGAAGAGTTAACACCTATCCTTCTCAAACCATTCCAAAATATTGCAGAGGAAAGAACACTTCCAAACTCATTCTGTAAGACCAGCATCACCCTGATACCAAAACAGACAAAGGTATGGAAAAAAAAATAAAATAAAGTTTCAGGTCAATATCACTGATGGACGTAAATGCAAAAATCTTGAACGAAATATTAGCAACTGGAATTCAACAATACATTAAAAGGATAATACACCATGATCATGTGAGATTTATCCCAGAGATGGAAAGATGGATCAATATCTGCAATTCAATCGATGTGATACACCACATTAAAAAACTGAAGAATAAAAATCATATGATCATCATAATAGATGCAGTAAAAACTTTTGACAAAATTCAACATCAATTTATGATAAAAACTCTCAGCAAAATGGTTATAGAGAGAGCAAACCTCAGCATAATAAAAGTCACATATGATAAGCCCACAGGTAATATATTCCATTGGTGAAAATGTGAAAGCATTTCCTTCAAAATCAGAAACAAGACAAGGATGACCACTCTCACCAGTTTTATCCAACATAGTATTGGAAGTCCTAGCCACAGCAATCAGACAAGAAAAAGAAATAAAAGGAATTCAAATTGGAAAGGAAGACTTAAAACTATCACTGTTTGCATATGACGTGATACTATACATAGAAAAAACTCAAGATGTCACCAAAAGATTACTACAGGTCATCAATGAATTTGGTAAAATTGAAGAATACAAAATTAATATACAGAAATCTGCTGCATTTCTATACAGTAACAATGAACTATCAGAAAGTGAAATTAAGAATATAATCCCATTTACAATCACATCACAAAGAATAAAATACCTAAGAAAAATCTTTCTAAGCAGATAAAAGATCTGTACTCAGAGAACTACAAGATACTGATGAACAAAATTGAAGACAACATAAACAAAAGGAAAGATATACATTGCTCATGGATTGGAAGAATTAACATTATTAAAATGACATAATACCCAAGGCAATCTACAGATTCAGTATAATTCCTATCCATGGCATTTTTCACAGAACTAGAATAATTTAAATTTTCTATGGAAACACAAAAGACCCTGAATAGCCAAAAGAATCTTGAGAAAGAAGAACAAAGTTGGAGGTATCACACTCCTTGATTTCAAACTATACTACAAGTCTACAGTCATCAAAACAGTATGGTACTAGCACAAAAACAGACACATAGATGAATAGAACAGAACAGAATGTCCAGAAATGAGCCCACAGTTATATGGGCAATTAATCTATGACAAATGATGCAAGAATATATAATTGGGAAAACATAGGACCTTCAATAAATGGTGTTGGGAAAACTGGACAGCTACATGCAAAGAGTCAAACTGGACTTCTTTCTCATACTATGTACAAAAATAAATTCAAAAAGGATTAAAGACTTAAACATAAGACCTGAAACCATAAACTTCTAGAATAAAACATAGGCAGCAAGCTTTTTGACATTGGTCTTTGTAATATTTGGGGGGGATATGGCTCCTCAGGCAAGCAAAAATAAATAAATGGGGCTACATCAAACTAAAAAGATTTTGCACAATGAAGGAAGCTATCAACAAAATGAAAAGGCCACCTACTGACTGGGAGAAGACATTTGCAAACAATATAGCTGATGAGGGGTTAATATCCAAAATATAGAAAATTAACTCAAAATTTAAAAACAAATAAACAACCTAATTTAAAAATGGGAAGATGATCTGAATAGACATTTTTCTAAAGAAGACATACAGATGACCAACAGGCATATAGAAAGATCTTCAACATCATTAATCATCAGGAAAATGCAAATCAAAACCATAATGAGATATCACCTCACATCTGACTGAATGGCTATTATCAGAAAGACAACAAATAACAGGCATTGGTGAAGATATGGAGAAAAGGGAACCTTCATGCACTGTTGGAGATAATGTATATTTGTTCAGCTACTATGGAAAACTGTATGGAGTTTCCTTAAAAATCTAAAAGTAGAACTACCATATTATCCAGCAATTACACTCATGGTTATTTTTCCAAAGAAAACAGAAGCACTAATTAGAAAGATATATGCATGCTTATGTTAACTGCAACATTATTTTCAATTACCAAGATATGGAAACAACTCAAGTGCCCATTAATAGGTGAATGGATAAAGATGTTGTATATGTATATAATGGAATATTATTCAGCCATATAAAAAGTAATGAAATCTTCCTATTTGTGACAACATGGATGAACCTAGAGGATATTCTAAGTGAAATAAGTCAAACAGAGAAAGACAAATACTGTATGATCTCACCTATATGTGGCATACAAAAATCAAAATAACTGAATAAATATAACTAAACAGAAACAGAGTTATAGATACAGAGAACAAATAGGTGGTTGCCAGAGGGGATGGGAATGGGAGAGGAAAGAAATTGGTGAGGGAAGTTAAGAGGTACTAACTTCCAGTTGCAAAATAGATGAGTCATGGTATGAATTGTAAAGTGTGGGGGATATAGTCAATAACTATGCAATTTCTTCGTATGGTGACATATTATAACCACACTTACCGTGGAGATCATTTTGAAATGTACAGAAACATGGAATCACTATGCTATCTAACAGGTAACATAGCATCATAGGTCAATTACGCTTCAAAAACAAACAAACTCATAGAAAAAGCAATCAGATTTGTGATTATCAGAGTCAGGAGGTGAGGACAGTGTTAATTGGATGAAGGTAGTCAAAAGGTACAAACTTCCAATTATAAGATAAATAAGTACTAGGGATGTAATATACAACATGATAAATATAATTAACACTGCTGTATGTTATATATCAAAGTTGTTAAGAGAGAAAATCCTAAGAATTCTCATCAAAATTTTTTTTCTATTTCTTTAATTTTATATCTATATGAGATAATGGATGTTCACTAAACTTACTGTTATAATCATCTCTTGAGGTATGTCAGTCAACTCACTATGCTGTACACTTCAAACTTATACAGTGTTGTGTGTCAATTTTATCTCAATAAAACTGGAAGAAAAAGAGAATGAAAGATAGTTAAAATTAGAACTGAAATAAAAAATAAAGTAGGAGAATAAGCAACAAAATCATGGAAAAGTAGAAAAGTAGAAACTAAAATATGTGATTAAAGTTAATACATAAGAAATGTAAGAAGAACAGAACTCACACAGTACCATAATGACTTATGAAGAAGAGGGAAAAGAATAAAGTGGATATAGAATTCTCATTGACACTTTATAAGAAAACATGATTTTATATGCGAAACCAAAAATCAAACCCATGAGAATACAAGAAGAGGTGCTGATGGGAGGGAGTGGCAGGTGTTATAAAATGAATATAGTGGTAATAAACATGTAAAGAATAGCTAAATGACAGTATATATCTTCTAGAAGTCTCTGAGACTTGACGGAAACCATTGTTATTGTTGATGCTGTACTAGAAAAAAAAATTTGTGAACAATTTTCATGGTTTATTCTTGCAAGCTGCAAAATTGAAAGGATATGACTAACATGAGGGCTCACACTTTTGCAAATTGTTATTTTGGGAGAGGTAAAGAAGGAGTTCACAGGTTCATGCCCAATGTATGGTTCTGCAGTAATAACCAGGGGTCATATCTGTGTGAGAAAAGACATCATTAGTAACCACTCTCAGCAGAACAATGGCAACTGCCTGATTCCACATCTCTCCATGCCCTCTCTAAAAACCTATAAAATTAAGAGAGTAAATAATATCCATGATTTTCTATTCTAATAAAATACATATTAAAATATTTCCGGCTAAAGGGTCATGATGTACACAACTTGCCCTTAAATTGTTCAGAGGAGAGAAACTTTCTGATCTTTCAAATGTAGTCATTTATTCATGCATTCATTGTTCATTCATTCAACAAGCATAATCTGTTACATATGCCTTATTCAACATTACCTGCTATTTGATATATTCTTAATCGATATAACACACATAAAACTAGGGTATCTTATTTCCTTTAAAAGATATAGTTGAAGTTCAACTCCATAAACATTGAGAATATTGTTAGCTTTTATTTCAGTTCACTTGAAAATGTATAGTAATTACCATTTCTTCCCACATTAGACAGTAAAACTTTCCAAACTTCCTTTAAATTTCACTTTAAGTCACAGCTACTCACACCTCTTCAACATTCCTTTTTGCAAAATTTTAAAAAGCTCCTGACTTTCTTCTTACTTCCCTTTTTGCCCTGTTTGACCAAGCACTTCTAATCTCTAAGTTTCTTTTTGCCATTTCCTGTATCAATGATTATCAGATTCTCTCATTTTCTTCCAGTGTCTACTCTTATATCTAGCACATTCAGGGTCTTATAGGCACAACAAAGACTTTTAGCTGACCAAGCTGCAAGACATTCTTCCTCCTTAGAAACCTGCACAAACTGGGAAGAGGATGGCATGGGAGTGAAAAGGAAAAGGAAAGACTCACAAACCATTATATATTTTTCCTTTATTCCTGTCACATCAATGTATGTGGAATAAAGAAAACAGAATATTCTGCTATTTCTTCAAAATAAAAGTAGTTTCTTTTCTTGAGAAACTCTCAATTTGTTATTCTGTCTAGACTCTAGACAAGAAAACAAGCAAATAAAAGTTTTGATTCATGTAGTAATAGAACCAAGAATAATTAAAGAATTTCTATTGGTTTGGTGACCATATATGCCCTGAGACAATATTGGTTTGTGACTGAGATTCCTGTGTGTTTATTAACAGTGTGCCCTTCACTATTAGTTGTCTCAATTTGACTGAGAAATTATTTTTGTCATATCCATCAGTAAAGTAGAATGAGGTCTACCCTTAATATTAGAGAAGTTCTTTTTCAAAGCAGAGTTGGCCTATATCCATAGAAGCTCATAAGAACTAGGTTTTTTTTTTTTTTTTTCGGTACGCAGGCCTCTCACTGTTATGGCCTCTCCCGTTGCGGAGCACAGGCTCCGGACGCGCAGGCTCAGTGGCCATGGCTCACGGGCCCAGCCGCTCCGCGGCATGTGGGATCTTCCCGGACCGGGGCACGAACCCGGGTCCCCTGAATCGGCAGGAAGACTCTCAACCACTGCGCCACCAGGGAAGCCCAAGAACTAGGTTTTCACTGTAGAAATTCTTCAGGGAAAATGTCTGCTAACCTCAGACCACTATTAAAAGGAGCTTTGTTTAAATTGTAATGTTAGTTAGGGATCTTGGGGAAACTCATACATCTTAATCTTTTCAAATACCTAAATCTTTCAATATTCTGAGTTTTAAAAAATTGGTTGCTGTCACTTAAGATACTGATATCTGTTTATACCAATATCATGTAGCCAGAATTTTTACTATTTTGGCCAAAATTACCAAGCATATTCCATGTATTATTCATTTATTCATCTATGGGATAAATTTACCAACAGAGAACAGTTTTTTAATGAATGTAAACTTAGAGAATAATGCTCATATTATATTGATCCTTGAATATTTTGTCTATATTGTGTCATTCTTCTCTTTAAAAAGTTTTCATTGAAAAAACTATACATGCCACTCTACTAGAAGATAGGTCGTATAATTGAACAATCTTCACTTAATTATGGTAAAGTACACATTGTTCTAAGACCCCTTACCAAAATTCAAGACTAGTTATATGTAAACAAAACCAAGCAGAACCTTGTGGTACCCCATCCTGAAGTACAAAGGCTTGTCCATATCCCCTGCTTCTTGTTTATAGAAAAGCTGAAGCCTCCTAGGCCTCCCTGAGTCATAAAAGTGTGGGCTCAAGTAGATAATAATTAGGACAGTAGAGTCAGCAGTAGAGTCACAGAATATTTCATTGTCTGATGCACATTCCTGAGTTGTTTTTACAGATACTATAACTGTCCAGAGGGGAAAACTAACTGCCTGATGACTGTAGCCATAACACAGTCTACTCCATCTTGAGCAGTACTAAATCTATGGCTATAGTTCCAAGAATTGGTCTCAAGAGAATGGGATTAACACTATTTCTCATAATAATCTATATACTTGTTGCTTGCTCTGCCCATAAGTAGGCAACTAAAATTGTCAGCAAAGAGACCTAGAGACCTGTGTCAACATCTTCCACTCTAAGAACACAGTGCCCTATGTCACCATGAAGAAGTTACAGAAGATGGACTTCTGCCCTTAATCCCATAGAAATGGAATAATGTCTGATTGTGGGAATTTGTAAACAGATCTTTTGCCCCTTTCCTGTTTGCCCATTTCTGTTCCCCTCAAACCTTATAGAAATGAGATCACTAGGTAACATTTAACCTAACTCCTGACTTATGCTCTACTGTATGCACACCATAGCTTGCCTAACATATATTCTTTCCCTAGATTAAAAGAAGCATGAATGAAGAATTTAGTAGTTAAAGAATGACTAACACTCTACCCTCAGCTTTCTCCTTAGTAATCCTGCAGGCAGATCATGTAGGTGAGATAACATCTGAAGAAAGGTCATGAGGTGTCAGCCAGTCTGCACACAATGGAAAATGATGCAGAACTTGACCTCCTGCCGTGATGATTCACTGAGATTATTTCCCCTTTTCCTTTTAAAAACTGTCATGGCTGAGCAGAGTCTTCAGAGTTGGGTTTGGAGAGAGAAGTCCACCTTCTCCCCAGACTGCCAGTCTTCTGATTAAAGCAAGCTTTCCTTTCTACCAACACTTGCCTCTCGAGTATTGGCTTTCCAGCAGTGAGCAGCCAAACCTGAGTTCAGTAACATAGTGAAAGCAGAATCAGAACATAACCAAAAGTTAATCTAGTTCGTTGAAAACCGATGTCATGTGAATATATAAATATAAATAAATAAATATTTATTTATTAGTTTATTGACAGGGATGAATTTGACAGTGTAGGGAGGAAAAAAATATTTTTTTTGTCTACACTTATGTTCTTAGCTGGGGTCACTGTAACAAAAAGTAGATTAACAAAGAAAAACAAACAGAAGTTTATTAACATGTATATCTATTATATACTTGGGAGATACCAAAGGAAATGAATAAACCAGAGAAGTGGCTTATAATTCTGGCTTAAGCGCCATCTTCAGCTGAAACAAAGGTATGGGGGAGGCCAATTATGGGAAGGTGACCAGGAAAAGAACAAAAACTACAGTATACAAGAGGAAGATTTGTTATGAAGATTTAAGTCTCCTGTGTTCTCCATTAATATTATTTTGTGATGTAGAGTTATTCTTCTCTTCCTGGTACTGAAAAGGAGCTATCCTTACAAATGAAAGTTTTTTTATAAGTGACAATTTCCCTTACAAATTGGTAACTTCTACTCTGTTTTCAAGGCTTCTCCTGTGTCTGCTGCATATTTTGGGTGACATATTCTGGCCTCCTATAACAAGCTGGCATTCAGTTTTCTACAGAAAAACATGTCTCTAGTCCTTTCAGTTAAGCAAATTATCCATAGACCTTAAATTTTACATTTTACTTATCTGAGGATGACCATGATTGGTGATACTGATATAGGGGATGAAATACTTATTTTTCATACTACATTTCTAGGTTCTTCAGCTGTGGCCCTGTAAGTTGGACTGGCAAAAGACTGATTAACAAGAGGAAAACAAAGAGAAGTTTATTAGCATCTGTATTGCACTTACACATGAGGGCACTCAGAGATTAGTTAACTCCAAGGGGTAGTTAGAAGTTGGGTTTATATACTGTCAGGGAGGAGGAAAATTTCCTCTACCTTTCTAGATTCTTTTTGTTGGTCTAAGAATTAAACTGACAGGAAACAGATTAACAGGAGAAAATCAAACAAAATTTTAATAACATGTATACATGGGAGAGACCCAGAAAAACAGAGTAACTCATCAAAATGGCTGATGACCTCACTGTATATACCACCCTCAGCTAAAGACAAAAGCGATATTAAGAGTGGGGAGAGTAAGTTATGGGAGGTGACCATGAAAGCACAGTAAAGAGGGGTAAGGTGGTGATGCAGATAAGTCAGTACCTTCTCCATTGATAGAGTTTCTAGAGATTTGGTCCTATTCTTCCTGGTATAGTGAAGGACACACACTTACAAATGGAGATTTCCCTTACAAATGTAAAAATTTCTTACAAAAGTGTAACTCCTACTTGGTTTTCAGTTTCTCCCATGTTTGCTGTTACTTAGAAAATAACCAGCTTAAAATAATTAACATGCCAGAGTATATTTGGGGGTGACAAATTCTGTTCCCTTATAATACCATCTGAAACTGAAACAAAGGAAAAGGGTTTGGGGCTCCTGAATGGGTGAAACAAATTATGGGGAGATGATCAGAAAAAGTATGATAAATAAGGATTGTTTAGTAAGGTTTATTATGTAGAATTTAGTCCATGCCTTTTCCACTGATAAGAGTTGTTAAGAGCCTCCTGTTTCTCTATGGAGGAGACATTTCTACAAATGTAAATTTCCTTTATAAAAGGAAAATTGTGCCCTATTTTTATAGTTTTCCTGCATCTGCTGGTTTTCAATGGCCTTTAACACAAAATAATCCATGTGCCAAAGAGATATATTCTGAGCTGGCATATTATGGTACCCTTCACTGATCTTTAACTGTACACTATAATGACTTGTACCTTCTTGTTTTTTATTTAATGTCACAGTGAACTATGTAGTAAAGTTGATGGCTGCCTTATTGCTTCTACTTCCTCAGTTTTTTCAGTGTACAGGCTCTGCAGATAATTTTTATGAAGGAGAAAATTACAAAATGTCATCAATTTACTTATGAATTTCATTGAAGATATATTTATTCAGTTTTATTAGGATTAGGGGTATTCCTCAGGTTCCTGCCTTAGTCTATGAATATTATGAGTTTATCTAATATAGCAGTATTATTCTTTTTATTTTCTAGTTGAAGAGACTTTTTTAAAAGAAGAAAAAAAATGCTCTGGCTGCCAAAGATTTATTTTCTCAAATTTGTTAACCAAAATATTGCTACCATAGAATTAAATATAATTGTAGCTAATGTTGCCTTATTCAATGTTCTTAAATATATTTAGACCTCTCCAATCTGCATTTTGGTGTTTCTAAAACAACTTGTTTTCTTCCTGACATTAATTCATTCTCATTTACCTAACAAATTATCCATTTTTTGGAAGATATAAGACTACTGGAGGAAATGTTGATTCATGTTGTAAAATCCCTTTATGCAAGTTTTTAAAAAATTCTTAATAAATCTTTTTTATATTGACTTTTACATAGGTTTACCACACAATGTTTGTTGATAGTCATGATAGGCTAGGCTGTAAGAAAAGAAACCTAAAATCTTAATGATTTAATCCAATAAAGATTATTTCTTGTTCACATCAAGTTCAATGTGAGTTGGTCACTCCTCCTCATCTTGCAGCTATCTCTGTAACATATGGCTTCCAAAGTCCCACCCTCAGAAGAAGAGAGAGCAGAAGAGTTGTTTCAAGGGAAAAACTTGGCTGTGACTTACCTTGGCAATCGGCCAGGACCCAGTCATTTGGCCCCATTTAACTGCAAGGGAGCTTGGAAAATGTATTCTTGTGTGCCCAGGAAGAGGAAAATGAAATGGGGTTTGATAAATGTATAACATTGTCTTTGTCATACAAAATCTTCAAGAAGAATGCCATTAGAGATGGAGAAAACAAGAAAGTATGTTTTTCAAAACAAAGTATAATTTGGGTTAATTTCATGCTAATGTGGACTGCCATTTTAAGTCATGGAGACAATGAACCTGATTGTGAAAGTATGAACTAAAAATTAACCTCTTGATTTAAAACAAATCCAAAAGCACCATATGTGTCTTTTGTGGTAGGGCTGACTGTTTAAAATGTGACATTAAACTCCCACAACTCAAAAGCAAAACAAACAAAACCGATTTAAAAATTGGAAAAGACTTAAACAGAAATTTCTCCAAGGAAAACATAAAAATGGCCAACGGGTATATGAACAGATGTTCGACATTGCTAATCATGAGAGAAGCGCAAATGATAACTACAATGAGATGCCACTTCACACCAGTTAAGATGGCTATTATAAAAAATTAAAAATTTTAAAAAAAGATAAGTTTTGGCAGGGTCATGGAGAAATTGAAACATTTGTGATCTCAGGTGGCCTCAGCCTGCAGCGGCTTGAAGCAGGATTTTGGTTCCTGGCCAGTGACTGAAGTCAGGTCATGGCAATGAGAGCACCAAATCATAGCCACTAGACCAGTGGTCAGTAACAAGGCCCTGGCCCCATGGCTTTGCAGAAACAAATTCCCACAAAGATGGAAAGTAGTGAAACAAGTTAGGAAACAAGTATTTATTAGGAAAAAAAAGAGTATTTGTGGATAGGCACACGGGCAGGCTCAGAGGGAGAGTTGCGCCCTCATGGCAGTTTGAATCACTTTTATGGGGCATTTCTTCTGTGTTTCCTTTGGCCAATCATTTTGATTTGCTTGGTTCAAAGTCCATATTTGGTGTATCTCAGGATTTTCCCATATGTGTGCATGCATCTCTTAGCCAAGTTGAATTCTACCGAAGAGGCCTATATGTAAGTGAGCATTAGTTGGCATCACTCCCCTTTTGACCTCCAAGGAGCCTTTCTGCACATGTGTAGTCGGGGAGGTCTCCTGACGTCAAGAATGAGGAATATGTGGTCTCTTATATTCTATCTGGGCAGGGCCCAGCCTCCTCTCTCAATTGTCCTGTTATTCTTGTCTCAGAATATCGGTCCACAAGGAACGAAATTAAACTGTTTTCCCTGGGGGTCCATCTGTCTCTTGCCTCATTTATACACTGTTGGTGGAAATGCAAAATGGTGTGGCTGCTATGGAAAAGAGAATGGAGGTACCAAAAAAATAGAACTACTACATTGAAGAGGAGGAAAAATAATTTTCTCTCTAACCTTCTGAATTCTTGGTTGTCACTTCTGTAATAAAAGACAGATTAACAAGAAATAAAAACAGAAGTATATTAACATGTATAGCTCATGTACACATGGGAGACACCCATGGAAAAACAAGTGATTCAAAGAGGTGGCTTAGAACTCCAGCTTAAATACCATTTTCAACTAAAAACAAAAGAAAGGTGTGGAAGGGGTGGGAGAGGGAGGTAACTTATGGGCAGGTGACCAGGAAAAGCATGGTAACCAAGGGTAAGGTATGTTATGCAGATTTAAGTTGTTGCCTTCTCCACAGATAAGATTCTCTTGTGATTTAGTCATTCTTCTCTTCCTGGCACAAAGAGGGAGACACCCTTACACATGGAGATTTCCTTTATAAATGCAAATTTCCCTTACCAAAAGGTAACTTCCACTCTGTTTCCAGGGCTTCTCCAATATCTACTGTTCTGTTTCTCTAAACACTCAGCTCAAAATAATCCTTATGCCAAACAGGCATATTTTTGTGTATCTTATTCTGCTACTCTTCAGCTACATAATTTGAGAAAGAGTAGGAAAAGTTTCATTGTTTTACACATTTATTCATAGATTGATTTTTTCAACCAACCCTCTATTCATTATAAACCTATTGTTAGTATCAAAGAGCAATTTTCTTATGAATATACATTCCCCTTTTCTTGATATTCTTGACAGAAGTATTCTAATTATGAAAGTTAAAAACATTAAAATTTATAAACATATGCTTTAGTTTCTATGGAGGTTAAAACTATGGTCCTCAAAACTTGACCTGTGCAAATTGTATGGGAGAGAATATATATTTTCCTTTTACCCTTCTAAATTTTTGGCTGGGACTGTACAAAAGGCATTATCAAGAGAAAAACATACAAATGTATTTAATATAAGTTTTACATGACATCAGAGTATTCATAAGGAAATGAAGATCTGAAATAAAGGATAAACCTGAGCATTTTTATACTAGACTTGATGAAGAGTAGAAAGCCACGGGGAATATGAAAAGACAAAGTGTATCAACCAAGTGCAGTGTTTTTTTTCAAATTCCTCCTGGTGTCCTTCTGTCTTTGGAGATAAGGATGATCCTTTCTTTTGGGTATAGAGAAGTCACCTCTCACATGAGGGTCTTATGACCTGCTTCAGGGGAAAGTCAGAATGTCTTTCTTGCACCTGCTATTTCTCAGATGCCTTCAGTTTAAAATTGTCAACATGCCAAGGTGCCACATTTTGGCGTAGTGTGTCCTGTAAGGCCAGCAAGTCCGGGGAAGGGCCCAGGGAGCCAGATGGAACGCCCACCAAGGAAGCTGATGCAACTGACCGGTCTTCCCGCTCCCCGAGGGGCTGAACCAACGGCTCTTAGGCTGATGCAACCAACACCCAACATTGCCACAACATCCAAAAGATTACCAAAAAAGGGCTGCTTCACACAGCAAGCGCCACCCCTGCATCCACCCCTATAAATTTTGTTCGCGCCCGCACCTGGGCACGACTTCTATGGCCCCTTTCTCTCGGACCAGTGAACCTCACTGGGAGTGTTCCCAGATAAGCTTGTTTAAGCTCTCCTCCGTTTTTGGTGCCATTCTTTACATGTCCTAAGCCCCATCAATCTTATCAATGTGCAGATAACCCAAGGGATAATCTAAAGCAGTTAATAAATTTATTGGCTTAAGAAAATGACTCTTTCCAATGGATTTTCCTGTTACTTCTATTGTTTTTGTCACAGGAGTAGAAGACAATATCTAAAACTCTATTGTCTCCATTGATATAAATATTGTTGAAAACTAAATGAATGGCTGTAGATATAGGCTCTATTTCCCCTATGTGACATGGAAAACATTTTTATATGTCTCAATTTAGATAAACATGAGTCGTTGTAGAAGCAACAGTAGCCATTGAAATAGAATATTAATAGTTCAAAAGTGAGCAAAAATAACAGATATGGGAGAGAGGGCCTATTTTTCTTTAAATGTATATGACTCAAAAACCATTGTCCTTGCTTATTGAGATATAAGTAAAATTGGCTGAGATTCCCAATTCATGACATATGGAAGCCCAGAACTCTTTCCAAGATTTCTGCAGTTTCTTGGAGGGTTTGTATCTCCAAGATTACATCCTTTCCTAATTTCTTCTTCAATTTAATCAGCTCAGATTAAGAATTATTGTACCTTAACAATGCTTTTACCACACCATTTCTACCAAGTTATGAAACCCAGTCTATGCCTCAATTTTCACACTTACATAAGGTGTTCAAATGTAGAGAGACATTTTTTGATTGAGGAAATTGAAGACAGGTATATATTATATGGACCTCAAATTTAATAGAATATATCTCTACTCAAAATATCTTTAAGGTGCCCTTCTACTACAGCAGATTATTTTTCATTGATGATTTACTCCACGGAGTGCTCCAGTCTTACATCATGTTATTTTTCCTTTCCTGTATCTCACGGCCACACTTCACCCCTTCTCTATTGGATGGCCTTGAGAATTTGTACTTCTTCTCACTCTTTTTTTTTTTTTACTGGGTAATTCAGTTCTCTCCAGGCCACCCCCAAACTAGCCTCAGGCCCATTTTCCCATATTCAGACCCATCAGCATGAAAAGCACAGCAAAGAATCCTTTATTTAACATGACTCATCTTCCTTAGCAGATTGAGAATAGACAACCTCTCCTAGATATTTTGTAGCAACATATGGTCATAATTCTTTCTAAATTTCTCTGATAATTCTTTGTTCATAAAAGGTCTGCAAAGATAAGGCAATTAAAAAGTACTCTAATTGAATCCAACAATACTGCATTTGCTAGGCATGTCACGTTTTGTCTTCATCTGTGCTATATTAGGATCCCAAAAACACTAATTATGGTCTTTCCCATCAAAGTCGTTTAAGACTTTGTTGAAAAACAATATGAAAACATATTCCCATATAAGGCCAAGATATGCAGCATAGATAAATCTTTTTGTAGTCCAAATGAGAGATCAAGTATGGGTTGGAATGTATTATCTGTGAGTAATAATAATCTGATGTACTAAGGAGTTTAATTAGTAGAGCTTTTTTGAAATAAATGCCTTCACCATTTCTGGCCCCTGGTCTGATAGGAAAAAAATAAGACCAGGCCAAGAATTATCCAAATTACAAGAGTTAAAAAGCATGGCAAAAGTAAGTAACATGGCTCAATTACTAGAAAATGGGAGAAAGGATATTAGAAGGCTGGTCCAAAAAATGGGTTGGAGATGCAGGAAAGATCTCCTTTTCACTTGCCAGCCTACAAATATACTTCTGATTTAACCATAAACCTGAAATATGACATTGATCCAGAGAACAAGTGAAACTGGACAAAAAGCAGGTTTGACCTTCATGGTGCCACGGAACATTCAGGTTTCCAGTTTTCTTATCAGCAGAACAGAAAACAGCTACTTTGGTTAGGTTTCAAAATGTGTGTAAGACCAGATGCAGAAAGTTGGAGACAATATAAGCAGCTATTTGAGACTAAATTGAGAATAAAACCTGGTAATATTGGGATAAAGATCACACCTAAAAGAATTGCAACTATTTACTTTTGGTCAAACCAATTAAATGAAATCAGGATATATAATGACTGCTTCAGTTCACATACGTACAGATCACCTGTGATCAAGAACAATTCTGAAACCAAACATGAAAAAAGGATGAAGTACCCTGTGTTAGTCAGGGTTCTTCAGAGGAACAGAACTAATAGGATGACAAATAGGCTCAAAACCCAGGAAAAGCCAATGTTTCAGTTCGCGTTCAAAGACAAGAAGAAAGCTGATGTCCTAGTTCAAAGGCCAAACTCCCAATAAGGAAAGAAATATTATTTCTTACTTGGGGAACGGTCAGCCTTTTTATTCTGTTTAGGCCTTCAACTGACTGGATGAGGCCCACCCACATTAGGGAGGGCAATCTACTTTACACAGTCTACCAATTTAAATACTAATTTCATCCAAAAACACCTTCACAAAAATGCCCAAGTGTCTAGGAACCCCATGATACAGTCAAGTTGACACATAAAACTAACCATCACATGCCCCTTTCCAAGGCCTCTCACAGCAAAGTTGCCTTAAGAAAGTTTTTAAATATTTTAAACTCAAGATCTCTAAAATTTAAGATCATCTTTTATGAAATAAGAGAACCTACATCTTTTAATTTGCTGACATATTTCTAAAATAAGGCATTGCACATATTTATTCAAATTAAGTTGATCACAGGCTACCAAAACAAGGTGAGTAATGGCACGTCATCAAGAGAAATACAACAACTTATAAAGAAGACTAAGTTCTACTGAAGACAGTTTTTTTTTGATAGCATAATTTTATTCCCACTTTTCCATAAGATTTGTTCTTTCCCCCAAAGATTTCATAGAAGTTTGTCATAAACTTTCTCAATTATTAATAAACAGATTTTATTGAGCCATACTATGTGCCAAGCACTATGCAAGTGTTTTTTTGGGAGGTGAGGGGATTGAGGAAGGTTCTATTATTACACCCATTTGTCAGATGAGAGAACAGAGGCTTAGGGAAGTTAGTTACAACAGGTCACAAGCTAGTAAACTACAGGGTCAGGACTCAAATCCAGGTTTATTTGTTTGGAAATTCAGCAGTCTAAACCAGTATGCTGTATAACAAGACTATTAGGAGTTGGCCAAGCTAACTGGGAAAGTGGGAGTTTTCCAGACAAATGGAAAAGCATGTGTCAAGGCTCAGAGTATTGAAAAGGACTGGCTTATTCAGTGAATGCCAAGAAGTCCAGCATCATGAAAATTCTTTCCCTACTTCCAGTTTGTTATATATTTTTTAGTTGATCACTCTACCTTTACTTGTTTTCCAATTATTTAAACCAAGGAGACAACTGATACATCCCGAGTGTCTGAAAGCTGTGACCTAAAACTACATATTCTTGGCCACTCTCAGATTTCCCATCTCATACTTATTGCTATATCCTTAGCTTAAGTTGAGGGATAATATTAGAGCTTGCTTTGTGAAACAGACAATTCTATTTACTGTTGGATTGTACTTAGTATTCAGTAAACTACATCACTCAGTGCCTCGCATGTGACTATTCCCAAAGATAATTTATTTTCAGTTCTTAAAGCAAGAAACCATTTTGCTTCTCCTGAAATAGCATCCTCCTTTTGCACACAATGCAAATCATATAACTGATTCTTTTCTTTTTTTGCTTTGGCAACTGGAAAAGTCAGAGATATACCTACAATTCTATTGTAATCAGTCTTACTTCCCCCCAACTCTGCTATCTCATCACTATTCTCAAATTTTAGTTAATTTTTTAAAAAATTTTATACTATTTTTTAAAAGATTTTTTGATGTGGACCATTTTTTTAAAGCTTTATTGAATTTTTGTTACAATATTCCTTCTGTTTTATGTCTTGGCTTCTTGGCTATGAGGCATGTGGGATCCCAGCTTGCCAACCAGGGATCGAACTGGCACACTCTGCATTGGAAGGCAAAGTCTTAACCACTGGACCACCAGGGAAGTCCCTAATTTTTATAGTATTTTGAATTGATACTCTTGAGAATCACTTTAAAACCCTTCATGCAGGGGTGAGGAAGAGGGATAAATTGGGAGACTGGGATAGACATATATACACTATTATATATAAAATAGATAACTAATAAGGACCTACTGTATAACACAGGGGACTCTACTCAATACTGTGTAGTGGCCTGTATGGCAAAAGAATCTAAAAAAGAGTAGGTATATGCATATGTATAACTGATTCACTTTGCTGTGCACCTGAAACTAATACAACTATACTCCAATAAAAAACTAAACTAAAATAAAATAATAACAAAAACAAAACCTTTGTTCAGCCAAGCAGAGAATGAATGAATGAATATGTGAGAGAATAAATCAGTGAGTGAGTAAATAAATAAATAAATAGATAGATAGATAGATAACTAAAGTAGCTCAGCTCTTGCCAGAAAATTTAGAGAAATTTCATCCCCAAATCCCACCCTCTGGTTCAAGGGATGATATGTTTCACACGAATTCATGAAGACCTATGATTGCCTTTTCCTATGTTTTCTGTTAATCCTAACATAAAACAATCCAATTGCTGTCTTGACACCTAGTAGTAACTTCTGCTTTTGTCACATCTCTTACATTATGACTATCTTAGCTTCCTTGTGCAAATAAAATCTCAATAGCCCTATTTTTATGGCTCTGTTGACACTATTTGCTATATCTGAAATCTCTGTGGATTCATGTCTTGTGTTCTAATTACAAGACCTGCCTCCATTCGCTCTCTCCCTCTCTCACTATATATATATATATATATATATATATATATATATATATATATATATATATATATAAAGAATGTATGTAAAGTATATCAATTCCCCATGTTGCTCTGTGTATCAAGGGTATACTCCTTTACATTGTATATTATTGAGTACATAGTTTTCCATTATATGGATCAACCACAGTTTTTTTGTGTGTTTTGTTTTGTTTTGTTTTAACCATTCACCAAGTGAAGAACATCTGAGTTGTTTCTAGTTTGGGGCAATTGTGAATATTGTCACTATAAATTTCTCACATTTAGGTTTTTGCATGAATATAATCTTTCACTTGGGAGAAATAAATATTTAGGAATGGAATTGTTGAACTATAAGGTAAGTTAATGTTTCACTTTATAAGAAATTGCCAAACTATTTCTTAAATTGGCTATACCATTTTGCATTTTTGCTAGCAGTATATGAGGGTTTCAGTTGTTCCCTATCCTCCCTAGCACTTGGTATTGTCAGTATTATTATGTTTAAATTTTTAGCCATTTTAAAACGTGTGTAGTAATAGCTCATTGCATTTTTAATTTGTATTTCCTTGATGGCTGATAATATTGAACAACTTTTTATGTTCTTATTTGTTACCTAATCAAAAATTTTTTAAAAGAGCTAAAGCCAGTTATTTCCAAACTTGGATATAACATTTCTATAGCATTAGAGTTGTGATAGAGCTAACATATGAGTAAGAAGAACTGGTAAAAGAAGGATAAAGTATTCTGCTATATCCTGAATGACACTGGCATAAATTTTAAATCTGTTTTGGACGAGAGATTTTAGGAATTACCCCTGAGTATATGGGAGTATACTACCTCATTTAAATTGGGCTAAGTGGTTCAAATGAAAGTAATTCAAACCCCTGCAATCACTCTGCCTTTCTAAAATGAGTTATAACAAGCTCTTAATGCTACAAAATACTGAGATTATCCATATCTTTTCAAAAGTGGTAGAAACTTATCAAAATATGTGCTTTTGCCTGCATTAATTGTCATTCCTTAGATCACTGAATTTTCCTTTATGAGTTCAGTTCTCCTACTAGCATTAAAAAATGGGCAAAATTGCCCATGAAATTTGATATTCATTAAAAAAATATGACTTACAGTAAAGGAGTATTTGCAGAACATGAGTTGTATAGACAAAGTATGTTTCTCAGATAATAAAAACTGTTAACATTTTCCTTGAAATTTCCCTTATTATAACCTTTCTTGGGCTCTGAGTCCAACATGAGAAAGAGGTAACCCACCAATAAGGGTAGCTGCTTCAAGAACCCAGAAGTGTCAGCTAAGATTCTGTCTTGGTGCCTCCCCACACACCTCAAGGTGCATGAGACTTCAGAGGGAGATCACTCAAATGCTTAAATCTTCACTCTGTAAAGCAGTATTCATTACAGTACTAATTTTATTTTTTTCAGACACAAAGTTCTAAGACTACAGACTATGTGAAGTAAGTGCTATATTAGAGTTATTTCCAGTGACAAATATCTAACCACCCATCACCTATTATATGTCAGATATGCTTAAATGCTTCCTTGAATCTGTTGTATGAAATACGCTCTGCTTGATCAGCCATTCTTTAGTCAAATACAAGGTGCACATGTGTTCTTTCTCTCTTAGCTATTTGCAACGTAATTACAACACTGTCAGAAATATCATAGCAAAAAATGTATAAATTTCTTATCATTCTCATTCAAGTCTGTCTTCCAGTAATGAGATTGAATTTGTTAATTAGGAGAAAGATTATGTAAAATGTGTATTTTTATAGTATGAATGAACAATCTGTATAATATTTGTTTTTATTAAAATAGAAAACAAGAGCACTGTGGGGACAGAATAGAACATTTATACTCCTAAATACTGAGACTATATTGCTGATTTTAAAAATACCCACTATTAAGTCAGATGGCAACATAAAACCATCCCCAAAATGGGTTCTGAATAATTATATATTTCTTTTCCATTTACTTCTCAAAAATATTTTTCTATTAAGTGTAAATTCTGACTTAAATATAGTTACTGAAGGTTAAATTGAAGTTATATTATGAAACACCAGACAACTTCTAGTCAAACAGAGATTCCTTAGACTTCCACTCTCTTACAATTGTTTTATTATCATTCACTTCAAATAGGTCACAAGGAAGTAGTAATGTCTTATAAGTTGGACCATTTTAGCAGCTGTGAGAAGAGATAGTAACTAATGGCAAAAATGAGGAATTAATGTATCTAAGTGATCTGCCCCATAAATCTACCTAAGACCATGATTAAGTAGATGGAATAGTCTTTCATTTCCCATATCAAGACCTAATTTAATACACAATATCATTTATGGGCCATATCATTTTAGACAATTTTAGTCAGAGATTGGAAATAGAGTCAAAATGGCAGCAACATTATCTTTCAGTGAGAATGTAGTTTATAAGCACATAACAGAAAAAATAGAATCCAGCAATATTACTGGCAATATGTATATGGGATTATTTTTCTCTCAGTTAAAAGAAGTCCTAAAACAGAGAGTCCAGGGCTTTTACTACTGTTTCTTGGTAATTAGTGTTTGTTTCTATTTAGCCATCCTAAAGGTATGACATTCATCTTCATGGTTGCCATATGTTCCAACACAGATGTTGGAGCACTGGTCATCACTTAAGTATTCCATGAAGGAAGCACCAGGAAAGGAGGGAAGAAGGGAACAAAGTCAATCAATATAGTTTCAATAACTCCTGAATTTTTGAAATTTATAAATTTTTTGTGTTTTCTACAATTTTTAATCATTATGTAAACTATATAAAATAGTTATAATTATTCTATTGCCACCTGGGAAAGGTTATAATCTCTATATATAAATCACAAAAATTTATTCTTCATAGATTTCAATAAAACATCATTTAGCTCGTCTGTTTTCTATAAGTATTTTTAATTAATTTATTTTTATTATTAAAGTAGTGTTGATTTACATTATTAGTCGTGTCAGTTGTGCAACATAGTGATTCAATTTTTTCTTTACTGAAGTGTGGTTGATTTATAATACTGTGTTTGTTTCAGGTGTACAGCATAGTGATTCAGTATTTTTGCAGATTATGTTCCATTATAGGTTATTATAAGAGAATTGGTATGATTCCGTGCTATACAGTTTATCCATGTTGCTTATCTATTTTATATTTAGTACTTTGTATCTGTTAATCCCATACCCCTAATTTGAACCTCCTCTACTTCCCTCTCCCTTTTGGTATCCACAGGTTTGTTTTCTATATCTGTGAGCCTGTTTCTATTTTGTATATACATTTATTTGTATTATGTTTCAGATTCCACATATAAGTGATATCATATAGTACTTATCTTTCTCTGTCTGACTTATTTCACTAAGCATAATATTTTCTAGGTTCGTCCATGTTGCTGCAAATGGCAGTATTTCATTCTTTTTTGTGGCTGAGTAATATTCATATATATGTAAATATAAATATATATAATATAAAAATATCTATTTTTATATATACATGGCTCACATCTTAATCCACTTGTCTGTTGATGGACACTTGGGTTATTTTCATGTCTTGGCTGTTGTAAATAGTGCCACTATGAACATTGGGGTGCATGTATCTTCTTGAATTAGTGTTCACATTTTTTCTAGATATATACCCAGGAGTGGAATTGCTGGATGATGTGGTAGTTCTATTTTTTAGTTTTTTAAGGAAATTCCATACTGTTTTCCATAGTGGCTGCACAAAGTTACATTCCCACAAACAGTGTACTAGGGTTCCCTTTTCTCCACATCCTCTCCAACATTTGTTATTTGCAGATTTTTTGGATAATAGCCATTCTGACAGGTGTGATGTTACCCCATTGTGATTTTGATTTCATTTCTCTAATAATTAGTGATGTTGAGCATCTTTTCATGTGCCTGTTGGCCATCTGTATGTCTTCTTTGTTAAAATATTTATTTAAGCCTTCTGCCGATTTTTTGGTTGGATTGGTTTTTTTTTTTTTGATATTGAGTTGTATGAGCTCTTTGTATATTTTGTATGTTAACCCCTTGATTGTTACATCATTTGCAAATATTATCTCCAATTCTATAGGTTGCCTTTTCAACTTGCTGTTGTTTTCCTTTGCTATGCAAAAGCTTTTAAGTTTAATTAGGTCCCATTTAAAAATTTTTCTTTTCTTTTGCCTTAGGAGATTGTTCCAAAAATCTTTGACATATGATTTACGTCAAAGATTGTAGGATTATTTGTTCTAATTCTGAGAAAAATGTCATGGGTATTTTAACAGGGATTGCATTAAATCTGTACAATGCTTTGGGTAATATTGTCATTTTAATAATATTAATTATTCTAATACCAGAGCACAGGATATCTTTCCATCTCTGTCTTTTTTTTTAAATTGGAGTATAATTGCTTTACAACCTTTTGTTAGTTTCTGCTGTACAGTGCAGTGAAACAGCTATATGTATGTCTGTATTCCCTCCCTTTTGGACCTTCCCCCTACCCCCCACATACCATCCATCTAGGTTGTCAAAGAGCACCAAGCTGAGCTTCCTGTGCTTTATAGATCGTTCCCACCAGCTATCTATTTTACGTGTGGTAGTGCATATATGTCCATCCAAATCTCCCAATTCATCCCACCCTCCCCTTCCCACCCTGTGTCCACATATCTTTTCTCTACGTCTACATCTCTATTCCTGCCCTGCAAATTGGTTCATCTGTACCACTTTTCTGGATTTCACATATATGCGTTAATGTAAAATATTGTTTTACTCTTTCTGCCTTACTTCACTCTGTATGATGGACTCTAGGTCCATCCACATCTCTACAAATGATCCAATTTCATTCCTTTTAATGGCTGAGTAATTCTCCATTGTATATATGTACAACATCTTCTTTATCCATTCACCTGTCATTGGATATTTAGATTGTTTCCATGTCCTGGTTGTTGTAAATAGTGCTGCAGTGCATATTAGGATACATGTGTCCTTTTGAATTATGTTTTTCTCAGGGTCTATGCCCAGTAGTGGATTACTGGGTCATATGGTAGTTCTATTTTTAGTTTTTTTGAGGAAGCTCCATACTGGTCTCCACAGTGGCTGTATCAATTTACATTCCCAGCAACAGTGGAGTCCTTTTCTCCACACCCTCTCCAGCATTTATTGTTTGTAGAAGTTTTGCTGATGGCTATTCTGACTGGTGTGAGGTGATACCTCATAGTAGTTTTGATTTTCATTTCTCTAATAATTAGTGATGATGAGCATCTTTTCATGTGCTTCTTGGTCATCAGTATGTCTTCTTTGGTGAAATATCTATTTAGGTTTTCTGCCCATTTTTGGATTCGGTTGTTTCTTTTTTAGACATTGAGCTCCATGAGCTGTTTATTTTGGAGATTAATCATTTGTCCATTGCTTCATTTGCAAATATTTTCTCCCATTCTGAGGGTTGTCTTTTCATCTTGTTTATGGTTTCCTTTGCTGTGCAAAAGCTTTGAAGTTTCATTAGGTCCCATTTATTTATTTTAGTTTTTACTGTCATTACTCTAGGAGGTGGGGCAAAAAGGTCTTCCTGTGGTTTATGTCAAAGAGTGTTTTTCCTACGTTTTCCTCTAAGAGTTTTATAGTGTCTGGTCTTACATTTAGGTCTTTAATCCATTTTGAGTTTATTTTTGTGTATGGTGTTAGGAAGTGTTCTAATTTCATTCCTTTACATGTAGCTGTCCAGTTTTCCCAGCACCACTTATTGAAGGACTGTCTTTTCTCCATTGTATATTCTTGCCTCCTTTATCAAAAATAAGGTGACCTGGGCTTCCCTGGTGGCTCAGTGGTTGAGAGTCCACCTGCTAGTGCAGGTGATACGGTTTCATGCCCCGATTCGGGAGGATCCCACATGCCACGGAGTGGCTGGGCCTGTGAGCCATGGCTGCTGAGCCTGTGCATCCGGAGCCTGTGCTCTGTGATGGGAGAGGCCACAGCAGTGAAGGGCTCGTGTACTGCAAATAAATTAATTAATTAATTTAATAAGGTGACCGTATGTGCGTGAGTTTATCTCTGCACTTTCTATCCTGTTCCATTGATCTATATCTCTGTTTCTGTGCTAGTACCATACTGTCTTGATTACCGTAGCTTTGTAGTATAGTCTGAAGTCGGGGGGCCTGATTCCTCTAGCTTCGTTTTTCTTTCTCAAATTGCTTTGGCTATTTGGGGTCTTTTGTGTTTCCATTCAAATTGTAAACTTTTTGTTCTAGTTCTGTGAAGAATGCCAATGGTAATTTGATACGGATTGCATTGAATCTGTAGATTGCTTTGGGTAGTATAGTCATTTTCATAATATTGATTCTTCCAATCCAAGGACATGGCATATTTCTCCATCTATTTATGTCATCTTTGATTTCTTTCATTAGTGCTTTTTGGTTTTTTGAGTACAGGTCTTTTGCATCCTTAGGTAGGTTTATTCCCAGGTATTTTAAATTTTTTGTTACGATGGTAAATAAGATTGTTTCCTTAATTTCTCTGTTTCCTTTACACTAACAATTTTTCATTGTTAGTGTATAGGAATTCAAGAGATTTCTGTGCATTAATTTTGTATCTTGCAACCTTACCAAATTCATTGATTGGTTCTAGTAGTTTTCTCATAGCATCTTTAGGATTTTCTATGTATAGTATCATGTCATCTGCAAACAGTGACAGTTTTACTTCTTTTCCAATTTGTATTCGTTTTATTTCTTTTTTTTCTCTGATTACTGTGGCTAAAACTTCCAAAACTATGTTGAATAAGAGTGGTGAGAGTGGACATCCTTGTCTTGTTCGTGATCTTAGAGGAAAGGCTTTCAGTTTTTCACCATTAAGAATGATGTTTGCTGTGAGTTTGTCATATATGGCCTTTATTATGTTGAGGTAGGTTCCCTCTGTGCCCATTTTCTGGAGAGTTTTTATTATAAATGGTGTTGAATTTTATCAAAAGCTTTTTCTGCATCTATTGAGATGATCATATGGTTTTTCTTCTTCAATTTGTCAATATGGTTTCTCACATTGATTTATTTGCATATATTGAAGAACCCGTGCATTCCTGGGATAAACCCCACTTGGTCATGGTGTATGATCCTTTTAATGTGTTGTTGGATTCTGTTGCTAGTGTTTTATTGAGGATTTTTGCATCTATATTCATCAATGATATTGGTCTGTAATTTTCTTTTTCTGTGATGTCTTTGAATCATCTTCAATTTTCTTCATTAATGTATTATAGTTTTCAGCATGTCAGTCTCTCACTTCCTTGGTTAACTTTATTCCTAGGTATTTTATTCTTTGGATGTGATTTAAAACATACTTTTTACTTTATCTTTCTGATATTTTATTAATAGTGTATAGAAACAAAACAGCTTTCTGTATATAAATCTTGTATTCTGCAACTTTGCTGAATTTCATTTATTAGTTCTAATAGTTTTTGCGAGGAGACTTTAGCGTTCTCTATATAGAGTATCATGTTATCTGAAAATAGTGACAATCTTACCTCTTCCCTTCCAATTTGGATATCTTTTATTTTTTTCTCTTGTCTGATTGCTGTAGCTACAACTTCCAATATTATGTTGAATAGAAGTGGTGAGAGTGGGCATCCTTGTCTTGTTCCAGATTTTAGCTGAGAGTCTTTCAGCTTTTCACCATTGAGTATTATGTTGGCCATGAGTTTGTCATAAGTAGCTTTTAGTATGTTGAGATATATTCCCACTATACCCACTTTGGTAAGAGTTTTTATCATCAAAGGATGTTGAATTTTAGCAAATGCTCTTTCTGCATCTGTTGAGATAATCATGTGTTTTTTTGTCTTTTGTTAAAGACAAAAAGACATTGTGATATATCACAATGATTTATTTGCATATGTTGAACCATCCTTTTGATTCTAGGATGAATCCAACTTGATTGTGGTGTATGATCTTTTTTCTGTGTTGTTGGATTTGGATTGCTAATATTTAGTTGAGAATTTTTGCATCTATATTCATCAAAGATATTGGCCTGCAATTTTCTTTTTTGATATTGTCTTTGTCTAGTTCTGGTATCAGGGTGATGGTAGCTTCATAGAATAACTTTGGGAGTGTTCCCTCCTCTTTAATCTTTTGGAAGAGTTTGAGAAGGATAGGTATAAGTTCTTCTTTGTATGTTTTTGGTAGATTTCCCCCGTGAAGCCACTGTCCTGGACTTTCATTTGCAGGGAATTGTTTGGTTTTTTGTTTGTTTTTCAGATTCTTTTTCACTTCTAGTGATTGGTCTGTTCAAATTATCTATTTCTTCTTGATTAAGTTTTTGTGGGCTGTATGCTTCTAGAAACTTGTCCATTTTCTTTAGGCTGTAAAATTTTTTTGCCATATAATTATTCATAGTATTCACTTGTGGTTTCCTGTATTTCTGTAGTATCCATTGTGATATCTTTTCTTTCATTTTTTATTTTGTTTATATGGGTCCTCCATGTTTTCTTCTTGGTGAGCCTGGCCAGAGGTTTGTTGATTTTGTACACCTTTCAAAGAACGAGCACTTTTTATTGATTTTTCCTATTGTTTTTCTAACCTCTATTTTATTTATTTCCTGTCTGATCTTTATTTTTTCCTTCCTTCTCTGACTTTAGATTTTGTTTTCTTTTTCTAGTTCTTTTAGGTGGTATGTTAGCTTGTTTATTTGAGATTTTCTTGTTCTTGGAGGAAGACCTGTATCACTATAAACTTCCCTCTAAGGACTGACTTGGCTGCATCCCATAGATTTTGTATGGTATGTCTAACAGTCTTAAGCAAGTAGATATAGGAATGTGTTAACATACTGGAAAAGCAGGGTAACCACAAATCAAAAACCGACAATATGTTCACATAACAAAAGGAACTCAAGCATACTACAAAAGAAAATCATCAAACTACAAAGGGAAAAGCAAAAAGAAAAAGAAAGGAACAAATAAGAAATCCAAAATCAACTGGAAAACCAGGTTTAAAATGGCAATAAATATATATCTATCAATAATTACCTTAAATGTCAATGGATGAAATGCTCCAATTAAAAGGCATAGAGCAGCAGATTGGATTTAAAAACAAGAGCCTACAATATGTTGCCTACAAGAGACTCACTTTAGGGTAAGGATACACATAGATTGAAAGTGAGGGGATAGTAAAAGATATTTCATGCAAAAAAAAAGACAATAAAACAGGGGTAGCAATACTTGTATCTGACAAAATATACTTTAAAAAAAGTCATAAAGAAAGCTAAAGAAGGACACTATATAATGATAAAAGGATCAATAAAAGAAGAGGATATTACACTTGTTAACATATATGCACCCAATAGAGGAGCACCCAGATACATAAAATAAATATTAACAGACATAAATGGAGAAATTGACAGGAATACAATAATAGTAGGAGAATTTAACACTCCACTAACATCAATGGACATATTTTCCAGACAGAAAATAAATAAGGCAACAGAGATCCTAAATGATACAATAGAACAGTTAGACTTAATTGATGATTTCAGGACACTACATCCAACAAAACTAGAATATACATTCTTTTCAAGGGCACATGGAACATTCTCTACGATTGACCACCTACTAGGACACAAAATGAGCTTCAACAAACTTAAGTGGGTAGAAATTATTTCAAGCATCTTTTCTGACCACAATGACATGAAACTAGAAATCATTCACAGAAAGAGAAATGAGGAAAAAATGATAAATGGAGACCAAACATGCTACTAAAAAACCAATGGGTCAACAGTAAAATCAAAAAAGGAAATTTATACCTTGAGACAAATGACAATGAAAGCACAACCCTATTATATTTTAGTACCAAGATACCAAGTGCTAAAACATCTCCTTCCTCTCCTTGAACTCGTTTTCTTATTCTTTTCTTTTGAGTACAGAGTTCTCATTCATTCACAATGAATTATATCAAACATCATCTTCTCTGAGAATTCCTTGACCTTCATCTACATCACTGTAGTTACAAGCTCCATCTTCCATAACACTACAGGTCTTTGAACAAGCCTCTTCTATGACATTTAAAATTTACATTATCTCTATTTGTTACTGTGTTTATCTCCTCCATAATAGCCATTCTCCAAGATGGCCTCATCAATTCTTGCCTCCTGTTATCAGGTCTCTGTGTAGTCCTCCCCCACACTGAGTAGAACTGACCTGTATAACAAGTAGGATATTACAGAAATAATGGAGTGTGACTTTGAGACTAGGTTATAAAAAGACGTTGTAGCTTCTACCTTATTCTCTTACATCACTTGCTCTGTTGGAAGCCAGCTTCCATTTTACAAAGATAATCAGTTGTACAGAGAAGACCATGTGGCAATAAACTAAGGTCTCCTGCTGACAATCAGCATGACTTTCCAGCCATATGAGTACTCCTAATTGGATGGAAGTGTATTTGGAATTCTATCCAAACTTTCATGTGACTGTAGCACTGACCAATATCTTGCCTGCAAACCTCATGAAAGCCTCTAAGCCAGAACAGCAACTCCAAAATTTCTGACCTATAGGAAGTGCCCATTGTTGTTTCAAGATTTCAGATAATTTGCTATTCAACAATGGAAAATTAATACAGATTTTTGTACGGACAAGTAGGGTCCTGATATAAGAAAAACTTAAAATGTGGAAGTGGCTTTGGGATCAGGAAGATGAGAGGACTTTGAGGAAAGAACAATTAAAAGACTGAAAAGCTTTGAAGAAACCGCTAGGACATGTCTGATGAACCTTGAGGAGGATATAGGTAAGGGCTTAAAGGAATGTGAGGAAAATGTTATGGGAAATTGAAGGAAAGAAGGTTTTTGCTATAGCCCAAAGTTGAAGAACATCATCACTTTCTGTAATGTGAAAGATAGAAAATGTGTCCAAATGAATGGGGTGATCTTGCTAAGTAGATTCCAGGTGTCACCCAATTTCTTCTTCCTATTTATAGTAAGATGTGAGAAGAGAGAGACAAGATGAAGGAGGGACCATTAAGCACAAAGAAGAAAGGACTTGCTGGTTATAAATTTTCCCAGCCTTTCCTGGTGGCAAATGATGATTAAAAGCAAGAAGTAAGTCTTTGTTGTGTTCAGCCACTGAAATTTGGGGATTTTAATTGTTATTGCAGAATAACCTAGTGTATTCTAATCAATAAAATAAGCAAAGCTAGCGGCACAAATTAGAAAGGGATAGACTGTATCTGAGGCCCCCCAACAAGGCAGTGTGTCAGAGTTATCTTCAGGCACATTGCCAAAATTCTATCTGCTTCTCCTCCCCACCCCCAACTTTAAAGAATTTCTTTTTTATATGGGTGGTCTACAATGAATAAAATAGCAAGGAATGGATGACTGTAGCTGAAAGAACAAGGAAGTAATTGGATAGCTAGAGTTGTATTGCATCCTGAATTAAGTTCTTGAAAGTGCTTTACAACTCAGAAGCATGTGCCTAATGGCTAAAAGAAGCCAGATGTACATGCTCTGAAGCCAGACTGCTTCAGTAGAATCCCAGCTTAGTCATCAGACAATTTACCTCACCTCTTTATGGCTGTCAGAAATTGTATCTACCTCCCAAGCTTGTTGTAAGATTTAAATCCATTTATTTAAAATAAACTAGAACAGACCATCTTAAGGTAAACTGAGACTAAGGTTTTCTACGTACAAAGTTTCAAAAACAGCAGAGCTTAAAGATTAAGAATGTAGACCCGGGATGTTTGAACTCCAGCTCTCCCACTTGCTTACTCTGTGACTTTTTTAACTTTTCTATCCATCAACATCTTCATTTGCAAAATGGATGTAAAAGGAGTTCTTACCTCATAGGTTTGTTAAAACAATTAGGTGAGTTAATATTTATGAATTAAAATAGTTAATTTGTAATTAAATGTTTGTAGTCATATTCATTAATATTTAGAAGTGCTTGGCTCATAATATTATAAATCTAATTTAAAAAAAAATTTAAATCAACATGTAAGCCTTCATGTCAACTACAGATTTTTATAGTTATTGTAGCTCTTGTTCTTCAAGCCTCTATGTTTTCTTGACTTCACAGTAAGGCACATTAAAGAATTCTGAGGGTTTTTTTCCTGCAATTCCTATTAGGTTATCTCACTTTTTAAAATCTTCAGTTGAATTATATATCAATGGAAATTAAACACTTCTTTTTTTGGTCATCTAGAAGTTTCTGACAGATCATTGATAGGCATCTGAGTGATAAAGTTTTTCATGACACACTAATCAGTCACTCCACCCTCTCCTAGCTTTGAAAAATTCTATGTTCTATTCCGAGAGATTTGGCAATCTCTTCTGTCTTTAAAGTGCTTGGCTTGTGACCAGTAATCTTCTGTACACTATGCAACTTCACATTTCAATGCTGCATCACAATGCAATCTTTTCAAAAACATTTTAAGCAGAAATTATAAATCCAAAATTAACTTAAAATTCAATTGCCTTTGGAGTTCTCAATGTACCTCTATTGAGGTGACAGTCAAAGGAACCTCTGTAAAAGACTGAGTTCTCACAAGCAAAGACAATGAAAACTTACTCTTTGTCTTTATGACCAGCAAGTTTCTTCTAACATTTTTAAATTTCATCCCAGTTTCAGAAAGAAGGAAAAGAAAAATGTGTAATTTTGAAGAGAGGAAAGAACAAATTATTGAATGTCTTATACAGATTCTGTGCTACTTATTTTATGTATTTTATCTCTAGCCTTCATAAAATGAAAGATTGTTATTGCTACTTTTCTTTTTATTCAGGTGAAAAAAGTATAAACTCAAAAAAAATTAACTAGCCCAAAGTCACATAGTGACACACTCACATATACCTAAAATATGGTAGAAGTGGGAGTTGAAGCCAGGCATGTGAAAACAAAATCCATGCTTATTTTATTATGTTACCTTGTCTACTAAAGTATACATGCTATTATATAGTGATTAATTCATTAAATAAAATCTTCTAATTTTCCATTAACATAACTTATTGAACTAGAAGTACTTTAGTGAACTAAACATAAATATTCCCCTCACCCTCTCATTTGATCCATTTCCCTTAAGTTCCCATGGAAGTCATTTAGTTTTGGTCTATTATATATATTGCTGTACCTTGGTTGCTCATGATTTCGGCTACTTTTGTTTACCTCTACAAAAACACTCTTGCATAAAAGCTTGCTATCCTACTATTTTAAAAAATATTTTCTCTTTTCATTTTCTAAGGTATCATTGTTGATTGTTAATTATCCTTGTTTCATTTTTTCTTGTTAACATTTTTATAGTTTTATTATTTTATCACATTTGAATTGAACCTAAAAGTTGTCCTAAGCTATCATCAAAGATTATGTCTATGTGGAAAATATATTGAGTCTTTCTTGATCTACTATTTTTGTAACCTTAAACCTATCTACAAAATTATTCTTTTGTTCTTTGACTTTGCTATTTTTGTCTCAATCTCTTAACCTTTAGTTTCTCAGTCTATAATTTAATTAATTGAGCTTACAGTGAAAATTATCAATTTTTGCTCTTTAAACTTCATTTTACCCTTTTCCTTGAGAATTTTTTATTTGATATTTTTTAAGTCTCATCACTTCTGACCTCTTGAAAAGAAAATAAGGCTTCTTTCTTGTAATTACATTGACCTCTATTTCATTTTTTCCTGTTCCCACAAGAATTTTCTAATCTTCCACATACTCTGCATAGTTAATAAATTTTACTATCTCTGGAGCACTTAAAAATACAGTGCATATCACAATTACATTACATATATGTGTGTGTATATGTATCTTGACTTTACTGCCCTACTTCTTTTTTATACCTCTTAACTAGGCTATTCATCTGTAAAGTCAAACATACTTAATGTTCTGTTCTTTACATGTTGTAAGTACTGTTTCAGACGTTATCTTACAGTTATTTGCATCTTTGTTATCCCAATAGAGCTAAAATTCTCAACCCAGAAACATTCTAAATTCTCAATTTTCCCTTTCACTTCCTCTTTACAGACTCTAACGGTTGCAGATTTGATCAATTTAATCCCTTTGTTCATTTCCATGCTGCAAACTGGGACTCACATAATTTGAACATCTGTACTATGTGAACCTAGCATTTTCTGAAGTACTAATTTAACAAATACATACTAATTTTCAATGATGTTCCAAGCCCTGTATTATGTGTTGAATGTAATAAGATTGCCAACCACTACTCAAAGCATTTCCTATTTATTAGATCATGTCAATGCACTCTAATCAAAGACCACTGGGAACACACTCCTGGCCACCATAGAAACATGGAGCTGACCCTTGTGGTGGAGAGAGCAACCCACACTCAGAGGAGGAGGCAGAATGCTTCTGCTTCCCCTCCACCTTTTTTAGAGGACTTGCCTTTTATATATGACAATTACAAAAGAATTTCAAGTATATATTTAAGTAGAAGTTACTGGTTCATTTCTTTCTTTTTCCCTTCCTTGAAACAGAACCAGATATAGCAGTCTCCTTTATATAAACTGTATCCTCCTTTACTTCAAAACATCTTTATTTATGCTGCTTTGTCTTTCTTTGCTATATCCAAAATGGTTTTCTGAGTGCACAATTCACTAAATGAGTACCAGAACCACATCTATAGCATATGTAGGCAGCCTTATTTCTCTGTCCCCAAAAGAAATACAAGAAACTAGTATGAATGCTTGTGGATGAGAAATGATTTAAAAGACAATCCCTGAGCACTGTTTACAGTATTGGAATCCATATTATCCCCAGTGTCAGAGGAAGGTGAGGGAGATATTTGGGCTACAGATGGGCTACAGAGAAAGAATTCTGCTTTTGCCATATCTACAGCCCCACAGCAGTCCCTGCTGGTGTATTTTTCATATTATTTCCATTTATTTGGGGCCTACACCAACATCCCATTCTCTCTTATTTTCATTAGAAGCTGAGAAAGTCTGTGTGACAAGTAAAATTCCACTTTTCATAATATTAATGTATGTTGGGACATAAAACATTAATACAGTAAGCTCTCAAATAATGTGATTCTGGACAGGTACCTAAAAAGAAAGTGAATTAGAAAATCTGATTCTTTGATACATTTTTCAATCCTAAATTGTACTACCCACTTTGCCAGCTCAGTTACATGGGACTCCATGCTATCAGGTGTCCCAGAATGCTTTGCATTATTGCCTTTTCATAACCATGATCCCTAACCAAATCCATATTAGTCATCTGTATAGAAAAGGGATGCAATACCTGCTATCAGCAAAGGGTAAGTATTTCCTCACAGTATCATGCTTCATTTGTTTTGCGACGACTGCTGGAGCAGGGACAGATTTTCACATTATGAAGCCACAGACAGAGGTAGAGCTAAGAGAGGCCTAAAACCTATCAGGCACCAGCTAATTTTTATACTAAAGATTGCATGAAATATTAATCGACTCACGTGTGTTATTAGTTAAAATAATAGTGAGTTTGAGCCGTCCTTGGAGGGGGACTGAGACATTCCTCTCACTTGTGTTCCATGTCTTTGCTTTGGACTCTTATTTTGTAGCGAATAAGCAAATAAGGAAGCCAGAAAATTATTTTCCCTAAGATTTGAATACCACTGTGTTCCTACGGAGTGTAAACTTGGAGATTGGAGTGGAAATAAGTTACATCCCCATCAGGATGACCCTCCTGGAGCTTATTGCAAAGACGCACAGGCACCTACAGCCTACTGCTCAAATACCAAGTGTGTAGTTTCCTTGAATGTTACCATCTGAAAGAAATGTGAACATCTGGCTTGCTGTGGCAGCAGGGAAGGACAATTCCACTACACTATCTGACAAAATGTCAGGTGCTGGAGAATGAAGAAAAAGCACTGAGTTATTTGGAAGGCCATCTTAATTAAGGAACATTTTATGCTAGTAAAATGTGGGAATAAAGGATTTCAGAAAATATATACATTAAGTAAGTACAAGATATTCTAAAGCCTTTGTAATGTCAAAAGGGAGAGATATTGGTAATTTAATGGATGACAAATCATAAGGATGGCAAGATAATAAACCTTTAGGGGAGAATGAAAGTGTCCTTTCTTTCAGCTTATCACTATGCCAATTCTATGTGTCACTCTTTCTCTTATGACTGACATCCATTTTGTTGAGTAAGGGCTCACAAGGTGGTGCCTGGCCAGCTTGCTGTATTCCTCACTACTTCCAAGTCAACTCTCTCTACCTTTCAAAATTTAGAAATGCAGTGAACAATTCTCTCTCTCATGGGTCATCTTTCTACTGACTGGATTTGTGTGGGTAATGCTAACCCTGGGAACTGGATCTATTCCCAACTCAAATGTACTACAAACCTGTGCTCAAACCTGACATTTGATCCTCTTGCAGGCACAAGAACCACATATCTGCATAAACCAGAGTTCTAAAACATTCCCATAAGGTCATAAACAGAGATGTCTGGTAATCTATTGTCTTTACTTATACATTCAAGACTTTTTCTTTTCCTGAGCTTATCTTTAGTACTTAGGTTATAGACACTTTATAAGTAAATTTCTATTGTCCATAATAAGAAGCTTTCCAAAATGGATCAAATTGATAATTGAATATGTAATTAAATATGGGAGAAATATTAAATATGCATCATCCAAAAATATTTAAACCATTTTAAAATAAGAAAATCCTATAAGAATTTCAAAGAATACTAAAGAATAAAATAATGCTTCTGATATGGACAAGTTTCCCACCTTCCAGAGTCAACAACTATTACCAAATTTCTTATGTGAACATATAGAAATATTCTATGCAAATATATTTGCCCAGTACTGTCCTGATTTATTCATCAAATCCTCATAGCAACCAATGAGTACATATTCTTTTTTGAAAAAAAATAAGTGATATTCATTTCTCAGACAAGGAAACTGAGATGTAGAAAAATTAAGTAACTTGTTTACAGTCCCACATTTTAAAAGCAATAAAACCATAATTCTACCACAGAAAGCCCAGTTCCAGGTAACATGCACTTAACCACAAAGCTCTACTGCCTTTGCAGCCCTTGTCATTTCATATTGGATACCATTATAAACATCTCTTCATTTTACATCAACAAGTGCAACAAATGAGAAACCAAATTAATTTTGCACATTTGTATGAGAATGCTTGCAAATATTTTTCAAAGCCTATTCTTTGTGTCTACAAAATTATGTTAGAAATGGAAGAAACATTTTGTGTGTAAGGTTAGATATTAAATCTCTTATACAGTTACATTTTATACCTTATTTTAGACAGAGGACATAATATGGGAATTGACTTCCTTTCTCTGCTAACTCTCAATTATACTTTCATTGTAACCATTTAAGGATGTGCTTGCTCCTAAATGCAATCAAGACTCTCACCAGAAAACAAAGAGTAGCAATGTTATGATCTAGTAACCAAAAAGGACAAAGAGTGTCTCTTATCATCCAATTACACAAAAGGTTAAGTTGCAGTCCATTGCAGTCATCCATGACAGTGACAGTGCACCCTGGGGGAGTTCACGATGGGAAAAACAGGATGAAGCATTCTGTGTTTTGGTTATACAGTCCCCTAGATAGTTAAGAAGCACATCCAAGGAAGAATTTCAATGACCCCAGGTTCTTGCACCTTACCACGCATACATAGAAAAGCACTAAAATCATTAACTTGAGATATCTGTTCTTTGTGATGACCAGTAATATTTTACCAAGATGTATGCTTGACTGTACGTATTTCCACTCAAAAAACTCATATATACACACACACACACACACACACACACACACACATACACATATATACTTATATGAAGTATATAAGTATATGTGTGTGTGTGTATACACACACACACACACACACACACACACATATATATATGTATATGTATATATACTGGCTCTTCCACACCTCTTTGGAGCTGTCCCCCCAGAGCTACCAACAGGCTGTTTCCAGGGCTATAGTTCTCAGTAAGGTCCTTAAACCTTTATATTGTGTTTGTCTTTTAAGTCAACAGTCTCTAAACATAAAATTTATCATATTTGCTTTGCCATAAAAAAAGGTAGGACTGAAAAAAGGGGAAATAATTTATTTCAATGTCACTACATTAATATTCTCTTATTTTAAAATTACTGTTATTTGAGATATATAGTACTCTATTCATAAACTTTCACGTGAACTACTAATATGTGGCTCCTATGTCTACAGGGCTCTCCAGCTTGAAACAAATGAAGTAATATTAACAAATGAAGTAATATTAACACCAATTCTCTAAATGATGAATACTCTGGGGCTCCACGTGTTAGTTTAGAATGAAATTAGCCCAAATATTACCATTCTTTCTCCTCTGGTATTTCTCAAGGAGTCCATGGCAGTGTCCTACAGGAGATCCAATATCCTGGTGATGAGAGAGAGGAAGGGGGTTTTATATGAGTAATAGCATGGAGGTATAAAATAAAAAGGAATATGCACAGAAATACAAATAGTTTAAAAAAGAGAGAGAGGGGGGAGCATAACACAATGAGATTGTCCTGTGACTAAATAGCACAGAATAGATATATGCTTGAGGATGAGGGGAAGATGGCAGAAGAGTAAGACACGGAGATCACCTTCCTCTTCACAGATACACCAGAAATACATCTACATGTGGAACAACTCCTACAGAACACCTACTGAATGCTGGCATAAGACCTCAGACCTCCCAAAAGGCAAGAAACTCCCCACATACCTGGGTAGGGCAAAAGAAAAAAGAATAAACAGAGACAAAAGAATAGGGACGGGACCTGCACCAGTGGGAAGGAGCTGTGAAGGAGGAAAAGTTTCCACACACTAGGAAGCCACTTCGCAGGCGGAGAATGCGGGTAGCAGAGCAGGGAAGCTTCGGAGCCGCGGAGGAGAAAACAGCCACAGGGGTGCAGAGGGCAAAGCGGAGAGATTCCTGCACAGAGAATCGGTGCCGACCGGCACTCACCAGTCCGAGAGGCTTGTCTGCTCACCCGCCGGGGCGGGCTGGGGCTGGGAGCTGAGGCTCCGGCTTTGGTCGGAGCGCAGGGAGAGGACTGAGGTTGGCGGCGTGAACACAGCCTGAAGTGGGTTAATGCACCTCGGTTAGCCAGGAGGGAGTCCGGGGAAAAGTCTGGACCTGCCGAAGAGGCAAGAGACTTTTTCTTCCCTGTTTCCTGGTGTGCGAGGAGAGGGGATTAAGAGCGCTGCTTAAAGGAGCTCCAGAGACGAGTGCGAGCTGCGGCTAAAAGCACGGACACCAGAGACGTGCATGACACGCTACCAAGAAGCCTGTGTGCGAGCACAGGTCACTATCCACATCCCCCTTCCAGGGAGCCTGTGCAGCCCGCCACTGCCAGGGCCCCGGGATCCAGGGACAACTTCCCCAGGAGAATGCGGCATGCCACAGGCTGGTGCAACGTCATGCCGGCCTCTGCCGCTGCAGGCCCACCCCACACTCCGTGCCCCTCCCTCCCCCCGGCCTGAGTGAGCCAGAGCCCCTGAAGCAGCTGCTCCTTTAACCCCATCCTGTGTGAGCGAAGAACAGACGCCCTCCAGGGACCTACACGCAGAAGCGGGGCCAAATCCAAAGCTGAGCCACTGGGAGCTGTGAGAACAAAGAAAAGAAAGGGAAATCTCTCCCAGCAGCCTCAGAAGCAGCGGATTAAATCTCCACAATCAACTTGATGTACCCTGCATCTGTGGAATACATAAATAGACGACGAATCATCCCAAATTCAGAAGGTGGACTTTGAGAGCAAGATTTATGATATTTTCCCTGTTTTCCTCTTTCTGTGAGTGTGTATGCTTCTGTATGAGATTTTTGTCTATATAGCTTTGCTCCCACCATTTGTCTCAGGGTTCTATCCGTCCGTGTTTTTGTTTGTTTTAATTCTTTTTTACTTAATAATTATTTTTTATTTTAATAACTTTATTATATTTTACATTACTTTTATTTTACTTTATCTTCTATCTTTCTGTTTTTCCTTCCTTCGCTCCTTTATTTCTTCCTCCCTTTCTCCCTCCTTTCTTTCTTTCTATCCTTCTTTCTTTCTTTCCTTCTTTTTTCCTTCTTTCTTTCTTTCTTTCTTTCTACTAATTCTTTCTTTACTTTTTCTCCCTTTTATTCTGAGCCGTGTGGATGAAAGGCTCTTGGTGCTGCAGCCAGGAGTCAGTGCTATACCTCTGAGGTGGGAGAGCCAACTTCAGGACACTGGTTCACAAGAGACCTCCCAGCTCCACATAATATCAAACGGCAAAAATCTCCCAGAGATCTCCATCTCAACACCAGCACCCATCTTCACTCAACGACTAGCAAGCTAGAGTGCTGGACACCCTATGCCAAACAACTAGCAAAACAGGAACACAACCCCACCCATTAGCAGAGAAGCTGCCTAAAATCATAATAAGTCCACAGACACCCCAAAACACACCACCAGACATGAACCTGCCCACCAGAAAGACAAGATCCAGCCTCTTCCACCAGAACACAGGCACTAGTCCCCTCCACTACGAAGACTACACAACCCACAAAACCAACCTCAGCCACTGGGGAGAGACACCAAAAACAACGGGAACTATGAACCTGCAGCCTGCAAAAAGGAGATGCCAAACACAGTAAGATAAGCAAAATGAAAAGACAGAAAAACACACCACAGATGAAGGAGCAAGATAAAAACCCACCAGACCTAACAAATGAAGAGGAAATAGGCAGTCCACCTAGGAAACAATTCAGAATAATGATAGTAAACATGATCCAAAATCTTGGAAATAGAATAAACAAAATACAAGAAACATTTAACAAGGACCCAGAAGAAGTAAAGATGAAACAAGCAATGATGAACAAAACAATAAATGAAATTAAAAATACTCTAGATGGGATCAATAACAGAATAACTGAGGCAGAAGAACGGATAAGTGATCTGGAAGATAAAATAGTGGAAATAACTGCTGCAGAGCAGAATAAAGAAAAAAGAATGAAAAGAACTGAGGGCAGTCTCAGAGACCTCTGGCACAACATTAAATGCACCAACATTCGAATTATAGGGGTTCCAGAAGAAGAAGAGAAAAAGAAAGGGACTGAGAAAATATTTGAAGAGATTATAGTTGAAAGCTTCCCTTATATGGAAAAGGAAAGAGTATATCAAGTCCAGGAAGCACAGAGAGTCCCATACAGGATTAATCCAAGGAGAAATATGCCAAGACACATATTAATCAAACTGTCAAAAATTAAATACAAAGAAAACATATTAAAAGCAGCAAGGAAAAAACAACAAATAACACACAAGGGACTCCCCATAAGGTTAACAGCTGATCTTTCAGCAGAAACTCGGCAAGCCAGAAGGGACTGGCAGGACATACTTAAAGTGATGAAGGATGAAAACCTACAACCAAGATTCCTCTACCCAGCAAGGATCTCATTCAGATTTGATGGAGAAATTAAAATCTTGACAGACAAGCAAAAGCTGAGAGAGTTCAGCAACACCAAACCAGCTTTACAACACATACTAAAGGAACTTTTCTAGGCAAGAAACACAAGAGAAGGAAAGGACCTACAATAACAAACCAAAAACAATTAAGAAAATGGGAATAGGAACATACATATCGATAAGTACCTTAAATGTAAATGGACTAAATGCTCCCACCAAAAGACACAGATTGGTTGAATGGATACAAATACAAGACCCATATATATGCTGTCTACAAGAGACCCACTTCAGACCTAGAGACAAATACAGACTGAAAGTAAAGGGATGGAAAATGATATTCCATGCAAATGGAAACCAAAAGAAAGCTGGAGTAGCAATTCTCAATTCAGACAAAATAGACTTTTAAATAAAGACTATTAGAAGAGACAAAGGAGGACACTACATAATGATCAAGGGATTGATCCAAGAAGAAGATATAACAATTGTAAATATTTATGCACCCAACATAGGAGCACCTCGATACATAAGGCAAATACTAACAGCCATAAAAGGGGAAATCAATAGTAACACATTCATAGTAGGGGACTTTAACACCCCAACTTCACCAATGGACAGATCATCCAAAACGAAAATACATAAGGAAACCCAAGCTTTAAATGATACATTAAAGAAGATGGACTTGATATTTATATGACATTCCATCCAAAAACAACAGAATACACGTTTTTCTCTAGTGCTCATTGAACATTCTCCAGGATAGATCATATCTTGGGTCACAAATCAAGCCTTGGTAAATTTAAGAAAAATGAAATTGTATCAAGTATCTTTTCTGACCACAATGCTATGAGACTATATATCAATTACAGGAAAAGATCTGTAAAACACATGGAGGCTAAACAATACACTACTTAATAACGAAGTGATCACTGAAGAAATCAAAGAGGAAATTAAAAAGTACCTAGAAACAAATGACAATGGAGACACGATTACCCACAACCTATGGGTTGCAGCAGAAGCAGTTCTCAGAGGGAGGTTTCTATCAATAGAATCCTACCTCAAGAAACAGGAAACATCTCGAATAAACAACCTAACCTTGCACCTAAAGCAATTAGAGAAAGAAGAACAAAAATACCTCAAAGTTAGCAGAAGGAAAGAAATCATAAAAATCAGATCAGCAATTAGTGAAAAAGGAATGAAGGAAACAATAGCAAAGATCAATAAAACTAAAAGCTGGTTCTTTGAGAAGATAAACAAAATTGATAAACCATTAGCCAGACTCATCAAGAAAAAAAGGCAGAAGTCTCAAATCAATACAATTAGAAATGAAGAAGGAGAAGTAACAACTGACACTGCAGAAATACAAAAGATCGTGAGATTACTGCAAGCAACTCTATGCCAATAAAATGGACAACCTGAAAGAAATGGACAAATTCTAAAAAATGCACAACCTGCCAAGACTGAATCAGAAAGAAATAGAAAATATGAACAGACCAATCACAAGCACTAAAATTGAAACTGTGATTAAAAATCTTCCAGCAAACCACAGCCTGGGACCAGATTGCTTCACAGGCGAATTCTATCAAACATTTAGAGAAGAGCTAACACCTATCCTTCTCAAACTCTTCCAAAATATAGCAGAGGGGGGACCACTCCCAAACTCTTTCTACAAGGCCACCATCACCTTGATACCAAAACCAGACAAGGATGTCACAAAGAAAGAAAACTACAGTCCAATATCACTGATGAGCATAGCTGCAAAAATCCTCAACAAAATACTAGCAATTAGAATCCAACAGCACATTAAAAGGATCATACACCATAATCAACTGGGGCTTATTCCAGGATTGCAAGGATTCTTCAATATGCGCAAATCAATCAACATGATACACCATATTAAAAAATTGAAGGAGAAAAACCAGATGATCATCTCAATAGATGGAGAGAAAGCTTTTGACAAAATTCAACATCATTTATGATAAAAACCCTGAAGAAAGTAGGCATAGAGGGATCTTTCCTCAACATAATAAAGGCCATATATGACAAACCCACAGCCAACATCATCCTCAATCGTGAAAAAATGAAAGAATTTCCACTAAGATCAGGAAAAAGACAAGGTTACCCACTGTCACCACTCTTATTCAACATAGTTTTGGAAGTTTTAGCCACAGCAATCAGAGAAGAAAAGGAAATAAAAGGAATCCAAATCAGAAAAGAAGAGGTAAAGCTGTCACTGTTTGCAGATGACATGATATTATACATAGAGAATCCTAAAGATGCTAGCAGAAAAATTCTAGAACTAATCAGTGAATTTGGTAAAGTAGCAGGATACAAAATTAATGCACAGAAATCTCTGGCATTCCTGTACACTAATGATGAAAAATCTGAAAGTGAAATCAAGAAAACACTCCCAGTTACCATTGCAACAAAAAGAATAAAATATCTAGGGATAAACCTACCTAAGGAGATAAAAGACTTGTATGCAGAAAATTATAAGACACTGATGAAAGAAATTAAAGATGATACAAATAGATGGAGAGATATACCATGTTCTTGCATTGGAAGAATCAACACTGTGTAAATGATTCTACTACCCAAAGCAATCTACAGTTTCAATGCAATCCCTATCAAACTACCACTGGCATTTTTCACAGAACTAGAACAAAAAATTTCACAATTTGTATGGAAACACAAAAGACCCCGAAGAGCCAAAGCATTCTTGAGAACGAAAAACAGAGCTCGAGGAATCAGGCTCCCTGACTTCAGACTATACTACAAAGCTACAGTAATCAAGAGAGTATGGTACTGGCACAAAACCAGAAAGATAGATAAATGGAACAGGATAGAAAGCTCAGAGATAAACCCACACATATATAGTCACCTTATCTTTGATAAAGGAGGCAGGAATGTACAGTGGAGAAAGGACAGCCTCTTCAATAATTGGTGCTGGGAAAACTGGTCAGGTCCATGGAAAAGTATGAGATTAGATCACTCCCTAACACCATACACAAAAAGAAGCTCAAAATGGATTAAAGACCTAAATGTAAGGCCAGAGGCTATCAAACTCTTAGAGGAAAACCTAGGCAGAACACTCTATGACTTAAAGCACAGCAAGATTCATTTTGACCCACCTCCTAGAGAAATGGAAATAAAAACAAAAATAAACAAATGGGACCTAATGAAACTTCAAAGCTTTTGCACAGCAAAGGAAACCATCAAGAAGACCAAAAGACAACCCTCAGAATGGGAGAAAATATTTGCAAATGAAGCAACTGACAAAGGATTAATCTCCAAAATTTATAAGCAGCTCATGCAGCTCAATAACAAAAAAACAAACAACCCAATCCAAAAATGGACAGAAGACCTAAATAGACATTTCTCCAAAGAAGATATACAGACTGCCAACAAACACGTGAAAGAATGCTCAACATCATTAATCATTAGATAAATGCAAATCAAAACTACAATGAGATATCATCCCACACCAGTCAGAATGGCCATCATCAAAAAATCTAGAAACAATAAATGCTGCAGATGGTTTGGAGAGAAGGGAACACTCTTGCACTGCTGGTGGGAATGTGAATTGGTACAGCCACTATGCAGAACAGAATGGAGGTTCCTTAAAGAACTACAAATAGAACTACCATATGACGCAGGAATCCCACTACTGGGCATATACCCTGAGAAAACCATAATTCAAAAAGAATCATGTACCACAATGTTCATTGCACCTTTATTTACAATAGCCCAGAGATGGAAACAACCTAAGTGCCCATCATCGGATGAATGGATAAAGAAGATGTGGCACATATATACAATGGAATAATACTCAGCCATAAAAAGAAACAAAATTGAGCTATTTGTAATGAGGTGGATAGACCTAGAGTCTGTCATACAGAGTGAAGTAAGTCAGAAAGAGAGAGACAAATACCGTATGCTAACACATATATATGGAATTTAAGGGGAAAAAAATGTCATGAAGAACCTAGGGATAAGACAGGAATAAAGACACAGACCTACTAGAGAAGGGACTTGAGGATATGGGGAGGCGGAAAGGTAATCTGTGACAAAGCGAGAGAGAGGCATGGACATATATACACTACCAAATGTAAGGTAGATTGCTAGTGGGAAGCAGCCACATAGCACAGGGAGATCAGCTTGGTGCTTTGTGACCGCCTGGAGGGGTGGGATAGGGAGGGTGGGAGGGTGGGAGAGGCGAGAGAGAAGAGATATGGGAACTTATGTGTATGTATAACTGATTCACTTTGTTATAAAGGAGAAACTAACACACCATTGTAAAGCAATTATACTCTAATAAAGATGTAAAAATCAAAGCAAAGAATATAGAAATTAGAGTAATGAATAAATAAAATAGAAAACAAAAGAAGGAACTCTCAGAAGGAAATGCAGCCTTCCCAGGCCTCAGGTACTCATAGGGCGGTAGAGATTTAATACTAACAACTGTGTAGAGTGACAAAGCAATGTTTCCATCAAGGGCAAAACTCACTGTGCCATTCTCATGGGTGCTTCATACTCTCCAAACTAGTCTCTTGCCAAATGTTTCATACATCTCCACTACCTTACCCCAGACTCCAAAATCATATCTCCCTTCTACCAAGTAGTTTTCTGGTGGGAGATAAGCCCACAACCTTCCTGAATTTTTACCGTTGGACTGAGTAAAGTCAAGGCCAGGTTCCAGGCGTAATATCCTTCAGCAGTTCAGAATTCAGACTTTACTGAAGTCAATTCCTAATCCTCCCTTAAACTGAAATTACATATTCTCACAGTAACAACTCAGCAACAATTCAACTTACATATCAAGTATACTGGAACAAATACTGAACTACCCAAAGAGTAGAGGGGATTGTATCAGACAAATAAAGCAAAGCATATCACCTTCCTTTAACAATTGAATAATCTGGCTTTTTCAACCTTGTAGGAAATCACTCACCAATCAGTATACTCACATTTGCAGGTTTGACTTTGTTGAGAGGCAATTTTCCATGACATTTTTACATGTCTTATATGAGTTTTTTTCAGAAGTAATCCTGTAATGATGACTGTATTGTAAACAGACTTGAAAGATAGAAATAGTGTCTGCCTTTGGGGCAGAGGACATATTGGATTCCTGACCAAGATAATTTTTCTGTGTGGGGGTGTGGGGTGAGTTGGGCAGATTTGCTAGCCCCCCCACCCCTCCTTCAAAGGATTAGGGCTTCCTAATCTTGGGTTTCCTCAGCTGTGGCACAATCACACTGTGTGCAGCATCCATCTGGGCCTGCCTCTGCGTTGTCACCATGGGACTTGGGGTGGAGGGCAAGGACAACTAATGGAAGCATGAAAATCATGCTGCCTGCCATGAGTAACAAAGTCCTTTGTCCTGGACCCAGGAATCTGTCTTCTGCCAGCATCTGTGAAACTGTGTTAGCTTGTAAAAGGGATGTCTCAGAGCCTTCACAGTTCTTGATAGGCGTTTTCTCTAATACAATTAATATTTGTCATCTAGTATCATCATGAACATCTTACAGATAAAACAAGTTCTACTTTAATCACTGTTTTCTTTTAGATGTTTGATTTGTCACTACTTCTAGTGGTTTCTCCTCAGACTTGCATTTTTATCCCTTCATGTACTACCCAAAAGCAATTATGAAAGCATCCTTGTTTTTGACAATGATAAGATGTTGTAGACTTATGTTGAATATTCCTATCCTGAAGATAGAATCATCTATTTTCTAAAAGCTCTGATTCTATTGAAGAGTTTTGAAGACCAAAATCTAGACACCAAAGTGGGCAAGACGTAGTAGCATAGGAAAATTTTTTCCCTTAAGCTCATGAATTTATGCTTGTAAAATTTCTTTTTACCTTGCTCTGAAATCAGAGCTTATTAATTCAATATTTTTTCTCTTTACACTAGCTTTGATGCTATATATTGTCATGCTATACCATGTATTCAAATTACAATAGTCCATCTCTTTGGAAGTTTCTGTTTTCCTTTTCCTAAGGTCTTCGGATTGGCTTCGAAGTGCAGAGATCCTCACCTCAACTTCCCTGTATCATCCAGAGTTACATTTCAAACAATAAAGAGCTCCTTTCTATAAAAGCCAAAAGGAATTAAATGCTTCCAAATCATTTTAGAGGTGGAGGGGCAGATTCTAGGATGGGTTTCTAGGAATAACTACTAGAACCACATCACAAAGGTCTGTCCAGGTCTGTCCAAGGATCTGCTCTCAAGAAGAGTAGGAACCTAGGGATATGGGAAACAGTGACTTCCAACAGTTGCCTTCACAATCACACTGTCTTACCTGGAGAGCAGGAAGCCACTGCCAGTACTGTTTTCTGATAGAAGATATGACCTTAACTAGAATGAAGTAATTGCCATAGCAATGTCTGGAGACATCTCTCCAGAGCAGTGCAGCACCTGCTCAAATCTGTAATGGACATCCACAGTGACACGGCCTCCCTCATTATACAGAATACAGTTCCAAAATTAATCCTGGCACAAATGTATTTGATTTGCACCAATTAAACCACATCCAAAAAGAGAGCTATAACAAAACCTTAGTGAGAAAGTACAGATTTCAGCCTTTTAATATAATACAAAAAGTACAATAGAAAGTGATAAGAAAGATAAGTGAATCACTCTATGGAATCCACCATGGTCTATCTTCCTGGTAACATCAATATGTATTATTCTTGACTATAGCAATAAATTCTCTGCTTAGAACTCCCTGTTACACTCCTTCCAATTTAAATCCAAAGTCATCAGAGTGGCTAACAAGTGACAATCTGGCCAAGCTAGCCTCCTACCAGTTCCTTTAATATGCCAGGCACACTCCCACCTCAGGACTTTGCTGCTCACTCTGCCTGGAATGTCTTCTCCTGATATTTGCATGGCTTCTTCTCTCATATTCTTCAGCATATTGGACTTCAAATGTCAGTCAGTCAGTGAGATCTTTCCTGAACAGCTTACTTACATTGCATCCTCCTCAATCTCTCTCCCTCTATAATTCCTAATTCTTCTTTTCTACTCTAGATAGCACTCAGCATTATTCTAGCACACTATACATCCTTCTTGTTTATGATATTTATTGTCTTCTCTCTCTACTAAAAAGTAGAACAAAAATTATATTTTGTTAACTATGATATTACAGTGCCTAGAACTGTATCTGGCATATAGTAAGTGATCAATATAAAAAAATTAACAAATTAGTGAATAAGGGAATAAATAATAACCTGTTCCCACTATCCCTTGTACCAATAAAAATAAAATTATTCTCCTCCCCTTTGGGGAAATGTAGTATCTTGTGAGTCACCATCCTTCCCTAAGAGCTGTTCTTTCCTCTTCTATTTCAGTCACAATTTTATCTATCTTGAAATATTTTGAGCAATTAACTAGATAATAAACTTAACTACCATCAACATATCTTATATAAAATATGGGAAAAGATAAAAAAGAGAAACTGATTAATACTAATAAATATATAATAAATCAAGGACTAATGTAGATATCTTATAAAGTATTTTTACAACTGAACACAGATTATAATTAGTATTTATAACTTCATTATTCTGCAACTTATTCAATATTCCCTTTGACCTTACTAGGCACTTTGGTGGAACAAGTTTCGTTACTTGATATATAATCCTACTCTTCATTCCTGGAGTGTTTGAATCTTAAGGGTCCTGCTCCCACGTGGTTGCTGTACCTCTCATTAAATTTTGCCACTATAGCTTGTAGGTACCTAGAGGATCCCCTGGATTTTAGACATGCACTTCTATACTTTTTATGTTCTAGACACCTTATATCCCCTTGATAATCAGGACTTATCACTTCCATCAATACAATATGTCTAACAAAGAAGTGGCAATCTCAGCTTCCCAGCTCAGTGGATAATCTCTGTGTTTCCTTTGATGGAAGTATTCTTCCTTTAAGAACTAAGCCCCCCCTCAACACACAAAAAAATGGAAAGCACATATTTTTCAAGTGACTTATTCAGTGAAATAGTGAAAGATGCCAGTTTCACTTCTACCCCTTGATTCCCAGATCTATCTATTATGGTTTTAGAAGAATAAGTACTATATATTTTGTCATAGTTCAGAGAATATATCATATTTTTGGAGAATAAGTTTTAGCTTTGCAAAGCATTTCTTCAATAGACCTTAATGTCTCCAAAAGGCTACACTAAGATGAATTAATATTATGAAAATCAGTCCATTATCTATCCTACTTTTTTCCCTGTACAACGATTTCTTTAAAACGGAAGTAAGATTGTATGGGACATCATAATGGTGAATAAAGCATTCATTAAGTTCAGCAGAGATGCTGCACTTAGAGATTCATTAAGATGTTGCAGAGAGGAACATGGCAGGCAGGGAAAGCAAATCCATATTATAAACTATCTTCTTCCATCACATGTTCATAGGGAACTTTCCTTGGAATCTCAGATGCCTATTGAGAAGAAGGGACAGTGCAAGAGAAATGAATGTCAAAAATGTGAACAAATTTATCATGCAACTTATTTATATTTCCAGGACCACCTTGATCTTGATCTCAATCTCATTTGTACTGCTACAACTAGATGTTGGATATTTGTTGGATATCTCCCATTCTGTAGCCAAATAACCCTATAAAATTCAGTTCGTTTCAGAAAACTCATATCTGATGGTCATTTGGTATTCTCTACCAGGTATCCAAAGCAAGCCAAATCAAATTCACAAAAGCAAAATAGTTATTTGCCAAAGAGATCATGGCTTTGCTTTTCAGAACCTTAAAAGACTGTCCGGTGAGGAAGCTTTCCATAGAACTTTGTAAGAAGCTCCATACAGCATCCCAATTAGCCACAGACACTCTGAACACCACTAGATGTGCTAGCTCCTCAGAGCCATAAAACTGAGATGAATTTTTATGGTGTGGATTACCAAACTTCTGTCATGTATGTATCATAATGAGCATCTAGTTACTTGATACTTTCTATTAGTTAAGTCCTGTAAGCATGATTCTATCAATGTAGTTATCCACAATGATGCCGTGTTGAATAGTGAGATGATTGAGTTCCCTCATGACTAAACTATGGCATAAAGCCAGAGACATGAACCAAGATAGCAAAGGTATATTGTCATATCTGCCTGATGAAAGCATGCTGTTCTGGAATTCTGAGTTTGATGATAAAGAGAAATATAACATATTTCAGTGCTGCATATTAGGTACCAGAGTTTATGTTTATTTGCTCCAGTAAAGAGACCACATCTGGAACAGCACTTGTAATTAGAGGTGTCTGTTACTAAACTTAAAATTACCCACTATGCCAAAGTGACAAGTTAAATATGCATGTAGTCACTAATTACAAATAAATTACACAAACTAGAAAGATGTATTTATGTTGTTATAAGTCAAGATAATGGTTATCCTTGAGAGGATAACAACTAAAGAAAAAGAGCACTTTTGATGAGCATGTTTAAAAATTACAGTCTTCTCATTCTCCCATCCCACTCTCCATGGCACTTCTAATCCCCTTACTCTGTTTTAGTTCTCTCTGTTATTATGTTTATTTTTTATGGTATCATCCCACTTACCTCACTGTAAGTTCTACAGGAGCAGGGATCTTAGTGGTCCAAAGAACATAGAAAATTCCTAGCCCATAATAAACACTTCATAAATCTTTGCTGAATAAATGCTTAATTTTCATTTTTGTGAAAATGATCAAATTTTTTCCCTATGGAAAATTTTAAGATTTGCTTGTCATGTTTAGTGTGCCCAGTTGTGAAATTTTTCTTATTTATTTTGTTCACACTCTGATTTCTTATGTTTTTCTTTAGTTCTGAAAAATGCATTAGCATTATTTAAATATTACTTCCCCCCCAAATAAGTCTTTACTTTGACAAGTATATTTTTCATATCTAGTATTTCCAGTTGATTCTTCTTCATAACTACCTATTCTTATTCTTTATTTGTTATAGCTGCCCTTATTTCTCAGATGATGTATTATTGTTTTAGTCTCCTTCATTGTGTGTATTCCATTAGGAGTGCTTCCTTTGGCATGTTATTTCTTTGTTGTGTTTTTCTAACAGTACTTCTAGGAATCTCATGATTTTTACTGTGAGCTCATTTTTATTTTCTGGAGCTTATTAAATGTCACCTCTTGGGATCGCTACAGTTTTGTGCCTGTTTTTAGTGGGACCCTGTATTGATCTGCCTTCTTATGTTTTTCCCACAACTTTCAGGATTTTATATGGGGAAAGAAGCTAATCTGTGCTTATTCCATTCTTTTGATGGAAGTAAATTAGTCCTCTAAACTGTTTATTGCAGCTAGAAACCTACTTACTTCTTGATTCTATAGATAACCAGGTACCCTCCAACTCACCAAAAGCAATTTTTGTACCTGTCTCCTTATTGAACTGTGTAAGAATTTTCTTGAGTTTATATGCCAAAACAATGTTGTTAACTTAAAATGTATGTCTATACTGTGTTTACTTTGATTACATATTACCAGATAACTCTCTGGAATGGGCCCCTACACTATCTCATACAGTGCATAAAAGATCCTATGTCTGTTTATCCCCATCAATGTTTGATACTAACCAGGTTTTAAAACTTTGAATGTTTAATAGTTATACAGTGATAATTCTTTAGGTTTCATTTAATTGATTAGTAATGATTTTGAGCATCTTTAATATGCCCATAGTCTTCCAGTTTTCTTATATTTGCAAACCCCATATCCAACAAAGGACTAGTCCAGAATATATAAAGAACACTCAAAACTCAGCAGTAAAAAAAATCAATCCAATTAGAAATTAGGCCAAAATCATGAAAATATATTTCACTGAAGAGGATATATAGATAAGAAATAAGCACATGAAAAGATGTTTAGCTTCACTACCCATTGAGGATATACAAATTAAACTCAAAATGAGAGATCCCAATAGATAGATAAAATATAAAATAGTAACAACACCACATGCTGGCAAGGATGAAGAGAAACTGGATCATATATATATATATACATTCCTATTGAGAATGTAAAATGGTACAGCCACTCTGAAAAAATTTGGCGGTTTCTTATAAAACTCAACATACCTATCATAAAACTCAGCAGTCACATTCTTGGTCATTTATTCTAGAGAAATGAAAACTTACGTTCACACAAAAACCTGTATATGAATGTTCATAACAGCTTTAATTGTAATAGCCAAAAACTGGAAACAAACTAGATGTCCTTCAACAGATGAATGGGTAAATAAATTATGGTACATTCATAACATAGACTACTATTCAGCAATAGAAAGGAAGAAATTTTAATACATGCAACAACTTGGATGAATCTTCACAGAATTATGATGAATGAAAAAAATCCAAAAAAAATCACATACTATATGATTCCACTTACATAATATTCTTGAAATGACAAAATTATATAAATCAAAACAAATTAGTGATTGCCAAGGCCAGGGTTGAGGGAAGGGACATGGAAGGAGGTTAGTAAGTAAATAATGAAACTCTTCTGTGTCTTGACTGTATCAATGTTTATGTCCAGATTTTGATATTGTACTATAATTTTGCAAATGTTACCACTGAAAGAAAGTGGGTAAAGGATACATGGGCTCTCTTTGTATTATATTTTATGAAAGTACATGAATCTACAATTACATGCAAATTAAAAGTTTAAGTAATAAAATAAGGGAAATATCTGAAAATTGTGAGGAATTAAAATATAAATGTGCCAGATCATGAAGAGGTAGCGTTGTGAAGATTAGGAAGTTAGGAGCTAAAATGATAGCAAGCAGTGATCACAGATGGGGATTAATGTTATTTAAGTTGATATAGTAGATGCAGGCCTGTCTGTTGGGGAGATGGTGGGTCTGACAGATCCTGGGAGTGACTATGGAAAATAAGGCTGCTAATTTCAGCAGGCCAAATAAATTTGGCATTAGTGTGTTGGATAGTTCATGCATATGACACTGAAATTGTCTAGGAGTTGATAAAATATGCAATAAGAAAAGGAAAACTATAAGTCATGTGGGGAGAATGTAAGGAATGCCCAGATATCCAGGAGGTCAGTAAAAAGTTACTCATAGCAGTTATGGCAGAGATAGGGGGTAGAGGCAGATAACCTAAGCCCCCAAACCAGAAGGAAGTTTTACATCATGTAGAGAAGCCATGATTCAGGATTGGAATTGGGAAACTAGGGGAATTCTGGCCCTGCTTTCAACCCTAAAGCAAAGGGAATTTGGAGAATGTGCAGCCTTAGCCCAAGAGCTACAAGGAAGCAGCATCCAGCAGGATTCCAAAGGAAAAGGGACTGTTTCATAACTGAGAGTGTTTAGGGAATTTATTTGCATTAAACATTCCAAAGAGTTGAGTAAAAAGTTTCAGGTGTGAAGGCAGAACTGGGAGTAGGCTTAGAAACAAGAAGCAGAGAACATGGGAGAGCATTTGAGAAACTTACATTTTCCGTGACCACCAAAAGTCAGAGGGTTGCTTGTGAGATATGATGAAAATACCAGCCTACAGATTCACATAAAACTAACCTGCCCAGTCCATATGATAATGTTCATGTAGTGTTTAAGAATCTAGCAAGATAATTTTGTTACCCTTTGTCTTATGAGGCTGTTAAAATGAAAAAATAATCATTGAAATTTTAATATATAGTAAGAATAATAACATATATTTCCCAGTAATGGATAAAAGAAAACTAGAACTTGGAGCTCTACTCTCCTTTGATTTTGAGAAAGAATAGACAGTCAAATATAGGGTAAATTTGTCCATGTACAGAGTGTCCAATATTATGTATTGATCAGACATTTATGCTGTGATGCAACTCCATTTAAGTGTACAAACTAGAACAAGAAAATGTAGAGGCAACTTTCTCAAAGGGAGTTTTGGGATCTTTGAGAGAATACAGTGAATGATACTTCCTTTTCCACCCAAGTGCTAAATGAATGAAGACATAAGTAAAAGAATTATCAGTTACAGAGCCCAACACATCACCTTTATTATTAATAAAGCTGATGTTGGAGAATGTGACAAATGGTCTCACTAATACTGAATTTCCAAATTAGATGGACTTTATTTCACAAGCATAGGAACAGCCTCTCCACTGAGGAACATGGAAAACTTTGGGCATGAAGGCATAAAGGCTAACATGTGAAGTCAGAAGGCAACCTCACTCAGCAAGAAGGGACAAGGAGGAGTGTGGGGTACACATGCCCTACTTGCCTCCTCAAATCCATCAGTCACATTTGTTATGTCAAGCTTCTAAATGAAATGTGTAAGGAGATGAACAGAGTCCATAAGCTAATAGGGTTGACCTTCCTTGGAAGGGAGTTGGAAATAAGCATTTCCCCCACTCATATCTCAGGTCTTTATTCTCTTTCTTCATTGGGTTCAACCCAATGAAGTGTACAAAACTTATGACTTTCCCCTTAGGAATGAGATCAGCAATGAAACAGGCCTGCTGTACATAATATCAACCAACATTTGGACACTTTCCTAGGGCCATGAGTGTGAAGCCTCTGAAATGGGTATGAACAGAAAAATAATTTAATTAACGTCTAAGTCACTCTGTGCACAAGGCCAAAAGCTTACTCTGTAGTCTAGTCCCCATCTCACCTTAAGTTATGCATAGCCACATTATCCAATAGAATCTATTCAAGATTCTGCAATGAAATCAAATGACATCATTAAATCACTCTAAAAATGAATTCCAATATTACAGAGTTGCCTCAAATTTGCAAACTACTCCTACTATGAAATTCTCAGGAAGAATTTAAAGTTCAAAAGTGAAGTCAATTTGCAAGTTAAAGTCCACAGATAGTAAAATCCAAAGAAATTAAAGTCTTAGGATGTGAGATAAAGTTCAAATGAATTATACACAGATTTCTCCCTTTTCAGATTTTAATTCTGATCAGTCTCACCCAGATGTTTTCAGTGTCTTAGAGGAGTTGAATTGGAGCTCTTTTGAGGACCTGCAACCTAGACCATCTTTGGCTGCAATAAACCTCTGAAGTTGTATCAATTCAATGTCATGTCTCTCATGAAATTCCCTTTTACAGAGAGAGGTTAATAGGGAAAAAGAGATTACCACAGCAGTGACCCACGTGCATGAAATTTAGGAAACAAAACATCCTTCAGAACCTTAAACCATTATCTCAGACTAGATCATTCTCCCCAAACCTAACACCGGAAGTAACCATAGCCTGAGGCAGAAATTCAGTGGTTTCAACCTCAAGAAGTCAGGGAAAACAGTCTAGGCCAGTTGTCGAGACCCAAGACCCGCAAACCTAAAGTGATTTTGGAAAAGTATTTCAGAAAGAGGTTATTTTTCACAGATAAATGTATCATATCTGGAGAAAAACTAGCAGTTCTTTTGCTTTTTCAGAGAATGGCATTGGAGAAATTTCTTCCTTCTTACAAAGTTTAGCAATTTGTAATGGTAGCAGCTGTGGTAACTAGTTTTTATTTGAGATACCCTTCTCAAAGGGTTTCTCATCCAAAATTCTTAATTTTCCAAAATTTTTAATTTTCATTCCTTTTGACACCCCAGTACTGAATTAAGTGAAGCATGTGAGAAAGAAGTTTCAGCCCAGTGTCATATTGACTATTTCTGCATTGTTAAAGAATTATATCCTGCTGAAGAACTGCTTACATTTTTAATTGGATTTGTTTGGTTTCTTGTTGTTAAGCTGACTGAATCCTTTATCTGTTTCGGATATTAACCTCTTATCCAATATATGGTTTACAAAATTTTTCTCCCATTCGGTGAACGGCTGTTTTTTCATTTTGTTAGTTGTTTCTTTTGCTATGTAGAAGCTCTCTAGTTTGATGTAGTCCCATTTGTTGATTTTTGCCTTTGTTGTTTGTGCTTTTGGCGTCATGTCAAAAAAAATCATTGCCAAGACCAATATTAATGAGCTATCCCCTATGTTTTCTTCTAGGAGTTTTATGGTATCAGGTTTTATGCTTAAGTCTTTGATCCATTTCAAGTTAATTTTTGTGAGAGATGTGAGATAGGGGTCCAAATTCATTGTTCTGTATGTGTTTCTCTAGTTTTCCCAGCACCAGTTTTTTTTTTTTTTAAACGTTGAGCCTTCTTTTAATTTATTTATTTTTTATTTTTTTTTATTTTTGTCTGTGTTGGGTCTTCGTTTCTGTGCGAGGGCTTTCTCTAGTTGTGGCAAGTGGAGGTCTCTCTTCATCATGGTGTGCAGGTCTCTCACTGTCATGACCTCTCTTGTTGCAGAGCACAGGCTCCAGACGCTCAGGCTCAGTAGTTGTGGCTCATGGGCCCAGTTGCTCCGCGGCATGTGGGATCTTCCCAGACCAGGGCTCGAACACGTGTCCCCTGCATTAGCAGGCAGATTCTCAACCAATGCGCCACAAGGGAAGCCCCCAGCACCAGTTTTTGCCCTGGCCACAACAGTTGAAAATCAAATGTAGGCTCTCTGCACGGCTCACTATAAGCCTCTAACAGATAATAAAAAGACTATAACATTCCATATACTATAAGGCAAGGTTCTAAACGTACTCCCCTGAACAAATTTTCCCCTCATCATTTCATTCCCCCAATGCTAATTGTTCTGCTTATTTCTCAAAATTCTAGCCCTTGTATCTATTCCCTAAACTGAGGTCAGCACACTTATTTGTGTAAAGGGCCAGATAGTAAATATTTTAGAGAAGTAGCAAGATCAAGGATATTGTATAGATACGTATATAACATTTAAAACATAATCATTTTATTTATTTATTTATGGCTGCGCTGGGTCTTCGTTGCTGCACGCAGGCTTTCCCTAGTTGCAACAAGCGGAGGCTACTCTTTGCTGCAGTTCGTGGGGTTCTCATTGCAGTGGCTTGTCTTCTTGTGGAGCATGGGCTCTAGGCATGCGGGCTTCAGTAGTTGTGACACACATGCTCAGTAGCTATGGTGCATGGGCCCAGTTGCTCCGCGGCATGCGGGATCTTCTTGGACTGGGGCTCAAACCCGTGTCCCCTGCACTGGCAGGTGGATTCTCAACCACTGCACCACCAGGGAAGTCCCCAAAATATAATCATTTTAAAATGTAAAAACCATTCTTAGCTGATGAGCTGTACACAAACAGGCAGTATATTGGATTTGGGTTGCAAGATATAATTTTCTGTTGCCCACCCTAAAACACACCATCCTCATTATCTAAAATTCTATTAGCATACATTTTAAAACCCAATCAGAGAGTATATTAATTATTTCTTTAAAATGTTTCTGGTTATCATTTGTTTTTCTAGTTTCTCATCATCTATTCTAATCACATTATTTCTTCTACATTAATTTAGTCACAGATTTAAATTACAAATGAGACCTTTCAGTTTTAAGTTCCAGCTTCTTTTCTCTGATATACCTTTAACAAAAAGCATTTTTGTAAGCGTTCTGACAATGTGGGTACTAAACACTCTATTAGAAAACTTACAGAAGTAATTAGTAAGTGCTCTGGCCCTAAGTCATAGGAAATTTATAATATATAGAAAATACCTTAATCTAAATAACAGGACCTTTTTAATAGTGAAGTAACAAAATTGAGATAAGTGTATAATAATATAATTTTTTTAATGTAAGAAAAGACTTCAATATTCAAATTTTGTCTCCTCAGTCTGAAACACCAAGCCCTCTGCCATAATTACTACCATCCAAGAGCTCCAAGTTCTTTCTAAAGCCTACAATTTCACATTATGACCTTTCTTTTCTTCATAGTGAGCTCTCAGATATATTATCTTGAATGCAATTTTTGTAAACATTTAGTGTATAAAATTTAGGACAGATTCTTTTTTACTGTGTTAAAGAGCCTGACTCTATTATATTTGATGTTTGATTGCTTATAGTTTTCAAGCCTCACTCTTCTCTACTCCCCTTTTGTCACACATTTGGTTATGCTGATTAAAAAAAGAAAAAAAACCTGGAGGTCCCTGGTTGGGCACAGATGGGGAAGTTCAAACCATGCAAACTTGCTCCCCTTCCAGTCCCCCCACAGACCACAATAAAATCCCAACCAAAGACTTCAGTTTGTTCTTCACTTAAGCTATTTGGAACCAAGTTGGGTGTCTGCTCTGCTCTCCCCTGAAAGCCTCATGCGCAAATAATAAATCTTTTAATATCCATGATGCATGTATTGCATCATCAATCACAATGTCTGAACCACCTTTGGGTGTGTGTGTGAGGGGTGAGGTTGGCTGAACCTGCCATCCATGTGCCAACAGCAGTTATGTATCTGTCTATGATAATTCTGTCAGCCCACTCAGGGCCACCTTGTTAACAGATGTGTTCATTCATTCTCTTTCTAAGTTAGAATTTGGCATTTTCTTCTGTATTCAAACCTACATATATATCTGGTTCAAACTGAAACCTCAACTTTCTTTGGCCAATGAAAAGTGATCTTTTTCATTTGAAATGAGGTTATATGTTCTCCAGAGACATATACTGTTCCACTGCTCCCAAAATTCCCGAAAGAATCCCTGTACCAACTAATTTGCACCATTATCTCTGTGCCTTTGTTTAGACACATGGTTCTTAATTTCTATCCAGAGTCTAAATTCCACATAAGTTACCTATTTTTATAATTATCATATATATATATATATATATATATATATATATATATATATAGAGAGAGAGAGAGAGAGAGAGAGAGAGAGAGAGAGAGAGTCATTCTGACATAGGTTGCTCCATGATCCCATCACACTCCCATTGCAATAGGGAGTTTTTCATCACATATTTACCATCTCATTTAACTCCATATATAGTGTTGGAACATTGATCTCTAATACTCTTGTAATTGGTAACTAGAGGGGTCATTATTTACAATTAATGTGCAGGCAGTCCTAATCATTCCATAGTCCCAGTCTCTATTGTTTCCCCTTCACAAATGGGTTTGTTAGGAAGCATACAGAGAGCAACTTAATTTTCTCTCATTCTCTATTAAACTCATTCCATTAAAGAATCCTTTCCATTCCTCTGAATGAAATTGCAGTAAATCTCCTAGCTTTTTCTGTCACTCTTGATCTTGGAGAGACAACAGTGAGCAGTGGCTTGAATCGAGATCTTAGTTCTCTGCCCAGGAATTGAACCTGGGTAGCCTGGATGAAAACCAGGAATCCTAGCAACTAGATCAGCAAGGGCTAGAGGCTAGAATCAAATTTTTCCCTGGCTCTTGCCTCTGTTTGAAAGCAAGAATGTTTCAAGGAGACATAAACTGTAAAAACAGGTGCAAAATTTATTATTAGAGACACAGCAAAACAGATGGGAGAGCACACAGAGAAACAGTTTGTTTATTTAAGACAGAAGCAAGGCAGAGATACACACAGCAGAGAGAAAGTATGTGGGCATCCTCCCTAATGAGGAGGAGCCCAGTAAAGAGGTGGTTAAATCATTTATATAGGACAGTTCTTCCAGGTCTTTTTTACCTTTGGCCAATTATCTTGTTTCTCTTTCCACACCTGACCTGCCATAGGACCCTCTGCAACATGAGTGCACAACTTTTTCCAAGATGGATTCCAGCCCAGATGCCTGGGGCAGGGCGGGGGCTTGACATCACCAATTATGATCTGGCACCCCCTCCTTTTTGACCCCCAAGGAGCCTTTCTGCACATGTGTAGTGTCTCCCTTGCCCCAAGGATGGGAAATATGTGACTTCTTAATCTTTTAAACAGGGTTTAGCTCGTCTCTGTTCCTGCCATAACTGTTATCTTAAAATGCCCAAAGTCCAGCTATTTACCCTCTTCTTGTTTTTTTCTATTTCAAAGTGCAAACAGGAGGCTGGTCATAAATATCTAGCCTGGAGCTCACTTGACTCCTACCTCAGGAAATGTAAACAGGAGGCTAGTTGTAAATGTCCGGCCTGGAGCCTATCTTTCTCCTGCTTCACTCACATAATAAGTAATACAGTTCTTGCCAATTATTATATTACTCCAAACTCAATCACCTGCTCCAGCCTACTTCAGTCTCAGAAGCCTGAAGTAAGGAACCCTGCTCTTGAGGTTTCCTCAGACCCATTAAGTTCCCAAAATATTAGTAGTTTCTTCCATTATTCACTTAAGACTCTCTTTGCTTCCTCTCTTTCAATGACTTCTTTCTCTGCTGGAGTCATTTCACTATCTAGATGGCTCTTTTACATGAAGCCCCTTTAAATAGGATCCCACACTTCTGCTGGGTCCACATTTCATACCCAGGAGATAGATCTCTTTCCCTCATCATGAATTTCAGCTCATATCCAATGCAGCCCTTTTTCTCTGCCAACCTGTGAACATTTCTATGGATATCTCCTGGCAAAAGCCTGTATCCCACATCACACTCTCTTTGTGCTTCACTAGGAGAAGACAATAACCTCTTCAGCCTCTCTTAAGTAACGTATATGTGGCTGATGGATGAAGTTTGGTGTCACGTTCACTCAGAAAGTATTGTATATGTGTCTAGATTCTTTCTTCCCTTCATCACTTATAGTTATGTCTCTTTGGCTTTGGAGGTTTATAAGTAATCTCCGAGACAGCAGGAAAATTTGCATTTTATCATGTAACATTGTGTTACTTTTGATAAAATAGAGTTAGAACAACTATTTAGAGGGCAGGGTATTATGGAGGGAACTCATGAATAAAATAGACATTTAAAAAACTCTGTGCTAGAAAATAATCAAGGACGACAAGGTCTGCCTTCCTAACCCCAAATGAAAATGGGCCTATGGGAAAATCTTCCCTGGAGTGGTTTAGGACTCAAATCACAGGCTTTCTATAAAGCATAGTGGTTAAGATCTTGGTTCTGGAGTAAAATGAATTGGATCTGAATCCCCATTCTGTCATTTATTTCATGTGTGATTTTGGAAATTGTTTTATCTTTTAATATGCATTTAAATTAACTGAAAACTCACAAGATTCCTGGAAATAATTTTTCTAGTTATTCATAAAGTTTAATGGTTGTGGGTTAAAAATAGATGGATATTTTATATCTTATATTTTAGCTTCAGATTCCTTAAGGTCAAATCTTCTTGTAATTTAAAATGAACTAGTTCTCTATGTAATGTGAAAATTTAAAGTTAGAGAACTTATAAGTTTTATTTATAATGAGATATTGATAAACTAATTTTTCATCTCATCTATATGGCCTTTGGTTCTCTCATTTATTAGTCTAAGAACAAAGGAAAGAAAATCTTATTCTAAAAACAATAGAGACTCTTGTAAATAATGCTTCTATAAACATGGGTGTACAGACGTCTCTTTGACATAGTGTTTTCATTTTCTTTGGCTATTTCCCAGAAGTGGAACTGCTGGATGATATGGTACCTCTATTTTCCATTTTTTGAGGAACCTCAATACTATTTTCCATAGTAACTATACCAGTTTACAACCCCACCAACAGTGCTCAAGGGTTCCCTTTTCTCCACATCCTCGCCAACATTCGTTAGTTCTTGTCTTTTTGATGATAGCCATTCTAACAAATGTGTGATGACATCTCATTGTGGTTTTGATTTGCATTTCCCTGATGATTAGTGATGAATAACACCTTTTCATGTACTTATTGACCATCTGTATGCCTTCTTTAGAAAAAAAGTCTATTAAGATTTTCTGCCCATCTTTTAATTGGATTGTTTAAGTTTTTTCATTGAGTTGTATGAGTTCTTTATAAATTTTGGTTACTAACTCCTTATCAGATATATGGTTTGTAAATATTTTCCCCATTCTGTAGGTAGTCCTTTTATTTTGTTGATCATTTCATTCATGGTGCAGAAGATTTTTAGTTTGATGCAGTCCCATTTGTTCAATTTTTATTTTGTTGCTTGTGCTTTAGGTGTCATATCCAAAAAAATCATTGCCAAGACCCATGTCAGGGAGCTGTTGTCCTATATATTCTTCTAAGAGTTTTATGATATCTAGTCTTACATTTAAGTCTTTAATCCATTTCAAGTTAATTTTTGTGAACAATGTAATAAAGGGGTCTAGCTTTATTCTTTTACTTGTGAACATCCAATTTTCCCAGCACCATTTATTGAAGAGACTATTTTTTTCTCCTTTGATTGCTCTTGGTTCCTTTGTTGTGAATTAATTGTCCATATATGAAATTTATCCTTGACTTTACCTGAAGTAATCACTTTAGGTAAGACATTCAGGTCAGTCTCATTGGTCCATATTGTTATGGATGATATAATTGCCCTAGACTTCTTCGTTGCAGGTCAAAGTAGAGTCTGTATAATTACAAACAGTCCTACTGCACTTGGATTAATACCTCCTACCAGTAGGAAAAGTTAATACATAAACTTCAAGTAAAAGCCACATGATTTTCTAAGGTCAGCTCTCTGGTTTATGCAATTTGTTCAGTAGATTATGTCTAGAACACTGAAAATATAGATGAGGTAAGTATGGCAAGCTTCAGGGTCTGCCTGATCTTACTGACTGCAGAGCTGTTGATAGTAAGAATAATTAAATGTCTTATGAGGAATATTGAATGTATTTGGTCAAATTAATCAAAGAAGCCAACATAGTGGCATGTGCATAGGAAAATTCTTCACAAGTCAAAATGATATAGAAAAGAGGAGTAGATGTTTTAAGGAAATATTCTCCATGGATCTTCCACATCAGTGTACACTTTGCAAGAGAGACTGTCATTTTTTTTTAGGCTACCTTTTCACAGCCTTGGAAGATAAAGATAACATTGCCATGCAGAACAAAGTGCAAGTTCCTAACAACCTTGGAAGATGGACACAATGTCTCCTTCCAGAGCAAAGCACAAGCATGTTTACTGTCCAGTACAGTACAAATAAAGTCCCTTTCAGAAGCAAAAGTCAGATAGGCCAGCTACACATGATAAACGGTTTGAGTTTCCTAAACTCTCCTATAATGCAACCATGTATGCAGGCATCCATCTAGGTTTATTCAAATTGTGAGTCTTAGGGGCAAGTAGAATTCACACAGATATGCTGATGCTAATGCTAATTGCTCTTCCATAAGTAATAAAGTCATTTATTTCTGACCCATGAGTCTCACATCTTCTGCCTGCAGCCTTGAAACTGTAGGCTGTTACCAAGTAGAATAGTCTTAGGCCCTTCATGGTTGACAATGACATCTCCAGCTTAAAACATTTCAATGATTTCCTATGGCTCTTAAAATTTAACTTAAACAGTTTATCGTGTCCTGTCAGGCCCATATCATCTGACTCCTCTCTACTTCACAAAATGTCATTTATATTGTGCTCCACAACTTTCCCTACCCCTTTCCCTTTTCCTTTTACTGACTCAATAGATTTTCCAGAATGTCACCATTTACTATTATATATACATGTGTGTGTATGTATATATATATATATATATACATACACACACACACACACACATATTAAGTTTCTGCCTTTATTATCACCGACCTACACTTTTTCAGTAGTTTCTTCTATGTCTCCCTGTCTCTCATATTGCTTCCTTTAAATCCATCCTCCACACAACAACTTGTTTGAGCTCCCTGTGACTCATATGACCACTACCACCATCCACCATTTCCATTACAACCCTTCAATGGCTCACCACAAGCCTGGATAAAAACAATTTTCTTAGCATGACCAAAAAATGATCTCTAACCTGATCATGCCTTCCAGTACAGTCACAACTCTGGGTTTCCTTATCCCAAACATTATGAGTCACTAATACTCCACTTCCTATGAAAGGTGACGTCTCCATACATTGGCTCATACACTCAGTTCCCTTCTTTCTCTCCCTGTGTACTCTGGCCCTCATCTGTCTAGCCAGCCTCATCTCATACTCCTCTTTACCCTCCATCAACACGTTTCTGCCACAGTGATTTTTGTGGAGTCTCTAAGTCACAGAACATTTAGCCACACTTCTATCTCTGTTCTAAGACTCTTCTTACCTACCTCATCTTTTATTCTGAGGATCCGACTTCTATATCAATCTCACTTTTTCAAAGTCATCTGACCTACTAATTTAAATTTGGAAGGTCTGTTGCCTTCTTATAATAACTTTTTTTTTCTATCAGATTATATATCTTAAGCTCCCCCCCCACATTTTTTTGCTTGGTTCAGACAGCTGTTTTTTGTTGACAAACATGACTGTGACATTTCAGTCGTGGGTATCAAGCACATTAATACTCTCATTACTCAACATTGTCTATAATATCAAAAAGTTCTTTTGCCAAGAGAGATGAGACAAAAAGCCAGACAGAAATTTGACTTTGGTTTCCAGACATGTTAAAGAAGGATAAACACGCATACTATAGAGGCTTTTGTTTATAAGGCAATTTCTTCTTTATAAAATTAATAAACTAAGAGAGGATTCCTGAAGAATTGGGAAGAAGATAGGGTGGGTGAAATAGTTTGACCCCAAATTCAGTGTGAACACAGTTTCATTCTTGCTTATTTTTTCTTTGGGACTTTTTTTTAACTCCCAGGTAGATAATTTTATCCTCATTTGCCTTAGAGACACTCAAGATATTACAAAACCAGAGCTATAATTTTTACCTCTTTTGTGTTTGTTTTTTATGCACTCCTACTAACTCTAGTAACTTCTACAAGTTCTATTAAGGAAAGTGCAATGTCTGTGATGTTTACCACCAAATGCCCAGTACCTAAAGAGATGTCTGGCACAAAGAAGGCTCTCTATAAAGATTGAATAGCTAAATGAATAAATATCTGAACAATGAGATGGTAGTATTTTTAGTCCCATGTGGAAGGCCTATCCAATATCCATTCTGTACTCTACCTTACAAATAGAATTCTAATTGTACTGGAGGCATCAATACAATTTCCCTGTTTTAGCCTTTTCCTTTTCTTTTTCCCCTTCATCTTGCCTAGGATATTGCACTTAAGGATGTTGGTAGATAGAACTAGAAGGAGCCTGAGTCCTTGATGTTATTGTTGAGCTACCATGCCTTGCAAACATCCTGAGTGAACTAAGGTAAAGTCACACAGTTTTGAAATATAGAGCCCAAGGAAACATTAGAATCCAGTCATACCTGCCTTTTATAAATGAGTAAAAAGGTGCAGAGAGATTACTTACTGAACATCTTATTGGTAGTAAAGAGTAGATGTAGGATTATAACTCAGCTTCCTCACTTTCAGGCCAGTGTTTGGTTATAACTTCTCTTACAGTCTATGGTTGTTGCTGTTGTTTTTTCTCAAGTAGAAGTATTGAAATTTCTGCATAGCATTTTCCAGAAAGATGACATATAGAAGGGAACCATCTTGTCAGTAAAGGGACCAAGACATAGAGGAAGAGGCCAACTTAATACGATGAAAAGAAGTGGAGACAAAAGTAAAAATTATGGTGTCTTAAGAAGAGGCAGACTTTTTTTTTTTCCCAGAAATCAATAGAAGATATTCAGGTCTGATTTAATGGAAATTTTTCTTTGGAAGAAAGGGAGTAAGCAATATTTATGTGGTTGTATTGGTTTTAAAATTCTCTAATATATTTATAGACTGAAAATGAACTGTTCCTAATACAAAATACCAGTTTCTAAGCATATAACACCATTCCAATGATGTAATAGTGTTGGTAGATTTCTACCATAAAATATTGCAATTTCAATCATATGATAAATGTTGATAATTTTCCCTGAAAAAAATTTCTAATATACCAGGCTTTGACATTGAATGTGAAATTACATTAGTGTCTTATAGCCCATCAGAGAGAATAAGAACAGAAACCAGGTATAACAGTGTGGTTGGACTCAGAAAAAAGAGAGAAAATATCTCCTATTATATAGAAAAACAGAATGCCTCCACATAAGTGAAGCTCACAGTGATCTTACAATTGTATGGGATAATGGAGAAAGCTACGTTGGGTGTTATGTTTATGATGTAATCTAGAACACCCAGAAATCAAGCACATAAACACCAAAAAAACCCCACACATATGATCATGTCATGGCCTACAATAGTGTCTTATATGGGGTGCCTTTTTAATAAATATTATTGAATAAAAGTTCTTACCCAATCAAGAATTTATAGGAAAAGAACATGTAGTTCCTCCATTAAGAATGAACATACCACATTCAGCTCATTTTTAAAATTCTGAGTAACCTCTATGTGAGTCCCTGTAATATTATATTAGTCAGGGTTTAGCTAGGAAATCAAATCAGGATTTGTAGGAAGCTACTACCACCACTGCCGAAAACTGCATTTATATGACCACTGTTCACTTGCAGCCAGGTGAACAAAACAGGAGCCAGTTTTTATCTTCTGCTGCAGAGTTCCACTCCAAAGGAGCCTACCCTGGTCAACACTTCCACAGCTATGGAAACCCAAAAAATGTTTTAGCTCCTTTTCACCTTCCAGTCTCAGACAGGATGCTCCATTGGCAGAACCTAAATCTGAGCCCTGCTAGCAATGGAATTTTTATTCTAGCAACTGTATAGGTTATTTACCTATCTGAACAGCACAAGTTTTTAAGTATGTAATAAGGGAGGAAAATAGAGTCCTAAAACTGTTATCATAAAAAACTCATTCCCTATTGGAAAAAGAGATCATTACAAAAACTTTAACTTGTACATATATGTGCACACATACTTTATAATATTTCATATCTATATATTAAAAATGATACATAGTATATTAATATATATTGCATATTATGTCAAGCACTTTTCTAAATCCTTTAAATATTTTAACTAATTTAATCCTCACAAATCCGTATGTGATAAACACTGTAATTATTATCATTTACAGATGAAGAAAATGAAGCATAAAGAGATTAAATAGAATTTGCCCCATGTGTCAATTACATCTCAATAAAACTGGGAAAAAATTGCCCAAGTTCATATGGTTAGTAATTAGCAAAACTGGGATTTGGACCCACATAGCTTGGCTCAAGTCCATGTCCTTAACATGCTATGTTGCCTCTACTACCCAGTACAAGGACAGGAGGAGTAAGATGTGACGGCAGCAGATGGGGGGAAGGGGCACTAATCTAACCTAAAGAGCTTCAGGGGAGGCCTTCAGGAGAAAGTGATATTCTAGCAGAGACCTTGAAGTTAGCTAGGTAAAGCAGAGGGAGAGGCATGTCCTGGAAGAGGTAGTATCTTCTGAGGCCATAGAAGGCCTGTCTGTACATACAAAATTAAGCAAAAACCAGTGTGGCAGGAGTGAAGAGAGTGCAGAGGGAAGTGGCAAAAAATGAGCCTGGAAAGGAACCTGGGCTCGCTTTCACAAGCCAGGCATTACTTTAGGCACTTAACATATGCCTAGCTCTAACTCAAGAGCGTCTGAGGAGCTAGAGACTGCAGTTAAAAGGTGAATATTCTGACACACACTATCCCCAAACAACTACTACTGCTCCAATGTAAGCTTCAGCAGTATGCAGACCAGGTTGTATACAGACTAGTAGGCTACTAAACATTTTTCAGGTGATACTCCATATCTTACCATTAGAGATTGATTCCTCAGTATTAACACTATCACTTTTTTTCAATGTTATTGGGGTAAACTTAATATACAAAAAATTGCACACACATTTAATGTATACATTTTGATGTGTTTGGACATATGCATACATCCGTGATGCCATCACCACAAGATAATAAACATGTCCATCACTTCCAAAAGATTTGTGTCTCTTTGTTGTCAATGTGGGTGTGTTTTGGGGGAAGGTGGGGGTAAGAATATTTAGCATAAGATTTATCCTCCTAACAAGTTTTTAAGTGCACCAGGTTGTTAACTGTTGGCACTATGTTGTACAGCAGATCTCTAGAACTTATTCATTTTGTATGACTATAAGTTTTTACCCATTGAACAATTCAAATAGATTTGAAAATGTTAAATCATTAAGTTGTTAGTTCTTCATTATTTTTGGTGAATTAAAAGACATTGTGTTCTTTTTTTTTTTGACATTGTTTACTTTTGTTGACAACTAGCTATCATCACAGGAATGAAAAAATATAAATGCTGATGGGAAGAAATGGACAATTTTGAGCCTAAAGAAATGCTTGTTGGTGACATGAAGGCACTGGGTGCCCAAGGAGTGGACTGGTGTCCAGGAAGAAGCCTCAGAAAGGGAACCGGGGAAAAGGCTGTAAAAGAAATTAATTTGTAACTATATCAATAGCAATATCTCAGTTCATTTTCTAAAGCATAGCTTTTTTTAACAGATACAAATAAATGGTTCCTTGCTGTTCCTTTGTTTTTTTCTATTCCACAGATCTTTACCAAGGAACAATTGTGTGCTGAAAACAGTGCAAAGCCCTAATGATAAAAAATAAATGACAGCCTCTGACCTCAGGGAGAGAAAGGATTACAATAAGTGCTAAGATTCAAAAAGCAAGAGGCTAGGAGAGCTCATGCCCAACCCAACCAAAGGAGAAAGGGATCTGGGAGGCCTGCCCTGAGTTTGGAAAGCAGAAAAATTACTGGGGCAGTCGGAAGGAGATAAAATTAAAGACATAATCCTCATCCCGGAGAAGTTCATAGCCTAAGGAGGGTGCCAGGAGTGAAATCAGAAGTTTGGATGCATTGGTAATATAATAGGTAGGTACACTTGCTATTGAAGGTACACGAGTATGAGCAGATGAGTGATGGACTGAGATGATTGCAGAGGTGGAAGCAAATGGTAAACAGGTCTTTGTCAAAGCAACAAAGAGAAATGTGGAGAGCACAGACTTAGTTCTGAGCTACAGCACATCTGGGGGACAAAGAAGACAAAATGTTTGACTGGTGACATCTCAAAACTGATATCAGGATGAATCCCATTAGTTGAAAAAATAATCTCAAATCTGCTTGCTAATTATGATTTTCAACAAAATACTTGTCAGGAAGTAATTTTACTAAAAATCTTATAGAACTAACTAAAGATTGACTGAGAGAATTTAAAAAAAAACACTTGCTTCCTTCTATTAATGCTCTTAGGTCACAACTAATGAAATTAGAGAAATATTATGTAATAAAGATATTCTTAACCATTCTGAACTTGCATTCTGCAATATAACTCTCAAAATGTTGATTTAATGTTTTGATTTTGACCAATTCCCTTCACACAGTTAATGAATTTATATTTGTCTAGTCCAGAAAACCAAACTTTTCTGCTCTTCCTTGCTCAAAAGATTTATTTTATTCAATCTAATTTGTTGACTACAAACCTGTAATTAATTGTAAAAGGCCTTTTGTTGGGTATTCATTGACAGAAACTGAGAAAAAATCCAGAGAGACAAATATAGGCAGCATTGTTCCTGTGGCAGTTTCTGCTTACTTACTATAAAGTTTATTTCTGCATGGTTTCCCTGTTTTGCTCACGTAAAGGCTGTATGTTTTGTATTGTTTTGGCTTTGGTTTTTTGCTAAAGGTCAGCAGAAATGGACATTTTTATTAGCAAGGGTTCAGCACCATGTGGCATAAACAACTAAGATGTATAATTTCATGAATTTGATTATGACAATAGAAAGAAATTGGAAGAAGGGGATCAATGGTGAGCAGTCAGTTCAGGCATTGGGAAACTTTCCAATGACAGGGAAGCCAAATGTGAAAGAACAGAGTTACAAGAAAGAGTGTAACCCAGCAAACCCTGGGTACCCACACCACCAAGTACAAAGGCCCCTCCATGTCCCCTGCTTGTAGAAAAGCTGAAGTCTCACATGCCTCCCTGAGTCACAAAAGGGCAGGCACAAGCAGTTAATGATTAAGACAATAAAGTCACAGACTCAGTGTCTGATGCACATTCCTGAGCTGTTTTACAAATACAATAAATGCCACCAGAGGGAAAAAGTTTACTACATAATGACCAGACTATAGCCATGACATAGCTGTTTCATCTTGAGCAGTACTGAATCTATGGCTAACACACTTCCAATAACTGGCCTTAAGAGAATGGGATTAACACTATTGCTCATAATTATCTATATCTTTGTAGGCATCAAAATAATTGTAGCTTATTCTGATTGTATATATAAACAGGCAACTAAAACTGTCAGCAAAGAGATACTTCAAACCCATGTTGATATCTTACACTCTAAGACTTTGACACCCTTTCTCAGCATGAAACAGTTGCAGAAGACAGACCTTCATCCCTAATCACATAGAAATGGAATGAAATCTGACAGGGGGAGATTTATATGCAACTCTTTGCAGGAAACTGCCGTCAGCAGGAAACTTCTTTGCCTTGTCACTTTAGCAAAGCTGTATTGTAACTAACATTAAACTGGACACTCCCATGCCCTGCTCAACTGTGGCCCAAGCACACCTTTCAAATCTTTTGATCACACAATACTTTGCCTAACCTGTTCGTTCTTTCCGTAGATCAAAGAAGTAGAAATGAAGAATAAGTAATTAATAGATGACCAGACTTCTTCCCTAGCTTCCCCTTCAGTAATCTCCCAAATAAACTGTGTGAACAAGATAGTATTTAAAAAAAGATCACAGGAAGTCAACAAGCCTGCACACAGTGGGGGATGGTGACGACACTGATCCTCCGTCTCAGTGTTTGACTGAGATTACTTCCCTTTTCCCTTAATAAATTTCATGGCCAGGCAGACGCTTGGGAGTTGGTATTTTGGGGACAGTGAGTCCACCATCTCCCCAGATTGCCGGCATTCTGACTAAAAGCAACTTTCCTTTCTACAACAACTGCCTCTCTGATATTGATTTTCAAGTGGCGAGCAGCCGAACTTGAGTTCAGTAACAAAAGAAGAAATGTAAAATAATCTGGGCTGAGCACTGAGGGCTTCTTAGAAGTCCTTGCCTTTGACCTTACACCTTTATTTCTGATTAATAATGGAAAATCTCCATTGATACTTCTAGGTGGAAACATGAATCCATGTCCATTCTGCTCCCCGAAAACCTGCTCCCTCGGCTGCCTTCCTAGTCAAGGGAATGGATTCACCCTTCCCTCAGAGCTACACTGCCTGCTTAGAAACTATGGAGACCTCACTAACAATTCCTTCAAGAGATTACCAAGCCTTAGTATGCTTGGTAACAGGGCCTCTTTTTCTGTCCTATATTACTCCCCGTTCTATTCCCAAAACCAGTACTTGAATTCAAGCCTTTAGTCTCTCTTACCAAACTTTTAACCAATCTGTCAGATTCTGAACTTTCTCATGCTAATCCATTCTACAGATTTTTAACATAATATTTTTCACAAATCACTACATCTATCATGTCACTCTCCTGTTCAAAACCTTTAGCCGTTCTCCTCTTTATTAACTTGCTAAATGCCAACTTCTCTGCTTGTATGTAAAGCCTTCCACAACATGGCTCAGACTAACTCTTCTAGGCTTTATTCTTCTATGTACTCATTGGCTCATCCAAATGAAATAACTCAAACCATTCCCTCTTGCTAAATGTTCCTTCTGCTCTTCTCTCTCAAAATCTTCCCCTTGAGTCAAGGTCCATGAAGTCTGACATCCCTGCAGCTTTTTCCCTCCTCTGAGCAGTGATAGCACTTTGTACGAACATCTCTCATGACATTTATCCCATTCTATCTTATTTTTAATTTATTTTTGTGTCTGTCACTTTTCCTACAGGGTTTTATTAGATGAAACAGTGAGGATATGATTAGGAATGTGGGTTTAAATCTTCTGCTTCTTAATCCATATGTGACCTAAGGCAATTATTGGGCTTCTTTAAGACTTAGTTCTCTTATCTGTAAAATGGAGGTGATAACAGTGTTTGCCTCATACAATTACTGCGGAGATTAAAAAAATTAATACATGTGAAATACATGGAAGAGTGCCTGGTACATAATAAGAACTCAAAAGTCCCTAATTATTTTCAGTATTTTTTATCTTTATAACTCTCACAACATGAAGAGTGTAGCCTTGTATGCAACAGATGTTAAATAGACATTGTAGGAGGAATGGGAGAGATGGAGTCATTAAACTAATAAAACAGGAAGGAAGGAAAGAACGAAGGAAGGAAGGAACAAATGAAGGAAGGAAGGAAGGAAGGAAAGAAGGAAAAAAGATTAACATGAAGAAAACAGAAGTATGTTCAAAGTTTTGTTAATGCTAAATTTGGACAGATACATTTCTATTGCAAAAAGAGGATTCCAGCCAGTCCAGATTCATTGTGCCCAATTCCTGGAGTATTTTTTTTAATATATTGAAAAGAAGCAGTATTTTACCTTGGTATAATGCATTACTTATACTAAGGACATTCACATACATTATTTCATATGTAGGACAGAAAGTGCTTAAGTACAAACTAAGGAGAGAGCCATGTACTGACATTTCTCTGGGACTCTTCACTACTTCACTGGGAAAGTACACTGAAAATACACACACACACACACACACACACAGATGCTCAAAGAATCACAAGCACAATCTAGCTCTCCAACCCCAGAAATCTCCTACCTACGTCATCATGATGTTTTGAGCTTATGCTAGTCAATGATGGTTCACAGCTCTGCAAATGAAAACAACATGGTAATGTGTCCTGAATAGATATATTCTTCTTATCCAAAAGCCCTCTGACAACTTAAGTTTCATACAAATAAACAAGTGACATTCTCAAACACAGCTTTCACAATGTGTAGGTGTAGCAGCATGTAAAAATCTGCTTCAAATCAGTATTTAAAATGGCAAGAGTAAATGAGAATTATTGGAACTATTAGGGTCAACTAACAATTTGGAAAGTTAACATTATGTATGCAGAAGAAATCGGACATTGTTGTTGTCAAAGAGAACATTCATACCACCAGAAAACTTTGAAAGATGAAGGAACCAAAACAATGGTGGGGAGGGGAATTTTGTAAATTTTGACAAAAGGTTTTTAATGAAATTTTGAGACCAAAGGAATAAATCTAGAGTAAAATCATTTATCTCTCTAGAAATTTTCTGTATAATGTGATTATCTTAAATGGAGAGTCAATGCAGTACTTGAGCTATGGATTTTCACCCAGTGTATATCTAATCAGGCTATTTCTCTCTACTACATGAATGTTTAGAGAGACACAACAGACACAATATACCCCAAACTAAACTAAACATTCAAACTCTTCCTCACCCCCCAAACCTGCTGTGGTCCACCTTCTTCCTGAAATGCCTCCTTCAGTTGTGCTTGTCCCAATGACCCTTCCTCCCATCATGCATCTAGAAATTCCTTCTGTCTCAAGGCTTTGATCAAGACACAAGACTTCCCTCACTACCCCCAAATACATTAACTCCTTTCCCTGCAAACCTATAGCACTTTTCAAGAAATTAAATAGCCCACCAAATTTTATGACAATTTTTTCTGTCTGCCTTATCAACATGTGGCAGAGGTTTCATTAAGGTTTCATTGTTCCCCTCACTGCCACTTCCCAGCAGATGCCCATCACCGTGGCCACCTTCTTGGTCTATATAAATCCCAACCTTCAATTTCAGTTCCGAATGTATGTCTTCCAGGAAGTCTTCTCTGAACCCCTGACCTGACTCAGATGCCACTTCTCAGTGCTACACATCCCTATCATAGCATTATTACATTGTACTGAAATGATTGAAATGTTTATAATCATTAGATTATACTCACATTGTCCCATGTCCAGGACTGGATCACATTCTTCTCTATATCTGTAGTATCTAGCTTAGTGTTCAGTATGTTGAGTAAACACCTACATTCATGCCTTATTTCTCTGTCATAACTAATTCATTCTACTATGTTTCTTTTGGGAGAGGCATGGTAGATAGGGAAAAGAGTCTTTCTGTAAGGTTATTCTCTTTGTAATAATTGCCTTTTGTTAATCACCTTTATTGCTTTTGTACATGATAATAATAGAATTTTCCCAGAGACAAGATGGCAGAGGATGATTTGAGCTCACCCGCTCTCACAAAAACACCAAAATCACAACTAACGGCTGAAAAACCATCAATAAAAAAAAGCTCAAGCCTAGCAAAAAAGATATTCTACACCCAAAGACAAAGAGAAGTCATGATGAGATGGTAAGGGAGACCCTTTCATGATACTATCTAATCCTATGCCTGCCAAGTGGATGACCCACAAACTAGAAAATAATTATATCACAGAGGTTCTCCCACAAGAATGAAAGTTCTGAGCCTCAGATCACACTCCTGAGACTGTGGGTCTAGTGTCAGGAGGAGGAGACCCCAGAGCATTTGGTGTTGGAGGCCAGCAATGCTTGAGTGCAGGAGATCCACACGACTGGGGGAAACAGAGACTCCACTCTTGGAGGGCACATACAAGGTTTCACATGCACTGAGACCTAGAGCAAAGCAGTGACTCCATAGGAGACTGTGCCAGACCTACCTGTGGGTCTTGGAGGTTCTCCGTGGGAGGCAGGAGTCAGCTGTGGCTGACTGTGGGGGCAAGGACACTGGTGGTGAAGATCCCAGGAAATATCCATTGGTGTGAGCTCTGAGATCACCATATTGGCACCAAGATGTGGCTCCACCAAACAGCCTGCAGGCTCCAGTGCTGGAATGTCTCCAGCCAAACAACCAACAGGGTGGGAACACAACCCCATGCATCAGCAAATGGCTGCCTAAACTCATTCTGTGGTGTCACCACAACCACCTACAAACACATCCCTTGACATGGCCCTGCCCAACAGACACACAAGACCCATCTCCACCCACTAGTAGGAAGGCACCAGTCCCACCCACCAGGAATCCTGCACAAGCCCGTGGAACAACCTCACTCACCAGAGGGCAGACAAAAGGAGAAAGAACTACAATTCTGCAACCTGAGAAATGAAGAACACAAACACAAAAAGTTAGACAAAATGAGATGGCAGAGAAATATGTTCCAGATGAAGGACCAAAATAAAACCCCAGAAGAACAACCAAGTAAAGTGGAGATAGGCAACCTACTAAAAAAATTCAGAGTAATGATAGTAAAGATAATCCAAGATATAGGAAAAAGAATGAAGGCAAAGACCAAGAGGATACAAGAAATGTTTTAAAAAGAGCTAGAATATTTAAAGAACAAACAGAGATGAACAATACATTAACTGAAATGAAAAATACACAAGAAGGAATCAGTGGCAGGATTAATGAAGCAGAAAAAAGAATAAGTGAGCTGGAAGCAGTTTGGTGGAAATCACTGCTAAGGAATAGAATAAAAAAAGATGAAAAGAAATGAAGACAGTCTAAGAGACACCTGGGTCAACAGTAAATGCACCAACATTCACATTATAGAGGCTCCAGAAGGAGAAGAGAAAGAGAAAGGGCCTGAGAAAATGTGTAAATAGAAAACAGCCAAAAACTTCCCTAACATGGGAAAGGAAACACACACTCAAGTCCAGAAAATGCAGAGAGTCCCATACAGGATAAACCCAAGGAAGAACACACCGAGACACATATTAATCAAATTGGCAAAAATTAAAGACAAATAGAAAATATTAAAAGTAAAAAGGGAAAAGCAACAAATAACATACAAGGGAATCCCTGTAACATTATCACCTGATTCTTCAGCAGAAGCTCTGCAAGCCAGAAGGGAGTGTCACGATTTATTTAAACTGATGAAAGGGAAAAACTACAACCAAGAAAACTCTACCCAGCAAGGCTCTCATTCAGATTTTATGGAGAAAACAAAAGCTTTACAGACAAGCAAAAGCTAAGAGAATTCAGCACCACCAAACCAGCTTTACAACAAAAGCTAAAGCAACTTCCATAGGCAGAAAAGTAAAGTCCACAAGTAGAAACAAGAAAATTATGACTGGGAAACTCATTGGTAAAGGCAAACATACAGTAAAGGTAGAAAATCACCCACACACAAATATGATATTGAAACCAGCAATCATGAGAAGAGGAGAGGACAAATACAGGATATTGGAAATGCATTTGAAATTAAGCAACTAGCAACTTAAAACAATTTTGTATATATTTAGACTGCTATATCAAAACCTCATGGTAACTGCAAAACAAAAATCTGCAATAGATACACACACAAAAAAGAAAAAGCAATCCAAATGCAGCATTAAAGATAGGCATCAAATCACAAGAGAAGAGAACAACAGAGGAAGGGAAGAAAAAACCTACAAAAACAAGCCCCAAACAATTAACAAAATGGCAATAAGAACATACATATTGTTAATTACCTAAATGTAAATGGATTAAATGCCCCAACCAAAAGACATAGACTGGTTGAATGGATACAAAAACAAGACCAGTAGATATGCTGTCTATAAGAGACCCACTTCAGATCTAGGGACATACACAGACTGAAAGTGAAGTGATGAAATAAAGTTTTCCATGCAAATGAAAATCGAAAGAAAGCTGGAGTGGCAATACATCAGAAAAAATGGACTTTAAAATAAAGACTGTTATAAGAGACAAACAAGGACACTACATATTGATCAAGGGGTCAATCCAAGAAGAAGATATAAGAATTGTAAATATATATGCACCCAACATATGAGCACCCCAACATATAAGGCAAATGCTGTCAGCTATAAAAGGAGACATCAACAGTAACACAATAGTGGGGGAATTTAGCACCCCACTTACATTAATGGACAGATCATCCAGATGGATTATCAATAAAGAAACACAGGACTTAAGTGACACATTGGATCTTATGAACTTAATTGATATTTATGGAGCATTCCATCCAAAAGCAGCAGAACACATATTCTTCACAAGTGCACCTGGACCATTCTCTGGGACAGATCACATGCTGGGCCAGAAAGCAAGCTTTGGCAAATTTAAGAAAATTGAAATCATACCAAGCATCTTCTCTGACCGTGGCACCATGAGATTAGAAAACAACTATAAGAAAAAATTGTAAAACATACAAACACATGAAGACTAAGCAATATGCCACTAAACAACCATGGATCACTGAAGAAATCAAAAAGAAACTCAGAAAATTCCTAGAGACAAGTGACAATGAAAACATGATGATACAAAACCTATGGATGCAGCAAAAGCTGTTCTAAGAAGGAAGTTTATAGCAATACAAGCTTACCTCAGGAAACAAGAAAAACCTCAAATAAATGACCCAACCTTGCACCTAAAGCAATTAGAGAAAGAAGAACAGGCAAAACACAAAGTTAGTAGAAGGAAAGAAATCATAAAGATCAGAGCAGAAATAAATGAAATAGAAAAGAAGAAAACATTAGAAAAGATCAAGGAAACTAAAAGCTAGTTCCTTGAGAAGATAAACAAAATTGATAATCCTTAACCAGACTCATCAAAGAAAAAGGGGGGTGAGGAGGAGAAGGCTCAATTCAATAAAATTAGAACTGAAAAAGGAAAAGTTACAATGGACACCAGAGAATCATAAGAGACTACTACAAGCACTATATGCCAATAAAATGGACAACCTAGAAGAAATGGACAAATTCTTAGAAAGGTACAATCTCCCAAGACAGAACCAAGAAGAAATAGAAAATATGAACAGACTGGTCACAAGCACTGAAATTGAAGCTGTTATTAAAAAATAATAACACTTCCCTGGTGGCACAGTGGTTAAGAATCTTCCTGCCAATGCAGGGAACATGGGTTCAAGCCCTGGTCCAGGAAGACCCACATGTCATGGAGCAACTAAACCTGTGCACCACAACTACTGAGCCTGCGTGCCACAACTACTGAAGCCCGTGCACCTAAAGCCAATGCTCCACAGCAAAGAGAAGCCACCACAATGAGAAGCCCACGCACCACAACAAAGTGTAGCCTCCACTCACCGCAACTATAGAAAGCCTGCACACAGCAACAAAAACAAATCACAGCCTAAATTAAATAAATAAATAAATTTATTTATTAAAAAAAAAGAAGGTCCAGGACCAGATGGCTTCACAGGCAAATTCTATCAAACATTTAAAGAAGAGTTAACACCTATCCTTCTCAAACTATTCCAAAAATTTCAGAGGAGCACTCCCAAACTCATTCTATGTGGCCAGAATCACCCTGATACCAAAACCAGACAAAGCTATCACAATAAAAGAAAATTATAGGCAAATATCACTGATGAACGTAGACACAACAATCCTCAACAAAATACTAGCAAACCAAATCCAAAAATACATTAAAAAGATCATACACTATGATCAAATGGGATTTATCCCAGGGATGCAAATACTCTTTCAATATCTGCAAATCAATCAGTGTGATACACCACATTAAAAGTATTGAAGAATAAAAGCCATATGACCATCTCAATAGATGCAGAAAAAGCTTTTGACAAAATTCAACACCAATTTATGATAAAAACTCTCCAGAAAGTGTGCATAGAGGGAATATACTTCAACATAATAAAGGCCATATATAAGAAACCCACAGATAACATCATACTAAATTGTGAAAAGCTAAAAGCATTTGCTCTAAGATCAGGAACAAGGCCAGGATGTGCACTCTCACCACTTTTATTCAACATAGTTTGGAAGTTTTAGCCATGGCAATCTGTGAAGAAAAAGAGATAAAAAGAATCCAAATTGGAAGAGAAAATGTAAAACTATCACTGTTTGTGGATGACATGACACTATACATAGAAAATCTTAAAGATACTACCAGAAAATTACTAGAGCTGCTCAATGAGTTTGGTGAAGTTGCAGGATACAAAACAAATACACAGAAATCTCTTGCATTTCTATACACTAACAACAAAAGATCAGAAAGAGAAATTAAGGAAACAATACCATTCACCATCAGATCAAAAAGAAATAAATACCTAGGAATAAACCTACCTAAGGAGGCAAAAGACCTGTACTCTGAAAACTACAAGATGCTAATTAAAGAAATCAAAGATGACACAAACAGTTGGAAAGATATACAGTGCTCTTGTACTGAAAGAATCAATATTGTCAAATGACTATATTGCTCAAGGCAATCTAGATTCAGTTGCAATCCCTATTAAATTACTAATGGCATTTTTCAGAAACCTAGAACAAAAAAAAATTCAATTTGTATGGAAACGTGAAAGACCCAAATAGGAAAGCAATTCTGAGGAAAAAAATGAAGTGGGAGGAATCAGGCGCTCTGACTTCAGACTATATTACAAAGCTACAGTAATCAAAACACTATGGTGCTGGCACAAAAACAGAAATATTGATCAATGCAGCAGGATAGAAAACCCATAAATAAAACCACACATCTATGGTCAATTAATCTGTGACAAAGTAGGCAAGAATATACAATGGAGAAAAGACAATCTCTTCAATAAGTGGTACTGGGAAACTTGAACAGCTACAGGTAAAAAAATGAAATTAGAACATTTTTTAGCACCATACACAAAAATAAATGCAAAATGGATTAAAGACCTAAATGTTAGACTGGACACTACAAAATTCTTAGAGGGAAAACAGGCAGAACACTCTTTGACATAAATTACAGCAATATCTTTTTGGATGAAAATGAAAACAAAAATAAACAAGTGAGACCTAATTAAACTTAAAAGCTTTTGCACAGCAAAGGAAACCACAAACCAAATGAAAAGACAACCCACAGAATGGGAGAAAATATTTGCTAACAAAGTAACAAACAGGGATTAATCTCCAAAATATAAAAAGAGCTTATGCAGCTCAGTATCAACAAAACAAACAAACCCAATCAAAAAATGGGCAAGAGATCTAAATAGACATTTCTCCAAAGAAGACATACAGATGGCCAACACACACATGAAAAGATGTTCAACATCACTAATTATTAGAGAAATGCAAATCAAAACTACCATGAGTCATCACCTCACACTAGTCAGAATGTCCATCACCAAAACGTCTACAAACAGTAAATGCTGGTGAGGGTGTGGAGAAAAGGGAACACTTCTACATTGTTGATGGTAATGTAAATTGGTACAGCTATTATGGAAAACAGTATGGAGGTTCCTTAAAAACTAAAAATAGAGCTACCATGTGATCCAGTAATCCCACTCCTGGCCATGTATCAGGGGAGAAAACCATACTTTGAAAAGACACATGCATCCCACTGTTCATTGCAGCACTATTTACAGTAGCCAAGTCATGGAGGCAACCTAAATGTCCATCAACAGAGGAATGGATAAAGAAATTGTGGTACATATAAACAATGGAATATTACTCAGCCATAAAAAAGTGACATAAAGCCATATGCAGCAACATGGATGGACCTAAATATTATCATACTAAGTGAAGTCAGTCAGATAAAGACAAATATCATATGATATCTACTTATGTGGACCACAGCATCAGCTCCTGGATTTTCTAGACTGCCCTTCCTAATAGCTTGCCCTATGGGTTTCAAACTTGACTAGCCATTGGCACAATACTGTAAACCAATTTCTTCCCGTAGATGATGGATAGATAGATAGATGACAGATGAATAGATAGATGATAGTTGATAGATAGATAGATAGATAGATGATAGATAGATAAAGGAGGAAGGGAGGAAGGAAAGGAGGAAAAAAGAATCCTACTGCACTCTTCAAAAGGCACAATCAGGAGCATAGAGGTAAAATCTATCCTCACCATTGGAAAAGTCCTCTGAAGGCTGAGAAAATTACTGCTTAAAAGACCATGTTTGCTCACATAAAATTAACTGCATATAAAAGACCACCAGCCATTAGTGGAAGGACTCTGTAATATATGCATGTAAATGACCTAAAAGATAATCAATCAGTTTTAAGCACACCAGGCCCAAGGAAGGCAAAGCCATCTTACAACAGTACTGGTCAACTGAGACTTTTCTTTCTCCTCTTGCTATTTCTTTAACCCCCTCTCCACCTCCTGAAGAGTCCACAATAGCAGCTAGTAAACAGGAATGGTGCTAACTGAAAAGTAAAGGAGATTTCTGTACCTTCTTCTCTTGAAAAAGGATACCAACCTACAAGAGATCCAGATCGGAACGAATAAAGAGTTCTACCATTGAATAATGTTGGAAGCCTAAAGTATTACAATTAGTGACTTAAGACTGTGTTTGCTACTTAAAGTAACTATCAAACTTTCTATACCTATTGTGTTTCACATGAATACTGTAACCACATTGAAGAGGGAAAGAAAGAAGGAACTAATCCAAGTAATTTATGAATGCAGTATTTCACTGAATACCCTCAGTCTTAAGTGTCATGGGTACATATGTAAATATGTACATAATAAATATAAGGGAAAATTTTGATGAAAAACAAGATATATTTATGGTCTTAAGTGTATCCCACAGATGGCTTATAAATTACTGGAGAAAAAATAGCAACTCTACAAAAGAGAAACTGAACAACAACCTGACTTGTGATCAAAATAGACATTACCAGTAAGGACAATGTACACCTCAGATGGGATACTCTGAGAAGTACACAAAATTATTTATGTAATATTTAGGTTTAGAATGTATATTTAAATATACTTGAGAAGAAACATCAAACAAACCCCAATTGAGAAACATTCTATTAATTTTTAAAAGGACTGCATTTTTTAATGCCAATTTCATGAAAAATAGAGGAAACTGAAGACATTACACATTAAAGGAAAATAAAGAGATATAACCAAATATGATTCCTGTTCCCCTACTAGATCATAGATTAGAAGGGATAGAAAGTTTTATACAGGTCATTATTGAACCAAATGTCAAATTGGAATATACGTGGTAAATTCTGTAAAAGTAACATATCAATGTTTAACTTGCTGAAGGTGATAAATATGCTGTACATTTGAGAACTGCACTGGGGCTATGTAAGAGTCTGTCCTACTGATAACTGTGATAATTATACGGGAGATATAAAAGGCCTTACTCTTAGCAAGTAGTCACTGAAGAATTTAAGAATAAAGGGCCACTATATGTTAATATTAAATTGTTCAAAAATATTATATAGATTGGTGGAGAAAGTAAATGGGCTAAAATGTTAATAATGGGTGAAGCTGGGTAAATGGTATATGAGTGTTCTTTGTACTGTTGTTATTCTTGCAATTTTTCAGTAACAGGATGATTTTTTTCTAATTAAATATTTTTTTAAACTTCTTTTTTTAACATTTATTGGAGCATAATTGCTTTACAATGTTGTGTTAGTTTCTGCTGTGTAACAAAGTGAATCAGCTATATGTATACATATATCCCCATATCCCCTCACTCTTACACTCTCTGCCACCCTCTCTATCCCATGTCTCTAGGTGGTCACAAAGCACCAAGCTGATCTCCATGTGTGATACAGCTGCTTCCCCCTAGCTAGCTATTTTACATTTGGTAGTGTATATATGTCAATGCCACTCTCTCACTTCATCCCAGCTTACCCTTCCCCACTCCCCGTGTCTGCAAGTCCATTCTCTACATCTGCATCTTTATCCCTGTCCTGCTCCTAGATTCATCAGAACCATTTTCTTTTTTTTAGATTCCATATATATGTGTTAGCATAGGGTATTTGCTTTTCTTTTTCTGACTTACTTCACTCTGCATGACAGCCTCTAGGTCTATCCACCTCACTGCAAAGAACTCAATTTCATTTCTTTTTATGGCTGAGTAATATTTCATTGTTTATATGTACCACAACTTCTTCATCCATTCATCTGTTGCTTGGCTACTGTAAATAGTGCTGCAATGAACACTGGGATGCATGTATCTTTTCAAAGTATGGTTTTCTCCCCTGATACATGCCCAGGAGTGGGATTACTGGATCACATGGTAGCTCTATTTTTAGTTTTTAAGAAACCTTCATACTGTACTCCATAGTGGCTGTATCAATCTACATTCCCACCAACAGTGCAAGAGGATTCCCTTTTCTCCACACCTTCTCCAAAACTTTTTGTCTGTAGATTTTTTGATGATGGACATTCTAACTTTATTTCTTTTAAAGTAAAATTTTCAGAATGTAGCATTTTGATGTGGCTATGGTGCAATAAAGTAAGCCTGAGACTAAGAATTTAGCTTACAATTAAAGTGTTCTGATTTGGAACCTCTCTGGTCTTCCCTATTGGAGTAAGTTATCCAACTAATGGAACTGAACTATGTGAGGGCAGTGGTTGTTGTCGGGATGCTGTTTAGCTAGTCATTGAAAGATGTCTTCTCATCTATGTGCATTTACTCTCTCAACAGAAGATATAAGTACAACTATTTTCATTTGAGGTCTTTGAATGTTTAACTATAAAAGACAGTCTAATCTATATTAACATTAAACTAAATATACATAATTAAATTTGAATTCTACTACTCAGTTATCACTTAGGTAAGCTATGAAATCTCAATTTACATGTATCAATTTTCTCATTTTAAAAATAAGTTTGAATAAGATTATCATTAAGGTCTCTTAAATTAAATGCCTAAAGTGAGACCTGGCTAAGAGAAGAGAGGGACAATGGGGTGGACAAAAGAGTCTCTTTCTTTGAGAAAATTATACAATGACCTAAAAATATGTAATTTCAATTTTTCTTCCTTTTGTTTATGTTTATGGAAATTTTAATATTTAACAATGAAGAGCTATTTGTGCCTTTTAATCAAGTTTTCTGGGGACTGTGGAGAAAAGGAAACATAAGAAGTAATCAATAGCCTCAGTAAGTATACAAAGGAACTGCACAAATTTCAGAAAAGACTTTTTGTTTAGAAGTTTTGAAAACTGATACTTAGTCCTATAATGCTATTATTGATAAGTGTGTGTTCTTTTCACAGAAAATAGGAGTGTATGAGAAATGACAAAAGATGTCAATAAAATACCAGAGGAATGGACAGAGGCATGAAAACTAATGCAATGGAGAAATCTGAAAACTAATTGCCAGTGGGCAGGTATGGATAGTGAATCATAGAGATAAAAAATGAGTTCATTAAAAAACAAGAAATTGTTGACACCCACATCTCAGAAAGTCAAAGTTAAGGTGGGAATGACAAAAGAAAGAACTACATAAGGGTCAAAGGACTATGTAAGGGGCATTTAGACCCATATACCCTTCTCCAGATTTAAGCAACCAGATGACTAATTTTTCCCACACTAACAGAAAATAAGATATTTACACTCTGGAGAAGTTAAATGGAAAAAGCTATGGAGTCAGAGATACCAGTCACAGATTAATGAGAAGCAAAAAATGGGGTATAAGTGTAAGTCTACCTAACAACTGATAAGACCCACACTTACTAGCAACTTAGTATGCCAACTAGAAATATATTCTGCAGGCAAGAGATTGAAGGAATCCTCTGGAGAGTGACCTGCCCCAGATGAAGATCTAGAGGGACTGACTTTGGAGGGACTCAAAAATTGTCCACCCTGCAATGAAGGTTGCCATAGACAAATGTCCTCCACACACATAGAGCTTCCAATCATCTTTTTGAAGCTTCTTTTAAATATAAAAGAAAGTCTAAGATGACTGACTATAAGGTAACTAGAAATTCAAGGGAAGTCTCTTATATGAAAGACAGATTAAACAAATCTCTTATTTTTAGAGAAAAAAAAGAATAAGAGAGGAACAGAAACAATGCAGAGAACAGAAAAAACTTTGAAAAAAATCTAATTAATATCTTCTGAGATATGAGCAATGGTATTGCATCCATGAAATAAAAATGGAAAACAAAACAAAAATCTCAGAATTCTGAAAATTTAAAAATGTGATCGTTAAATTGAAAATTTCATAGAAGAATTAAAAGATAACATTGAAAAAAATCTTCCAGGAAATAAAACAAATACAAAATTTTGGAAAATAGAAAAGACAAATAGAAAAGTTAGAGAATAAATCAATGAGGTCCAACATCCCATAATAAGACGTCCAGAAAAACAAACTAGATAAAGAAGATGAATTTTTAAAATAATTTATTAAAGAAAATTGCTCAAATAATGTATTGAAAAGACTACAAAGTACCCTAAACAATGAATGTAAAAGACACTTCAATGTGAAATTTTAAAACACTGGGAACAAATATAGGATTCTAAACCTTCTAGAGAGGGAAAAACAAAAACAGACTACATACAATAGAATGGAAATCAGAACAGTGTCAGGCAAGATGAAAATAGAAATTGAAAAAAATGTAAAAATGACTTTAAAATTCTTAGTGAAATGATATCCAAACTAGACTTCTGTACCTAACCCAACAATCAATCATGTCTGAGCACAGAATGGAGACATCTTCAGACATGCAAAATCTCAAAAATTTTACCTCCTGGCACCAGGAAGCAGAGAATCTAATATACAAGATTTCTAGGATGATAGCAGAGACAGGTATTATGTTTTCAGTAGGATAGCAGTTTTCAAGAACAACTAGTCCAAATGAGAACTGATAACAGATTAATAGATGATGGATATTTGAAACTAAAGATCATTTGATGTTTTGAATATTAAGGACACACTTCTGGTGGAGAAATTAGGGATGTACTATGAGTGGTAAGTACAGTTAAGTAAATGCCAAAAACAATAATTATTAATTCCTGAAAAAAAAGGTAAAACATTGTTCAAAGATGGAAATGTAATACATATCATACATACATCTTATATGGCTCAGGTGAAATTGACATTCATTTAGTCCTTATGAAAGGAAGGAAGGGGGCAGGGCACAATGTTTAAAAAAATGACATAGCCCAAGGACACAACATAAACTGATTAGAACAAAATAGGTCCAAGATAGTGGGATGAGTCAACTTCCACTAGACCTTAAGCCTCAGGATACCCTCATTGTAATACATCAGCAAGCTAAATGACACAACCACAGACACCATGACACTTCCAAGACTGACCATAAAGGTTCAAAAGTGGGCTGTGGCCTAATTTCTGGAAACCCCCATCTCTTCCCCAAAATAGCTGGAGTATTCCTCCTACTCATTAGGCTATGAAATTACCCACCCCTATAAAAATTGACAACCCCATACCCTGGGGCTGCTTTTACTGTCTGAGATGGCCCATAATCTGTCTGTGGAGTGCATTTCTCTCTAAATAAATCTACTTCTTACCTATCACTTTGTCTCTCACTGAATTCTTTCTGTGATGAGACATCAAGAACATGAGCTTCATTAAGTCCTGAGACCAGGTGTGTGATCTCAGTCAAAAGACTGTGGGTTTGAGTCCCAATCCGGGTTTTGGCTGGGCTTGAGTCCTGGCTCATGGGTTCATGTCCCAGTCTGGGTTTTGGCTGGGTTCAAGTCCCAATCTGAGTTACACAGTTTCACTTATGATATAAAATCTAATTACCTTTATTAATTGTGCAAGTGATCAGAGGGGAAGAGGGCTAAATCCTTATCTTCCTTACTTAGAAATCAATAAGTAATCTTTAGAACTGGAAAAAAAAATAGTAGCATGTGCATATTATTTAGAAACTAAAAGAACTAAGGAAATAACTAAAAACTATGAGGTAATTTCCTATGAAGAGGCAGAACCAGGGGCAAACAAGGCTGAAACAGAGGTCCTTTTGTTTCCAGTAAAAGCCCATTGATTTTTTCAAAACTATGTGCACACAAATATTTAACCAAAAAAAGTTAAATAAAAAGAAAAAATGAGGAAAGTCTTTATTATTTAGTAGAACTTGAAATTTTATTTTATTAAATACGATTGCATCTACCTACATTTGAATATATATATATATATATATATATATATATATATATAAATTGTCTTCAGTCTACAGAAAAATGATTTATGTATGCAATGGATTTCCACAACTCTGGCACTTCCCAGGAATCCACAGCTCACAAGCTTGGAAGAATTATTTTAAATCTTAAATTGTAACACAGTGGGGTCTAACTGAAAAGAAGCCACAGTGATTGCTGACAGGAAAGAAGGTTATGAAACACATAATTTCTTATTTTTTGTGATTAAAGAAATCTATTGTAAAAATAGTACTTCCTGGGGTGACGGTAATATAACAAAATCTAGAGTAATGAAGGTGATGATTTTCAGAGTGTTTGAATGATAAACATAAAGCCCTAAAATCAACCCAATATTTTTCCATCCCATTTCCAAGAATAAAGGAAAGTAGCTCAGAAATAAACAAACAAAAAGCACACCAGGTGTATATTTTTTTTCCTTTATGCAAAGAACAAACCTGAAAAATTACCTGCTCTGTAAAGTAGCTAATTATCTGTCGTGTTGCTAAGGCAACTATTTGCTTATATTATGCAACATAATGTTAGCTAATCCCCTTGCGAAAACAATACAAACAGTTTTAAGACTAATATTCATCTTTTTCTTTTCAAACTCATAATATAAAGATCACTAGTAAGAACATGTCCATTCAAATGAAAAAACAAAGCATCTTATTCTGCCATTCCTATTAGAGACTGCTGCTAAAGATATTAAGCCCAGAAAACACAAACACATTTTATATTGAGAAGACATCTTTTGTCCAGAATCTTTTGCTTTGAAAATTGCCCTGTAATTGGACTAGAGGTACAATGAATGTCTAGATTACATTTTTAAGGTCTCAGAAAACTTTTTGTTTTTACATTTTCTACAGTCCTATTAAAAAGTTACCATTAAACAAGCATTTACTTAATACTTTCTTCATGCCAACTATTGTGGCCAAGCCTATGCCAATTTTACATTGATAAACAAGATTTTTTTCCACCCTTAAAAAGCTCTCCATCAAATAATGAAGAAAAATGCAGACCCATAATTGCAAGGTGTGGTATATTCACCCAGTGGAACAGTACTGCAATTAATTGAATAAATTATGGCTACATATAACAACATGAATAAGCCTAAGGAACATAATACTAAGAGAAAAATAAGTGGCAGAAGATCAACACAGTATGATTGCATTTATATGACTCTAAACTATGTGAATTAAACAACCTATTGTTTAAGGATACAAACATAAATGACAAAACTATAAAGTAAGAATGATAAGCATAAAATTCACAAGTGATTTCCTCTGCACATAACCAAAAACTCTCTAAATTATATTTTCTCCCACTCAACAACCTACCAAGCCTACCCACAGAATTTAATTGATTTCTATCTCTTTAGTCTCAGAAGTTTCACTGCCTCAAAGGTAAGAGCAATTTTCTCTTTTTTAAGTTAGATAGAGGATACGATAACATACAATGGTGTTTGATTCATTATTTTTTCCATGCCTTTCAAATATTTTATAAATATTCTATAAATGATTTAAAAATTAATGGAAAATGTGAAAATATCATGAAATGATCAATAAATTGTGTTCAATCTGGAATCAAAAGACATTGTTGCCACTTCCCCTGCTGCAGGCAACATTTTCTTCCATGGGATAAAAGTTTTGACCCGTTGAGTCTTTGGCATCCTCTCAGCACTCACAGATCCTTCTCTCTTCTCCTGCTTTGCCACAGGCTGCCCTTCAAACCACTGATAATTCTGGAGACTCCAACTTGTGGCCATTTAACAGGTTGGTGCCCCCTCTTAAACAGAATAAAATATCTCTGGAAATGTCACCATTTTAGGTGCCTATAAAAAAGATAATCCATTCTTTTAATTAAACCTAAACCATGTGATGCATCAATTGAGAGCAAAAAAAGGATAATTTCTCAGGTCTTATACATTTAACCTGTAATGATTAAAACTAACTTTGCAATATAATTCTTCCATTGATAAGGGTTGGCAACAAAGTTTAACATAAAATATGGATTTGAAAGTAATTTCTCAATTAGATCTAGGCTTCCTGATGTTTTTATCTGTCTCTTGAGCACAACTTGCTTCCATTTGCCAAGATTAAAAAATGTAATGATAAATGTCTCCCCCAAAGGACTGCTGAATGAAATTAATATTAATGAAAATTACTATTAAATGTCAGCCTTGTTCTTATCCTGTGGTTTCAACACCTGTGAAAGTCCTACAGCTCTCACAGGCAGGCTCTCTGCAATTAATACTTCCTGGCACTAAAATCATTCCTTGAATCAAACCGAAGCTATTTTATAGCAAAATGACTCCAAAGACATGCAAAAGAGAAGTTTTAGAGCAATTCAAGCCCCCTAAAGTGAACACAGTGCAAATAATGAATTTCTTACATTGATTTGTTAGTTGCCAATTTTACCATATCAAAACAAAAACTGAAGGAACATATCTGTATCAGAGAAAATCCAATTAAGAGCCACTATGCTGCACGTACATATTATATATAATATACTAGGATGCAGCTTAAGAATGGAACTGAGACTTCAATATGAACAAAAGTGGGTGGATGTTTAAAGTCTCAAGTTCTTAAAATATCAGTAATAATTACATACCGGGTATCCTCAGATCATGGAAAAATATCATTCATTAAGTAGCATTGGCTGTTGTGGGTGAATTAAACGTGTTTGGTCCAACCCACTTCAGTGCATAGCTTCTTCCTACTGCTCACTTAAGTGCTTGTTTGGACACAATCAGTTTTTCCTGCAGATTGATGAAGCTTGCTAGGACAAAACTTGGAGATTTTTCCTGAAAAAAATAATGATACAAATATAATAGAAAGCAAAATTAGCTTTGTTTGACTGTTGAATATATTGAGAAGCATAAGAAATGCTTTTGCCATAACACACCTCAAATAAAACTATAGATCTGTTTTAAAGGTGCATCTTGGGCTTCCCTGGTGGCGCAGTGGTTGAGAGTCCGCCTGCCGATGTAGCGACACGGGTTCATGCCCCAGTCTGGGAAGATCCCACATGCCGCGGAGCGGCTGGGTGTGTGAGCCATGGCCGCTGAAGCTGCGCGTCCGGAGCCTGCGCTCCTCAACGGGAGAGGCCACAACAGTGAGAGGCCCGCATACCGCAAAATAAATAAATAAAAATAAATAAAAGTGCATCTTTTGCATACAACTTTAAGATCAGAAGTGAAAATTGCTAAGGACCTGGTCCATATTTTATTGCTTTGTAATTACGAGCAGTTGGGATTTTCTATTTGAGTCTTGCAAAACCAAAACAGAACTATGGCAATGACCTTGTCAAGTTGTAATTTCTTCAATGGTTTATTCTCTCTGCTTTACACAGATTTATTAGGGAACTAGATTATTCACTAGGTACCTAGATTATGGGGGCAGGGCCTTAAAATGACACATTTGTAAGGAGTTTGCTAGGGCATCAACATTAGCTGAAAATTTGGGCAGGTTTTGGGGGTTGTTGAGTGTGTCTGCAATAAAAAAAAGACAGCCCCATCATGCCTTCCCACATTGTGTTTATCCGAGGAAGGAAGTATAAAGCTGACATAGTTTGGAAGGTGAGTAAGGAAACGTGATTCTGCGCTGGAACGTCATTTTAATTATCTTCGGTCCCGTGTACGGGGACTCCGTGCCAGCCTAAGGTAATGAGCTACTGCACAATAGGCTCTGCAGTCAAGAAATATCACAAGCTCTTTTGATGGCTTCATAAACAAGCGTTGCATAGGTGGCTCAGGGAGATGGCCCTCCAAGCCATCATGAAGAGAGCAGAGGCAGAGCAGAGTAGAGGCTAAAGTTTCCTCAATTTAAGGGCTATCTCATAACATTTATGCCAACAGTGTGATGTTCAAAACACTCCATGGTCTGACCTTAGACTAAATCATCTGTCCTCTTAGACATGCTGTGTGGCATACAGTCCATTCCCATAAACTGTCATGCTACAGATGCCATAAACCCTGCACTATCCCAACTTAGTACTAATTGAAACAGTATGAGTTCAACTATGTAAAATAGACATGTAGAAAACAAACAATGAAAGGATATATACTAAATGTTAAAAATTGATCACCTCTCAGAGTACTGTTTCTTTTTTTTTACAAATATTATTTAATGAACATGGATTTTTGTGAGCAGAAAACATTATTTGCAAGTCTTTCTCTGAACACAGAAACATGTTTTTTCTTTCTGCCCACACATTCAAACATTTCATATCTTTTTCTAATAAAGACTGTGAAAAATATAACAGAGTAGCAACTAAATTTTCTACTTTCTGTTTTTATTTAACTATAATTATCTTTGTTATTTTTGACATGTAAATTATTTAGCAAGAATTATTTTTTTCCCTTAGTGCAGATTGTGGTGATGATGGAATGGGGTGAGGGTAGGACAGAATCACATCTTCACAGAAAAGTCGGGGTTTTTTTAGTGTTTTGCCTGCTTCACTAAGAAAAATTCTATGATTCTAAGTTCATTCTTTATTCAGTCTGTTACCAATTTTACCTGACAATTTGCATGGAATATTTGAATATAGAAATATTCACAGTCAAGCTTGCTTGTCTGTTCTTGATTCAACTTTTCCATAAACCTTGTCCACACTCTACTAGAATTGAGTTAATTCAACTTTTTAAAGTTGTTAAAAGTCAGCTAGTAAAACCATCTGATGCTTAATAACATTATGTTTCACTGCATGTAATTATATTAACTTGCCTCCCACTCTGAAATTTTGCTGTTGACTATTTCTTCCATTTCTCTAGAAGAGTTACTTTGAAATTGTGATGTGTGACAGGTATTAGAGTTGTATGCCTTCATATTATTAGGTTTTTTGGACAAATTTATTGATAAAATTGCTGGGGCAAACATATAGAAGCATTACATTGGGAGATGTGGCTTCTGTAGAATTCAGACTTTTGAATAGCAATGTATCCACCCATGATGCATTTATTTAGAGTTCATAAAAGGAAAATAAATGAATATCTGAGGCATAGTTTAACTTTCTCATCAAAGTCTAAAAGTAAAACTCATAATACAGAGAAAAAGCATGTTGAGTTATCTAGCTGGATATTTTTAAAAATTTAATATTTGTTGAGTTCTATTTTGTACTGAGCACAACGCAGTAACAATGGAGGCCTTTAAGGAAGTATGATGTGTGTTCTTCCCACAACACAAAGCAATTCTCTGACATCAGCTGGGGTATCCTACAATTCAACCCTTTTCTAACACTATCAGGAGATAGCATCAGATCCCACAGGTTAATGGGTCAGTCCTACAAGACTACCATGCCCTCAACTTCACATGCCTATCACAAACCCAGAGTATAAATTGGAGGTTCCCATGACCTCCACCTCAGGTTGGGTTAATTTGCTAGAACAGCTCACAGAACACAGGAAAACCGTTTACTTACGAACACATAATACGAACATCCAGACAGAAGAGATGCATAGGGCAAGGTACCTGGGAAGGGGCATGAAGCTTCCATGCCCTCTTGTGGAGTACAACTATCCCAGCACTTCCACGTGTTCACCAATGTGGAAGTTTTCCAAACCCTGTCCTTCTGAGTTTTTATGGAGGCTTCATTACATAGGCATGATTAATTAAAGCACTTGGCCATTGGCAATCAATTCAACCTCTAGCCCCCCTGTCTTGGGTACAGAATGTAAGGGGATGTCAAAAAACTCAGTAATCAAGCAAAATAATATTAATCTTGAAAATCCATGATAAACAACATATCAAAATTTAAATCCTATTACATGTTATATATTAATATATCATTATGCATTATATTATTTATACCTAGCACAGCTCCCTGTTTAATGAATGTATCAGTAGGATCATTTGGGAAGCAGACAGCAAGGCAGAGTTAGAATTGCACATATACATATTTTATATATTGTTATATATTGTATATAGTTATACATATGTACTCTGATATATATATATGTGTGTGTGTGTGTGTGTGTGTGTGTGTGTGTGTGTATGTATATAAATACATCAGGAGAAACGGCTGAGAAAGGTACAAGATTAAGAGAGCAGTAGTTGGCAGGTAAAACCTCCGGATGGCAAAACAGTTCTGACACTTGTGAAAGGAGATGAGAAATGAAGGAAGACTGGCAGGAAAAGCCTCAGCTCCGAGAAGTTCTCAGCCAGACCAGGGCAGGGCTTAGCACAAAGACTTTTGCTAGAAGACATTGGGCAGGTGCCATGAGCCTTGTAATACCACTGTGTTCAGTCATCACCTGGGGGTTACCAGGAAGAACATGGCCTTAGATCTAAAGCTGAGACAGATCCTGAAAGAACTCACAGCTGGATACTGTCAGCTAAGTAACTCCCAGCAGCAGTTTCTCTCTTAAAGGGATATCTGACTACCTCAATGACTACCATAAAGACTACCTAATGAAGTTAATAATAGAAATATGGAGGAAGAGCTGAAGTTGGTTAGTATTAAGGGCCTTTGTTTCACATTTATATTTCCACAAAAAAAATCTTAAAAAATGATCTTCCAATTAAATGGCTGTCACATGTATAACTGTATTGTGAAAACACATGCCTACTTGTATTAAAACTCTAAAGAAACCACAATGTTATATATTGGTCTCTGAGAAAAAGCCTTTAGAAATAGTTTGAATGAAATTGTATTGATATTACAGAAATTCTTAATCAAGGGGAGAAATATATCTGCACATAAGTGGTAATCCCTTATTTTATATATTCTTACCTTGAAGTGTGGAAATAGACATAACTGTTCAATGTCTCTTAAAATGTATTATAACTGCTTTAAGTGGTAATGTAAAAAATATAAGAACTAACCTGTTTTTTCCTAAGAGAGCTCATTTAGTTTAAGATATTTTCTCCCAGGAAATCAAATTTCATTAGCAGTAGATAGTTTTAAAGAAGCAAGACTGATTTTTCTTTGAAAACCCAAGCAGAACTTGTTCACAATTTTGACACATATTTAAATATTGTTTATGTTTACTGTGTAGTTTATAATTTCTGGTTTGTTTCAAATATTTATGAGGTGCTAGAATAAGTGTCAAAATTCTAATATAATTATGTCTCATTCTCACATGAGGGCTGTGAGTATCAGTTTTATTTGAGGACTTTCTGAGGACTGTAACCCAGAGATAGCCTCTCAGATAGCTCTGAGGAAATACTCCAAAGAGTTAGGGGGTGAGGCCAATATGTATGTGCAATCAAGCATACATCTCAGTAGAAGGTCAGGAGGAACTGATATCTACTACTAGTCAAGAGGAACAGATATCTCAGGTAATGATTTTGTGCTTTTCTAAGTATGGGAAGATACAAGGATCCAGATTCATAAAAAATTTCTCCTGAAATATTTCTAATTATACAAAGGCCTGTTTTGCATGTTTTCTCAGAGCACAGAGTGCCTCATCCTGATCTTTGCCCTGAAATCCTTTCAGGGTATATTGTAGGTCAGAGACTGCAGTGACTAAGGACTTGATTCTTGTAGAACTGGATGGTGGGCAACATTCTTTGTTTTATAAACTTATGGTAAACTATGTAATGAAGAAAAAAAACTATTTCAAAATCCATTATTATATTTTTGTAAAATAAACCTAGGCATCAACATCCATTATATAGTCTTTTATATGTAGGTTAAAATTTGAATAATGTAAGTGTTAGGGGAACCACTGACCAAAACTGCCCACCCTGGCCAGGCATCAAAGTGAGTTATCTTACAACAAGAGGTCCTGGTAAGGAATGCGGAACTAACAAGCTACCACCAACTGGAAGAATTAAGGAAAGGTCAAAAGTAGAGAGGAGACGCCAATCCATATGGCCTACCAACCTCCCAGAATCCTTCTCACTGGAAATCATCTTGGCTGAGCGATGTGCACAACACCAGGAAGGACCCTGAGTCAGAATGATTAGCCAGAAACAACCCGGAAACTAACCCCGTTACCATAAACCCAAGACTGCGAGCCACATGGCAGAGTGGTTCTTCTGGGTTCCCTTACCCTGCTGCTCTCTGCCCAGGCGCCCCTTCCCAATAAAGTCTCTTGCTTTGTCAGGACATGTGTCTCCTCAGATAATTCATTTCTGAGTGTTAGACAGGAGCCCACTCTCAGGCCCTGGAAGGGGTCTGCCTTTCTGCAACATAAGGATGAAATAAATCCTGGATGAAAACATAGCATGCTTTATAATATCATTATTATAATATTTAAGTGAAGGAAACCTAAGTATGATACAAACTCAGGGAGCATAAAGAAAGACTTGACTACATAAAATTTGAAACCTCTATACCATAAATGAAGTTAAAATATTTTTTAAAAACTGGAAAAATGTATCATAAATTACAGATCTGATAACAAGATCCTTAACATTTTAAAAAATTCTTGTAAATCTTTACATAATTTAAAGAAAATTGTCTCAATACAAAAGTGAAACAATAGGTATTGTTGATTGAATTGCAATTCAGGAAACACAGTTTTGGGTAAAACCAAGAGTGCTCCGGGAAAGAGAAAGAGTCAAGGGCTTATAAAGGCAAAAGTCATGAGGCTGTACTCTGACACGAGAGGAAATATTTGTCCTTAAGGGATAGGCTGTCCCAAATTACTTAGGATGTGTCCTCTGGGGAGCAGAATCTGCCACCCCAAAATGTGTCTTTTGGCATATTAACTATTTTAAACTGGTTAATTTCTAAGAAACAGCAGACATGGGAGAAACTCTGAAAGCCAAGTAGGAGTTACCCTTTTATAAGAAACATGTGCATTTGTAAGGGAAATCTCCATTTGTAAGGGTGTCTCCCTCACTGTACCAGGAAGAGGAGGAAGACTAAATCTCTAGAAACTCTTATTAATGGAGAAGGCACTGACTTAAATCTGCATAACAAGCTTACCCTTATTTACTGTGCTTTTCCTGGTCACCTCCTATAACTGAGTCTCCCCAAATTCTTTTGCCTTTAGCTAAGGATGGTATTTAAGGTGAGGATTTTGGTCATTTTGGTGAGTTACTCATTTTTTCTGAGTCTTTCATATATATATATATATATATATATATATATATATATATATAAATATTTGTTTGATTTTCTCCTGTTAATCTGTTTTATGTCAGTTTAAGTCTTAGGCCAGCCAGAATAACCTAAAAGTGTAGAGGAAATTTTCTTCTTTCTCAATAAATAGACTATCATGAGTTATTTTAGGGTAAGGGTCTGATAAGTATTTAGTTTCTGGAACATTGGGAAGATGTTCTGGATGCTTGTGTTAAGATAGTAACACAAGTCAAAAAGTCAGATTCTATCTGAGCTGAGATGTGTATGTCACATTTCCTCAGTGGCCTCCCAGTTCCATTTTAGAGAGCTCTCAGCAATACCGACTCCATTTTGACTTTCCAAATACAAATGGCAAAAAACATGAATATACAAACAACAACACAAATAATTTTAAATGCATATTTAAAACAGTATAGTATGTGGCAACATGGATAGACCTAGAGATTATCATACTAAGTGAAGTAAGTCAGAAAGAGAAAGACAGATACATGATATCACTAATATGTGGAATCTAAAATATGACACAAATGAACTTATCTACAAAACAGACTCACAGACATAGAGAACAGACTGTGGAGGAGGGGTGGGCAAGTGACGTATTGGGAGTTTGGAATTAGCAGATGCAAATTATTATATATAGCACAGGAAACTATATTCAGTACCTGGTGATAAACCATAATGGAAAAGAATATGAAAAAGAATGTGTGTGTGTGTGTATATATATATATATATATATATATGTACGCACACACACACATATATATGTATAACTGAATAACTTTGCTGTACAGCAGAAATTAACACAACTATATATCAACTATACTTGATTAAATATTTTTTTTAAAACGCAGTGTTTTTCCTAAAGAAATAAAAAGCCTAAAAGAATGATGATGCCAAGGGCTGATGAGGGTGAAATAAAAGTAAGTTGGGGGCTTCCTTGGTGGTGCAGTGGTTGGGAGTCCGCCTGCAGATGCAGGGGATGCGGGTTCGTGCCCCGGTCTGGAAGGATCCCACGTGCCGCGGAGGAGCTGGGCCCGTGAGCCGTGGCTGCTGGGCCTGCGCGTCCGGAGCCTGTGCTCCGCAACGGGAGAGGCCACAACGGTGAGAGGCCCGCGTGCCGCAAAAAAGAAAAAGAAAAAGAAATTAAATTACATTGGATATACTTATACACTTTTGGTGAGAATGTAAGTTGATATTTCCTTTCTTGGAGACAATCTGGAATAGGTATAAATATGAAGTGTATATATTCTCTGATCCAATTGTTTTGTTTCCGGAAAATTTTCCTAAGTGCGAAATAAACTTCACATTTTATTGCAAGACAAGGAAAATTTAAACATAAAAAACTTTCCTTGCTCTTTGACCTCCTTTCTCCCCTTTACTCTGCATTGTGTATCTGCATTAAACCTCCCCTATCAGCAGAAATACCTGCTCAACCATAAAGAGCAACATTCTCCTAGCACCAGCAAGATAACTTCTTATAACATTCCTTCTTAATCTTGTAAGGGGCCAAGATGGCACTTAGATCTGGACTGTGTAAACTGTCAATATTAGGTAATTTAATGTATAGCCCTGTGTCTAAAAAAAAACTTATATAACTGTGTTTTGACTTCTAACAGACAGAACAATTCTCAGAGCTTTCTGAGATGCTATTCCTGGGTCATAATCTTCAAATTTGGTTTGAATAAAGTTTTCCATTTCTTTCTTGGATCTACTGGTTAATTTTTCATTGAGAAAGAACATAAGGATCCATTAAAATGTGTGTGTGTATATATATATACATATACACATATATAGGTCCATTGCCTGGAACTTGTACTCCCAGCCCTTCAATAGCAAACTGCTCTCACCTCAGGTCATAGGAGAAAGGATGTTGAGGACAGGCCATGTTTCCCTTTACTACTTATGTCTTTTATTCTTTGAAGTACAATCACATTACATATACTACCTGACAGGGTGGTATAAAGTAAACCACACCAGAGAAAGAAATTTAGAACTCTGTATAGTATAACATTTCTCTTAGCCCTGGGGGAAAGCTAAGTTTGACCTGAAGTCAAGCTTTCATAGGAGGTTCTCTCATGGTCACTGCCATGTCTTACCTGGCTCTCTAGGAATGCATACATACGTGCATATATCATACCTAGATATATGTATACCTAGATATATATATCTGGTATATAGATACCTAGATATAGGTATCTAGGTATCTAGGTATACCTAGATACCTATACCTAGATATATATACCTGGTATATACCTGGTATATATATATGCCTAGATATATATACCTGGTATATATATATGCCTAGATATATATACCTGGTATATGTGTACACACATACATATATACCACACATACCATGCATACAAAATATACAAAATAAAAACCTAGTTCTTTTAGCTCTCTCACTGTTTGGGAGAGAAGTCCATCCTTCACCCACAGAAAGAATCTCCTTCCAGGTTCCACACCTTCTTCCCAACAATGTCTTTTCCCAAGCATGAGTCATGCAACAAAGAGTAATATTCTAAGGATCTGAGTAGGGCAGTCAGTAACCACCTACAGAACTCTGGTGAGGTGAAGCAGTTGAGGTTCTCCAAGTCAGGCAACAAGTGGCCTCCCAAACACTCTCCTTGGAGATCTATCAGTATAAGTTTCAGGCACAATTAATGATTCCCCTGTGTATTAAAGAAACTGAAGTTGATTATTTCACACACACACACACACACACACACACACTCCCCTACTCAAGACAAATATTAATTTTCATGAACAGTCTAAAGTCTTAAAGTATAGAAAGATTTTTAACTAGATTCATAATTTTAAGGTACCTATTTCATATATAAAGACAAATAATTAAAATTAAGAGACTTAATTCTGACTTTTAAAACTAAGGGAAGAGATTTCTCCTCTTTCCTTAGAGCCTTTGCTTTAGAAAACTTATAATGTTAGTACTTCCTCCTCTCTTTGAAATATATGTCAATTCTTTTGAAGACTAGACAGGACTTTTGTCAGCTTTATGACCCAGGAATGCCTTTTTCAAAGACTTGGCAACCATCTTTTTGAAATGTAAACATAAAGGGAAATAGCACCCCAGGGGAGAAACTGCCCCCAATTTTTGTGGGATGGCAGGAGCCTAACCTCAGTGGGCATCTTTGCTCCAAGTTTCAGAACTATATCCTGTCATAAAGATATGAGAAGTTTGTTTTTCCTTTGAATAAAGCCAATCAGCTAACAGAGATGGCCACCCCAATTACCAGGTAAATCCAAGATGAACTATGCATGACAAATTGTACTGTCAAGTCCTCCTATTTGAGGACTAGCTATTGTTCATCTTGAGAACATGCATGTGATGGGTTGTATCTACTTGGCTATATAAAAGGATGAGATTTCTTAATGTCTTTGTAATCTCTTATCACATTGCTTGTGATTTGCATCACATTCTGGGTTAATGTTTTATTCAGTAATAAAATGACTTTCTTTCCCTACTACCTTTGTGGAGAAGTTTTCTGGGTTGGGGGAAATTTTTACCCTTAATTATATTTCCCAAAAAAAGGAAGATAAATAAAATCATAATACATTATTTTTCAGAGCAGTCCTAGATCGCCTCCTGCTTTCAAACTTTGCCCTTTCAAATCTGCCAGGAATAATAAATGGTCCAGGTGCTGAGTCATGCTCTATTAATAACTCCCTTATCCAATGAAGGGACTGAAAGTTTGAAACTACTCCATCAGCACTTAGAAAGAAATATTGAAGAGAATGATTTTATTCTTTCAATTTAACATTCAGTTAAATTTTTTTCTCCTATTATATTGTCAAGCAAGATACCCCAGATACATTTGTTCACAATTAATTAAATAAATACATAAATTACAGTGGGTGATTATAGTATAATCTTCTATACATTAAATATAAATTCACATTCATATATATTGATATATGTTCATAATCACATATATATTCACATTATCATAAAAATTTTTTTCATTTCTGAAAGGTTATAAATCAAGCATTTAGTTGGATTGGGTAAAACCAGGAAAAAAACCCTACAAAATGTCATCATTGTATTGATTACAGCCTCAGTTTGCTATACTTAACAAAAGCAGTGTTTATTCATTGATATTTCTGAATCATTAAGGAAAAGATGAGTAGGAATCAGTAGCTTTGGGTCTCATGTTGGAATCTGAACTCCAGGAACAGAACTTCAATTACCAAAAAAGACTAAGGTCAAAGCAGAACCACAATCCAAGGTAAAGGAGTTTTCAAGAACAGAAGGAATAAATCAGGAACTTTGTCACTAAAATACAATGAACAAAACAAGATCTCTGAGTTATTAGCCTCAGGATCAAGTAATTTCCTGCATAACATACAGATCAGTTCCAGAATTTAGGACAAAGATATAGGCCTATATAGGATGGGTAAATGAGCACAGCTGTGACATTTTAAAAGCTAAAGAAGCAGGAAATAAAGCATGATAATAGTAAATTGAGGTACATATAAAAAAACTATAAAACAAATTCAATTACAGGCGTATCATGAAAATTTGTAATCCCATATTTTTGTCATGCATTGATTTTAGAAATCAGATGAGTTAAATCGCTGCACTCAGGAATTTATTTTTCTTTAAAATTATTAGTATTGTTATTTTTTAGTCAGCTATGCTTAAAATTTTAGAGTTCTCTTTAATTTTTTCAATTTTTTAAAATTTTTTAGAGTTCTCTTTAATTTTCTCTTTAATTTTTTCAATTTTTAATCTCTCATGTGCTAACTGCCAAATCCTTCTCTTCTCATGGGGGTAACTGGGGGATCAACAGGACTAACCACCAGGGATCAGCTAGAGACAGAGAAGGGGGCACAGCTCACAAATATTAGTTCTCTACTATTGTTTTTTCTTCTCAGAAGGAATTAAAGCACATATAGTTGGATCTCTTTTGTCTACCTAACATTTCAAACACTTTCTCTCTGTCCATTATTGATTGTTTTCTGCCTGTTGTGTAGTTTTTTGTTCTTTTCTTTCTCTTTTGTATCTTCCTTTGTGGTTTGATGACTTTTTGTGGTGGTGTGTTTTAATTCCTTTATCTTAATCTTTTGTGTATCTACTATAGATTTTTCCTTTGTGGTAACCATGAGGCATACATAAAATGTTTTATAACATCCTATTTTAAACTGATAACAACTTAACTTCAGTAGCATACAGAAACTCTACACTTCTCCCTCCCCTCACATTTTAGGTTATTAATGTTATGGTTTATATCTTTTTTATATTGTGTATCCAATAAAAAATTATTGTAGATATAATTATTTTTAATTCATTTATTTGTTTTAAGCTTTAAATTGGAATTGAAAGTGGTTTACACACCACCATTACAATATTAGAAAATCTGACTATTTAATGTATAAATATATATTTACCTTTGCCAGTGAGTTTTACACATTCACATGATCTTATGTTTTTAATTAAAGTCCTTTCATTTCAGCTAGAAGAACTCCCTTCGGCATTTTTGTAAGGCAGGTCTAGTGGTGATGAACTCGCTCAGCTTTTATTTGTTTGGGGAAATGTGGGCTAAAGGACTAATGATGCACATTTGATATATTTGATACATTTAATTGTAGACTAAGACTAAAACAAGAATGGAGATATAGTGGAAGAAAAGTATATAAACATTATGTATGGTAAGAGCAGAAAGAATGCAACTTTTAAAAAATGGAAAAAGAAGAAAGAAAGAAAGGCAAAGTAAATAAGATTTACGATTATTATATGGGTAATAAGTTGGAGTCAACTTACCATTTAAAACTGACAAACTGGAGAGTGAAAGATGAAGTTTAAAAAGTAGGATTAAAAGAACTACTATAGAAGATTTTAATTCAATCCTTCTTAAACAACAAAAGAAAATTTTTTAAAGAAAAAAGATTCCACTTAGAAAAGAAAAATTGTATATACAACATAATATACATGGTAAATGAAATATAAAGTAACACAGATAAAATGACAACATTTTGATGAGTTGATACCAAATCTGTCAGTCACATTAGAAAATGTTAATGGGCTTACCTTAACTATTCAAAGATTTTTAACTCAAAGAATAAAATCCAACTCTATTCTACCAATAAAGACATACCTAAAACAGAAGGATTCAAAAAGACAAAATATAAAATAGGAAAGATTTACTGTAACAGTAATAAAGTGCTTGTTATCTCCATATTAGACAACATAGAACTTGGGCCAAAAATTATTAATTGAAACTAAGATTATTTTATAATTGCTAATGGTACAGTTTACAATGAAGATACACAAAAACCAGCAATCACCTATATAAAGATAAAAATACAGGGAATATAAGAAAAAATAATACCATGTTAATAATAAAAGACTTTAACATACACTCAGTACAGGACAGATTAAATGGACCAGAAGATAAGTAAATTAATATAAATATATAGAAGGGCTAAAATGAAGCAATAAAGTTGACCTTATGGATATACGTTAAAGCTGCAATATGCTTCTTTATGTGCATGAAATATTCACAAAAATTATTTCATCAACATTAAATTTCCTGAATTTGACAGTTGTGCTATGGTTATGAGAGTGAATATCTTTGTTCATAGGAAATATACACTCAAGTGTTAAAGGGCCTTATAAAGAAATGTGGAAAATGAGTAAACGGTACATGGAAGTTTTCTCTCTGACTCTTTCAACTGTCCTGAAAAGTTGACATTATTTAAAAAGAAAAAAAATTCAAAAATAGGACTGTTGTTTTGACAAGAGGCTTGCATTTGCTCAGTGGTTTGTTGATGAGAAATGCATTGCCCCATCTTCTTCCAGGCTACAAAACACAAGACCCAGCAGCCAGCATGCCAAGACAACCAGAGACATTCTTCTCAAACCATTGCATCAGTACTGGGAGGGTGAATTGTGTTGTGTTTTGTGTTTTATACTAAAACTTTTACATCTGCTTTAGGTTTCTGAACTTAGACTTGGTGTCAACAATAGAATATGTCCAAGCCTAATGTCCATTTATCCAGTATTAATTATCTTTCCCTTAAAGTAACCCTGCATGCAAGAGCCAAACCCCATGGTTTTATGACAAGAAGAGACAAGTTTCCATCCTCCTTTCTGGAAGGAGCGTTAAAGACTCTCTCATGGAGCGGAGAACACTGTGGGTATTTAGTAAGTGTATCTTAATATCGGTGAGGTTGCATGAAGCTTTTGTGATAAATAAGAGCCTCTAATGATCAACAGGCAGACCATAGCCTTATGAGCATGCAGTAGAAGATACCATCCATTTCTAAGTTTCCAAGATCAAACTGCAGCTCTTGGAAAAGCAGCTAACCAAACAAGACACAGAAAACTAATCAAAATTTTAGTTTGAGAACATTGCACACAGGAAGACTGGAAGAAGTGTAGCTTTGGGAAATACAGGAGCCAAGCATAACTCACAAGAGTTACAGAGTCAAAGCCTGATTATAAAGAAAGAATGATTAGAGAATGACATTAGACAAAGGCTTCCTGGGGGAGACTAATACTGAACCTGAATCGAAGGAGCAACTAAAGCTGCTTAAATGCTTCCTGTCAGAAAGTCTGGATGAATACCTACAGGAGTCAGAGGCTAGGGAGATGAAATACTAAAATATTTTCTCTAATTTTCTTTGAGAAAGCATTAATTTGAAAGGCAACTTGATTTCTAACACCTATACCTTCTAAATTAGAATGTAATTGGGTATGCTCTCAATATTTAACATGTATTAGTCTTGATTTCCCAAGGATATCTTTGCATTTCTTTGCAGGTCAACATAAATGATAGAAAAATACTGGAATAATAACAAAATGCATCTTATTGAAGAAGCAACCTACAGATACAGCTCTCACTATATCCATAAACAAATATAATACAGAAAACTTTGAGTTAATTTAAAAAATCTCTACGTAAATATGTTCCTATTTTCCACGAGAAACAAAAAACAAACTTACTTTCCTCTTAATAAATAGCTAAAGATTTATAGATTCCTTCCAGTCCCAGCCAGATAGCAATTGCCATTGTCAGAAATACTAAGCAGTGATTATACTCAATGCCATTTTGTTAGGAAATATGGAAAGTGGATGCCCCTTTAGTGCTAATAGTTACTATCTCCTGGTAAACACGTTGGACATGTTTCTAGAAAAATAGAAACAGCACTGTTTGTAGTATCAAGGAGCACTCTTGACTTAACTGAGTAACTTTAATTACATCTTTTCACTGCCTCTCCCTTTGATCCCAGTTTCTTCATCTTTAAAATAAGGAGGGAGAACAAATATCTGAGGTGCCTTTCAACTGTGACTTTCTGAGATGCTTCCTAATGAGTGGAGATTGTCTATAAACAGAAGCTTCAGACCACAGATGAGACACAAAGGCCACCCTACATGTCTATAGCTGAAAATCATGGGAAAAAAATTCATTTATGCTCCAGGTCAAAAGAGAGAGTACATTACAGATGACATTTTTACTGCTGCCATTCACTCTAAGTGATAATCGTCATCAGTGAAAGGAAGCAGTATATAAAGTAGACCTCCCAAAGTAAAACTTACTATTTTTCAAAATAATTTAAATCACTAAATTTTTTAAATCATGCACCTCATTAGTAACAACTTTTTAAACCTGTACCTCCAGTATATAAGTATTTATTTATACATTATTCATATCATACATTCACTACTATCAATTTGATTTTACTAAAACATCCTTTCCAAGACATGCATAAATATAAATAAATGTTGTAACACTTTTACCACATCTCTCACTTTGAAGACCACTGTCTAAAATAACAGTAATGATTTGCTTTAGTTTTTCATCAGTAGGTCTCAGACTGGTCCATAATTCAACTTTTAATGATCAAACTAAGGCACTATTTCATCTCCTATGTGGTTTTAAGCCTCGCTCAGATTAGAAGCATAAAAAAATTCACTTTGATTGGTTGTGTTTCTAGAAGGGGGGCCCTTCCAGGGCCTGATAGTAGGCTCTTGTCTAACACTCGGAAATGAATTGTCCAAAGAGACACACATATTAACAAAGCAAAAGACTTTATCAGAAAACTGTTCTTTAGCAGAGAGTAGCAGGGTAAGGGAACTCAGGAGAACTGCTTTGCCACGTGGATCACAGTCTCAGGTTTTATGGTAATGGGTTAGTTTTCCAGTTGTCTCCGGCCAGTCATCTTGCTTGTGCCCATATTTGTTCTGACTCAGGGTCCTTCCTGGTGGCACACACATCTCTCAGCCAGGATGGATTCCAGTGTGAGGGTTTCTGGGAGGTTGGCAGGACATATTAAGTGCTGACTTCTCCTCCTTCCTTTTGGCCCCTCCTGAATTCTCCCAGTTAGTTTTCAGTGGCAGCACCATGTTCCTTATCGGGACCCCCTGCTGTGAGACAACTCATGCAAGTGGTTATTAATGCAGCTGGCCAAAGCAGGTGATTTCAGTCAATGGTTCCCCAACAGTAGGATGAAAATATTTGCACTTAATCAGTCACTAAAAGCAGAGCAAGCCTTCCTCAATTCTCCAGTTAATTAAATATTATACAGAGAATTTTGTTGTCTTTTAATTATCTTTTACTTTCTTAGAATTGGGTGACTCTTGACATACAAGTTCAAGAAGGCAGAGTCAATTTTTCTAGACAAATCTTCATGGATTATAGAGATAGATTTTGCAGATTATCAAGAACAAACCAATGGCCAATCACATTCTCTCTGTAAATTCCATCACTCTTAGAACCCCTTCATGTCTACAGGATCATAAATTCATGGAAGGCAGACATTGCTTATTTTCGCTTATCTGTAATGACAGTCTATGTCCAGTAACATTTTCTGCTTTGTAGAACAGATTAGTTTATGGCAAAACTATGAAGGGCAAATTCTGTGTTGAGTAGCCCAATGACCTTGCAAATGTCCATCCCCCACCATAGCCTAGTCCACTTTGGTGATTCTACCCTTTTTCCTTTAAGTGCTCAAACAGTGCCACTCTTGGGAAACAATACTTTTCTTTTCATGGGAGTATTTGCATTTTAAGCTTTATCTTTAATGGAAGAGTGTGAATGTTGTTTTGGGGGACTGGGGAACAGGGTGAGTTCAAGCATTACTAGAAAAAAATGTGGAATATTTTGGATGGAAATAAAATTCTTTGTGCCGAAGAAATTATACCAAATGTATGGTCACCTACATGATAAGCCAGCCCAGATTCAATGCAAGATGGTGGATAAATGGTATTGACAAAAGCCAGTACATATTTTAAAGCTCCCCAAATGATTCTGTTGATGAAAAAAGTAAACAAGAATCAATCTAAGAAAGAAATAGAAAACTTTATTTGAGCCAACCTGAGGATTATAACCTGGGAGACAGTCTTTTAGAAAGCTCTGTAGACTGTTCCACCCACTAGAGGTCAAAGCAGAGTTATGTAAATTTTTCAAACAAAAGTCTATACATCAAATGACATATCAACAATCCAGATCTGCATGTATAAAGTGAGTGGTGGGTCATCCTGATCTTTCACAAGATTAAGAAGGAATGTTATTGCCTTCCAATTAATGCAGATGCACAATACACACTAAAAGGGAGGGAAGAGACCCAAATGGACAGAGAAAATATTTACATTTAAATTTTTCTTGTCTTGCCATAAAACATGAATTTTATTTCATTAATTCTAATGTGCAAGAAAGATGGAGAAACTCTAATCTATAAAAGAGGCTTTTATACTTTATTGTAAATTAGAATCACCAAAAGAGCTTTTTTTGTTGTTGTTTGTTTGTTTGTTTTTAATGTAATTATTTGGAAAAACATCCATAGATTCTTATTTGGTAGATCTGGGTTAGAATGTGGTATATGCATTTGAATCAGATCTGCAGTTGACACTCATTTCCATAGTTTGGGAAACAGAATTTTAAAACACATCCAAAGAAATAAAAGTAAAAGAAAAAGTAAGTGTCATTGTTTAATAATGTTAAATCTGAGCACATCTTGAGCTATGTTTATTCACTCTTGTTGGTTTGGTGACATGTAAATTGTGTGCGTAGGGTAAGAGTTATGGAAAACTAATATATGAAATAGGAAAAAACATTAAAATTGTGATAATTCTATGAGGTGTGCTCTATGTAAATATGTGAAATATGGCATGAAATTTGTAGACTAGCTAGGGCTGTTTATTTTAATTGAGGTATACTAATATAACAATATTGTAAGCTACTGCCATAAGAAATGCATATTTATTCATATGCTTGTTTCCTGTAGAATTCTCTAATGTTTACTAAGAGCTTCATAACAAAGAAAGTTCTACACATAATCCCTACATCCATCAGGTTGTTCCAGCATGAATCTTTTGATGTCTAGCAAACATAAAAAATATATACATTCATATAATTCATATGCCTATCAAAACACAGATTACTTTCAAAATCCCAGAAATTTACTTAATGCTCCTTCTGGCTCCATCCCAGCTCTGCACACCTTGATAGGCAACCATATTTCTGATTTCTTTCAACATAGATTAATTTTGCCTATTCCAGAACCTCATACATAAGGAATCATCAGTAGATATTCTTTTTGTCTGACTTTTTTCACTCAATGTGTCTAAAATTCATCCACATCGTTGAATATATCAGCAGTTCATTTTTTTCTCTATGCAGTAGTTCTTTATGAGAATATACCACAAATTATTTATCCATTCTCCTGTTGATGGACATGTGAATTAAATCTATTTTTTGTCTATTATGAATTAAGCTGCTATGAACATTCTTGACCAGTCTTCTTATAAATATATATTTTTTATTTCTCTTGGATAAATACCTAGGAGTCAAATTGCTGGGTCCTAGGGTAAGAATATATTTAACCTCATAAAACTTCCAAACTATTTTTGAAAGTAGTTGTATCATTTTACACTCTGACCAGCAATACCTGAGAGTTTCAGTTGCTCTACATTCTAAACAACAGTTAGCATTGTTAGTATTTCTAATTTTAGCCTTTCCAAGGGGTTTGTAGTGATACCTCATTATAATTTCCATCTGAATTTTTATTCTAAATAACTATGTTGAGCTACTTCTTGTGTGTTAAGTGGCCATTCATGTATCTTGTTCTGAAGTGTCTGTGAAAACTTTTTGATTTTTTATTGGATTATCTATTAATGATTTGTAAAATTCTTTATATATTATGCATAAAATCTTATGTTAAATATATGTATTGTAAATATTTTCTCCAAAATATCCAAGTACACAGCTTGTCTATTTATTTTGTAATGGTAAGAAGCAGTTTTTAATTTGATAAAGCCTAACTTAAAATTTTAGTTTCTTATTTTATGCTTCTTATAACCTAAGAAATGTTTTCCTACTCCAAGATCATGAAAATATTCTACTTTATTTTCTTTTCAGAACTTTATAATTTTGTATATTTATATTTAATATCATTTCAACTTAAAGTCTTGTATGGTGTGAGGTAGGGGTCAATATTAATGTTTTTACTCCACAGATGTACAGTTGTTTTAACACTATTTATTGAAAAGACTATTGTTTCTCCATTAAATTGCTTCTGCATCTTTTTTCTAAAGTCAATTGACCTTATAAATGTGACTCTAATTTTGAACTCTTCATTTTATTCCATTTATATAAGTCTATTCTTTTGCTAATAATACACTGTATTGATAATTGTTCCTTTATACTGTCTTGATACCAGAGATTTCAAATCCTTAGGGTTGGTCATTTGGGGTCCTTTGCATTTCCATATAAATTGCAGAACCAGGTTGTCAAATTCTACAAAAAATACCTGCAGATATTTGGACTAATATTAGATGAATCTATATAAATTGGAAAACAGACATCTTAATATTACTGTGTATTTAATCCATAAGCATGGTATATCTCTCCATTTATTTAAGTTTTGTTTAGTTTCTCTCAGGAATATTTTTGCATTCTTCACTATAGAGGTATTGTACATGTTTTATTAAATTTATCTCTAAGAATTTTCAAAGATCATGGTATTTAATTATATTTCCCAATAGATTTTTCTTTGTATACAGTAATACAGTTGATTTTTTGTATATTGAACTTGGAGTTTTGCAAACTTACTAAATTCACTTATTTAAAGTTTTAGTATTTTTTTGTGTTTTCTCTAGAATTATTCTATAAACACAAACCATGTCATCCATAAAGTAAGACAGTCCTACTTCCTTTTTTTGTCAAATTCCAATGCCTCATTAAACTGATCAGACCTCCAGAACAATAAGTAGAGGTGGTGAGAAGAAACCCTTGTCCTCTTCCACATCTTAAAGGGAAAGTGTTCAATATTTCATCACTAAATATAGTTTAAGAGAAGGCCATTTGCCATTGCCTGTATTGAGTTTAGGAAGTTTTCTTCAATTCCTACATTTTGGGGAATTTTCATCACGAGAAAATGCTGAATTTTGTCAAATGCATTTTCTACATCTATTCATATAAGCATATGATGTTTCTCCTTTATTCTCTTAATGTAGTAAATTACATTGATTAGTTTTTAAACCTAACTTTGTACTCTTGGAATCAAACTACTTGACCCTAATAAATTATACTACTCATATATTTCTGCATTTAATATGCAAATATTTTGGCAGTGATTTTTATATGGATATTGATAATGGATATTAGTCTGTAGTTTTGTTTTCTTATAAATTATTTGTAAAACTTTAATAGCAGGGATATGCTGGCTTTGTAAAAAATGAGTGGGAATATGTTCCTTCCTCTTCTATTTCTGAAAAGAATTTGTGTTTGACTGATTTTTTTCTTCTTAAATGATTGGGAGAATTCATTAGTGAAATTATTTGGATCTGGAGTTTCCTTTGTGAAAATGTTGTAATTACAAATTCAATTTCTTTAACATTTAAAGATATTGAGATTTTTTTTTGTTTCTTTATGTGTCAGTTCTGGTAATGCATATATTTCAAAGAACTTCTCCATTTTATCAGATATGTCAAATTTATTAGCATAAAGCTGTTACAATGTGCTCTTGTTGTACTTTTTTACTACCTGTAGGATCTGAGGTAATAAATTCTCTTTCATTCCTGATGTTGCAATCTATTTTCTCTCCCTATTTTTTTTTTGATTAGTCTAACTAGTGGCTTAGCAATTTTGTTTATTTAAATATATATAGATACATACATATATATTTATTTACCATTTTTCTATTTCATTGTTTTCTACTCTTATCATACTAGTTATTTCCTCTTATTTATTTTGGATTTAATTTGCTCATCTTATTCTAGGTTCTTAAAGTAGAGATATGGATCATTTACTTCCGATCAGTTTTTTTTCCAGTATAAGCATTTTTGAGCTGTACATTTCTCTTTAAGTATTGCTATAGCTGCATTCCACAAATTTCAATATGCTCTTTTAATTATCATTCAGTTTGAAATATTTCCTAATTTTCCTCATGATATTTTCTTCACCCTGCAGGTTGTTTAGAAGTATAATTCTTGAACTCTATAGGTTATAGAATTATCCAGATATCCTATTGTTATTAATTTCTAATTTAATTCTTTTCTAATCTATGCTTTGTTTAATTTCAATATTTTGTTATTTACTGATAATTTTATGTACAATCGTTTAGACTGTATGTTCCATTTGTACTTTAAAAGAATATGTATTTTGAAGTTGCTGTATGTAATTCTCTCTAGACATCAATTAGATTCAGGCGGCTATAGTGTTTTTCAAATCTTCTATATAGTTACTAAATTTCTGTCTACATGGTCTATCAATTACTGTGAGAGGATTGTTAAAATATCCTATTGTGGGCTTCCCTGGTGGCGCAGTGGTTGAGAGTCCGCCTGCCGATGCAGGGGACGTGGGTTCGTGTCCCGGTCCGGGAAGATCCCACATGCCGCAGAGCGGCTGGGCCCGTGAGCCATGGCCACTGAGCCTGCGCGTCCGGAGCCTGTGCTCTGCAACAGGAGAGGCCACGACAGTGAGAGCCCCGCGTACAGCAAAAAAAAAAAAAAAAAAAAGTAAAAAAAAAAAAAAATCCTATTGTGATGGTAAATTTGTTTAGTTAATTCATTTAGATTTTGTTTCATGAATTTTGATGCTGTTTTTTCTCCTATTTACATTTAGTGAAATTATTGATATTGTTAGGTTTAAGCCTATCATCTTACTACTTCCTTTTGATTCTTCCTTTTTTGTTGTTATATTTCTTCCTTTTCACCTTTTTCACATTTTTTTAAATTATAATCTTAGGGTCTTCTTATTTATTTATTTTTATTTTATTTATTTTTGGCTGTGTTGGGTCTTTGTTTCTGTGTGAGGGCTTTCTCTAGTTGTGGCAAGTGGGGGCCACTCTTCATCACAGCGCGCGGGCCTCTCACTATCGCAGCCTTTCTTGTTGCGGAGCACAGGCTCCAGACGCTCAGGCTCAGTAGTTGTGGCTCACAGGCAGCATGTGGGATCTTCCCAGACCAGGGCTCGAAACTGTGTCCCCTGCATTAGCAGGCAGATTCTCAACCATTGTGCCACCAGGGAAGCCCTCACATTATTTTTGATTAATCAAATGTATTTTAGTGTCCCACTTTATTTCTTATTCATTTTATTTTTTATATTGGATTCTTACCTCTATCTCATTTTATTATTATCTTAGTGTTTACTCTAGGACTAACATTCTTATTTTGTCAGGGACTAGAATCAATACTTTCCCTCTTCACACATCATACTTCACATCTGATACTGCACAGTTCCTAATTCACATTTCCCCTTCCCTCATCATATCTGTCCAAGAAATAAAGATTATTGGTTGAGTCTCACAAAGTTAGAGAGCCTTGAGAATTTTGATTCTTTCCACTTCAAACTTGTGTTTCTGATTGCTGCTAGAGCAAACTACCACAAACTTCAAGGCTTAAGCAGCACAAACTTAATATCTTATACTTTTGGAAGTCTGGAGTGTGAAGTTGGGAGGAGGGAGCAAGATGGAAGTGTAAGAGGACATGGAGCTGACATCCCTCCATGAACACATCAAAAATACATCTATATATGAAAAATTCTCACTGAAAAACTAACTGGAAACTGGCAGGAGGACTTCTGTACAACCAAGACTGTAATAAAGATACACATGTAATCAGGTAGGAAGGGGAAAAAAAGCAATTGAGTCGGGACCTGTGCCCCTGGGTGGGGACTCAGAGGAAAAGGGAGGTTACATGGGTGGAAACCTGCCTTGGGGAGTAGGCAGCTTGAACCACAGACTAGATGCCTAAGCCCTGTGGTCCTTTTCAAGGAAGACAAGCCTTTTTAACTGGTTCGAGGTTGGCTGGGAGAGACAGAAGGTCTGTGGGAATCCTGGACTTTCCAGATGAGTAGTTCATGCATACTGGCTTGCCCCTGAGGCAGGGCAGAGAGAGAGGTCTGTTCTAGTGGCTGCCAGGTTTCCCATGACCACCTCACCATACACATCAGCCTGAGCTGAGTGAACACTCCAGTCCTGCTTGCTCCATATCATAGTGTGGCACTGAATCTGGGGCAGCCAACACAGGGAAAAAGACTTGATTGTGGGATGCAGAGGCAACCTGGTCCTGCGGCACAACCTGCTGGGGCAGCAGCAGTCATTGCTGGCATTTATTCAAGCACCTCCTCAGAAATAGCCCAGACCTCTGATGGTTGCTGCTCCACCATAGTTCACACCCCAATACATGATGAGAGTCCACATGGGCCCTGCTTTCCCTGTGGAGCAGTTTCCAAACAGGGCCAAAGAGGCGGAGACTGGGGGCAGAAGTCAGCTGTGAGGGACCAAGGGCATTTGCACCTGAGGTGCTGCAGAAGCCTGCACAGGCAGCTCATAAAAGCTCTATCTAGGGCTTCCTTGGTGGCGCAGTGGTTGGGAGTCCACCTGCTGATGCAGGGGACATGAGTTCGTGTCCCGGTCTGGGAGGATTCCACATGCCGCAGAGCGGCTGGGCCCGTGGCCCATGACCGCTGAGCCTGCACATCCGGAGCCTGTGCTCCACAGCGGGAGAGGTCACAACAGTGAGAGGCCTGCATACCGCAAAAAAAAAAAGCTCTATCTATACATGAGCCCCATTTGCTTCAACACTCCCCCCACCTCTTGGGCAAGAGTCCAGTAGAGGGAGAGGAGAAAAGACACTCTTAAAGGGAACAGAGCCAGCTCAGAACCAACCTCAGAGCTTTTGTTCCAGCAACTTGTGATCAGACCCTGTTCCTGACAGGGTGGTGATGGCCACTGAGCAAACGGGAAGTCCTGCCTCACCCATGGCACCAGCTGTAGCCCCACTATCTCCAGCACCATGTCCTACCAAGGTGATAGCTACCAGCACACCCTGAGGAAAGACATGAATGGCATCAGCATCAAATCCAGATCTTCCACCAAAGACATTGAGTACACACACTCTTTCTAGGGATGCTCCCACATAAGAACACCCATTCACGAATCTAAAGAAAAAAAAAAGGTTTTGATGAACCTAGGTGCAGGACAGGAATAAAGACAATAAAAGTCTTTCTAGGGATGGTCTCACATAAGAACACCCATTCAGGAATCTAAAGAAAAAAATAAAAAAGGTTCTGATGAACCTAGGTGCAGGACAGGAATAAAGACACAAAGGTAAAGAATGGACTTGAGGACATGCGGAGGGGGAACAGTAAGCTGGGATGAAATGAAAGAGTAGCATTGACATATATACACTACCAAATGTAAAATAGATAGCTAGTGGGAATCAGCTGCATAGCACAGACAGGGAGATCAACTCAGTGCTTTGTGACTACCTAGAGGGGTGGGATAGGGAGGGTGGGAGGGAGGCACAAGAGGGATGGGATATGGGGTTATATGTATACATATAACTGATTCACTATGTTTTACAGCAGAAACTAACACAACATTGTAAGGCAATTATATGCCAATAAAGATGTTAAAATTAATTAATTAATTAAAAAAATAACACCCATTCAGGAGCACAATAGGTAACTGTTTCACCTAAATTCATAAAGGCAGAGAAAGTTAAGCAAAATGAGAAGGCAGAGGAAGAACTCTCAATTGAAAGAGGAAAAGAGAACCCCTAAAAAATGTAAATAATGAAACAGAAATAAACAATTTACCAGATAAAGAATTCAAAACATTGGTAATAAAAATGTTAACTGAATTGGGAAAAAAAATTGATGTAAAAAAAAAAAATTGATGTAAGCAGGGAATACTTTAACAAGACTAGAAAATATAAAAAAGACCCAATCAGAAATTAATAATTCAATAGCAGAAAAAATAAAATAAGACACACACTATAAAGAATGAATACCAAACTAGGTGATACAGAAGAACACAAAGGTAACCTGGAAGATAGAAAAATGTAAATCACCCAACCAGAATAGCAAAAAGAAAAACAAATTTTAACAATTGAAAGCAATTTAAGAGCTCTCTGGGATAATATTAAGCATACAAACATTCATATTATAGGATTCCCAGGAGAAAAGAGAGAGAAGGGGGCTGAAAATGTATTTGAGGAAATTATGGCTGAAAACTTCCCAAACCTAAAGAAGGAAACAGAAATTCAGGTACAGGAAGCACAGAGAGTACCAAACAAGATGAATCTAAAGAGACCCACAACAAGCAATATCATAATTAGAACGGCAAAATTTAAACATAAAGAGAGAATTCTAAACATAGCAAGTCAAAAAGAAAGAATCATATACTAAGGAATCCCCATAAGTCTATCAGCTTATTTCTCTGCAGAAACTTTGCAGGCCAGAAAGGAGTGGCACAATATATTCAAAGTGAGGAAAGGGGGAAACCTGAAACCTAAGATACTCTACCCAGCAAAATTATCATTTAAAATAGAAGGAGAGATAAAGAACTTCTCAGACAAGCAAAAACTAAAAAGTTTCATCAATATTAAACCTACCCTAAAAGAAATGTTGAAGGGTCTTGTCTAAGTGGAGAAGAAGTAAGAGTCTATAGGAAAGGGAAAAATCCACTAGGAAAGACAAATATATAGCAAGGACTGAGAATCAAAAACTTAAATAAGCCAGTGTGAAGATTAAAAAAACAAAAGTTGTAAAAGCAACTATAAATACAGTAAACAGTTAAGGGATAAACATGAAAATGTAAAATATAACAACAAAAACATGAAATATGGGGGAGAGCTATAAAAATGTAGGTTTTTAAGAAGATATTTGAACATAAATGACTGCCAGTGTAAGACAAGTAATTATACTTATAGGTCAACATTTATGAATCCCCTGGTAACCACAAATCAAAAATCTGCAATATACACAAAAAATAAAAAGAAAGAACACACATACTACAAAAAAAAAGTATCAAACCACAAGAGAAGAAACAAAAGAAGAAATGAACAGAGAAGCACTATAAGAACTGGAAAACAACTAATAAAGTGGCAATAAGTATATACCTATCAATAATTAATGTCAGTGGACTAAATGTCCCAATCCAAAGACATAGGTTGGCTGATTGGATTAAAAATCATGACCCTTCTACACATTGCCAACAGGAAACTCATTTTGGAGTTAGAGAAACACACAACTGAAAGTGAGGGGATGGAAAAAATTATTGCATACAAATGGAAATGACAAGAACATGGGGGTAGCAAGATACATACCAGACTTTAAACTATACTTTAAAACAAAGTTTATAACAAAAGAAGAAGGGCATTATATAATAATAAAAGGATCAATATGAGAGAAGATATTACACTTGTTAACATATATGCACCCAATACAGGAGCACCTAAATATATAAAGCAAATACTAAAAGACACAAAAAGAGAAGTTGACAATAAAACAATAAGAGTAAGAAATTTTAACACCCCATCTACATCAGTAGACAGATCATCCAGACAAAAAAATCAAGGCAACAATGGTCTTAAATGACACAATATTCAACATAATAAAGGCCATGGATGACAAATCCACAGCTAACATCATACTCAACAATGAAAAGGTGAAAGCCTTTCCTATACAATCAGGAACAAGACAAGGATTCCCACTCACACCACTTCCAGTTAACATAGTACTAGGAGTCCTAGACACAGCAATCAGACAAGAAAAAGAAAAATGGTATCCAAGTTGTAAGACAAAAAGTAAAACTGCCACTGTTGCAGATAACATGATACTTTATATAGAAAACCCTAAAGTCTCCACCCAAAAACTACTAGAACTAATAAATGAATTCAGCAAAGTTGTAGCATACAAGATTAATATACAGAAATCTGTTGTTTTTCTATACACTAATTATGAACTATCAGAAAGAGAAAGCCAGAAAACAATCCCATTTAAAATCACATCAAAAAGAATAAAATTTCTAGAAACGAACTTAACCAAGGAGGTGAAATTCCTATACTCTGAAAACTACAAAACACTGATGAAAGAAACTGAAGAAGATACAAATAAATGGAAAGATAGCCTATGCTCTTGGATTGGAAAAATTAATGTTGTTAAAATGGCCATATTACACAAAGCAATCTATAGATTTACTGCAAACCCTATCAAAACACCCATGACATTTTTCAAAGAACTAGAATAAATAATCCTACAATTATATGGAACCACAAAAGAACCCAAATAGCCAACTCAATCTTGGGAAAAGAACAAAGCTGGAGGTATCACTCTCCCAGACTTCAGACTATTCTACAAAGCTACAGTAATCAGAGCAGCAGGGTACTAGAACAAAACCAGACACATAGATAAATGGAACAGAGAGCCCAGAAATAAACTCACACACCTATGGTCAATTAATCTATGACAAAAGAAGCAAGAATATACAATGGAAAAAAGACAGTCTCTTCAATAAATTGTGCTGGGAAAACCAGACAGTGACATGTAAAACATGAGATTAGAACATTCCTTCATATAATATACAAAACTAAACTATATAAATGTAAAACCTGACTATAAAATTTCTAGAAGAGAACATAGGCTTTACACTCTGACAAAATATGCAACAATATATTTTTGGATCTGTCTCCAAAGCAAAAGAAATAAAAGCAAAAGTAAACAAATTGAACCTAATTAAACTTAAAAGCCTTTGCACAGCAAAAGAAACAATTGACAAAAGGAAGAGTCAACCTATGGAATTGGAGAAAATATTTGCAAATGATATCACTGATAAGGGGTTAATACCCAAAATATATAAAAAGCTTATACTATTCAATATCAAAAAACACCCAATCAAAAAATGAGCAGAAGACTTAAATAGACATTTTTTCCAAACAATACATGCAGATGGCTACCACACACATGAAAAGATGCTCAATATCACTAATTATTAGGGAAATGTAAATGGAAACAGTGAGATATCACCTCAAACCTGTCAGAATGGCTATCATCAAAAAGTGTACAAATAGCAAATGTTGGAGAGGATGTAGGGAAAAGGGAATACACCTACACTGCTGGTGGGAATGTAAATTGGTGCAGCCACTATGGAAAAATGTATGGAATTTCCTCAAAAAACTAAAACTAGAAGTACCATATGATTCAGCAATTCCACTGCTGGGTATATACCCAGAAAAAAGCAAAAACACTAATTCACAAAGATACATGCACCCCAATGTTCCTTACAACACTATTTACAATAAAAAAGACATGGAAGCAACCTAGTTGTCCATCAACAGATGACTGGATTTACAAGATGTCTCATATATGTATATATATGTGTATATATATGTATGTATATGTATATATATGTGTGTGTATATATATATATATATATATATATATATATATATATATATATACACAATGGAATATTATTCAGCCATAAAAAGAATGAAATATTGTCATTTTCAGCAATGTAGACGGACCTTGAGAATATTATGCTTAGTGAAATAAGTCAGACAGAGAAAGACAAATACTGTATGAAATCACATGTGTGTAATCTAAAAACTAATATAAATGAAAGTATATAGCAAGACAGAAACAGACTCACAGGTATAGAAAACAAACTAGTGATTATCCATAGAAAGAGGGAAGAGGAGAAGGACAAATCTGGGGTAGGAGATGAAGAGATACAAACTACTATATATAAAATAGATAAGCAACAAGGGTATATATATATATCATATAGCACAGAGAATTATAGCCATTATCTTGTAATAACTTTCATGGAGTATAATCTTTAAAAACAGTGAATCACTATGCTGTACACGTCAAACTAATATAATATTGTAAATGAACTATATTTCAATTTTAAAAAAAAGTGTGAGCTTCGTTTTACTGTTCTAAAATCAAAGTGTTGTCAGGCCTGCATTCCTTTGGGTGGTTCTAGAGAAGAATCTATTTCCTTGCCTTTTCCAGCTTCTATAGACCAACTAGTTCTGCAGTTTGTGGTCCCTTCCTAGATCTTGAGAGTCAACAATCTTCTGTCCTCTCTAATTTCTGCTTCCATACTTATACCTTTCTCTCTGCTTTCTGATCCTCTTGTCTCCCTCTGATAAGGACATCGGGCCCACCTACATAATCCAAAATAATCTCCCTATCTCAAGATCCTTAACTAAATCACATTTGCAAAGTCTCTTTTATCATATAATGTTACATATTCACAGGTTCTGTGGATTATGATGTGGATATGATTGGGAGACCATTATTCAGCTTACCACATAATTTGCATCCCTCACTTCACAAATTTGATAAGTACACATATTAATGGCATACTTCCATTTATTCACCTACTCAATTTTTGTGTAACTGCTGTCATCACCTTTACCTCTATATTGTTAGAAACATTATTTTTACAGTGTTATTATTTTTGCTTTAAACAGACAATTACTTTCAAGTAAATTATAAGAATAAGGAACACATTTTTTTATATTTATCCACATATTTACCATTTTTGGTCCTCTTTATTCCTTCATTTAGATCTGAATTTTGGACTGTTATCATTTCCCTTTAACATAAAGGACATCCTTTAGCAAATGTAATTTTTTTCAGCCCCAAATGATTTAAAAGCTAAAACATAACCTTCATAGAATAAACCTTTTGTATGAGACAGACCCTAGGTTATCCAACAATTACTGTGGTATTTCCAGATAGAGATGACTTAACAGAAAGTTCCTATAGGCATTTCTTTCAATTTGCAGAACACTGTGTTTAAGCACTACCAATTAATTTTTTTTCGCACATTGTTTTTCTGATACATAAAAAGCAGTATATTTGGGAGCAACTGTTTTTATTTTCTTGTTCCAAGACATTATGTTGCAAGTGGTATAAAACCAGTAAGAAAAAGAAACAAGGAAGGTGTAAAAGATATAAGACGCATCCATGCAAAGCGCTCAGCTTGGGCTGATGACTGTGTTTTTTGATCTATTAATCCAATTTTTCTGGTTTTGTGTGTGTGTTGCTTGGTTATAATCGTATATTTTGTGTATTCAACACGAAACCAACTGGCTGAACAAGTTGTTCTCCACCAGTTTAAAAAGAGGTTCATGCCATTAGAATTAAAATTTTGAATTAAATATTCTTATTAGACTTCTTATTTGAAAAATTTACCTTTGTCATTAAAGGTCCATATGAAGATTAAGAGATTTAAGACAATTTAACTCTTCTTCATTGCAAAAGCAAACATAAATACTGCAAGAATAAAAGAATGGCTAACAAGCAGGTAAAGATATTTCCCACTAATTCTGTATCATTAGATTATGTAGTGATAAAAAACAGATGTCAACCAGATATAACTTGGTTTGTGATGCCTCTGATGGAATATGTCCCCATATTTTACAGAGGAGAGAAAACTATGTGCAAAAATACTATGTCTCACCAAATTTCATCATGATGGTCTATCATAATCTCTATTTCCCTAGTAGATGAAAACCTATCCAATGTAAAATAACTCTGGAAATGCTAATGACACAACAAATTGACAGACAGCTACTAAGAACAAGGCCAGCTGGTAATATGGGAGAGTCCTAAAGCTGAAAAAAGGGAAGCAGTTTTGAGTCATGATTATTAAATAAGACTAGCATATCAAAAGCCCTGAGACCATTTTTTTTAAATGTTTATCCTTCCAGCCAGCTTTCTTCTTTTTTTTACCTCCAACAAAGTTGAAATGTCCTGGGAGAGTGAGCATTTACAAACTTTAGCACACTTCAGAATCACCTGAAGGACTTGTTAAAATGCAGATTACCTGACACCACCCCAAGAGTTTCTTATTCAACAGGTTTGAAGTGGAGTCTAAGAATTTGCATGTTATACAGATTCAAAGGTGGTATTGATTCTACTGGTCCAAGAAAGTAGGAATGTAAAAGTGTAGTGATTTCATCCAAGTTAGGGTCTCAACATATGTCAGAAAAGAGGAAACTACCTGATGTGAGATAAACCCAGTAGAAAAATCTTGGACCAAAAAATAGTCACTGTGGGGAATATTCCCACACAAAATGGGAGTGTTTCTGGAAAGAAAACTTAGTAAAAAGTTACATAATTTCTGCCAGAGGCAAATGAAATCATAAGATCTGGGATTCAGCTGTCTTTAGGCAAAAGAGTTCTCACTAGAAGATACCTAGTAATAAATAATTAATATTCCCTTGGGAAATAGTGGAAGTTAGCCAACATACCTGAGAATGAACATGAAAGGGTACAGTAAAAACCTGATCATTGTGTACACTTACTACCTTGTGGAACATTGGAAGTCACCACTGAAGTGACTTTTGTTTCAGACAACTAGGAAGACACCAGAAGATGAAACCTCATAACACCACCCAAAACCAGGTAATTGATCAGGATTCAGTCATTGCAAAGTTAACAGGAAAGAAAGAGAGACAGAGGGACAAAGAATACAATTTAAAAATAGGTAGAGGAAGCAGACAATACAAAGATATAAAAGACATCCAATTTGGAAAGGAAGAAGTAAAACTGTTATGTTTTGCAGTTGACTTGATACCATACATAGAAAATTTAAAGATTGACAAGAATTGGTGCAGCCATTATGGAAAACAGTATGGAGGGTCTTCAAAAAATGAAATATAGGACTACCATATGATCCAGCAATTCCAATTCTGTGAAATCGCTTTGTCAAAGAGATATGGCATGTTCACTTCCATGTTTATAGTAGCATTATTTACAATAGCCAAGACATGGAAACAACATAAATATCTACTGACAAATGAATGGGTAGTGAAAATGGATAAAAGAAAAATTTATATAATACTATTAAACCATCAAAAAGAAGGAAATCCTGCCATTTGTGACAACATGGATGAACGTTGAGGACACTATGTTAATTAAAATGTCAGACAGAGAAAGACAAATACTGCTTTATCTCACTTGTATGAGGAATCTAAAATAATCAAACTCACAGAAACAGAGGTTAAATTTGTGGTTACCAGAGGTGGGGGATGGGGGGGTAGGCGGAAGAAATTGTGAATGTAGTCAAAAGTTACATACTTCCAGTTATAAGAAAAATAATTTTGGGGCATGTAGTGTACAACATGATAACTATGGTCATACTGTATTTTATATTTGAAAGTTGCTAAAAGAGTAAATCTTAAAAGTTCTAATCACAAGAAAAACATTTGTGGCTATATGAGGTGATGGATGTTAACTAAACTTGTTGTGGTAATCATTTTGCAATATATATATATATATATCAAATCATTGGGTTGGACATACACCTTAAACCTATGCAATATTATGTCAATTATATCTCACTAAAACTAGAAAAAAATAATTTAAAAATGATACATTCTGGGTTTAATTTTAACTTTGAAAATTCCTAGCCATGTGAAGTCTATTCAAATATTTTATTCTGAGCCTTTGTTGGCTTATCTGCAAAACCTGAGGATTTAATTAAAAACAAATAAGCAAACCTTTTGGAAATTCTTTGCAAACTTGAGTTGCTAATGTTATTATAAACTTGTATAAGAGCACCATGTTTATTGGTTGAAAATATTATATAAACTGGAAAGAAAACAAAGATCCTACTACAATGAAAGAAATGGAAGGGAGGAAGGAATGGAGGGAAGGAGGGAGGGAGGAAAGTTCTAGACAGAAGGAAGCTAATGTGAAATTGTTGATTAACAGGGGCTAGACTAAGCAAAGTAGAATGTCTGGCTCTCACTACCATTTAAAGTATGAATCTAAAGACCATGAGTCTTTGCTCCCTGAATTTCAGCATTCTTTTACTGGTAAATTTTAGGGAGAACAATGAAGGATTAAAAACATCTGAAGCCCTGACTCACCCCCTGCCCAAAATGTCTCCAGTTGGAAAGATAGATTGGGGAATTACACATATAGATGTCAGTTCTAAGGAGTTTATGCTACATGGTCCTCTGATTTGGAGAGGTGTGGTGTCAAAAAAAAAAGAGCCAAAGGGCCCCCCATGGGATTCTCAGCAATTTGGCTTCTGCCACAGTTTATTGAAGCAATCATCAAATTTACCCACACTTAGAAGACTATTTTGACACATTTTACAAGTGTCATGTCAAAATTGTGTGCAAAAATAGGTGCCCAAGTGTGTGGTAGTGACAGTGGCAGCAACAACAAGAGAGGGTCACACGGCTTTGGAAGGCACCAAAATGTTTAGAAAAAGGCAATTGTTCCTTTAGTTCACGGAGGTTGATTTTGAGACAGTCAAGGTCCTGGGCTTCTTTTTCCACAAGCCCTCAGTGATGGTGACAATTGGAAAAATGGCAGTATGTAAGATTATGTATGAGGCATGTAGTGGAACATTACAGCTTAGAATGTGCAGTCCCCACAAATAAAGAGTGGTACATGAGGGCAAATTTGGAAGCCATTTGGTAGCAGTGAATACTGGAAATTATGGCATTTTGTTCATCTCATCTGTTCAGATAGTGAAGGTAGATCATCTTATTTTAGGCCAGAAAAGGTAAAACAAATGAAAGACTGTTGGATGCTGAACCAGGAGGTAGCCCAATTATCTGCCTTCCAGCTGTAGAATGAGTAGGGAATTGATTCAGCCAAGTAGACAGAAGGGTACCCAAGGCAATTCATTGGAACACTCTGCAAAAACACTGCATTGTCAAATTCTCATGCTCAATAGATTTGTTATTGAGGATGAGTAAAACAAAAACATACCAAATGATACAGACAGGGAAAAGAGAACCAAAAAAGAAAATGTATAGAAGATTTTAGAAAAGTATTTGGCATTCTCAATTGAATCAGCAAATATACAGCCTCCTTGAAACAGGAACAGAAGGCCCTAAGGAAAGAAAATGAAAATCATGCAGCATTAGATAAACAGGAGATGGATGAGAAGCAGGGTTATAACATGGTAGAAACACTTTCTTTGACTGAACTGTATGGCTAGTCACCTCTAATATGTGTGAAATCTGTTTTTAAAATATAAATAAAATATTATTTCTGAAATCAGCTAATCAAATAGTTGAGTCAGCTCTAAGATTTTTCTCAAATTTTCTGTGCAAACTTTCAATTTTTGATTTTCAAGTGTTTCATGGAAAAGTCTGTTACAGATTTCTCTTTAATAAAAGACTGTTGGCAGAGAAAAACAAGAGAGAATAAGACCTTTTCCCAGGTCCTCATTCTGCCAGTTTTGTAAAGCAGTATAAAATCACTCTGCAACTCTTAGAGATAAGGTGGTCAGCAGGACTTGGAAAGGTTCACCATATGCTCCTCCATGCAGGTCTGCACTTGTTCTTCAGCTACTGTCTGCGGAAGGTATAAATTTTAGCAAGATTAATGGATCTTGTTAGTAGATATGGGTCTTTTCTACTACTGATCATATAACTGTTTGGGCTTTTTTATCAATTTTTTTTTGCCTTAGGGACTTGCAAGTTTTGTATGTGGGAGTGGATAGTGTGAAGGAGGCTAAATATTTACCAGTTTAATCAGTGGTACTGGATTCTTTGTCTCATATCTTCTAGGTCCAAAGTAATAATTTATGAGTTTATTAAAGTTTTCCCCAAAAACCTACTGCAAAGAAATTATAAATGCAGTAAAGAAATTAAAAACTTCAAAAGAGTGAACAAAGAATAAAATTAATACTGCAAAAATAATTTAATTGTTCCACAGAGGGCAAATTTTGTGAGTTCTCCCATAAATAGTAAAACTAACAGAAAGAAAACACAATAAGGCTTAACTGTGATAATCCCAGAACATGAGTCTAAATAATACATCAGATTATTGAAGAAAAAAAGATAACAATAAAAAACTGAACAGAAGAAAAATTCCTGTGATGAAATTTCTATATTAAGTGCAGAATGAGAGAAATCACTGAATTCCAGTCAAATTTAATTTTAAAAGACCAAATTTCAAAGTATACTGGCAATTTTATAACTCTAAATAAAGAAAATTCTATGTTTATTCAAGCCAAAAAAATACCACACACACATACAAACAAAAGAGTCAAACTTTAATCCAATTTATCCTTTGCAAAAAAGTCAATATAACATCTGTAAGATTTTTAAATGATAGGATTGTGATTAAAAATTTAATATCCAACCAAATTGGCCTTGTATTTTCTTTGTCGAACATTTTTTTTAAGATCTATTATTTATTTATTTATTTATTTAATTTATTTTTGGCTGCATTGGGTCTTAGTTGCAGCACATAGGATCTTTGTTGAGGCATGCGGGATCTTTCGTTGAAGCATGCAGGCTTCTCTCTAGTTGTGGCGTGCAGGTTTTCTCTCTCTAGTTGTGGCACACAGGCTCCAGGGTGTGTGGGCTCTATCATTTGCAGCACGTAGACTCTCTAGTTGAGGCACGTGGGCTCAGTAGGTCTGGTGCATTGGCTTAGTTGCCCCGTGGCAGGTGGTATCCTAGTTCCCTGACCAGGGATCGAACCCACATCACCACATTGTAATGTGGATTCTTCACCACCGGACCACCAGGGAAGTTCCTGTTGAACTATTAATAAGTGTATCATATATTTGACTCTGTTCATCAAACACACATTAGTTTATCACACACTAGTTTGTTGGGAGTTAAAGATGGATCAGATATGTTCCTTGACCTTCCAAACATTCCCCCTGGTTGCATAGGGTGTCATGGACAAGTGGAAGGCACGAGGTGGTGGGGAGGAGCAGGAGGTGCATTGGCAGGACGTGAGTGCTAAGATGAGAGTCTTTCCTTTCCACAATCAATACCAGGAAAGTAGAACCAGGAGAGGAGTTGGGGGCGGGGTTGTCATGTGGGACACATGGCTAAACTCAGACATGGTGTGATGCAGTGATGATTCTGCAATGGCAAAGCAACTGGGCAAAGAGAGGCAAAGTGTGTGTGCGTGTGCACGTGCATGCACGTGCACATCCAGTGTTCTGAAGTGAGGCAGAGGGAATCTCTGGAGTCACCCAGTTGGAGGGGGGCGGGTGGGAGGGAAAAGGGCAGGTGCAAGGGGCAGCGTAGATTAATGTCATGCAGTCAGGGACTGGCAGCCCAGGACCAGAGCCTCGTAGCAGATGGGAAGGCACATGGCCTGGCTCTGTGGTTCTCCCATGGTGACTTCTGGGGTTGTGCTAAGAACTTCTTGATGGACTCCCACAGGACTGGTATTGGCCTTCAGTGGAAAGAATGGCTCCCCCTTTAAGTGAGTAAACTCTATCCTCTTCCAGAGTGCATTTCCAAAACCAAATGGTGATGAACTAAAACTTTATTTTATTTTCTCCTTAATGAGTAGTTTCCTTAGACAGGACACTTGAAGCAGGGAATATCTGGTGACATCATTACATTCTATGTCCACGATGGCATCATACTCATTTAGCTCCAGTCCGTTCAGCTTGTATAGCACTGGCTGTGAACAGGTGTCCCGCGTCATGACTTTCCATTCCTTCCGGTGCCTGGAGTCCCATTTTAGCATGTGTGTGATTTAGAAGAAGGGCATCTAAGCAGAAGGCTTTGCCTGCAGCAAATGTTTCAAAAAGAAAGTGTGAGACATAGAGAACAAACTTATGGTTACCAAAGGGGAAGAGGGGGAGAGTTAAATTAGGAGGGTGGGATTAGCAGATACATGCTACTAAATATAAAATAGATAAACAGCAAGGTTCTACTCTATAGCACAGGGAACTATATTCAATGTCTTGTAATAAACTATAATGGAAGTATATAGTTATAAGATATATATATAACTGAATCACTGTGCTGTACACCTGAAACTAACACAACATTGTAAATCAACTATTCTTCAATAAAAATAAATAAATACAAAAAGATAGTGTGAACAAGGCAACTTCTCAGTGTTCAGCAACAAATTCAGTCCAAATACCTAGGTAGCTGCAAGCCACATCACATTTTCCCTAGAATAAGAGACAGTAGGATAAAAAGTCCCCCTCTGAGTAGCCAGGCTCCAACTGTCCTTCAAATCCTCCTGCAATTTCATCAAGATTATCATCCCATGGGTGGCAGCAGGGATTTTTAATAACCCATTTAGTAATCCATTTTTCCATCCAGGAATATCTCTTTAGGACAATCACGTTCATTTCATTGCTATTCAGTTCCAGACGCAGAAATGTAAAGAGGGAAATCCAGAAATATAATTGGCGGGACGAAGAAAGCAAGAAATGGAACAAAATATTTTCTGAAAGTTACATGGACTTTGTGGAATTTCCTTTCTTAATAGTCCTCAGGTTCATCAAAAATATGTTGCCCAGCTGCCCTTTTGGGTCCTGCAAAGTTCTCGGTCTTGTACCCCTCCTAACTTGAACACCAAGCTGGGCAGGTGGGAGCCCTCGGGACAGGGGTCCCTTACAGGGCAGCTGCACAGAAGCTTCAGGAGCTCAGGGTTGCCAGCTCCCTTATCTGGTTGCCAGGTTTCCAGAGTGCTAGAATAGTAAACAGTTGTTTCTCAGAAACAGAGATGGGGTTATCCACAGCCTCACATGCTAAATTTAATGAAGCTCTTTCCTAACAACCCAGATCAGTGATTTTCAACCGAGCTGGCGGTGAGACAAGATCCATCTCCAGGAGGTTGGGGGTTCCCTGTACTTTGAGAAAGCTCCCCAGGTGACTTTGTATCCCACCTGCAAACCCCAACACCTCTTCAGAAAACCACTGGCACAGATCTTGGTTGCTGGTGGAGGGCCTCTCTAGCTTTTCCTGCAATTTGCCCACAATGCTCCTGACATTTCAGAGTTAACCTCTGAAGCACTTAGGGAAGATGAAATAAGCCTGCCTCCCCAGTGCTGCCCTGTGAACTTTCTCACACTTAGGAGAGCGTAGCTAAGGAGGCTGAATAGCATACAGAGAATGAGGTGGGTATAATTAAATATTGACAACAGTTGACTGAATGTCTTAGGTTTGTTCCTTGGAGCTGCCAAAGATTTCCAATGTAAATTTGGATGTCATCAATCACAGCTTCCATAATCTCTGCAGAACAGGGAAGGTTGCACGGCCTGGAGCAAAGGACTGATGGTGGAGGCAGATGCATCCTTCTACTGTCCCATCTCAGACACATCTTCCTGCCTCATATCCTTCTCTCATGCCACGAGCTTGGGAGGGAAGCTTCCTTCTTACAGAGATGCCTTTGCCACTCCCATCCTTTCACGAGTGTACAGTCACGTTTTCTCGACCTTATATGACATGTGATAATGAAACAGATTTCAGGAGCTGATAGGAGAATCCAGCTGTCTTATCATGTAAGTGGAATCATACAGTATTTGTCCTTTAGTGTCTGGCTTCCATCACTTAATGTTTTCAAGATTCATCTATGTTGTATCAGAATTTCATTCCTTTTTAAGGCTGAATAATATTCCAGTGTAAGTACATACCACAGAATTTCTCAGTTTTTATATCTGCTTGCAGCCAGCATGGCCATATGTCTGAGTTCTCACCAATGAGACCTGAACAACTCCAGTGAGTCCTCTGAGGGAAGAGAGCTGGTCTCCTTGCTCCTCACCAGGGGCTTTCACCTCCTTTCATTCAGTTGGCTAATCCATTCAACTTTCACTCTTGCTTCTTCTCACCTGTATGTATACTCTGCTGTCCAACCACATAAAGAAATTGGTGATACAGAAAGAGATGGCAAGGGTCTCCTGAATTTCAGACCACACAAGTACCAGCTTTCAGTGCTCTTCAGTGCCTTCCCCAATTCAGTCGAGATTTATCTAGGCACTAGGGACTTCCCTGGTGGTCCAGTAGTCAAGACACTGCACTCCCAATGCAGAGGACATGGGTTCGATCCCCGGTCAGATGTGGGGAACTAAGATCCTGTATGCTGCATGGCATGGCCTGATTTAGCTGATTCATGGTGTGTTTATTTTTTGTAAATATCTTCTCTCCCTAACTAAATTTTAGCCTTGTATGGAAGAGAATACACTGTGTCCTCTTTGTAAATCCCAACATGTAACACAATCCTTGCATGCAAGGAACGCTCCACCAATAGGGTATTTGTCCTTACCATAACCATTAACAGCCTCCCCTTTCACTTTCAGATGTATCCCAGTTTCGACAACAAATTTTCTGGTCAGTCTATGAATAAGTGATTGTGGATGGTTATCATGGTGTAGAAGCATCCTTCATGCTGGATTTTATCTGGATTCTTTTCCCACTCTCCTTTCTTTTCTCCATGTCACGGCCAGATTTTTGCTGTTTGTTTCTCTGTGTTCATGCAGGTAGTCTGAGTGCTCTGACACTGACTTCTCTCATGAAGTTGGGGCTTTGTAAGATCAAGTGACTGACGCACAGCAAGCAGAATGCTGAGATGCAAAGGTCTGCACGAGGCAACCAAACAAGAAGAGAAGAGAACAAATATCAAATAGTCCTACCCCAAGGCACAGAGCTCAGATTATTTATGGGATAAGGAGCAGGATGGGTGGAGGTGGCGGGAGCATGGGGAAAGGTGAATGTAAAATCTTGTATTTTCATACTTTAAAAAATTCTCAATAATACAAGAACTCAGAAAATATACCGCATGATCATCACAAAAAATTTATTTTAGTTGACCAAAAAATTAACTAAGCATAAATGCTGTAGAACTAAAGGTCATCACCTACAGATGGCCTAGAGGTACATGAAAAGATGATGAACATCACTAATTATTAGAGAAATGCAAATCAAAACCACAATGAAGTATCACCTCACACAGGTCAGAATGGCCATCATTTAAAAAATCTACAAACAATAAATGCTGGAGAGGATGCAGAATAAAGGGAACCCTCTTGCATTTTCTGTGGGAATGTAAATTGATATAACCACTGTGGAGAAGAGCATGGAGGTTCCTTCAAAAATTAAAAATAGAAGTACCATATGACCCAGCAATCCCACTCCTGGGCATATACCCAGAGACAACCACAATTCAAAAAAGACACATGCTCCCCAATGTTCATTGCAGCACTATTTACAATAGCCAGGTCATGGAAGCAACCTAAATGTCCATCAACAGACAAATGGATAAAGAAGATATGGTACATATATATAATGGAATATTACTCACTCAGCCATAAAAAGAAATGAAACTGAGTTATTTGTAGTGAAGTGGATGAACCTAGAAACGGTCATGCAGAGTGAAATAAGTCAGAAAGAGAGAAACAAATACCATATGCTAACACATATATATGGAATCTAGAAAAATGATACAGATGAACTGGTTTGCAAGGCAGAAATAGAGACATAGATGTAGAGAACAAATGTATGGACACCAAGGGGGGAAGCAGGGAGAGGGAGGTAGGATGAATTGGGAGATTGAGATTGACATATATACACTAATATGTATAAAATAGATAACTAATGAGAACCTGCTGTATAGCACAGGGAAATCTACTTCACCTCACTGTACAGTAGAAACTAACACAACATTGTAAAACTATACCCCAATAAAAAAAAATTTTTTTTAACTAAAAATAGAACTACCATATGACCCAGCAATCCTACTACTGGGCATATGCCCCGAGGAAACCATAATTCAAAAAGACATATGTACACCAATGTTCATTTCAGCACTATTTACAATAGCCAGGACATGGAAACAACCTAAATGTCCATTGACAGTTGAATGGGTAAAGAAGATGTGGTACATATATATAATGGAATATTAGCTATTAAACGAAATGAAATTGAGTCATTTGTAGAGATGAAGATGGACCTAGAATCTGTCATACAGAGTGAAGTAAGTCAGAAAAAGAAAAACAAATATCATATATTAATACATATATGTGGAATCTAGAAAAATGGTATAGATGAACCTATCTGCAGGGCAGGAATAGAAAGGCAGACATAAAGAATGGATGTGTGGATGCGGGGGAAGGGGAGGGTGGGATGAATTGGGAGATTAGGTTTGACATAAATACAGTACCATGTGTAAAACAGGTAGCTAGTGGGAACCTGCTGTATAGCACAGGGAGCTCAGCTCAGTAATCTGTGATGACCTAGATGGGTGGGATGGGGGGCAGGGAAGGGGGTCCAAAAGGGAGGAGATATATGTATACATATAGTTGATTCACTTCATTGTACAGCAGAAACTAACACAATATTGTAAAGCAATTATACTCCAATAAAAATAAATAAATAATAATTTTACAAAAAGAAATCATCACCTAAAAATAAACTAGAAATAATTGTCTGAGCATTATTATAGACCAAAAAGGATACTGTTGGAAGAAGAGTATGATTTATTGTAAAAGCAAAAAATGTAGAAGTCATGAGAGCTGGCACTGAACCTCATCTCCACCAATATCCACAGGCAGATTTTCCTATGATCTTTAGTTTCTTTAATTTTACTGAAATGTTAGACATAAAATAATAGAATGCATGTTGAGACTTTATAAATTATTATTTAAAATGAAATGAGTTTTTGTCCCTCACTTATGAGCTCACAAATTTCCAGCAGAATAAATACTGTTTTGTGTTGATTAACTATAATCATATTGAATTTCTCCCCATGCTACAGCTAAAAAATAATTGCATTTGAAATAACATTGTTTTACTGGTGAAAAGGATATTACTCATAAAAATTAAAAATGTAAAGAAAGAAAACCTGAAGGAAATAAGAACATATGTTGATAAATCAAACTCTTGATCTTTGCTCTAAATCCACTTCCCTTGCAATCTTTCTCATCTTGGTAAATTGCAATTTCACTTTTCTGGTTGTTCAGACCAAACCTTTAGACATACTAATTGACTTCTCTTAATCCTCTGGATACCTTGTTGGTTCCATCATCAGCATACAGCTAATATCCAAGCACTTCTCACCACCCCCAAGCTACAATCCCAGTCAAGAGCCATAAAATTGGTTTCTCTGCCTTCATCCTTACCTGTGTTTGTTCTCACAGAGCAACCAAGGTGATCCTTTAAAAAGCTAACTCATTAAATCTCTCCTCTGCTTAAACCCCTCAAACGCTTGTCAACTACCTCACTGCAGTAAAAGCCTTGCTATAGGGCCTTTGTACTTACTGTTTGCTCTCCCTAGAAAGCTCTTGCTCCAGGCTTACACTTGGCTCTCTCCCTCAACTCCTTCAATTCTTTGTTCAAATGTCAAAACCTTCAAATGTTTGAAGGTTTCCCTCAAAGCTCTATTTTAATATGTAATCTTTCCCCACGCACTCTCATTCTTCCTTCCTGGCTTTTTTTTTTTTTTTTTCCATAGCACATATTACATCCTTTAAAACACATATTTTACTTTTTTTGTCTGTCTTTTTCCAGTAGAATGAAAGCTCCATGAGGGCATGGATTTTTCTGTTTTACAACTCTAGCACTTAGAGGAGTGCCAATAATAGATGTTTCACAAATATTTGTTGAAAATAAATAGCTTCAGGATAGTCTCCATTTTAGTATTCTGTTTTTCAACTTTGCACAATGGACATGAATTACTTATAAAATAAAAAAAGTTAAACAAAGCATAAAGAAAGTCATATATGGGTATATAATTATCAAAACATTAAGAATAAAATAGAAAAAAAATCTAAGAAAATATTAGCAGGTCCAGAGAATTTACTGTATCAAGGTTTAGCCCCCAACTATTCACTTGTTATCTTGAAATATGAGTGATTTTTCAACTGTTGTCTATGAAGCTGTCCTTTTCAGACACACTTTTTGACAAATGTAAATTTTAAAAGTTTATCTGATATTTAAAGTAAAAGTATAAAAATTAAGGTCATTTTAGTTGGAAAAGAATAAGTTGATAAGATAAAAATTCTACAACTAGCAAACAAGCCAGTGACCCCTCCCCTTTTTTTATGGATTAAAGAAGCTGTTAATAATGTCAGTTTTATAGTAGTAATAACCTACTGAGTGTAAGAGATTTAGGATGAAAACAGCACAAAATTAAATTAGTTTCCTTGGTATTTGATTTAAAGTGAGAAAACTTTGTTAACAGAGGAAGACTTTATTTTGTCTTTTCACCTACCATTTGTCTTTCCTTAGCAAAGATGACCCAGGGGCTGAGGTTGCCCTTAAAATTTAATTTGTTTTTTCCTTACCGTCAATTAGTCACACACACATGTGGTAAAACAAGCAAAAGAACGTTGAGTTTTCATACAAATCAAAACAGGAAAATTGGTTTATTTTTCAATTGTGGAACTCACTGAGGAACTGATTACCTGGTGTGGGTTTGGTCAAATGCTGTATTCCTTAGCTGATGCTCAAAGTACTAAAAATCCTCCTGTGGGAACATATTGTCTCTCCCCATAATTCTAGCCTTCAGACCCTGTTTTGCACCAATTGCCAGTCTCTGACTGGCTGCCCACCTCAGAGAAGTCCCTGGCCATGAAACCCACTCCTTTTCATCTCACCATGATGCCTTTTCTATCCACCTAGTGGATCTGTTCTCATGACTAACGCTGCAGGTGAATATTTACTAATGTTGAGGTTGCATGGGGTCTGATAAATATCAACTCTCTGCTCTGCCTATGTTATAATTTCAAGTTAAATCAAAAATTGTTAAGTATCTCCCGTTGAGTGTGAACTGTACAGTGACTTGTTTCCAACAATCACATTATGGAAAAAAGGAGTGGAAGGAGTAACTTTACAGTTTTGCTAAACTTGGAAAACACTACCTTGGCCAGGTTATCAAGGTTTATATCATCAGTGATAAGTCATGTTGATAGCATGGACCCCAGTCTGGTGTGATGAGGGCAGCACTTCACCTCTATGGTATTCTTCCTCAAATCCATAATCTCTTTCTAACTATGAGAGAAACAGCATACACATTCAAATTGACCATTCTATTTAGTTGGCCAAAAAGTTTATTCGGGTTTTTCCATAACATCTTATATACAAAATATTCAACCACCTCAAAACTGTAAAAGTTATAAAAAACAAGGAAGGTCTGATTGTTCTAGACCAATTGATGAAAAATTTGATCCTGGAACAATAAAAGGGCATTAGAGAAAAAAAACTAATGAAATCTAAATTAAGCCTAGAATGCAGTTACTAATTATCTACCAATGTTTGTTTCTTAGTTGTGACAAAATTACCATGGTAATATAAGATGTTAAGAATGGGGAAACTGTGTCAGGTTATAGGAACTATCTATACTACCTGTCCAACTCTTCTGTAAATGTAAAACTATTTGAATAGTCATACAGAGTGAAGAAAGTCAGAAAGAGAAAAATAAATACTTTATGGGATTTGAGGACACTGGGAGGGGGAAGGGTAAGCTGGGACGAAGTGAGAGAGTGGCACGGACTTATATATACTACCAAATGTAAAATAGATAGCTAGTGGGAAGCAGCCGCATAGCACAGGGAGATCAGCTTGGTGTTTTGTGACCACCTAGAGGGGTAGAATAGGGAGGGTGGGAGGAAGATGCTAGAGGGAGGAGATATGGGGTTATATGTATATGTATAGCTGATACATTTTGTTATAAAAACAGAAACTAACACACCATTGTAAAACAATTATACTCCAATAAAAGTGTTAAAACACACAGACACACACTTGCAGTTAGAGACAGCAATAACTATTTCCAGACTGTAAGTGGAATTTTTTTTTTTGCCTTCTCTATAGGGGAAATGTTATTTGTTTCCTCCACAGAATTATTCTGATTGTAGTGTTCTTTGTAAATGAACATTAAAAATAAATGCTACTTAGCATGGAGCTGAACATTTAAAAAAAAAAGTAAATAAAATGGAAATCAAAATAATTATTTTATTACTGATAGAGCCTAGGTTGTATGAGATGGCTTAAGTGTGAGGTGATATAGAATTTTTAATTACAAAAACAAAATAGGCATACTTGCCAGAGTTACAGAGCTACACAGGACACTGCAGTCTTCCCCAGGTGGGACCTGACCCTCTAAACAGCTTAGAGGAGCAGAACAGAATGGATACAATTTACAGGTAACTAGTTTTCAAGAACAGTAAAAGGGTGGATGTGTGCATGCCTGGTTCCTCTCTCACAATCATCAAGGGTAAGTCGTGTTCCAGCTCTAGAGAAGAGTGAGAAGGTAAAGACAGATCCAGAGTATAAATCTAATGGAGCTGCCTGGAAGGAAACAGGAATAGGGAATAAGGGCCCCTTCTAACATTTCCTCAGTTTTTAATCTCTTAGCCATTTGAGCTTAACAATCATGATGATGGTCCTGCAAGGTATAATTATCTCATTTTTAAGGAGATGATGAGAATTTTCTTTGCTTCCACCTTCATGAAGCTATGGCCAATGCTAATGTCTTGTTATGATCAGCCTGATTGGTAGTGTTGATTTTGCCTCCAAAATGTAATGAAATACTTTCAAGCAGCACCTCAATCAAAAAAGAATCTGAGACTACTCTCTCCAATATTGAGACTCTCTCTCCTATTCTATTTCTCATCCTATAAATTGTCCGTGTTACCCATAAAAGCCTAACAGAGGGACTTCCAGTTTCAGTTCCAACTTATAAAGATCTTGGAAGTCATCAAAACTGTTCTTATAACAGGAATAAGCTGAACAGTTGAAAATCAATGACTTTTCTTAACTAATTTGAGAACTGAGGTCATACGGAAAATCACCACCCTGAAATCTAGAGACACAGATGAATACAAGATTCATAGATGAGATATGCAGACTAGACCAGACCTATAACATAGTAGGAACACAGATAATTCTGACAAATTGTTGGAGACTGAAGAGCATGGATTACTGTGACAGTGAGAAAATCCTGGGGGCTTTACCACCAGGAATCCATCTACGCATGGTGAAGAGTAGAGTAAGATTCTTTCTGGGTCTGGCTAGGAAAGAAAAGATAATCATTATAAAACACATTTAGTCCATTCTCCCTAACAAAGGACAATTCTCCAGTCAGAAAGACTTTCCCATAGTCTTTTTTCACCTCCAGGTAAGGCATTTCTACCACTGTAGCCCCCTCTAGCCTTTCTGTCTCACTGAAGAGAGGGAAATGGCTATAAAACACCCGTGAAGACCGAGGAACACAGTCCCACTAAAAATGGAGATTTAATCAAAAGATTACAAAATGTTTCTCTTCTTCCATGACTTTTCACCACACTTATGGGGTTCCAATATAATAACAATGGATTACAGCTGAAAGAGCTGCAAGACACAGAGTCTCTCTGAAGAGGAACCTTAGGAAAGCCCAAAGTCAACAGGGAAGACAAATAGAAGGACACTAGAGGAATTGAAAGCCTCTGGCACCTAGAGCTACAGCAAAAATTAAACTTAGCCAAACTCCTAGTCAGATTAACATAAAACCTAACACTAATGGCCTATTTACCTGTTTGTATCACCCAACATATCATGTCTATCTTCCCACAAAAAATTACATAGCTTGCTAAAAGGCAAGAAAAAAGCACAGTCTAAAGAGGAAGCAAGCAGTAAAACTAGACTGAAGCATGATACAGATGTTTGAATTGTTAGAAAGATAATTTAAAATAACTATGATTAATATTTAAAGGGCTTCAATGAAAAACAGTAGACAACATGCAAGAACAGATGTGTACTATAAGTAGAGAGATGGAAATTCCAGTAAAGATTCAAAAGCAAATACTAGAAATCAGAAGCACTGTAATAAAAATTTAAAATGCTTTTGATGGATTCATTGGTAGACTGGGCAAGGCTGAGGCAAGAAATCAGTGTGTTTGAAGATAATCAAAAGAAACTTCCCAAATTGAAATGCAAAGAAATAGAATGAAAAGGAAAAGACAAGAAACTGAACACAAAGACAAAGAACTGCAAGACAATTTTAAAAGTAGTAACATAGGTGTGATTGGAATACCAGAAAAAGAGAGAAAGTAGCAGAGGAAATATTTGAAGTAGTAATGAGAATTTTCCAAAATTACTGACAGAAAACAAACCACAGATCCAGGAAATTCAGAGAACACCAAGTAACAAAACTATCAAAAACCTACACCTAGGCATTTCATATTAAAACTACAGAAAACCAAGATAAAGAAAAAATCTTGAGTGAAGTCAGAAGAAAAATATGATCCATGAAAGAAATAATTGATAAGTTGCATTTTGTTAAAGTTAAATATTTCTCCTCTGTGAAAGGCAACATCAAGAGAATGAGAAGATAAGCTATAGATTGGGAGAAAATATTTGCAAAAAAACATGTGATGAAGAACTTTGTATATCCAAAGTGTACAAAGAAATCTTTGAGCAATAAGAAAACAAATAACCTGATTAAAAAATGAGCAAAAGATCTGAACAGGCACCTCACCAAAGAAGATAAATAGATGGCAAATAAACATATGAAAAGATGCTCAACATCATGATATCAGAGAAATGCAAATTAAAATAAAAAAGAGATACTACTACATACCTATTAGAATGGCAAAAATACAGAACACTGACAATACCAAATGCCAACAAGGATTTGGAGCAAGAGGAATTCTCATTTATTGCTCGTGGGAATGCAAAAATGGTACAGCCACTTTGGAAAACAGCATGGCAGTTTCTAAACATAACTAAATATTCTCTTACCATACAAGCCAAGAGTCACACTCCTCGGTACTTATCCAAATGAGCTGAACACTTATGTCCACACAAAAACCTGTACAAGGATATTTGGAGCAGCTTTATTCACAATTGTCAAAATTTAGAAGCAACTAAGACATCCTTCAGTAGGTAAATGGATAAACTATCTACATGAACTATTATTCAGCACTAAAATGAAATGAGCTTTAAAGCCATGAAAAGACATGGAAGGATTGTAAATGCATATGACTAAGTAAAAGATGCCAATCTGAAAAGGCTACATACTTTATGATTCCAACTATATGACATTATGCAGAAGGTGAAAGTATGGAAACAATAAAAAGATCAGTGGTTGCCAGGAGCTGAGGGGAGAGAGGGATGACTATTTAGATTGTAGAAGATTTTTAAGGCAGTAAAAGTATTCTGTATGATACATAATGATGGAAACATGTCATTATACATTTGTTCAAACCCAAAGAATATACAATGCCAAGAGTGAACCCTCAAGTAAGCTATGGACTTTGAGTAATTAAGAATGTGTCCTTGGGCTTCCCTGGTGGCGCAGTGGTTGAGAGTCTTCCTGCCGATGCAGGGGACACGGGTTCGTGCCCCGGTCCGGGAAAATCCCACATGCCGCGGAGCGGCTGGGCCCGTGAGCCATGGCCGCTGGGCCTGCGTGTCCAGAGCCTGTGCTCCACAACGGGAGAGGCCACAGCAGTGAGAGGCCCGCGTACTGCAAAAAAAAAAAAATAATAAAAAGAATGTGTCCTTGTAGGTTCATAAGTTGTAACAAATCTATATCTCTGATCAAAAATGTTGACAGGGGCTTCCCTGGTGGCACAGTGGTTGAGAGTCTGCCTGCCGATGCTGGGGACACGGGTTCGTGCCCCGGTCTGGGAAGATCCCACATACCGCGGAGCGGCTGAGCCTGCGCGTCCGGAGCCTGTGCTCCGCAACAGTGAGAGGCCCGCGTACCGCGAAAAAAAAAAAAAAAAAAAAATGTTGACAATAAGAGAGGTTGTGCATGCATAGGGACAGGGCATATATAGGAAATAAATGTACCTTTTACCTAATTTTGCTCTGAACCTGAAACTGCTCTAAAAAATAAATTCTATTTTATCAATAAAGTCTACATATTTTTTAAATACAATATATTGTCTTTGTTAGAAAAAAGTATTTTATCTTGTCAGGTTGCCAGCCAGTCTGCCAGATATCTAGAGTCTATAAACACCAGATATATTGAAATATAAGCTTAAACATTTTGGAGATTAAATACCTGCCCTCCTTTTACTTCCTCTTTCAATTCTAGTTGGCATTTGTTTTCCTATGATATCCATCTAACGTTTGTCTTTAAGATGTCCCATCTTGAGAAAGATGAAATCAGTAACTTCTGGATCTGTGAAAAGAAATCATTGCTCACAAAATCTTTTCTGCTTTCATTCTCCTGAGATGGATAATACCACCCATCAGGCAATCTTTTCCCTATAATCTACCCGTCCACTGTTACAACCCCTTATTAAGGCTAACACCTACCTGGATCTATTGAGTCACTGTTGGTGCTCTATATATACACCCAGGTAGTTTAAGGTAAAAATGCAACAACCTGCACACTAAGACCCACTTATTCAGCATCTTCTGAGACTTTCACTCTTACTTAAGGTACTTAATATTGAAGAGTCACTACTCAGTTCCCATTCTATATTATTTTATTTGGAGAAGTTGGAAAGCTACAATCTACACTCACCAAACTCACATGCATCTGGGATTCTTAATGCAAATTAGGTTCTACCAATTAGAAGAACTCTTGTGAGACTAAATAAATGAACATAAGGCAGAGGTCATCTTCCTATGGCTCTTAGACAGCGTTTCTTGCAAAAAAAAGAGTTTAGAAATGTGTGACTTTCTTGGGTAGAATTTCAGTGCCTATTTTCCAGTCTCCTGAGTATGAAAAGCAGTGTGATAGTGGCAATAGATTCTTGCTATAATATAAGTTTAAGTGTTATATCAGAGGTAGTATCTTTCTCGGTAGATCAGCCCTATATTGTCTTGTAAATTTTTTCAGGAGGTCTAACAGAACTTTTAGTTCTTTCAGTATGTCCAATAATCTTCAAAACACCTATATATTTCATCAATTCTAAAATCTATTTTTTCCTATTTTTACCTTTCTGAATTTGGGGTACATACATCATGTAATCAGTAGCATTACTATAATCACTATTAACCATGCAACATTCATGGCACAATTTTTAAAAAATTCTTCCATTGACAACTTCTCTTAAGATCAAGAAAACACCAGCATCAACACACCTTAGGGTAATTTCAATTATAAATCCCATGATACTTGAGGTTCGTAGAGTATCCTGTGTCTTCTGCACTAAACCATCGTAGAAGAGTAGGTGAGACTCATGAACCATGTACTCTGGGTCTTATGAATATTGGCCTATCCCTATAAGCTGAAAAGAGTCCCTTGTTTGTGGAAAAACCATATTAAGTTGTAGTGTCTTGTCATTGTGAAAATTCAATATGACTAAAGCTACCTGCCTACGTTAGAACAGTTAAAAGTGAGTCCTTGACTGTAAAATCCAGCCACATGGAATAATATAAAACATGGCAAAGTTCAAAAATCCAGTTTGAAGAAGCAACATCAAACTAAAAATAACCTAGTCAAGGTTATTTTGCTCATCAAAAGTCAGGTTTTACCTTTCTGTCAATATTCTTGAAATCTTCACTAGAATTTGGTGGTTTAAGGGGTCTAATAAATAACATCCATTTTTCCTGCCCATGTTTCAAATAATTTGAAAAATAAGATCCAAAAAATTTTAAACAGATACATAAAGATCAAGATATCAACATTATTAATAAAGTTTTGATAAAACATCACTTAGGCATGTAGCAGAAATGGCCTTCCTTATACTAAAACCCAGAATAGACAGATTTACCATTCACCACAGGCAGCATTGAACAACCTCATTCCTTCACACATGGTGCTCTGCCCCTTAAACAGGCAGCATGAAATGTGTTTTCTTCAGGCCGCAGCCTCCCAAGAGTAGGGAAGAAAGATGAGGTGAGTTCACATGCCCATTTTTACCCCAAATTGTAACGACATTCACAAAATAAGAAAAGAAGGGAAAAAGTGATAAATAATAAAAACCCAGCCTACAGTCTCAAGAGGCTTTGTTTTAGAAACTAATCATAAAGGCAGGGACTTTGTCTTCATTTATGCTATGTTCTTGGCACCTAAACCACTTCCTGGCACTTAGTGAAGCTCAGTATTATTAGTTGAATACTTATAAAATAAAAATTAAAAAAGGTAGATTCATGTTAGCCTCTTTTTTTCCTAAAATTAGGCTAAAAACTCAGAATAAGTAAGAAAATTGTTTAGTCATGTCATTTTCCTCAAGAAAAATATCACCAGCAAATAACATTATTTACCCAGAGGAGGTGCACTCAGCTCAACTTCTCTTCTATCCCCTACTTCTGCCTGCTGCCAATAAGCATCATCAAGCCAAAGAGGATCCAAAGGATTTTATGGAGCCTTCTTCTGGCCCAAAGCACTCCCAGATGCTTCTGCCTGGCCAATAGTCCCAGACTCATTGCAGATTTAGCCACTTCAAATGTATAATTAAACAGATTGATCACAAAAAAGAATGAAAAACATGCAAATGAAAAGGAACTAGAAGTAAAGACTCTCATTGCACAACCTCTAAAGGAACTGAAGAAATTATAATGCTAAGTCTTTATCTTTATAAACTACATTACAAATCTCCCATTATTAGGCCTGTCCTAAAAAGTTGATATATCCAGAAAAGATAAAATCTCTAATTCAAAAAGATACATGCACCCCAATCTTCATAGCAGCACTATTTACAATAACCAAAATGTGTAAGCAATCTAAGTGGTGTCCATTGACAGATGAATAGATAAAGAAGATGTGTGGTGTATATGTATTTTATACACACACACACACACACACACACGCACACACAATGGAATATTACTCAGCCATAAAAAATGAAATAATACCATTTGCAGCAACATGGATGGACCTAGATATTATTGTACTAAGTGAAGCAAGTCAGACAGAGAAAGACAAATATATGATATCACTTATATGTGGAACCTTAAAAAATGATACAAATGAACTTTATAAAACAGAAACAGATTCACAGACATAGAAAACAAACTATAGTTACCAAAGGGGAAAGGGGGGCGGTGATAAATTAGGAATTTGGGATTAACAAATACATATACTATATTTAAAATAAATAAACAATAAGGACCTACTGTATAGCACAGGGAACTATATTCAGTGTCTTGTAATAACCTATAATGAAAAAGAATCTGGAAAAAAAGAATATATATATTCAGTATATATGTGTGTATATATATATATATATATATATATATATATATATATATATACATATACATACACTGAACCATTTTGCTGTACACCTGAAACTAACACAACATTGTAAATCAACTATACTTCAAATTTTTTTAAAAGTCGATGATAATCACATTGTCTGCAATGCTGCCATGTTATAATTAAACATTAAAGGTCTCTACATACAGGCCCTGGATGGGGAGATTATCTTCTACAGGAACAAACAGTGTAAACTCTTCTCTCTTTTTGAAAGTTATTTTGCCAATTGTCAGCTAAAATTTAGTTTAAAAATTAAAGATAACTTAATCTAAAATGTTGCTATGGCATTTGCCTAGGTAGATGTGAGAATAAGGTGAAGACAAAATGAAACTGGAAAACATAACATTGGGCTTCTTGCTTTGCTTTAGTTTAGTTTTGTTATTGTTTTAACTGTTTGTGACAGATCTGATTAAATTCTGAAGTCATATTGGAGTAAAAAGTAATACTACATCTACCTATTAAGCATAATTAATATTGAAATTCTACATATTTGGTATCAAATGTCCAACGCACAATTTGGTTAGCTGTGTTCATGTATCTAACATCTCCCTCCCCATATTCTTTAATCTGGAACACACATCACTGTATTTCTGTTTATCTTTTTTACTATGTATTAAACTGGAAAGTTCTAAAAGATTAGGATGTCTTTTTTTTTTTTTTTGCCAGATTATATATAGCATGACATATAGTACTTGCTTATATATTGGGTTGGCCAAAAATTTTGTTCGGGTTTTTCCATAAGATGTTATGGAAAAACCCAAATGAACTTTTTGGGCAACCCAACAAGAATTTAATAAGTAATATCTACATTCTACAAACATTTCAAGGTAATTAAGAGTTTGAAAAGTTTTAATCTTTTACATAATTTTCTCAACTTACAGTACACTTTAGTTAATACATGAGAACTTCTTCATTGCCTATACAACATAAAAATCTATAAGTCCTATTACAAATCAAAAAATTATTACTTCTAATTTAAGTGTATTTAAACTTAAAATGGTAAAACTTTAGTGGACTTTTAAAGGTAATCTAAAGACTTTATAACACTGTACTGGGTAGATGACTATCTATTATTTAAAATGATGAGGGAAAATGAGTTAAGGATCTTCAAAGTAGTCAATTTAGGGTTTACAAGACATACAGAAAAGTCTCTTAAATATCCAACTCAGAAAGCCATCTTGAACTCCAGGCCTAGTTGTAATTGCCCCCTGAATCTCTCCCCATACCAACATGTCTGCAATGCTTTCACTAAAATACAAGCCCCTATTATCTTCAAAATCAACCTGACTCCCAGAAACAAGGTCAGGATAGGGTCATTGAAGATAAAGGTACAGGCTTCATATATGTAAAGTTATCTACCCTCATATAGCTCACACCAACTTGTGACCTTATTAAGGGTCACAATACCAGACTTTTCAGGCTGACGCTCAACCCAAAACCAAATTCACAGCCCCTTCTCAATTCACTAGAAATTGGACAGGCCCTTGCACATGCTCAGATCTTCCCATGGACATGTAGCAAGAATAAATTCATACACAACACAGGTAGAATTTCCAAGTTTCCCAAACATCATCGTCTTTGCCTCTTTCTAGTTCCTTTCTCAGGCTAATTTCCTAAGGTCACATGCAGACTCAGGACAGCTGGGCAGTAATGACATAGGATAAAGGGTCTTCCAGCATTATATTACATGCAATTTACTACATATTATATTTCTGCTACATCACAACTGATCTGGAAAACCTAAATACATCTATTGCTTTGGTGATTGTGAGTTGATGTAGTTTATTTTGCCTTAAGCAACACAATAGATGGGAAATTCAACTCATTATCTGTAGGCTTAGGATAAGCTTTTGAAAAAAGGTCTCTGAAAGAGCAGTGGATCAAAACACCCTCCCTCAAAAGTGCTCCTTTTCCTGTGTTCCCTAAATTGATAAAAGACACCACCCAGTTTCCCAATCTGGAAAGCTACAAGGTATCTGAAATTACTACCTCTCTCTTAAATATGCATATGATTAAGGATAAAAGTTCACTGAAGGTAATTTCCTAAATAACTATAAAATTCATTTCCTCACTACCATCACCAGCACTTCTGCCTCTCTGGTCTGAGTTGCTTCAACAGCCTGCTAACAGGCTAACATCCTTTCCTTCAGCCGTTCTAAGCTACTTGCATTTCCTCAAATATACCACACTCACATTTGTTTAGACTGAACTACCACACACTCCCTCTCACTGAACTTAAAGTTCTTTTAACACTTAAACTAAGATTAAACCTTCCAGCAAGACCCTTTAAAAATTCTAAGACTCTCCCAACAAGACCCAAACTCAATATCAAATTTATGTTATGGATGACTCCCTCTTCAGACTTTCCACCAGCCTTGCTTCTGTGGACTGGTATGGTGAACAATTCCTCCTAGGTATTTTTAAAATCCTGATATATGGGCTTACATGATTAATAGTTTTAGATGTGTCATGGTGGTTATACAATACTCTTATTTCTCAGACTATGATTTGCAAGCTACAGATTAGGTTTTGAATATTACTGATTTTTATTTTAACTTATAACTTACTTAACAAACTGCAAGATTGAAGAAGAATATGAGATGCAGTATATCACTATATAAGAATATGTCTCTCCTGAAAGCTTGGTGCCAATATGATTACTCTTTCTGCTACCAATGCTGTTGTTGAGTCCCGCCTTCTGCTTTTGCTGCATCCAATATTCCTGCAACTCCCAGTGGTCTTTGCTACTAACCTCAGCCTTAGACAGCAAAGCCAACCTCTGCCTCTCCCATCCAGGACACTGCACACTAGATCTGAGATAAAAATGTCTCAATACTCTCGTCCTTTCCCAATCTTGAGGACACTCACATTTTTTCCCTATATCAAGATATCTTTGCTTTTTCTTTCCTAACTCTTGTCTCTTTTCTTTATTTCTAGTGGTCCTTCTCTTACCAAAATCTAAACAGAAGTCATCTTCTGAGATCCTAGTAACTTAAAGGCAAGGAAAAAATATGTCTGGTTCCTTTGATTCTTGCACAGCAGCTAAAACAAAGCAAGATCAAATTGCCACAGTTTGCTCTTCCACATAGACTGGCAGGTTATAGTCATTTTGTGAACACACACTAGGCTCAAGCAAAGTACTACATATTTGTCCAGTAAAAAACATGGAAATCTTGAGCCAGGGCACAGGAAAGTGATATTGGAGGTTTTCTCTATCATGCAATTCCTAGATTTGAAAGGACAGGAATTTTAATCAATGCATTCAAAGCACGTCAGGCATAATTAAGTCAGTTTCATTTTATTTAAGATTTGGAATTGTTGTTATTATCCAATGACATTTTACCAGAAATTAATTAAACACATTTGAGGTTCTGATTTATTTAGAATTAATAACTCCTTTCAATGGCATGACAGTTTTATTTCATCAAAAGGGTCTGTGACAAAAATGAAAATATCCTCTCTACCGTGAGGGAGTAAAAACATCTTTGAAGGAGCTGCCAATGCAGTTAGGGTATCTGTCTATCAAGAAGGAGAAGACATTTGGGGTGAGCCATAGGCAAACATCCTAAGTAGATGATATGTGCCATCTAACATTTTTAGCTTTCCTGATTCAGGGCTTTTAACCTTTCTGGTGACCTCTTCAGGCACCCAAGATACTTAAGCTTTATTCAATCACCCTACATCTCCTGTCAAAACTTTCAGGAAATGTCCCAATGTTATGAATGTATCTACACTCAAGTATAAATGATTGATGCCATTTAAATTGGAAAGTACCTGCAGTTATTGATTTTCAGGCCTAGCAGATGGGTGGATAAGGATTATGTTTGGACATTCAGACCCTGGTAATAACACTGAGGTGTCCATGCCAAAAGCACTTCAAGTGAAATGTCTATTTGTATATGTTTTGGAAAGGGTCCAAGGTGGCTTAGTATCTACTAAAAAGTCTCACCTAGAAAAACTGCAGTCACAGCCAAATGAGATTATATACATAAAAACATTTTTAAGTTAATATAATAGGGTATGTACTGATACTAAATCTTATTCTATTACCATTACCTGAATGCTTTATTTATTCCTTACAATAGACTTATGAGATAAGTACTATCATTCCTATTTCACAAATGAAAAAATAGAGGCAATGAGAAGTTAAGTAGTTTTCCTAAGGTCAAATATCCAGAAAGTGGTCCTGTTTGTAAACTATGACTTTTCATTAACATAATTATCAATGGTATTCTCATAGCTTGTGGGGTGAAGGATGGGAAATAAGAGAAAACAAATACTTTACATTGTATGTTGTGTTACTTATTTAAGAAAAAGGACCACAATTATTGTAGTTAATATTTGGTAAGCCTTGTGAGAGCTAAATGTGTGTTGCCTCATTTATTTCCCCCAAACTTCCTGGAAATAGGTCCTGTTATCTCTCTTCAATTAACAGATAAGAAAACCAAGGTTTACAAGACACACAGACAGCGTCAGAGAAACGCAACCCCAACATCCAGTGGGCTGCACCAGCCCTAAGTTCTCCCACTGGCTGCACAGCCAACTGGGCAGAAAGCCTGGCACAACAATCCGAAACCTATTGGATGCAGCAAAAGCAGTTCCAAGAAGAAAGTTTATATTGATACAAGCTTACTTTTGCAAACAAGAAAAATCTCAAGTAAACAACCTAACATTACACCTAGAGGAACAAAAGAAGAAAAGACAAAACCCAAAGTTTGGACAAAGAAAGAAATTTTAAAGATCAGAGCAGAAATAAATGAAGTAGAGGCAAAAGATTAGGTCAATTAAACTAAGAGCTGGTTCTTTGAAAAGATAAAATTAGCCAGACTCATCAAGAAAAAGAGAGAGAGAGAGAGAGAGAGAGAGAGAGAGAGAGAGAGGACCCAAATAAATAACATCAGAAACGATAAAGTAGAAGTTACAATAGACACTACAGAAATAAAAAAGATCATAAGAGACTACTATGAACAACTATATGCCAATAAAATGGACAACATAGAAGAAATGGACAAACACTTAGAAATGTACTATCTCCCAAAACTGAACCAGAAGAAATAGAAAATATGAACACACAATTACCAGGAATGAAATTGAATCAGTAATTTAAAAATTCCAAACAAAGTCCAAGTCCAGGTGGCTTCACAGGTGAATTCTACCAAATATTTAGACAAGAATTAACACCTGTCCTTCTCAAACTACTCAAAAAAATTGTAAAGGAAGTATCACTTCTGAATCCATTTTACAAGGCAAGCCTCAACCTGATACCAAAACCAAAGATATCACAAAAAAAGAAAATGACAGACCAATATTACTGATGAACATAGACACAATAAACTTCAACAAAATATTAGCAAACCAAATCCAACAATACATTAAAAGGATCATGCACCATGATCAAGTGAGACTTATTCCAGTAATGCAAGGATTTTTCAATATCTGCAAGTCAATCAATGTAATACACCACATTAAAAAAATGAAGAATAAAAGTCATATGATCATATCAATAGATGCAAAAAAAGATTTCAACAAAATTCAATATTCATTTATGATAAAAATTCTTAGGAAAGTGGGCATACAGGGAACATACCTTAACATAATAAAGCCCATATATGACAAACCCACAGCTAACATCATACTCAATGTTGAAAAGCTAAAACTGTTTCCTCTAAGATCAGGAACAAGACAAGAATGCCCACTCTTGCCACTTTTATTCAACATAATATCGGTATTCCTAGCCACAGCAACTGGACAAGATAAAGAAATAAAAGGAACCCAAATTGGAATGGAAGAAGTAAAGCTGTCACTTTTTGCAGTTGACATGATACTATACATAGAAAATCCTAAAGATGCCACCAGAAAACTACTACAGCTCATCAATGAATTCAGTAAAGTTGCAGGATACAAAATCAATACACAGAAATCTGTTTCATTTCTATGCACTAATGATGAAGTATCAGAATGAGGAATTAAGGAAACAATCTCATCATAAAGAATAAAATACCTAGGAATAAACCTACCTAAGGAGGTGAAAGACCTATACTCAGAAAACTATGACACTAATGAAAGAAATTGAAGATGACACAAACAGATGGAAGGATATACCATGTTCATGGATTAGAAGAGTTAATACTGTTAAAATAAACATACTGTTCAAAGCAATCTACAGATTGCTATCCCTATCAAAATACCAAGGGTATGTTTTACAGAACTAGGACAAACAATTTTAAAATTTGTATAAAAACACAAAATACCACAAATAGCCAAAAATAAAAAATAAAATTTAACAAAGAAGAACAGAGCTGGAAGAATCATACTGACTGCAGACTATACTCCAAAGCTACAGTAATCAGTAGTCTTGTAGTATATACAGCATGGTACTGGCACAAAAACAGACACACAGATCAATGTAACAGAATAGAGAGCCCAGAAATAAAACCAGACACTTATGGTCAATTAACCTATAACAAATGAGGCAAGAATATATAATGGAGAAAAAGACAGTCTCTTCAATAAGTGGTACTGGGAAAACTGGACAGATACTTGTAAAACAATGAGATTAGAATATTCCTTTGAACCATATTCAGAAATAACTCAAAATGGATTAGACACCTAAATGTAAGAACAGAAAACATAAAAGTTTCTTAGAAGAAAACATATGCAGAACACTCTTTGACATGAATAGTAGCAAAATTTTTTTGGATCTTTCTTCTAAAGAGAAGGAAATAAAAGCAAAAACAACAACAAAACCTAATTAGACTTAAAAAGTTTTAAAGAACAAATGAATTCACAATCTACTGAATGGGAGAAAGTATTTGCTAACAATATGACTGATAAGGGGTTAATATCCAAAATATATAAACAGATCATGCAACTCAACATCTAAAAAACAAACAACCTGATTTAAAAATGGCCAGAACTATTTATAATAACCAGGATGTGGAAGCATCATAAGTGTCCATCAATAGATGAATGGATAAAGGAGACATGGCACATACATACAATGGAATATTACTCAGCCATAAAAAGAAACAAAACTGAGTTATTCGTAGTGAGGTGGATGGACCTAGAGTGTGTCATACAGAGTGAAGTAAGTCAGAAAGAGAAAAACAAATACCATATGCTAGCACATATATATGGAATCTAAAAAAAAAAAAAAAAGGTTCTGATGAACCTAGGGGCAGGACAGAAATACAGACATAGAGAATGGACTTGAGGACACAGGGGTTGGAGAAGGGTGAGCTGAGACAAAGTGAGAGAATGGCGTTGACATATATACACTACAAAATGTAAAATAGGTAATGGGAAGCAGCTGCATAGCACAGGGAGATCAGCTCTGAATTTTGTGACCACCTAGAGGGGTGGGATAGGGAGGGTGAGAAGGAGGCACAAGAGGGAGGGGATATGGGGATATATGTATACATATAGCTGATACTTTGTTATACAGCAGAAACTAACACAACATTGTAAACCAATTATACTCCAATAAAGATGTTTAAAAAAACAGGCAAAAGACCTGAATAGATACTTTTCTAAAGAAGACACACAAATGGCCAACAGGCACATGAAAAAATGTTCAACATCATTAATCATCAGAGAAATGAAAATTAACACCACAAGATATCGCCTCACACCTGTCAGAATGGCTATTCCCAAAAAAGAACACAAGTAACAAATGTTGGTGAGGATGTGAAGAAAAAGAAACCCTTGTACACTGTTGGTGGGATTGTAAGTTGGTGCAGCCACTGTGGAAAACAATATGGAGATTTCTCAAAAAACTAAAAATAGAACTGCCATATGATCCAGCAATTCCACTCCTGTATATATATCTGAAAGAAACAAAAACACTAATTCGAAAAGATACATGCACCCTGATGTTCATAGCAACATTATTTACAATTGCCAAAATATGGAAGCAACCTAAACATCAATAAATGGATGAATGGGTAAAGAAAATGTGATGTATATATACAATGAAATACTACTCAGCCATTAAAAAAATAAAATATTGCCCTTTGCACCAACATGGATGGACTTGGAAGGCATTATGATATGTGAAATAAGTCTGACAGGGAAAAACAAATACTGTATGATATCACTTGTATGTGAATTCAAAAAAATGCTACAAACTAGTGAATATAACAAAAATGAAGCAGACTCACAGATATAGAGAACCAACTAGTGGTTACCAGTGAGGAGAGGGAAGGGGGAGAGGCAAAATAGGTTTAGGGGATTAAGAGTTACAAACTATTATGTATAAAATAAATAAGCTACAATGATGCATTGTACAACATAGGAAGTATAGCCAATATTTTATAATATCCATAAATAGAGTATAACCTTTAAAAATTGTTAATCACTATGTTGCACACCTGTAACTTATGCAATATTGCACACCAACTATATCTCAATTTAAAAAGTAAAAATAAAAAAGATTACATATTGACATATTGGATAAGTTGTTTATAGCCAGAGCTGGTATAATGAAATTTACAATAACTGATCATGCACTCTAATAAAGAAAATGGTTCTTTAACACAGAGACTCAACCAACATAACACTTATCCCCTTGGAGTGAAAACTCTTTTGTACTCACTGTAGGAAAGAGGTATATTTTGTCTAATTATATGTTAATGGTATTCTAAAGAATCAATGTTTTATGAAGTTCCAAATAAAATCCTTACTGGTTTAGCCTTTTAGAAATAATCGATTAAATTAGCCTTATGATAGATTTAAGAGATTTCCTAACCTAGCAACTCAACTGCCCATGAAGTTATAGCAGTTGATCCTTAGATTGTAAAATTTCCTAAATAACTCCCCTCTCATACTCCCAGTGTTCCTGCTCCAATAAGCCAAAGTTTCAAAGACAGGTCTATGTCTTTTCACTCAGACCTGGTTATCACCTCACTTCTTCACACATATAATCCAAATCAATCACATCCATTTATCTGAACAAATCCTTAGCCAGAGACTAGACCATCAGAGAAAAAGAGTTTGGTAGTCATACTGGCAGAAGCATTTGCCTATTTGCCAATTAGCCTGAAGAATTATAGTAGCTGTAGGCTTATTCAGCTGACATGCAAGACTTTCACTCAATACTGGTCAGACAGAGAAAGACAAGTATCATATGACATTGCTTATATGTGGAATCTAAAAAAAAAAAAAAAAATGGTACAAGTGAACTTATTTACAAAACAGAAATACAGTCACAGATGTAGAAAACAAACTTATGGTTACCAAGGGGGGACAGGGGAGGGATAAATTGGGAGATTGGGGTTGATATATACATACTACTATATATAAAATACATAACTAATACAAACCTACTGTATAGCATAGGGAACTCTACTCAGTACTCTGTAATAACCTATATAGGAAAAGAATCTAACAAACAGTATATATATACATATACATATGTATAAGTATAACTGATTTACTTTGCTGTACAGCAAAAACTAACACAACATTGTAAATCACCTATACGCCAATAAGAATTAATTTTTAAAAAACACTGATTAGATAGAAGAGTATAGTAACTATTATCGTACTTTATTATTCTGAAAAAAACTAATAATTCTGAAACATTTTTGAATATTTTAGCTTACAAAAATGAAATCTACAGCACCTAGAAAAATGATAGGCACAAAACAGCAGCTCAGTAAATATTTGAAAACATTGAATTATATCAGTCATATTAATTTGTGCAGAAATTCCAAACTTCGTTTCATCCTTTAGAAAAATTATTCTTCAGAGCAAACCATTAGCATACGCGGGACTCACTAGTTTTTCATTTGGTTTTCTTTTGTTTGTTTGTTTTAACATCTTTATTGGAGTATAATTATTTTACAATGTTTTCTTAGTTCCTGCTATATAACAAAGTCAATCAGTTATATACATACATATATCCTCATATCCCCTCCCTCTTGAGTCTCCCTCCCCCACTCCCTATCCCACCCCTCTTGATGATCAAAAAGCACCAAGCTGATCTCCTTGTGAAATGCAGCTGCTTCCCACTATCTATTATACATTTGGTAGTGTATATACATCAAGGCCACTCTCTCACTTAGTCCCAGCTTACCCTTACCCCTCCACATGTACTTCAGTTCATTCTCTAAATCTGCATCTTTATTCCTGTCTTGCCCCTAGGTTCTTCAAAACCATTTTTTTTTTAGATTCAATATATATGTGTTAGCATATGGTATTTGCTTTTCTTTTTCTGACTTACTTCACTCTGTATGACGGATTCTATGTCCATCCACCTCATTTCTTTTTATGGCTGAGTAATATTCCATTGTATATATGTACCACATCTTCTATATCCATTCACCCAATGATGGACACTTAGGTGGCTTCCATGTCCTGGCTATTGTAAATAGTACTGCAATGAACATTGTGGTACATGTCTCTATTTGAATTATGGCTTTTTCAGGGTATATGCTCAGTAGTGGGATTGCTGGGTCATACGGTAGTCCTACTTTTAGTTTTCTAAGGAACCTCCATACTGTTCTCCATAGTGGCTGTATCAGTTTACATTCCCACCAACAGTGCAAGAGGGTTCCCTTTTCCCCACACCCTCTCAGGCATTTATTGTTTGTAGATTTTTTGATGTGAGATGATACCTCATTGCAGTTTTGATTTGCATTTCTATAATGATTAGTGATGTTGAGAATCCTTTCATGTGTTTGTTGGCAATCTGTATATCTTCCTTGGAGAAATGTCTCTTTAGGTCTTCTGCCCATTTTTGGATTGGGTTGTTTGTTTTTTTGGTATTGAGATGCATGTGCTGCTTGTATATTTTGGAGATTAATCCTCTGCCAGTTGCTTGGGTTGCAAATATATTCTCCTATTTTGAGGGTTGTCTTTTCATCTTGTTTATGGTTTCCTTTGCTGTGCAAAAGTTTTTAAGTTTCATTAGGTCCCATTTGTTTATTTTTGTTTTTATTTTCATTTCTCTAGGTGGTGGGTCAAAAAGGATCTTGCTGTGATTTATGTCATAGAGTTCTTTGCCTAAGTTTTCCTCTAAGAGTTTTATAGTGTCTGGACTTATATTTAGGTCTTTAATCAACTTAGAGTTTATTTTTGTGTATGGTGTTAGGAAGTGTTCTAATTTCTTTCTTTTACATGTAGCTGTCTAGTTTTCCCAGCATCACTTATTAAAGAGGCTGTCTTTTCTCCAATGTATATTCTTGCCTCCATTATCAAAGGTAAGTTGGCCATAAGTGCATGGGTATATCTCTTGGCTTTCTATCCTATTTCATTGATGTATATTTCTGTTTTTTGCCAGCACCATGCAGTCTTGATTACTGTAGCTTTGTAATATAATCTAAAGTCAGGGAGCCTCATTCCTCCAGCTCCATTTTTCTTTCTCAAGATTGCTTTGGCTATTCAGGGTCTTTTGTGTTTCCATACAAATTGTGAAAATTTTTGTTCTAGTTCTGTGAAAAATGTCAGTGGTTGTTTGATAGAGATCGCACTGAATCTGTAGATTGCTTTGGGTAGTATAGTCATTTACAAAATATTGATTCTTCCAATCCAAGAAAATGGTATTTCTCTCCATCTGTTTGTATCATCTTTAATTTCTTTCACAATGTCTTAACAGTTTTCTGCATACAGTTCTTTCGTCTCCTTAAGTAGGTTTATTTCTAGGTATTTTATTCTTTTTGTTGCAGTGGTAAATGGGAGTGTTTCCTTAATTTCTCTTTCAGAGTTTTCATCATTAGGGTATAGGAATGCAACAGATTTCTGTACATTAATTTTGTATCCTGCTACCTTACCAAATCCATTGATTACCTCTAGTAGTTTTCTGGTAGCATCTTTAGGATTCTCTATGTATAGTATCATGTCATCTGCAAACAGTGACAGCTTTACTTCTTCTTTTCCAATTTGGATTCCTTTTATTTCTTTTTCTTCTCTGATTGCCATGTCTAAAACTTCAAAAACTGTGTTGAATAACAGCGGTGAGATTGGGCAACCATATCTTATTCCTGATCTTAGAGGAAAAGGTTTCAGTTTTTCACCATTCAGAACACTGTTGGCTGTGGGTTTGTCATATATGGCGTTTATTATATTGAGGTAGGTTCCCTCTATGCCCACATCCTGGAAAGTTTTTACCATAAATGGGTGTTGAATTTTGTCGAAAGCTTTTTCTGCATGTATTGAGATGATCATATGGTTTTTCTCTTTCAATTTGTTAATATGCTGTATCACATTGATTGATTGGTGTATATTGAAGAATACTTCCATTCTTGGAATAAACCCCACTTGATCATGGTGTATGATCCCTTTAATGTGCTGATGGATTCTGTTTGCTAGAATTTTGTTGAGGATTTTTGCATCTATGTTCTTCAGTGATATTGGCCTGTAGTTTTCTTTTTTTGTGACATCTGTGTCTGGTTTTTGTATCAGGGTTATGGTGCCCTCGTAGAATGTATTTGGGAGTGTTCCTCCCTCTGCTATATTTTGGAAAAGTTTGAGAAGAATAGGTGTTAGCTCTTCTGTAATTGTTTGCTAGAATTTGCCTGTAAAGCCATTTGGTCCTGGGCTTTTGTCTGTTGGAAGTTTTTTAATCACATTTTTAATTTCAGTGATGGTGATTTGTGTGTTTACATATTTTATTTCTTCCTGTTTCAGTCTCGGTAAGTTGTGCCTTTCTAAGAATTTGTCCATTTCTTATAGGCTGTCCATTTTATTAGCAAATAGTTGCTTGTAGTAATCTCTCATGATTCTTTGTATTTCTGCCGTGTCAGTTGTTGCTTCTCCTTTTTCATTTCTAATTCTGTTGATTTGTGTCTTCCCTCTTTTTTTCTTGATGAATCTGGGTAATGGTTTTTCAATTTTGTTTATGTTCTCAAAAAGACAGCTTTTAGTTTTATTGATCATTGCCGTCATTTCCTTCCTTTCTTTTTCATTTATTTCTGATCCGATCTTTATGATTTCTTTATTCTGCTAAATGTGGGGGGTTTTGTTGTTTTTGTTCCTCTTTGCCTAATTGCTTCAGGTTTAAGATTAGTTGTTTATTTGAGATGTTCCTTGTTTCTTGAGGTAAGCTTGTATTGATATAAACTTCCCTCTTAGAACTACTTTTGCTGCATCCCATAGGTTTTGTGTTGTCCTGTTTTCATTGTCATTTTTTTCTAGTTATGTTTAAATTTCCTCTTTGATTTCTTCAGTGACCTATTGGTTATTTAGTAGTGTATTATTTAGCCTCCATGTGTTTGTATTTTTTACAGCTTTTTCTTGTAATTGATATCTAATCTCATAGCGTTGTTGTCGGAAAATCTTCTTGACACAATTTCAATTTTCTTATGTTTACCAAGGCTTGATTTGTGATCCAATATATGGTCTATCCTGTAGAATGTTCCATGAGTACTTGAGAAGAAAGTGTATTCTATTGTTTTTGGATGGAATGTCCTATAAATATCAATTAAATCCATCTTGTTTAAAGTTTTATTTAAAGCTGTGTTTCCTTATTCATTTTCATATTGGTTGATCTGTCCATTGGTGAAAGCAGGGTGTTAAAGTCCCCTACTATTATTGTGCTACTGTCAATTTCCCCTTTTATGGCTGCTATCATTTGCCATATGTATTGAAGTGCTCCTATGTTGGTTGCATAAATATTTACAATTGTTATACCTTCTTCTTGGATTGACCCCTTGATCATTATGTAGTGTCCTTCTATGTCTCTTGTAATAGTCTTTATTTTATAGTCTACTCTGTCTGATATGAGTATTGCTATGTCAGCTTTCTTTTGATTTCCAGTTGCATGGAATATCTTTTTCATCCCCTCACTTTCAGTCTGTCCCTAGGTCTGAAGTGGGTCTCTTGTAGACAGCATATATACAGGTCTTGTTTTTGTATCCATTCAGCCAGTCTATGTCTTTGGTTGGAGCATTTATTCCATTTACATTTAAGGTAATTATCAATATTTTTGTTCCTATTACCATTTTCTTAATTATTTGGGGATTGTTTCTATAGGTCTTTTCCTTCTCTTGTGCTTCCTGCCTAGAGAAGTTCCTTTAGCATTTGTTGTAAAGCTCGTTTGGTGGTGCTGAATTCTCTTAGCTTTTGCTTCTCTGTAAAGGTTTTAATTTCTCTGTCGAATCTGAATGAGATCTTTGCTAGGTAGAATAATCTTTGTTGTAGGTTTTTCCCTTTCATCACTTTAAATATGTCCTGCCACTCCCTTCTGGCTTGCAGAGTTTCTGCTGAATGATCAGCTGTTAACCTTATGGGATTCCCTTTTATGTTATCTGTTGCTTTTCCCTTGCTGCTTTTATATTTTTTCTTCATCTTTATTTTTTGATAGTTTGATTAATATGTGTTGTGGTGTGTTTCTCCTGTGATTTACCCTGTATGGAACCCTCTGCACTTCTTGGACTTGATTAACTATCTCCTTTCACATATTAGGGAAATTTTTGACTATAATATCTTCAAATATTTTCGCAGACTCATTCTTTTTCTCTTCTTCTGGGACCCCTGTAATTCGAACATTGGTGCATTTAATGTTGTTCCAGAGGTCTCTGAGACTGTCCTCAATTCTTTTCATTCTTTCTTCTTTATTCTGCTCTGTGGCAGATATTTCCTCTATTCTATCTTCCATGTCACTTATCCATTCTTCTGCCTCAGTTATTCTGCTATTGATCCTTCTAGAGTATTTTTAATTTCATTTATTGTGTTGTTCATCATTGTTTGTTTTCTTTTTAGTTCTTCTAGGTTTTGTAAAACGTTTCTTGTATTTTCTCCATTCTATTTCTGAGATTTTGGATCATGTTTACTATCATTATTCTGAATTATTTTTCAGTAGACTGTCTATTTCCTCTTCATTTATTTGGTCTGTGGGGTTTTTACCTTGCTCCTTCATCTGTTTCATATTTCTCTTTCTTCTCATTTTTTTAAACTTACTGTGGCTGGGGTCATCTTTTGGCAGGCTGCAGGTTCATAGTTCCTGTTGGTTTTCATGTCTGCCCCCAGTGAGTGAGGTTGGTTCAGTGGCTTGTGTAGGCTTCCTTGTGGGAAGGACTGGGGCCTGTGTTCTGGTAGGTGGAGCTGCATCTTGTCCTTTTAGAGGGCAGGGCTGCATCTGGTGGTTTGTTTTGAGGAGTTTATGAACTAAGTATGACTTTAGGTAGCCTCTCTCCTAAGGGGTGAGGTTGTGTTTCCATCTCGCTATATGTTTGGCATGGGGTGTCCAGCACTGTAGTTTGCTGGCTGTTGGGTGGAGCTGGATCTTATTGTTGAGATGTAGATTTCTGCGAGAGCTCTCACCAATTAATATTACATGGGGCCAGGAGGTCTCTGATGGCCCAGTGTCATAGACTCGGTTCTCCCACCTCTGAGGCTCAGGCATGACAACCAGCTGTAGCAACAAGACCCTGCTGGTCACACGGCTTGGAAGAAAAGGAAGAAAATAAACCTCAAACAGGTAGAACCCCAAAACAAATGGCAAAGGCAAAAATAAACAGACAAAATCGCACAAAGAAACATACACACACACACACACACACACACACACACACACAGTCTTTAAAAAAAAAAAAAAAAAAAAACTAGCAGCCAAAACAAAACAACAACAACTAAAAGAAAAACTCCTTAAAAAAAAAAAAAAGGGACAGACAGAACCCAAGGACAAATGGTAAAAGTACACCCAAACAGACAAAATCACACAAAGAAGCATATACACACATGCTCACAAAAAGAGAAAATAGGAAAAAAAAAAAGACTAGAGCAAGCAGACCAATAAACAAATCCACCAATAGCAAGCACTAAAAACTAAGCTAAGATAAGCATAAAACTAAAAACAAATCAGACACAGAAAGCAAACCCCCCAGTCTACAATTGCTCTCAATGCCCACTGCCTCAATTTTAGAAACATTCATGGTCTATTCAGGTATTCCACAGATGAAGTGTCTATCAAGTTGACTGTGGAGATTTAATCCGCTGCTCCTGAAGCCACACAGAGAAATTTCCCTTTCTCTTCTTTGTTCACACACCTCCTGGGGTTCAGGTTTGGTTTTTGCCCCACCTCTGCTTGTAGGCCACCTTCAGGCATCTGTTCCTCACCCAGACAGGAAAAGTTTAAAGCAGTGGCTGATTAGGGCTCTTTTGCTCACTCAGGCTGGCGAGGGGAGGAGTATGGTAGTCATAATTGGAATGCAGGGTGAGCCTGTGGTGGCAGAGGCCAGCATGATATTGCAACAGGTTGAGAAACACTGTGTGTTCTCCCAGGGAAGTTGTCCCTGGATCACAGGACCCTGGCAGTGCCTGGCTGCACAGGCTCCCAGGGAGTTGTAGGTAGTAGACTGCAGTTTCACACAGGATTCTTGGTGGCAGCAGTAGCAGCGTTAGTGTTCCATACCCGTCTCTGGGGTCCAAGCTTATAGCTGTGGCTTGTGCCCATCTCTGGAGCTCACTTAGGCAGTGCTCTGCCATCTGCGGGCACACGGAGCAAGAATTCCCTCTCCTTGAGCACCCTGAAACAATGGTATTTTGCCTCTCCAGCAGGTCCAGACTTTTTCCCGCACTCTCTACCAGCTAGCTGTGATGCACAACCCTTCAGGCTGTGTTCACTCAGCCAACCCCAGTCATCTCCGTGGGATCTGACCTCCAAAGCCTGAGCCTCTGCTCCCAGCCCCCACCCACCACAGTGGGTGAGCAGACAAGCCTCTCAGGCTGGTGAATGCTGGTCGGCACCAATCCTCTGTGCAGGAATCTCTTCATTTTGCCCTTTGCACCCCTGTTTCCATGCTCTCCTCTGTGGCTCTGAAGCTTCCCCCACCCCCCCATCCCTGCCAGTGAAGAGCTTCCTAGTGCATGGAAACTTTTCTTCCTTCACAGCTCCCTCCCAGAGGTGCCAGTCCCATCTCTATTCTTTTGTCTTTGTTTTTTCTTTTTTCTTTTGCCTTACCGAGGTACGTGGGGATTTTCTTGCCTTTTGGGAAGTCTGAGGTCTTCCACCAGCATTCAGTAGGTGTTCTGTAGGAGTTGTTCCACATATAGATGTATTTTTGATGTACTTGTGGGGAGGAAGGTGATCTCCACGTCTTACTCCTCCACCTTCTTGAAGGTCTCCTGACTCACTAGTTTTGGATACCAGTAAATAATATGTTGTTGGCAAAGAATTCTTTTTGTGCATGAGTGCACTGGTACTATAGGGTTTTTTAAACTTTTTAATTAATGGTAATATAAAATATAGTTCATATATTTTAAGTGAATATCTTCATAAATATTTCAAACATACACAATGTAGCCACCACCAAATTAAGGTATTATAGAAAATTATTAGCATCCCTAGTAGAATTCCTCCAACCCATTCCTAATCAGTCACCTCCACAAAGGAAACCACGCTCTTAACTTCTGTAACCACAGATTAGGTTTGCCTTTTAAAATTGTATATTAAAGGAATTATAGAGTATGTATTGCTATGTGTCTGGCTTCTTCTATTGAATGTTATGTTTTGTGAGATTCATTCATGTTGTTATATGTGTAACAGTAGTTTGTTAATTTCCATTGCTAGACAAGATTTCATTTATATATATGTATATACAAATATATACAGTTTACCCTTGAAAAACATGTGTTTGAACTCTTCAGGTTCAGGTATACATAGAAATTTTTTCAACAAAATATACAAAAATACACGTGTAGAACATCATGTACAAAACTTGTATTGAAGTGGATAACCTATCTTTACATAGGCATAAGTTAAGTGATATTTGATATATCAATAAAATTAACAATGTGTTCATTTTCTGACAGTTTTATAACTTTTCTTTCTAAGAATTACATTGGAGAAAATGCATATCAGTCTATCATCACAGGTAGATAGGGGTTTCTTAATGTAAAATTTGTCTAATACTGTATTATGAATATGACAGTAATACTGTATGTCATAAACATTTATAATGATTCATTCATTAGTGTATAGCCTAGGCTCTTGTGAAGCAATTGTATTGATTACACTAGGCTACTATAAAGCAATCATACCACTGCTTCATTATCAGTGCATGAATCACCATACCTATAAATATATATAAATTTCTTTTTCATACTATCTTTTCATATTTGATATCTAGTGTTAGTAATACATATAACAAAAACAGTGTTTTGTATCATAAAAGACCATACTGATGTAGGTATTCACAGACAGATTCATCTTGTAAACAGATGAATGTAATTTTAAATGGTATCAATAAATTAATTACAGTACTGTAAATGTATTTTCTCTTCCTTAAGATTTTCTTAATAACATTTTCTTTTCTGCATGAGTTGCTTGTATGTTTTGGAGATTAATCCATTGTCAGTCGCTTCATTTGCAAATATTTTCTCCCATTATGAGGGCTGTTTTTTCATCTTGTTTATGGTTTCCTTTGCTGCGCTAAAGCTTTTATGTCTCAGTAGGTCAAAATTGTTTAGTTTTGTTTTTATTTCCCTCTCTTTAAGAGGTGGGTCAAAAAGGATCTTGCTGTGATTTTTTTAATAGAGTATTCTGCCTATATTTTCCTCTAAGAGCTTTACAGTGTCTGGCCTTACATTTAGGCCTTTAATCCATTTTAAATTTATTTTCATGTATGGTGTTAGGGAGTGTTCTAATTACATTCTTTTACATGTAGCTGTCCAGTTTTCCCAGCACCACTTATTGAAGAGGCTGTTTTTTCTCCATTGTGTATTATGCCTCGTTGTCAAAATTAAGTGACCATAGGTGCATGGGTTTATTTCTGCCCTTTCTATCCTGTTCCATTGATCTATATTTCTGTTTTTGTGCCAGTACCATTCAGTCTTGATTACTGTAGCATTGTAGCATAGTTTGAAGTCAGAGAGCCTGCTTGCTCCAGCTCCGTTTTTCTTTCTCAAAATTGCTTTGGCTATACGGGGTCTTTTGTGTTTCCATACAAATTGTGAAATTGTTTGTTCTAGTTCTGTGAAAAATGCCAGTGGTAGTTTGATAAGGATTGCAATGAATCTGAAGATTGCTTTGGGTAGTAGAGTCATTTTCACAATGTTGATTCTTCCAATCCAAGAACATGGTATATCTCTCTATTTATTTGTATCATCTTTAATTTCTTTCATCAGTGTCATAATTTTCTGCATACAGGTCTTTTGTCTGCTTAGGTAGGTTTATTCCTAGATATTTTATTCTTTTTGTTGCAATGGTAAATGGGAGTGTTTTCTTGATTTCACTTTCAGAGTTTTCATCATTAGTGCATAGGAATGCCAGAGATTTCTGTGCATTAATTTTGTATCTTGCTACTTTACCAAATTCATTGATTAGCTCTAGTAGTTTTCAGGTAACATCTTTAGGATTCTCTATGTAAAGTATCATGTCATCTGCAAACAGTGACAGCTTTACTTCTTCTTTTCTGATTTGGATTCCTTTTATTTCCTTTTCTTCTCTGATTGCTGTGGCTAAAACTTCCAAAACTATGTTGAATAAGAGTGGTGAGAGTGGGCAACCTTGTCTTGTTCGTGACTGTAGTGGAAATGCTTTCAGTTTTGGTTTGTCATATATGGCCTTTATTATGTTGAAGAAAGTTCCCTCTATGCCTACTTTCTGCAGGGTTTTTATCATAAATGGATGTTGAATTTTGTCAAAAGCTTTCTCTGCATCTAGTGAGATGATCATATCGTTTCTCTCCTTCAGTTTGTTAATATGGTTTATCACATTGATTGATTTGCGCATATTGAAGAATCCTTGCATTCCTGGAATAAACCCCACTTGATCATGGTGTATGAACCTTTTAATGTGCTGTTGGATTTTCTTTGCTAGTATTTTGTTGAGGATTTTTGCACCTATGTTCATCAGTGATACTGGCCTGTAGTTTTCTTCTTCGTGACATCCTTGTCTAGTTTTGGTATCAAGGTGATGGTGGCCTCATAGAATGAGTTTGGGAGTGTTCCTCCCTCTGCTATATTTTGGAAGAGTTTGAGAAGGACAGATGTTAGCTCTTCTCTAAATGTTTGATAGAATTCACCTGTGAAACCATCTGGTCCTCTGCTTTTGTATGTTGGAAGATTTTAAATAACAGTTTCAATTTGAGTGCTTCTGATTGGTCTGTTCATATTTTCAATTTCTTCCTAATTCAGTCTTGGCAGGTTGTGCATTTCTAAGAATTTGTCCATTTCTTCCAGGTGTCCATTTTATTGGCATAGAGTTGCTTATAGTAATCTCTCTTGATCTTTTATACTTCTGCAGTGTCAGTTGTTACTTCCCTTTTTCATTTCTAATTCTATTGATTTGAGTCTTCTCTCTTTTTTTCTTGATGAGTCTGGCTAACGGTTTATTTATTTTGTTTATCTTCTCAAAGAACCAGCTTTTAGTTTTATTGATTTTGCTATCATTTCCTTCATTCCTTTATCATTTGTTTCTGATCTGATCTTTATGATTTCTTTCCTTCTGCTAACTTTGGGATATTTTTGTTCTACTTTCTCTAATTGTTTTAGGTGCAAGGTTAGGTTGTTTATTCGAAATGTTTCCTGTTTCTTAAGGTGGGCTTGTATTGCTATAAACTTCCTTCTTAGAACTGTTTTTGCTGCATCCCATAGGTTTTGGGTCGTCGTGTCTCCATTGTCATTCGTTTCTATGTATTTTTTTATTTCCTATTTGGTTTCTTCAGTGATCACTTCGTTATTAAGTAGTGTATTGTTTAGCCTCCATGTGTTTGTATATTTTACAGATCTTTTCCTGTAATTGATATCTAGTCTCATAGCGTTGTGGTTGGAAAAGATACTTGATACAATTTCAATTTTCTTAAACTTACCAAGGCTTGATTTGTGGCCCAAGATATGATCTATCCTGGAGAATGTTCCATGAGCACTTGAGAAAAATGTGTATTCTGTTGTTTTTGGATGGAATGTCCTATAAATATCAATTAAGTCATCTTTTTTAATGTATCATTTAAAGCTTGTGTTTCCTCATTTATTTTCATTTTGGATGATCTGTCCATTGCTGAAAGTGAGGTGTTAAAGTCCCCTACTATGAATGTGTTACTGTCGATTTCCCCTTTTATGGCTGTTAGTATTTGTCTTATGTATTGAAGTGCTCCTATGTTGGGTGCATAAATATTTACAATTGTTATATCTTCTTCTTGGATCGATCCCTTGATCATTATGTAGTGTCCTTCTTTGTGTCTTCTAATGGTCTTTATTTTAAAGTCTATTTTGTCTGTTATGAGAATTGCTACTGCAGCTTTATTTTGGCTTCCATTTGCATGGAATATCTTTTTCCATCCCTTAACTTTCACTCTGTATGTGTTCTAGGTCTGAAGTGGGTCTCTTGTAGACAGCATATATATGGGTCTTGTTTTTATATCCATTCAGCCAATCTGTGTCTTTTGGTGGGAGCATTTATTCCATTTACATTTAAGGTAATTATCTATATGTATGTTCCTATTCCCATTTTCTAAATTGTTTTGGGTTCATTATTGTAGGTCCTTTCCTTCTCCTGTGTTTGTTGCCTAGAGAATTTCCTTTAACATTTGTTGTAAAGCTGGTTTGGTGGTTCTGAACTCTCTCAGCTTTTGCTTGTCTGCAAAGATTTTAATTTCTCCATCAAATCTGAATGAGATCCTTGCTGGGTTGAGTAATCTTGGTTGCAGGTTTTTGTCCTTCATCACTTTAAGTATGTCCTGCCTGTCCTTTCTGGCTTGCAGAATTTCTGCTGAAAGATCAGCTGTTAACCTTATGGGGATTCCCTTGTGTGTTATTTGTGGTTTTTCCCTTGCTGCTTTTAATATGTTTTCTTTGTATTTAATTTTTGACAGTTTGATTAATATGTGTCTTGGTGTATTTCTCCTTGGATTTATCCTGTATGGGACACATTGTGCTTCCTGAACTTGATTAACTCTTTCCTTTCCCATATTAGGGAAGTTTTCAACTATAATCTCTTCAAATATTTTCTCAGTCCCTTTTTTCTTCTCTTCTTCTTCTGGAACCCCTATAATTCGAATGTTGGTGTGTTTAATGTTGTCCCAGAAGTCTCTGAGACTGTCCTCAGTTCTTTTCATTCTTTTTTCTTTATTCTGCTCTGCAGTAGTTATTTCCACTATTTTATCTTCCAGGTCACTTATCCGTTCCTCTGCCTCAGTTATTCTGCTATTGATCTCATCTAGAGTATTTTTCATTTCATTTATTGTGTTGTTCATCGTTGTTTGTTTCATCTTTAGTTCTGCTAGGTCCATGTTAAATGTTTCTTGCATTTTGTCTATTCTATTTCCAAGATTTTGGATCATCTTTACTATCATTATTCTGAATTCATTTTCAGGTAGTCTGCCTATTTCCTCTTCATTTGTTAGGTCTGGTGGGTTTTTATCTTGTTCCTTCATCAGCAGTGTGTTTTTCTGTCTTCTCATTTTGCTTATCTTACTGTGTTTGGGGTCTCCTTTTTGTAGGCTGCAGGTTCGTAGTTCCCATTGTTTTTGATGTCTGTCCCCAGTGGCTAAGGTTGGTCCAGTGATTTGTGTAGGCTTCTTGGTGAAGGGGACTAGTGCCTGTGTTCTGGTGGATAAGGCTGGATCTTGTCTTTCTGGTGGGCAGGTCCATGTCTGCTGGTGTGTTTTGGGGTGTCTGTGGACTTATTATGATTTTAGACAGCCTCTCTGCTAATGGATGGGTTGTGTTCCTGTTTTGCTAGTTGTTTGGCATAGGTTGTCCAGCACTGTAGCTTGCTGGTCATTGAGTGAAGCTTGGTCTTGGCATTGAGATGCTGATCTCTGGGAGATTTTCGCCATTTAATATTATGTAGAGCTGGGAGGTGTCTTGTTGACCAGTGTCCTGAAGTTGGCTCTCCCACCTCAGAGACACAGCACTGACTCCTGGCTGCAGCACCAAGCACCTTTCATCCACATGGCTCAGAATTAAAAGGTGAAAATATAGAAAGAAAGAATTAGTAGAAGTAGAAAGAAAGAAAGAAAGAAAGAAAGAAAGGAAGGAAGGAAGAAGGAAAGAATGAAAGAAAGAAAGGAGGGAGGGAGGAAGGAAGGAAGGAAGGAAGGAGGGAAGGAAAGAAAAAAGAAAGAAAGATAGAAGATAAAGTAAAATATAATAAAGTTATTAAAATAAAAGAATAATTATTAAGAAAAAAAAGTTAAAAAAATAAAAATGGATGGAGAAAACCCTAGAACAAATGGTGGAAGCAAAGGTATACAGACAAAATCTCACACAGAAGCATACACATACACACTCACAAAAAGAGGAAAAGGGGAAAAAATCATAAATCTTGCTCTCAAAGTCCATCTCCTCAATTTGAGATGATTCATTGTCCATTCATGTATTCCACAGATGCAGGGTACATCAAGTTGATTGTGGAGCTTTAAGCCGCTGCTTCTGAGGCTGCTGGGAGAGATTTCCCTTTCTCTTCTTTGTTCTCACAGCTCCCGGTGGCTCAGCTTTGGATTTGGCCCCGCCTCTGTATGTAGGTCACCGGAGGGCATCTGTTTTTCCGCTCAGACAGGATGGGGTTAAAGGAGCCACTGATTCGGGGGCTCTGGCTCACTCAGGCTGGAGGGAGCGAGGGGCACGGAGTGCGGGGCGAGTCTGTGTCGGCAGAGGCTGGTGTGTCATTGCACCAGCCTAAGGCACGCCGTGCGTTCTCCTGGGGAAGTTGTCCCTGGACCCCGGGACCCTGGCAGTGGTGGGCTGCACAGGCTCCCTGGAAGGGGTGTGTGGATAGTGACCTGTGATCGCACACAGGCTTCTTGGTGGCAGCAGCAGCAGCCTTAGTGTCTCCTGCACGTTTCTGGTGTCTGTGCTTTTAGCCGCGGCTCACGCCCGTCTCTGCAGCTCCTTTAAGCAGCGCTCTTAATCCCCTCTACTCATGCACCAGGAAACAAAGAAGGAAGAAAAAGTCTCTTGCCTCTTCGCAGCTCCAGACGTTTTCCCGGACTCCCTCCCAGCTAGCCGTGGTGCACTAACCCCTTCAGGCTGTGTTCACGCCACCAACCCCAGTCCTCTCCCTGCACTCCGACCGAAGCCCAGGCCTCAGCTCGCAGCCCTGCCCGCCCCGGCGGGTGAGCAGACAAGCCTCTTGGGCTGGTGAGTGCCAGTCGGCACTGATCCTCTGTGCGGGAATCTCCCCGATTTGCCCTCCGCACCCCTGTTGTTGCCCTCTCCTCCGCGGCCCCGAAGCTCACCCCCCTCTGCCACCCGCTGTCTCTGCCCACGACGGGGCTTCCTAGTTTGTGGAAACCTTTCCTCCTTCATGGCTCCTTCCCACTGGTACAGGTCCCATCCCTATTCTTTTGTCTCTGTTTTTTATTTTTCTTTTGCCCTACCCAGGTACGTGGGGAGTTTCTTGCCTTTGGGGAGGTCTGAGGTCTTCTGCCAGCATTCAGTAGGTGTACTGTAGGAGTTATTCCAGGTGTAGATGTATTTCTGGTGTATCTTTGGGGAGGAAGGTGATCTCCACGTCTTACTCTTCTACCATCTAGCATGCAAGTGTTTTAACAAAATGAGTGACAAGGCTGCTAAACGTGTGTGTTGTATTTCAGATGTATTTATTCTAATTTATTCTATCTCCTGGTTTTCCTTGACTGTCAACTGTCTGTAAGCACAGAACTTAACTGCTCAAAAAGCAATTACCAATTTCTTCTGCGCTATGCCTGTTTGTGCACTCATGACAGAGAACAGTCCATCACTCCAAGAAGACTAATTTTTTTCCCAAACTGCAGGTGACCTCATGACTGGCTTGTTTGTATTTGTATAGTTCTAGATTCTTCTTCCTTCCAGATGCATGGCACTTGTTTGGGCTGGGAATAACCCTAGGATATCTACTCTAAACTCAAGCCAACTCCTGAACATAGAAGAGAATTCAGTCTGAAGTTAGATTCAGTGAGAAGGTATTTGGGATTATTCTGTTCTTCCTTTTGAAAAGAACCATGAGAATCATAAGATAGTGGTTTGAAACATGGACTCTGGAGCCAGGCTGCTCTATTCAAAGCCCAGCTTCACAAGATGGACAAGTCACTTAACCTCTATCCATCTCAGTTTCCTCTCCTGTAAAATAGAGATGATAATACAGCAACTACTTCCTAAGGTTGCTATGAGAATTATGAGTTAATATCCACAGAGCACTCAGAAGATAGACTATATGAGCTATATAAATAAAATAAACATGACAGCCATCTATGACGTTATAGAGGCAAGTAATACTAAACCTCTCTCAGACACCTACTATGTCCCTAGGCCAATACATGAGGAGATCCCTGACCCAGGGGATGTCAAAGTTTTTAGTTAATGCTTTATTATTATGCTTTCAGATTTCACAAAAACGTTGTGGGTCTCATAAGTATTTTTACAATTTTGCCCAAAATATATTTGCCTCATAGTGTTCATTGATATTCTTTTATCTACTTCAACTTTTCAAAATACTTATTTTAGTGGGTTCTCACAGGTACTGTTTACTATCTATTTATCTGTTTTACTTACTTCTTCCCAGTGAAAGGCTGATTTTATTCAGATATCCCACCTTACCCACTCAGACATGAGTTTTCAGGAAGTTGAAACATTCCCAATTCCTAGGCTTGGACTGATCCTACTTTATCTAAATTTATGATCTCAGGACATTTCCATGGAATATGTTATTGATCCAAACATGGGTAAGTGACAAAACTTGGTGGATTTATGTTTCAGGGTTGGAAGAGGCGTATTTATTCTCACTCTTCTGTGCTGCACAAGAAAAAAACAGCATATAGCCCAAAATGATACAGGGGTCATCTTACTACCATAAGGGAGGAATTAGCATTAGGATGAAGCTGGTTCTGGAGACAGCTCAGCAGGGAGATCAAAAGATCCTGGATTCTTGCTGACATCATTTAGTCCCTAATCCATATTATGATCTGGGGTACTCCTTATTTCTGGATTGCCATATTATATATGATAATAAACTTGTTCATGCTTGAAACTAGGTTAATGTAAGGTTTTCTGTTATGTGCAGTTGAAAAGTTCTTACCTAAAACTCATATAAATATATTATCTGCTTAATTGAAAACACACACACAATCTGTCCTTTTAAAGTGAAATGATAATAATAAGCAAAGGAGGATAATAAAAATGAAATAATTTTCTGAGTGAATTCCATGCTTGGAGAAAGAATTTTTTAAATGTGACTTTGAAAATTTACTGTTAATATGATTTTGTTGGCAGAAACAATGGCTCTCCTAAAAATAATCCTATTGTACAATGTCATGAATGTGGCAAAAATAATTTTCTATTCTAAATCTTCAGAGGTTTTCTTCAGAAGAAATTGAGTTTCAAACACAATACACATTTATTAAAATTTTGAAAATGTAAAACATTCAGTTTGAAAGAAAAACTAATATGTATTAGAGAAAAATTGAAATTTACTAGGTGAAATTTAAGAAATTGGTTTCCAAAATTGGTAGGTGATATTTACAGATTACTATTAATGTCATTTTTTTTTGTAATTTTTAAATTTTATTTATTTATTTTTGGCTGCGTTGGGTCTTCGTTGCTGTGCACGGGCTTTCTCTAGTTGCGGTGAGTGGGAGCTACTCTTCGTTGTGGTGCACAGGCTTCTCATTGCGGTGGCTTCTCTTGTTGCAGAGCACGAGCTCTAGGTGTGCAGGCTCAGTAATTGTGGCACACAGGCTTAGTTGCTCCACGGCATGTGGGATCTTCCTGGACCAGGGCTCGAACCTGTGTCCCCTGCATTGGCAGGCGGATTCTTAACCACTGTACCACCAGGGAAGCCCTAATGTCATTATTTAATGACTGAGATGACTGTTTTTAATCAGCCTTAGTTAAAATATTCAGGGAAAACAAACATGTTCGTCTACAACAAACCTCTGTGTATTTTAACCACAAGAGCCAGTCTTAATAAGAATTGACAAGTTGGATCAAGGCAAGATGATGACATTAGGAAGAGTCAGTTAATTTAGAAGTTGAGAGCACAACAGGCTTCAAAATTAAACCAACTCAGGTTCAAAACTCTGCTCTACTATGTAGCCTTGTTAACCTTGTTCAATGTGGCATTTTAAAACTTTGTTTCCTCTTCTGGAAAATGTGGATAATAACTATTTATACGCTTTTTTATTGGTTTTTTTTTTTGTTTGTTTGTTTTGTTTTTGCGGTACGCGGGCCTCTCACTGTTGTGGCCTCTCCCGCTGCCGAGCACAGGCTCCGGACGCGCAGGCTCAGCGGCCATGGCTCACGGGCCCAGCTGCTCCGCGGCACGTGGGATCTTCCCGGACCGGGGCACAAACCCGTGTCCCCTGTATCGGCAGGAGGACTCTCAACCACTGCGCCACCAGGGAAGCCCTATACGCTTTTTTAAAGATTAAGTTAGGTCTTATATGTAACTGTGCTTAGCAACAACCTATGGTAGCTATTATTTTTTAATTTTTATAGAAGAAAAATAATTGCTGTGACATAAAAGATCCAGATTGCAGTTGAGTTGATATAATTTCTTTTAAAAATCACCTACCCAAAGGATTTTCTCAGGAGACTTAAAAACTAGAAGCAATTCCTCTTGTCGTCTGGAGTTGGGAACATATCCTGTCAACTCACTAGGGAAATGTACTGAAGGTTCATTCAGAATTTTCACAACCATGAATATAACAAGTAAGTAATAGCTCACTTTCCTGTTGGTTAAGGTGACTGGGAAAATGACAACTACAATGCATGCCAGAGATGTTTGGTACAAATTTTTTAGATTTGTGGTCCTTTTGGTTTCTGCTTGTATTCACTATAATGGTTTAGAGGCAAGAATTACTAAAACTTTCCAGGTAAGTTATTTTCAGCAATCACAATTTCACATCCCTAGGCTCTGTACATATTTAGAAATTTAATAAAGAAATGGAAAATTTTACTTCCCTGAAACAAAATGTTTTGTTCACATTATAATGATAAATGACTTAAGTATACTGTTATGTCATTATTTTTCCTCTTCTTTACAAATACTTTTTCAAAATTCCCTTCATGAATTGGCTGGTGATAAGACAATAGTTCATTTACAAAAAGGAGGGTTAGGGTAAAAACCCTGAGGGCATGTAGAGGATGGGCAAGGAGGCAGTCAGCAGGGAGCCTAGTGAGTAATGGGGAGTGTTAAGGATAATGGAGAGGCAGCCTGCCAAATCACACAAGGACTAGATAGCCAAGAAAGCCATGGCTTTGAATTTCAAAGTGGAATGGGAAGTCACTGTAGTGTTTTGTGAGAAAATATTATTATCTGATTTACATTTTTAAAATATTCTAGCTGCAGTGTTGACAATAGGCATAAAATCAAATAATATGCTTATATCCTATTCCTTGATCTTTCAACTCCATTTAATATTTACTGAACCGTAAAATGGAAGACAAGGAATTTACTTCTTGACTGCCTTCCAATTTTGTTAGTTATAATTTCATTTTTATTTATTCACTTGTTATCTTTGTCAATTTAAATAATTTACTTAATATATTTAACCTCTATTTCTCAATCCTTCAGTTTTATATTACAGTTTATTCTTTTTAAAACTTTAGGGACTTAGAAAAAAATGATACATGTCCACATAAAACTTCTAAGAAATCTGAAAGTAAAAAGAATGTAAAAAGAATTCTGTACTATAGGATAGTACAGAAATAACTATCTTTATTTTGGGGGCAGGGAGAAGGAAGGGTTTATTACTTGCAGAAAGTAAGGAGAACACCTGGAACATTTCCCAAAGCACTGTCTCCCTGAACAACATAATTGGGGAAATTTTAAGCTAAGAGTGTATGTATATTCATGGAGGGGCTTAAGCAAAGGAGAATTCAGCACAGAATTGAGGCAAAGGTTTACAGTGTCCAGGCTCTAGCTGATTGAAGTCACAAGGGTCAGAAAAGGTCAGCATCTTCATTCCTTAGTTTCCAGTTAATCTGTTGGGTGAGTGCTCAAGGGGGTTTGAATTCTGCAAAACAGCTCAAGAATGTGGTTTGGGCTAATCTTTACCTTTGAAACATAACTGGGAGTCTTTACAACTGATATATTGTATCTGATATGGTTATGTTTTCTCCCTGACCTGGTAATAGCTGTTTTTACCTTCTTTTATTCCCTTAAAATTATGAACTACCCAGACCTATTTTTCTGCAAGCACTGTGGTTATGCTTAGATAGCAAAATGACTTAGGTCTAAAATGGCTTCTCTTATATTAAGAAAGTTATATCTGGTTCTTTTCCTCTGGAGACCCCCTACCCTATCTGCTTACAGACAACAACCCCAATGGGTCTTAAGGTTTTGGACTTGCTCAGGACTCATTATCGCTATACTATTTCCTATTTCTCCCATTTGTGTTTTTTAAATTGTCTTTTTTTTTTTTTAATAAATTTATTTATTTATTTATTTATTTTTGGTTGCGTTGGGTCTTCACTGCTGCACACAGGCTTTCTCTAGTTGCGGCAAGTGAGGGCTACTCTTTGTTGTGGTGTGCGGGCTTCTCATTGCAGTGGCTTCACTTGTTGTGGACCATGGGCTCTACGTGCTCAGGCTCAGTAGTTGTGGCACACAGACTTAGTTGCTCCATGGCATGTGGGATCTTCCTGGACCAGGGCTCAAACCTGTGTCTGCTGCATTGGCAGGTGGATTCTTCATCACTGTGCCAGCAGGGATGTCCTAATTTTCTTTCTTATTTCTTGAAATAAATTTGACATATAACATTGACTAAGTTTAAGGTATTCAACAAACATGTTGATTTGATACATTTATATATTTTTTAACACCTTTATTGCAGTATAATAGCTTTACAATGGTGGGTTAGTTTCTTCTGTATAACAAAGTGAATCAGCTATATGTATACATATATCCTCATATCCCCTCCCTCTTGCTACTCCCTCCTACCCTCCCTCTCCTACCTCTCTAGGTGGAAACAAAGGAACTAGCAGATCTCCCTGTACTACCCAGCTGCTTCCCACTAGCTATCTATTTTACATTTGGTAGTGTATATATGTCAATGCCACTCTCTCACTTTGTCTCAGCTTACCCTTCCCCCTCTCTGTGTCCTCAAGTCCATTATCTATGTCTGTGTCTTTATTCCTGTCCTACCCCTAGGTTCATCAAAACCATTTTTTTTTTTAGATTCCATATATATGTGTTAGCATATGGTATTTGTTTTTCTCTTTCTGACTTACTTCACTCTGTATGACAGTCTCTAGGTCCACCCACCTCACTACAAATAATTCAATTTCATTTCTTTTTATGGCTGAGTAATATTCGATTGTATATATGTGCCACATCTTCTTTATCCATTCATCTGTCGATGGACACTTAGGCTGCTTTCATGTCCTGGTTATTGTAAATAGTTTTGCAATGAATATTGTGGTATATGTGTCCTTTTGAATTATGGTTTTCTCAGGGTATATGCCCAGTAGTGGGATTGCTTGATAGTATGGTAGTTCTATTTTTAGTTTTTTAAGGAACCTCCATACTGTTCACCATAGTGGCTGTATCAATTTACATTCCCACCAACAGTATAAGAGGGTTCCCTTTCTCCATACCCTCTCTGGCATTTATTGTTTGTAAACTTTTTGATGATGGCCATTCTGACTGGTGTGAGGTGATACCTCATTGTGTTTTTGCATTTAGCATTTGCATTTCTCTAATGATTAGTTATGTTGAGCATCCTTTCATGTGTTTGTAGCAATCTGTATATCTTCTTTGCAGAAATGTCTATTTATGTCTTCTGCCAATTTTTGGATTGGGTTGTTTATTTTTTTTTTTTTGATATTGAGTTGCATGAGCTGCTTGTATATTTTGGAGATTAACCTTTGTCAGGTACCTGGTTTGCAAATATTTTCTCCCAACCTCAATGTTGTCTTTTCATCTTGTTTATGGTTTCCTTTGCTGTGCAAAGGAAAGTTTCATTAGGATGCATTTGTTTATTTTTGTTATTATTTCCATTTCTCTAGGAAGTGGGACAAAAAGGATCTTGCTGTGATTTATGTCATAGAGTGTTCTGCCTATGTTTTCCTCTAAGAGTTTTACAGTGTCTGGCCTTACACTTAGGTCTTTGACCAATTTGGAGGGTTTTTTTTATGTATGGTGTTAGGGAGTGTTCTAATTTCATTCTTTTACATGTAGCTGTACAGTTTTCCCAGAACCACTTATTGAAGAGGCAGTCTTTTCTCCATTGTATATTCTTACCTCCTTTTTCAAAAATAAAATGACCATATGTGCGTGGGTTTATCTCTGTGCGTTGTATCTTATTCCATTGATCTATATTTCTGTTTTTGTACCAGTACCATACACTCTTGATTACTGTACCTTTGTAGTATAGTCTGAAGTCATGGAGCCTGATTCCTCCAGCTCCATTTTTCTTTCTGAAGATTCATTTGGTTATTCAGAGTCTTTTGTGTTGCCATAGAAATTGTGAACTTGCCATAGAAATTGGGAAGTAGTTTGTTCTAGTTCTATGAAAAATGCCATTGGCAGTTTGATAGGGATTGCATTGAATCTGTAGATTGCTTTGGGTAGTAGAGTCATTTTCACAATGTTGATTCTTCCAATCCAAGAACATGGCATATCTCTCCATCTGTTTGCATTGCCTTTAATTTCTTTCCTCAGTGTCTTATAGTTTTCTGCATACAGGTCTTTTGTCTCCTAAGGTAGGTTTATTCCTATGTATTTTACTCTTTCTGTTGCAATGGTAAATGGGAGTGTTTCCATAATTTCTCTTTCAGACTTTTCATTATTAGTGTATAGGAATGCAAGAGATCTCTGTGCATTAATTTTATATCCTGCTACTCTACCAAATTCTTTGATTAGCTCTAGTAGTTTCCTGGTAGCATCTTTAGGATTCTCTATGTGTTGTATCATGTCATCTGAAAACAGTGACAGTGTTACATCTTCTTTTACAATTTAGATTCCTTTTCTTCCTTTTTCTTCTCTATTGCTGTAGCTAAGATTTCCAAAACTATGTTGAATAATAGTGCTGAGAGTGGGAAATCTTGTCTTGTTCCTGATCTTAGAGATATGGTTTCAGTTTTTCACCATTGAGAATGATGTTTGCTGTGAGTTTGTCATATATGGCCTTTATTATGTTGATGTGAGTTCTCTCTAAGCCTACCTTCTGCAGGGTTTTTATCATAAATGCGTGTTGAATTTTGTCGAAAACTTTTTCTGCATATATTGAGATGATCATATGTTTTTTCTCCTTCAATTTATTAATATGGTTTATCACATTGCTTGATTTACATATATTGAAGAACCCTTGCATTACTGGGATAAGCTACACTTGATCATGGTGTATGATCCTTTCAATGTGCTGTTGGATTCTGTTTGCTAGTATTTTGTTGAGAATTTTTGCATCTATGTTCATCAGTGGTAATGGTCTGTACTTTTCTTTTTCTGTGACATCTTTGTCTGGTTTTGGTATCAGGATGATGGTGTCCTTGTAGAATGAGTTTGGGAGTGTTCCTCCTTCTGCTATAATTTGGAAGAGTTTGAGAAGGATAGGTGTTAGCTCTTCTCTAAATGTTTGCTAGAATTTGCCTGTGAAGTTTTCTGGCCCTGTGCTTTTGATTGTTGGAAGATTTTTAATCACAATTTCAACTTCAATGCTTGTGATTGGTCTGCTTATATTTTCTATTTCTTCCTGGTTCAGTCTTGGAAGGTTGTGCTTTTCTCAGAATTAGTCCATATCTTCAAGGTTGCCCATTTTACTGGCATATATTTTCTTGTAGTAATCTCTCATGGTCCTTTTTATTTCTGCAGAGTCAGTTGTTACTTCTTTTTCATTTCTAATTCTATTGATTGAGCCTTCTCCCTTTTTTTCTTGATGAGTCTGGCTAATGGTTTATCAATTTTGTTTATCTTCTCAAAGTACCAGCTTTTAGTTTTATTGATCTTTGCTATTGTTTTTTCATTTATCTCTGATCTGATCTTTATGATTTCTTTCCTTCTGCTAACTTTAGGGTATTTTGTTCTTCTTTCTCTAATTGCTTTAGGTGTATGGTTAGGTTGTTTATTTGAGATGTTTCTTGTTTCTTGAGTTAAGATTGTATTGTTATAAACTTCCCTCTTAAAACTGCTTTTGCTGCATCCCATGTGTCTTGGGTCTTTGTGTTTTCATTGTCATTTGTTTCTAGGAATTTTTTAATTTCCTCTTTGATTTACTCAGTGATCACTTAGTTATTTGTGTATTGTTTAGCCTCCATGTGTTTGTATTTTTTACAGATTTTTTCCTGTAATTGATATCTAGTCTTATAACATTGTGATTGAAAACGATATTTTATATGATTTCAATTTGCCTAAATTTACCAAGGCTTGATTTGTGACCCAAGATATGATCTACCCTGGAGAATGTTCCATGAGCACTTGAGATGAAAGTGTATTTGGTTGTTTTGGGATGGAATGTCCTATAAATTTCAATTAAGTCCACCTTGTTTAATGTATCATTTAAAGCTTATGTTTCCTTATTTATTTTCATTTTGGATGATCTGTCCATTGGTGAAAATGGGGTGTTAAAGTCCCCTACTATTATTGTATTACTGTCAATTTCCCCTTTTATGGCTGTTGGCATTTGCCTTATATATAGATGTGTTCGTGCTTAGGTGCATAAACATTTACAGTTGTTATATCTTATTCTTGGATTTATCCCTTGATCATTATGTAGTGCCCTTCTTTGGATCTTGTGGTAGTATTTATTTTGAAGTCTGTTTTGTCTGATATTAGGATTGCTACTCCAGCTTTCTTTGATTTCCATTTGCATGGAGTATCTTTTCCATCCCCTCACTTTCAGTCTGTATGTGTCCCTAGGTCTGGAGTGCGTGTCTTGTAGACAGTATATATATGGGTCTTGTTTTTGTATTCATTCAGCCAATCTATGTCTTTTGGTTGGAGAATTTAATCCATTTACATTTAAGGTAGTTATCAATATGTATGTTCCTATTACCTTTTTGTTAATTGTTTGGGTTTCTTATTGTAGGTCTATTCCTTCTCTTGTGTTTCCCACCTAGAGAACTTCCTTTGGCATTTGTTGTAAAGCTGGTTTGGTGGCATTGAATTGTCCCTTCTCTTCTTGGTTCACACAGTTCCTGGCATTTGGCTTTGGATTTAGCCCCACCTCTGCGTGTAAGTCACCTGAGGGCGTTTGTTCCCTGTCCAGACAGGACGTGGTTAATGTAGTAGCTGATTAGGGGGCTCTGACTTACTCAGGCTGGGGAGAGGCAAGGGTACAAAATGTAGGGCAAGGCTGCAGCAGCAGAGGCCGCCATGATGTTGCAACAGCCTGAGGTGTGCCATGTGTTCTCCCGGGGATGTTGTCCCTGGATCATGGGACCCTGGCAGTGGCAGGCTGCACAGGCTCTCAGGAGCGGAGGTGTGGATAGTGATCTGTGCTTGCACACAGGCTTCTTGGTGGCAGCAGCAGCAGCGTTAGTGCTCTATACACATCTCTGGTGTCCACGCTGATAGCTGGGCTTGCACTCATCTCTGGAGCTTGTTTAGGAGGTGCTCTGAGTCCCCTCTCCTCATGCACCCTAAAACAATGGTGTGTTGCCTCTTCAGCAGGTCCAGACATTTTCCCCCACTCCCTCCCAACTAGATGTGGTGCACTAGCCCCCTTCAGGCTGTGTTCATGCAGCCAACTCCAGACCTCTCCCTGGGATCTGACCTCCAAAGCCCAAGCCTCAGCAACCAGGCCCCACCCACCCTGGCAGGTGAGCAGACAAACACCTCAGGCTGGTGAGCACTGGTCTGCACCAACCCTCTGTGCAGGAATCCCTCCACTTTGCTCTCTGCACCCCTGTTGCTGCACTCTTCTCCGTGGCTCTGAAGCTTTCCCCCCACCCACCCCCCGTCTCCACCAGTGAAGGGGCCTCCTAGTGTGTGGAAACATTTCCTCCTTCACAGCTTCCTCCCAGAGGTGCAGGCCCCATCCTTATTCTTTTGTCTCTGTTTTTTCTTTTTTCTTTTAACCTACCTTGGTACATGGAGAGTTTCTTGCCTTTTGGGAAGTCTGGGGTCTTCTGCCAGCATTTAGTAGGTGTTCTGTAGGGGTTGTTCCACATGCAGATGTATTTTTGATGTATTTGTGGGGAGAAAGGTGATCTCCACTTCTTCCTCCTCCACCATCTTGAAGGTCCCAGAAATAACTATCTTTAAATTTGGTAAATATTATTCTAGACACATCCTTATATGAACACATACTAAAAGGAAATGGGAAGAAAACTTTAGAAACCTTGGATTTTTAATAAAAACATAAATTTTAGTTTTACTTAAATTTAAATGAAGGAAATGGGAGGAATAAAGTTAAATACAAGGAATTTCTAAACTTTACATAGGTGTTTCTCCCCTCACATCAGATATAGTAGCTCATAAAAACTGCTCTAAAATTAAAAAAAAAAAAAAAAACTTTACCTATATTTTCCCATTCCTGTCTTAGTCTTTATTTGACCACTTCCTTTTTGAGATTGTGTCATAGAGTGGTTTATAGGCTGGTTTAGAAGAGCTAACACATTTTGTCGAATATTTTTCTGTAATTTCTGAAGTAATGGTATCTAAAGTCTCTTCCATTCAGCCATTGCTAATTTATTGCTCACCCTGATTACTCTGTCATTGAAAACACTTAATGAATAGTCAATCTATAAAAGAAATGGGTCGGGGTGCTGGGAAGATGGCGGAAGAGTAAGACGAGGAGATCACCTTCCTCCCCACAGATACACCAGAAATACATCTACACGTGGAACAGCTCCTACAGAACACCTACTGAATGCTAGCAGAAGACCTCAGACCACCCAAAAGGCAAGAAACTCCCCACATGCCTGGGTAGGGCAAAAGAAAAAAAGAAAAAACAGAGACAAAAGAATAGGGACGGCACCTGCACCAGTGGGAGGGAGCTGTGAAGGAGGAAAACTTTCCACACACTAGGAAGCCCCTTCACGGGTGGAGGCTGCGGGAGGTGGAGGGGGGAGCTTCGGAGCCGCGGAGGACAGCACAGCAACAGGGGTGCGGAGGGCAAAGCGGGGAGATTCCCGCACAGAGGATCGGTGCCAACCAGCACTCACCAGCCCGAAAGGCTTGTCTGCTCACCCGCCGGGGTGGGCGGGGCTGCGAGCTGAGGCTCGGGTTTCGGTCGGAGCGCAGGGAGAGGCCTGGGGTTGGCGGCTTGAACATAGCCTGAAGGGGTTAGTGCACCACGGCTAGCCAGGAGGGAGTCCGGGGAAAAGTCTGCAACTGCCGAAGAGGCAAGAGACTTTTTCTTCCCTCTTTGTTTTCTGGTGCGTGAGGAGAGGGGTTTAAGAGCGCTGCTTAAAGGAACTCCAGAGACAGGCGTGAGCCTCGGCTAAAAGCGCGGACCCCAGGGACGGGCATGAGCCGCGGCTAAATGCACGGACCCTGGAGACGGGCAAGAGATGCTAAGGCTGCGGCTGCCGCCACCAAGGGGCGTGTGTGCGAGCACAGGTCACTATCCACACCCCTCTTCCGGGGAGCCTGTGCAGCCCGCCACTGCCAGGTTCCCAGGATCCAGGGACAACTTCCCCAGGAGAATGCACGGTGGGCCTCAGGCTGGTTTAATGTCACGCCGGCCTCTGCCGCCGCAGGCCCGCCCCACAAGCCATGCCCCTCCCTTCCCCCGGCCTGAGTGCGCCAGAGCCCCCGAATCAGCGGCTCCTCTAACTCCGTTCTATCTGAGCATAAAACAAACGCCCTCCAGCGACCTACACGCAGAGGCGGGGCCAAATCCAAAGCTGAGCCCCTGTGAGCTGTGACAACAAAGGAGAGAAAGGGAAATCTCTCCCAGCAGCTTCAGAAACAGTGGATTAAAGCTCCCCAATCAACTTGATGTACCCTGCATCTGTGGAATACATGAATAGACAACGAATCATCCCAAATTGAGGAGGTGAACTTCGAGAGCAAGCATGATTTTTTCCCCTTTTCCTCTTTTTGTGAATGGGTATGTGTATGCTTCTGTGTGAGATCTTGTCTGTATAGCTTTGCTTCCACCATTTGTCCTAGGGTTCTATCCGTCCATTGTTTTTTTTTTTAATTTTTTTCTTAATAATTAATTTTAATAACTCTATTATACCTTTCTTTCTTTCTTTCTTTCTTTCTTTCTTTCTTTCTTTCTTTCTTTCTTTCTTTCTTTCTTTCCTTCCTTCCTTCCTTCCCGCCTTTAGACAAGGAATCATCCCAAATTGAGGAGGTGGACTTTGAGAGCAAGATTTATGACTTTTTCCCCTTTACCTCTTTTTGTGAGGGTGTATGTGTATGCTTCTGTGTAAGATTTTGTCTGTATAGCTTTGCTTCCAACATTTATCCTAAGGTTCTATCCATCCCTTTTTTTTTTCTAAATAATTATTTTTTAATTCAATAACTTTATTGTACTTTATTTTATTTTACTGTATCTCCTTTCTTTCTGTCTTTTTTCCTTTCTTCCCTCCTTCCTTCCTTCCTTCCTCCCTCCCTCCCTCCATTCTTTCTTTCCTTCTTTCCTTCTTTTCTTTCTTTCTTTCTTTCTATCTTTCTTCCTTCCTTCCTTCCTTCCTTCTCTCCTTTCTTTCTTTCTTTTTCTTTCTTTCTTTCTTTCTTTCTTTCTTCATACTTCTGCTAATTCTCTCTACTTTTTCTGCCTTTTATTCTGAGCTGTGTGGATGAAAGGCACTTGGTGCTCCAGCCAGGAGTCAGGGCTCTGCCTCTGAGGTGGGAGAGCCAACTTCAGGACATTGGTCAACAAGACACCTCCCAGCTCCACATAATATCAAATGGCAAAAATCTCCCAGAGACCTCCATCTCAACACCAGCACCCAGCTTCACTCAACGACCAGCAAGCTACAGTGCTGGACAACCTATGCCAAACAACTAGCAAAACAGTAACACAACCCCACCCATTAGCAAAGAGGCTGCCTAAAATCATAATAAGTCCACAGACACCCCAAAACACACCACCAGACGTGGACCTGCCCACTATAGAGACAAGATCCAGCCTCATCCCCCACAACACAGGCACTAGCCCCTACACCAGGAAACCTACACAACCCACTGAACCAACCTTTGCCACTGGAGACAGACATCAAAAACAACAGGAACTACGAACCTGCAGTCTGCAAAACGGAGACCCCAAACACAGTAAGATAAGCAAAATGAGAAGACAGAAAAACACACAGCAGGTGAAGGAGCAAGATAAAAATTCACCAGACCTAACAAATGAAGAGGAAATAATCAGTGTACCTGAAAAAAATTTCAGAATAATGATAGTAAGGATGATCCAAAATCTTGGAAATAGAATGGACAAAATGCAAGAAACATTTAACAAGGACCTAGAAGAAATAAAGATGAAACAAGTAATGATGAACAACACAATAAATGAAATTAAAAGTACTCTAGATGGGATCAATAGCAGAATAACTGAGGCAGAAGAATGGATAAGTGACCTGGAAGACAAAATAGTGGAAATAACTACTGCAGAGCAGAATAAAGAAAAAAGAATGAAAAGAACTGAGGATAGTCTCAGATACCACTGGGACAACATTAAACACACAAACATTCGAATTATAGGGGTTCCAGAAGAAGAAGAGAAAAAAAAAAGGACTGAGAAAATATTTGAAGAGATTATAGTTGAAAACTTCCCTAATATGGGAAAGGAAAGAGTTAACAAGTCCAGGAAGCCCAGAGAGTCCCATACAGGATAAATCCAAGGAGAAATATGCCAAGACACATATTAACCAAACTGTCAAAAATTAAATACAAAGAAAGCATATTAAAAGCAGCAAGGGAAAAACAACAAATAACACACTACGGAATCCCCATAAGGTTAACAGCTGATCTCTCAGCAGAAACCCTGCAAGCCAGAAGGGAGTGGCAGGACATACTGAAAGTGATGAAGGAGAAAAACCTGTAACCAAGATTACTCCACCCAGCAAGGATCTCATTCAGATTTGATGGAGAAATTAAAACCTTTACAGACAAGCAAAAGCTGAGAGAGTTCAGCACCACCAAACCAGCTTTACAACAAATGCTAAAGGAACTTCTCTAGACAAGAAACATGAGAGAAGGAAAAAAACCTATAATAACGAACCCAAAACAATTTAGAAAATGGGAATAGGAACATACATATCGATAATTACCTTAAATGTAAATGGACTAAATGCTCCCACCAAAAGGCATAGATTGGCTGAATGGACACAAAAACAAGATACTTATATATGCTGTCTGAAAGAGACCCACTTCACACCTAGAGACACATACAGACTGAAAGTAAGGGGATGGAAGAAGGTATTCCATGCAAATGGAAATGAAAAGAAAGCTGGAGTAGCAATTCTCATATCAGACAAAATAGACTTTAAAATAAAGGCTATTAGAAGAGACAAAGAAGGACACTACATAATGGTCAAGGGATTGATACAAGAAGAATATATAATAATTGTAAATATTTATGCACCCAACATAGGGGCACTTCAATACATAAGACAAATACTAACAGCCATAAAAGGGGAAATCGACAGTAACACATTCACAGTAGGGGACTTTAACACCCCACTTTCAGCAATGGACAGATCATCTAAAATGAAAATAAATAAGGAAACACAAGCTTTAAATGATACATTAAAAAAGATGACTTAATTGATATTTATAGGACATTCGATCCAAAAACAACAGAATACACATTTTTCTCAAGTTCTCATGGAACATTCTCCATGATAGATAATATCTTGGGTCACAAAACAAGCCTTGGTAAATTTAAGAAAATTGAAATTGTATCAAGTATCTTTTCCGACAGCAATGCCATGAGACTAGATATCAATTACAGGAAAAGATCTGTAAAAAATACAAACACATGGAGGCTAAACAATACACTACTGAATAACGAAGTAATCAGTGAAGAAATCAAACAGGAAATAAAAAAATACCTAGAAACAAATGACAATGGAGACACAACGACCCAAAACCTATGGGGTGCAGCAAAAGCAGTTCTAAGGGGGAAGTTTATAGCAATACAAGTCCACCTTAAGAGGCAGGAAATATCTTGAATAAACAACCTAACCTTGCAACTCAAGCAATTAGAGAAAGAAGAACAAAAAAAAAACCCAAAGATAGCAGAAGGAAACAAATCATAAAGATCTATTCAGAAATAAATGAAAAAGAAATAAAGGAAACAATAGCAAAGATCAATAAAACTAAAAGCTGGTTCTTTGAGAAGATAAACAAAATAGATAAACCATTAGCCAGACTCATCAAGAAATAAGGGAGAAGACTCAAATCAATAGAATTAGAAATGAAAAAGAAGTAACAACTGACACTGCAGAAATACAAAAGATCATGAGAGATTACTACAAGCAACTCTATGCCAATAAAATGGACAATCTGGAAGAAATGAACAAATTCTTAGAAATGCACAACCTGCCAACAGTGAATCAGGAAGAAATAGAAAATATGAACAGACTAATCACAAACACTGAAATTGAAACTGTGATTAAAAATCTTCCAACAAACAAAAGCCCAGGACCAGATGGCTTCACAGGTGAATTCTATCAAACGTTTAGAGAAGAGCTAACACCTACCCTTCTCAAACTCTTTCAAAATATAGCAGAGAGAGGAACACTCCCAAATTCCTTCTACGAGGCCACCATCACCTTTATACCAAAACCAGACAAGGATGTCACAAAGAAAGAAAACTACAGTCCAATATCACTGATGAACATAGATGCAAAAATCCTCAACAAAATACTAGCAAACAGAATCCAACAGCACATTAAAAGGTTCATACACCATGATCAAGTGGGGTTTATTCCAGGAATGCAAGGATTCTTAAATATATGCAAATCTATCAACGTGATAAACCATATTAACAAATTGAACGAGGAAAACCATATGATCATTCAACACCCATTTATGATAAAAACCCTGCAGAAAGTAGGCATAGAGGGAACTTTCCTCAACATAATAAAGGGCATATATGACAAGCCCACAGCAAACATCATCCTCAATGGTGAAAAACTGAAAGCATTTCCACTAAGATCAGGAACAAGACAAGGTTGCCCACTCTCACCACTCTTATTCAACATAGTTTTGGAAGTGTTAGCCACAGCAATCAGAGAAGAAAAGGAAATAAAAGGAATCCAAATCGGAAAAGAAGAAGTAAAGCTGTCACTGTTTGCAGGTGACATGATACTATACATAGAGAATTCTAAAGATGCTACCAGAAAACTACTAGAGTGAATAAATGAATTTGGTAAAGTAGCAGGATACAAAATTAATGCATAGAAATCTCTGGCATTCCTATACACTAATGATGAAAAATCTGAAAGTGAAATCAAGAAAACACTCCCATTTACCATTGCAACAAAAAGAATAAAATATTTAGGAATAAATCTACCTAAGGAGACAAAAGACTTGTATGCAGAAAATTATAAGACACTGATGAAAGAAATTAAAGATGATACAAATAGATGGAGAGATATACCATGTTCTTGGATTGGAAGAATCAACATTGTGAAAATGACTCTACTACCCAATGCAATCTATAGATTCAATGCAATCCCTATCAAACTACCACTGGCATTTTTCACAGAACTAGAACAAAAAATTTCACAATTTGTATGGAAACACAAAAGACCCCGAATAACCAAAGCAATCTTGAGAACGAAAAACGGAGCTGGAGGAATCGGCTCCCTGACTTCTGACTATACTACAAAGCTACAGTAATCAAGACAGTATGGTACTGGCACAAAAACAGAAAGATAGATCAATGGAACAGGATAGGAAGCCCAGAGATAAACCCACGCACATATGGACACCTTATCTTTGATAAAGGTGGCAGGAATGTACAGTGGAGAAAGGACAGTCTCTTCAATAATTGGTGCTGGGAAAACTGGACAGGTACATGTAAAAGTATGAAATTAGATCACTCCCTAACACCATACACAAAAAGAAGCTCAAAATGGATTAAAGACCTAAATGTAAGGCCAGAAACTATCAAACTCTTAGAGGAAAACATAGGCAGAACACTCTATGACATAAATCACAGCAAGATCCTTTTTGATCCACCTCCTAAAGAAATGGAAATAAAAACAAAAATAAACAAATGGGCCTAATGATAATTCAAAGCTTTTGCACAGCAAAAGAAACCATAAACAAGACCAAAAGACAACCCTCAGAATGGGAGAAAATATTTGCAAATGAAGCAACTGACAAAGGATTAATCTCCAAAATTTACAAGCAGCTCATGCAGCTGAATAACAAAAAAACAAACAACCCAATCCAAAAATGGGCAGAAGACCTAAATAGACATTTCTCCAAAGAAGATATACAGATTGCCAACAAACACATGAAAGAATGCTCAACATCATTAATCATTAGAGAAATGCAAATCAAAACTACAATGAGATATCATCTCACACCAGTCAGAATGGTCAATATCAAAAAAATCTAGAAACAATAAATGCTGGAGAGGGTGTGGAGAAAAGGGAACACTCTTGCACTGCTGGTGGGAATGTGAATTGGTTCAGCCACTATGGAGAACAGTATGAAGGTTCCTTAAAAAACTACAAATAGAACTACCATATGACCCAGCAATCCCACTACTGGGCATATACCCTGAGAAAACCATAATTCAAAAAGAGTCATGTACCAAAATGTTCATTGCAACTCTATTTACAATAGCCCAGAGATGGGAGCAACCTAAGTGCCCATCATCGGATGAATGGATAAAGAAGATGTGGCACATATATACAATGGAATATTACGCAGCCATAAAAAGAAACGAAATTGAGCTATTTGTAATGAGGTGGATAGACCTAGAGTCTGTCATACAGAGTGAAGTAAGTCAGAAAGAAAAAGACAAATACCATATGCTAACACATATATATGGAATTTAAGAAAAAAAATATGAAGAACCTAGGGGTAAGACAGGAATAAAGACAGAGACCTACTGGAGAACAGACTTGAGGATATGGGGAGGGGGAAGTGTGAGCTGTGACAGGGCGAGAGAGAGACATGGACATATATACACTAACAAACATAAGGTAGATAGCTAGTGGGAAGCAGCCCCATGGCACAGGGATATCGGCTCGGTGCTTTTTGACCTCCTGGAGGGGTGGGATAGGGAGGGTGGGAGGGAGGGAGACGCAAGAGGGAAGAGATAATGGAACATATGTATATGTATATCTGATTCACTTTGTTATAAAACAGAAAGTAACACACCATTGTAAAGCAATTATACCCCAATAAAGATGTTAAAAAAAAAAAAAGAAAAAAGAGAAATGAAAAATTTATTCTAGCCAACCTTAGAATTATTACCTGGGAGAGAGTCTTTCAGAAAGCTCTGAGGACTTCTTTTTTCCTTAAAGGTCAAAGCACAGTTATATAAGTTTTTGAAATAAAAGGTTATACATCAGAGTAACACACTGACAGTTTACGTAATACAGCAAGGCAAGTAGCGGGTCATCATGACCCCTTATAGGATTGAGAAATAAATGTTATCTCCTAAGGGGTTACCTTGCTGGGTCTAGGAGGAGGAAATTCCTTTCTTGGGTGAGTAGGGTGAATATGTGTTCTAAGGGGCTCTAGCTAATATATAATGTAGATGCACAATACACACTAAAGAGCAGGGTGTAGTGGCTCAGACAGTCAGAGAGAGAATTTTATATTTAAAATTTTTCTTGTCTTGCTTTAAAAATAAATTAATTTTATGAACTGTCACCAATGAGAATCTTTGGATAGGACTATGTCAGAGAGAACTATTGTTTTTGCAAGAATTGAACACCTATGTTGTTACGAATTGTGCCTCATGCTGCATGAGATTCAATCTTTTAATAAGATACAGTATTAAATATTTAAATCTATATTAATTTGTACTAATTTGTGTATTACTTCCTAAAAGTTCCTACATTTTTGTCTACAAATCTTTAAGTTGTGTGTCACCATATTATAGAGCAAAACTCAGAAGAGCCACACTTTCTATTTATTTGTATTCCAACACAGTGGAGTACATTTTGCTGCTGCACCTATGGGAGCATCAGAGCACAAAACGAAAAAGTACAGTTAAGTAATTTATCCCAAAATGAACACCCAGATAAGTACGATCCACCTTAAGAAAAAGAGTATTGACAGAACCCTAGAGAACCCCTCCCACCCCATTACCAATTCCCCTCTTGCCCTGTGAATGAAACCAATAACTGGAGTTTCATGGTTTTTATCTTTAATTTGTTTTTTAGCTTTAATATGTATCTCTAAACCAAACAGTCTCATTTTGCCTGTTTTTTTGACTTTCACGTAAATGAAATCATACAGGATGTATCACTTTGTATACGACCTTTTAAATTTAACATTACAATCAGCTCGGTGCTCTGCAGTGACCTAGAGGGGTGAGATAGGGAAGATGGGAAAGAGGCTCGGGAGGGACCCTCAAGAGCGAGGGGATATAGGGACATGTGTATGCATATGGCTGATTCGTTTTGTTGTGCAACAAAAACTAACATAGTATTGTGAAGCAATTATACTCCAATAAAGATCTATTTTTAAAAAATCATCTGTGTTTTTGAAGAGCAAATATTTGTTCATTTTCATTGCTGTACATTTCATTGCATGAATATACCAAAATTTGTTCATCAGTTCTATTATTAATGGACACTAGGAATTTTCTAGGTTAGATTTTTTGTATTATGAATAATGGTGATATGAACACTCTCATACATGTTTTTTGGTACACATATATATGCATTTCTGTTGGGTATGTACCTGAGAGTGAAATCCCTAGGTAACAGAATATACATTAATTTAACTTTAGGAGATAATGCTAAACTGTTTCTAAATTGGTTACACAACTTCACATTCCCATCAGCACTAAAGGAATTCCCTTTGTTCCACATAGTCACCAATACTTTGTATTGACAGTCTTTAATTTTGCCATTCTCTAATAGTAGTTGTACATTAGGATTACATCAAGGTTTTTACTTGCATTTCTCTTATTTTGAGAGATCTTGACTATCTTTTCATCTGTGTATTGGCCATTATATATCCTCCTTTGAGCAGTTCTTGTTTATGTCCCTGGCACAATTTTCTACTGAGTTATTTTTCTTGATGACTTTTAAGAGTTTTTTACATATTCGAGATATGAGCCCCTTGTTGGTTATATATTTTTGCAAATATCTCTTGTCCATTCTGATACTTGCCTTTTTACTTTTGTGATAGTGTTTAATAAATAGAAGTTCTTAGTATTAAGGTACTCAAATTTATCAATCTTTTTCTTTGGCTTGGGTGCTTTTCATTTTCTGTGTAAAGTTTTTCCCTATCCCAAGATCTTGAGGAAAATTATGTTTATAATTTTCTAAATGCTTTATGTTTCACCTTTTACCTTTATTTTTACAATCCACCACCAGCACTTTGTTATTTTGCATATAGTGTTAGATAAAGTCAAATATTTTCAGCCATGTGTATTCAGTGATGTTGTCCTACTGAAACTGAGCAGGATTCTGTGAGGCCTTCCCAGGGACAGAACCCCTCACCCATGTTCCCTGCTTACTGGTGATTAGAAGAAAATTGTTGGAATGTACAGTGGCCTCCTAGGTCCTCTGTGAGTAGAGAAAGAAAAAAAAAACCCTAGCAGCTGATAATTGGATGTTGTGTTAGTTTCTACTGTACAGCAAATTGGAGTTCCCTGTGCTATACAGCAGGTTCTTATTAGTTATCTATTTTAAACATATTAGTGTATATATCAATCCCCATCTCCCTATTATATATACTTTATAAAGTATAATTTTATTTTCTGTTTGTTACAAGTACAGAAAAATAAATGGGGCTTCCCTGGTGGCTCAGTGGTTGAAAGTTCGCCTGCCGATGCAGGGGACACGGGTTCGTGCCCCGGTCCGGGAAGATCCCACATACAGCGGAGCAGCTGGGCCCGTGAGCCATGGCCGCTGAGCCTGTGCATCCAGAGCCTGTGCTCCGCAATGGGAGAGACCACAGCAGTGAGAAGTCCGCGTACTGAAAAAAAAAAAAATGGATTTCTATATCATGAAATTATATCTGGCAAACTTCCTAAACTTCCAATTAATTCTAATTATATATCCATACCTGGTTTTGGATTCTCTATTTACATAGTAATACCAATCAGTAATGACCGTTTTTATTTCTCTTTTTCTGACTTCTAATTTTTCTTCTTTTTTCCTTTCTACCTTGGTTAAAACTTCTGCTACAATTTGAATAGAGATAAGATAGCAGCTATCCTTGTCTTGCTACCAATTGCAAAGGGAAGTATTTCAAACTGTCACCATCAAATATGATGTTCACTGTAGGTAGATATACATTAACAAAATGTCTTACTTCTTAAGCTGTTCTATAAATGGATGTTGGATTTCACAAATGTTATTTCTTCATCTGTTGAGATGATCATATGGTATTTCTCCTTCATTCTCTTAATTTGGAAATCTCAGTGATGGATTTTTTTCAATGTTAAACACAGCTTGCATTTTTAGAATAACTTTCTTTATATATACACACACATGCTTACACATAACATACTACACACATACACATAACTTTCTCTCTCTACATATACAGACATGCATACACACACACACACACACACACACACCACATACATAACTCCTGAATTCATTTTGTTATGTCTTTATTTTATTTAGGATTTCTGCATCTACTATCTTGCATGAGATAGTTCTGCAATTTTCCTTCTTTTATATTCTTGTCAGACTCTGATATCAAGATTATTCTGGTTATATAAAATGCTTTGGGGAGTATTTCCTTTTTTTCTATTCTTTAGAAGAGATTGTGCAAGACTTAAAATATTTGGTAGATTTCATTTTTTAAGCTTTATCAGTATAAAGTTGTGGGAATTGTGTTTGATAACTATGGATTATATTATAGATTTAATTTCTTTAACATTCTGATACTATTTAGATTTTTTAATTTCTTCTTTTATCAGTATTGTTAGCATAAATTTTTAGGAATTTATATATATAATCAAAATTTTCAAATGTACTGCTATGAAGTTGTTCTGATTTTAATATCCTCTTTTGCTCTTTTTTTTTTTTTTTTTTTTTTTTTTTTGCGGTACGCAGGCCTCTCACTGTTGTGGCCTCTCCCGTTGCGGAGTGGCCTCTCCCGTTGCGGAGCACAGGCTCTGGACGCGCAGGCTCAGCGGCCATGGCTCACGGGCCCAGCCGCTCCGCGGCATGTGGGATCTTCCCGGACCGGGGCACGAACCCGTGTCCCCTGCATCGGCAGGCGGACTCTCAACCACTGCGCCACCAGGGAAGCCCCCTCTTTTGCTCTTTTTAATGTCTGCAGGATCTTCAGTGATATTTTCTTTCACATTCCTGACATCAGTTATTTATGCTTCCTTTCTCCTTCTCCTCTCTCGCTCTCTCTGTCTTGGAGCAATCATACCACTTTCAGATGTGTTAATACTCTTTATTGTGTGTTCATTTTTGTTTAATTAATTTCTACTCTTCATTATTTTCTGCTCTTACAGTCTTTGATTTAATTTTTCATGCTTTTTTTTTTTCTTCTTTATTCAACCTTCCTTCTTTTGAACAAATTATTTTAAAGTTACATTTTTCCGGGCTTGCCTGGTGGTGCAGTGGTTGAGAGTCCACCTGCCGATGCAGGGGACATGGGTTCGTGCCCCGGTCCGGGAGGATCCCACATGCCGTGGAGCGGCTGGGCCCATGAGCCATGGCCACCAAGCCTGCGCTCCACAATGGGAGAGGCCACAACAGTGAGAGGCTCGCATACCACAAAAAAAATAAATTAATTAATAAAAATTTAAAAATAAATTTAAAAAATAAAGTTATATTTTTCCCTCTAAGCAGGGCATTAGCTATATCCTTCAAGTTTTATTAGGTATTATTTTATTGTCATTTAGCTTAAAATGTTACCTCGTTTCTATTATGATTCCTTATTTGTCCAACAAATTATTTGGAAATGTATTTCTTATTTTACAAACATGGAGATTTTTTAATAATCTTTTTGTTACTAACTTCTAGCATAATGGCAGTGTGGCAATTAATAATAAGTATGGTTTTAATTTTTTGACTTTGGCTTTATGTCCTGGCATTTAGCCAATGTTTTTAAATATTCGGTATTTTATTCTTCATTTTATAGGTCTAAAATCAGACTTTATTGGTCTTCTTCTATTGTTCACCATTTCTGCTTATTTTCTTTCGTGCTGTCTTATCTTACTTTCTAAATTAAGTTTTATTATGAACAGGTTTTATTTGCAAAATTGTTTGTGAAAATAACATTTTGAGGACTAAGATGATGTAATTTTCCTCTAAGGAGGAATTATGTTTGCTTCTGCCAGGCACCTGGGCCACAAGCAAACTGAGGTCTCCTCAATCCAGTTCCCCAGAATTGAGATAAATCTAAACTGAGCCATATGAGAGAACCATGGCTACTTCTTGTTCATCTTTACTGAGGTCATTCAAAGCAAGGAGTTTTGCAAGGTCCCCAGGGGTCCTGAACACCAGTTGCAGGCCACCAAGCTCAGTGAGACTGTCACAGCCTATAGGTCTTTCATCTAACTCCTGCAGAGTCTACAAAGAACCCAGAGGAAAAGGAACTACAAATGCTCATCTCACCTTTTGGGTTTCTGTCCTTCTCTGTTTCTAGCCCATTCATTCTGTGCTATTCTGTTTGTTTTCCAAAGCCTTTAAATAGGTTTTTTATTGAAATGCATTTGTCATATAACATTGCATAAGTTTAAAGTGTACATATGTTGACTTGATACATTTACATGTTGCAGTATGATTGCCATTGTATTGTTAACTAACAGCTCTATCAGTCACATAATTATTATTTATTTGGGGGTTTGGAATATTTAAGATTTACTCTCTTAGCAAGTTTGATGTTTATAATACAATATTGTTGTCTATAATCACTATACTGTGCATTAGATCTCCAAGACTTATTTATCTACTAGTTGCAAGTTTGCACCCTTAAACTACCTCTCTCCTATTCCCCCACACCCTGGCCCCTAGTAACCACAATTCTATTCTCTGTTTTTACAAATTTGGCTTTCTTAGATTCCACATATAAGCAATATTACACAGTATTTGCCTTTCTCTGTCTGACTTATCTCACTTAGTATAATGTCTTCAAGGTCCATCTCTGCTGTCACAGATGGCAGGATTTCCTTCTTTACCATGGCTGAATAATATCTGTGTGTGTGTGTGTGTATCTTCTTTATCCATTCATCCATTAACAGGCACTTAGGTTGTTTCCATATTCTTGCTATTGTGAATAATACTGCAAAAAACATCGGAGTACATACATCTCTTCAATATCCTGTTTTCATTACCTTTGGATATATACCCAGAAGTAGGATTGCTGGATCATATGGTAGTTCTATTTCTATTTCTTAAAGAAACTCTATACTGTTTTTTATAATAGCTCTACCAGTTTACGTTTCCACAAACAGTGCACAAGGGTTCCCTTTTCTCTCTGTCCTTTCCAACACTTGTTATCTCTTGTCTTCTTGATAATAGTCATTCTAACAGTTGTGAGGTGATATCTCCTTGTGGGTTTTTTTTTTTTTTTTTTTTTTTTTGCAGTACGCGGGCCTCTCACTGTTGTGGCCTCTCTCGTTGCGGAGCACAGGCTCCTGACGCGCAGGCTCAGCGGCCATGGTTCACGGGCCCAGCCGCTCCGCAGCATGTGGGATCTTCCCGGACCGGGGCACGAACCCGTGTCCCCCTGCATCGGCAGGTAGACTCTCAACCACTGCGCCACCAGGGAAGCCCCTCCCTGTGGGTTTTGTTTTACTTTAAGTATAGTTGATTTACAATGTTGTGTTAGTTTCAGGTGTACAGCAAAGTGGTTCGGTTAATTTCTATATATACATATATTTATATTAAAAATAATATATATATTCTTTTTTCAGATTCTTTCCCCTTATAGGTAATTACAAAATATTAAATATAGTTCCTTGTCCTATACAGTAGGTCTTTGTTGGTTATCTGTTTTATATATAGTAGTGTGTATATATTAATCCCAAATTTCAGTGTGGTTTTGATTTGCATTTCCCTGATGATAAGTGATGGTGAGCACATTTTCATATACTTGTTGGCCATCTGTTTGTCTTCTTTGGAAAACAGTGTATTTAGCTCCTCTGCCCATCTGTAAATTGAATTATTTGAGGTTTTTATTGTTATTGAGTTGTTTGAGTTTTTTATATATTTCAGATATTAATCCCTTCGTAAATATGCTGTTTGGAAATATTTTATCCCATTCTGTAGGTTGCCTTTTCATTTTGTTGATTGTTTCTCTTGCTATGCAGGGGCTCTTAAGAAGTTTCATCTAGTCCTGCTTGTTGATTTTTGCTTTTGTTGTTTGTACTTTTTGGTATCATATCCAAAAAAATCATTGCCAGGACTAATATCAAGGAGTTGCTTCCATGTTTTCTTCTAGGAGTTTTACAATATCAGGTCTTATGTCTAAGTCTACATAGTTTCTAAATAATTAATTTCCCCAGACTTATTTGTTTCCTTTGGCAGATGAAAGGTTTGAATTGTGTAAGCTGTCACTACCAAAGTTAGAATTAAAGTTAAGCCTTTAATTTTCTTTTAATTTTAGAGCTGTAAAAGTTACTCACCTTTCATCATTACCTTATAAAATAAAATATTGTTGGTAGGGAAGACATATAGAACTCACAGTGAAGTCCAGTATAATTCAAATGTAACACTAAATGATTTTGTCTGGTTATTACTAAGATGCCAAATATAATTTGTGGCTGGAACATCCATATTGCTAAAGTTTTAGACCTCTAAAAACCCAGCTTACCAAATGAGTAAAGAATATTCTGCTTCAGATTTTCTAGTATAATTACTGTTAAGGACTATAATCATTAAGTATAATTAGCATCAATTGGAATTTTACACAAAAATGGTAACATAATTACAGATTTAGGCTGTCAGATGCTACAAAATGAAAGTTTAAAATTTCAAGCAAATTCTGTATTATAGTTAATACATATTCATAAGCATACAGTATATTGCACATAAACCCAAATGAGATTATAAAGTTCACATAGAAGATCTACTTTTATCTCCTCCAAGATATCAAACTCTTTTAAATTTTATTTGTTATAAGTCACGTTCTGCTTTCCATAATATGTCATAGATTCCATTAAATTTCAAAAAGATAAGGATACAGAAAATAACAGTTTACCTCCCAAATAATTGTATGTTTACACTGTTGAACAAAGTCATCTTTATTTGTTCCTACGTCCTTCCCACAGAACAACAAAAACCTCACCAAGCACAAAAAAATAATGAAAGACAGAGAAAATAATCCATATCAATAAATTAACTCTTTCAATTCCAAATCTCATAGAATGAAGTTCACCAGCCAAACACCGTGAAATCTAGACCAGGAAGAGGACACGTGTTAAGATGAACTCTGCCTACTGCAGCTCTAGCTGGTAGAGAATTTCCCCCCAAGTGAGTACCTCAGTCTAAAAAAGTTTAATCTATGACTCTGATTAGAACATAAAAGTCTATAGGATAGATGGGCAGCAGGAGAAAAGATGGTGGTCCTATAAAGATATAATTTTTTAAAATATTCATACACCATTAAATGTCAAGGGTCAAATTATGCTGTTACATTATATCTATTATTTACCCCCTAGATACACGTAGAGCAAAAATCACCAGAAGTGAATTAGTGATTAGGAGAAAGAAAGGGCATAATTTAGCAGATTACAATACAGCAAGCTTGTGCCCTTAGGGACTTTGTTCGGAGACATACCAACTTCCTAGAAAAACTGATATACCCCAGATAAAAAAGTAATAAAATGACAGATTTGATGAAAGGCTCTTCAAGGCCACAAATGGTAATGAGGAACACAAACCAAATGGAAATTTACCCATTGAAACGTGAAAAGTCAGGCAAAGAATTTCTATTCTCACAAAGAAATTACAGCTCTGAACTCATTCTTTAATAAAAAAAAAAAGAGGACAATGAGCAGGTTCAAGGAAGAAGTGAAAAGGGAGCTTGGGAGTTTAGGACCTTAGAACAGAAAAGGGAAGAAAAAAATAGCACAATTGAGACAGTCGCTAGATTAGTGTCCAAACACACACACACACACACACACACACAATTGAAAACACACAGTCAGGACATAGTAAATAAGATTTTGCAGTTCCTATGCATCAGTGGTATGTACTTCTTAAGAAAAGAACTGAACAAATAGAAAAATTATTCAAATCCAAAATTGAAGAAAACTGTCTTGAAATGATGGCTTTAGTTTGCAGATCAAAGAAGTGTGTCATGTTCCAGGAAAAATCAATGCAGTAAGAGCAGCACTGAGACATAACCTCAGGATGTTACTGAACTACAAGGACACAGGAAAAATCATACAGATATCCAGGTAAAACAAAACTTCACATGCTAGGTTGACCTCAGGCTGTCTATAGAAGCATTCTTGCTAGATGATAGTATAATAATATAGTCAAATTTTAAAAGGAAGAAAGGGTGACCCTAGAATTTTATACCTAGACAAGTATTAATTATTAGTTAGTATGTTTAATCCACAGACCGTATTTGGACAACTCCAGTTCCAATATATTGTTTTAATTGCAAAAGGAAATCCCAGATCATGTACTGTACAGTTGTCCTTTGAACAACACAGGTTTGAATTGTGTGGGTCCAGTTATCTGTGGATTTTTTTTAATAGTAAATACTACAGTACTACACAGTCTCAGTTGGTAGAATTCATAGATGTAGAATCATGTATACGCAGGAACAGTGAATACAGAGGAACCATGGATACTGAGGGCTAACTATAAATTATTCTGGAATTTTCAACTGCATAGAAGGTCCCCATGTTATTCAAGAGTCAAGTGTATTTTATTGTCACGAATCTATAGTTTCCTTTAATCTGGAACAGTACCACCATCTTTTTATTTATTTATTTATTTTGCATTTCTTCATATTGCCTTTTTTTAAGAAAAATTCTCTAAATTGGTGTTGGTTCAAAAACTGACCCCTATTCATGAAGGGCGAGAAGACATGGAAGAAAAAGGCAGATGGCTACAGATTGGTAGGTGACAGGTTTAATAAGCAAGAGAACTTACATGTGGGCAGCTGCAAGACAAGTAGGTCCCTGTCCCCACACACCAGAATCTTAAAAGTTTATATAGAGACCTTAACTGAGTTCAGTTACATATACTGTTTAGATGGTCTTGACGACACCTTACTCTTTCAAGGTTATGTTCTTGAAACAGCTCCTAGTGTGGGAATGATGGGTGGAATATACATTCCAAGGACAGAGGAGGAAATGAAGAGACTTTGATTGCCAGGCCCAGCTCTGGAGTCCACCAGTAGGCCCATTTGCTCAATGATCTCCTCCAACAATTGGGTATGTCTGATGTTTCCTCATAATTATACTTAAGTTATGTATATTTGACAGGAATACCATAGACACCATCTTATCAAATTAAAATCACTAGTAATGGGACAAACAGACGTAACATTTCTCTTCATGTAATGAATGGAGAATAATAAACCCAAATTTTGAAGTCAATATATCTGATATAAAATAGAAATACACTCTTGATATGCTTTTTTTAAATAAAGAAGTATACAGAGTAAAAATAAACTTCCTGTCATACTATCATCTCAGCCCCCAAGATTTTTCCTCAAAGGAAAGTGCTGTTAATGTTTTGGTGGATATTCCTAACATGTCTTTCTGTGAGTTTACATATGTATAAAATGTATACAGACAGTCCCTGACTTTCAGAGTTTCAACTTATAATTTTTCAACTTTACAATGGTGTGAAGCGATATGCATTCAACAGAAACCGTACTTCAAATTTTGAATTTTAATTTTTTTCCTGGGCTAGCAATACATGGTACAATAATCTCTCATAATGCTGGGCAGCAGCAGCCAGGCAGCCAGCCACAGCTCCCAGTCAGCCACATGATCATGAAGGTAAACAATCCATACATTTACAACCATTCTGTACCTGTACAGTAGTCAATTAACCATAAGAAATATTCAACACTTTATAATAATATAGGCTTTGTGTTAGATTTTTCCCCATTGTAAGCTAATGTAAGTGTTCTGAGCACATTTAAGGTAGGCTAGGCTAAACTATAATGTTCAATAGATTAGATGTACTAAATGCATTTTTGATTTAGGATGGATTTATCAGGACATAACTCCATGATAAGTCAAGTAAGATCTGTATTTGGGCTGTTTTATTGTTGGGTGGGGGGTAAAGTTGTATAAACACAATAAAACTGCATATTTTATCTTATAGTTCACTTTATTCACTTAATATACTTTACAGTGCTTTTCATGAAAGCTCACAGATAGCTCATTTTTTAATCTGATGATGAATACTCCATGGTATATATGAAGCATTATTTATTTAACAATTCTTAAATTAATGGACATTTAGATTGCTTCCAACTTTTTACTATTCCAAACAATGCTGTAAAAGCACTCTTGTACATGTACCTTCATGAACATGTACAAATATTTCTATGAATTGGTACCTTGAAAGAAAAACTTGAATGACATTTTGAATTTTTTTATAAGTCCTGCCAATTACCGTTTAAATCGGCTGACCATTTTATGTTTCTATTAACTGTATAAGGAGAAACTGTTTCCTCTACATCTTTGTCAATACTTAATAGTAACAACAATTTTTAATATTTGTTCATCTATTGGGAAAAAGATCTTATTATTGATTGCCAAAGAGGTTGTGTGTCTTTTCATATATTTATTGGTCATTTTTATAATTCTATGAATTGCCTATTTGTATCCTTTACACACTTTCATTGTGCATATTTTTTACTATTTATTTGTAAACTGCTCTTTATGTTTCTTTTCACATTAATCATATATGATACTTAGGTTACCAATATATGTTTTCCCAAATATAGATGGTCTTTTATTCAACTGCACTTTATACTAGATCACTGGAAGAAACTTAAAAAATCAAAACTCCCATTGTCTTGATTTTACCCAAGGAAAAGTTAAGACTACAGAGAGAGGCATATTAACTTATTCTAAGTCACACAACTAAGGTGTTAGTATTATATGAGGATGACAGAATAAGTGTAGGAGAGTGGAAAAAAGAAATTTAGAATTTATATTTTTGTCAAAAAACCTGGGTTGGAGCCCAATGAGCTAATAATGGACTGCTTTTGGATCTACTATTGGGCAAGGACTTTACATTCCCTGAAAAGAGAATTGAATTTGGAATCCAAAGGCATAGTTTCAATGCTTGGCTCTGCTATATACTAGCTATGTGTACTTGTCACTGTTCAAATTCCTCATTTGTAAAATGAGAATACAAGCAGATGTTGTACATATTTCAAAACAGTGATGTGAAAACCAAATGTCATAAATATGAAAGAGCTTTCTGCCTTTGAAGTATAACACAAATAAAGTCAAAACCAGAGTGACTTTTGGTAATACAAAGTAACCGCTTATTCCCCCCAAATAAACCACTATCTCCCAGTTATCAGTTCTAATGAAATAGAGAAAACAATGTTTTAATGCTGTATTCAAGATAATAAAGATTTCTGTTGCACAGAGATTCTCATGCCTCCCAGTCATTAATCTTCACAAATCCAACATTAGTTTTTTGATAAACCACACACCCTTTGAGTTACTCTAAATTTCTATCATTTCTTATTTCCTTTACATTTAATTTCAATTTACTTGGTTTAGAACTTGAAATTAAGATGCTCAAATTTATTTTTACCACCTAAGATAGAAAAATGTTAAAGACCATGCTTTATGGCATTGATAATTCAATTTTGAATCTTCTTATGAAAAGAATTTCCTAAAATTGTAGAAGTTAATTGTTATTTTATATGAACTATAAACACAGCTATTGTCATAGCAAGTTGTCATTATATTTATCATAATTGACTAAGAATTTGCTTTTAGGTGATTTGAGTCCATTTTAAAATACTTTTCCATATAATCATTTCATCTTCTCAGAGAAAGATGTATAAATGAAACATTATTACCAAGTGCATGTAAGGTCATTTAGCACCTTTCTGCAGAAAAATTATGCAGGTGTTCAGAACATGCTTCTCCAAGACATGTCCCACTTTGGCATGTGGATTATTTTGAGCTAAAGACAATGGAAACCCTATAGGCTCAGGAGAAACTACTGCTCCTCTCTTAACTACCTAAAAGAATTTAAATTGGGGATATTTTCCCAGAATAAGAGATAATTATTTTCAGAGATAAATTTTATCTAAGCTGAACCCATCTATATGGCAGGGCAAATATCTAATCACCAAACATCAGTTCTTCTTATTGTCTTGTGGATGACCCTTCTGTCCTTGGAAGCCCTTGGACCCCTATCACATTCCATAGCTTAGGATGGCCATATATACCTCATTTTACCTTTCTGTCTCTGAACCTCTCGTGTATGTGGGATCACTGATCCTCTCATGTATGTGGGGTTCCCATACATATGAAATTAAATTTGATTCTCCTATTAATCTGTTCATGTCATTTTAATTTTTTGACCAGCAAAAGAACCAGAAAGAAGGGAAGGGGGAAGAGAAATTTTCCCCTTCGCAACAGTTTCAAGAGGAATATAAGAACATTAATAGAGTATCCCTCAGTTTGATAGAACTATGAATTGAATTTCACTCTCACCTATATCCTATTTCTTTTGGCCTCAGAGCCATGTGCATTAATGGAGGTTAAGGACTTATCAATGTTAACATAGTTGCTGAAAACAATTCAAATGCAGTAACATTCAGAGGACTTTTTAAATGCAAAGGTTTTTTCTTTTGCAATAGAAAAATTGATTTCTTAAATATCTTGGATATTTTCATGCTAATATTTTATTGGAAAACATGAATGGTGGGGAATGGTAGCTTATTAATTGCAGTTAGCCAAACATGAAAAATCTAAATGTTCTCAATTTTAGTTTAACAACACTGAAAAGAATTTGGTACAATAAACATGTCAAGGAAATTGCATATCATAGACTAAACAAGACAAGCAGCATGCACTGACTTAATTAGAAGCACATGTAAATGTTCCCAAGAGCTTGAAAACCCTGGTTTCCTTGTCAGAGACCTCGTACCTCAGAAGAATATACAAATGAAACAATTATAAATTAAGATAAAACATTAAAGTCCTATAGTTTAAAGTTTTCCTTGATACTTATTTGCTTTACATACATATTTGCTTACTCTTTGATAATAACTCTTCTCTATAATTTTACCATATCTATTCTTTTCACATAATTCAGGCCGTTTCTCCTGCTCACTAGTATTTCAAAGGTGTTAGAGAAGATAGCAGTTAAAATTATAAGTGTATCTTACTTTTGTGTGTGTGCGCACACACACACATATATATTCCAAGTTGAATTATTTAATTTTACTTTTATAAGTAATAAAAATAATAGCATTATTTTTATGATAATTGCAAACAGAAATTCTGTCTAATGTCTTTATGAAAAACAACATGTCCATATTCTTAACAACTGAACAAGTTTTAAGGTTGGTGTTGAAAAAACTGACGTTTCTCTTAGTATATTAATATATTATAACTAAATTTGCTGATTTCAGTCCATATCACCAGAGTAAGAGTGTTTTCTATATGCAAGAAAAGATTTTTTGTCTATGGGAGGGAAGCTTTTTCTCTCCCAACAATGTTAATTTTGCTTCCCTAGAGCTTTCTCTTCACATCTAGACCCCCTTTGCTCTGAGACCTTTTACAGTAGCAGAACTGAACTTGACCTAAAGGCACACCTATAGATTTTTGTTATATAATCTTCTCTCCCTCCTTTTACCCCTTTCTAAAGTCTTCAAAATGGATGCTACGGCCATCCACAGCCTTTATCATTTCTGATGTGGCTTGAACTTTGGACAGCAGAAGATCAGTTGAGTGGTTCTTGATTGCCAGTGACTGAAGAAGCTGTGAGAGTTGATAAAAGATGAGACTATTTTCTTTGGGGCAATGAGGTATTTACAATGAACTGTAAAACTGAAGCATTAAAGTTTTCAAAGTAATTTGGGGAGAATAGACCACATTCCATTCAACCAATAAGGTCCTTTGGGCTGCGCTCCAGGATGAAAGGGAAACCTGAATCAAGGGTGACTGCACAGGAGAAAACGTGTGGACTATTGTTACCACAGGTTACCACCTGTGGTCAAATGTCATTTGACTATAACTGAATTGTATTATGCTACTAGCATCCATATAAGAAGGTTGCGTTGCTACTAACATTGGGGCCCAAAAAAAAAGCAAATTAGTTTGGACACTACTAGAGGGGGGAAATCACATTTGGGGCAGGAGGATTAGAGAGAAACTGAAACTTATACTCCAAAATTAGAATATATTCACCCAGTGACCACAATCCAGGGGAGAATCCTACACTTTGGGGAGATATACATCTAGGCAAAAAATGAGCACAAAAGCTAGGACAAATTCTCCTAAGGGGCATCTAGAAAGTAATCCCTTGTACCCTTATTTAGAAGCAAGAGGTGATGAAGTAATCATTTTTCCCCTGAAGTGAACTTTTTCAGACACTTTTGGGGGGCTCTGAATTTTTTTGCCACCATTCTCTGTTGACTAGCCACCCCACCTCACCTCCATCTGACTACATTGTTTGTGCTGAGAAATCCCAAGACATGTTGGTCTAATTCACAGATGTACCCCTGGGTACCTTGTAATTATTGCTCCATAATTTTTTTTGAAGAAATGTTTATAAATGTGTCAATAAAAATTGTTCCAAGGTTAAATTCATTAGATGAAACCTAGGTAAAAGCAAGTGGAACAAGTTTCTTTATGGAAGGATTCCTACTGCCAATTGTGAACCTCCAAGAGAATTTCATTGTTTACTTTTTTTTCAGGTGTTTTTCACTACTTTCACAGTCCACCTGTTATCATCTACTCAGTGTTCCATGTTTCCTTTCACCAGAAACATCAATTGACCAATGGACTGGGACAGCTCCTTTGGCAAAAATGCCTTTAAAGTAAAAACAGGAAATCCATTTGGCTACCACAGCCCAGATAGACCTACCTTCATGAGAACCCCAAATCACTTTATCCCTTTGCTGACCATGCAAATTTCTAACTTTGCAATTTATATTTTGCATATGTATATTTATATATCACCATGCCACCAATAATTATGATTATGAGAGGTTAAAGGTCTCTCCCTTATAAATCAATAAACTGGCATTTTGATTTACGAATTTATCTTTTGCGGATTTGACCAATATGAAACTGAACCCTCTTAGATAAAATCATGACCAATCAGTTGTCTGGTGCTGGAAGACTGAGGCACAAAGCCTCAGTCAAAGTACAACATGACTGAACAACCCCCTGGCTGATATGACTTTACTTACAATTCCAGAAAATTTTAAAATAGATGCATAAAATCATCATAGAACTCAAAAATATATCACAGAACATTGCTATTTGTATCCCTATAGGTCTCTGTTGAGAATGGTCCTTTGTCTGGATAAAAACACTAATCAGTGATAAATTAATGTATGCATTCATTCATTTATTTACCAAATGTGTATTGAGTACTTTCTCTGTGTCATGCTTGTCCTGGTGCTAGAGATACACTGATGAATAAGAGAGTTTCTGCTCTCAAGTTGCTCAGAGACCAGAGAAGTCAGACCAAAATATGAAATAAAATTAAATTAAGATTAAAACGCCCTCCATAATACAGTAAGTGTTATGACAAAATTTGTTTATGGTACTGAGGAACACATAAAGAGCCATCTCTTGAAGTCAGGGAGAATAGAATCTTAGAGGTACTAACCCTTGCTGAGCCATGAATGGTATGGATGGATATCACAGCATCCTTCAGTTTTGCAGAATACATATTAACTACCTATCAAATATAGAATTCCCCCTAAGTAATGGAACAAAGTATAATCACCAACAAGAAAGCACTACTGTAAACTAACTTCTCTCAAGGGTGCACTGAAGTTCAGCTGAAAGTGGAGAAATTTAAGAGTGTGAGCACCTCTTGGATTTGTGCCCTGGTTATTTTTAAGGTGTTCTGTGAGCTTTCTATTTATTAAACTACACCTAGTGAAACAGTTTACCTGGATTATGTTAGCATGGTTACTAGCAGAAAGGTGTTTGTAGAGTTAACATGTAATGTCATTTGAAGATTCTAATTCTCACAGAGAAAACATGTTTTTACTTGGCATCCCTTATGTAAGAAACCATAAAAAATTTTTGTCCTAGAATTTAGCACCAAGAAAAAAATCTTTCCAGACAAATTCAGATTTGACTTTTAATATACAAAATTATGATTCATCTCATGTTTCTTTCCTTTTGTAGTGAGAGAACAGATAAATGGAGGGTTCAGTTGTATGACTATCTCCCCATAGATCCCTGAAGAAATAGTTTTCTTCTTCTAAATTATTTCTGATCATACTTGTCATTTGATTAAGTCATATATTCTTTTACACATTCACACAACACAAACCATTAAAAATGCTTTTGAAGTTAAAAGCATTCTAAGTTATTAAACGATAAGTAAATGGACAGATGAATAAATGGATAGGCAAGTGGTTTCAGAAATAAATAGATAGATCCTCAAATATAGTCAATGTTAGTGCTGTATTATGCTTTTCTACATGTTTTAATCAACAAAAATATTAATTATTACTAAAATAATTAATAAAGTATATTCTATATCCAAGAATGTGCTTAGTTTTTAATAATTCATACAAATCACCAGAATATACATATTTTAATCACAGCACTAATGAACTAAATTTTTTATTGCACTTAGAATGGTACCTGGCATATAGTAAATGCTACTACATATGCACTTCTTACATAAATTGCCCTAAAAAATATTACAAATAGTCCTTAAAACTTGAGAATTACCGAGAAGTTTAATTATAATAGTGTACAACAGAGGATAGCTAGATTATCATGGTGATTATTTTGTAGTGTATAGAAATAGCAAATCAACTATGTTGTACACCTGAAACTAATATAATATTGTAAATCAATATACTTTAATTTAAAAAGAGAGAGAGAAATATAGTGTTTGAAAAGAATCTAGTAGTTGAATTTTTGTCTCATATATGTAACATATCTTGCAAAAATCTGTAAAGGTACATAATACCAACTTAAGTGTATAGAATATTAGGTGAGCTTCAAAGTAAAAAAATATTGTGTCTTATTCTTTAAGTTTAAGAAATTGAAATATTCAACAACACTGGTAATGTTTCATTAAAAATTATGGTAAAAATGTAAGGCTAACTTTTCTTCAGTAAATTAATAATTTGTAGATAGAAGTATCTGTTTACAAATATACATATTTACCCCTTATTCACTATCTCTTAATCACTATTACTCTACTTTCTTTTTCTGTAACAACTTTCACTTTTTTAATATCCTTATATGCTATTAGAAAAGCAACACACATACAAACACACACAAAAAAGTAAAGAACTTACTACCAACTTCATTATGAGTCATATATAAAGCTTGTACTGAGTCATATACTTGTATTTACCTATCATATACTTGTCATATACTTGTGTACACATAACATATACCTGTTATGTATAAGTTGGTAAATATCCTTTGTAATTTGCAGAATAAAATTTATATTTTATGTATTTTGCATATATATATAAAACTGTGCATGGTTAACTGAGAAAAATACAAGTATTCCAAGAAAAAATGGTAAATATTATTTAATACTTCCTAAAATCCTTCAAATAATATTTAAATAAAGCATCATTGTCTCTTTTGTGTTGTAATATTCATATTTAAAACAAATTTGCCTCAGGATAGAACATCAGTAGAACACTTCCCAAGAGAAGTTGCAAAACACCTCTTACTGAGTCTGAAATATTAAAAAACTGGTTCATTCTGACCACCAGGGATTAGAACAGAGCCAGTACACAATGTGTAATAGCATATATTGGTATTATTAATACATAAGTAGGTTCATAATTTTACCAAATATCCGGGCACTCTTGAAACTCAAAGAGGTAAATGTGGGACAAGCCAAAAGAAGACACAAAGTCTCTCAGGCTCTGGATATAATAGCTGTTATACTAGGAGCCTGAGTGTGAAAAAGCAGAAAGGAACCAATATTCTTCAGAGAGTATTCTCCAAGTTCTTCCATCTTAATGGACAGCTATAGGTGTGATAACATTTGACTAAAGAAGAGATTAAAGAAGTGGTTTTATAAAAAATTGAAGTGTGATTTCTCTGAGCCTCATTCATGGAATGCAGGGGCAGAATCACTGTCAAAGTTAGACCCAAAGGAGCTTTCTACAATTCATTAAAAAGAAACACCTTCTAGGGGTCTAACGGGCAATAAGAACTCTGCGCTTCAGTTAGAAACTAGAAGAGGCTAGAAACCCAATTGGTATCAAATTTTATCCCAATGGATTACAAGGATATTAGCAATATACTTGCCTACACACAGGACCTAGATTCTAACAATGAAGCATATAGCTGGAGTAGAATCTAAAAGAGGTCCTTTTATTTAGTGTCTGTAGCATCTTCCAAATCCAGGTAAGTTACTTAGCCTTAAATTTGAACCTAGTTTTATATATATTACACATTGTGGAGTACAGTATACATTTTGGTATACATAATACACTTGGATATTGCACACCTATGTGAAAAGTTCTGTACTTTTAAAACTGACATGATAACAAATCCAACTTTAGGTGTCATATATGAAATGGGAAAGTTACATTAAAGCACAGGGAAGGAAATTCTCAACTGTATCCTCCTTAGTCTAACAACAACTTCTAATCTTCTGTTTGATAACCAGGCTTCTGTTTAAGCCAAATGTGAATAGATCTCTTCTCTACCACTGACTAGCTCTAATGGGACCTGTTTCCTCATCTATAACATGGAAATAATAAGAATATCTACCCCACAGGAGTAGTTTGTAGAGTTTAAAGGAGGACAATTTGTGTAAAACGTTTATTAACATGCCCTAGAAACAAGGACTGTCCAATAGAAATATAATGCTAGCTATAAATGAAAACTACATAAGTAATAGTAAATATTCTAGTAGCTACATTTTTTAAAAGGTTAAAAGGAAATTAATTTTAATTATATATTTTATTAATCTAATATATCCAAAATATTATCATTTTAGCAATCAATATAAAAATTATTAATGAAATATTTTATATTTTTTCCTGCAATACCTTTTATATCTGATGGATTTTTTATGCTTGAGTACATCTCAGTTTAGTTTCGCCCCATTTCAGTACTCAATAGCCACATGTGAATAGTGACTACCGTATTGAACAAGGCAGATCTAGGATATAGTTAACACTCAACAAATATTTATTAGTGCTAATTATTGTAGTAGTATTTGAATTACTATTACTATTACAATATTCTTACAATAATCCTAAGCAGTGTTTGTAATGATTTATATGTTGAGGCTCAGTGCAGGTCACTCCAAAATATGCCACAATGGCATATTGATTATTTTGAATTAAATTTACTGGAGAAAGAGGCAACACAAGAGAGACACTCTGGCCCTCCTTTCTGTCTCCCTGAAAGCAGGAAATAAATCTCCCATGTGAAGCCTGCATTCCCTGTATCTGGAAGTAGAAGGACACTCTTACCATAAAAGATAGGAAATTCAGGTCGAAAATCCTGTATAAACAAATCTTGTTACATTAATTTACCACCCCAAGTCCAAATTCTGTTTAGATTCTTCACTAACTGAGCACCCAAAACCTAAGTTTCTTTGTCGTTGTCAATTCCTCACAAATTCATTGTTTCTTTGTCTAAAATGCTACCTGTTTTGGCCACTCCTTAGGTCTCATTTCTATAAGAACTAAAATTTGTGCCTTTTTCTCCTGTTAATCTATCTTGTGTTAATTTTGCTATTAGTCCAAACACAAAAACTCAAGAAGAGTAGAAGGGGAAATTTTTCCTTCCCTGATGCATAGAATTTTAAATCTCTTGCTAATTTTCAAAATATGAAAGCCTCCAGTGATGTTACAAAAATGAATAAAAATATAAAAGCAGATATGCATGTTAATATGTTAGGAAAAAGTACAGAAGAAAATTTTCGAAGAGCACAGCAAATGTTCCAAGGGGGAAAAAACTGTATGGGCATGAGGAAAATTTCAGATAGATTATATGTTTCAAGAAAAGGTTATTTAAGAAAGCAAGATTTAAGGCTGTAAGACATAGGTTTAAATTTTTACTTATAGCAAATATAGTGGGAATTTTTAACTGAAAACATTGTTTGCTTATTATCCAAAAAATCCAGATAAATGTAAAAGCCTTAGTAAGGCAACTTAGATATACAGTTTCGAATTAAGCAAAATCAGAGCTGTACAAGACCTTCTAGAACAAAATTATTTTATAAGTCAGGTAGCTTCATTGAGAATAAAATTTAGCCTGAAATTCTAAAGTTATATGCAGGCCTTGTTACCAGATTGTAAGGGAGGAACTTCCCAGGACACTGAGCCTTCCTAGGGCTGGTTGAGTCCACTTCCCTGACTACACAATGCAATCTCTCTCTCACCCCAATATCCTTCTGGCAAACCCCTGATTATGCTTCAGCTATCAACCTAGCCTTTCCTTCCTTTGAGAAGTTTTCCCTGACCCTGAAAGACCCTGATATATGTTTATGGAACACTCTTTTACATTTTTGGTATTTCTTACCACAGTGTATTTCAGTTCCAAGGATATGTGTTGATTCCTTTTTTTTCCTTGAAATTCCTTTTTTTTTTTTTACTTGTTTACTTTCTGTCTCTGAGGGATATTATAATTTCCTATGCTTTCAACTATCTATGCATATAGATTATAAATATATATCTAAAACCTGCTAGAATTCTCCACTTTAAAATGCACAAAACTAAAATTATTATCCTACCCTTTCAAAACCTACTCCTCCTCCTGACTCCTTGTTTTTTTTTTTAATAGCCTCACTGTTATCTTTGTTACAAAGGAAATCTTAAATTCATTTTTGGTTCTTCCTTTCCCTATACCATCCAGACTAAATATAGGCCCTGTAGGGAAGAAAAATTTGCCACCCCAAAATGTCTCTTTGGCATAAGGATTATTTCAAGCTGAAAACAAGCAAGACCCAAAAGACTCAAGAAGAAACTTTGATCTTCCTACTAACTGCCTAAAAAATTTTAGATAAAGGGCCTGTTTCTGGAATAGAGCTATCACTAGAGATATCTGCAAAGAATATGAGCTAGGTGTGATGGGAGAAACTCAACAGGGCCTAGAGATCAGAGTGGACTCTGTCCCACTGTCTCTGCATGGCCCTACAAATATTTACTTACCAAACATTTGCTTTTCCATCTCCTTGTGAATTGCCTTCCCCCCATTTGAAGTCCCAAACCACTACCTCAACATAATCTTTTGTCTTTAGCTGAAGGTATTTAAAGTGAGGGCTATGGCCATTTTGGTGTGTTCACTTTCCTAGGTCTCTCCCATGTACACATGTTATTAAACTTTTGCTTGATTATCTCCTGTTAATCTGTTTCATGTTATAGCTGAATATAAAGTTTAAAATTTAGCAACTAACCTTCTCTTTTAACTCATGTATTAAATCAAATAATGTACACATGCTGTTTCTCTCTGTTAACTATGCCAATACGTTCTATCCCATTTTGCTACTTCTTATCGAGTCACAGGTGCATAGGATCAAGCGGTCAGCAGAAAAACAACTAGAACATCTTGATAAGAAGCAGACAGCCACAATGGCCATGAATCATGAAAATATCAAAACAAGTGGCACCATCCCAGCGAGGTCTCAGTCCTGCAACCCACACTCTCAAAATTCTCCTTAAATAGACTTGCCCTCTTTTAGAGAGTAAGATGGTACTTTTCAAGACATTAGTCGGCTACCCTCCTCATTTGCTGGCAAATTAATAAATTTCTCTTTCCTTTACCCTCATAACTTTGTCCTCATTATTCTCATCTGGCATCAGGGACAAGGACTGAATTTTCAGTTACAAATTGGTGAGTCAGCCAGGAGACACCTCGGCACCGCAGTGGTGTGCATCTCGCTACTGACCTCCAACGTTGGAGCAGGGAGGGGCCATGTCAGGTTGTGCTTTGAGCCCTTGCTAGCAGGAGTGCTGCCTCCCAGGGAGAGATTGAGGGTCTGGTAGGCTCCATTTAACTCCATGGAACTTCTGTCTCTCTCCCTAAATAGGGCACTGTCTCCTGCACTTGAACCTTCTTTGAGGAAAAGGAAACAGATTTTGGAAGAGTCGTGACACCTTGGCCATTTGGGTAAGTCTCCCCGTGTGCACACTGAGACCCTTAATTCCACACTTTTAGGGAAGGTTGTGAACCTTCCAGCCCCTTACAGGGCACTTGTGGCACTGTTGGTGTGGACATCATAGTTGAGTGGGACTAGAGAATCCAGGGAAGTCATTCCCTTTTGTTCTTTTTTGAGTTTTGAAAGGTTCCCATTTGTTTAGCTAGCCTTGGTTTTGATATATTTGGGGTTCAGTTGCTTTTTGTTGCTCTTTTGTCATTTGTCTACTTTTAAACATGGGTGACAACATTGCAGTTCCATCTGAAAGTCTCTTGGAAAGAATTCTGGCCAAATGTCCAACTTATAGCTATAAGCCTATGTCTAAAAGGAAAATGTAAAATTAGAGTTCTGTTCCATTTTGTAGTTGTTTCTTAGGGTGTACTTTACACAGCTGGGAGATTTTTAGTATGCTCCTAGAAAGAGAAAGAAAGATATTTTTTAAATATTGCATGGTCACAATGTTCTTTAGACTCCAGAGAAAAATGGCTAAGATGAAGTTTTTCATTCCAAAACTGTTTCTTTTTGCACATGGAGTTAGAGAAAGCTGGCTTGATAAAATACTTTTTTTCAGAATTCTGATCCTGTAAGAAGAAAAATATGCCTAGGAAAAGCTTGAAATTAACTCTTATCATGTCATTGAAATATAAACACAGCCCACCTTACCTGAGATGCCACCTTGGGTTAATAAGTAGAACTTCAAGCCAAGGGGGAAAAAAGGACAAAGAGGTTATTATGTTTCAGTATGTGTCTATGTCTTTGGATAATATTGCTGAGGTTAATTTGTAAATAAGCTCTATTTATTTGGCTTAAAGAAAAGTGAGTGTGCTTACAAATCAAACATTTCTAAATACAAGAGAAACTAAGATAACTAAATTTCAGGTTCACATGATCTGGGGAATATTCAGTATTAAATTAATATCTAGTATTAAAGTCAGTTTAAGTTTTTTTATATGTTAATACAGGCACATCTTTAGAAACATCAGCATTAAATATAGTAATTTTAGTGTACCTGGGTTTACCAAAAGTCAGTAAGTTCATACTATCTCTGTTGCAATATTTGCCAGCAAGAAAATTAACTTGGTATGGGATAAAAACTTTTGAGTGAACACTTTGAGTGAACACTTTGGTAATAATTGTGTTTTAGAAATGTCTACTTAAAAATAGTTTTCCCAGATTTTTAGTAACTTGGAATTTAGAGTTTTGTTAAATTTGGTTAATTGATGAAACCTCATTGAATGTCTAAATCATTTTTAAGATAAAATACTGGAACACTGATTGCTGAATAAATCTAAATTTACCTACTCTTTCTTCTTACAAGAAGGAAACTAAAGATGTTTGGGTTTATTAACCATGCATTTTGTATCACATACTAGAGAAATTATGCTATGAGAAAAATGTATGTTTTTGGAGATTATGAAATATATTCTAAAGTTTGCTAATCAGGAAATGTTGATATCACAACTAGTTACATTACTTGTTTCTTGGTTTTGTTAAGGTTTCTAAGGATTAAAAAATTATTATATGTAACTAAAGCTACTAAAATAATAAGGGAAACATTTCAGTGTGTAAAGAAAGTAGGATATGTGTTGTCAGTAACAGAAGATATGATGACTGGAAATATATTTGTTGGGGGATAAAAGGAGAATAATTTTGTCATGGAGCTGGTAGTTTATGGATAAAACATAAGGAACAAGTTAATATGGATACATAAAGTTATAAAAGGTTTACAGGAAAAGAACCTTGAAAAAAGGAATTTTATATGGTCAGGATTGATTAAGATTAGATTGAATTTAATTAAATTAATGAATTTTGTTGTTAACAGTAAGCTGATACAAGACTAGAATTTGGTTTTCTCTCTGTGTTAAAAAAACAAAGGTTTCTTGGAATGTTGCTTTTGATAACAGATTTTGTAAATCTCTTTGCCTTTAAGTGATATTTATTTGTTTTTGAAATCTTTCATTACTCTGGTTGAGTAAATAAGTATTGTTTCAAAATGACCTATGATTCTATTGAACAAATGTTTTGAAACTTTTTGATATTTTTGACAAACTTCCCAAATGTCAAATTCTAGTTAAGGTCTTTCTGACCTCCAGCTACCATTGAGGTGCTTCAGAGGCCCCTGAGGCATCTCAGAAAAACTATTAAACTAAATAGGATTATTTGGTAGGTTAAATTACAAGGGAAGCATTGTCAAACAAAAGGTAACATTAAGCCTTCTTAATGTTATATCTCTGTATATATATATTATGGGAGTTACAGAAATTATATCAAATTCCTTGAAATCTTATATGACCTGACATAAAATGTTATCTGTAATCAAAACTGAGGCTCACACTGAACCTGAGTATTAGGGAAATGTCCTAACTGACTTTCATGCAAAGCCAACAACAACAGAATCTGTAAAGATTATGGCACACATAAATAAAGTCCATTCTGCTTCTACAAAAATTTAATGCCTCATTTTCAGGCCTTTGCCATCCTGATGTCTTTGTAGCATGGCAACAGTCTGATCCTAAATCAGAGAAATTAAGATGGATAAACAATAGCTGTGAATTAAACAGTCAGGGCTATGGGAAATCTAAGGTGGTCATTTGGTTCTTCCTGGCTCCCTGGTAAGCCCCATTTTTTATTTGATAGGTTAAAGCCATCCCTTGCTGTAAGACTGATGCCCTCACAATGAAAAAAAAAGGGTTAGAAAATGTGTTTTCCACTTAGAGTATACTTTCTACAATCTTAATTTGACTATATTTGGTAAAAATAAGGATAATTTTAGAGAGAACAGATTATGTTTCAATAGATATTAATTCTAGTTTTGTTAACTAAGGTCAGTGTTTACTAACACTCACTTCCCAAATAGCATTTTGTTCTTATGTTACATTATTGTAAAGTTTGAGTTATTAAGAAGATATTCTAAGCTTGTTTCTGAAGCTGATCACTGTAATCTATCTTTGGATAAAGATTAGGTGCCCCTTGATCTATAACCAAGGGATTATACATACTGGAAAAAACATCATTTAAAGCACTGTCTCCAACCTAGGTGAAAGACTTCTTATCAGGTGTTCTTAAGTGCCTCAAGCACAAAGAAACTGAGGGAAATTAAATCTTAAATTTATATTTCTCACTTAACAAGGGGCTCTGCATTGGACTGTCTATAAAAAAAGACTGCTAACACCAAATGACACTCACACCAGGAAGAGAAGAAGACAACAGCACGGGTAGGCAACTGACCCAAGAATATGGACCTGGACTATAAGAACCATCCAACTAATTTACTTGAACTGTTTACAAAATGTTTGTCTTCCTATCAAAATGGAAAGCTATTGCAAGAAAATCCTCTAGTGAAATTGTGAAAGTATAACTATTCATGACATGCATCACTGCTTACTTTGAGTATACTGCTAAAAGCACATGTACAATGTTTGAATGACAATTTGGTATAATTGATAAAATGTATAGCCTATAAAGTGTTTTCCTGTCAGCATACCTCCCTGTACTTGCTTGTTATATCTGATTAGTTTTCCCCCAATGTGGAGAACTAAGCAAACGTATAAAGGAAAAGTAAACCTAGCACTAGGGACATGAATGGATCGGAGTAGGCAGCTCAAGCACTCTAACAACAATGGAAAAGTATATGGATTATCAATACTTTCTAAGGAGTGATTTGCATCTAAAAGGGGAAAATGATGGAGTAAATGTTCACATATTGCAGTATGGGAAAGTCTTTCTGGCTTATACATTATTTTGAACTTTAGGCTAACCAAAACAGCCTGTTTTGGGCCTACTAAACATACTTTGTACATCTGCTTTAACCATTCAAAAAAATACATTTAAAAATCAAAGTTGAGGAGGAGTTTCAAGAGGGCAGAAGAGTAAGACGCAAACATCACCTTCCTCCCCACAGATACATCAGAAATACATCTACATGTGGAACTGCTCCTATAAAACACCTACTGAACGCTGGCAGAAGACCTCAGACCTCCCAAAAGGCAAGAAACTACCCACGTACCTGGGTAGGGCAAAAGAAAAAATGGAGACAAAGAATACGGACGGGACCTGCACCAGCGGGAGGGAGCTATGAAGGAGGAAAGGTTTCCACACACTAGGAAGCCCCTTCGCGGGTGAAGACTGCGGATGACGGGGGGGAAGGTTCGGAGCCGCGGAGGAGAGCACAGCCACAAGAGTGTGGAGGGCAAAGTGGAGAGATTCCTACACAGAGGATTGGTGCCAACCAGCACTCACCAGCCAGAGAGGCTTGTTTGCTTGCTAGTCCGGGGTGGGGGCTGGGAGCTGAGGCTCAGGCTTCAGTTGAATCGCAAGGAGAGAACTGGGGTTGGCTGCGTGAACACAGCCTGAAGGGGGCTAGTGCACCACAGCTATCCAGGAAGAAGTCCGGGAAAATGTCTGGAGCTGACAAGGAGTCAAGAGATTATTTCTTCCTTATTTGTTTCTTGGTGCGCTAGGAGAGGGGATTAAGACTGCCACTTAAAGGAGCTCCAGAGACAGGCGCAAGCTGCGGCTATCAGCGAGGACACCAGAGACGGGCATGAGATGCTAAGGCTCCTGCTGCCACCACCAAGAAACCTGTGAGCAAGCACAGGTCACTCCCCACACCACCCCTCCTGGAAGCCTGTGTAGCCTGCCACTGCCAGGGTCCCGTGATCCAGAGACATCTGCCCGGGAGAATGCACAGCGTGGCTCAGGTTTGTGCAACGTCATGCCAGCCTCTGCCGCAGCAGGCCCGCCCTGCATCGGTACCCCTCCCTTCCACAGCCTGAGTGAGCCAGAGACACCAAAGCAGCTGCTCCTTTGACCCTGTCCTGTCTGAGTGAAGAACAGACACCCTAGGGTGACCTACATGCAGAGGCGGGGCCAAATCCAAAGCTGAACCCTGGAAACTATGCAAACAAAGAAAAGAAAGGGAAATTTCTCCCAGCAGCCTCAAGAGCAGCAGATTAAAGCTCCACAATCAACTTGATGTACACTGCATCTGTGGAATAACTGAATACACAAGGAATCATGCCAAATTGAGGAGGTAGACTTTGGGAGCAAAGATTTATTATTTTTTCCCCTTTTCCTCATTTTCTGAGTGTGTATGTGTATGCTTCTGTGTGTGATTTTGTCTATATAGCTCTACTTTTACCATTTCTCCTAGCGTTCTGTCCGTCCGTGTTTTTTGTTTTCTGTTTTTGTTTTACTTTTAAAAAATTTTTCTTAATAACTATTTTTTATTTTCTATCTTAATAACTTTATCTTATTATATTTCACTTTATTTTATTTTATCTTCTTTCTTTTTTCTCCCTTTTATTCTGATCTGTGTGGATGAAAGGCTCTTGGTGCTCCAGCCAGAAGTCAGTGCTGTGCCTCTAAGGTGGAAGAGCCAACCTCAGGACACTGGTCCACAGAGACCTCCCAGCTCCACATAATATCAAACGGCAAAAATCTCCCAGAGATTGGCATCTCAAATCCAAGACCCAGCTTCAATCAACAACAAGCAAGCTACACTGCTGGACACCCTATGCCAAGCAACTAGCAAGAGAGGAACACAACCCCATCCATTAGCAGAGAGACTGCCTAAAATCATAATAAGCCCACAGACACGCAAAAACACACCACCAGACGTGGACCTGCCACCAGAAAGACAAGATCCATCCTCTTCCACAAGAACACAGACACTAGTCCCCTCTACCAGGAAGTCTACACAACCCACTGAACAAACCTTAGCCACTGGGGACAGACAACAAAAACAACGGGAACAACGAACCTGCAGCCTGTGAAAAGGAGACTCCAAACACAGTAAGTTAAGCAAAATGAGAACACAGAAAAACACACAGCAGATGAATGAGCAAGGTAAAAACCCAATAAACCTAACAAATGAAGAGGAAATAGGCAGTCTACCTGAAAAAGAATTCAGAATAATGATAGTAAAGATGATCCAAAATCTTGGAAATAGAATAACTACAAAAAAACGTTTAACAAGGACCTAGAAGAACTAAAGAGCAAACAAACAATGATGAACAACACAATAAAAGAAATTAAAAATTCTCTAGAAAGGATCAATGGCAGAATAACTGAGGCAGAAGAATGGATAAGTGACCTAGAATACAAAATAGTGGAAATAACTACTGCAGAGCAGAATAAAGAAAAAAGAATGAAAAGAACTGAGGACAGTCTCAGAGACCTCTGGGACAATATTAAATGCACCAACATTCGAATTATAGGGGTCCCAGAATAAGAAGAGAGAAAGAAATGGACTAAGAAAATATTTGAAGAGATTATAGTTGAAAACTTCCCTAATATGGGAAAGGAAATAGTTAAGTCCAGGAAGCACAGAGAATCCCATACAAGATAAATCCAAGGAGAAACACACCAAGACACACATTAATCAAACTATCAAAAATTAAACACAAAGAACAAATATTAAAAGCAGCAAGGGAAAAAAAACAATAACACAGAGGGGAATCCCCATAAGGTTAACAGCTGATCTCTCAACAGAAACTCTGCAAGCCACAAGGGAGTAGCAGGAAATATTTACAGTGATGAAGGAGAAAAACCTACAACCAAGATAACTCTACCCACCAAGGATCTCATTCACATTTGGTGCATAAATTAAAATCTTTACAGACAGGCAAAAGCTAAGAGAATTCAGCACCACAAAACGAGCTTTACAACAAATGCTAAAGGAACTTCTCTAGGCAGGAAAGACAAGAGAAGGAAAAGACCTACAATAACAAACGCAACACAATTAAGAAAATGGGAATAGGAACATACATATCGATAATTACCTTAAATGTAAATGGATTAAATGCTCCAACCGAAAGACAAAGACTGGCTGAATGGATACAAAAACAAGACCCGTATATAGGCTGTCTACAAGAGACCCACTTCAGGCCTAGGGACACATACGGACTGAAAGTGAGGGGATGGAAAAAGATATTCCATGCAAAAGGAAATCAAAAGAAAGCTGGAGTAGCAGTCCTCATATCAGACAAAATAGACTTTAAAATAAAGACTATTACAAGAGAGAAAAACACTACAAATGATCAAGGTAGTGATCCAAGAAGAAGATATAACAATTGTAAATATTTATGCACCCAACATAGGAGCACCTCATTACATAAGGCAAATACTAACAGCCATGAAAGGGGAAATAGAAAGTAATATAATCATGGTAGGGGATTTTAACACCCCACTTTCACCAAAGGACAGATCATCCAAAATGAAAATATATACAGAGATACAAGCTTTAAATGATACATTAAACAAGATGGACTTAATTGATATTTATAGGACATTCCATCCAAAAACAACAGAATACACATTCTTCTCAAGTGCTCATGGAACATACTCCAGGAGAGATCATATCTTGGGTCACAAATCAAACCTTGGTAAACTAACGAAAATTGAAATCATATCAAGTATCTTTTCTGACCACAATGCTCTGAGACTAGATATCAAAAACAGGAAAAAATCGGGAAAAAATACAAACACATGCAGGCTAAACAATACACTACTTAATAACCAGGAGATCATGGAAGAAATCAAAAGAAAATGAAAAATTACCTAGAAACAAATGACAATGAAAACACAAGAACCCAAAACCTATGGGATGCAGCAAAGCAGTTCTAAGAGGGAAGTTAAGAGCAATAAAATCCTACGTTAAGAAACAAGAAACATCTCAAATGAACAACCTAACATTACACCTAAAGCAATCAGAGATATAAAAACAAAAACCCCCCAAAGTTTGCAGAAGGAAAGAAATCATAAAAATCAGATCAGAAATAAATGAAAATGAAATGAAGGAAATGATAGCAAAGATCAATAAAACTAAAAGCTGGTTCTTTGAGAAGATAAACAAAATTGATAAACCATTAGCCAGACTCATCAAGAAATAAAGGGAGAAGACACAAATCAATAGAATTAGAAATGAAAAAGGTGACGTAACAACTGACACTGCAAAAATACAAAGGATCATGAGAGATTACTACAAGCAACACTATGCCGATAAAATGGACAACCTGGAAGAAATGGACAAATTCTTAGAAATGCACAACCTTCTGAGACTGAACCAGGAAGAAATAGAAAATATGAACAGAAAAATCACAAGCATGGAAATTGAAACTGTGATTAAAAATCTTCCAACAAACAAAAGCCCAGGACCAGATGGCTTCACAGGCAAATTCTAGCAAACATTTAGAGAAGAGCTAACACCTATCCTTCTCAAACTCTTCCAAAATAAAGCAGAGGGAGGAACACTCCCAAACTCATTCTACAAGGCCACCATCACCCTGATACCAAAACGAGACAAAGATGTCACAAAGAAAGAACACTACAGGCCAATATCACTGATGAACATAGATGCAAAAATTCTCAACAAAATACTAGCAAACAGAATCCAACAGCACATTAAAAGGATCATATACCATGATCAAGTGGGGTTTTTCCCAAGAATGCAAGGATTCTTCAATATATGCAAATAAATCAATGTGATACACCATATTAACAAACTGAAGGAGGAAAACCATATGATCATCTCAAGGGATGCAGAGAAAGCTTTTGACAAAATTCAACACCCATTTATGATAAAAAACTCTCCACGAAGTAGGTATAGAGGAACTTTCCTGAACATAATAAAGGCCATATATGACAAACCCACAGCCAACATCGTCCTCAGTGGGGAAAAACTGAAAACATTTCCACTAATATCAGGAACAAGACAAAGTTACCTACTCTCACCACTCTTATTCAACATAGTTTTGGACGTTTTAGCCACAGCAATCAGAGAAGAAAAAGAAATAAAAGTAATCCAAATCAGAAAAGAAGAAGTAAAGCTGTCACTGTTTGCAGATGACATGATACTCTACACAGAGACTCCTAAAGATGCTACCAGAAAACTACTAGAGCTAATCAATGAATTTGGTAAAGTAGCAGGATACAAAATTAATGCATAGAAATCTCTGGCATTTCTATACACTAATGATGAAAAATCTGAAAGTGAAATTAAGAAAATACTTCCATTTACCATTGCAACAAAAAGAATAAAATATCTAGGAATAAACCTACCTAAGGAGACAAAAGACATGTATGCAGAAAATTATAAGACACTGATGAAAGAAATTAAAGATGTTACACATAGATGGCGAGATGTACCATGCTCTTGGATTGGAATAATCAACATTGTGAAAATGACTCTACTACCCAAAGCAATCTACAGATTCAATGCAATCCCTATCAAACTACCACTGACATTTTTCACAGAACTGGAACATAAAATTTCACAATTTGTATGGTGACACAAAAGACCCCAAATAGCCAAAGCACTCTTGAGAACAAAAAACAGAGCTGGAGGAATCAGGCTCCCTGACTTCAGACTATACTACAAAGCTACAATAATTAAGACATTATGGTAGTGGAACAAAAACAGAAATATAGATCAGTGGAACAGTCTAGAAAACCCAGAGATAAGCCCACGCACATATGTCACCTTATCTTTGATAAAGGAGGCAAGAATATGCAGTGGAGAAAAGACAGCCTCTTCAGTAAGTGGTGCTGGGAAAACTGGACAGGTACAGGTAAAAGTATGAATTTAAAACACTCTCTAACACCATACACAAAAATAAACTCAAAATGGATTAAGGACCTAAATGTAAGGCCAGACACTATCAAACTCTTAAAGGAAAAAATAGGCAGAACACTCTATGACATAAATCACAGCAAGATCCTTTTTGACCTACCTCCTAGAGAAATGGAAATAAAAACAAACACAAACAAATTGGACCTAATGAAACTTAAAAGCTTTTGCACAGCAAAGGAAACCATAAACAAGACCAAAAGGCAACTCTCAGAATGTGAGAAAATATTTGCAAATGAAGCAACTGACAATGGGTTAATCTCCAAAATTTACAAGCAGCTCATGCACCTCAATATCCAAAAAACAAAGAACTGAATCCAAAAATGGGCAGAAACCTAAATAGACATTTCTCCAAAGAAGATATACAGATTGCCAACAAACACATGAAAGAATGCTCAACATCATTAATCATTAGAGAAATGCAAATCAAAACTACAATGAGATATCATTTCACACTGGTCAAAATGGCCATCATCAAAAAATCTGCAACAATAAATGCTGAAGAGGGTGTGGAGAAAAGGAAACCCTCTTGCACTGTTGGTGGGAATGTAAATTGATTCAGCCACTATGGAGGACAGTATGAAAGTTCCTTAAAAATCTAAAAGTAAATGCTGAAAAAAGATTAAATAAGAATTCACAAGCAAAAAAAAAAAAAACTAAAAGTAAAACTACCATACGACCCAGCAATCCCACTACTGGGCATATACCCTGAGAAAACCATAATTCAAAAAGAGACATGTACCAAAATGTTCATTGCAGCTTTATTTACAATAGGCAGGACATGGAAGCAAACTAACCGTCCATCATCAGATGAATGGATAAAGAAGATGGGCCACATATATATAATGGAATATTATTCAGCCATAAAAAGAAACGAAATTGAGTTATTTGTAGTGAGGTGGATGGACCTAGAGTCTGTCATACAGAGTGAAGTAAGTCAGAAAGAGAAAAACAAATACTGTATGCTAACACATATATATGGAATCTAAGGGGGAAAAAGTTATGAATAACCTAGGGTCAAGACAGGAATAAAGGCACAGACCTACTAGAGTATGGACTTGAGGATATGGGGAGGGGGAAGAGTAAGCTGGGACGAAGTGACAGAGTGACATGGACATATATACACTACCAAACGTAAAATAGATAGCTAGTTGGAAGCAGCCACATAGCTCAGGAGATCAGCTCCGTGCTTTGTGACCACCTAGATGGGTGGGATAGGGTTGGTGGGAGTTTGGGAGACGCAAGATGGAAGAGATTTGGGAACATATGTATATGTATAACTGATTCACTTTGCTATAAACCAGAAACTAACACACCATTTTAAAACAATTATCCTCCAATAAAAATGTTTTTAAAAAAATCAAAGTTCAGTAACTGTGGTTCAGGCATCCAAAATAAAGCTCGATGGCCATTAGAGACATGGTTTCAGACACATTTCTTTACTAGTGAGAACGTGACTGGCAACTGCAAATTTATGGCCTCAAGGTGTTATTACAGCAAGATGTGACGTCAGGCTGGAAAGAAAAACAAAAAAAGCCTCTTTGTTTAAGCTGCAGAATTCTAGAGCACATTTTGGGACAAGAGAATTCTCAAAATGAAAGTCCAGAACTTTCCTCTAATCCTCCCCAATTTTAATAGCATCCCTTTTCAGGAGGAAGTAGCCAGGTGACTTCATCGCCCCCACTTCCATCAATATGGAAAGTTATAACTGACAGTGGGGAATATGTAGCCGAATATAGAGGTAAAATTTTTACAACTAAACTTCTCTTTGAACACAGGCATTAAGTCAAATAATATACACATGCTGTTTTTCTCTGCTAACTATGCCGATAATTTCTATCCTGTTTGGATAGTTCTTTTCTCAAGTCACAGGTGCATAGGATCAAGCGGTCAGCAGAAAAACAGAACATCTTGACCAGAGGCAGACAACTAAAATGGCCATAAATCACAAAAATATCAAAACAAACAGTGCCAGCTCAGTGAGGTCTCAGTCACATTACTCCTGCAATTCCCCCCCTCAAAATTCTCCTTAAATAGACCCACCCTTTTTCAGTAGGACAGTAGTTTTCAAGATATTAGTCTGCTACCGTCCTCATTTGCTGGTAAAATAATAAATTTCTCTTTTCTTTATCCTCAAAACCTGTTCCTCATTATTCTCATTTGGCATTGGAAGCAGGGACCAAATTTTTGGTTACAATGTCAATTTAATTCTAGAGCAGCCAGAAGAACCTAGAAGGGTAGAGGAAAATTTCTTCCTCCCCAGCACCCCACTAACCACTGTCTTCAGAATGCATTTCCATTATTCTGATTCACAGCTTCATTAGTTCCTACTGACACAAACACCTTCTAGCTGGCCCTTCAATTTGGAAGTCTCTCCTACCCCAGTCTGCTGACACATTGCTGCCAAAGTTTTTTAGTATAGCTATTTGTCCATGCAACTCCTTTGTTCAAATTCCTTTACTTGTCCTAGCATATTAAGTCTTAGCCTCTAAGCCTGGTTTTCTAAATTCCCCACAATATGGCCCCAAACTATCCTTCCAGGTTTATTTTCTACAATTAACCTCAGTTAATTAATTGTCCCAGCCAATTAATTCTGTCTTTCCTAGGAGTCCCTATACTTCCTTGATTTTATTATTTTTTAATTTCTATATATAGGAAGACACAACCCACACAATCTATACTTAAAACTCCCACATTTTTCCTGATTCCTGTTTTAAAAAGTGATTTTTTTCTCACTTGAAACCCAACCTATATTTTGGACTTGATTTGTATTATTCACTTTCATCTTTACTTATCTTATGGCTTTCTAGTCGATTTGAAGTTCCTTAAAGAAGGAATCATGTCTTGATTTCCTTAGTGTTACCTTCAATCCATCACCATAGAAAAAAGCAGTAAAAAATAGGAATAGAAGAAAACTCCCCAGATGTTGTCACTCTAAATGTACCATACTGAAGTAGAAGCAAACTGGGAGAGTCTGGTTATATTTTAGGTAGGAAACAATCCAATTTAGGATAGGCTTCTTAAATTTCTGAGGAGTTTGAACTCACAGAGGAAGTTAGTAGGTAAATAGTGGGAAAATATTTGTGTATGTCAATTATTTAATTACCCAGTACTTATTAAATTCTTACTGACATCCTCAAATGATTTCAGATACAGAGAGAAATTCCAAAAAGGAGAAAATACTTCACCAAATGTGCTATTCAGAACCTCATTCTAAGTGACTGTACCATGAAGTTTCCCTCAAGAATAAAATGTCAGCAAAACCACCTTCCCTTGTTTACAGAGCTGCCTTTTAACTCCGAAGGCTCCTGGAGTTGAAAAGGTACTAACTCAAAAGTACTGAGAAACAGAACTCAAGTCATCTTTAAATATTTTTTATTTTTAGTAGTTCTCTGTCTTAGAGACATAAAAGTGCAAAGTATCTCTTAGTAGTAGAAAGGAGGCTATAGACTTGTAAATTTAAAAATGGGCAGTTAGACAATTAGAAAAGCAAAATGCACATAAAACAGCAAATGAGATTACATATAATTTTAAATGGCAGCTATAAAAAGAATCATGGCATGAGATCATAACAGATGCAAGTGATTTTAATAATCTGAAAAGCAAGGCAGAGATAATTGGAAAGACAACAAAAATAACAAATGGTACCTGAACAAAATATTTAATTATTGTAGTTGTTTAGAGTTGTAATAAAATCTCTTTAGCTGATCAGAATGTGTTCAGGACATAGAATTGTATTCTTCTTTTGAAAAATAAATATAAATCTCAAACTTTCTGGGCATTTTTTCTTGGAAATATAACATAACAATCTCTGAATGGTTTAAGTGTTTTTTCTCAAATCATGCAAATATTTGAAAGACTGAAATAAAATTTTAATGAACCTATACATGAGCTGATTCTCCTTCAAGAGCACAAATTTTTTAAAAAATAATAATTTAGGGTCAAACTATCCCTGTAGTATGAACAAGACATTCTGTGTCTTTTATACATATAACTGGCATACAGTAAAGGTGCAATAAATAATTATGAGAAAATAAGTAAGGGTTAAGCATAATATGAGCCCTCCTTAATATTCCAGCCTTATTGTTTATGAGGGAGATCAGCTCTGTGCTTTGTGACCACCTAGAGGGGTAGGATAGGGAGGGTGGGAGGGAGACACAAGAGGGAGGAGATATGGGGATATAGGTATATGTATAGCTGATTCACTTTGTTATAAATCAGAAACTAACACACCATTGTAAAGCAATAACACACCATTGTAAAGCAATTACACTCCAATAAAGATGTTTTTAAAAATCGTATGATCATCTCAATAGATGCAAAAAAATCTTTTCCAAAAATTCAACACCCATTTATAATAAAAACTCTGCAGAAAGTGTGCATAGAAGGAACACATATCAACATGATAAAAGCCATATATGACAAACCCACAATTAACATCATATTTGATGGTGAAAAGTTGAAAGCATTTCCTCTAAGAACAGGAACCAGACAAGAATATCCACTGTCACCACTTTTATTCAACATAGTTTTAGAACTTCTAGCCACAGCAATCAGAGAAGAAAAGAAATAAAAGGAATCCAAATTGGAAAAGAAGAATTAAAACTATCACTGTTTGTAGATGACATGATACTATAAATAGATAACCCTAAAGATGCTACCAGAAAACTACTAGAGCTAAACAACGAATTTGGTAAAGTTGCAGGATACAAATTTAGTGCACAGAAATCTCTTGTATTCCAATACACTAACAACAAAATATCAGAAGGAAAAATTAAGGAAACAATCCCATTCAACACTGCAACAAAAAGAATAAAATACATAGGAATAAACCTACCTAAGGAGGCAAAAGACCTGTACTCTGAAAACTATGTCATTGATGAAAGAAATCAAAGATGACACAAACAAATGGAAAGATATACCATGTTCTTGGATTGGAAGAATCAATATTGTCAAAATGACTATACTACGCAAGGTAATCTACAGATTCAGTGCAATCCCTATCAAATTACCAATGACCTTTCTTGCCAATCTAGAAAAAAAGTCTTAAAATTTGTATGGAAACTCAAAAGACCCCAAATAGCAAAGAAATTTTGAGAAAGAAAAACAGAGCTGAAGTAATCAGGCTCCCTGAATTCAGACTATACTATAAAGCTAAATCAATCAAAACAGTATGGTAATGACACAAAACCAGACTTACAGATCAATGGAACACAATAGAAAGCCCAGAAACAAACCGACGCACCTATGGTCAATTAATCTACAATAAAGGAGGAAAGAATATATAATGGAGAAAAGGCAATCTCTTCAATAAGTGGTGCTGGGGAAACTGGACAGCTACATGTAAAAGAATGAAATTAGAACATTCTCCAACACCATACACAAAAATAAACTCAAAATGGATTAAAGAACAAAATGTAAGACCAGTTACTATAAAACTCAGAGGAAAACATAGGCAGAAAATTCTTTGACATAAATTACAGCAGTATCTTTTGGATCCACCTCCTAGAATAATGAAAATAAAAACAAAAATAAACAAATGGGACCTAATTAAACTCAAAAGCTTTTGCACAGCAAAGGAAACAAAAAACCAAAAAAAAGACAACTCACAGAATGGGAGAAAATATTTGCAAGTGATACGACTGACAGGGATTAATCTCCAAAATATACAAACAGAAGCTCAATATCATAAAAAGCAAACAAACAACCCAATCAAAAAATGGGCAGGTGATCTAAATAAACATTTCTCCAGTGAAGACATAAGGTGGCCAACACACACATGAAAACATGTTCAACATTTCTAATTACTAGAGAAGTGCAAATCAGAACAACTCCAATGAAGTATCACCTCACACCAGTTAGAATGGCCATCATCACAAAGTCTACAAAAAATAAATGCTGAAGAGGGTGTGGAGAAAAGGGAATACTCCTACACTGTTGGTGGAAATGTAAGTTACTGCAAACACTATGGAGAACAGTGTAAAGGTTCCTTTAAAAACTAAAAATGGAGCAACCATATGATCCAGCAATCCCACTCCATGGCATATACCCAGAGAAAACCATACTGCAAACAGATAACTGCACCTCAATGTTCATTGCAGCACTATTTACAATAACCAAAACATGAAAACAACTTAATTGTTCATTGACAGATCAATGGATTAAGATGTGGTACATATATACAATGGAATATTACTCAGCCATAAAAAAGAATGAAATTATGCCATTTGCAGCAACATGGATGGACCTAGAGTTTATCATACTAAGTGAATTAAGTCAGCCAGAGAAAGACAAATATCATGAGATCACTTATATGAAGAATCTAAAAAAGTTATACAAACGAACTTATTTACAAAGCAGAAACAAACCCAGAGACATAGAAAACAAATGTATGGTTACCAAGGGGGTCAGGTGGTGGGGGAGGGATAAATTAGGAGTTTGGGACTAACATATACACACTATTACATATAAAATAGGTAATCAACTAGGTCCTATTCTATAGCACAGGGAACTCTAATCAGTACTCTGTAATAACTTATATGGGAGAAGAATCTGAAAAAGAATATATATATATATATATATATATATATATATATATATATATATATATATAACAATTATTTTGCTGTACACCTGCAACTAGCACAACATTGTAAATGAACTATACTCCAATATAAAATAAAGATTAAAAAAAAAAGAAAAGCTGTCACATCAAATATGCACGGGGCCATTCAATATAATCACCTCAATCTTCCTGGCCCATTTAGAAATAATATGCTCATTTATATGTTATATGCTTTCATCTGATAATTGTTTGCATTTAAATTTCAAATCATTAAAAAGTACTATTCACCAAAAAAAAGCAACGAATGTCCATTTTACTAAAAAAAATACAGATTACAATTATAAAACTAGTAGCAGTTATTTTTGGTACTAATATAATGATAAAACATTAAATACTAAAGGTAGAAACCAATTCTTTTTTTTTTTCTTTTTCTTTTTCTCTTTTTTTAAAACATCCTTATTGGAGTAGAATTGCTTTACAATGGTGTGTTAGTTTCTGCTTTATAACAACGTGAATCAGTTATACATACACATATGTCCCCACATCTCTTCCCTCTTGCATCTCTCTCCCTCCCACTCTCCATATCCCACCCCTCTAGGTGGTAACAAAGCACCAAACTGATCTCCCTGTACTATGCGACTGCCTCCCACTAGCTATCTATTCAACTATCTATCTATTCAGCTATCTATCAGTGATATTGGACTTTGGTTTTCTTTCTTTGTGACACCTTTGGTTTTGGTATCTGAGTGGTGGTGGCCTTGTAGAATGAGTTTGGGAGTGTTCCTCCCTCTGCTATATTTTGGAAGAGTTTGAGAAGGGTAGGTGTTAGCTCTTCTCTAAATGTTAGATAGAATTCTCCTGTGAAGGCATCTGATCCTGGGCTTTTGTTTGTTGCAAGATTTTTAATCACAGTTTCAATTTCAGTGCTTGTGATTGGTCTGTTTATATTTTCTCTTTCTTAATGCTTCAGTCTTGGAAGGTTGGGCATTTCTAAGAATTTGTCCATTTCTTCCAGGTTGCCCATTTTATTGACATAGAGTTGCTTGTAGTAATCTCTCATGATCCTTTGTATTACTGCAGTGTCAGTTGCTACTTCTCCTTTTTCATTTCTAATTCTATTGATTTGTGTCTTCTCCCTTTTTTCTTGATAAGTCTCATTAATGGTTTATCAATTTTGTTTATCTTCTCAAAGAACCAGATTTTAGTTTTATTGATCTTTGCTATCATTTCCTTCATTTCTTTTTCATTTATTTCTGATCTGATCTTTATGATTTCTTTCCTTCTGCTAACTTTGGGGGGTTTTATTCTTCTTTCTCTAATTGCTTTAGGTTTAACGTTAGGTTGTTTACTTCAGATGTTTCTTGTTTCTTAAGGTAGGATTTTATTGCTATAAACTTCGCTCTTAGAACTGCTTTGTTGCATCCCATAGGTTTTGGGTCATTGTGTTTTCATTGTTATTTGTTTCAAGGTATTTTTTGATTTCTTATTTGATTTCTTGAGTGATCTCTTAGTTATTAAGTAGTGTGTTGTTTAGTCTCCATGTGTTTGTATTTCTTACAGATTTTTGCCTGTAATTGATATCTAATCTCATAGCATTGTGGTCAGAAGAGATACTTGATACAATTTCAATTTTCTTAAATTTACCAAGGCTTGATTTGTGACCCAAGATATGATCTATCCTGGAGAATGTTCCATGAGCACTAGAGAAGAATGTGTATTCTGTTGTTTTTGGATGGAATGTCCTATAAATATCAGTTAAGTCCATCTTGTTTAATGTATCATTTAAAGCTTGTGTTTCCTTATTTATTTTCATTTTAGATGATCTGTCCATTGATGAAAGTGGGATGTTAAAATCCCCTAATATGATTAGGTAACTGTCAATTTTCCCTTTTATGGCTGTTAGTATCTGCCTTATGTATTGAGGCACTCCTATGTTGGGTGCGTAAATATTTACAATTGTTATATCTTCTTCCTGGATTGATCTCTTGATCATTAAGTAATTGTCTTTCTTTGTCACTGGTAATAGTCTTTATTTTAGAGTCTATTTTTTCTGATATGAGAATTTCTACTCCAGCTTTCTTTTCATTTCCATTTACTTGGAATATCTTTTTCCATCCCCTCACTTTCAGTCTGTATGTGTCCCTAGGTCTGAAGTGGGTCTCTTGTAGACAGCATATATATGGGTCTTGTTTTTGTATCCATTCAGACAGTCTATATCTTTCGGTTGGTGCATTTAATCCATTTACATTTAAGGTAATTATAGATATTTATCTTCCTATTTTACCATTTTCTTAACTGTTTTGGGTTTATTATTGTAGGTCTTTTCCTTCTCTTGTGTTTTCTGCTTGGAGAATTTCCTTTAGCATTTGTTGTAAAGCTCGTTTTGTGGTGCTGAATTCTCTTAGCTTTTGCTTGTCTGTAAATGTTTTAATTTCTCTGTCAAATCTGAATGAGATCCTTGCTGGGTAGAGTATTCTTGGTTGTAGGTTTTTCTCCTTCATCACTTTAAATATGTCCTGCCACTCCCTTCTGGCTTGCAGAGTTTCTGCTGAAAGATCTGCTGTTAATCTTATGGAGATTCCCTTATGTGTTATTTGTTGTTTTTCCCTTGTTGCTTTTAATATTTGTTCTTTGTAGTTAATTTTTGAAAGTTTGATTAATATGTGTCTTGGCATGTTTCTCTTTGGATTTATCTTGTGTGGGACTCTCTGTGCTTCCTGGATTTTATTAACTATTTCTTTTCCCATATTAGGGAAGTTTTCAACTATAATCTCTTCAAATATTTTCTCACTCCCTTTCTTTTTCTCTTCTTCTTCTGGACCCCTATAATTAGAATATTGGTGCATTTAGTGTTGTCCCAGAGGATTCTGAGACTATCCTCAATTCTTTTCATTCTTTTTTCTTAATTCTGCTCTGCAGTAGTTATTTCCACTATTTTATACTCCAGGTCACTTATCCGTTCTTCTGCCTCAGTTATTCTGCCATTGATTCCTTCTAGAGAATTTTTAATTTCATTTATTGTGCTGTTCATCACTGTTTGTTTTCTCTTTAGTTCTTCTAAGTCCTTTTAAACGTTTCTTGTATTTTCTCTATTCTATTTCCAAGATTTTGGATCATCTTTACTATCATTATTCTGAATTCTTTTTCAGGTAGACTGCTTAATTCCTCTTCATTTGTTAGGTATGGTGGGGTTTTGCCTTGCTCCTTCAACTGCTGTGTGTTTCTCTGTCTTCTAATTTTGCTTAACTTACTGTGTTTGGGGTCTCCTTTTCACCATCTGCAGGTTCATAGTTTCCTTTGTTTTTGGTGTCTGTCCCCAGTGGCTAATGTTGGTTCAGTGGGTTGTGTATACTTCCTGGTGGAGGGGACTAATGCCTGTGTTCTCGTGGATGAGGTTGGACCTTGTCTTTCTTGTGGGGAGGTCCACGTCTGGTGGTGTGTTTTGGTGTGTCTGTGGCCTTATTATGGAAGCCTCTCTGCTAATGGATGGGGTTGTGTGCCTGTCTTGCTAGTTGTTTGGCATAGGGTACCCTTCACTGCAGCTTGCTGATCGGTGAGTGGAGCTGGGTCTTAGCATTGAGATGGAGATGTCTGGGAGATTTTCGCCATTTGATATTATGTGGAGTGGGGAGATCTCTTGTGTACCAGTGTCCTGAACTTAGCTCTCCCACCTTAGTGGCACAGCCCTGATGCCTGGCTGTTGTACCAAGAGCGTGTCCTCCACACGGCTCAGAAGAAAAGGGAGAAAAGAAAGAAGAGGATAATATAAAATAAAGTGAAATAAAATAGTTATTAAAATAAAAAATAATTATTAAGAAAAAGATTTTAATTAATTAAGAAAAAAATAAAGGACAGACAGAACCCTAGGACAAATGGTAGAAACAAAGCTATACAGACAAAATCGCACACAGAAGCCTACACATACATACTCACAAAAAGAGAAAAAGGGGAGAAAATATATATATTGTTGCTCCCAAAGTCTATCTCCTCAATTTGGGATGATTTGTTGTCTCTTCAGGCATTCTACAGATGCAGGGTACATCCATGATTGTGGAGATTTGATCCGCTGCTCTGAGGCTGCACAGAGAAATTTCCCTTTCTCTTTTTTCTCACAGCTCCTGGGGTTCAGCTTTGGATTTGGCCCCAACTCTGCATGTAGGTCACCTGAGGGCATCTGTTCTTCGCTCAGACAGGACGGGGTTAAATGAGCAGCTGATTAGGGGGCTCTGGCTCACTCAGGCTCGGGGGAGGAAAGGGTACGGATGCAAGGTGAGCCTGCGGCAGCAGATGTCAGCATGACGTTGCACCAGCCTGAGGCACGCCGTACATTCTCCTGGGGAAGTTGTCCCTGGATCATGGGACCCTGGCAGTGGAGGGCTGCACAGGCTCCCGGGAGGGGAGGTGTGTATCGTGACCTGTGCCTGCACACAGGCTTCTTGGTGGCTGCAGCAGCAGCCTTAGCGTCTCATGCCCGTCTCTGGGGTCCGCGCTGTTAGCCGCGACTCACGCCCGTCTCTGGAGCTCCTTTAAGTGGTGCTCTTAATCACCTCTGCTTGCGCACCAGGAAACAAAGAGGCAAGAAAAAGTCTCTTGTCTCTTCGGCAGCTCCAGACTTTTTACCGGACTCCCTCCTGGCTAGCTGTGGCACACTAGCCCTTTCAGGCTGTGCTCACGCAGCCAACCCCAGTCCTGTCCCTGGGATCCGACCGAAGCCCAAGCCTCAGCCTCCACCCCCCACCCATCCCGACCGGGGAACAGACAAGCTTCTCAAGCTGTTGAGTGCTGGTCGGCACCGATCCTCTATGCGGGAATCTCTCCGCTTTGCCCTCCGCACCCCTGTTGCTGTGCTCTCCTCCGTGGCTCTGAAGTTTCCCCCCTCCGCCACCCACAGTCTCCACCCATGAAGTTGCTTCCTAGTGTGTGGAAACTTTTCCTCCTTCACAGCTCCCTCCCACTGGTGCAGGTCCCATCCCTATTCTTTCGTCTGTTTTTTCTTTTTTTTTTTCGCCCTACCCAGGTACGTGGGGGGTTTCTTGCCTTTTGGGAGGTCTGAGGTCTTCCACCAGCGTTCAGTAGGTGTTCTGTAGAAGTTGTTCCACGTGTAGATGTATTTCTGATGTATTTGTGGGGAGGAAGGTGATCTCCGCGTCTCACTCTTCCACCATCTTGAAGCTCCAGAAACCAATCCTTAAATTAAACTTTACTTTTTACTTCAGGGGAAAGAAAATCCTTATCCTCCTTAAGAAAAGAAAGTGATGTATTAAAAACACTTTCTACCAAAAGTATATTCAGCAATAGTACTTTCTACAAAAAAAAAAAAAAAAAAGTATAACCTTAGAATATGATGTCAGTTCTCTTATCTTTTTAAGCTCTGAATAATTCAACATTTTTGACTAAGAAAAAAGTAATGACTAATATGGGGCTTTCTATAATGGGATATGGCCTGGTTTATCTCAATTTCCTAATTTCCAGAAGTAGCAATCTTTTTCCTCCATGAACAAGAAATTTTCCAATCCTTCACTTACAAAACAAAACAAGCAAAATCTCCACAATACCCAGAGAAAGGAATCAAATGCAATGGCAGTGTTTGTTTATGCTGAAATTAGGAAGGAGCTAAATTTTATAATATCCATATATCATGGCAAGCAGGACAATATTTTTGCAACCAAATTAAAGATGATGCCAGGAGCCAAGTCCTACATCTCTAGCTCCTGACTACTGCAGACTTTGAGTGGAAAAACTCTGGATGACTTTGTTACTTCCCTACCTGGTAGGATGAAGAATCAATGGAAAGTATAGGAAATATCCCATTCAGTGCATGTTCTTTAATATATTATGGCAGGGGAAGCTGGAGTCAAGGAGAAATTACACAGGGAAGTTAGCACTACCCTGAATCAACCAATCTCTGTGCTTGACCTAAGCCTGGTTTTTATGCTCTACTCCCTGGGTTGGAGTTTGAGTTCTACATAAACTATATGAATTAAGTGTGAAGAAAAAGTGAATTCATTTTATTCTCAGCAAAAGGGGAGATAGTTCTTGGATATGGAACAATAGTCATCCATTATATTCACTAGAAGCAGAATAAAGATTATTGAAGACTAAGGCACACCTAGTGAAAGTGAATTTCAGTGTTAATGTAGGAATCGTATAAATATACAAACAGAAGAAACAATTCATCAAGTAAGGGAAATTAATTTTTAAAACTTTATATGCAAAAGAACAGGAGAGCAATATCTCCAGAATTTGGAGGGAGAATAGATTTCTCCTCTAGAGGGTACATCCAACCAAATTGTCATTAACATGTTAAGGCAACAGAAAGGTATTTCAAAATATACAAAGACTCTTCAACTATATGTCCTGTGTATTCTACATGAAAAATCTACTTGAATACATAATCTATCAAGCGAAAGACTGAAACTGTGGGAAGAAAATCCTGGAGTTAACTTTTAAAAACATAATTACTGTAGTTTACACATTTAAATCATAGTTACAAAACTAACTTTTATGATTATAACTCATGAGCAAAGCTATATAATGAAATAATTAATAATTATTAATAATTCAGTTAGAATATACCAGGGAAAATGTCCCAGACTTGTCACTAAAACTGGAAAATAAAAGAGGGAGAGGTGGTAAAATTACATAATTTTTCATCATTTATAGATGATATAACATAGAATTAAGTATACTTTTAAAACTTCAGAAAATAAGAAATACAACTATAACAAGCAATTTTAATACTTCTTTACTTCTTATCCTGGATAGATTGAGAAACCCAAAATTCAATAAGGAAGTAATTTTCTAATATGATATTTAATATAATTAATAGAGTTGCTATAAAAATTTATACACCATAGAGGCTCTACCTTTTTTTAAGTCCCTGTGAACTCACAAAGAAAATCTCAATAAATTCTTAAAAGTAAAAAAGCATAATCTCTGAATACAATTCAGTAAAACCAGATATATCTAACAAATAAAACAATAACTTTAATTTAACCAACTATTGAGTAAAGTATAAAGAAAATAAAAACTGAAATTACAGAATATTTTGAAAATAAGATTGAGGACACTACAGGTAAAAACCTAAGTAAAAGAAGATAAAAATAATTTAACATTCAGTATAAAATATTGAATGAATATGTCCTAGGAAAGTAAAAGAAATAAATGAACTAATAAGATAAAAACATAAATTAATAAATTAGAAATAGAAAAACAATAGAATTGATGTAGGTAGGAGATTTAAACAATAGGAACAAATATCTTTTCAAATAGGTAACTTTCCACTTGGCTTCATCAAGGGGGCAGATGGGGAAAGATGAAAGCACAAAAACATAAATTTAAGTGTGACAACAAGGAATGATCCACCAATACAGAAATGATAGAGCTACAAATAAATAGTTTTCAAAATTCTATACTAGTAAATATGAAGTGCTCCTTGAATGATGATTTTCCAAGATATATGTCCCTCAAATTAACTCTTAAAGGGAAAGAAAAATATAAACACCCAAAAATCATGAAAGAAATTAGACAGTTGTCAAAGAACCACTACCTTCATCTCCATCTACTATTTTTAAAAACAAGGACTTTGCATGTCTACAGTGTTCTGGCAGTAATTTTTATTATCCATAATATTGAAAAATTACATCTAGTCATCTCATTACTCTAGGATGTGTTTTGCCTGGTTTAGATATTTTAACTGGTTTAAAACATGTATTTATTTTGGTTAATATCCTCTTGTCCATATGGAATTCAATGTCTGGTTTTAAATTGTTCTTATTAATTACAAAATCCACAATCACCTTGCTAGAGGGAATATTGTCATTCAATTTCCTCCATCTCCAAGTTAGGAAATATATTCATAGAGGTGATACGATTTTCTTTATCAATCAGTTTTCTTCATCCAGCAATCTAGTGGTAGAACAAGCACTGGAAAAAAATGATTACCTCACCAGAATAGAAAAGGTAAGAAAAGGTTCCTTTGCTAGGTGTTGGATGCTATTATATGTAATTCTCAGACTTTACTCTGATAAGTACTTTAGCCTTAGTTAACAATATAGAGTGCTTTCAGGTTCTTGTTGCTTACATATACACTTTGCTCAAATCAGAGTAAGGAAGCAAATTTGTAAAACTATTTTAAAAACTTCCTGAGTAGTAAAAATGTGTTCTGAGGAGATTGCCTTCAAACCTACAGCCTAAGGTAACAGATGTATCACAAATTGCAAAGTTTTTGCAGATGTATAAGAATTTTATAGTGGTCCCTAAAGATTACTAAGGGCCTCACTGTTATGAAAAAAAGGAATTGTCAGTGCACAGCCTGGGTAAGCAATAATGTCACATCCTGACATTACCACTCCATCAAAGCTGCTGAGAAAAAGCAAGCTGGGAGGTAACAGCTGTATTTCCAAATGATGAAAATGCTAAAGGTACTGCAGAGGTCTGTGGCAGTTACTTACTTTCATCACAGAAGTGCACTGATAAGGTGGGTTCATTTAGTTGATATTCTACAAGAACCAGGTCCTTTAAGATTTAGGGCACCATGTGAATGAAGACCTATGCTGCTTCTCTTTTCTCTTTTGAAAAAGACAATATTTTAAGGCTGAGCCCAAAGGTTTGTGAAGATCAGCCTTTGGTTGCATAAGTAAATCAGTATATATTAATCCACAGATCTGAAAGAATTTTAACAATGTTTTGTATATTCCATGGGGAATTTTTTTTGCTTTGTTATATTCCTTTGCCCATAATAGTGCCTGCAACATAGTGGATGCTCAATAAATATTCATTAAATGAATAAACACACCATTTCTCTAATATTATTTCCTCCTTATATCATGTGTTTCATTTAGGTTCTGATCATCTTTTGTCTGTATTATCATAGCAGCCTTCAATCCAGTTTCCTTGACTGTAGTCTTATCCCTGTTTCCCCCATGCATAACTAACAGGCATGTGTCAGATTTAATATTAAATTTTTGATAAAATGGCTGATGAATCTAGGGGGATGTCTGTCTATATGGGTGGTGAATATCTAAGTAGTTTATTGGTATGATGGGGATGTTTTTGAGGCTAATCTGTTTTGATGGGTGTTTGTTTTAGACGGAGGGGGGAGAGAATGGAATGCTGTGTCTATTGTACACGTATACACATATAATATTGTTATGTCCTGTAACCATTGACTGAATTGCAAACTATGAATTACTGATGCTGGTAAATAATTTTCAATTGAAGTCCAGCTACAATTTGCTTGACTGTATTAGGACCTTTTAAGATCATAGCTGAGTCTAGGCATCCCCCCCTAAAAATTAAAAAATACAAAATGCATGAAATCACAGTTATGTGTGCACATGGGCTGACTAGTCATTAGTCCATTGAGATGTCTTATTTAAGGGGAAAGAGTGGGCGATTTTAGGTGAGATGACCCTGAAGTAAGAGCCAGATGTCTGATAAATTTTATCACTACAAACCCCCACAAATAATGGGCCTGGAACGAGAAGCGGGACACATGCCGAGCTGGTTGATAGTTTCACGTGGCTTGGTGATTAAGCTCGTGGTCTAATGGACAGGATAAGGATGTTGACCAGAATTGATTTGACTTAATGTACTATGTACAATTAATAATCTATATGTACCATGTAATACTAATAATAAGATGTACATGCATGTAAGCATGGGGTAGATAATGTAATGTACAATTATACATATAATGTAATATGTACGTATAAGGTATATGTACTTATTAATGTGGTAATACAAGTATGCACAATGTACATAGTAGTTTGTGATAAAATGGACTGTTTTGATACTTATATAGTACTTAATAATTTTGTAAATATCTTATAATTTCAGGGAATAATTTAAGTAGAATTTCAGCTTTGGGTGCTGGCGGCAATGCTTAGGGATTCTTGAGTCTTAGGGAGGTGTGTTGTTCTCCTCTTCTGGTTTACAAGACCATGGTAATGTGATACACTACAAAGACTCTTCATTTCAGGAGATTGTTTTCAATGACGCTAGTTACTGATATTAGCACTAGAATTAAAAGAAAGTATAAAATAGATGCGAGTTGTCCAATAATGATGAAGTGATGTTCTACAGGTTGTCCTCCAATCCATGTTAGTGTTAGTAGGTCTGCCACTAGCACTCAGAATAAGAACTGGCTAAGGGGTCGGAATGTTATGTTTCATGGTTTGGATGTGTGGAGTATTGTAATAAATGCTAGAATTAGGATTGAGAGTAAGAGGGCTAAGACTCCTCCTAGCTTGTTGGGGATTGATCGTAGAATTGCATATGAGAATAGAAAATATCACTCCGGTGTAATATGCAGTGGTGTGTTGAGTGGGTTTGCTGGGGTGTAGTTATCGGGGTCTCCTAGCAAGTCGGGTGAAAATAGGACTAGTATTAGTGAGGCTAGGATTAGTAGTATAGAGCGCCTAGGATGTTTTTGATTGTGTAACAGGGGTGGAGTGGAATTTTGTCTGTGTCAGATGGGATTCCTGTGGGGTTGTTGGATCCTGTTTCATGGAGGAATAGTAGATGGACAGCTGCTAGCACTGTAATGATGAAGGGGAGAATAAAATGAAAAGTGAAGAATTGTGTGTGTTGCTTTGTCTACAGAAAAGCCGCCTCAGATCCATTCAACAAGAGTGGTGCCAATGTATGGTATTGCTGAGAGCAGGTTTGTAATGACTGCTGACCCTCAGAATGACATTTGTCCTCATGGTAGTACATAGCCTATAAATGCAGTAGCTATAACTGTAAACAGTAGAATAATTTGGATGTTTCATGTTTCTAGAAAGGTATAGGACTCATAATATAGGCCATGTCCTACGTGAATGTAAAGGCAGATAAAGAATATGGAAACTCTGTTTGCGTGTATATATCAAATGATTCGGCCATAGTTAACATCTTGACAGATGTCTGCTACTGATGAGAAGACAGTTGCTGTGTCTGGTGTGTAGTGTATTGCTAGGAATATGCCTGTTTGTTAGGATTTGTAGGGTCAGGCAAATGCCTAGTCGAGAGCCAAAATTCCATCATGATGAAATGTTTGATGGGGTTGGGAGGTCAATAAATGTATTGCTGATGATTTTTATTAGTGGGTGTGTTTTTCAGTCATTGGTGTTCTTATAGTTGAATGACAACGATTATTTTTCATGTCATTGGTCATGGCTGGAACACATGTGAGAATGATAATGACATATTGTATTTATTTTAAGTGTTATTTTTGTGATCAGTTTTGTGGGGGTTTCTTCAAAACCTTCAGCTATTTATGGGGACTTTGGGTTGATTGTGAGTGGTGGTGTTGGGTGGATGCGGGATCGTGTTGAACTTTGGTAGTTCATTTTTAGGTTTGATAGTGTTTTTTATTTGTTTAGGGGGGATATTAGTTGTGTTTGGCTATAGAATGGCTATGGCCACTGAGCAGTATCCTGAGGTTTGGGTTTCTAATAAGACTGTCTTGGGGGCATTTCTTTCAGGGCTGATAATAGATTTTTTTAATGGTATTTTATATTTTAAAGGATGAGGAGGTGGAAGTTGTGTTTAAGTTCAAAGGGTTGGGAGATGGAGTTATTTATGATACTGGTGACTCTGGCTTTTTTAGTGAGGAGGCTGATTGGTCGCTGCTTATTGGTGTTGTGGTTATTATGGAGATTACTTGTGGTAATTCAATAAAAGCACGCTAAGGGTGAGAGTAATAAGGAATGATAGGAGGTATAGTTTGATAAGGCCATTTTGGCTTGAGATTAGTGTAGAGAACTTTAGTTGAATAAGGGATGTGGTTTTTGGTAAAATGTTTTCTAATCAGATTAAGTCCAAAAGGGAGGATGCTGATTTTGGGCTTACTAATAGGTTTAGGTAAGGAAGTAGACAGTGCATGATGGTGGGGAAATATCCTGAGACTAAAGAATTTAAGGGTATTTGAGGGATAGATGAATTTTAAGTTTTGTGTGTTAAGGTTAATTTTGAGTGCAGATACAAAGCCTAGGATGGTTACTGCAAGAGCAGTTAGTTCTAGATGTAAGGGTATGGTTATTAGGGGGTCTGTTGTTGGGGGGACGTTGTTGGAGATAATGAATCCAGCAAAGACACTTCCAATTAGTAGGCATTTGATGGAGTTAATTAAGAGGGGGTTGTTTTCGTTGATGGAGGTTAGGGGAGAGAAGCAAGTTGTCCTAGTCAGGCAAAGAAGATAATGCAGGTACTACAGATAGCTGTGAGGGAGGTGGCAATTAGAGTTATTAACAGGGCTCAGGCATTGGTATAAGACATGTTAGCAGCTTCAACGATCAAGTCTTTAGAATAGAAGCCGGTGAGGAAAGGCATTCCTGTCAATGCCAGACACCCGATAATAAGGACTGTTGTGGTGAAAGGTAAAGCCTTGAATAGGCCTCCTATTTTTCGAATATCTTGTTCATCATTCAAGCTGTGAATAATGGATCCAGAGCATATGAATAGTATGGCCTTAAAAAATGCATGTGTGCAGATGTGTAAGAATGCTAGATAGGGTTGGTTGATGCCGATTTTTACCATTATTAGGCCTAATTGGCTTGAAGTGGAGAAAGCAACAAGTTTTTTAATGTCATTTTTGTTAAGAGCGCATATAGCTGTGAATAGGGTGGTGAGGGCTCCTAAGCATAGCACTATTGCTTGAATAAATTTGTTGTTTTCTGTTAAGGGGTAAAATTGAATAAGTAGGAAGATCCCTGCCACAACTATTGTGCTTGAGTGGAGTAAGGCTGATACAGGGGTGAGGTCCTCTATTGTTGAGGGGAGTCAGGGGTGAAGTCCAAGTTGGGCTGATTGGCTGCAGCTAGTACGAGTCCTATAAGGGGAGGTTTGAGGGATTTAGGTCGAGTATAAAAAATTGTTGCAGGTGTCATGTGTTTGAGTTAAACAGGAATCATGTAATTGACATAATGAACCTGATATCCCCAATGCGGTTATATAAGATTGCTTGGAGAGCAGCTTTGTTTGCGTCTGCTTGTCCATAGCATACCCACTGAATAGGAAGGACATAATTCCAACCACCTCCCATCCAATAAAAAGCTGGAAGAGGTTATTGGCAGTAACAAGGATTAACATGGTGATGAGGCAGAGGAGTAGGTACTTGAAGAACCAATTAATGTAAGGGTTTAGGTGTATGTACCATATTGAGGACTCCGTAACGGACCATGTAACAGATAATGCTACTGGTACGAATATTATTGAGAAGTGTTCTATTTTGAAGCTAAGTTTTAAGTGAAGGGTTTGGACAGTGATTCAATGTCACTTTGAAATAATTATTTCTTGGCTTGTGTGGAGGAATATTATTGTTGGAACTAGGCTGGTAATAAAAGCACGAGACAGTATTTTTTACATATGATGGACATTTGTCACTTTTGTAGAAATCTGTGTTAGTTTTTATAATTGGGATGATTATTAGTATTAGAAGTGTGACCAGAGCAAAAGATGATTATTAGTATTAGAAGTGTGACCAGAGCAAAAAAAAAAAAAATTACTTTTATTTGGAGTTGCACCAATTTATTGGCTCCTAAGACCAATGGATAGGTACTATCCTTTAAAAGCCTGAAAAAGCTATATTGTTAGGCATGGGGATTTAGTATTTAGTATATACTATTTAGTATTTACTACTTACTAAATACTATTTAGTATTTAAATAAATAGTACTTACCATTTATTTTCCCCTCTTTCAATCTAAAGCCATATCTAAAATGTATATCAGATCTTGTCAGTCTTTACTCTGAAATTTTTCAAAAATTTAATTTAGCTGGATTTTCAGCTTCAAGGTAATTCTACCAAACCTGTAATTCAAAGATTATGCAGTGCTGTTGTGGGTCTTCTGCCACTGTGGCCCACAAAAGCCCTACTCCCTCCAAGTGACTGACTAGACTGTGGAAAGTGAGGTATTCCACTGCAAACACTCATATCTGTTCGTTTGTCAATCGGTACTGTCTCCATCCTTCTGCAGCTTTCCATATATCATGGGAACCCATCACATTGGTAGAATCTATTCATGTAGACATTTGTGACAAGTGCCAGTAGGTAAGAGACCTAGCAAACTTCCTTTGGAGTTCCAGGGGTTTTATAGTCCAAGACATAGGGTAGAATCAGTCTGATTGTTATTGAACAGGTAAAAAACAACAGTTGAATATGGTTCTCCCTGGGCTATTTACCATTAGCACAGAACTAGGATGCAACATGGGGATGATATTTAATAGGTCCTTTCAAACCCTCAATCATCTATGTCAATATTCTATGTATTCTTAGGTATCACAAAGGAAAAATATACCTTTACAATGGAAAATTCTGGTGGTCACCACTTTAATAAAATATTCAAGTCACACCTATAGAGGGACAACTTAACATTATGTGCTTTCCTTTTTTTTTTTAACATTTTTATTGGAGTATAATTGCTCTACAATGTTGTGTTAGTTTCTGCTGTATAATAAAGTGAATCATCTATACGTATACATATATCCCCATATCCCCTCCTTGTGTCTTTCTCCCACCCGCCCTATCCCAACCCTCCAGGTGGTCACAAAGCACTGAGCTAATCTCCCTGTGCTATGCGGCTGCTTCCCACTAGCTATCTGTTTTACATTTGATAGTGTATATATGTCAATGCCACTCTCTCACTTCGTCCCAGCTTACCCTTCCCCTGCCCCATGCCCTCAAGTCCATTCTCTATGTCTGCATCTTTATTCTTGTCTTGCCCCTAGGTTCATCAGAACCTTTTTTTTTTTCTTAGATTCCATATATATGTGTTAGAATATGGTATTTGTTTTTCTCTTTCTGACTTACTTCACTCTGTGTGACAGAATCTAGGTCCATCCACCTCACAGCAAATAATTTAATTTCATTTCTTTTTATGGCTGAGTAATATTCCATTGTATATATGAGTCATATCTTCTTTATCCATTCATCTGTCAATGGACACTTAGGTTGCTTCCATGTCTTGGCTATTGTAAATAGTGCTGCAATGAACGTTGTGGTACATATCTCTTATTGAATTATGGTTTTATCCGGGTATATGCCCAGTAGTGGAATTGTTGGGTCATATGGTAATTCTATTTTTAGTTTTTAAAGGAACCTCCATACTGTTCTCCCTAGTGACTGTATCAATTTACATTCCCACCAACAGTGCAAGAGGGTGCCCTTTTCTCCACACCCTCTCCAGCATTTATTGTTTGTAGATATTTTGATGATGGCCATTCTGACCTGTGTGAGGTGATACCTCATTGTGGTTTTGATTTGCATTTCTCTAATGATTTGTGATGTTGAACATCATTTCAGGTGTTTATTAGCAATCTGTATATCTTCTTTGCAGAAATGTCTATCTAGGTCTTCCAGTCATTTTTGTATTGGGTGGTTTGGTTTTGTGATATTGAGCTGCTTGTATATATTGGAGATTAATCCTTTGTCAGTCGTTTCATTTGCAAATATTTTCTCCTATTATGAGGGCTGTTTTTTCATCTTGTTTATGGTTTCCTTTGCTGTGCTAAAGGTTTTATGTTTCATTAGGCCCAAATTGTTTAGTTTTGTTTTTATTTCCCTTTCTTTAAGAGGTGGGTCAAATAGGATCTTGCTGTGATTTTTTTCATAGAGTATTCTGCCTATATTTTCCTCTAAGAGTTTTATAGTGTCTGGCCTTACATTTAGGCCTTTAATCCATTTTAAATTTATTTTCATGTATGGTGTTAGGGTGTGTTCTAATTTCATTCTTTTACATGTAGCTGTCCAGTTTTCCCAGCACCACTTATTGAAGAGGCTGTTTTTTCTCCATTGTATATTATGTCTCGTTGTCAAAATTAAGTGACCATAGGTGCGTGGGTTTATCTCTGCCCTTTCTATCCTTTTCCATTGATCTGTATTTCTGTTTTGGCACCGGTACCATACAGTCTTGATTACTGTAGCATTGTAACATAGTTTGAAGTTGGGGAGCCTGATTCCTCCAGGTCCATTTTTCTTTCTCAAGATTGCTTTGGCTATTCTGGATCTTTTGTGTTTCCATAAAAATTGTGAAATTTTTTGTCCTAATTCTGTGAAAAATGCCAGTGGTAGTTTGATAGGGATTGCATTTAACTGGTAGATTGCTTTGGGTAGTATAGTAATTTTCACAATGTTGATTCTTCCAATCCAAGAACATGGTATATCTCTCCATCTATTTGTATCATCTTTAACTTGTTTCATCAGTGTCCTATAGTTTTCTGTATACAGGTTTTTGTCTCCTTTGGTAGGTTTATTCCTGGGTATTTTATTCTTTTAGTTGCAATGGTAAATGGGAGTGTTTCCTTAACTTCGCTTTCAGAATTTTCATCATTAGTGTATAGGAATGTAAGGGATTTCTGTGCATTAATTTTGTATCCTGCTACTTTACCAAATTCATTGATTAGCTCTAGTAGTTTTCTGGTAGCATCTTTAGGATTCTCTATGTATAGTATCATGTCATCTGCAAAGAGTGACATCTTTACTTCTTCATTTCTGATTTGGATTCCTTTTATTTCCTTTTCTTCTCTGATTGCTGTGGCTAAAACTTCCAAAACAATGTTGAATAAGAGTGGTGAGAGTGGACAACCTTGTCTTGTTCCTGATCTTAGTGGAAATGCTTTCAGTTTTTCACCATTGAGGATGATGTTGGCTGTGGGTTTGTCATATATGTACTTTATTATGTTGAGGTAAGTTCCCTCTATGCCTACTTTCTGGAGAGTTTTTATCTTTAATGGGTGTTGAATTTTGTCAAAAGCTTTTTCTGCATCTATTGAGATGATCATATGGTTTTTATCCTTCAGTTTCTTAATAAGGTGTATCACATTGATTCATTTGTGTATATTGAAGTAACCATTGCATTTCTGGGATAAACTCCACTTGATCATGGTGTATGATCCTTTTGATGTACTGCTGGATTCTGTTTGCTAGTATTTTGTTGAGGATTTTTGCATCTATGTTCATCAGTGATATTGGTCTGTAGTTTTCTTTTTTTGTGGCATCTTTGTCTGGTTTTAGTTTCAGGGTGATGGCTGCCTTGTAAAATGCGTTTTGGAGTGTTCCTCCGTCTGCAATATTTTGGAAGAGTTTGTTGCGGATAGGTGTTAGCTCTTCTCTAAATGTTTGTTAGAATTCGCCTATGAAGCCATCTGTCCTGGGTTTTAGTTTGTTGGAAGATTTTTTAATCACAATTTCAATTTCAGCGCTTGTGATAGGTCTCTTTATATTTTCTATTTCTTCCTGGTACAGTCTCGGAAGGTTGTGCATTTCTAAGAATTTGTCCATTACTTCCAGGCTGTGCATTTTATTGGTGTATACTTGCTTGCAGCAGTCCCTCATGATTCTTTGTAGTTCTGCCATGTCAGTTGTTACTTACCGTTTTTCCTTTCTAATTCTGTTGATATGACTCTTCTCCCTTTTATTCTTGATGAGTCTGGCTAGTGGTTTATCAATTTTGTTTACCTTCTCAAAGAACCAGCTTTTAGTTTTATTGGTCTTTGATACTGTCTCCTTCATTTCTTTTTCATTTATTTCTGATCTTATCTTTACGATTTCTTTCCTTCTGCTAACTTTAGGGTTTATTTGTTCTTCTTCTCTAATTTCCTTAGGTGTAAGGTTAAGTTGTTTACTTGAGATTTTTCTTCTTTCTTGAGGCAGGATTGTATTGCTATAAACTTCCCCTTTAGAACTGCTTTTGCTGCATTTCATAGGTTCTGGGTTGTCTTGTTGTCATTGTCATTTGTTTCCAGGTATTTTTTGATTTCCTCTTTGAATTCTTCAGTACTCTCTTGGTTATTTAATAGCATATTGTTTAGCCTCCATGTGTTTGTATTTTTTCCTGATTTTTTCCTGTAATTGATACCTAGTCTCATAGCATTGTAGTCAGAAAAGATACTTGATAGGATTTCAATTTTCTTAAATTTACCAAGGCTTGATTTGTGACCCAAGATATGATCTATCCTGGAGAATGTTCCATGAGCACTTGAGATGAAAGTGTATTCTGTTGTTTTGGGATGGAATGTTCTATAAATATCAATTAAGTCCATCTTGTCTAATGTATCATTTAAAGATTGTGATTCCTTATTTATTTTCATTTTGGATGATCTGTCCATTGGTGAAAGTAGGGTGTTAAAGTCTTCTACTATGATTGTGTTTCTGTCAATTTCCGCTTTTATGGCTGTTAGAATTTGCCTTATGTATCGAGGTGCTCCTATGTTGGATGCATAAATATTTACAATTGTTATATCTTCTTCTTGGATTGATCCCTTGATCATTAAGTAATGTCCCTCTTTGTCTCTTTAAAGTCTATTTTTTCTGATATGAGAATTGCTACTCCAGCTTTCTTTTGATTTCCGTTTGCATGTAATATCTTTTTCCATTGCCTCACTTTCAGTCTGTATGTGTCCCTAGGCCTGTAGTGTGTCTCTTGTACACAGAATATATATGGGTCTTGTTTTTGTATCCATTCTGCCAGTCTATGTATTTTGCTGGGAGCCTTTAATCCATTTACATTTAAGGTAATTATTGATATGTATGTTCCTATTACCATTTTCTTAAGTGTTTTGGGTTTGTTTTTGTAGGTCTTTTCCTTCTCTTGTGTTTCTTGCCTAGAGATGTTCCTTTAGTATTTGTTGTAAAGCTTGTTTTGTGGTGCTGAATCCTCTTAACTTTTGCTTGTCTGTTAAGGTTTTAATTTCTCCATCGAATCTGAATGAGATCCTTGCTGAGTAGAGTAATCTTGGTTGTAGGTTTTTCCCTTTCATCACTTTTAATATGTCCTGCCACTCCCTTCTGCCTCACATATTTTCTGCTGAAAGATCAGCTATTAATCTTATGGGGTTTCCCTTGTATGGTATTTGTTGCTTTTCCCTTGCTGCTTTTAATATTTTTTCTTTTATTTAATTATTGATAGTTTGATTAATATATGTCTTGGCATGTTTCTCCTTGGATTGCTCCTGTTGGGACTCTCTGTGCCTCCTGCACTTGATTGACTCTTTCCTTTCCCATATTAGGGAAGTTTTCAACTATAATCTCTTCAAATATTTTCTGTCCCTTTCTTTTTCTCTTCTTCTTCTGGGACCCCTATAATTTGATTGTTGGTGCATTTAATGTTGTCCCAGTTGTTTCTGAGACTTCTTCATTCTTTTTTCTTTATTCTGCTCTGTGGTATATTTTTATTTTGGTTTAGTTTTTTGTTTTTATTTTTGGCTGTATTGGGTCTTTGTTGCTGTGCATGGACTTTCTCTAGTTTTGGTGAGTGGAGTTTACTCTTCATTGTGGTGTGTAGGCTTCTCATTGTCATGGCTTCTCTTATTGCAGAGCACGGGATCCTGGTGCACAGGCTTCAATAGTTGTGACACGTGGGCTCAGTAGTTGTGGCTCATGCACTCTAGATCTCAGGCTCAGTAATTGTGGCACATGGACTTAGTTTCTCTGTGGCATGTGGGATCTTCCCGGGCCAGGGATGGAGCCCATGCCACCTGCATTGGCAGGCAGATTCATAACCACTGTCCCACCAGGGAAGCCCTGCTCTGTGATATTTTTTCCACTCTTTTATCTGCCAGGTCATTTTTCCATTCTTCTGCCTCAGTTATTGTGCTATTGATCCTTTCTAGAGAATTTGTAATTTCGTTTATTGTGTTGCTCATGATTGTTTGTTTGCTCTTTAATTTTTCTAGGTCCTTGTTAAACGTTTCTTGTAGGTTTCCAATATTTGATTCATCTTTACTATCATTACTCTGAATTCTTTTTCAGGTAGGCTGCCTATTTCCTCTTCATTTGTTTGGTTTGATGGGATTTTACCTTGCTCCTTCATATGCTGTGTGTTTCTCTGTTCTTTTGTTTAACTTACTGTGTTTGGGTTCTCCTGTTTGCAGGCTACAGGTTTGTAGTTCCCATTGTTTTTGGTGTCTGCCTCCAGTGAGTGAGGTTAGTTCTGTGGCTTGTGTAGGCTTCCTGGTGGAGGGGACTGGTGTCTGTGTTCTGGTTGGTGGGGCTGGATCTTGTTATTCGGGTGGGCAGAGCTACATCTGGTTATGTGTTTTGGGGCGACCCTGTGGTGGCAGAGGCTGGCATGATGTAGCAACAGTCTGAGGTTCACCCTGTGTTCTCCCTGGGAAGTTGTCCCTGTAACATGGGACCCTGATGGTGGAGAGCTGCACAGGTTCCGGAAGAGGTGTGGATAATGACCTGTGATTGCACACAGGATTCTTGGTGGCTGCAGCAGCAGCATTAGTGTTTCATGCCCATCTCTGAGGTCCGAACTGATAGCCACTGCTTACATCCATTTCTAGAGCTCATTTAGGTGGTGCTCTGCCTTCTGTGGGCACAGATGGAAGGAAGAAATCCCCTCTCCTTGCGCACCCTGAAACAATGATCTCTTGACTCTTAGGCAGGTCCAGACTTTTTCCTGGAGTCCCTCCCAGCTAGCTCTGGCACACTAACCCCCTTTAGGCTGTGTTTACGCAGCCAACCCCATTCCTCCTTCTGGGATCTGAGCTCCAAAGCCCAAGCTTCAGCTCCCAGCCCTCACCTGTCCCAGCAGGTGAGCCAACAAGCCTCTCAGTGTGGAGGGTGCTGGTCGGGACTGATCCTCTGTGCAGGAATCTCTCTGCTTTGCCCTCTGCATACCTATTGCTGTGCTCTCCTCTGTGGCTCCAAAGCTTCCCCCTACCTACCCCCTGTTTCCACCAGTGAAGCATCTTCTTAGTGAGTGGAAATGTTTCTTCCTTCACAGCTCCCTCCCAGAGGTGCAAGCCCCATCCCTATTCTATTGTCTCTGCTTTTTCTTTTTTATGTTGCCCTACCCAGGTATGTGGAAATTTTCTTGCCTTTTGGGAAGTCTGAGGTCTTCTGCCAGTGTTCAGTAGGTGTTCTGTAGGAGTTGTTCCACGTGCGGATGTATTGCTGATGTATTTATGGGGAGGAAGGTGATCTCCACGTCTTACTCTTCCACCATCTTGAAGTTCCCGCCCAGTATGTATGTTCTTATTACCATTTTGTTACCTGCTTTGGGTTTGTTTTTGTATGTCTTCCTCCCTTCCTCTTTTGTTCTCTTTTGCGATTTTATGACTATCTTTAGTGTTATGTTTTGTTACTTTTTCTTTTTGTGTGTGCATCTAATGTGGAGTTTTGGTTTGTGCTTAACTTGGAGTTTTGATATAGCAGTCTAAATATATACGAGACGGTTTTAAGTTGCTGGTCTCTTAATTTCAAATGCATTTCCAATAATCTGCATTTGTACTCTCCTCTTATGATTGCTGGTTTTGATATCATATTTGTGTGTGGATGATTTCCTACATTTACTGTATGCTTGCCTTTCCTGGTGAGCTTTACCATTCATAATTTTCTTGTTTCCAGTTATGACCTTTTCATTTCCACCTAGAGAATTTCCTTTAGCATCTGTTGTAATGTTGGTTTAATGGTGCTGGTTTAGCTTTTGCTCATCTGTAAAGCTTTTTATTTCCTGGTTGAATCTGAATGAGAGTCTTGCTGGGTAGAGTACTCTTGGTTGTAGGTTTTTCCCTTTCATCACTTTAAATATATTGTACCACTCCCTTATGGCCTGCAGAGTTTCTGCTAAAGAATCGGCTGATAACCTTATGTGGTTCCCTTGTGTGTTATTTATTGCTTTTCCCTTGTTGCTTTTAATATTTTCTCTTTGTCTTTAATTTTTGTGAATTTGATTAATACGTGTCTTGGCATGTTCCTCCTTAGATTTATCCTGTATGGGACTCTCTGCACTTAGGGAATTTTTCAGCTATTAACTCTTCACATATTTTCTCAGACCCTATCTCTCTCTCTTCTCCTTCTGGCACCCCTCTGATTTGAATGTTGATGTATTTAATATTGTTCCAGAGGTCTCTTATACTGTCCTCATTTCTTTTCATTCTTTTTTCTTTATTCTGTTCCACAGCAGTGATTTCCATCATTCTATCTTCCAACTCATTTATCTGTTCTTTGCCTCATTTATTCTGCCTTTGATTCCTTCTAGTGTATTTTTCATTTCAGTTATTGTATTGTTCATCTCCGTTTGATTGTTCTTTAAATCTTCTAACTCTGTTAAATATTTCCTGTACCTTCTCAGTCTGTACCTCCATTCTTTTTCAGAGATTTTGCATCATCTTTACTATTATTATTCTGAATTCTTTTTTAAAGTAGATTGCCTATCTCCACTTCATTTAATTGTTCTTCTGGGATTTTATCTTGTTTATTCATCTAGAACATATTCTTCTGCTGTCTCTTTTTGTCTAACTTTCTGTGTTTGTGGTCTCACAGGCTGCAGGATTGTAGTTCCTCTCACTTCTGGTGTCTGTCCTCTGGTGTGTGAGGCTTGTCTAAGAGGTTTGTGTAGGCTTCCCTGTGGGAGGGACTTATGCCTACCCACTGGTGGGTGGAGCTGGGTTTTTGTCCCTCTGGTGGACAAGGTTGGGCCAAGGAGTGTGTTTAGAGTTGGCTCTGGGCTCAGGAAGACTTTGGGCAGCCTGTCGGCTGATAGGTTGGGCTATCTTCCTACCCTGTTGGTGGTTTGGCCTGAGGTGTCCCAGCACTGAAGCACTGTTTGGTGAGGCCAGGTTTTGGTGTCAAAATGGTGGCCTCCAGGACAGCTCATGCCAATGAGTGATTCTCAGCACCTCTGCCAGCTGCATCCTTGTCCCTGCAGTGAGTCACTATCACCCTCTGCCTCCTCAGAAGACCCTCCAAGACCAGCAGGTAGGTCTGTTACAGGGTCCTGTGAAGTCACTGATTTTTACCCTAGGTCCTGGTGTGCATGAGATCTTGTGTGTGCCCTCCATGACTAGCGTTTCTGTTTCCCCCAGTCCTGTGGAGTTCCTGATCAAGCCCCACTGGTCTTCAAAGCCAAATGTTCTGGGTGCTCCTCCTCTTGATGCCAGAACCCCAGACTGGGGAGCCTGTTGTTGAGCCAGAACTCTCACTCCTGTAGGAGAACCACTGTGATATAATTGTTTTCCATTTTGTGGGTTGCCCCCCTCATGGCTATGGGATTTGATTGTATTAGGAGTATACCTCTCCTAATATCTTGTGCCTTCTTCTTTGACGTTGAAAGTAGAATATCTTTTTTAGTAGGTTTCAGTCCTTTCTTGTTGATGGTTGTCCAGCAGTTAGTTGTGATCTTGGTGTTTTCATGAGAGAGAGTGAATTCAGGTCCTTCTACTTTGCCATCTTGTTCTCACCCATCTCCTCATTCATGTGACATTATTTTCAGTGAGCTTTTATAAAGTCCCCTTCAACCCCTCCAGGCTTGGAGCTGCTCCAACTTTATGCTCAGTGGGGAAACTTCTATGGCTGTTCTTTAGGTATTCTGGGGTGTTTTGATCTTCGTTTTCTTTCTTTAAGATTTTTTTCTTAATTAGACAGCTGTACTGCAATTTCCAGGAATGAAGAAAGGCATGTGAATGGTCTTCCAATCCAAATATGGACATTTGTCAAGCCTTTGCTAGTTCCTTGTTTTCTCATTTTTCCTGGAGGGAGGACCAAGAGGCAGTGCCAAACTCTGTCCCTACTTCTTCCCTTTGTGGACCTGTGCACACACATCTTCTTGTTGCCTCTGCTCTTGGAGGGGCAGTCTGCAACACAAAATGGGTGTGTGGATGTGGGTGTGTGGGAGCTTTTCCAGGGCCACCAGCTGGTCTATTCTGGCACCCCCTACCCTACAAACAACCCTTTGGAGCACTGAGCCCCCCTTTCAGTTAAGCACCACCTTGGGGGCTTGCCCAGGGTGCAGCCTCAAGTTGCTGTTGCCATGTGCTGCTGCTGCTGCCACTGCAGAAGGAGAATGTGGAAAGACACTGGGGACAGTAGTCAGTCTGACATTTGTTGGTTTTTGACTGGCCAGAACCCATTCACCCTCATGTTGATGACAGTGGTCAGTTTTCACTTGGGGTTCTACTACTGCCTATTTTCAGTCCTTTGTTTTGCTGGATCCACAGGTGGTGTATCACCTAGGATGGGCATTTGGCTATGTAGGAATGTAACAGTATCTAGGTAGGAATTGTGCTATGAGCTGAATTGTACCCCCTCCAACCCCCACCCCATGCATATGTTGAAGTCCTAACCTCTAGTAACTCAGAATGTGACTTGTATTTGGAGATAGGACCTTTAAGGAATTAAGGTAAAATGACATCATTGGAATGGTTCCCAACCCAATATGACTGGTGTCCTTATAAGAAGAGATTAGGACACAAACACATAGACAGAAGGACAACCATGTAAAGAGAGAGAGAACATGTGACCATCTGCAAGCCAAGGAAATAAACCTCAGAAGAAATCAAGCCTGCTAACACATTGATCTTGAACTTCTAGTCTCCAAAAATGTGAGAAAATAAACCTGTTACTTAAGCCACCCAGTCTGTTACTGCAGCTCTAGAAAACTAATACAAATTGATATATGACTCAAGTCAGTTCAAACAGAACCAATAAGATTCATTTCTAGACATGAATATTTTTTACTACTGCATTTGAAGATGAGTGATTCAAGGTGGGCTGCTGCAGCTCTCTTATCACCATGAAGCTAGACATGTCAGAGAATATAATCAACAAAGAGGAAGTGGTGTTGAAGGATCACATAAATGGGAGAAATGCAGTGCTTTCATTTGAGCCCTTAAGGTTAGGTGAACCTGAAGCCACACCTACTCATGGACTTCTCAAGTCAATAAAAATCCCCTTTTTAGCAATATAAATTGAATTTTCTGTCTGCACAGCCAAAATGTCCTAACTAATAAACTTAATATCCAAGAATTCTGAGCCAAGAGTTGTCCAAACTTACAGGTCTTTTTTTGGTATTGTTTTTTTTTTTCCTAAGCAGTAATTGCTTTGAAGTGATACAATCCCATGGACTCATTTATGGTCTCTTTTTTTTTTTTTTTTTTTTTTTTTTGCGGTACGTGAGCCTCTCATTGCCATGGCCTCTCCTGCTGCAGAGCACAGGCTCCAGATGCGCAGGTTCAGTGGCCATGGCTCACGGGCCCAGCCACACTATGGCACGTGGTATCCTCCCGGACCGGGGCACGAACCCACGTCCCCTGCATCAGCAGGCGGACTCTCAACCACTGCGCCACCAGGGAAGCCCTTAGGGTCCCTTTTTATAGGAAAAATATAAAGTAAAACTTAATAACCAAAATGTTAGAGGAAATTTTCTTGAAAGATCTATTTATCCTATAAAGTCATTTTCTCTGGAAAGTGTGATTGGTTTGAGGGTAGAAGGATTTGAGAAGGTTTATGCTTTGATTTTATATACTCCATCATTGTTTTATTTTTTAAAACAAAAATAATGATTTATTAATATTTTGAAATAATGAGAAATTTTAAAGAAAAATGAAGTAATTCTGAAATCCTGATTGTTGACTCCACAAGTTGACTTTCTGTAAATTTTATAATTAATTAAACATGATACCAAATACCTATTTTTGCCAAGAAATTAAAGTTAAGAACTAAGGCAAATGCCCAGATAATTCCAGTATAAGTACTCAAGAAACCAGTCTTTACATGTGAGCTTTTATTTCTTTGAAGGCCTTACAGATACACATCAAATGACTAAGCAGACAAGGTAACAGGAGGTAAAGTTACTTTTGTACCTGGTACGTATCCAAAGGACAACAACAATTTTAATACTTGTATCAAGCAATCCTCAGAACAATACTATAATATGCTGAAAAAATCAGAATATCAGTCATCCACCTCTCAAGGTTCATTGTAAAGAATTTGGTAAAAGAAGTAAATATTCATGTAAAAACTTAGTAGAAATATTTTTCCTCAACAAGTCAGCAATAAGTCACAATGATAATGTCATATATGTTCCTATATTTCCATCATCTGAGAAAGTGATCTGTTCTATTTGGCTCTTAAATTGTAATGGCTGAAGAAAGCTAGAGAATTATTGACACTATCTTCTAAAAAGGTTGCAAGTTTCTTTACTGAAAAAATCAAAATCATTACAATGTTATGTTTAAGGACAAAAAGAGATAATCAAAACAATGTGATATTTTCCCCTAATGTTAAAATAAAACGTGCCAATTATTATGACAAATTTTAGTTAGGTAATATTTATATCATTCTAGAAATTTCCATAATTTGCCTAGGAACCAATAAGAAGATTTGAGAAAATATTAAGGTTAAAACAAAAAGGGATTCTCAGTACATGCTATTCTGTACTCTACAATATTTACATTAGTGATTTTTATCTAATCATAAAAATATCACCTCTATTGTACTAAATTATCTTCAAGACTGACAATTAGGCCAATTTGGTTTTGTTGGTACAAACACAGGTATTTATACTAACGAGATATAACTGACATTTTTTTCAAAAATGAATATTACAGTTCAGCATTTTCAAAAAAATCATAAAGACAAAAAATGATGGTGGAAGAATCATACACAGTGTTCCAGTTTCTCAGCTATATATCTTTGGACAAGTAATTTAAGCTCACAATCTTTTATTTTCCCCAACTGTACATAGGGATAATATACCTATTTTATATGATTGTTATAAGAATTAAATGAAATAGTGTGCATAAGGCACCAAACACATTACAAAGGTTTTATAGTATTTTTAAATAATATTAATAATACATACTAATAGTACTGTTATAGAAATACTTTTTAAATTAACATACAAAATATCAAATGTACAAAAGCAATAAATAGAAGCATAATGTGCACTATTTTTAAATGTGTTCCCTAAAAGCAGTATTTTACTGCAAAAATCCTTGCTTTGGAGTTCTCCCACTCATTTAAAAGATGGCTGTATACATTTGGAGCAACATTGATGGAGTTGGAGGGTATTATGCTAAGTGAAATAAGTCAGACAGAGAATAACAAATATGATATCACTTATATGTGGAATCTAAAAAATACAACAAACTAGTGAATATAACAAAAAAGAAGCAGACACAGATATAAGAGCAAGCTAGTGGTTACTAGTGGGGAGAGGAAAGGAAGGGGGGACAATACAGAGGTAGGAGATTAAGAGGTACAAACTCATATGTATAAAATAAGCTACAATGATACACTGTACAACATTGGGAATATAGCCAATATTTTATAATAGCTATAAATGGAGTATAACCTTTAAAAATTGTGAATCACTATATTATACACACATAACTTACATAATATTGTACCTCAATGAAAATAAATTTTAAAAATTAACTTTAAAAATTAAATTTAAAAAAGATAGCTGGCTGTATAAAAACTACAATTATGTACAGTGAGTGTACAGGAAAACTTTGTTGTCAGAGAGATCCTGGTGAATCCTTACCTGCCTGTGATCTTAGGTAAGTTATTTAATTCATTCGAGTCTCCACTTCCTTAATGACAGAATAAGAGCATCATCATTTATTCACCAAGGCTTGGGGGAAGACTGAGGCTCTGGACTATGTGTTTAATACATTCTTTAAATTTTAGAAATTCCTTTATTTTAAAAAGGAAGATAAACATTTGCGGTAACACAACACACAAGAAATTTTGGCTGAAATGTATGCATATTTTAAAAACTATTAAATTGCAAAATGTCTAGCATAGGCTTGGGATCCTATAAGCACTCAATAAGATTACAAAAGTATTTTAACCTTTATTCAAAATATTTTTGAGCACTTCATCTGCCAGATCTGTGCTCGGTATTAGAAGCCAATATCTCTGATGAAGTAAAAAATGGGAGCTAGTGCCTTACATCCTTTCTTTCCAGCTCTGTTTTGTACTATCAGAGACTTAATCAACAAGAGCTAATGCCTCTGGGACTTACAGCTGTGTTTCAGGAAAATAATTAGTTAATAAATTAATTAATTAAAATACAACAGGGGTCCAACTGCCAGGTTTATTTGTGTCAGCTGTCTTTGTCTGACTTCTCTCTGCAGATTCATTCAAACCACTCTCCAACATTATCCAGAAAATAAAGTTTATTCTGTTACTCTAAGTACAGAGTACAATAAAGCAGGAAACTTTGTTCTACACAAAGTTTTAAGATTGACCTCCTTAAGACAACAAAGAAAACAATGATGAGATGGTTAAGAAAAGGTAAAAATTCCTCATGGAATTTTTTTAGTTCCATGCAAGCAAATATGCTTGCAGAGTTCAACCTCAGAAACAAAATGTAATTGTGTTGACAATGAATGCTGTCTTATATTTTTTCATATCATGACTGCTAAAATGTGACTATACTTTCAAGAATTTGCTTTGACAGCTCAGATTTTTAAAATCAATGTTCACCATACCCAACTATGATTGCCTTAGGTGATCAAACTAAAATATTTACAGCACTGTGCTCTCTGTTATGTTATATAATAAATATTTTGGATACTATTGTGTTTAACATAAAGGATTTAAACTAAACAAAAAGAAAATCAAAGTCCTTCCCCTAGACAACATTTATGGTGATACAGTTTCTCAGCACAATTTATTATACTATTGATCCAAAAGTCTTAATCCAGATCTATACGCTTGAAGGGTAGAAGTTTTAGACACCAATGTGCCAAATTCTATCAGTTCATTAGTGAACACTCATAACAGTTTTTGTTTCCCCACATAACCTCATAACTGCAGAGGTCAGATAATAAATATTCATTTGTTACTTTCTCCCATGTATCACCAAGTATAAATCTAGAGTCTGAGAGACTTAATTTCAATCCCTGCTTCTGTCTTGTGGTCACATAACCTCTGGATCTCAACTTCTTCCTCACCAAAAATATTGATTATAAAATCTATTTTATAGCATTGTCATGAAGATAAAATGAAATAATTTATTTAAAGTCTTAGAACATAATAGACCCTAATAAACAGTACCGCTTATTCTGAGGAATGTTCACATGAGATATCAATGCCATGAGAAGTGAGAAAGAGGCTACTCCATCCAGATCATCCAGAACATCCAGGATCCTCTCTGTGGACTGAGGTTTGAAGCCTCACTAAGCTCAGCTGTGAAGAAGGAGCTAGGCAAAACAGAAAATTAGATAGACATAGTTAAAAACACAACTAATAACATTAACAACTTTTATTTTACTGGATTTTCTAACTACACTTTAATATTCCATCTTCCCCTCAGAATAACCTGTCAGCCCTGTCAGCCCTCAAGGGGATAATAAAGATCCCTTTAATGATGCATAGATATCTGGCTTATAATGCTTAAGTGTTGCTAAGGAATACCAAAAATATAATTTTTACTTTATGCAAATATCCACAAATTAAGTCATTCATAATCCAAAAATCATCTCTCCACTCTCAGAACATTGAAGTGGCCAAGTACATATGGAGACATAAAAGGAGTAAAATACATAGTAAATCAAAATATCATCTTTTAACTGATATAGAGTATATCAAATGTCACGGCTTAATATAAGAGCTAAATTGACTTATCCCAGCTATAAATAGCTTATCCCAGTGTTAGGCAGATTTACCTATCCATTCCCAGGCATTGCTGGACAGGAGCAGGTAAAGCTTAAGCCACAGAAGAGCTGAAGAGAACCACTCCATGAAGACAGCCTACTGCAAGAGAAAAAAAAAAAAGGGAAGTGAACTGAACGTGCTCAGTTGATCCTTCCCAAATGTATATGAGTTTGTTCTGGAGCAGAGTAAAATGGATGGAGAGGAGTCAGCATTGCCAAATTAACACTGAGTTCCTTAAACTGGGAGAAAGTTTCAGGAATGAGAGAGGAAATATTCTCCCCTAATATCCACAACCAGAAAATAAACAGAAATTAACTAAATTGAGAGCAAAGAAAATTCCAGAGAGAGAAGTAGGGCAAGACACATTGTTAGAAAGATGTTTAACTCCATATTCCCACTCAGAGGAAAGTGAACACATGATCCTTGCCATCTCACCAAGATAGAAATCATTCCTCTTTTCATGTGGAGGAGTTAGTGAAAATTGCAAGGGAGGATAGAAGCCCCCAACCCCATACTTTCATGTAGAGAGAAAGAAAAAGCTATCTCTTCTACACATTGTAGTCTATTCTAATGGGTGGTAGAAACTTAATCCCAGTCAATGCAGAGGTAACCCTTTTTATCCTGGTGTGGTGGCTAAATTGCAGTGGGAGGAAGATTTGGCCTCATGTGGCACCAGAGCATTCAGAGAGAAAGGTATCAGATCCAGGAAGGCAGCCAGCTACTCTGGTATCTGCATGGATCCCTATTCTTGCTGATCTCAGATGTTAGATCATACAGATTGCAAATTTTTAAGTCTCAATCCTGTCCAAATTGTCCCCTAGGGTTGAGCTTTGTCTGTTACTTCAAGTGCAGGGGAGTAACATGAAGCTACCCATATGACACTGGCAGAAGGGAAATTAGGGAGCTAATGCCCTGTGTCAGTTTTACACTCCTCTGTGGCACATAGAAGTAAGTCTTTTGCTCCTGTGTCACCCAGGACCCCCTATGGACCCAGCTTCTTTGCTTGGGAATTATTCTACTATTCTTGCTCCTCACTGGGACACAGGAAGATTAAAAAAAAAAAAGACCCCAGGTCTTGCTGTTTCCTCAGGCTCCATCAAAAAACAAGCATGAGATGCCCTTGCCTCACTCAGATCCCAGCAGAACATCCAGGGTTTTGTATTTATTAAACCCACTCTCAGCACAGTTTGACTCAAGAAAGCAGAGCACAGGAGCTTGTAGTAGGTAATCAATAAGTATGTTTGTTATCATTGTCATGATCATTACTATAAATTTAATATGTCTCCATTTCATGTATGAAAAGGTATGATAAATCTATTTTCCTAGATAAATCTATTTTCCTAAATTGCAGTACAGCTCAAAGAAGTCAGCATTTATCAAAAGTAAATTGTGAAGTATATTTAAATATGATTATTTTTCTTCTGTGAGTTCTTTGAGAAACGTGTCTTTATTTTTATCCACACAATCTCTTAGAATCTAATAAGTTCAATTAATGTTTTCAGTAAAATTATTACTTAAAACATATATAAAACAAGCTTACAACACAATTGAAAATGTTTATTTTCCATCAAAGTAAGCAGAAATTATGTCATATAGAATTTTATAGCCCCCCAGATTTATGTACTGTGGTAAGTACATAAAAGAAGAGTAGTGAATATTTGTGGAATGATTGATTCACTTTATCCCAATATATTTAACTGGCTAACTGTGACCCCTAAAGCAAGAATATAACTTTGAAAATGCCTAATATGTCTTATAGAAACAATAAGAAAATCAAGTCAAAAAGTCACAATAATGTTCTGGAAATATTATTTCCAGATATGGAACAATGGAAAAATATTAGTTTAAAATTGTGTCAAGAAGATCCAACAATAAAATGGCAAGGAAAAAATGAAGAAATTCATTTCTTTGTTACATTTCAGAAAGATCAGGCTGGTGGCTCTGTTCATGCTGTTATTCAGAGGCCCAATTCCTTCTATCTTGGTTCTTGGGGGTTCCCTAAGACAAAGTCCTCATATGATTGGTAGAGGCTGAAAAACGGCATGTGTGTGAAGAGGCGATAGGCCCAGAAATGACCCCATTATTTCTGCCTATTGGCAAAACCTTATGTGGCCACACCTCACTGCCAGGGAAACTGAAAAGCAAGGGAGAAAAGATTTTGGTAGGCAAATAGCAAACCTAATTACAATAATAATTAATTTTTTGTTCCAAATAATTTAACATAGGTTAACTTACAAATAAAATCTAACCAAAACAACACCTTTGCAGATCAGAAAGTCAATGTCCCTATGCACAATTTATTTACAGCCACAAACTATAATTTGCCCAAATTATATAGCATATAGTCAATAGTCAGTGGGCATTTATTTCATACGTGAAAAAAGAAGCTACAGGAGTCTCTTTAGTCAAATAAAATAAAATGTTATTAAAAAAGATATTGTTTGACCTAACCTTATATAAAACCTATTAAAATTGGAGATGAGAAGCATTAATGGAAAATATCTTCTTTTAGAATCCATTTTAGTTAGTATTACTAACTGGAAGTAGTTTATAGAAATGAACACCAAAACAAAGCAAAAAAACAAAATAGTAATAATAAACCAATAAAAATAACAAGGAACTTAGGTGTACTTAAAATAATAAAGCATTATCTTCAACTCTTATTAACCATCAAAAAAGTAAAGTACAAATTTTTCACTTTAGGGATCATGGTTCTGAAGGTTCTGAATGAGATTAATAAGATGTTCAACATCCTTATTAAAGCAGAAGAATGGGATAACACTCAAAACAGATTCTCAGTATTTAAGCAATGGCCAAATAATCTATTATGTATTTCTTTAAAGATTATCTTATTAAAATTTAAAAGTAGAAATAAGTGGTTGAAATTTGGAAAATGGATTCCATAGAATGTTATAAGAAAAACAATGTTCATAGATATACAATAAGCTTTTAATTTTTAACATGCTTATGAGTTAAATTTACTTTTAATAACATTTATAAATATACCAAGTCATTGCAAGATTTGGGTTCTAAATTCTTTCTTCATTGTAAAAAAATTTTTTATGATTATATAATTCATGAATTTTTGTGATCAACGAAATTTTTTAAGGAATTAGGAATTCACCACACATATTCAGGCTTTACTCTGTGAAGTAAATTCTTAAAAGGTCTGCTTATTTGGGGCAGCATTATAATATTTACATCAGACAGGTGGATCCACATGATTCCTAGAATCTTTATTAACAATGACTGAGGACTAAATGCACCAATCAAAAGCTATAGAATGGCTGAATGGATACAAAAATAAGACTCATATATATGCTGTCTATAAGAGGTTCATTTCAGATCTAAAGATACATACAGACTGAAAAGGAGGGGATGGAAAAGATATTTCATGCAAAAGGAAATGAAAATAAATCTGGGGTAGCAATACTTCTATCAGACAAAAAAGACTTTGAAACAAATACTGTCACAAGAGACAAAGAAGGACATTACATAATGATGAGGGATAATTCCAACAAGAAGATACAAAAAACAAGAATTTGAAAAAGAATAGATACATGTATATGTATAACTGAATCATTTTGCTGTACACATGAAACCTGAAACTAACACAACATTGTTAATCAACTACATTTCAATATAAAATAAAACATTAAAAAAGTATGACAATTGTAAAAACATAGCCACCCAATATAGGAAACCCTAAATATGTAAAGCAAATATCAACAGATATAAAAGGAGAAATTGACAGTAAGAACAATAGTAGGGGATTTTAACACCCCACTTACATCAATGGCCAGATCACCCAGACAGAAAATCTATAAGGAAACACTAGCCTTTAAAAACATATTAGATGACATGGACTTAATAAATCTAAAGAGAGTATTCCATCCAAAAGAAGAAAAATACATACTCTTTGAAGTGCACATAGAAATTTATCCAGAATAGATCACAAACTATGCCACAAAAGAAGCCTCCATAAATTTAACTCAACTGAAATCATATCAACCTTATTTTTCAATCACAACAGTAGAGACTTGAAATCAACTACAAGAAAAAAACTGCAGGAAACAAAAACGTGTGGAGACTAAACAATACACTACTAAACAACAAATGGGTCACTGGATAGGAGATCTTCAAGATGGTGGAGGAGTAAGACATGAAGATCACCTTCCTCCCCACAAATACATCAGAAATATATCCACATGTGGAACAATTCCCACAGAACACCTTCTGAACACTGGCAGAAGACCTCAGACTGCCCAAAAAGGAAGAAACTCCCCATGTATCTGGGTGGGACAAAAGAAAAAACAGAAAAAGAATAGGGATGGGACCAGCACCTCTGGGAGGGAGCTGTGAAGGAGGAAAAGTTTCCACACACTAGGAAGCCCCTTTACTGATGGAGACAGGGGGTGGGCAGAGAAGGGGAAAGCTTCAGAGCCATGGAAAAGCATGCAGCAACAGGGGTGCAGAGAGCAAAGCAGAGAGATTCCTGTACAGAGGATCATGCTGACCAGCATTCACCAGCCTGAGAGAGTTGTTTGCTCAACCGCTGGGGCAGGTTGGGGCTGGGAGCTGAGGCTTGGGCTTTGGAGGTCAGATCCCAGGGAGAAGACTGGGGTTGGCTGCATGAACAGAGCCTGTAGTGGTGTGCACCAAAGCTTGCTGGAAGGGAGTCCAGGAGAAAGTCTGGAACTGTCTAAGAGTCAAGAGACAATGGTTTTGGGGTGTGTGAGGAGAGGGAATTCAGACCACCACCAGAACAAGCTCCAGAGACAGGCGCAAGCTGCAGCTATCAGCACGGACACCACAGACGGACATGAAATGCTAAGGCTGCTACTGCAACTACCAAGAAACCTGTGTGCAAGCAGAGGTCACGATCCAAAACTCCATTCCCAAGAACCTGTGCAGCCCACCAGGATCCTGTGATCCAGGGACAACTTCTCTGGGAGAACACACAGTGTGCCTCAGGCTGTGGTAACATCACGCTGGCCTCTGCTGCCACAGGCTTACCCCGTATTCCATACCCCTCCTTCCCCCTGCTCTGAGTGGAACAGAGCCCCCTAATCAGCTACTACTTTAATCCCATCCTTTCTGAGCAAAGAACAGATGCCCTCAGGAGACCTACATGCACAGGTAGGGCCAAATCCAAAGCTGAACACGAGGAGCTGTGCAAACAGAGAAGACAAAGGGAAATTTCTCCCAGCAGCCTCAGGAGCAGTGGGTTAAATCTCCACAATCAACTTGATGTATCCTGCATCTCTGGAATATCTGAATAGACAATGAATCATCCCAAAATTGAGGCGGTGAACTTTGGGAGCAACTGTAGAATTAGGGTTTGCTTTCCACCTCTAATATGTTTCTGATTTTATGTTTATCCTGGTTTAGTATTTAGAGTCTATTATCATTGGTAGATTTGTTTATTGATTTGGCTGATCTCTTCCTTTATTCTTTTTTTATATATAGATATATATTTTTTCCTTTTGCTCTTTTTGTGAGTGTGTAAGTGTATGCTTCTTTGTGTGATTTTGTCTTTATAGCTTTGCTTTCATAATTTGTCCTAGGTTTCTGTCTGTCCGTTTTTTGGTGTTTTTTTACTATCATTTTTACCACTTGTTATCATTGGTGGATTTGTTTTTTGGTTTGGTTGCTCCCTTCTTTCTTTCTTTCTTCTTTCTTTTTTTTCCTTTCTTAATTAATTTTTAATTTTTCTAATAAATTCTTTGTTTTTATTTTAATAAATTTTATTTTATTTTATTTCATTTTGTTTTTCTCTTTCTTTCTTTCTCTTATTCTCCCTTTTCTTCTAAGCCATGAGGTTAAGAGGGTATTGGTGCTCCGGCCGGGGGTCAGTCCTCTGCCTCTGAGGTGGATGAGCCAAGCTCAGGACATTGGTCCAACAGAGACCTCCTGGCTCCACCATAATATCAAACCGCAAAAGATCTCCCAGAGATCTCCATCTCAAGGCTAAGACACAGCTCTACTCAATGACCAGCAAGCTACGCTGCTGGACACCCTATGCCAAACAAATAGCAAGACAGGAACACAACACCACCCATTAGCAGAGAGGTTGCATAAAATCATAATAAGGTCACAGGCACCCCAAAACACAGCACCGGACATGGTCTCGCTCACCAGAAATACAAGATCCAGCCTCATCCACCAGAACAGAGGCACCAGTCCTTTCCACCAGGAAGCCTACACAACCCACTGAACCGACCTTAGCCACTGGGGGCAGACACCAAAAACAATAGGAATTACAAACCTGCACCTGTGAAAAGGAGACCCAAAACACACTTAGCTAAGCAAAATGAGAAGAGAGAGAAACACACAGCAGATGAAGGACCAAGGTAAAAACCCATCAGACCAAGCAAATGAGGAGGAATTAGGCAGACTACCTGAGAAAGAATTCAGAATAATGATAATAAAGATGATCCAAAATCTTGGAAATAGAATGGAGAAAATACATGAAACATTTAGCAAGGACATAGAAGAACTAAAGAGCAAAGAAACAATGATGAAAAACAAAATAAATGAAATTAAAAATTCTCTAGAAGGAATCAATAGCTGAATAACTGCAGCAGAGGAACAGATAAGTGACCTGAAAGATAAAATAGTGGAAATAACTATAGTAGAGCAGAATAAAGAAAAAAGAATGAAAAGAATTGAGGACCGTCTCAGAGACCTCTGGGACAACATTAAATGCACCAACATTCGAAATATAGGGGTCCCAGAAGAAGATGAGAAAAAAAGGCACTGAGAAAATATTTGAGGAGGTTATAGTTGAAATCTTCCCTAATATGGGAAATGAAATAGTCAATCAAGTCCAGGAAGTGCAGAGAGTCCCATACAAGATAAATCCAAGGAGAAACATGTCAAGACACATATTAATCAAACTATAAAAAAATAATACAAAGAAAAAATATTAATAGCAGCAAGGGAAAAACAATAAATAACATACAAGAGAATCCCCATAAGGATAAAAGCTGATCTTTCAGCAGAAACTCTGCAAGCCAGAAGGGAGTGGCAGGAAATATTTAAAGTGATGAAAAGGAAAAACCTACAACCAAGATTACTCTACCCAGCAGGATCACATTCAGATTCGACAGAGAAATTAAACCTTTACAGACAATCAAAAGCTAAGAGAATTCAGCACCAGCAAACCAGTTTTACAACAAATAGTAAAGGAACTTCTCCAGGCAGGAAACACAAGAGAAGGAAAAGGCCTACAAAAACAAACCCCCCAAAAATTAAGAAAATGGTAATAAGAACATATATATCAATCATTACCTTAAATGTAAATGGATTAAAGGCTCCAAACAAAAGACATAGACTGGCTGGATGGATACAAAAACAAAACCTGTATATATGCTGTCTGCAAAGACCCACTTCAGACCTAGGGACACATACAGACTGAAAGTAAGAGGATGGAAAAAGATATTCCATGCAAGTGGAAATCAAAAGAAAGCCAGATAGCAATTTTCATAACAGACAAAATACACCTTAAAATAAAGACTATAACAAAAGACAAAGAAGGACACTACATAATGATTAAGAGATCAATCCAAGAAGAAGATATACAAATATAAATATTTATGCACCCAACATAGGAGCACCTCAATACTTAAGGCAAATGCTAACAGCAATGAAATGGGAAATTGACAGTAACACAACCATAGTAGGTGTTTTTTGTTTTTTTTTTTTTGCGTAACGTGGGCCTCTCACTGTTGTGGCCTCTCCCGTTACGGAGCACAGGCTCCAGACACGCAGTTCAACGGCCATGGTTCACGGGCCTAGCCACTCGGCGTTATGTGGGATCTTCCTGGACCGGGGCACGAACCCATGTCCCCTGCATCAGCAGGTGGACTGTCAACCACTGCACCACCAGGGAAGCCCTAGTAGGTGGTTTTAACACCCCACATTCATCAATGGACAGATCGTTCAAAATGAAAATAAATAAGGAACCTTAAGCTTTAAATGATACATTAAACAAGATGGACTTAATTGATATTTACAGGATTTTCCATCCAAAAACAACAGAATACACTTACTTTTCAAGTGCTCATGGAACATTCTCCAGGTTAGATTATGTCTTGGGATGCAAATCAAGACTTGGTAAAATTAAAGAATATTCAAAGTGTATCAAGGGTCTTTTCTGACCACAGTGCTATGAGACTAGATATCAATTACACGAAAAAAACTGTAAAAAATACAAACACATGGAGGCTAAACAATACACTACTAAATAACCAAGAGGTCACTGAAGAAATCAAAGAGGAAATCAAAAAATACCTAAAAACAAATTACAATGAAAACACAAAGACCCAAAACCTATGGGATGCAACAAAAGCAGTTCTAAGAGGGAAGTTTATAGCACTACAATCTTACCTCAAGAAGCAAGAAACATCTCAAATAAAAAACTTAATCTTACACCTAAAACAATTAGAGAAAGAAGAACAAAAAATAACCAAAGTTAGCAGAAGTAAAGAAATTGTAAAGATAAGATCAGCAATAAATGAAAAAGAAATGAAGGAAACAATACCAAGTATCAATAAAACTAAAAGCTGGTACTTTGAGAATATAAACTAAATTGATAAGCCATTAGACAGTCTCATCAAGAAAACAAGGAAGAAGACTCAAATCAATAGAATTAGAAATGAAAAAGGAGAAGTAACCACTGACCCTGAAGAAATACAAAGGATCATGAGAGATTACTACAAGCAACTATATGCCAATAAAATGCACAGTCTGGAAGAAATGGACAAATTCTTATAGAACCACAGCCTTCCAAGACTGAGCCAGGAAGAAATACAAAATATAAACAGACCAATCACAAACACTGAAACTGAGACTGTGATTAAAAATTTTCCAACAAACAAAAGCCTAAGACCAGATGGCTTCACAGGTGAATTCTATCAAATATTTAGAGAAGAGCTAACACCTATCCTTCTCAAAATCTTCCAAAATATAGCAGAGGGGGGAACACACCCAAACTCATTCTACAAGGCCACCATCACCCTAATACCAAAACCAGACAAAGATGTCAGAAAGAAAGAAACCTACAGGCAATATCACTGATGAACATAGATGCAAAAATCCTCAATGAAATACTAGCAAACAGAATCCAACAGCACATTAAAAGGATCATACACCATGATTAAGTTGGGTTTATCCCAGGGATGCAAGTGTTCTTCAATATACACAAATCGAACAATGTGATATGCCATATTAATAAATTGAATGAGAAAAACTATATGATCATCTCAATAGATGCAGAAAAAGCTTTTGACAAAATTCAACATCCAATTATGATAAAAACTCTCCAGAAAGTAGGCATAGAGGGAACTTACCTCAACATAATAAAGGCCATATATGACAAACCCACAGCCAACATCGTTCTCAATGGTGAAAAACTGAAACCATTTCCTCTAAGATCAGGAAGAAGACAAGGTTGTCCACTCTAACCACTATTATTCAACATAGTTTTGGAAGTTTTAACCACAGCAATCAGAGAAGAAAAAGAAACAAAAGGAATCCAAATTAGAAAAGAAGAACTAAAGGTGTCACTGTTTGCAGATGACATGATACTATACATAGAGAATCCTAAAGATGCTACCAGAAAACTACTAGAGCTAATCAATGAATTTGGTAAAGTAGCAGGATACAAAATTAATGCACAGAAATCTCTTCCATTCCTTTACACTAATGATGAAAAATCTGAAAGAGAAAATAAGGAAACTCTCCTATTTACCATTGCAACAAAAAGAATAAAATATCTAGAAATAAACCTATCTACAGACACAAGAGACCTGTATGCAGAAAACTATATTACACTGATGAAAGAAATTAAAGATGATACAAACAAGTGGAGAGATATACCATGTTCTTGGATTGGAAGAATCAACCTTGTGAAAATGACTATACTACCTAAAGCAATCTACAGTTTCAGTGCAATCCCTATCAAACTACCAATGGCATTTTTCACAGAACTAGAACAAAAAAAATGTCACAATTTGTATGGACACACAAAAGACCTTGAATAACCAAAGCAATCTTGAGAAAGAAAAACAGATCTGGAGGAATTAGGCTCCTGGACTTCAGACTATACTACAAAGCTACAGTAATCAAGACAGTATGGTACTGGCATAAAAACAGAAATATAGATCAGTGGAAGAGGATAGAAAGCTGAGCGATAGACCCACGCACATATGGTCACCTTATCTTTGATAAAGGAGGCAAGAGGATACAACTGAGGAAAGACAGCCTCTTCAGTAAATGGTGCTGGGAAAACTGGACAGCTATATGTAAAAGAATGAAATTAGAACACTCCTTATACAAAAATAAACTCAAAATGGATTAAAGACATAAATGCAAGGCCAGACACTGTAAACCTCTTAGAGGAAAATAGGCAGAATACTCTGTGACATAAATCACAGCAAGATCCTTTTTGAACTACCCCCTAGAGAAATGGAATTAAAAACAAAAATAAACAAATGGGAACTAATGAAACTTAAAAGGTTTTGCACAACAAAGGAAACCATTAACAAGACAAAAAGACAACTCTCAGAATGGGAGAAAATATTTGCAAATGACACATCAGACAAAGGATTAATCTTCAATATATACAAGCAGCTCATGCACCTCAATATCAAAAAAAGAAACAACCCAATCTTAAAATGAGCAGAAGACCTAAGTAGACATTTCTTCAAAGAAAATATACAGATTGCCAACAAACACATGAAAAGATGCTCAACATCACTAATCATTAGAGAAATGAAAATCAAAACTACAATGAGGTATCACCTCACACCGGTCAGAATGGCCATCAACAAAAAATCCACAAATAATAAATGCTGGAGAGGGTGTGGAGAAAAGGGAATCCTCTTGCACTGTTGGTGGGAATGTAAATTGATACAGCCACTACGGAGAACAGTATGGGTGTTCCTTAAAAAACTGAAAATAGAGCTACCATATGACCCAGCAATCCCACTACTGGACATATACCCTGAGAAAACCATAATTCAAAAAGAGTCATGTACCAAAATGTTCATTGCAGCTCTATTTACAATAGCCAGAATGTGGAAGCAACCTAAATGTCCATCAACAGATGAATGGATAAGGAAGATGTGGCACATATATACAATGGAATATTAGCCATAAAACGAAACAAAGTTGAGTTATTTGTAGTGAGGTGGATGGACCAGAGTCTGTCATACAGAGTGAAGTAAGTCAGAAAAAGAAAAGCAAATACCTTGTGCTAACACATATATATGGAATCTAAAAAAAAAAAAAAGTTCTGATGAACCTAGGGGCAGGTCAGGAATAAAGACACAGATGTAGAGCATAGACTTGCAGACACGGGGAGGAGGAAGTGTAAGCTGGGATGAAGTGAGAGAGTTGACACTGACATATATACACTACCAAATGTAAAACAGAGAGCTAATGGGAAGCAGCCGCATAGCACAAGGAAATCAGCTTGGTGCTTTGTGACCACCTAGAAGGGTGGGATAGGGAAGATGAGAGGGAGATGCAAGAGGGAGGACATATGGGGATATATGTATATATTTAGCTGATTCACTTTGTTATAAAGCAGAAACTAACACACCATTGTAAAGCAGTTATACTCCAATAAAGATGTTAAAGGAAAAAAAATGGGTCACTGAAGAAATCAAAGAGGAAATCAAAACATACCTAAAACAAATGAATATGAAAACACAGCAATCCAAAAACTAGGGGACACGAAAAATCCATTCTAAGTGAAAAGTTTATAGTAGTACAAGCCTACCAAAAGAAACAAGAAAAATCTATAATAGACAAACTTAATTTAGATAATCTAACCTTATACCTAAAGAAACTAGAAAATGAAGAACAAACTAAACCCAAATTTAGTACAAGGAAAGAAGTCATAAAGATCAAAGGAGAAATATAGGAAATAAAGACTTAAAAAAATGAAAAACTCAGTGCAGCTAAGAGCTGGGTTTTTGATAAGATAAACAAAATTGATAAGCTTTTATGCAGACTCATCAAAAAGTGAAATTAGCCCAACAGAGAAAGACAGATACCATTTAATTTCACTTATAATGTGGAATCTAAAAAACAAAACAGGGCTTCCCTGGTGGCGCAGTGGTTGAGAGTCCACCTGCCGATGCAGGGTTCATGCCCTGGTCTGGGAAGATCCCACATGCTGCGGAGCGGCTAGGCCCATGAGCCATGGCTGCTGAGCCTGCACATCCGGAGCCTGTGCTCTGCAATGGGAGAGGCCACAGCAATGAAAGGCCCGCCTGCCGCAAAAAAAAATAAAATAAAACAATAAAAATAAAAAACAAAACAGAAACAAAATCATTGATACAGAGAACAAAGAGATGGTTGCCAGGGGGGAGGAAGTGAGAACATGAGAGAAATAGATGAGGGAGATTAAGAGGTACAAACTTCCAGTTGCAAAATAAATAAATATGAAATGTACAGTTTGGGGAATATATTCAATAATTAATATATTTGTAGGCTGAGAGACTTACATAGTGATCATTTTGAAATGTATAGAAATATCAAGTGACTATGTTGTGTACCAGGAGCTAACATAGTGTTATAAGTCAATAATAATTTGAAAACAATCTCATAGAATAAGAGATTAGATTTGTGGTTACCAGAGGTGAGAGGTTGGGGGAGAGAGAATTGGATGAAGACAATCAAAATGTACAAAATTCCAGTTATACAATAAATAAGTACTAGGATGTATTGTACAAGTGATAAATATAATTAACACTGCTATATATTACATATGAGAGTTGTTAAGGAAGTAAGTCCTAAGATTTCTCTTCACAAGGAAAAACATTTTTTTCTATTTCTTTAATTTTGTATCTATATGAGTTGATGGATGTTCACTAAAGTTATTGTGCTAATCATTTCATAATGTGTGTAAGTCAAATTATTATGCTGTACATCTTAAACTTATATGGAGATGTATGTCAATTATGTCTCAGTAAGACTGGAAGAAAAAATAATTAATAAATAAATAAATATATATTTTAAAGGTACAAACTTCCAGTTATAATATAAATAAGTACTAGGGATGTAGCATATAACATGATAAATATAATTAACACTGTTTTATGTTATATATGAAAGTTGTTAATAGAGAAAATCCTAAGAGTTCTCATCATAAGGAAATTTTTTTTTCTATTTCTTTAATTTTGTATCTATATGAGATGATGGATGTTCACTAAATTTATTGAGGTAATAAAAATAAATGTTTTGCACATTGTTTAAACTTGGGACCAGTGCCCAGCACATGACAGGTACTCAATAAATGTAGCTGTTACTATTCTCAGTATAATCATATACCCTCATCAAGAGAACATGCTCTTATGATAATAACTCATCTCACATCACTAAAATATTTGTTATGCCCATAAAAAGACAGTATATTTTCTAGATCAGATCAGGGACAATTACCATTTTCACAACCTTTATTCTTGTAATCCACTTCAGTCCACCTCAGACTGGTCTCTGTAAAAAAAATGCCATTGTCTAAGTACTCTGAAGGTAGTCTGTTTTCACAATTGCTCATAGTTCTGTAAAGAACAGTCTTCTTCAACTGTCATTCTATTTCTGAACCTTTTAACCTCTGTATGAGTCTCAGCAATGATCAAATGAAATGGATTCCTCTGCTGCTGCCCATTACAAATTCCTTTTCTCTGAGTCTTTGGAAATGGAATTTATTTTTGTTTGGTTTTTGTTTTTTTTTTTTAATATATTTTATGTAACAACCAAAAAACCCTCCATTTCGTGCTGTGAGATAAAAATCTTAATTCATGATCAGGTATAAAAAATTGTAACTTTAGCTATTTTTTACAATATATTTAACCTTTTGTGTCACATCCTGACATTGGAAGAGAAACATAGTCTCCATAAATTAGAATTTTTCTCCTTCTGTCAAGTGAGAGATATAATGTCCAGTGAGAAGAGGGTGTTTATAGGCCTCATCATTTGATGCCTGACTTTGGCGGGAAAAGAGGTCTGTATCTGATTTTAAATGTCACATGACCCCAAGAATATCTACACAGACTTATGTCATCCCATCTCGTCCTTGGTATTCAATCTATTTATATTGCCCTGCCACATTGCTTGATTCTATCTATTTGGTCCCTTCAGGAATTTGGCTCTCTCTATTTCATCAGTGACATACTTGAGGACCTGGAATCTCTGCAAGGCTAACAAGTTCCCCAGATATGACTCTGCTACCTCTACCCCCAGGGCTCTTCCCAGCAAGATGAGTGTGGAGTCCCTCTCAGTCAGGTCTACCAATATCCATACACTTATCATTTCTTGGTCACTATTCTTTCTGCCAGCTTAACAGAATCTCCTCTATCCTAAGTTGTTCTTCACAAATCTTTGGGCTATTTTTTTTAATTGTTGAACTCCTTCCCACTCCCACACAGGTATGTGACCTTTTGAAATATATATTGGCTAGCAACCTCAGGAGTTCCCCAGGTGACATTTGAAACTGGCCCCCATACATGAAGGGAAATGAGAGACCAAAGAAAGAGGCAGACCACTTCAGATTGATGGGTGACAAGGAACTTACATATGAGGCTTCCCTTGGGTGGCCACAAGAGGAATAGATCTCAACACCACCTACCTGCCAGAATCTTAAATGTTTATATATAGGCCTTAATGTGGCTCAGTCACATATATAGTCCAGATAGTTTTAACAACCCCTTACTCTCTCAAGACTGCATCCTTGAAGTGGCTGTTAGTATGGGAATAGTAGGCAGAATGTAAATTCCATGTACAGGGGAGGGTATAAGAAGCCTCTGATTCACCCACTCATAGGTCAGCTGGTGGGCACGTCCTCTCAATTACCCCTTCCAAGTACATGAAAACCAGGAGACTTCAGATTCCTTGGGAAACAGATGCTAAGATGGAGATATGGAGAATGCTCTTGAAAACAATGCCTATAAGGGACAGAGTAAATGGGGAAGTTCAACAAGATGCAGGTGCGACAGAGATCACATAGATCTGACAGAGAGCTTGGAGAAGCAGGTACAACTCTTCAAAGATGGCCCAACTTGAAGTAAAGGCTGAACTTCATGCCCCCTCACCAACAAATCTCTGGACAAGTACTGTCCTAGAGAGGGATGTAACCATGGATGAGGCTGCTCTTTTTGGTCATGGCAACTTCTGGAGCCACAGGTAAGTTATAGTCCTAGCAGCTGAGGTAATAAGGATCTCAGTACTAAAGTGGGAGATCTGCTTCATCCACTGTATGAGTTCTCAAACTTTATCTGCATCAGAATCACTTGGAGGTGATTATTAAAACACAGATTGCTAGGTACAACCCCAGAGTCTGATTTATTAGGTCTGGATTGAGGATGGAGTATCTGGACAAGTTTCTAGGTGCTGATGCTGTTTCCAGGTGCAGAACCACTGCACTTCACTATCCCAAGTTTACTTCACTTATTTTCCTTCAACAGAGTGAAGAACACCTTTAAACTCAGGAAGTCCAAAGATAAACAAAATAAAGGTAAGTGGAGAATGAAAATCTGTAAATATTTTTTCAAATACTGTCCTGTCATAACTCACTGGGATAATACTTCTTTTACTTATTACTTTGGAATTCTTTATTCTATATTTAGTTCATTTTTCTTTCCTTTTCTCTCATTAATTAAATGTTACTTGCTCTATGGTTATTTCCAACATTTCCCCATCAACTTGTCCCCACTCTGGCAGCAATAACACCTCAACATTATCCCATTCTGATTCACTCATTCATTCAGAAATTATTTACCTGTGCCCATATTTATTTGTTACGTCTGAATTCATCAGTGTGAAAAAGTTCAGTGCAATTTAACTATTATCCTCACCAATGTGAATTATGGTGGCACATACATACAGGAAAAACCACAAACACAAACCTTGTGTGGAGAAGGCTAGGTGACCTGCAAGTACGACTTTAAATGATAGAATGACCCTAAAACAGAAAGATAACAAGGTTTGTAAACAAGCACACCATAACACAACATGACGTGGAGTGTAGGGACCTTGATATATGTTTCTCATTACACAGAATTAATTAGTTTATAATCATGTTGATAGGTGGCAGGCAGGCTTCATGGAGGAGGAGTTTTCTTCATTTTCTCTTCTAAACCCACCCAATTCAGTGAAGCATATTTAGTACCCGATGATCATGCTCAGACAAGACAAGGTATGTGAAAAAACCTAGTGCTCCTTTTCCCAACCTAATTCCTTGCACTCTTCTGCATGAAAGTGATGTTTATTTGTGACATTTCACCTTGTTTTTGTCTCCCATGACTGTCTTTTGTCATTCTTTTTAATATGACCTCAACGCATAAAACTGTATTGAAAAGCAGCAAAACTGTAAGTTTTCCTTTTTATCTTCCTCTGCAAAGGTCCCAAATCCTCCAACTCTTTACATATAACCCCGGAGTATACTTTTTCTGGGCATCATGGCTAAGTGAGATTTGGAAATACTTTATTTTTAATTAAAGATATTTAAAAAGCAGAAAAATAATATCTATGAGGAAATATTAGAAAATATTAGAAAAATTAGGATTATTTCGGATGGAAATTAAAGGTTAGGGATTAATTTAAGAATCTACTTTAAAGATATAAAGGACATCTAATGGGTAAGATTGAGGGAAAGAGGAGGAAAGAAAGACACTGAATTTCTGCTAAGAGACAATTGAAACTAGAAGGAAAGATTTTCCTACCTAGCAGATAACTTGACATTCATTGGACACCTGAAAATGTTTTATTACCTATTTTCCTGGGAGTCTTAAAAAAACCAAACAATATCATATTTCAAAGCAGGATTATGTGTGGTCCTATAAGGAGACAGATTAGTAGAATAGATGAACTCCTAAATTCTCTTCCTACCTAAAATTTTATCTTTTATCACATCCATCAGAGACATTCTGCTGGGCAAAACTGATTTCTGGCAAAGGACATATCTCCAAAGAACCATTTTTCATGGCTTTACATATAATTTTTATTGATAGTATAATCTACAAAGACTGAATAGATGGTCACATGTAATGAAAATCCTTAGTCTGTGCTAGCTGTTTGCTTGGAAAGATTTATATTTCTATGATTTCTTAAAGTTCTTACTTCTTTGTAACCCTAATCTAACATTTATATGTGTATATGGATCCTGGTTAGCGGTAAGAGTATAAGACTAGAGTAATGTAAATTTGGAGCATAACTCCACCCCAAAATTTTTGAAAATACTATATTTATGAATTTTATATTTCTCATATTAGTTTATTTTCATTCATAAGGTTTTATAAAAACAAAGGAAACCATAAACAAGATGAAAAGACAACCCTCAGAATGGGAGAAAATATTTGCAAACAAAGAAACTGACAAAGAATTAACCTCCAAAAAATACAAGCAGCTCATGCAGCTCAATATTAAAAAAATAAACAGCCCAACCAAAAAATGGGCAGAAGACCTAAATAGACATTTCTCCAAAGAAGACATACAGATGGCCAACATGCACATGAAAAGCTGCTTAACATCACGAATTATTAGAGAAATGCAAATCAAAACTACAATGAGGTATCACCTCACACCAGTTAGAATGGGCATCATCAGAAAATCTACAAACAACAAATGCTGGAGAGGGTGTGGAGAAAAGGGAACCCTCTTGCACTGTTGGTGGGAATGTAAATTGATACAGCCACTATGGAGAACAGTATGGAGGGTCACTAAAAAACTAAAAATAGAATTACAATGTGACCCAGCAATCCCACCACTGGGCATATACCCAGTGAAAACCACAATTCAAAAAGACACATGCATCCCAATGTTCACTGTGGCACTATTTACAATAGCCAGGTCATGGAAGCAACCTAAATACCCATTGACAGACAAAAGGATAAAGATATGGTATATATATATATATATATGTATACAATGGAATATTACTCAGCCATAAAAAGGAACAAAACTGGGTCATTTATAGAGATGTAGATAGACCTAGAGACTGTCATACAGAATGAAGTAAGTCAGAAAGAGAAAAACAAATATCATATATTAACATATATGTGTGGAATCTAGAAAAATGGTACAGATGAACCAGTTTGCAAGGCAGAAATAGAGGCACAGATGTAGAAAACAAAAGTATGTATGGACACCAAGAGGGGAAAGCAGAGGTGGAGGTGGTGGTGGTGGGATGAATTGGGCAATTGGGATTGACATATATACACTAATATGTATAAAATAGATAACTAATAAGAACCTGCTGTATAAAAATAAATAAATAAAATAAAATTTTTAAAAATGTTTGCTCAATGATCATGTATAAAGAGACATTTAAACAGAAAACCCAATATTTATCATACCACTTTTTTCCCACTTATTTGAAATGTCTACAAAGGAAATTTGCATCATTCTTCTCATTTTTGTTTTGTTTTGCTTTAAAGGAAAATAATCCCATGGATTTCAAAGTCCTTTAAGCAGGATTATTGGTCATTTTATTTGTTAAACAGAAATTGGAACTTTAAAATCTTTATGTTCTGCCTCAGAAAAAATATTTAGCACAATTTTTATTTCTGAATAGCTCTCAACAATCCATTTAAGAATAGGCTTATTAAAGGGCTGGTTAGGATATTGTTATTTTTGCTAAACTCTAGAAGAGTTGATGTATTTTTACAGATCTATCTAGGAAGCTAACTATGGCCATCACTTTATTACTCTAATAATGACAATTTCACAGCTATCAGAAAATTGTTATTCCAATTTATTGATCCTCAGGCCAGCCAGAAAAGGAAAACAAAGTTAAAAGCCAGACTTTATAAGAATCTTTTAATCACACAAAAAAAACCAGTTTCATGATTTTACATGACATGAACCTGAAGTAAAATTTGCCAGAGAACAAGCAATCTGTCAAGGTTTATGTCTTGATTCCACTGGCAAGAACTAGTGAGAGCAGCAAAGATGAGGAAGGAATGACAGAGATGGAGGAAATCATCAGAGCAAGGAGGTTTTAGGTAATTGGCAGAAGGCAAAAGATACAAAATAGCTATAAAATAAATTGTGGCAGGACAATGCTGTTGCTGTTGTTGTAGTTTACTTATTGACTGTCCCTCCTTTTTTTCTTCTCTTGGGCTTTGCCTACATTCAACCAGCCAAGTGTGCTTTAGTCTAGTGAAGCAAGGTAGGTTAAGTAGATAACAAGGATCCTAGTGGCATTTTTTATCAAAAAGCACACACCACTGTGAGAGAGAAAAGATCTCTAAGTATTTTTTAAGTTTGTAGGGAGAAACCATAGTGCAGAAGAAAGCCCCTTAGATGAAGAATAGTTTCCCATGAGCCAGGAGGAAGAGGACAGACCTAAGAGAATACCTGTAACTCTTTATACATCTGAGAGAGAGAGAACATGCACCCTCTTGCTGGGAAGATCCCTGAGAGCAGAGAGGATCACATCTGAAGAAACAAGAACTAAAACAGCCTTGCAGAGACTCCCGTGACCTCAAGTGTGACACTGATGGAATCTGAAGAGGTCAGGCTATAGAAGCAAGGAACATCTCAAGGAGAGTGTGCATGGATTGATGACAGAGGATCAGAAGGGATGACACACATCTCAGGAGATATCCTTGTGGGCACCTGATATTGAAAATAAGATACAACTCTCCTTTTCCACACTCATTCTACCAGCCATCAAAAGCTGGACATGACAAGCACGACCTTCCCACTGCATCTTATCTGTCACTTGGTAAAAAGACAAGAATCATGTGTTTATGGAAGCTAAGTTTCTTTTCCCATATCAAAATGGGGCATGAAATAAATTTAAACGCATTTGTACTTTTAAAAATAAAATTATGTATTTTTCTCATATCTGAGTTGATAAAATTTTATCCCCACTGCATTAAAGTAGATTTTAATCTTTTAAAACATAAGTTATATAATAAACAAACCACACACCAAAAAGAGAAGTCATTTTATAAGGAGTGGTAATAATTAGTGATGTTGAGCATCTTTTCATGTGCCTGTTAACTATCTGTATGTCAATGAGATGTGACCTCACACCTATCAGAATGGCTATCATCGAAAAAGTGTATAAATAACAAATATTGGAGAAAATGTAGAGAAAAGGAAGCCCTTGTACACTTTTGGTGGGAACGTAAATTGGTGCAACCACTATGGAAAACAGTATGGAGGATCCTCAAAAAAACTAAAAATAGAACTACCATATGCTCCAGCATTTCCACTACTGGGTATATATTCAGAAAAAACAAAAATACTAATTTGAAAAGATACACACATCCCAATGTTCATAGCAGCACTATTTACAATAACCAAGACATGAAAGCAACCCACATGCCCATCAACAGAGAATTGGCTTAAGAAGATGTGAGATAGCTATATCTCTATCTATCTATCTATCTATCTATCTATCTATCTATCTATCTATCATCTATTTATCCATCTATTTATCTATCTATATCTATCTATAATAGAATATAACTCAGCCTTTAAAAGAGAATGAAATTCTGCTATTTTCAGCAACATGGACCTAGGGAATATTATGTTTACTGAAATAAGTCAGACAAAGACAAATACTGTATGAAACCAGTTACATGTGGAACCTAAAAAATAATACAAATGAATGTATATGCAAGACAGAAACAGATTCACAAATATAGAAAACTAGTTGTTACCAGAGGGGAGGAGGAAGGGGAGAGGGACAAAGTAGGACAATTAACAGGTTAAAAACTATTGTGTATAAAATAAATAAGCAACAATGATATATTGTATAACAAAGGGAATTATAGACATTATTTTGCAATAACTTATAATGGGGTATAGTCTGCAAAAATGCTGAATCATTATGCTGTACACCTGAAACTAATACAATATTATAAATCAACAATACTTCAATTTAAAAAAAGAGGGTGGTAAAAGATAATTATCACCATCATTTTAACAGCACACTGGTATTTACTGTACCAAAAGAACCAGAAATAGAATGACAACTGAGGAAGTCTCTCTTTGTGATAGAATTTTGAACAATTGTGAACATGGACTAATTTCAGAGTACTTAGACAATGATAGTTATTGTACAAAGAAAAAGTAGTTTGAAGTGGAAAAAAGTGGATCACTAGAATGAAGGCCATGAAAGTGATAAACATCCCTGTCTGTATATAAGATGAGCATTTCCCTTGACAGTTCTGCTTATGAGTTTAATATTTCAAAGAGGAAGAAGTAGCTACCATTAGAGTAAGTGATGTATGTATATAAAATACTGAGAATAATAAGAGCTCTACATTTGTTGTATAACTGCCCTCCCAGGACAATGGTCCAAAGTTAAAATTGTGTTTCAACTATTTGTTAAAGTTCTCTGAATCACATGGACTCACCTATCAGGAGTAGTTACTACAATGATACCCAAACTAAGTAAACTCTTAGAGCATTATTTTTACAAAATCAGGTCTAAACACATGGCACTTTTTCTATTTTATCTGTTAGAGCTATTGATTAGCTGAATGATCATAGAATTTCTCCTGCACAGGATAAAACATTCAGAATCCAAAATGTGTGTCCATTTCACATGGCTCAGAAATGTCATCAAAAGCAAATTTAACTGTGTGAACAAGATGGTGGAGTAGGAAGACCCTGAGCTCACCTCTCCCCATAGACACATCAAAATTACAACTATTTAAAGAGCAGCTATCTTTAGATAGAGTGACCTTTAGAAGAAAATGACCAAAGTCTAGCAGAAAAGGTTTCCCACAGTGAAAGATGTGATGAAGAACCACAATGAGACAGGTAGGAGGGGCAGAGAGTCAGTATAGTCAAGACCCACACCCCCAGATAAGTAGCCCATAAATGGGAGAATAATCACAATTGCAAATGTCCTCCCCAAGGAACAAGGAGTCCAAGTCCCACATCAGACTTCCCATCCTGGGGGTCTTGCTCTGGGAAGACAGGCCCCCTCAACACCTGGCTTTGAAGGTCTGCAAGACTTGTGGACAGAAGAGCCAGAGAACTATAGAAAACTCTTTAAGCGTGTGTAAAATATCACACAGTCTGAGTCCCCATGCAGAGGCAGTAATTTGAAAGGACCCTGAGTCAAACTCACTTGCTGATCTTAAAGAACCTCCCAGGGAAGCACGAGGCAACTGATACTCCTCTGGTGATATAGACACTAACAGCACCCATTGTGAGGAGCTCTTCTACCACAAGGAATCTGGTTCTGGCAAGCACTATATTTTTTAACTTTTTATTTTATTTTGGAGTATAGCCAATTAACAATGTTGCGATAGTTTCAAGTGCACAGCAAAGGGACTCAGAATGGACATGTATGCATTCTCCCCCAAACTCCCCTACCAACCAGGCTGCCACATAACATTGAGCAGAGTTCCCTGTGCTATAAAGTAGGTCATTGTCGGTTATCAATTTTAAATATAGCAGTGTGTACATGTTGATACCAAGCTCCCTAACTATCCCTTCCCCCATTCCTCCCTGTTGGTAACCATAAGTTCATTCTCTAAGTCTGTGAGTCTCTTTCTGTTTTGTAAATAAGTTCATTTGTATCATTTCTTTTTAAATTCCACATATAAGGGATATCATATGATATTTCTCCTTCTCTGTCTGACTTACTTCACTCACTATGACAATCTCTAGGTCTATCCATATTGCTGCAAATGACATTGTTAAATTCTTTTTAATGGCTGAGTAATATTCCATTGTACATATATACCAAATCTTTTTTATCTATTCCCCTGTTGATGGACATTTAGGTTGCTTCCATGTCTTGGCTGTGTAAACAATGCTGCAATAAACATTGGGGTGCATGTATCCTTTTGGACCATGTTTTTCTCCATATGTATGCCAAGGAGTGGAATTGCAGGGTCATATCGTAGCTCTATTTTTAGTTTTTTAAGGAACCTCCATACTGTTCTCCATAGAGGCTGTATCAATTTATATTCCCACCAACAGTGTAGGGGGGATTCCTTCTCTCCACACCCTCTACAGCATTTATTGTTTCTGGATTTTTTGATGATAGCTATTTTGACTGGTATGAGGTAATATCTAATTGTAGTTTTGATTTTCATTTCTCTAAAAGTTAGTGATGTTGAACATCTTTTCATGTGCCTGTTGGCCATCCATGTGTCTTCTTTAGAGAAATGTTTATTTGGGTCTTCTCCCCATTTTTTGATTGGATTGCTTGTTTTGATGATATTAAGCCCCATGAGCTGTTTGTAAATTTTTGAGACTAATCCCTTGTCAGTCACATCATTTTCAAATATTTTCTTCCAATATGTGGATTGTCTTTTCATTTTGTTTATGGTTTCCTTTGCTGTGCAAAACTTTTGAGTTTAACTGGGTCCTTTGTTTATTTTTGCTTTTATTTTCATTCCTCTAGGAGACAGCTTAGAAAAGATATTGCTGCAACTTATGTCAAAGAGTGTTCTCCCTGTTTTCCCCTAAGAGTTTTATAGTATCTGGTCTCAAATTTAGGTCTTTACTCCATTTTGAGCTAATTTTTGTGTATGGTGTTAAAGAATGATCTAATTTCATTTTTTTACATGTAGCTGTCCAGTTTTCACAGCACCATTTTTTGAAGAAACTGTCTTTAAACCCTTGTGTAGCCTTGCCTCCTTTGTCATAGATTAATTGACCGTAGATGCATGGGGTTTTTTCTGGGCTTTCAATCCTGTTCCAATGATCTATATTTCTATTTTTGTGCCAGCACCATACTATTTTGATGACTGTAACATTGTAGCATAGTCTGAAGGCAGGGAGCCTGATTTCTCCAGCTCCGTTTTTCTTTCTCAAGATTGTTTTGACTATTCCGGGTCTTTTGTGTCTCCATACAAATTTTAAGACTTTTTGTTCTAGTTCTGTGAAAAATACCTTTGGTAATTTGATAGGGATTGCATTGAATCTGCAGATTGCCTTGGGTAGTATGTTTTCATTTTCGCAATATTGACTCTTGAAATCCAAGAACATGGTATAACTTTCCATCTGTTTGTGCCTTCTTCAGTTTCTTTCATCAGCATCTTATAGTTTTCGGAATACGGGTCTTTTGTCTCTTTAGGTAGGTTTATTGCTAGGTATTTTAATCTTTTTGATGTGATGGTAAATGGAACTGTTTCTTGAATCTCTCTTTCTTATCTTTCATTGTTAGTACATAGAAATGCAACAGACTTCTGTGTATTAATTTTGTAACCTACAATTTTACCAATTAATTGATGAATTCTAGTAGTTTTCTGGCAGCATATTTAGGACCTTCTATGTATAGTATCATGTCATCTGCAAACAGTGACAGTTTAACTTCTTTTCCAATTTGGATTCTTTTTATTTCTTTTTCTTCTCTGATTGTCATAGCTAGGACTTCTAAAACTATGTTAAATAAAAGTGGCAAGAGTGGACATCCTTGTCTTATCCCTGACTTTAGAGGAAATGCTTTCAGCTTTTCACCGTTGAGTATGATGATAGCTGTAAGTTTGTTGTATATAGCCTTAATTATGTTGAGGTATGTTATCTCTATGACCACTTTCTGGAGAGTTTTTATTATAAATTGGTGCTTAATTTTGTCAAAAGTTATTTCTGCATCTATTGAAGTGATCTTATGGTTTTAATTCTTGAATTTGTTGATGTGGTGTATCACACTGATTGATTTGCAAATATTGAAATATCCTTGCATCCCTGGGATAAATCCCACTTGATCATGGTGTATGACTATTGGCCTGTAATTTTCTTTTCTTGTGATATCTTTGTCTGGTTTTGGTATCAGGATGATGGTGGCCTAGTAGAATGAGCTAGGAAATGTTCCTTCCTCTGCAATTTTTTGGAATAGTTTGAGAAGGATAGGTGTTAACTCTTCTCTGAATGTTTGATAGAATTTCCCTGTGAGGTCATCTGATCCTAGACTTTGGTCTGTTGGAAGTTTTTAAATCACAGTTTTAATTTCAGTGCTTGTGACTTGTCTGTTCACATTTTCTATTTCTTCCTGGTTCAATTTTGGGAGACTGTACTTTTAAAAGAATTTGTCCATTTCTTCTAGGTTGTTCATTTTATTGGTGTATAGTTGTTTGCAGTGGTCTCTTATGATCATTTTATTTCTGTGGTGTCTGTTGTAACTTCTCCTTTTTCATTTCTAATTTTATTGATTTGAGTCCTCTCCCTTTTTTCTTGATGAGTCTGGCTAAAGATTTATCAATTTTGTTTATATTTTCAAAGAACCAGCTTTTAGCTTTATTGATCTTTGCTATTGTTTTCTTCAATTCTATCATTTATTTCTGCTCTGATCTTTATGATTTCTTTCCTTCTACTAACTTTAGGTTTTGTTTATTATTTCTCTAGTTGCTTTAAGGTTGTTTATTTGATAATTTTCTTGTTCCTGAGGTAAGATTGTATTGTTATAAACTTCCTCTTAGAACTGCTTTTGCTGCATCCCATAGGTTTCAGGTTGTTGTTCTTTCATTTTCATTTGTCTCTAGGTATTTTTGATGTCCTCTTTGGTTTCTTCAGTGATCCATTGGTTGTTTAGTTGCATATTGTTTGGCCTCCACATGTTCTGTTTTTTATAGTTTTTTTTCTTGTAGTTTATTTCTAATCTCATAGTGTTGTGATCAGAAAAGATGCTTCGGGCTTCCCTGGTGGCACAGTGGATGAGAGTCCGCCTGCCGTTGCAGGGGACACGGGTTCGTGCCCCGGTCTGGGAAGATCCCACATGCCGCGGAGCGGCTGGGCCCGTGAGCCATGGCCGCTCAGCCTGTGCATCTGGAGCCTGTGCTCTGCAAGGGGAGAGGTCACAGCAGTGAGAGGCCTGCATACCACAAAAAAAAAAAAAAAGAAAAGACGCTTCATATGATTTCAATTTTCTTAAATTTACCAAGGCTCACCTTGTGGCCCAGCATGTGGTCAATCCTGGAGAATGTTTCATGTGTACTTGAGAAGAATGTGTATTCCACAGCTTTGGGATGGAATGCTCTATAAATATCAATTAACTCTATCTGGTCTAATGTGTCGTTTAAGGCCTGTGTTTCATTACTGATTTTCTGTCTGGATCATCTGTCCATTGATGAAAGTGGGGTGTTAAAGCCTGCCACTGTTATTGTGTTCCTGTCAATTTCTCCCTTTATGGCTGTTAGTATTTGCAGTTTATATTGAGGTGCTCCTATGTTGGCTGCATATATATTAACAATTGCTATATCTTCTTCTTGGATTGATCTCTTGATCATTATGTAGTGTCCCTCTTTGTCTCTAACACTCTATTTTAAAGTCTATTTTGTCTGATATGAGTATAGCTTCTCCAGCTTTCTTCTCATTTCCATTTGCATGGAATACCTTCTTCCATCCCCTCACTTTCAGTCTGTATGTGTCCCTAGGTCTGAAGTGGGTCTCTTGTAGACAGCATACATATGGTTCTTGTTTTTGTATCCACTCAGCCAACCAGTCTTTTGGATGGCACGTTTAATCCATTTACATTTAAAGTAATTATCAATGTTTTTATTCCTATTGCCATTTTCTTAATTGTTTTGGGTTTGTTTTTGTCGGTCTTTTTTCTTCCCTTCCTTTTTTGTTCTCTTCTCTTGTGGCTTGATGACCATCTTTAGTATTCTCTTTGGGTTGCTTTTTCTTTTGTGTGTATTTATCTATTGTATTTTTTTGGGGTTGCTGTTCCCATGAGGTTTTGATATAACAGTCTATATATGTACAAGTTTGGTTTTGGGTTTTTTGCTTGATTTTTTTTTATGTTGCTAGTCTCTTTCCTGCCTGAAAGCATTCCCTTAGCATTTGTTGCAAAGCTGGTCTGGTGGTGCTGAATTCTCTTAGCTTTTGCTTGTCTGTAAAGCTTTTGATTACTCCATCAAATCTGAATGAGAGCCTTGCTGGGTAGAGTACTCTTGGTTATAGGTTCTTCCCTTTCATCACTTTAAATATATCATGACACTCCCTTCTGACCTGCAGAGTTTCTACTGAGAAATCAGCAGATAACCTTATGGGAGTTCCCTTGTATTTTATTTGTCATTTTTCCCCTGTTGCTTTCAATGTTTTTTCTTTGTCTTTAATATTTTTGAGTTTTGATTACTAAGTGTCTCAGCATGTTCTTCCTCAGGTCTATCCTGCCTGGGACTTTCTGTGCTTTCCTGGACTTGGCTGACTGTTTCCTTTCCATGTTAGGGAAGTTTTCAGCTATTATATCTTCAAATATTTTCTTGGGTCCTTTCTCTTCTCTTGTCCTTCTGGGACCCCTATAATGTGAATGTTGGTGTATTTAATATTGTCTCAGAGGTCTCTTAGGCTGTCTTCATTTCTCTTCATCCTTTTTTCTTTATTCCATTCTGCAGCAGTGATTTCCACCATTCTGTCTTCCAGGTCACTTATCCGTTCTTCTGCCTCAGTTATTCTGCTATTAATTCCTTCTATGTATTTTTCATTTCAGTTACTGTATTGTTCATCTCTGTTTATTTGTTCTTTAGTTCCTCTAGGTCTTTGTTAAACATTTCTTGTATCTTCTCAATCTTTGCTTATATTCTTTTTCTGAGATCCTGGATCATCTTCACTATCATTATTCTGAATTCTTTTTCTGGAAGGTTGCCTATCTCTGGTTCAGTTAGTTGTTTTCCTGGGGTTCTATATTTTTCCTTCAACTGGGACATAATTCTCTGCCTTTTCAATTTGTCTAACTTTCTGTGATTGTAATTTTCTTCCTGCAGGCTGCAGGATTATAGTTCTTCTTGCTCCTGCTGTCTGTCCCCTGGTGGATGAGGCTACCTAAGAGGCTTGTGCAAGCTTCCTGATGGGTGGGACAGGTGGTGGGTAGTACTGAGTCTTGATCTGGTTGGCAGGGCTATGTTCAGTAAAACTTTAATCCACTTGCCTGCTGATGGGTGGGGCTGTGTTCCCTCCCTGCTAGTTGTTTGACCTAAGGCGACCCAGCACTTGAGCCTACAGACCATATGATGGGGCTAATGGTGGCCTCATGCCAATGGGTACTTCCCAGAACTGCTGCTGCCAGTGCCCTTGTCCCTGTGGTGAGGAACAGTTACCCCCTGCCTCTGCAGGACACCCTCGTACACTAGCATGTAGGTTTGGCTCAGTGTCTTATGGAGTCACTGCTTTTTTCCACTGGGTCCTGGTGTGCAAAAGACTTTGTGTGTTCCCTCCAAGAATGGAGTCTCTGTTCCCCCAGTTCTGTGGAAGTCCTGCAATCAAATCCCACTGGTATTCAAAGTCAGGTTCCCTGGAGATTTCTATTCCCACTGCTGGACCCCCGGGCTGAGAAGCCTGATGTGGGGCTCAGACCCTTCACTCCAGTGAGAGAACTTCTGTGGTATAACTGTTCTCCAGTTTGTTGGTCACCCACCTGGCGGGTATGGGATTTGATTTTATGGTAATCACTCCCTTTGTACCATCTCATTTCAGCTTCTCCCTTGTCTTTGTGTGGGGGGGTATCTCTTCTGATAGGTTCCAGCATCTTTCTGTCACTGATGTTCAGCAGTTTGCTGTGATTTCAGTCTTCTTGCAAGAGAAGGTCAGCACACATCCTTCTACTCCACCATCTTGAACTTATCTCCTGGAAAGCATTATTTTGGAGTCCTCCCTCTAGCTTATTAAGTGAATGGGGGTTATGCACCCACCAGTAGGCTGGCACTAGCGCAAGGTCCACTGAGGCCCCAAACCAACAACACTGATACCTAGCACTTCTCGCCAGCAGGCCAGCACCAGCACTGGGAACCCTGGGCCTCTCAGCTAACTGCCTAGGGACCTGACCCTTCTCACCAGTAGTTCAGCATCTGTCCCATGCTGACCAGGGACCAGCAACCACCACAAGTGGCAGGGCCTTACAGCCAACCAGGCTGGGAGCCAGCCCTGCCAACAAGCATATTCAGAGTAGTCAGCCCCACCAAAAAAGAAAGGCTAATGCAGTCCCAGAAAGGACACCTCTAGAGCTTATAGTTCTAGTAAACAGAGATAAGTGTGCACCTGGGGCCCATAAAGTGTCTCCTACATAAGACCACCTCACCAAGATCAGGAATCATAACCAAACTACCTAATACATAAAATAAAAACAGAGGATTAGGCAAAATGAGGAGATAGAGAAATATGTTCCAAACAAAGGAAAAAACAGAGAAATATGTTCCAAACAAAGGAAAAAACAAAACCTCAGAAAAAGAATTTTAAAAAGTGGAGATAAATTATCTACCCAATAAAGAGTTCAAGGCAATGATCATAAACATACTCAACAAACTTGAGAAAAGAATGGATGAACACAATGAGAGTTTAACAAATAGTTAGAAAATATAAACAACAACCAAACAAACCTGAAGAATACAGTAACTTAAATTAACAATACACTAGAAGGGATCAACAATAGGTTAGATGATACAGAGGAATGAATCAGCAAACTGAAAGACAGAGTGGTGGAAATCACCCAAGCTGAGCAGAAAAATAGAATATTAGAAAATGAGAATAGTTTAAGAATTCTCTGGGAAAACATCAAGCATACTAACATTCATATTATAAGAGGTTCCAGAGAATAAGAGAGACAGAAAGTGACAGAGAACTTATTTAAAGAAATAATAGCTGAAAACTTCCTTAATCTGTGAAAGGAAACCAACTTCCAGGTCCAGGAAGCACAGAGAGTCCCAAAGAAGATAAACCCAAAGATGTCTAAACCAAGATACAGCATAATTAAAATGGTAAAAAAATAAGATAAAGAGAAAATATTAAAAACAACAACAGAAAAGAAATTGGTTGTATACAAGTGAACTTTCATAAGACTATGAGTTTAAGCAGAAACTTTGCAGGCCATATGGGAGTGGCACAAATATACAAAATAATAAAAGGAAAAAAAACCTACAACCAAGAATACTCTACCTGGCAAGGTTATCATTTACATTTGAAAGAGTGATGAAGAGTTTCACAGACAAGCAAAAGCTAAAAGAGTTCATCACCTGTAGACTGGCTTTACAGGAAATGTTAAAGGGACTTCTCTAAGCAGAAAGAAAAGATCACAGTTAGAAATATGAAAATTATGACTGGAAAATTCTCATTGTTAAGGCAAACATACAGTAAAGGTAGTAGATCAAAAATTTGTAAAACTAGTGGGAAGGTTAACTGACAAAAGTAGTAAAAAAAAATCATATATATTCACAGTAAGTAGTTAAGAGATACACAAAACAAAAACATGTAAATTATGATATCAAAAATATTAATTGAAAGGGAAGTAAAAATGCAGGGCTGTTGGAATGTGTTCAAAATTAAGAGATCATCACTTAAATTAATCATAAATATTTAATGTTATGTATGAACATCATGGTAATTACAAACCAAAACAAATAATAGATACACAAAAAAGAGAGAAAGGAATCCAAACATAACTCCAAAGGAGGTCATCAAATCATAAAGGAAGAGAGAAAAGAAGAAAGGAGCAAACATACAAAAGCAACCTGAAAACCATTAACAAAATAGCAATAAGTACACACCTATAAATAATTGCTTCAAATATAAATAGACTAAATGCTCCAATCAAGAGAAATAGAGTGGCTAAATGGATTATTTTTTTTAAAAAGACCCACATATATGCTGCCTACAAAGCACTCATTTCACATTTAAAGACACATACAGACTGAAAGTGAGACAATGGAAAAAGGTATTCCATGCAAATGAAAATAGAAGAAAGGCTGGGGTAGCAACATTTATGTCAGACAAAAATAGATTTTAAAACAAAGGTGTAGCAAGAGACAAAACAAAGACATTACATGATAAAGGATCATTCTAACAAGATGATATAACACTTATAAATATATATGCACCTAAATACATACAGCAAATATTAACAAACATAAAGGGAGAAATTGACAGTAACACAATAACAATAGGGGACTTTAATACTCCACTTACATCAATGGACAAAAAAATCAATACGGAAACACTGGACTTAAATGACACATTAAATCAGATACCCTTAATAGATATATACAGAACATTCCATCCAAAAGCAGAAGAATACACATGTTTTTCAAATGCACATGAAACATTCTCCAGGATATATCATATTCTGGGCCACCAAACAAGTCTCAATAAATTTAAGAAGATTGAAATCCTAGCAAGCATCTTTTTGAATGACAACAGTAAGAGACTACAAGAGAAAAAAAACTGTAAAAACCACAAACACATGGTGTCTAAACAGCATGCTACTCAACAACGAATGGGTCACTGAAGAAACCAAAGAGGGTGTTCAAAAATACCAGAAAACAAATGAAAATGTAAACGTGATGATCCAAAATCTATGGAATGCAGCAAAAGCTGTTCTAAGGGACAAGTTTATCACAATAGAAGCCTATCTCAGAAAATCTCAAATTAACTACTTTAGACATAAAAGAATTAGAAAAAGAAGAATAAACAAAGCCCAAAGTAATTACAAGGAAAGAAGTCACAATGATCAGAGTGGAAATAAATGAAATAGAGAATTTAAAAAATTAGAAAATATCAATGAAAATAAGAGCTGGTTCTTTGGAAAGAAAAAAATCTGATAAAATTTTAACAAGACTTATCAAGAAAAAATGAGAGAGGACACAAATAAATAAAATCAGAAATGAAAGAAGGAAATTACAACCAATACCACAAAAGTACAAATGATCTTAAGAAATTACTACAAAAAATTTATAGACCAATAAAATTAACAACATAGATTAATTGGATAAATTCCTGGAAATGTACAGTCTCCCAAAACTGAATTAGGAACAAACAGAAAATATGATTACCAGTAATGCAATTTAATCAGTAGGAAAAACTCCCAATAAACAAAAGTCCAGGATGTGATGTCTTCAGATATTTAAAGAAGAGTTAACACCTACCCTTCTCAAACTATTCTAAAAAGTTGAAGAGGAAGGAAGCCTTCCCAACTCATCTACAAGGCTGGTATTACCATGATAACAAAAACCAGACAAAGACACCACAGAAAAAGAAAATTACAGGTCAATATCTCTGATGATCATAGATGCAAAAATCCTCAACAAAATATTAGCCAAACAAATTCAACAATACAGTAGAAGGATAATATATTATGATCAAATTGGATTTATTCCAGGGATGCAAAGGTGGTTCAATATATTCACAAATCAAACAATGTGACACAACATATTAACAAAATGAAGAATAAAAATTATATGATCATCTCAATAGATGCAGAAAAAGCTTTTGATAAACTTCAACATTGATTTATGATAAAAACTCTCAACAAAGTGGGAATAGAGGAAACATACTTCAACATAATAAAAGTCATATATGACAAGTTCACTGCTGACATCATGCTCAACAGTGAAAAGCTGAAAGCATTTCCTCTATGATCAAGAAACAGGACAAGGATTCCCATGCTTGACACTTTTGTTCAAAGTAGTATTGGAAGTCCTAGCCACAGCTCAGACAATAAAGGAAATCTGAATTGAAAGGAGGAAGTAAAGCTCTCACTGTTTGCAGATGACATGACACTATATATAGGAAATCCTAAAGAAGTCACACACAAAAACTCTGTTAGAACTAATAAATGAATTTAGTAAAGTTGCAAGATATAAAATTAATATACAGGATTTCCCTGGCAGTCCAGTGCTTAGGACTCCATGCTTCTACTGCAGGGGGCACAGGTTTGATCCCTGGTCAGGGAACTAAGATACCGCATGTTGCATGGCACAGCCAAAAAAATAAATAAATAGCTTTCAATAAATTTCATTTATAAAAATTAAATTAAATTAATATACAGAAATCTGTTGCAATTCTATACACTAAAAATGAACTCTCAGAAAGAAAAATTAAGAAAGCAATCCCTTTTAAAATTGCATCAGAGTGAATAAAATACCTAGGAATAAACCTAACCAAGGAAGTTACTTGGAAAACTACATTGATGAAAGAAATTGAACACAACACAAACAAATGGAAAGGTATTCTATTCTCATGGATTGGAAAGATTAATATTGTTAAAATAACCATACTTCTACCCAAGGCAATCTACAGATTCAATGAAATCCTTACCAGAATACCAATGATATTTTTCACAGAACTAAAGTAATTCTAAAATTTGTATGGAAACATAAAATTCCTTGAACAGCCAAAACAATCTTGAGGAAGAAGAACAAAGCTAGAGGTATCACGCTCCCTAGGTTCAAACTATACTACAAACCTACAGTAATCAAAGCAGTATGGTACTGGCACAAAAACAGACACATAGATCAATGGAACAGAATAGAGAGTCTAGAAATAAACCCATGCTTATATAAACAATTACTCTATGATAAAGAAAGCAAGAATAAATAATGGGGAGAAGACAGCCTCTTCAATCAATGGTGTTTGGAGAACTGGACAGCCACATGCAAAAGAATCAAACTGGACTACTTTCTCACACTATATACAAAAATAAACGTTAAAAGGTTTTAAAGACTTAAAATAAGACCTGAAACCATTCAATTTCTAGAAGAAAATATATGCAGTATGCTCTTTGAGACTGGCCTTAGCAATATTTTTTTGATCTGTCTTCTCAGGCAAGTGGACAAAAGCAAAAATGAATAAATGGGAATACATCAAACTAAAATGCTTTTGTACAGTGAAGGAAATTACCAACAAAACAATAAGCAGACTACTGAATGGGAGAAGATGTTTGCAAGTCATATATCTGATAAGGGGTTAACATACAATATACTTATACAACTCAACATCAAAAAAGAAAACACTCAGTTAAAAATTGAGCAGAGAGGGCTTCCCTGGTGGCGCAATGGTTGAGAGTCCGCCTGCCGATTCAGGGGACATGGGTTCGTACCCCGGTCTGGGAAGATCCCACATGCCGTGGAGCGGCTGGACCCATGAGCCATGGCCGCTGAGCCTGCGCGTCTGGAGCCTGTGCTCTGCAACGAGAGAGGCCCCAACAGTGAGAGGCCCGCGTATCGCAAATAAAAAAAAAAAAATTGAGCAGAGGACCTGAGAAATCGTTTTCCCAAAGGAGACATAGAGATGGCCAACAGACATATGAAAAGATGCTTGACATCACTAATCATTGGGGAAATGCAAATCACAATTAGATACCACCTCACACCTGTCAGAATGGCTATCATAAAAAATACAACAAAGAACAAGCATTGGTGAGGATGTGGAGAAAAGGGAACCCTCATGAGCTTTTGGTGACAATGCAAATTAGTGAAGCCACTATGTATAACAGTATAGAAATTCCTCAAAAAATTAAAATTAGAAGAGCCATATTATCCAGAAATTTCACTTCTTTGTATTTAATTATTGTCTAATACTAATACTAATTGTGTGTCTGAAATATCAGGATATATGCTTCTCAGGAAAATTATATACAGGTATTGATTTTTTCAAATATAATTTCTTGGATAATTTCTATATCCAGGTAGTTTTTCCACCAAAAGACCCCAGTTGCATATGTACCAGAATTTTTATTGAGTTTTTTCCTTTTTAGTTTTGGTATGGATTGAATATAGGAAATAAATTGGATTAAGAAAACAAAAACACGAATTCACAAAGATATATGCATCCTTATGTTCATGGCAGCATTATTCATAATAACCAGGATATGGAAGCCCATCAATAGATGAATAAAGAAAATAATGATAAAGAAAATCTGGTGTATATATATGCAATGGAACATTATTCAGCCATAAAAATAATGAAATCTTGCCATTTATGACAACATGGATGAACCTAGAGGGTACTGTGCTAAGTGAAATAAGTCAGACAGAGAAAGACAAATACCATATGAATTCACTTACACGTGAAATCTTAAAAACAAAACAAATGAACAAACATAACAACAGAAATGGAGTCATAGATACCAAGAATGAATAGGTGTTTGCCAGAGGGGAGTGGGGTAGGTGAATGAGTGAAATAGGTGAGGGAAATTAAGAGGTACAAACTTCCAGTTGCATAATAAATGTTATGGGTATAAAATGTAGAGTGTGGGGAATATAGTCAATAATTATGTAATATCTTTGTATGGCTACATCTGGTAACTAGACTTATTGTGCTGATCATTTTGAAATGTGTAGAAATTTTGAAACACTATGTTGTGTAACAGAAACTAACATAGTGTTGTTGGTCAATTACACTTGAAACAAACTCATAGAAAAAGAGATCAGATTTGTGGTTACCAGATGCAGGGGTGGGGTGGTAGGTAATTGGATGAAGGAGGTCAAAAGTAACTTTCACTTATAAGATAAATAAGTAGTAGGGATATAATGTACAACATAATTAATATAATTAACACTGCTGTATGTTATGTATGAAAGTTGGTTAAGAGAGTAAATTCTAAGAGCTCTCATCACAAGGAAAAAGTTTCTTCTTTTTCTTTAATTTCGTATATATATGAGATGATGGATGTTCAATAAACTTATTGTGGTAATCATTTCATGATGTATAATAAGTCAAATCATCATGCTGTACACAAACTTACACAGTGAAGTATGTCAATTATGTCTCAATAAAACTGGAAGCTCAAAACAAAGCACACTAAATAAATAAATATTTGTCAATGAGAGAAGATATCCTCGTACTAACAACACATATGTTTGATCCACAAAAGTAAAAATCTGAGGATGATTTTCACTGAAATCTATCTTTTCATGGGAGTCACTGTGTGTCACTATATTGCATGGATATTTATTTTCCTTTTAAGCAATACATTCAAAAAGCAAGATAAGGTTGAAGGAGAAAAGATAAATATGCATGGGTGAAATCCAATTTTGTCAGAATTAAATTTTTAGAGATCTAATAGCATTAAAAATTTATTTCAAAGGTTTATAACTACTTTTCTATTTTGAACTTTTGATGAAACTGATACAGGAAGGAAAGTTGGCCAGCTTAGATTGCATTGTTTTGAAAGTGGATATATTAACACTAAATCGTACAGATCAGTCCATTCCCTTATTCTTCAGAAATCAAGCGTTTAAACTTTTAACAATACTCCAGCTCAAGATAGAATGTATGCATGATTTCAATGAACATAGAGTTATATTTATAACTTTAAAACAGCTCACATTTTATATTTCAACTAAAAATTTTATATTCATTTGCCTATCTCCCTGAAGCAAACTTGTAGGAAAATTGACTTCCTGTTGAACCTTAAATTTAAATGGATAGGCTCATCTTGATATCTGAAAATATCAGCTGGAAAAGATTTAAGAAACAACAAAACAAGATAGTTCTTAAGATAACGTCACCTTACAGAATATGACAGGCACATTCACATTTGGACTTTAAAACCAGATGGCTTAGATTCAAATCCTAGCTGTGCCATTTACTATCTATGTATCCTTCCATGAGTAGTTAACATTTCTGCTTCAGTTTTCCCATCTATAAAGTGGGAAAAATAATGAGTTTACTCTAAGAAATGAATGATGTAGCATGTATAAAAATAGGTAGACCTATACCTATTTTTGAAATGTTTTGAAATATAACACACACTTTGATATATTTCTATTATTAATAATAGTATTGGAAGGTTTTTAAAATAATAAAATGTGATAGCTTATATAATACATGTAAAGGGCTCAGCATAGGGGTTAATACAAATGTTAACTTTAAATAGTAACATTATCACTATCCAAACCCCCATACCTAGCCTGTCATCTAGAAAATTCTGATATACAGACTAAGCAAAACAAATATTAACAGGTCCTGTGCAAGCCCATGAGCTCTCCGTATGGAACAACTCACACCCAGAGAGAAATAAGCATTGTTAAGGCACCACACAGCAAGAGGCACCACATATTCCATCGCTCTATTTTGGACACAAGATTGAAACAATTATATGGAGACTATCTTTCTAAATAATGGCTAAATTCAATTTCTTATATTTCTATATATTATAAAGACAATGAAAGTATAATTAGCAATATGGGAAACTACACTATTAACTATACACAGTTTAGTAAACTGAGAATTTATGCATAAATATGCATACAATAATCCTTAGTTGTACATAATAGGATTCTGCTATTAGGTTTTGTTTGTTTGTTTGTGGTATGCGGGCCTCTCACTGTGGTGGCCTCTCCCGTTGTGGAGCACAGGCTCCGGACACACAGGCTCAGTGGCCATGGCTCACGGGCCTAGCCGCTCCGCGGCATGTGGGATCTTCCCAGACCAGGGCATGAACCCGTGTACCCTACATCGGCAGGCGGACTCTCAACCACTGCGCCACCAGGGAAGCCCTGCTATTAGTGTTTAAATCTTCCTCACTGGTCTTACCCTATTTCTTAAATCTTCCTCACTTCCTCACTGGTCTTACCCTATTTCTCTCCTTTCTTCACATGGATTCTGTATTGTTGGATAATCTCTTATGTTCCTTCCCATTTAGGTCCCATGCCAGACTGGAATAGGCACTTGATTGATGATTTTTAATACCCATTGCAGACAATTCATCATATTTCTAACTACAGCTACTGAAAGTTCAGGCTTTTAAGGGGATTAAGACATACAAACTACTATATATAAAATAAATAAGCAACAAGGATATATTGTACAGCACAAGGAAATATAACCACTATTTTGTAATAACTTTAAATGTAGTATAATCTATAAAAACATTAAATTACTATGCTATACACCTGAAACTAATATTGTAAATCAACCAGTTACAAAAATATTAGCCTTAGAGTGAACTCATGAGAATAAATCTCTCTTAAGATATTTCCACATTAGCTCAGTTACTTAATAAGACACATAATCATCTAAAGAATATGAGAGTAAAAATGTAAAATGTGCAGTCAGAAAAGGGAAGAGATACTTTAAAACAAGACTAACACTACCAAGAAGAAGGAGAAATGAGAGAAAATTAGAATATCTCTTAACCACTGATACCACAAATATTTTTCAGCTCCTCACATAAGAGAATCACTGTAATGGGTGCTGAAGGTACAAAGATGAATATTACTCAGTAAATGACAAGATTAGAATCATAGGGTTTTACTGCAGAATAGTGACTCTTTATTTAATTTGTATTATATTTATGGGACTACTTCCAGATTTTTTAAGACATTGTAAAATTCTCAAGTATTTGATGAAATCCTTAAATGTTGAATCTTGTATTTTCATTATTGTATGTGTATGTGTACACATGAATATGTATATTTCTAAAATAAGTTCATATATGTATATATACCATATACAGATGTATTATGTTTAATTTATTAATAGAAGTACTCAACAATTTCATCTTATTTAGGTTTTTCTCTGAAGGAACACTTGAGTATATGATATAAAAATAACTGAGATTAAGGATATTGATAATTTTGAAAGCTATGTGCATAGGTAATTCCTAATTTGGATTTTTTGTTTAGGAAATCAATGAAAAGTACTGTTATTTATCTTATTCACATGGAACACATATCCTCAAAATATCATTAAAACTTTTAGTCTCACAAGTAGAAAATTGAGATTCTTGTATTTAAAATAATTAATTAATTTAATAATAATTTAAAATAATTAATTAACAGCCTAGGACCAAAATGCAAGACTTCTCTGCTCTTATTTCAGTGTATTTTCATATAACCATTGTTTTAAGTATAAGGAAATGTGTTTAGGATGTTAAAGAGGAAAAAACAGGGAAATGTGGGTTAAAGTGCAAGAAGATCAGAATGATGCCAATTTGGGTGTCCAGTAGTAGTGACAACATTTACCATGGAATACAAGATCTTCTATGGCCTGACTCCTGCTTAATCTTTCCAGATTCTTCTTTTTGTCAGTCCCTGCCTCACACTCCCTGCCTCAACAATATTAAACAGTGTGCTGTGTCCTGCATATATCTTGTTGTCTCTCACTTCAGTGTCTCTGCTCATTCTTCCTCCTCTGTCTGGGATACTGGTGTTTCCCTCCTCCACTATTTTTTAATCTTATTTACATACATTGTCCAAGCCTCAGCTCAGACATCTCCAGGTTACCTTCCTTAATCACTCACCTCTTCCAAGGTATTTTCTACTCAGTACCCTCAGATATCTCTAACATTATGCAGACCACACTGTATTAGTAGCATTAGATTGAACCTAATGAAATTGCCATTATTTGCTTGATGTTGACCTACAAAAATGGTGTCATTCTCTGTCACCAGGCACTAAACTCCATTAAGGTGGGTCTTCCTAATTAATCACTATCTGCTTCCTCCCTGTTCAAAATGGGCTCCCATAACTATTTGTTTATCTGAATGAATGAATACTCTTGAAACAATCACAGAAATTTCAAGGATGCTCCTCACACTGTCCTGTGCCCTAAATTCAGGCCAGTTTTAGTCCACTCATCCCCTGAATGCATGATTAAACCAAATCTTCCTATTTTGATGATATTCTCTGTTTTTGATAATGGAACAAGGCTCCATATGATGTTTTTTGTTGGCTGTTCCTGCAAATTGCATGGCTTCTTTGTGAATATATCTTCAATGGAAACCTGAGAAAATCTGTCCCCTAGCAACAGCTCTCTGTAAGCTACACTCATAAATCAATACAAGAGAGGGAGTGAGAGACATGTGGGGAGGCATTTGTGATTTCTTGGTTGAGCATAATTTTTTTTAATATTTTTATTGGAGTATAGTTAATTTAAAATGTTGTGTTACTTTCTGCTGTACAGCAAAGTGAATCCGTTATACATATACATATATCTACTCTTTTTTAGGTTCTTTGCCCATATAGGTCATTACAGAGTATTGAGCAGACTTCCCTGTGCTATACAGTAGGTCCTTATTAGTTATCTATTTTATATATAATAATGTGTTTATGTCAATCCCAATCTCCCGATTTATCCCTTCCCCTCTTTCCCTACTGGTAACCATAGGATTGTTTTCTACTTCTGTAACTCTATTTCTGTTTTGTAAATAAGTTCATTTGTACCATTTTTTAAGAGTCTATGTATAAGTGATATCATACAATATTTGTCCTTCTCTGTCTGACTTACTTCACTAAGTATGAAAATCTCCAGGTCCATCCACGTTGCTGCAAATGGCATTATTTCATTCTTTTTTATGGCTATGTAACACACAGCTCATGCAGCTCAATAAAAAAATATATATACAATCCAATCAACAAATGGGTGGAAGATCTAAATAGACATTTCTCTAAAGAAGACATACAGATAGCCAACATGCATGTGAAAAGATGTTCAACATCACTAATTATTAGAGAAATGCAAATCAAAACTACAGTGAGGTATCACCTCACACTGGTCAGAATGGCCATCATCAAAAAATCTACAAACAATAAATGCTGGAGAGGGTATGGAGAAAAGGTAACCCTCCTACAATGTTGGTGGGAATGTAAATTGATACAGCCACTATGGAGAACAGTATGGAAGTTCCTTAAAAAACTAAAAATAGAGCTATCATATGATCCAGCAATCCCACTCCTGGGCATATACCTGGATAAAGCCATAATTCAAAAAGATACATCACCCCAATGTTCATTGCAGCACTATTTACAATAGCCAGGACATGGAAACAACATAAATGTTCATCGACAGAGGAGTGGAAAAAGAAGATGTGGTTGAGCATAATTTTAATGTGACACAAAATTCAATTGATTCAAACTGATTATGGACTGAACTGTCTCTATTTTTCCTTGGCTTCAGTTCTATATACTCCAAGCTTCATCCTAAAAAAATCCTGCTTATAGCAGGCCATCTATGCTTTCCTGAGGTCATTTAGTCATGCCTAGCAAATGGATTACGAATAAGGAGCGGACACATAACTTACCTCCTACCACTTACTGTTCATCTGTCTCTATTTAGCAAGTGCTCACTATGTTCCAGAATTAAGTTAGGATTACAAAGATAGGTAAAAAGTAATAACTCTTATACTCAAGCAGCTCATAATTTAGTGAGAGGAATGAGATGTATAAATAAACAATGACCCAACAAAGAGGGAAACCCATGTCAGAGATATACCAAGTACTACAGCAGTGAGAGAGAGTTTTAACTCTGCTGCCAGTGGGTAAAGGGAATCGTTTCTGAAATATGCCTGTAAAATCTGACAATGAGGAGAACATTGGTGACCTCGATGAGAACAGCAATAGTATCTACTGGAAAATGAACCCAGACACTAATTGTTTAAGGTATGATTTAATGATGAGAAAGTAGAGACTATTTTTTCAAAGTGTACACCTGATATAAATTATATTAATAAAAAATAAAATAAGTTTTAATAAGGAAAAAGTAAAGTGTAAAGTGCCTAGTTTTATATATATATATACTCTTACTGATTCTATGAGTTACATATCTTTATTTTCTGCTTTTTACAAACAAGGAAACCAATAAACTGGACTTGAGTTACAAAAGTAAAACCATTATTGTTGGACTTTTTTATATTAAATCAATTTCCCAACTTGCATGTAGGTTCTACCTTTTAGAGTATTTTCATATTTGATATTAAAAAAATCCCAATAGGGCTTCCCTGGTGGCGCAGTGGTTGAGAATCTGCCTGCTAATGCAGGGGACATGGCTTCGAGCCCTGGTCTGGGAAGATCCCATATGCCGCGGAGCAACTGGGCCCGTAAGCCACAACTACTGAGCCTGCGCGTCTGGAGCCTATGCTCCTCAACAAGAGAGGACGCGACAGTGAGAGGCCCGCGCACTGCGATGAAGAGTGGCCCCCACTCACCGCAACTGGAGAAAGCCCTCGCACAGAAACGAAGACCTAACACAGCCAAAAATAAATAAATTAATTTTTTTAAAAATCCCAATAGGCATTTAATTCAGAAAAATACAAGAATAAAACAGAAGAAGATTAAGTGATTTGTTCAAGAGCACATGATTACAAAACGTGCATCTTATCCAAGACTCTTCTACCCTAACAGAGAAAATATCTTTCATTCTTCCAATGTTTGGATTGCCATTTAGTCTGCCTTAGAGACACAATACCCAAAGCCTAAAAGAGGCCAATGTACTTCCCATAGTTGATGTATATTGCATATGCTTTTCTCCTTTGCTCTAATCTGCCAACCAACTTGAGGCAAAATAAGGTAGTAATTAAGAGGCAAGAGGCAAGAGGCATGATTCTGGAGCCAAAAGGCCTCCACCCAAATCTAGGCTTTGTCATTTGCACACTGAGCTTGGGTGAGTAACTTAACTTTGCTGTGACATAGTTTGTTCATCTGTAAAATGGAAATGATGATATACCTACAGTATAAGACTGTTTTAGTGATTAAATAATATAAATCAAGCACTTTGAATGGTATCTTGTACATAGTAAGTACTATATATATATATATATATATTTGCTATTATTATTATTTCTTTGTTGTATAATAATATGTCATAGATAACAAAAGAGGGTGAAGTAATAGTCAGACCACACATTCCTTCTAAATGCCACCACAGCCATTCCAGTAAGATGTTTAAAAAGAGGAGAAGGCTTCCCTGGTGGCACAGTGGTTGAGAGTCCACCTGCCGATGCAGGAGACACGGGTTCGTGCCCCGGTCTGGGAAGATCCAACATACCACGGAGCGGCTAGGCCCGTGAGCCATGGCCACTGAGCCTGTGCATCCAGAGCCTGTGCTCCGCAACGGGAGAGGCCACAACAGTGAGAAGCCCGCGTACCGCAAAAAGTAAAATAAAAAGAGGAGAGACTTTGCCACAAATTCTGGGCGACATCTTTGATAACGAATGTGATGATAGGGCTTCCCTGGCGGCGCAGTGGTTGAGAGTCCGCCTGCCGATGCAGGGGACACGGGTTCGTGCCCCGGTCTGGGAAGATCCCACATACTGCGGAGCGGCTGGGCCCGTGAGCCATGGCCGCTGAGCCTGCACGTCCGGAGTCTGTGCTCTGCAACGGGAGAGGCCACAACAGTGAAAGGCCCGCGTACTGCAAAAAAAAAAAAAAAGAATGTGATGAAAATGATTAACTAAAAATATAGAATATTTGAGGAATTCTTTATCCATTGCACCCCTTTTCTAATATTAGCCCTAATATTGAAGAATTGGTTTGATGTTTAACTTATCCACCAATCTCAGAAAAATAAGTTCCATCTTTCTCCTTATGTTATAATAACTTCAATTCCTTTCTGTTCATTTTCATGAAAATGCCCATATTGAAGAAACATGCTTTTTCTTAATGTAAGAATTCAAGAAAAGAAAAAAGAGATATGGGGAAAAGGTAGCTGGGGAACAGTAATAAGTGAGAGGTAGCCAAGAGTAAATTTTGCACAGTGACTTCCATTTTCTCTGTTCTGCTCAGATGTATTCTTACCTGAGCTTTGTATCTCTTGACAGAATATGCTGTGCCTTGAATGGCTGCTCCAAATCATTCCTCTTGATTCTGAAGATATGCTTCTAAGAGAGAAAGTAGACCACACCCAATTTGCTATTGTGTTTTTCAGCTGGTTAAGCCAAATTATGTTAGAAAAATAACAAAAATGTTGAAATAAGTAAGATGTAAAATTTGAAGGGCTATACCGTTTATTAAGCACCATTATGTTCCTAGTCTCTAAGATAAGTATTTCTAATATTATATTATTTGATCCATATAACCATACTGCAAAGTAAATATTAGCTTCATGTTACAGATGATGAAACTGAAGCTCAAAGAAGTCAAATAACTTGCCCAAGACCAGAGAGCTAATACGTGCAGACCTCTTTGCAGTTTATTTGTACATTATTTATAAACAAATTTATTTATTTTTGTTTTGTTTTCATTTATTTTTATTGAGATAACATTGATTTATAACATTATATAAGTTCATGTGTACAACATTACATTTCTACTTCTGTATACTTTATGGTGTGATCTAATTTGATCGGGAGAATGAGGGAAATAAATAATATGAGCTCTCTCTCAATTGAGGAAAACCTAAAAATATGGAATAATTATTACTGAAGTCCCTAAACAAAAGAATGCACAGATAAATAGATTGAAACAAACAAGTAATACTTAATTCTCCTCTATCAGAGGTGAACAAATTTTCTGTTATATATTTCCAGCTATTCAATATAAAAGGAAATAAAGACTATTTTGTCAAATTTACTTTTTTTTTTTTTTTTTGCCGTACGCGGGCCTCTCACTGTTGTGGCCTCTCTCATTGAGGAGCACAGGCTCCGGACGCGCAGGCTCAGAGGCCATGGCTCACGGGCCTAGTCGCTCTGTGGCATGTGGGATCTTCTTGGACCAGGGCACGAACCCGTGTCCCCTGCATCGACAGGTGGACTCTTAACCACTGCGCCACCAGGGAAGCCCAGCCAAATTTACATTTGAACATAGTTATATCTGTAATATATGCTTTCATCTCTGTATATTAAAGAATTGCTTGAAGATTTGAAACATGATTGTGTAGGATATACTGTGCTGTTCATAAAATATATAACTGTTATTTTCACTCAAAATGTAAATAGCGGACTTCCCTGGTGGCGCAGTGGTTGAGAGTCTGCCTGCCGATGCAGGGGGCGCAGGTTCGTGCCCCGGTCCAGGAAGATCCCACATGCCGTGGAGCGGCTGGGCCCGTGAGCCATGGCCGCTGAGCCTGTGCTATGGAGCCCGTGCTTCTCAACGGGAGAGGCCGCGGCGGTGGGAGGCTCGCGTACCGCAAAAAAAAAAAAAAATGTAAATAGCATTCCCAATTATTTTAATTATTTCATTTCCTTTCTTTACTCTCCAAAAAAATTGTTATAAAGACAGAATATGTTTTGGTTTTGAGGTGACTGACTGGCTGACTATGTCTCCTTTTTGAAAAGTTAATGAGATTGGGGAGGACACTGGGAGAAGAGAGACTTTTTAAAAAATTAAAATTTTTAAAAATCTTTTTTAAAGTTTCAGAATATAATATATAAAGTTTATTCATTGACTTACTTTATATTAAAAGGAATAATGGGGAATAACAACACCAAATTTTTTCTCTCTTCACCAGAATATTACACACATTTTTACATTCACAAGGGAGAAAGTAGAGATTTCTTGATTTGTTTTGTTTTGCCTTTTGAAGAGAAGCTTCTCTCAGTCTCACTTGCTATATCTTTAGGAAAGACTCAACGAGTCTCTTTATTCTGTACATCCCATGGGTAACCCTTTGTTGTTAGATTTGGATTCTCTTGTAATAGGATGCATCAAACACCATTATTATTTATTTTACATAAGTTTTTGAAGCTCAGAGTCAGAAGACATCATAATGTATTCAATTCAATTCAGAAAACTTGGTTGAGCTCCCTCTAGCAATAAAGCACTGGAGTAAGCGTTACATGAATGCAATAATTAATAACACACCATTCCTGCCTTCCAGCGGCTCACAGTCTAGCTTTTAAATAACTCTAATACAGGACAGCATGCCATAAATTCTACAACAGACATTCAAATAAAATGTTATATTTGAGCTGTCATCAGAGTAGTTATCCTAAGTATATCTTGTCTACATCCTGATTCTGAGGACTTCAACTGTCAGCTAACCATAATATGGAAAGACTGCTTCAACCAAAACTAGTTGAGTTTGCTTTCAGTACCCTAGTCCTGTAGAGATTCATGTGCACCAACATACCAAATGCTAGCATATACTTCATACCCTCCTCTCACATGCCACGGCCATGGTCATTCGGGTTTTTTTCAGCAGTACTAGCAGAAGAGACTCTGCTATGTATGCTCTGTGTTCCCAAAATAATAATAATAATGATTAACACTCTGCCTTCTGTCTGGGAATGTTTTTCTTTACAAGTAAGTCTATGCAATACAAGATAAATAAACACAAATATAGATTGGACATACAAGAGAGATAGGCACAGAGTGGTAAAATTGTGAGGTGTTACCACGGTCAGACAGATGTTAGGTTCGTCAAATTAGTCCAGACAATCAACGTCATTTTATGGTCCTCTCACCTCCTTCTACTAGTCCTGCCCAGGTTCTATCATCATTCTTCCTAACATCTGAGGGCACAAAAGAAGCACAATAGGGGGTACTTTTTATGTCAGGACTTCTCACAACATAAGCCTGCCTTAAAAATATACATTAGCCTCTCAGGCTCAGTTTTTACTGATGACTTGCTAAGTAACAATTAACTGATCCATTCCACCTGTTATCTAACCCACTTCCATATTTTTTTTAAATCATTGGACTATTTGAATAAGGGGGTTATGTTGCAATAATAATTAGGGAGATACCTGAGGGGACATGGAGTTTCACTATCTATTCATATTATATTACATAAGAGAGCACCCAATAAGCATGTACATAAAACAAATAATATGGAACGAATATTAACCAGAGAAAAGATAGTAATAAGTCAAGGGCTCTGTCTATCTTTTTGTCCTGGCTAAAAGCCTTTTGGTAAATCCAATACCACATTATATATCTTCTAAAGACTTGAACTTGACCCTTCCCCTAGAACAATTGTCAAGAACATTACCATTCCCTCAGCTAAAAAACAACTATTGAGTTCTATTCCTGTGGAAAAGAATACGTTATGTGCCAATGTAATTTTCAAGTTACATCTTAGAAAGAAAATCTAAAGGAATAAATAATTTTCAAAAGGGGCTCTAAAAGACAGTTTCTCTTCTAATGTGATTGATTTCTACACGCAGATGTCTTGTAAAAAAAAGTTAAAGAAATTACTACTCTGCAGCAGTTGGGAATTTTTCCCTGTTTCAATATTTTTTAAAAATTCACATCTTCATCATCTTTCTTTTAAGCAAAAATTTTGCCTGAGAATTAGATTAAAATATAGAGGCTGTTTGTCCTGGATTCTGCTGCAGTGAGCCCCATAAATAATGATTTTGGGGACTTCCTTGGTGTTCCAGAGGTTAAGACTCCACACTCCCAGTGCAGGGGGCATGGGTTTGATCCCTGGGTCAGGAAACTAAGATCCTGCATGCCACACAGCAAAGCAGAAATAAATAAATAAATGATTTTGAGTACAAATATAGGTACTGGTATTTAATTTTCTAAACAATACTTCCTGTTGTGGACTTTCCTGGTGGTCCCATGATAAAGAATCTGCCTTCCAATGCAGGGGCCATGGGTTCAATCCCTGGTCAGGGAACTAAGATCCCACATACCATGGGGCAATTAAGCCCACATGCCACAACTACTGAGCTCATGTTCCTCAACTAGAGAAGAGAAAACCAGCATACCACAACTAGAGAGAAACAGGCACACCACAACAAAAGATCCCACATGCCTCAACTAAGACACAATGCAGTCAAAAATAAATAAATAATAAAATAAATAAATAAATGATAAATCTGTTTTTAAAAAATACTTCCTATTAAAAAAAAAAAAAAGAGAGACAAGGAGACCAAGAACTCTTGTTTTTCTATCTTAGCAAAGACCCCAGGCAACTGAAAAGAGAATATCAAAAAAACATCTTCCTACTGAAAAAAAATAATGAGGACCAATTCCATAAAATCTGGGAAAGTGGCAGTCAGGAAGCAGAAGAAAAGTCTTCTTAGTACTATTAGAATCAGAGGCCAAACATAACCTGGGTAATTTATTTAACTTACTGCTAATCTCACATCTAAATCATCTTGCAAAGAAAATGCCCTGCTGTTTGTTCATGTCTCAAGCAGAAAAAAAATTCACATCCCTAACAATTTAAAACTATTTAGGAAACTTTTGGAGTACATTGAGCTTTGTATGTTATGTAGACCTTCCCTCTAGTCTTTAAATATATTTATATCCTTAATGGAGTGCAAGAACACGTGGTTATGACCTCTATAGTATAACCATTTCTGATTTTGGTGACTACTACTTTCTTTCCTAAGTTGCTTGTCCAAGTGTTAAGTAAATGCAGTTCTCCTGACCTCTCTTCATATATGCCAAGTAGGTCCTTTAATCTCATGCATTTGAGTGGCTTGTCTTTGAATCCTGCCAAATATTTTATATCTTCATTTAGATGGGGAACCCAGATGTCATCAAGATAATGAGTATAAAGTTTATCTTGCATCCTCTATAAATAATGCAGCAATTACTTTAATGATGATTTTAATTTTAATATCTTTCTTTTAGGAGAGATTTATGAGGAAAATTAGACTCTAAATCTAACTCTCAAAGCAAACAAACAAAAGTTCATAATAGGTGCTATGGCTTTTGATTGATGTATGCATTCAAAAATTAATCATGGTCTCTTGCCCTAATAGAATAACTGGTACTTGATTAGACCTCTCATTGTAAAAAACAAGAATAGTAGAGTAAATATATGAAACAATTGTTTTCATATTTCATATATATTCTATATATTGGACAACAAACATCATGGGATCATAATTCTGAGAGAAAGGAAACAAATAAAGTTAACCATACAATTGCCTGGACTTTTTGCCTGGAGACACATTCTGACTGCTGCATATAAAGGGAGAATACAAACAGACTATGGATGTGTCACTGGATTGAAGAGACAGACAGCAAAGTTATGAGAAACAAAGACTAATGTTAGCCAGAATTTAGAAAACAGAGTACCTGAGAGGAAAAAGCCATGCAAAAGAGAACTCCAAAAATCTGCATAAGATACTCTTGAATCTTTGACTGGTTACAGAGCTGCACATAAGTTGGGAGTAAAACATATGATGCTAAGTAAAGAACAACTACTGGGAAAAAACAAGCATCAGAGCTTATACAAGGCTGAGAGATATCCAAATTTCATTCAGCCAGAGGGAGAAAGCTCACTGAACACCTGAGGCATTCAGGAGGGGCTCTAGAAAGGCCACACCTTAGGAGTAAGGCTAACCTAACCCTAGTGTGAAGATAATTCTGGATACTTTCTAATAAATCTCAAAAAGAAAAAGAAAAAAAAAAAAAAGCCCAGACAATCTAGCAGTTTTTCAAGAAATTACTGCATAACAAAGATCTTTTAAAGGATGGATACAAAATCTAAACACTCAACAACCAGACAACTGAAACTGAGATGATAGACAAACAGAAAAGGATTTTTAAGATGGTTATTAATATATGTTTAAAATGTAAAGAAAAACATAAACACAATGAGAAAAAAATAGAAAAAGAAGACCAATTAGAACTTCTTGAGATGGAAGATGTAGTATCTGAAATAAAAAATTCATTGAAATAAAAAATTCACCAAAAGAAATTAATTTTACTGTATATAAATTATATTTCAATACATCTGACTCCAAAAAAATTATTAGATGGAATTAATGGTACATTAAGTACTGAAGAAGAAAAGATCAATGAACTTGAAGACAAAGCAATAGAAAAAATACAACTGAAAAGAGGAGAAAAGAAAAAAAAAGAGTCTCAAGATTTGTAGGACAATATCAAATGGTCTAACATATGTGTAAGTGGAATCCCCAAAAGAAAAGGAGATTGTTTTTTAATAATATTAAAATATTATTAAGCCACAGAACCAGAAAACATAATGTACTCCAAGCAAGATAAGCACACACACCAAAAACAAAAGCCAACTACATCAAGGTAAAATATAATCAAATTTATAAAAACCTATGATAATAAGAAAGTCTTAAAAGTAGTTTGGGAGGAGAAGGGAAATAAAAAGATGCTCAACATCATTAGTCATCACTGTAGAGTAAGTTTAAACCACAATGAGGTACACCTACTAGAAAATGTAAAACCAAGCAGACTGACCATCCCAAGTGTTGGTGGATGTATACAGCAACCAAGGTGTTTATACTATATTATTTCTCAAGTGTAAAATGACACAAGCAATTTTTTAAAAGTTAAACATACATCTACACTATGACACAACAATTTCAATATTATGTATTTACCAAAAATACATGTCCCCAGGTTGACTTATTAAGAGAAAGTTCATAGCAACTTATTCTAAAAACTGAAAACCCCCCAAATATCCATAAACAGGAGAATAGATAAACATATTGTAGCACATTTATACAGCAGAATACTACTCGGTATAAAAAGAAATTAAGTACCGACACTGAAAACAAGGAAAATTCAAAACATTATGCTGACCCCCCAAAAAAGCCAGAGAGTAGATACAGTACGACTTCATTTACATAATGTTCAAAAATGGCAAAACTAATAAATGATTATAAAAACTATAGGTTGTGTTGGATGGGGTAGGGAGAAGGGAGGGATTGGTGTGAGGTGTTGCTCTAATAAATACTTGAAAATGTGTAAATGTCTTGGAATACTGGAAAAATTTGAGGAGCAAATGGAAGAATAAAAGGATAAGCTGCTGTCCTCTTTTGAACTGGAATGTTTATAACTGATCTCCTGTGCCTATCTCATCATCATATTTGGGAGCAGATAACTTGTTTCTTAAGTTTCACAAGTACACAGATGGTTAGGAATTATGTCCCAGGATGGACTATACCAATAGCCTCACTCATACTGGATTTAGCAAATATATATAATGAGATTTGGACTTTTGAGCTGATGGTATTTTAGACTTTGAGTTGATACTATAATTGAGATTTGAGGAGAAACTTGTGATGGGTTAAATGTATTTTGTGAGATGGACATAAATTTGACGGGTTATAGGGCAGAATGTGGTAGGCAAAGTAATGGTCTCTCCAAAGATGCTCATGTCCTAATCCTCTGAACCTGTGAATATGTTACATGGCAAAAGAGATTTTGCAGATGTGATTAAGTTAAAGTCCATTTTCCCCCCAGTTTCACTGAGGTAAAATTAGCAAATAAAAGTTTTATATATTTAAGACATACAATGTGATGATTTTGATATATGTATCTAGCTGATCCTTGAAAAACACAGGTTTGAATTGCGCATGTCTACTTATATGCAGATTTATTTCAATAAATGTGCAGTACTGAATTACATGATCTTCAATTGGTTGAGTCTGTAAATATGGAACCGCACATAAAGAAGGCCAGCTATAAAGTTCCATCTATAAAGTTATACATGGATTTTCAACTGCATGTGGTTTGGCACTCCCAACCCCCGAGTTGTTCAAGTGTCAACTGTACATTGTGAAAAAATTATCACAATCAAGCTACTAAACACATCCATCACATCACATAGTTAAGAACACTTAAGATTTACTCTCTTTGCAAATTTCATTTATACAATGCAGTACTATTAACTCTACTCACTAGATCTTCAGAACTTATTCACCTTATAACTGAAACTGTGTACCTTTTGACCAACATCTCCTCATTTCTCCTACCCCCCAGCCCCTGTATCCACCATTCTATTCTCTGCTTCTATGAGTTTGACATTTTAGATTCCACATACAAATGAGATCATACAGTATTTGTCTGTCTTTCTTTGGCTTACCTCATTTAGCATAATGTTCTCCAAGTTTATCCATGTTGTCACAAATGGCATTATAGTTGACTCTTGAAAAGCATGGGTTTGAACTGCACAGGCCCACTTATAAACTGATTTTTTTTCAATGAATACATACTATAGTACTACGTGATCCACACTTGGCTGAATCTGCACATGCTGAACTGAGGCTACAAAGGGCCCACTGTAAAGTTACACATGGATTTTTTACTTCACCCCTAAGTCCCTCACTGTTCAAGGGTCAACTGAGGGGACAGACCTTCAAGATGGCAGGGGAGTAAGACATGGAGATCACCTTCCTACACACAAATACATCAGAACTACATCTACATGTGGAACAACTCCTACAGAACACCTACTGAATGCTGGCAGAAGACCTCAGACTTCCCAAAAGACAAGAAATTCCCCACGTACCTGGGTAGGTCAAAGGAAAAAAGAAAAAGTAGAGACAAAAGAATAAGGATGGGACTTGCACCACTGAGTGGGAGCTGTGAAGGAGGAAAACTTTCCATACTCTAGGAAGCCCCTTCACTGTCGGAGACTGGGGGTGGTGGGGGGGAAGCTTTGGAGCCATGGAGGACAGCTCAGCAACAGGGGTGCAGAGGGCAAAGCAGACAGATTCCCAAAGAGAGGATCTGTGCCAACTAGGAATCACTAGCCCGAGAGGCTTCTCTGCTCACCCGCCAGCTGGGACAGGTGGGGGATGGAAGCTGAGGCTCGGGCTTCGGAGGTCAGATCCCAGGGAGACAGGGGTTGGCTGCATGAACACAGCCTAAAGGGAGCTAGTGTGCCACAGCTAGAAGGGAGGGAGTATGGGAAAATGTTGAGACATGCCTAAGAGAAAAGAGACAATTGTTTCGGGGTGCATGAGGAGAGGGGATTCAGAGCACCGCCTAAACAGGCTCCAGAGATGGATGCAAGCCGCAGCTATCAGCATGGACACCAGAGACAGGAATGAAACACGAAGGCTGCTGTTCCAGCCACAAAGAAGCCTGTGTGCAAGTACAGGTCACTATCCACACCTACCCTCCTGGGAGCCTGTGCAGCCCGCCACTGCCAGGGTCCTCTGATCCAGGGACAACTTCCTCAGGAGAACACACAGTGCATCTCAGCCTGCTGCAACATCACGCTGCTCTCTGCCACCACAGGCTCACCCTGCATCACATAACCCTCCTTCCCCACGGCCTGAGTGACCCAGAGCCCACTAATCAGCTGCTACTTTAACCCCATCTTGCCTGAGCGAAGAACAGACGCCCTCAGGTGACCTACATGCATAGGCAGGGCCAAGTCCAAAGTTGAACCCCAGGAGCTGTGTGGAAAAAGAAGAGAAAGGGAAATTTCTCCCAGCAGCCTCAGGAGCAGTGGATTAATTCTCCAAAACAACTTGATGTACCCTGCATCTCTGGAATACCTGAATAGACAACGAATCATCCCAAAATTGAAGGGTGGATTTTGGGAGCAACTGTAGACTTGGGAGCAATGTGGCTGACAGGGATATGGTGCTCCAGCTGGGTGTAAGGCCTGTGCCTCTGAGGTGGGGAGCCGAGTTCAGGACATTGGTCCACCAGAGACTTCCTTGTTCCAAGTAATATCAAACAGTGAAAGCTCTCCCAGAGATCTCCATCTCAATGCTAAGACCCAGCTCCACTCAACGACCAGCAAGCTACATTGCTAGACATCCTATGCCAAACTACTAGGAAGACAGGAACACAACCACACCCATTAGCAGAGAGGCTGCCTAAAATCATAGTAAGGTCACAGACACCCCAAAACACACCACCAGATGTGGTCCTGCCCACAAGAAAGACAAGATACAGTTTCATCCACCAGAACACAGGCACCAGTCCCCTCCACCAGGAAGCCTACACAACCCACTTAACCAACCATAGCCACTGGGGGCAGACACCAAAAACAATGGAAACTACAAACCTGCAGCGTGTAAAAAGGAGACCCCAAACACAGTAAGTTAAGCAAGATGAGAAGACAGAGAAAAACACAGCAGATGAATGAGCAAGGTAAAAACCCACCAGACCAAACAAATGAAGAGGAAATAGGCAGTTTACCCGAAAAAGAAGTCAGAGTAATGATAGTAAATGTGATCCAAAATCTTGGAAATAGAAGACAGAAAATACAAGAAATGATTAACAAAGACTTAGAAGAACTAAAAAGCAAACAAACAATAATGAACAACACAATAGATGACATGAAAAATTCTCTAGGACGAATCAATACCAGAATAACTGAGGCAGAAGAATGGATAAGTGACCTGAAAAATAAAGTAGTGGAAATAACTACCACAGAGAAGAACAAAAAAAAAAGAATGATAAGAATTGAGGACAGTCTCAGAGACTTCTGGGACAACATTAAAAGCACAAACATTTGAATTATAGGAGTCCCAGAAGAAGAAGAGAAAAAGAAAGTGACTGAGAAAATATTTGAAGAGATTATAGTTGAAAACTTCCCTAATATGGGAAAGGAATTGGTCAATCAAGTGCACGAATTCCAGAGTATCATACACAATAAATCCAAGGAGAAACATGCCAAGACACATATTAATCAAACTATCAAAAATTAAATACAAAGAAAACATATTAAAAGCAGCAAAGGAAAAAGAACAAATAACACACAGGGGGATCCCCATAAGGTTAACAGCTGATCTCTCAGCAGAAACTCTGCAAGCCACAAGGGAGTGGCAGGACATATTTTAAATGATGAAAGGGAAAAACCTACAACCAAGATTACTCTACCCAGCAAGGATCTCATTCAGATTTGACAGAGAAATTAAAACCTTTAAGGACAATAAAAGGCTAAGAGAATTCAGCAACACCAAACCAGCTCTACAACAAATGCTACAGGAATTTCACTAGGCAGGAAAAACAAGAGAAGGAAAAAACCTACAATAACAAACAAAAAACAATTAAGAAAATGGTAATAGGAACATGCATATCAAAAACTACCTTAAATGTAAATGGATTAAATGCTCCAACCAAAAGACATAGATTGACTGAATAGATACAAAACAAGACCAGTATATATGCTGTCTGCAAGAGACCCACTCCAGACCTAGGGACACATACAGACTGAAAGTGAAGGGATGGAAAAAGATATTCCATGCAAATGGAAATCAATGGAAAGCTGGAGTAGAAATTCTCATATCAGACAAAATAGACTTTAAAATAAAGACTATTACAAGAGACAAAGAAGGACATTACATAATGATCAAGGGATCAATAAAAGAAGAAGACATAACAATTGTAAATATTTATGCACCCAACATAGGAACACTTAAATACATAAGGCAAATGCTAACAGCCATAAAAGGGGAAATCGACAGTAACACAGTAATTGTGGGGGACTTTAACACCCCACTTTCACCAATGGACAGATCATCCAAAATGAAAATAAATAAGGAAACACAAGCTTTAAATGATACATTAAACAAGATGGACTTAATTGATGTTTATAGGACATCCCATCCAAAAACAACAAAATACACGTTCTTCTCAAGTGCTTATGGAACATTCTCCAGGATAGATCATATCTTGGGACACAAATCAAAACTTGGTAAATTTAAGAAAATTGAAATCATATCAGTGATCTTTTCTGACCAAAATGCTATGAGACTAGATATCAATTACAGGAAAAACTGTAAAAAATACAAACACATGGAGGCTAAACAATACACTACTAAATTACCAAGGGATCACTGAAGAACTCAAATATGAAATCAAAAAGTACCTAGAAACAAATGACAGTGAAAACACAATGACCCAAAACCTAGGGAATGCAGCAAAAGCAGTTCTAAGAGGGAAGTTTATAGCAAGACAATCCTACCTCCAGTAACAAAAAACATCTCAAGTAAACAACCTAGCCTTACACTTAAAGCAATTACAGAAAGAAGAACAAAAAGCCCTCAAAGTTAGCAGAAGGAAAGAAAACATAAAGATAAGATCAGAAATAAATGAAAAAGAAATGAAGAAACAAGAGCAAAGATCAATAAAACTAAAAGCTTGTTCTTTGAGAAGATAAGCAAAATTGATAAACCATTAGCCAAACTCATCAAGAAAAAAAGGAAGAAGACTCAAATCAATAGAATTAGAAATGAAAAAGGAGAAGTAACAACTGACACTGCAGAAATACAAAGGATCATGAGAGATTACTACAAGCAACTCTATGCCAATAAAATGGACAACCTGGGAGAAATGGACAAATTCTCTGAAATGCACAACCTTCCTAGACAGAACCAGGAAGAAAGAGAAAATATAAACAGACCAATCACAAGCACTGAAATTGAAACTGTGATTAAAAATCTTCCAACAAACAAAAGCCCAGGACCAGATGGCTTCACAGGTGAATTCTATCAAACATTTAGAGACGAGCTAACACCTATCCTTCTCAAACTCTTCCAAAATATAGCAGAGAGAGAAACACTCCCAAACTCATTCTATGAGACCACAATCACCCTCATGGCAAAACGAGACAAAGATGTCACAAAGAAAGAAAACTACAGGCCACTATCACTGATGAACATAGATGCAAAAACCCTCAACAAAATACTAGCAAAAGAATCCAAGAGCACATTAAAAGTATCATACACCATGATCAAGAGAGGTTTACCCCAGGAATGCAAAGATTCTTCAGTATACACAAATCAATCAATGTGATACACAATATTAACAAACTGAAGGAGAAAAACCATATGATCATCTCAATAGATGCAGAAAAAGCTTTTGACAAAATTCAACACCCATTTATGATAAAAACCCTCCAGAAAGTAGGCCTAGAGGGAAGTTACCTCAACATAATGAAGGCCATATATGACAAACCCACAGCCAACAACGTTCTCAGTGGTGAAAAACTGAAACTATTTCCTGTAAGATCAGGAACAAGGTAAGGTTATTCACTCTCATCACTGTTACTCAACATAGTTTTGGTAGTTTTAGCCACAGCAATCAAAGAGGAAAAAGAAATTAAATGAATCCAAATTGGAAAAGAACTAAAGCTGTCACTGTTTGCAGATGACATTATACTACACATAGAGAATCCGAAAGATGCTACCAGAAAACTACTAGAGATAATCAATGAATTTGGTAAAGTAGCAGGATACAAAATTAATGCACAGAAATCTCTTGCATTCCCTTACACTAATCATGAAAAATCTGAAAGAGAAATTAAGGAAACACTCCCACTTACCATTGCAACAAAAAGAATAAAATACCTAGGAATAAACCTACCTAAGGAGAAAAAATACCTGTATGCAGAAAGCTATGACACTGATGAAAGAAATTAAAGATGATACAAACAGATGGAGGGATATACCATGTTCTTGGATTGGAAGAATCAACATTGTGAAAACAACTATATGACCCAAAGCAATCTATACATTCAGTGCAATCCCTATCAAACTATAAATGGCATTCTTCACAAAAATAGAACAAAAAATTTCACAGTTTGTATGGAAACACAAAAGACCCTGAATAGCCAACGTGACCTTGAGAAAGAAAAATGGACCTGGAGGAGTCAGGATCCCAGACTTCAGACTATACTACAAAGCTATAGTAATCAAGACAGTATGGTACTGGCACAAAAGCAGAAATGTAGATCAATGGAACAGGATAGAAAGCCCAGAGATAAACCCATGCACATATGGTCACCTTATTTTTGAAAAGGAGGCAAGAACATACAATGGAGAAAAGACAGACTCTTCAATAAATGGTGCTGGGAAAACTGGACAGCTACATGTAAAAGACTGAATTTAGAACACTCCCTAACACCATACACAAAAATAAACTCAAAATGGATTAAATACCTAAATGTAAGACCAGACGCTATAAAACTCTTAGAGGAAAACATAGGCAGAGCAGTATATGATATAAATCACAGGAAGATCTTTTTTGACCCACCGTTAGAGAAATGGAAATAAAAACAAAAATATACAAATGAGACCTAATGAAAATTAAAAGCTTTTGCACAGCAATGGAAACCAAAAACAAGATGAAATCACGACCCTCAGAACAGGAGAAAATATTTACAAATGAAGCAAATGACAAAGGGTTAATCTCCAAAATTTATAAGCAGCTCATGCAGCTCAATATCAGAAAACCAAACAACCCAATCCAAAAATGGATAGTAGACCTAAATAGACATTTCTCCAAAGAAGATATACAGGTTACCAGCAAACACATGAAAGGATGCTCAACATCACTAATCATTAGAGAAATGAAAATCAAAACTACAGTGAGATATCACCTCACACCAGTCAGAATGGCCATCGTCAAAAAATCTAGAAACAATAAATGCTGGAGAGGGTGTGGAGAAAAGGGAACCCTCTTGCACTGTTGGTGGGAATGTAAATTGATACAGCCACTATGGAGAACAGTATGAAGGTTCCTTAAAAAACTAAAAGTAGAACTACCATATGACCCAGCAATCCCACTACTGGGCATATACCCTGAAAAAAACATAATTCAAAAAGAGTCATGTACCAAAATGTTCATTGCAGCTCTATTTACAATCTCCAGGACATGGAAGCAACCTAAGTGTCCATCGAAAGATGAATGGATAAAGAAGATGTGGCACATGTATACAATGGAATATTACTCAGCTATAAAATGAAACAAAAGTGGGTTATTTGTAGTGAGGTGGATGGACCTAGAGTCTGTCATACAGAGTATAGTAAGTCAGAAAGAGAAAAACAAATACTGTATGCTAACATATATATATATGAATCTAAAAAAAAAGAAAAAAGAAAAAAAACTGGCTCTGAAAAACCTAGGAGCAGGGCAGGAATAAAGACCTAGAGAATGGATTTGAGGACATGGGGATGGGAAGGGTATGCTGGGACAAAGTGAGAGAGTGGCATGGACATATATACACTACCAAATGTATAATAGATAGCTAGTGGGAAACAGCCACATAGCACAGGGAGATCATCTTGGTGCTTTGTGATCACCTAGATGGGTGGGATAGGGAGGATGAGAGGGAGGCACAAGAGGGAGGAGATATGGGCATATATCTTTATGTATAGCTGATTCACTTTTTTATACAGCAGAAACTAAGACACCATTGTAAAGCAATTATACTGCAATAAAGATGTTAAAAAATTTTTTTAAATAAAAAACAAAAACCCACAAGGGATTGTTGTAGGGATTGAATAATGTAATTCGTGTTTAAAAAAAAGAAAGGGCCAACTTTATTTCCTTCTGTTTTATGGCTTAATGATATTCCATTGAATATATGTACCACATTTTCTTTATCCATTTATCTATCGATGGACACTTATGCTGTTTCTATATCTTGGCTATTGTGAATAATGTTGCAATGAACAAGGGAGTGTAGATATCTCTTAGGGGTACTCATTTTATTTTCTTTAGATATATATGCAGAATTGCGATTGCTAAATCATAGGTAGTTCTATTTTTATTTTTCTGAGGAATCTTCCTAATATTTTCTGTAATGGCTGTATCAGTTTACATTCTCAACTACAATGTACAAGGGTTCCCTTTTCTCCATACCCTAACCAATATTTGATATCTCTTGTCTTTTTTTTTTTTTTTTTTTTTTTTTTTGCAGTACACGGGCCTCTCACTGTTGTGGCTTCTCCCGTTGTGGATCACAGGCTCCGGATGCGCAGGCTCAGCGGCCATGGCTCACAGGCCCAGCTGCTCCACAACCTGCGGGATCTTCCTGGACCGGGGCATGAACCCGTGTCCCCTGCATCGGCAGGCGGACTCTCAACCACTGCGCCACCAGGGAAGCCTGGCTCTCTTCTTTTTAATTTGAATAAAATTCATTGAAAGATTTTAACTTCTTTGGAATGCCAACTGTATTGAAGTCATTTGTTACTGTGGGTTTTAAGGCCATGTTTCTTTGTGTAAAATAATGGTTTTGTCATTTGTTGCCTTCTATGCCATTCTTTACTGAATGTAGATAGAGGGAGACATGAGACAGCAGACTATCTATAAGAGACAATGAAATAAATGATTTTAAGAAATGAGATTTACAGCCCTTTAAAACTGAAAACCCTAGATAAAATGTTTAGAAAACTAATTCTGTCAGCTTCTACTAATTTCTAAAAGTCAAGTTACCCACTTCAATACTGGTCACGTTCCTTTCCAATTCTCTGAATAGACTACACACAAAGGTAGGAAACTGAAACAATAATCACAATTCCTTTCCAAAGAAGAACCCAAATGAAAAAACTTGGTGTAAGAGTTATCACTCCACCCAGATTAAAAAAAACAGAAAAAGAGGGAGAGAGAGAAAGAATCAGAGTGAGCACACCATGTCACTGTCAAGAATCTAATTACCTGACAGAAACCTTAAGAATCCATGTACCCATTCACTTGTGTTGCTGATGATTAGAACCTGTCTCTGGAAATCTGTTCACAGCTCATTGTATCATGAGAGCAATTTTCTCCTGACTGGAAACCAACCCAAAATATTGTAAAAGGACATTGCAAATTAAATCATAAGGTCATGAAGCACAGTGTAAATAACATGGACTTTGGAATTAAACAGACCTGGGCTTGAATCCTAATCCCAATCCTTATTAGTTATGACCAAGGCAGTTCCTCCACTTCTGAGTCCCATTTTTGTTTTTGTCTGTGAAAGACCTATAGTAATACTTACTAAAAACTATAATACTATTTACTACACTAACATTTACTAGAGATATAATAATATTTACCAGAATATTTATTGTAAATAATATTTGCAACTGGATAACTTGCAAGAAGATAAGACTCAGTACAGCATGAAATATACTTCTATCCACTCCAAGTCATTTCTTCCAGCTCTTCAATAATCATAATCTGTAAGAATCATGTTCTTCACAATATAAATGGTATCGTGGAAAAAAAGAACAACAGACCAAAACTTCTAAAATATTTAATATATGTTTAACTTAATGTTAAATTAAATATAGACAAATAATGTTTGAAAGACTTCTTCAGCTTAAATATCAAAAATATAGATCCTAAAAGTCTTAAGATGCTTTATTTATTTAGCAGGTTTATATACATTATAGTTATAAGGTAAGTACCTTTATTCTTAATACTGACAAGATCCTCATTCAAAAACCATGTTCAGTTTGAGTCTTTCATGTTTAGGAACAATGAGGAAAGGCAAGAAAATTTGGCATTATATGGCCTAAAAAGTAAACAATATAAGGATAATATGTAGCTATTTTCCATTATATTTCAACTCTAAATTGCTGATTTCTGTGGGTACATCTATTAAGATCCTTTTTTTTTTTTTTTTTTTTTTTTTGCTGTGTTGGGTCTTCGTTTCTGTGCGAGGGCTTTCTCTAGTTGTGGCAAGCGGGGGCCACTCTTCATCGCAGTGCGCGGGCCTCTCACTATCGCCGTCTCTCTTGATGTGGAGCACAGGCTCCAGAAGCGCAGGCTCAGTAGTTGTGGCGCACAGGCTTAGTTGCTCCGCGGCATGTGGGATCTTCCCAGACCAGGGCTCGAACCCGTGTCCCCTGCATTACCAGGCGGATTCTCAACCACTGCGCCACCAGGGAAGCCCTATTAAGGTTCTTTTTATTCTTTTTTTCCTTCCAATTTCCCAAGAGCTGAACAAGAAGATTTTAAACTAAAGCATTAACTTTCTTCCCAACCACTACAAAAGCAGGGAGAAATGTCTGCTTTGTGTCTACCACTCAGAGTATGAAGCAAGGGAAAATTCTATGTCTGAGAACTAGATAAGCAAAATTCCTGACCCTTTAAGCTGAGCTTTCCTCTTTCCTTAAAGAACGGATTCTTGGGCTTCCCTGGTGGCGCAGTGGTTGAGAGTCCGCTTGCCGATGCAAGGGACACGGCTTCATGCCCCAGTCCGGGAAGATCCCACACGCCGTGGAGCAGCTAGGCCCGTGAGCCATGGCCGCTGAGCCTGCGCTTCCGGAGCCTGTGCCCCGCAACGGGAGAGGCCCCAAGAAAATTTCCATAGAATCCCTTAAGAATTCCTTAAGAAAATAGGAACCATATTTCCTATTTATTCATTCTAAGAGCTGATTGTATGAGGCAGAATGAACAAAATATTCTTTAAAAGATCTGCCTAGTTATATGATTTACATAGCTTAAGATTCCCAAAATTTCTAGTCCCTTATTTGATTTCCATATGAAAAAGAAATACCCTCCTTAAAGTTTGCCATTATTTAAGATATCTTCATATTGATGGGACCACATATTTTTCACTTACATTACAGAAAAAAAAGTGGAGGAAGGGGAAAATGAAAGAAAAATAGAGAAAAGAATAAAGAAGGAAAGGGAAAGGAAGGTAACCTCCAATTTTGTAACTACCTTGTTCAGCTACCCTTATCCAAGGTATAAGAAGAAAAAGATAGGAGCTCTTGCCTTCTTTTACTATTCCAAGTACTTAGAAAAACAGTTCTTTTGTTCATGAATGTTACTTGATTTGTGTTTTGTTAGAACCTCTTTTTCACGAAACAAAATAAGATCTGACCCTTTTCTAGCAGTGAGGAGAGGGAGCCTGGTAAATACCTACCTTCTCAGATTTGATTCTTGGACCCATTGTTTACAGTGGTTATTTTAGTCTGATAGTCTGCCACTTGAGGGGATAAATATTTTTCTTTCAAACATGCAGTGGAACATGAGCTTTGTGTTTTTTCCTTCAAGATAACAAAATTGTTTGTAAAAATGTTTTTTGATTCAGTACAATCGCCCAAGATATGGTCCTGTTGTGTTTTCTATTTGTCACCAACAGTTTCATTATATTTTATAATGGCCTTGGCACACCAGTTATTGCTTAACCCAGTTTTGAACAAGATAGAATTGTCAATTGCTTGCTTAACCTTATTCTTCCACATCTCTACCATTCTTTCATCCACATTCAAAGGAACCTAATGTAAATATTTCAATTGAATACTGAGAAATCCTTTTTAAGAGAGCCATGTTTCAATATTCCTATTAAATCTAAGGCCTTGGCCCCCCTTACTCAGCAGTTTTTTATCTCCCTCCACCCCGCCCCCTTTCCCCATATTCATGGTAACAATCATGTTAACAGTGATTTTAACCTTTTGTTTCATTTCATCCTTTTAAGAGCCTTCTCAAGGAGTTACTTAAGCCTATTAGTTGCAAGGAACAGAATCCACTTCCAACAACCATAAATATATAGGGGGAATTTATGGGAAAGTTAGTGTCTCACAAAACCAAGGGGCAGGAGATGAGGCCTGGCTCCATAAAAGATAGGGACTGAGCAAGGAAACCAGTAACCCTGGTCACCACTCTCTTTTTTTGCCTTCATCTGTGCATCTACTCCTTTTATCTCTCCCTCTTCTCATACCTGACTTCACAGAGTCAGCCTGCACATGGACCTTAACTGCCTCATTTCCAGTTCATAAGGCCAATTAGTGTTTTTCAAATCAACTTCCAAATTCTGAGAATTGAGAACTTGATAGTTTTCCATCCTAGTCTGTTGACTATAACCAAGGATTCAGAGTCATGTAATTCAAATGTGGCTATGGTGGTCCCATCCTGGGGGTACCAGGTTATCAAAGAAAAGGGATAAGTGTTAGAAAGATCCACCCAAATGTTTTTACTACTAGGACACAGGTTCTGTTGAATTAGCCCCATTTTAAGATGTAAAAACTAAAGCAGTCTTGTCTTAAAAGACAGGTTTTGGCCTTAGCTCTGCCACTAACAAGATTTTGAACTAAGTCAAAATCACTTCAGACTATATAATTTGCAAGTTTCCTTCCAGTATTAAAATATAGTAATCCTATGTTTACCAGAGATCGGTCATTTAAATAGTCAATGCTCCTGTATAGATAATATTTTATAGCTTAATAGTGTAACTTTCCCTGAATATGTTACTCTGGACTAGGCACTATTCTAAAAACCTTATATATATTAACAATACAATTCTGACACAAACTTCACAGATGAAGGGCACAGTACCCCATAATACTGCTCTTACTTCACTTTCCAACCGCAAGCTTGAAGATTCCCGAGCTACCCTGCACATCTGACCAACTAGATATAAATTCAGTGTTCCCACAACCCCTCAGGTTTGATAACTCTCTAAAACAACACACAGAACTCAGTAAAGCACTATACTTACAATTGCAGTTTTAATTATAAAGGAAACAAATCAGGGCCAGCCAAAAGAAGAGATGCATAAGGCACAGTCTAGGAGGGTCTTAAAAATAAAGCTTCTGAGTCCTCAGGAAACATCATGCTCCTGCCACATTAATACATGATACCAACTAGGGAAGTTCACCCATACTTCAGGGCGTCCAGTGTTTTTATTGGGTTTCATTACATAAGTATGGTTGATTCAATCACTGACCATATAATTGAGCTCAATTCCTAGCTTCTTTCCCCAGGGGTTAGGAGGTTGTACTAGTATCACATGGCTCAAAGCCCCAACACTCTAATCATACAGTTGGTCTTCAGCATGACCAACCACCATCCTGAAAATATCCAGGATGAGTTACCTTGTTAGTATAGTTAGTATAAATTCAGGTGTGGTCTAAAAGTCCCACCATGAATAACAAAGACACTCTTATCACTAGGGAAACTCCAAGGAACCAGGATCAGAGGCCAGCTAAATTATTTATAATACAATATTAACTCATTTAATTCTCATAACAACCCTTTGAGGTATGAACAATTATTTTCCACAATTTTACAAGGCAGAGGGTTGTTAAGTAACTTGCCCAAGGTCCACACAGCTAATGAATGAACAGAGGATCTGACTTCAGAGCCTGTGTTTTTTCATGACACAGACTTTCTCTTCAGTTATTTGGCTTTTGTTTAGAAATCTGATCAAGAAACTCCAAGCCGCAAATTATAGATAGCTCTTCTCTGACTTACCATGTCATATTTGCTAACCTAGAGATAATGACATTCTAGTATTTTGTGTTTTCAAAAGAAAAAGTATCTTAAATCAATGCTGTTTGTCATCTTCTTCCCTTTAAAACCACAAAATTACTGAGTCATATATCTTTGGGAAATGTGAAGATATGATAGCTTCACAGCCATTATCTTCAAAGTGACTAGGTACAGAGAATGTGGTAAGCATCTTTATCCAACAATGGTTTCTAATATGACATTTGTCAAAGTGGTTAATTCTAGTTACGGCAATAAATGGCCCAAAATCTCAGTGGCTTAACACAATACAGATTTCTTTTTTACCCACTTGAAGTCAGACAAAGGCTGGGCAGCACTCTTCCAGCTGAACTTCAAGGATCTGTGTTCCTTCTACCATGTGATCAAGCCGTTCTAGAGCCCTTTTCTTCCAGACACACAAATGAAAGTGAGAAAGAATACTTGGGGAAGGTGAGCCAGATACTAGATCCTTTAGCCCAGAAGTGGAATATGTCACTTCAGATCATATTGCATTGTCCAGAACTAGTCAGATGGCCAACTTAATTCCAAAGGAGGCTAGAAAATGGAGGTGCAACACATAGACATTGCTCAGCATTGTTAATGGCCTCTGTCACAATCTGCCCTTTAGTAACAAAATATCTATTTGAACCCTCCTTCCTACTTAAGAGAAAACACTCCTCCCCAGTTAGCCAATTCAAAGACCCAGTGAGCTTATTTCCAGTGTTCTTCCACTAGCTTTGGGCATGTTACTTACCCACTCTCTGCTCTGCAAAATCGGGAAAATCTTTGTTCATACCTTAAAGAGGTTTTATGAGAATCCAGTCTCCAAGTCTTATCCATTAGATACAGATGTGATACTTCCAGATGTTTTTTATGAACAAAAATTCAGGTTATATCCCTTGGCATACACTCAGTATACAATGGTGGTACAGAGATAGGACATTGGCAATGGATGCTCCTTCAGAAAAGAGAAGAATGGAAAACTGAAAGTACTCACTCATCTATAGTAATTCTGAATTCTGAGGGGAAGACACTGTGAAGTCTCTCTGCCATGGCAGGCAAGAAACTTGCAAACTCTGGTATTGTTGTCTTCTGCAAAGAATTACTGTGTCTGTGTTTCTCCATGATCCTAGGGCTCTACCCTCTGGGAGGTCCCCTTAGTCTGATGGTCTTCTTGTGAGGAGTACAGTTGTCAAAGCTACCTTCTCTTTATGGAAGGTTGGGGACACAAGAATTATTTTAAGTTGTGAACAGAAAAGGGCTCTTTATTCCATGTTCTGAGTTTCTTTGGCAATATAACTCCTCCAAAAAACTAGTAGGCTTCATAGTTCTGATTGTAATTAATAGTTCCATATGCCAGTAGCCATACTCAAAGTTTATCTTGGATATAATTCTCAGCCTAATTTAGCCTATTCTTCTCCCCCAGGTTCCTTCCATATCTCTCCTAACAACCTCACTGTGACTACTTGAGACTATCTATCACATCCTCTGACTCCTCTTTGCACTGAGTCACTTAATTCAACTGAAAAGTTTACAAGGTCTTTGTTTCTCATACTAGGGGGTTCTAGAAACAATTAGCTCTCAATCCTTGAAGGCCCTGAATTACCAGACTCTCTTTTCTCTCCCTTTTTGAAAAACTGAGGTATGATTGACATATAATATTATATTTGTTTCAGGTATACAACATGAGTCAATATTTGTATATATTGTGAGATGATCACAATAAGTCTAGTTAACATCTATCACCATACATAGTTACAACATTTTTTTGTTGTTATGAGAACTTTTAAGATATACTCTCTTCACAACTTTCAAATATGCAATACACATTATTAACTATAGTCACCATAATGTACATTATATTCCCAGGACTTATTTATTTTATAACTGGAAAACTTTAACTTTTGACCCCCTTTAACTATTTTACCAACCCCTCCCAACCCCATGAAAATTACACCCATTAAAGTACCACCATAATAAATACAATAAATTGAAGTTCATCAAAACTAAAAGCTTCAAACATACTTTTAAAAAATTGGAAAGACAAGCTACAGACTGAGAGAAAATGTTTGTAAATCATATATTTCATAAAGGAAGGACTTGTATCCCAAATATATAAAGAGCTCTCATACCAAGGGAAAAAACTCAGTTAAGATAGAAATGGGAAAAAGATCTGAGCAGACTCTTCTCCAAAAAGAATAAAGATGTCAAATAAACACATACAATGATGCTCAGGGTCATTAATTATTGGGGAAATGCATGAAAGTACAATGAAATACTCCTAAAACCTTATTAAAAGGGCTAAAATTTAAGACTGACCACATCAAGTGTTAGTGAAAGTGTAGAACAACCAATACCTGAACATGCAGTCAATAGTACATACTTATGAGGCCCCCTTGCTTACTACCAATTTCTGTTTTGGTCACTTGTTTAACTGCTATAAAAATAACCTCCAAATCTCAGAGGCTTACAACAAAAGTTTGGTTCTCATTCACACAAAGTCCTATGTGGTCTAGTGGGTCTCTGGAGTGTAGACTAATGGCTCTCCTCCACTACAGACTAGGAATCAGGGTTCCTTCAATCACTGGGTTTCATTATCTTAGAGTCTTTCCTTCCCAACCACGTGGACAGGGGAGAGAGAGAATAGGACAGAATCCAAATAGCAAACCACTTTGTCCCATAAGTGACATAAATCACTTGTTTACATTCCATTCTCCAGAACAAATTACACAACCAATCTGTGTTCTGCTACAAATAGTTGACAATTAATTGTGTTATATATTTTCTCTACTTGTGCTCTGGAGTCTATCCCCTACAGATTTCAGAGAACCCTTGCTCCAAGCCTCATCCCCTCCTTTTTTAATACCTTCAAATACTGAACCATTTCCACTTTTCAGATTACTGAAAAAATTTTGGGGCTTCCCTGGTAGTGCAGTGGTTATGAATCTGCCTGCCAATGCAGGGGACATGGGTTCAAGCCCTGGTCTGGGAAGATCTCACATGCTGTGGAGCAAATAAGCCCGTGTGCCACAACTACTGAGCCTGTGCTCTAGAGCCCACGAGCCACAACTACTGAAGCCCACATGCCTAGAGCCCCTGCTCTGCAACAAGAAAAGCCACCGCAATGAGAAGCCTGCGCACCACAATGAAGAGTAGCCCCCGCTCACCGCAACTAGAGAAAGCCTGCGTGCAGCAGCAAAGACCCAACTCAGCCAAAAATAAATAAATAAATTTTTTAAAAAATTTTTGGTTGGCTCCATTTCCCCTTAAAATCACCATTCTCTTTTTATCTCAGCATTTTACAGTTTCACATTTTAATGGGTGCTATAGCTACACACTCTCCCAGTCTGACTCCTTACTCAGCATGACATTTCGATTGCTCTCTAACCACACAAAAGACTCTCTCATAAACTTCAGCCGTTCTTACTGAGCTCTCACCCTGCTCAATGCCTGTTCCACTCATCATAACTCCCTTTCCTTATCACATATCTTTATTTTCTGGTTCTCCCCCTACCTCTTCTGGCATAATCTCATCCCAATACATTCCTCCTCAGTGCTTTTAACTGTAGCCCTGTGCTTGGCCCTTTACTTTTCTCCCTTTCATGGTGTTAACTATCATCTTTACTAATTTTTTTCAAGTATAATTAACACCAAAACAATTCAATGTGTTTATATAAATATTATCCCATTGCTAGAGTGTTAAATTCTGTAGTTAGAAAGATTAAACAGTTAAACATAGAGTCAGAGATATGTTAGATGTGGAAGGGATGTTTTAGCTACAACTTCTCATTTTTAAGGCAAATCACAATAGTCTATGACTTGACCAATATCATACTGCTGCTGGCTGTCAGGAAAGCTAAGATTAGAATCCCATTCTCCAATTTCCTATACACTACTAGACTGATACACTGATTTTTATTAATTCTGCTCAGTTTCTTTCCACCGGTTTTCCAATTTACTCAAAATAAATCCCAATGAAATTCTATAGGATTGTCCAGAGGAAATAGCTGTAGATATAAATCTTCCAGAAAGAAAGACATCTGAATAGACACCAAATCAAAGTAAAAGCAAGTATTATTAATTATGAAATACTTCAGTTGTTTATTTTTACTTTAAGGTGAAACTCCCATTCCTTTATTCATTTAAAAATTTAATTTATAATTTTTCCAATTTTAAGAGTATGAAAGTATGAAAAACCATTTTGATGTAAATGGTAGCCTCTTCTAACAGGCAGGTTTAACCAGTTTTTAAAAATAAGAATAATCCTTTCAAAGTGTTATTAATTGGGAATTAGTGGGTTTTATTTAGCTTAGTTTGCCATATTAATCTTTTCTTATTATAGCAAGTAAGTACCATTCATTTCTTCTCTGAAAGGCAGTTATTCTGGAGAATCAACTATACCAGTTGAGATTTTCCATGGGTGAACAGAGCAGAGACCCTATAAAGATAAATTTCAAATTTCCCAAAATATTAAGTATTTGACTTTGATAAATGTCAGAGGTTGCCATGATTATGACACAATGTTGATTTTTAAAAATTGAAGTATAGTTGATTTATGATTTTGTGTTAGTTTCAGGTATACAGCAAAGTGATTCAGTTACATATTTTCTCATTCTTTTTCATTATAAGTTATTACAAGATATTGAATATAGTTCCCTGTACTATACAGTAAATCCTTGTTCTTTATCTACTTTATATATAGTAGTGTGTATCTGTTAATCCCATACTCCTAATTCCACTCCCCCACTGCCTTTCCCCTATGGTAGCCATAAGTTTGTTTTCTATGTCTGTGAGTCTGTTTCTGTTTTGTCAACAAATTCATTTGCATTATTTTTTAGATTCCACATATTAAGTGATATCATACAATATTTGTCTTTCTCTATCTGATTTAATTCATTTAGTATGATCTTCTCTAAGTCCATCCATGTTGCTACAAATGGCAATATTTCATTCTTTTTTATGTTTGAATAATATTCCATTCTGTGTATATTTATATATATACACACTCACACACACACACACACACACACACACCACATCTTCTTTATCCATTCATCTGTTGATGGACACTTGGGTTGCTTTCATGTCTTGGCTCTTGTGAATATTGCTGCTATGAACATTGGGGTGCATGTATCTTTTTGAATTAGAGTTTTCATCTTTTCCAGATATATGTACAGGAGTGGGATTGCTGGATCATATGGTAACTCTATTTTTAGTTTTTTAAGGAATTTCCATACTGTTTTCATAGTGGCTGTACCAATTTACATTTCCACCAACAGTGTAGGAGGGTTTGCTTTTCTCCACACCCTCTCTAGTATTTATTATTTGCAGACTTTTTGATGATAGACATTCTGACTGATGTCAGGTGAAACTTCATTGTAGTTTTGATTTGTATTTCTCTAAATCTCTTTTCATGTGCCTTTTGGCCACCTGTATGTCTCCTTTGGAGAAATGTCTATTTAGGTCTTCTGCCCATTTTTTTTGATTGGGTTCTTTTTTTAATACGATGTTGGTGTTTTTACTCCTTTTGTATGCAGCAGTTGTATTCTGGAGACACATAGAATGTTGTTAATCCCAAGTAATTTATTTGTCTATTTTTGAAAGCTTCTTTATGCTATCTCTATGAAATATCTTCTGTCAAAAGTGATGGGATCCTGTTTAGCTGAAACTGAAAGTAAGAGAGAAACAGTCTAGAAAGTATTCACTTCCTGGACACATATTGAGCAAAGTAAATGATTTAGAGGGACATGAGCCTGAGGGTGGAGAGGTATGGAAGAAAGTTTCAGCCATTGGGCTATGTATTGACATACTATCAGAATCAGAAATAAAATGCAACCATTTGCGTTTTGGAGCTTGAGGTTATGAATTCCAGTTGCTGGCCTCCTAAAAATATTCCATTGGAAAGACTCAATTCATCTGGATTAAGGCACAACCTAACAAACCAATGGGACAATTTGCAGGCTTCGTTTCTTGCTCTACCCCAAGAAATAGAAGAATCTAATAAAAGTCAATCAAACACCATAAAATTATAACATTCTAAGTCATAAAAATGTACCCGTAAAAGTCAATATGAAGGCTGGGGAGTTAGCCAAGAGAGGATCTGAAGGAAATTACATATAAAGTGTATAGAAAATTACACTAAAGCAATTTTTAATTATTGAGACTGTCATTAATTTGGGTTCTATAAATGGAGAAAATCTCTTATGTGGAGAATTAGTCAAGTAAAAATTAGTCAGTTAGTCAGGGCTGAGTAAAGGAAACCGAAGAGAAAATTTGGTTATAAGAATGTTTTCAAAATGAGGAAAATGGGAATTAATGCTTTCATTTGCTGGTTTCTGCTTTGAAGTTTAATGTCTATCCTCCCTTCATCCTTAGGAAATTGTGGGAAAGAACTCACTGCATTTTGTTTAGGGCTTCTGATACAAGAAGAGACCACATTGTGCAAGCTGGAACTTAACAATGGTATTGATTGTCTAGGATTAAAGGGCTCTGGATGTCAAGTAAGGGATTAAATTGCCCTCAGTATTTTGACTCTATGTTCATATCCATGTCCCCTTGGGGGATATCCTTACATTTCCCAAATTCTCCCTTTGCTTCCTGGAGAAATATAGTCAAACATCATAGTACACAGAAAGAATTATCTTTTATACACTAATATCTATAAAATAGATAACTAATAAGAACCTGCTGTATAAATAAATAAATAAAATAAAATTCAAAAATTCAACAAAAATAAAGAATTATATTTTAATAACACTTTGATTGGCAAATAGACCAGTTTAATACATTTGATTACTGGAAGCAGACTGATGTGAGAGAAATTACTAGAAGAGCCTTCTAACTATTCTTCCTGCTTCCTCTTATCCATTCCCCACATTGGAGCTTGGATTATCTCTTAAAAATGCAAATTTAAACATATCACATCTCTGCTATAAACTTTCAATGACTTTCCATTGCTGTAATACAGTCATCAGGCCCTTTATAGTCCAGCTCCTCCTTAACTCTCAGTCTCATCTTTCACAGGCAATCATTCTCCAGCTCTCCTGATCAGCTCTACTGAATGCCTCCCACTTCCCTGAGTTCTCCAGTTCTCTAACACACACTTTTGAATGTGCTGAGCTCTCAAGCCTTATCACCTCTGCTCCCTCTTCTCACCTGATAACACTCATGCAGGATTTAGAAGGTCTTCCCTGATCTGGGATTAGATTTGGCCTCCCCAAACCCATAGCACCTTTTACTTGAGTAAGCTAAAAAAGTATCTAAACAGTTCAGTCAAATTCTAAGGTTCCAATCAGCAGCTCCTTATTAGAAACTTATGGATAAAGCATTTCTGGAATCATGCCTCAGGCTAGAGATATGGATGTTATATTCCTTTATAACAGAAATTAAAATGGAAGTTTCAATCAAGATGCTAAGACAATAGATAACAGATACCAAACCAAGTCACAACTCAGCCCATTATGTAGGAGAATTCTGGCACACACCCTCTCCTTCCTCCTTTAGAACTGGCTTCAGCCCCCTAGAGGTCGCACATAGTAATCAGTGATTCACTGATAAGAAGGAAAAGAGAGAAGCTGCCATCCATACCTCTTTCTCCAGCTGTGAACTTCAAGCCTACAGCAGGACCTGGATGACAGGAGGAAGCATGGTCAAGATTCCAGAAATGGTGGTTCCTATAATGTCCCTGTGTTGTGGAGTGCACACTGACATGGATTTAACATTTTGGGCAGATTGCATAGTTTAAACTGGATTCCATCAGGCAGAAAAACTCAGGCTCATACTACATTAGTTCACTAGATTGAGGAAGTTTTGAAAATTCTACCTAAAATAAGCAACAAAGATATATTTGTGCAGGGGGAGACCTTCAACATGGTGGAAGAGTAAGACGTGGAGATCACCTTCCTCCCCACAAATACATCAGAAATACATCTACCTGTGAAACAACTCCTACAGAACACCTACTGAAAGCTTGCAGAAGACCTCAGACTCCCCAAAAAGCAAGAAACTCCCCACAACCTGTGTAGGGCAAAAGAAAAAAGAAAAAACAGAGACAAATGAATAGGGACAGGACCTGCACCTCTGGGAGCGAGCCGTGAAGGAGTAAAAGTGTCCACACACTAAGAAGTCCCTACACTTGTGGAGATGGTGTGGCAGGGAGGAAACTTCGGAGCCGCAGAGGAGAGCACAGCAACAGGGATGCAGAGGACAAAGCAGAGAGGTTACCACACAGAGGATTGGTGCTGACAATCACTCAACACCCTGAGAAGCTTTGAAGGGGGCCAGTGAACCACAGCTAGCTGGGAGAGAGCCCGGGGAAAATTCTGGACCTGCCTAAGAGGCAAGAGACCACTGTTTTGGGGTGCGTGAGGAGAGGGAATTCAGAAAACTGCCTAAACTAGCTCCAGAGATGGACGTGAGCTGCAGCTATCAGCACAGACACCAGAGATGGGCATGAGATGCTAAGGCTGCTGCTGCAGCCACCAAGAAGCCTGTGTGCAAGCACAGGTCCCTATCCACACCTGTCCTCCCGGAAGCCTGTGCAGCCCCCACAGCCAGTGTCCAGTGATCCAGAGACAACTTCCCTAGGAGAACACACAGTGTGCCTCAGGCTGCTGAAACGTCACATTGGCATCTGCCGCCACAGGCTTACCCTACATTCCGTACCCCTCCCTCCCCACGGCCTGAGTGAGCCAGAGCCCCCTAATCACCTTTTCCTTTAACCCCATCTTATCTCAGTGCGAACAGATGCCCTCATGCAACCTATATGCAGAGGCAGGGTCAAATCCACAGCTGAAGGCCAGGAACTGTGCGAACAAAGAAGAGAAAGGGAAATCTCTCCCAGCAGCCTCAGGAGCAGCGGATTAAATCTCCAAAATCAACCTGATATACCCTGAATCTGTGGAATACTTGAATACACAACATATCATCCCAAATTTGAGGTGGGGGACTTTCAGAGCAACGATATATTTTTTTTTTCCTCTTTATCTTTTTGAGAGTGTGTATGTGTATGCTTATTTGTGTGATTTTGTCTGTATAGCTTTACTTTTACCATTTGTCTTAGGGTTCTCTCTGTCTGCTTTTTTTTTTTAGGATAGTTTTTAGTGTTTGTTATCATTGGTGGATTTGATTTTAGGTTTGCTTGCTCTCTTCTTTCTTTCATTCTTTATTTCCTTTTATTTATTACTTTTTAATTTTTTTAATTGCTAATAAATATTTTTTATTTTTAATTATTTTTAACACCTTTTTTTTATCTCTTTCTTTTTTTCTACCTTTTCTTCTGAGCTCTGTGGTTGACACAGTCTTGGAACTCTGACTGGGTGTCAGGCCTCGGCCTCTGAGGTGGAAGAGCTGAGTTCAAGACACTGGTCCACCAGAAACCTCTCAGCTCCACATAATATCAAACTGCAAAAGCTCTCCCAGAGATATCCATCATAACGCTAGCTCCACTCAATGACCAGCAAACTACAGTGCTGGACACCCTATGGCAAACAACTAACAAGAAAGAAGCGCAACCCCACCTATTAGGAGAGAGGCTGCCTAAAATGATAATAAGGTCACAGACACCACAAGACACACTACTGGGCGGGGACCTACCTACCAGAAAAACAAGATGCAGCCTCATCCACCAGAACACAGGCACTACTCCCCTCCACCACGAAGCCTACACAACCAACTGAATCAATCTTAGCCACTGGGGGCAGACACCAAAAACAACATAAGCTACAAACCTGCAACCAGCAAAATGGAGACCCCAAACACAGTAAGTTAAGCAAAATGAGAAGACAGAGAAACACACAGTAGATGAAAGAGCAAGGTAAAAACCCATCACACAAAGCAAATAAAGAGGAAATAGGCAGTCTACCAGAAAAAGAATTCAGAGTAATGATAGTAAACATGACCCAAAATCCTGGAAATAGAATGGAGAAAATACAAGAAACGTTTAACAGGGACCTAGAAGAACTAAACAGCAAACAATGATGAACAACACAATAAATGAAACTGAAAATTCTCTACAAGGAATTAATAGCAGAATAACTGAGGCAAAAGAATGGATAAGTGACCTGGAAGATAAAAAGTGGAAATAACTACTGCACAACAGAATAAAGAAAAAAGAATGAAAAGAATTGAGGACAGTGCCAGAGACTTCTGGGAAAACATTAAATGCACAAACATTTAAATTATAGGTGTCCCAGAAGAAGAAAAGAAAAAGAAAGGGACTGAGAAAACATTTGAAGAGACTATAGTCAAAAACTTCCCTAATATGGGAAAGGAAAGAGTCAATCAAGTGCAGGAAGTGCAGAGACTCCAATAAAGCATAAATCCAAGGAGAAAGACACCAAGACACATTTTAATCAAACTATCAAAAATTAAATACAAAAAAAAATATTAAAAGCAGCAATGGAAAAACAATAAATAACATATAAGGGAATCCCCATAAGGTTAAGAGCAGATCAGCAGCAGCAACACTGCAAGCCAGAAGGGAGTGGCAGGACATATTTAAAGTGCTTAAAGGGAAAAATCTACAACCAAGATTACTCTACCCAAAAAGGATCTCATTCAGATTTGACAGAGAAATTAAAACCTTTACAGACAAGCAAAAGCTAAGAGAATACAGCACCAGCAAACCAGCTTTACAACAAATGCTAAAGGAAATTTTCTAGGCAGGAAACACAAGAGAAGGAAAAGACCTACAATAATAAACCGAAAACAATTAAGAAAATCGTAATAGGAACATACATATCAAGAATTACCTTAAACATAAATGGAGTAATGCTCCAGCCAAAAGACACAGACTGACTGAACAGAAACAAAAACAAGAGCTATATATATGCTGTCTACAAGAGACCCACTTCAGACCTAGGGACACATACAGATTGACAGTGAGGGGATGGAAAAAGATATTCCATGCAAATGGAAATCAATGGAAAGCTGGAATAGCAATTCTTAAAACAGAAAAAATACATTTTAAAGCAAAGACTATTACAAGAGACAAAGAAGGACACTACATAACGATCAAGGGATCAACCCAAGAAGAAGATATAACAATTGTAAATATTTATGCACCCAACATAGGAGCACCTCAATACATAAGGCAAATGCTAACAGCCATAATGGGAAAATCAACAGTAACAAAATCATAGTAGGGGACATTAACACCCCACTTTCACCAATGGACAGATCATGCAAAATGAAAATAAATAAGGAAACAAAAGCTTTACATGATACATTAAAGAAAGATGGATCTAATTGATATTTATAGGACATTCCACCCAAAAACAACACCATACACTTTCTTCTCAAGTGCTAATGGAACATTCTCCAGGATACATCATAACTTGGGTCACCATCAAGCCCTGGTAAATTTAACAAAATTGAAATAATATGAAGGATCTTTTCCAACCACAATGTTATGAGACTGGATATCAATTACAGAAAAATATCTGTAAAAAATAAAAACACGTGAGGGTAAACTATATACTACTAAATAACCAAGAGAACACTGAAGAAATCAAAAAGGAAATCAAAAATTATCTAGAAACAAATGACAATGAAAACACGACAAGCTAAAACCTATGGGATGCAGCAAAAGCAGTCCTAAGAGGGAAGTTTATCTCAATACAATCCTAGAAAAATCTCAAGAAACAAGAAAGATCTCAAATAAACAAACGAACCTCCCACCTAATGCAATTAGAGAAAGAAAAATGAAAAAAAAACCCAAAGTTAGCAGAAGGAAAGAAATCATAAAGATCAGATCAGAAATATATGAAAAAGAAATGAAGGAAACAATAGCAAAGATCAATAAAACTAAAAGCTGGTTCTTTGAGAAGATAAACAAAATTAATAAGTCATTAGCCAGACACATCAACAAAAAAAAAAAGGGAGAATACTCAAATCAATAGAATTAGAAATGAAAAAGCAGAAGTAGCAACTGACACTGAAGAAATACAAAGGATCATGAGAGATTACTACAAGCAACTCTATGCCAATAAAATGCACAACCTGGAAGAAATAGACAAATTCTTACAGAAGCACAACTTTCCGAGACTGAACCAGGAAGAAAGAAAATAAAAACAGACCAATCAAAAGCACTGAAATTGAGACTGTGATTTAAAATCTTCCAACAAACAAAAGCTCAGGACCACAGGGAATTCTATCAAACATTTAGAAAACAGTTAACACAAATCCTTCTCAAACTCTTCCATATATAGCAGAGGTAGGAACATTCCTAAACTCATTCTATGAGGCCACCCTAATACAAAACCAGACAAAGATGTCACAAAGAAAGAAAACTACAGGCCAGTATCACTGATTAACAGAGATGCAAAAATCCTCAACAAAATACTAGCAAACAGAATCCAACAGCACATTAAAAGGATTATACACCATGATCAATCAGGGCTTATCCCAGGAATGCAAGGATTCTTCAATATACACAAATCAATCAATGTGATACACAATATTAACAAACTGAAAGAGAAAAACCATATGATCATCTGAATAGACACAGAAAAAGATTTTGACAAAATTCAACTCTCATTTATGATAAAAACCCTCCAGAAAGTAGGCATAAAGGGAACTTACCTCAACATAATGAAGACCATATATAACAAACCCACAGCCAACATTGTTCTCAATGGTGAAAAACTGAAGGCATTTCCACTAAGATCAGGAAAAAGACAAGGATGCCCACTCTCATGACTATTATTCAATATAGTTGTGGAAGTTTTAGCCACAGCAATCAGAGAAGACAGATTAAAATGAATCCAAATCTGAAGAAAAGTAAAGCTGTCACTGTTTGCAGATGACATGATAATATAAATAGAGAATCCAAAGATGCTACCAGAAAACTACTAGAGCTAATCAATGAATTTGAAAAAGTAGCAGGATACAAAATTAATGCACAGAAATCTCTTGTATTTCCTATACACTAATGATGAAAAATCTGAAAGACAAATTAAGGAAACACTCCCATTTACCATTACAACAAAAACAATAAAGTACCTAGGAATAAACCTACCAAAGGAGAAAAAAGACCTGTATGAAGAAAACTACAAGACACTGCTGAAAGAAATTAAGATGATAAAAGAGTTGGTGACATATAACATATTCTTTGATTGGAAGAAACAACATTGTGAAAATGACTACACTACCCAAAGCAATCAACAAATTCAATGCAATCCCTGTCAAACTACCAATTGCATTTTTCACAGAAATAGAACAAAAAAATTCACAACTTGTATGGAAACACAAAAGGCCCTAAATAGCCAAAGCAATCTTAGAAAGAAAAATGGAGCTGGAGGAATCTGGCTCCCGGACTTCAGACTATACTACAAAGCTACAGTAATCAAGACAGTATGGTACTGGCACAGAAACAGAAATATAGATCAATGGAACAGGATAGAAAGCCCAGAGATAAACCCATGCATATATGGTCACCTTATTCTTGATAAATGAAGTAAAAATATGCAGTGGAGTAAAGACAGAATCTTTACTGTGGTGCTGGGAAAACTGGACAGCTACATATAAAAGAATGAAATTAGAACAATCCTTAACACCATACACAAAAATAAACTCAAAATGGATTAAAGACAAAAATGTAAGGCAGACACTATAAAACGCTTAGAGGAAAACATAGGCAGGACACTCTGTGACATAAATCACAGCAAGATCCTTTTTGACCCAGCTCATACAGAAATGAAAATAAAAACAAAAATAAACAAATGGGACCTAATGAAACTTAAAAGCTTTTGCATAGCAAAGGAAAAAATAAACAAGATGAAAAGACAACCCTCAGAATGGGAGAAAATATTTGCAAATGAAGCAACTGACAAAGGATTAATCTCAAAAATTTACAAGCAGCTCATGCAGGTCAATATTGGAAGAACAAAAAAACCCAATCCAAAAATGGGCATAAAACCTAAATAGACATTTCTCCAAAGAAGATATACAGATTGCCAACAAATGAATTAAAGAATGCTCAACATCACTAATCATTAGAAAAATGCAAATCAAAACTACATTGTGGTATCACCTCACACCAGTCAGAATGGTTGTCATTAAAAAATCACAAAGAATAAATGCTGGAGAGGGTGTGGAGAAAAGGGAACCTTCTTGCACTGTTGGTGGGAATGTAAATTGATACAGCCACTATGGAGAACAGTATGGAGGTTCCTTAAAAAACTAAAAATAGAGCTATCATATGACCCATCAATCCCACTACTGGGCATATACCCTGAGAACACAATAATTCAAAGAGTCATGTACCGCAATGTTCACTGCAGCTCTATTTACAATAGCCAGGCCATGGAACCCACCTAAGTGTCCATAGACAGATGAATGGATAAAGAAGATGTCGCACATATTCAATGGAGTATTACTCAACCATAATAAGAAACAAAATTGTGTTAATTGTAGTGAGGTGGATGGACCTCAAGTCTGTCATACAGAGTGAAGTAATTCAGAAAGAGAAAAACAAGTACCCTATGCTAACACATATATATGGAATCTAAAGAAAAAAGAAAAAAATGGTTATAAAGAACCTAGGGGAATGACAGGAATAAAGACACAGACATAGAGAATGGACTGACAACACGGGGAAAGGGAAGGGAAGCTGAGACGAAGTGAGAGAGTGGCATGGACATATATACACTACCAAATGTAAAATAGATAGCTCGTGGGAAGTAGCCACATAGCACAGGGAGATCAGCTCTGTGCTTTGTGACCACCTAGAGAGGTGGGATAAGGAGGGTGTGAGGGAGACACAAGGGGAAGTCGATATGGTGATGTATGTATATGTATAAGCTGATTCACTTTGTTATAAAGCCATAACTAATACACCATTTTAAAGCAATTATACTCCAATAAAGATGTTTAAAAAGAAAAAGACCTCAGGAAAATATGATTATTACTATATTTTTAAGTATTTTTTGTTCTGTTGCTGTTGTTTACTTTTCATTTGTTTTAATTCTATTTTCATTATTTTTTTAATTTTCTTTTTTTTAATATTTCTATTTCTGTTGCTGTTTTCAGTGCTGTGTTTTTTCCTTCTTTTCCTTTTTCTTGCCTTTGTTCTATTTTGTTTATATCTTTTTTCTTTTCTTCTATTTGTTTTTACCTTTTTAATCTTTTTTTATCATTTTTGTGTTTGTTTTGTTTTCATTGCTTTTTTCTTCAGTTTGCATTCTGCTTTTGTTTTTATTTTTAGTTTTTGCCAATTGAGTTTTTAATTGTTTGATTTCATTTTGTGGTTCTTTTGTTTTTCTGGTTGTTTTGTTTTCCCTGTTCTTGTTTTTGTTTATTTTTTTATATGTGTGTGTTTTACTTTGTTTTTTTTTTTTTTTTTTTTTGGTTCTGCTTTTATCATCTGTCTGGGGCTTTGTCTGTCTGTCCATTTGTTTGTTTGTTTGTTCTTAATTTTTGTTGTTCCTGTATCCTTGTTTTTGTCTTTTCTGTTTGTCTTGGTGGGTTTTGCCTGTTTGTTTTCATTTGTTTTCTTTCTAAACTTTCTTTTTTTTTTCTTTATTTTCTAGTTTATTGCCACACTGAGCGGCTTGCAGGACCTTGGTTTCCAGGATGATTGTGGGGTTTGAGCCCCTGGGGTGGAAGCGCTAAGTTCAGCACCCTGGAATGCTAGAGAATTCTTGGTCCCAGGGAATATTAAATGGTGAGAGCTCTCCTGGAGATCTCCATCTTAACTCAAAGACCCAGCTCCACCCACCTGTCTGCAGACTCCAGTGCTGAATGGCCCATGCCAAACAATAAGCAAGAGAGGAGCACAAACCCAACCATCAGCAGACAGGCTGCCTAAAGTCGTACTAAGCCCACAGACACCCCAAAACACACCACCCAACGTGACCCTGCCCATCAGAGGAATAAGATCCAGCCCCACCGACCACAACGCAGACCTGTCCTTCCCACCCAGAAGCCTACACAAGCCACTGGACCAACCCTGCCCACTAGGGAAAGACACCAGAAGCAAGAGGAACTATGACCCAGCAGCTCGTGGAAAGAAGACCTGAAACACAATAAGTCAGACTAAATGAGAAGACAGAGAAATATGTTGCAAACAAAGGAGCAAGGTAAAAACCTACAAGACCTAACAAATGAAGAAGAAATAGACAATCTACCTGAAAAAGAATTCAGTGTAATGGTAGTAAAGATGAACCAAAATCTTGGAAATAGAATGGAGAAAATACCAGAAAAGTTTACAAAGGACTTAGAAGAACTAAAGAATAAACAAACGGTGATAATCAATGCAAAAACTGAAATTTAAAATACACTAGAAGGAATAAATAGCAGAATAACTGAGGCAGAAGAACGCATAAGAGACCTGGAAAATAGAAGGGTGGAAATAACTGCCACTGAACAGAATAAAGAAAAAAGAATGATAAGAATGAGGACAGTCTCAGAGATCTCTGAGACAACATTAAAAGCACCAACATTCAAATTATAGTGGTCCAAGAAGAAGAGAAAGAGAAATGGTCTGAGAAAATATTTAAAGAGATTATAGTTGAAAACTTCACTAACATGGGAAAATAAATAGTCTAATCAAGTCCAGGAAGCACAGAGAGACACATATAGGACAAATCCAAGGAGAAACATGCCAAGACACATATTAATCAAACTAACAAAAATTAAATACAAAGAAAAATATTAAAAACAGCAAGGGAAAAGCAACAAATTACATACAAGGGCATCCCCATAAGGTTATCAGCTGATTTTTCAGCACAAACTCTGCAGGCCAGAAGGGAGTGGCAGGACATATTTAAAGTGATGAAAGGGAAAAACCTACAACCAATAGTACTCTTCTGAGCAAGGATCTCATCTAGATTTGACAGAGAAATCCAAAGCTTTAAAGATAAGCAATAGCTAAGAGAATTCAGCATCACCAAACCAGCTTTACAACAAATGCTAAAGGAACTTCTCTTAGAGAGAAACAAATGAGAAGAAAAAGACCTGCAAAAACAAACCCAAAACAATTAAGAAAATGGTAATAAGAACATACATATTGATAATTACCTTAAATGTGAATGGATTAAATGCTCCAACCAAAAGACATAGACTGGCTGAATGGATACAAAAACCAGACCCATATATACGTTGTCTACAAGAGACCCACTTCAGACCTTGAGACACATACAGACAGAAAGTGAGGGGATGGAAAAAGATATTCCATGCAAATGGAAATCAAAAGAATGCTGGGGTAGCAATACTTATATCAGACAAAATAAACTTTAAAATAAAGACTATTACAAGAGACAATGAAGGACACTACATAATGATAAAGGGATCAATTCAAGAAGAAGAAATAACAATTGTAAGTATTTTTGCACCCAACATAGGAACATCCCAATACATATGGCAAATGCTAACAGCCATAAAAGGGGAAATCAACAGTAACACAATAACAGTGGGGGACTTTAACACTCCACTTACACAGATGGATAGATCAACCAGACAAAAAATTAAAAAGGAAACACAAGCCTTAAATGACACATTAGATGAGATAGACTTAATTAATATTGATAGGACATTCCATGCAAAAGTAGCAGAATACACTTTCTTCTCAAGTGCACATGGAATATTCTCCAGGAGAGATCACATCTTGGGTCACAAATCAAGCCTTGGTAAATTAAAGAAAATTGAAATCATATCAAACATCTTTTCCAACCACGTTATGAGATTAGATATCAATTATAAGAAATAAACTGAAGAAAACACAAAGACATGGATGCTAAACAATAAGCTACTAAATAACCAAGAGATTACTGAAGAAATCAAAGAGGAAATCAAAAAAACACCTAGAAATAAATGACAATGAAAATACAACAAGCCAAAACCTATGGGATGCAGCAAAAGCAGTTCTAAGAGAGAAGTTTATAGCAATACAATCCTACCTCAAGAAACAAGAAAAATCTCAAATAAACAACCTAACCTTACACCTAATGCAACTAGAGAAAGAAGAACAAACAAAACCCAAAGTTAGTAGAAGGAAAGAAATCATAAAAATCAGAGCAAAAATAAATGACATAGAAACAAACAAACAAAAAATAACAAAGATCAATAGATCACTCCCTAACACCATACACAAAAATAAGCCCAAAATGGATTAAAGACCTAAATGTAAGGCCAGAAACTATCAAACTCTTAGAGGAAAACATAGGCTGGACACTCTATGACATAAATCACAGCAAGATCCTTTTTGACCCACCTCCTAGAGAAATGGAAATAAAAACAAAAATAAACAAATGGGACCTAATGAAACTTCAAAGCTTTTGCACAACAAAGGAAACCAAAAACAAGACAAAAAGACAACCCCCGGAATGGGAGAAAATATTTGCAAATGAAGCAACTGACAAAGGATTAATCTCCAAAATATATAAGCAGCTCATGCAGCTTAATAACAAAAAAACACACAACCCAATCCAAAACTGGGCAGAAGACCTAAATAGACATTTCTCCAAAGAAGATATACAGACTGCCAACAAACACATGAAAGAATGCTCAACATCATTAATCATTAGAGAAGTGCAAATCAAAACTACAATGAGATATCATCTTACACCAGTCAGAATGGCCATCATCAAAAAATCTAGAAACAATAAATGCTGGAGAGGGTGTGGAGAAAAGGGAACACTCTTGTGCTGCTGATGGCAATGTGAATTGGTACAGCCACTATGGAGAACAGTATGGAGGTTCCTTAAAAAACTAAAAATAAAACTACCATACAACCCAGCAATCCCACTACTGGGCACATACCCTGAGAAAACCCTAATTCAAAAAGAGTCATGTACCAAAATGTTCATTGCAGCTCTATTTACAATAGCCAGGAGATGGAAACAGCCTAAGTGTCCATCTTTGGATGAATGGATAAAGAAGATGTGACACATATATACAATGGAATATTACTCAGCCATAAAAAGAAACGAAATTGAGCTATTTGTAATGAGGTGGATAGACCTAGAATCTGTCATACAGAGTGAAGTAAGTCAGAAAGAGAGAGACAAATACCGTATGCTAACACATATATATGGAACTTAAGAAAAAATAAACTGTCATGAAGAACCTAGGGGTAAGACAGGAATAAAGACACAGACCTACTAGAGAATGGACTTGAGGATATGGGGAGGGGAAAGGGTAAGGTGTGACAAAGCGAGAGAGAGGCATGGACATATATACACTACCAAATGTAAGGTAGATAGCTAGTGGGAAGCAGCCGCATAGCACAGGGAGATCAGCTCAGTGCTTTGTGACCGCCTGGAGGGGTGGGATAGGGAAGGTGGGAGGGAGGGAGACACAAGAGGGAAGAGACATGGGAACATATGTGTATGTATAACTGATTCACTTTGTTATAAAGCAGAAACTAACACACCATTGTAAAGCAATTATACTCCAAGAAAGATGTTAAAAAAAATAAAATAAATAAAAATAAAATAAAATGCATATAAAACTAAAAGCTGGTTCTTTGAGAAGATACACTAAATTGATAAACATTTAGCCATACTCATCAAGAATAAAAAAATAGAGAGGACTCAAATCAATAAAATTGGAAATGAAATAGGAGAAGTTACAACTGACACAGCAGATGTACAAAGGATTATGAGACTACTACAAGCAAATATATGCCAACTAAATGGACAACCTCAAAGAAATGGAAAAATTCTTAGAAAAGTACAACCTTCTATGACTGACCAAGAAGTAATAGAAATTCTGAACAGACAAATCACAAGTAATGTAATAGAAACTGTGATTAAAAATCTTCTAACAAACCAAAGTCCAGGACCAGATAGCTTCACAGGCAAATTCTATCAAACATTTAGAGAAGAGCTAACTCCTATCTTTCTCAAACCCTTCCAAAAATTTACAGAGAGAAGAACACTCTCAAATTCATTCTACGAGGGCACCATCACCCCGATAACAAAGTCAGACAAAGATATCACAAAAAAAAGAGTAAATTACAGGCCTATATCACTGATGAACATAGACAAAAAGTCCCCAACAAAATACTAGCCTACTGAATCCAACAACACATTAAAAGGATCATACACTATGATCAAGTGGGATTTATCCTTGGATGCAAGGATAGTTCAATATACACAAGTCAATCAACGTGATACACCATATTAACAAATTGTAGAATAAAAATCATATGATCATCTCAATAGATGCTGAAAAATCTTTCAACAATATTCAACACTGATTTATGATAAAAACTCTCCAGAAAGTGGGCATATAGGAATGTACCTCAATATAATAAAGGCCATATATGACAAATACCACAGCAAACATTATTCTCAATGGTGAAAAACTGAAAGCATTTCCTCTAAAATCAGGAACAAGGAAGGGTACCCACTCTTGGCACTGTTATTTAACATAGTTTTGGAAGTTCTAGCCATGGCAATCAGAGAAGAAAAAGAATTAAAGGAATACAAATTGGCAAAGAAGAAGTAAGACTGTTGCTGTTTGCAGGTGACATAATACTACACATAGAAAATCCTAAAGATGTCACCAGAAAACTACTAAAGCTGATCAATGAATTTGGTATAGTTGCAGAAGAAAAAATTAATACACAGAAATCTCTTGCATTCTCATACAGTAACAACAAAAGATCAGAAAGAGAAGTTAGGGAAACAATCCCATTTACCATTGCAACAAAAAGAATAAAATACCTAGGAACAAACATACCTAAGGAAGAAAAAAACCTGTACTCAGAAAACTATAAGACCCCGATGAAAGAAATCAAAGATAACACAAACAGATGGAGAGATATACCATGTTCTTGGATTTCAAGTATCAATATTGTCAAAACTACCCAAATCAATATACAGATTCAATACAATCCCTATCAAATTACCAAAGGCATTTTCACAGAACTAGAACGAAAATACTTAAAATTTATATGGAGACAGAAAAGACTCCAAACAGCCAAAGCAATCTTGAGAGAGAAAAATGGAACTGGAGGATTCAGGCTCCCTGACTTCAGACTATACTACAAAGCTACAGTAACCAGGACTGACACAGAAACAGAAATATAGATCAACAGAACAGGATAGAAAGGCCAGAGATAAGCTCACACACGTATAGTCAACTAATCTATGAAAAGGAGGCAAGAATATACAATAGAGAAAAGATAGTCTCTTCAATAACTGGTGCTGGGAAAACAGGACAGCTACATATAAAAGAATGAAATTAGAACACTCCCTAACACCATACCCAAAAATAAACTCAAAATTGATTAAATACCTAAACGTAAAACCGGATACTATGAAACTCTTAGAGGAAAACATAGGCAGAACACTCTTTGACGTAAATCACAGCAAGATCTTTTTTGACCCACCTAGAGTAATGAAAATAAAAACAAAAACAAACAACTGGGACTTAGTGAAACTTAAAAGCTTTTACACAGCAAAGAAAACCATAAACAAGATGAAAAGACAACCCTCAGAATGGGAGAAAATATTTGCTAATGAAGCAACAATGAGGGATTAATCTCCAAAATATACAGATAGCTCATGCAGCTCAATATCAAAAAAAACAAACAACCCAATCAAAAAATGGGTGGAAGAGCTAAATAGACATTTCTACAAAGGAGATATACAGATGGCCAAGAGTCACATGAAAAGATGCTCAACATCACTAATATTAGAGAAATGCAAATCAAAATTACAATGAGGTATCACCTCACACTGGTCAGAATGGCCATCATCAAAATATCTACAAACAATAAATGCTGGAGAGGATGTGGAGAAAAGGGAACACTGTTGCACTGTTGGTGGGAATGTAAATTGATACAGCCACTATGGATAACAGTATGGTGGTTCTTTTAAAAACTAAAAATAGAATTACCATATGACCTGGCATATACCCAGAGAAAACCATAATTCCAAAAGATACATGCACCCCAATGTTCATTGCAGGCTTATTTACAATAGCCAGGTCATGGAAGCAACCTAAATGCCTGTTGACAAATGAGTGGTTAAAGAAGATATGGTACATATATACAGTGGAATATTACTCAGCTATAAAAATGAACGAAATTTCATCATTTGTAGAGATGGACCAAGAGACTGTCATACCATGTGAAGTAAGTCAGAAAGAGAAAAACAAATATCATATATTAACACATATGTGGCATCTAAAAAAATGGTACAGATGAACCTGTTTGTGAGGCAGAAATAAAGACACAGATGTAGAGAACAAACGTATGGGCACCAAGGTGAGGATGGGGGGGTGGGATGAACTGGGAGATTGGGATTGACATGTATACACTAATCTGTATAAAACAGATAACTAATGAGAACCTGCTGTATAGCACAGGGAACGCTACTTAGTGCTCTAGGGTGACCTAAATAGGAAGGAAATCCATAAAAGAGGGGATATATGTATACATATGGCTGATTCACTTCACTGTACAGTAAAAATTAACACAACATTATAAAGCAACTATACCCCAATAAATTTTTTTTAAAAACCATAAAAAGTTAGATTAACTCAAGACCAAAGGAGGTTCACCTAATTACGATGTCTTTCCAAAGGAATAATAGTACAATATGTAAGTCCTACTTGTACTATAATCTAGAATTATGCATAAAACTGCCCAGTTGTTCCAAAATTGGGGATTGCTATTTTGCATAATGCCTGAATAAAAAAGAATATACATTATTTCAATTTACTAAATATTCATATCAAGCTATGAGAAAGTACCTGAATCACCACTATAATACAATATGCTTACATATAAAATGGTGCAAGTTTCTAAATGATGCCTTGTTCATCAGAATTGGTCAAATTCTAATTTCTTTTAGAAGTTTGGCCAGTATTATTGTAAAACCACTTTTAGGGGGAGAATTTTAAAACTTATGTGTTACTACCTACACCAACGTTTTTCACTCTCTCATACTCTACCCATCCACAGGTAGAAAACAATAGAAATGTTCCTGAGACACAGAGCACAAATATAAGACCTGTCCACTATGCAGAGGATCATTGCCTAGAATAATAATAGAGCAGTGGGAAAAGTGGGATTCCACAATTACTGTTGTCAGCTGTACAAGGTACTTCACACCTGCTACCTTAATTCTATAGATTCATTTCTGGATAGATATTTACAGATATGGGAGTGTAGAAAGAAAATATTGCCTTGAACTTGGTATTTGGAAAGTCAATTAGATTGAAGATTGGATTAAAAAGGTATATGTTAACTATTCTTCTATCTCTTATCTCTGGCCTACATCAACCATGAACTAGAGCAGCACTTTTCAAAGTCCAACCCCAGGATACCTCTGGGAGGTGAGGAGGGTTAAAGGTTTCCTTTCAGGGCATAGATGAGGTCAGCATTTATTTTTATAATAATACTAAGGGTTTTGAGGGGAGCTTTTTTGCCCTTTTCAAAGAGTTAAAATTTGTACTGATAGTGTGAAAACAATGATGGAGAAAAGTGCAGGTGTTCCAGCATGAAACAAGCACAAAACTGTGCTAAAGTCATGCTAGTCTTTTTCTTTTAATTTTTATTTTATATTATAGTATAATTGATTAACAATATTGTGTTAGTTTCAGGTGCACAGCAAAGTGATTCAGTTATACATATAACTATTTTTTTCAAATTATTTTCCAAGTTAGGTTATTACAGAATATTGAGGAGAATCCCCTGTGCTATACAGTAGGTCCTTGTTGCTTATCTATCTTAAATATGGCAGTGTGTACCTGTCAGTCCCAAACTCCCAGTCTATCCCTCTCCCCACTTTTCCCCCAGTAATCATCAGTTTGTTCTCTAAGTCTGTGAGTCTGTTTCTGTTTTATAAATAAGTTCATTTGTATCATTTTTTTTAGATTGCCCATATAAGTGATATCATATGATATTTGTCTTTCTTTCATCTAGTGTGATAGTCTCCAGGTCCATCCACGTTTCTGCAAATGGCATTATTTCATTCTTTTTAATGGCTGAGTAATATTCCTATATATATATACCACATCTTCTTTATCCATTCATCTGTTGATGGACATTTAGATTGCTTCCATATCTTGGCTATTGTAAACAGTACTACAATGAACATTGGGGTGCATGTATCCTTTCAAATCATGTTTTTCCCCAGATATATGCCCAGGAGTGCTTGATTATATGGTGGCTCGGTTTTTAGTTTTTTTAACGAACCTCCATACTGTTCTCCATAGTGGCTGTACCAATTTACAATCCCACCAACAGTGTAGGAGAGTTACATTTTCTCCACACCCTCTCCAGCATTTATTGTTTGTAGATTTTTTGATGATGGCCATTCTGGCCAGTGTGAGTTGATATGTCATTGTAGTTTTGATTTTCATATCTCTAATAATTAGTGATGTCAAACATTTTCATGTGTGTGTTGGCCATCTGTATGTCTTCTTTGGAGAAATGTCTATTTAGACCTGCTGCTCATTGTTTGATTAGGTTTTTGTTTTTTTGATATTGAGCTACATGAGCTGTTTGTAAATTTCAGAGACTAATCCCTTGTCAGTCAAATCATTTGGAAATATTTTCTCCCATTCTGTGGATTGTCTTTTTGTTTTGTTTATGGTTTCCTTTGCTGTCAAAAAGCTTTTGAGTTTAATTAGGTCCCATTTGTTTATTTTTATTTTTATTTTCATTCTTTTAGGAGACAGCTCAGAAAAGATATTGCTGCAACTTATATCAAAGAGTGTTCTGCCTATGTTTTCCTCTAAGAGTTTTATATTATCCAGTCTTAAATTTAGGTCTTTAATCCATTTTGAGTTTAGTTTTGTGCATGGTGTTAAAGAATGTTCTCATTTCATTTTTTTACATGTAGATGTCTAGCTTTCCCAGCACCATTTATTGAAGAGTATGTCTTTCCTTCCTTGTATATTCTTGCCTTCTTTGTCATAGATTAACTGAGCATAGGTGCATGGGTTTATTTCTCAGCTTTCTGTTCTGTTCCATTGATCTATATTTCTGTTCTTGTGCCAGTAGCATACTGTTTTCATGACTGTAGCTTTGTAATATAGCCTGAAGCCAGGGAGCTGGATTCCTCCAGCTCCATTTTTCTTTCTCAAGATTGTTTTGGCTGTTTGGGGTATTTTGTGTCTCCATACAAATTTTAAGATTTTTATTCTAGATCTGTGAAAAAGACCACTGGTAATTTGATAGGGATTGCATTGAATCTGTTAATTGCCTTGGGTAGTATAGTCATTTTGACAATATTGATTCTTTCAATCCAAGAACATGGTATATTTTCCCATCTGTCTCTTATTCTTAATTGCCATATACTGACAGAAGAAAAGTCACCTGCTCCACTTAACAGTGATTCAAAAGAAGTGATTCAAAAGATTGATGAAGTAGTAAAAATTGTTAATTTTACTACATCTCGACCTTTGAGTGCACAACTATACATACCGCAACTTGCTGCATAGTTAAGTATGATGATTGTCTCAAACACTTGTGCAATTACTTGACCTGCAAGTTCAACTAGCCACTTTTTTCATAAAGCACTACTTTTACTTACAAGACTGGCAAACTATGATCATTCAGTCTTGGATATTGGGCAGAAATTTTTTTTTAAGTGACCAACGTGTGCTCATCCATTCAAGAAAAATCACTGAAAGTATTTGTTGCCAATGATAGAATTGAAGGTTTCAAGCAAAAATTAAATTTGAAAATTTTATCTGCCACCATGAGCTTGACAGCTTCCCAATACTTAAAGACTCTTCTGATGATATCAGCGGAAATATTAATAAATGTGATTTGTTGCGGGGGCAGGTTATATAATGAAATATGTCAACATAACCCTGTGAATTAATATTTTGCAAATGACCAATGTAGTATATTACAAAATCACACATGGGGAAAATACCCACCTATTCAAAGTATAAGATAGATCAATGGGGTTTTAAATCAATAAAGTATAGAAAATTCATTGAGATAGTCTCAGATTCCATGTTGCAACTAACCTTAAGAAACTACAACTTGTCAATTGGTTAATAGCAAAGAAGAGTAGCCACAATTATCTGAGAATGCTATTAAAATATCCCTCCCTTTTCCAAATGCATACCTGTGTGAGGCTGAATTTTCTTCATATACTTCAACCAAAATAACATACCACAACTTTTGAATGCAAAGAGGTTATGACAACCCAGATATTTTATATTAAAGAAGACATTAAAGAGATTAGTGAAATGTAAAACAATGCCACTCTTCTCACTTATTTTGTTTTGGAAAATATTTTTTATTTTATAAAGACTTTTTTAGGTTAACATATAACGGAGTTATTTTTATTATTTTTAATGCAATAATTGGTAAATATTTTCTTAATTTTTTTATTTTTGATTGCTAGTACATTAAATATCATAGCTATAACACATAAACAAAACCTGCTTGGGCATGCTCAAGAATTTTGAGGGTAACAGGATCGTGAGACAAAAAATTTGTAAATACCTGCCCTAGGCAAACTCTTCACCTTCTACACACTTCACCAAACCATTCTCTTGTTCAGTCAGTCACTCAGCCCACAGATATTTATTTAACACTTATTGCTAGCCAACATTATAGGTACTGGGGCCAAGGCAGTAAATAAAATAGACCCAGTCTATGTTCTCATGGAGTTTATGATCTAGTGGAGTTATATAATACACAAGTAAACAAATATATAAGTGAGGCAACTTCTGACAGTGATAAATGACATTAAGTAAACAAAACAGAGTGAGGTGATAGAGAGTGACTCCCAGGGCTATTTTAGATTGGACTTTGAGGAGAGACCTCTATGACTAGATGACATTAGAATTGAGACTGAATGACACTAAGAGGGTCATGCAAAGATCTGGGGGAAGACAGTTTCGTGGAAGACCTGATCTGGACCTGAGCCAGATCAGGGAGTGTCTTGCAGGTCAGGGGAAGGAGCTAAAAGTTTATACTTAGAGGGATATATCTAATCTATATGTTTTTCCTTTGGTCAGCACACTCCCTCCCTCCCTCAACACTTGCATTCATGAAATTCTTTCAGTCACCCCAAAGGTCTCTCACTTCCCCTGCTCTAAACCCACACTCAAATCATATGCTGAATGAAAAAGAAACAAACCTTTCCCAGAATACGAAAACTCCTATACACACATGCAAAGTGAATTTTTCTACTCAGAGGGTGATAATATAAAGGGTAGCAGACTGATAGCAGGAATATTTCTCTCTCCTCCCATTATCTACCTGAAGGCAGGGCATAAATTTCACATTGTGTCCCCTTCTTTCATGCCTGGAAGAAGAGAGCAACTCTTATCACTAGAAACAGAAAGGGAGCTTCAAAATGAGTTTGCATAAACAAACCTTATTAAACCCTTATCTTCCATTAGTTTCCCCATGTATTAACTAGTTACTTCCCCACAATCCCTTGAAGCCCAAATCCCCCTTCTTTGTTAAAATGGTATATAAGTCCCTGAGTCTAAGCATTTCTCTGAGTTTTGTTTCTTTTCTACGAACTCCCATGCACATAAAAATAGTTTGCCTTCTCTCCTGCTAATTTGTCTTTTGTTAGTGTAATTCATAGACCCCCAGTCACTGAACCTAAGAGGGTAGAGGACAAGTTATTCCTCCTCAACAACAATTTCAATCTATTCTTCTCCTATATATAAGACCTCTCCTCTTTAAGTCAAATAAAACTTTTGTTACAATGGGGAGTAGTATCTCAGTGCAAAAAATGTTTGTAGTTTTACTAGTAAACATATTATTACCAAGTATTTTGGTAATTTGTGGCACATCCAAACAGAGGTAAGTCTTAATAAGCTAGCATTTTGTTGGCATGCTTCTTACATGGATTTTTCCACTCTGGATACAAGAATCTTTACTGTAAAATTCAGGCAGTGTCCATTCACCCTACAGGCATACTTACTGAGAATGGTTAAATACATATCCTAGAAGGATAACTATATATTCTTATAATAATTCATGTAAATATTATCAATGTTGTAAATAATCTACAAAGAGGTTCTCAATTTGGAGGGGGCAGGGATCATGACATTTCCAAGAATCTGATGAGAGTTAAGGACACTCTCACTATAAACTTTTTTACACAGAAAAATGTGCATAGAATTCCAAGTAATATTTTAGACCCCTAGAGCCAAGTTAATAACCCATGCTAGACAGTAAATTATGATATCTTTCAGGTTTTTAATAAGCAAGTGATATTACCTGAGATAGAGATAAATGGATGATAGGTAGATAGAAAGATATATAGATAGATGATGATAGAGAGAGAGAGAGATAGTAGATATTTGTAGAAAGTAACTCTGGTAGTTAGAGAATGAGTTTTAGAAAAGCAAGAAGTCTTGCTAGAACGATAGTGTAATGGCCTAATGATGAGTAGAGATGCAAACAGAAATGACAGTAGCTTGGACTACATAAATTTTAACTAGACACCTGGTATGAAGAAATTTCTAAAAGACATATTTCAAGTGAAAGGAAAATAATAGTTACCCACAAGGTAGGTATGATTATTATCATTACCAAATATAATAATGCAAGAAAATGTAAGAAAAAAATAGAAAGATGCATTGAACCATAATTGTTAAATAAGTCAAAGCAGTGGTTTAAATTTTTCCATAAACACACACCAGGCTCAGATGGTATTACTGCAGAGTTCTATAAAACTGTCTGTATCTATGAGGATCCAATCTAAAGTTTTCGACAGGGAAAATTTCATTAAAAGAATTATTAACTTTTAAAAGTGGTGAAATACAAAAAGAGCACTCTAAAGAATATAAGGAGAACAAACACAGGAAGCAGAACTATTTCTAGGGTTGAGAGTAAACAGGGACAGAACTAAAAACTGTAGAATCCATCCCCATGCCTGTTTTCTAAGGTCCTACATGTACAAATTGGCAACATCTTGTAATTCCTTTCATATATATGTTATCTCTTCCTAAGAGTAGACCTTAAACTTTTCCATCTGGACTATGTTGGACATTAACCCTCATTACAAGCTTCAAGGCAATGACATATGCAAAGAAGGTAACTATAAAGTCATTGAAGATTATTAACACAAAGGAGTAATTGTTTGCTTAAAATGAGATGGAGGGACCTTTCCACTAGCAAAGAAGTTTCAAGATATTATGGAGATCCAAATTTCTCAACTTGGCCTTCATCTGTCCAAATTCTCCACTCAAGGTAGGGTACCACTCCTTCCCAACCAGTTGCCTTAGCATAAGGGACTTAACAGGTTAATAGGCTTTGCAACTCTGCACATCTACAATCAGATCTGGGATCTGATGGTCAGCAATGTCTGCCTTGTGGCTACATAAGATAAGGAAATTCTTTAAGACCATCATGGAGGTTTTCTGATACTCTATTTATGACATTACTTGGAAATCCAAAGCCTTAATTTTATTTTTATTTATTTAATTTTGTGCTTTTATTTTCATAAGCTCTCCAGCACACTCATAAATGACCAACCTACCTCAATATCTTTGTAATCAACATAATATCTGAACATAATCAGTGTAATTCAACATATAAACAATAAATAAGAAAAATCAGGTAATCATCTCAATCAATGCAGAAAGGAATTAAAAATTCAACAAACATTCAAAAACCATTTTAAAATCTATTACTAAACTAGGAATTAAAAATGATTTTCTTAGAAAAAGGAACCCTCCAACACTGTTAGTGGGAATATAAATTGGTATAGCCACTATGGAGACCAATATGGACCACTAGAGCTACCATATGATCCAGCAATCCCACTCCAGGGCATATATCCAGAGAAAACCATAATTCAAAAAGTACAGGCAACCCAATGTTCATTGCAGCACTCTTTACAATAGCCAAGACATGGAAGCAACCTAAATGTCCATCAACAGATGAATGGATAAGGAATATATATATATATATATATATATATATATATATATATATAAAATATACAGAATATATATAATCTATATATATATAATCTATATCTATCTATATATATATGTATATTCTATATATATATATAGAATATTACTCAGGTATAAAAAGGAATGACATAATACCATTTGCAGCAACATGGATGGACCTAGCGATTATCATACTAAGTGAAGTAAGCCAGACAGAGAAAGATAAATATCATATAATATTGCCTATATTGGAATCTTAAAAAAAAGATACAAATGAACTTATTTCCAAAACCGAAAGAGACTCACAGACACAGAAAACAAACTTACGGTTACCAAAGAGGAAAGGAGGAGGGAGGAGGGTTACATTAAGAGTTTGGGATTAACGTGCACACACTACTATGTATAAAATAGATAACCAACTAGGACCTACCGTATAGCACAGGGAACTGTACTCAATATTTTATAATAACCTATAAGGGAAGAGAATCTGAAGAATATATATATATATATGTGTTCAGTGATATATATATATATATATATATATATATATATATATATATATGTGTTCAGTGATTATATATATATATATATATATATATATATAACTGAATCACTGTGATATATACCTGAAACTAACATTATATTGTAAATCAACTACACTTCAGTAAAAAAATAAAACAAAATTTTTAAAAAGATGACTTCCTTAATCTTTTAAAGTATATCTATAAGAAATCAATACCAAACATCATACTTAATGATAATATATTTAAAATTTTCTCATGGAAATTTTTTTTAAATACTAAGTTCACAGTAAGTGAATAAGGCAATAAAAAGAAATATGTTAGAAGGATTATGTACATGTTGTGATTATATATGTAAAACAATCCAAAAGAATCTAAAATTAAAATATTAGGATTAATAAGTTTATTTAGCAGGATTTCTTGATACTAAGTTAATACCAAAATCAATTGTCTTTATACACACCAGCTGCAAAACACTTAGAATATATATTTTTTAGTGATGCCATTTCCAACAGCATAAAAATATCAAATCTCTTAGAATAAATCTAATAAAATTCACGAAGAGCTCTGCACAAAATATTATAAAATATTATGGAGAGAAATTAAAGATGACCAAAACAAGTAGGAGAAAACTATGTTCATAGATTGAAATATTATGTATTCTCTCTAGATTGATATCAATTCTCTCTAGATTGATTTCATTTCCATGTAATACCAGTCAAAATTCCAAAAAGTTTTTGATAGATTGTAACAAGTTGTTTCTAAAATATATATGGCAATGCAAAGAATCAAGAGTAGCCAAGGCACTATTGAATGAGGAGGAGGAGAAGGCAGTGGTAGTTGTGGTAGTGGTGATAGTGAAAGGATTTAACAATCATATATCAAGTCTTGCAATAAACATACAATAGTGAAGAAAGTGTGTTATTTTTGCAAAGATAGACAAGTAGATCAATGGAATAATATAGAGAGCCCAGGAACAGCCCCCCCACATATATATGTACACTTGACCTAAAGGGAAAAAAAGGAAAAGATATTTTAATTTTTTTTAATTGTTTTAATTGAAGTATAGTTGATTTACAATGTTGTGCTAATTTCCGCTATACAGCAAAGTGACTCACTTATATACATTTATACATTCTTTTTTTATATTCATTTCCATTATGGTTTATCCCAGGAGATTGGATATAGTTCCCTGTGCTATACTGTAGGACCTTGTTATTTATCTATTCTAAATGTAATAGTTTGCATCGACTAACCTCAAACTCCCAGTCCATCCCTCTCCCTACCCCCTTCCCCCTTGGCAACCACAAGTCTGTTCTCTATGTCTGTGAGTCTGAGGAAAAGATATTTTAAATAAATAATACCGAAAAAATTGGATGACCATTTGGGATAAATGAAACTTGAATCCAACTTCAGGCCACACCCAAAAGGCCCAGCTGATCTGAATGACCTTCTGGCATCTCAGCTAAAACTGAATACTCCAGGATAATTTGGATGGCCACTCTGGGAGGTCTCAGGGGATTGCTCGCCTCTGCTGTACACAGCCTCTCATCCTCTAGTAATCCAGCCCAACCTGCCTCACATGGCAGCAGTTTTCCAATGGAGCACTGGTTCTCAACTGGGGTGATTTTGCCCCATTCCACAGGACATTTGGCAATGTCTACAGACCATTTTTGTTGTCAAAATTGGGGTTCGAGGCTGTGAGGTGGTGTGTAAGGAGGCTCGCTCCTGACATCTAGTGGGTAGAGTCCAGGGACTCTGATAAACCTGCTACACTGCACAGGAGAGGCCCCAACAAAGAAGTATCAGATCCAAAATGTCAGTAGTGTTGAAGTTGAGAAATATTGCAATAGAGTGAGTAGAAACTGTAAGGTTTCTTGAGGCCTAGGCTTGGATATCATAAAATATGATTTTCACTGCATTCTACTAAGCAAAGTATCACAAAGTCAGTCCAGATGCAAGGGGTTGGAAAATAGATTGCACCTTTTGGTGGGAGGAGCTACAAAGAATTTATAGACATTTGTTAGCTACCACAAAAGCTGATGTTTTAGGAGTGGAGTGGGAGATTGAACTACTAGGTTTTTATGAAATGGAGAAAATTGATCCACATAAGTTGAGGTTAGGCAGAAGTGTTCAAGCATGGTTCTGAGATTTCAGAAGTGGAGCATTAAGGAAATAGAGAGGCAGTAGACTAAGATTAAGATGGCAACAGTACAGTGTAATATTCAGGTCTGACATGTTGATTTTGAGATACCCACATCTAGGGAGGAGAATTGAGTCATTTGAGTTAAGTCCCATGAATGCAGGATGCCACAAAGTCTTGGCAGTTAACATACATAAATAAAACTGGAAGTTTATCTTATTGCCATACTCACCATAATGTCATAACTCCAAAAATCCAAGTTCAACTTAAAAAAAAAAAAGGGCTTCCCTGGTGGCACAGTGGTTGAGAATCCGCCTGCTGATGCAGGGGACATGGGTTCATGCCCCGGTCCGGGAAGATCCCACATGCCGCGGAGCGGCTGGGCCCGTGAGCCATGGCCGCTGAGCCTGCGCGTCAGGAGTCTGTGCTCCACAACGGGAGAGGCCACAACAGTGAGAAGCCCGCGTACGGAAAAAAAAAAAAAAAAAAAAGCAGAAAATAATCTAGGTCTTCACTAAGGCCACTTGATGAGTCAGCAAAGGGAGAATTGCATCACACAGCAAACACAACAATCTTTAAAACTCTCTTTAGAAATTTCCTGCATTCCCCCAGTCCCATTACACATGGCACCTACTCACATTTCTTCTCTCTTTCCTTTTACAGACCCCCAAAATTGCTCTCAGCCTACCTGACTTCCTTTTTATTCCTCCACTACTTGTCTTCCTCCCTGCCACCTTCCTTGGATCTTATTTTTCTTGGTAGGATATATCCTAGCAATCTACCCCTTATATTTGCTTTTCCCTTTTACCACCCCACTCCACAAAACCAAAGAATCCTCCCTGGTTTCTACTTCCTTAGAAAGTGAATTAAGTGGAGGTTAATAGTTTTTTTTATGTTCTAAATATTTTAGCTCCTGGCTAGCTGCATGGAGAAAAGTGATTCTATGACACTGCCTTGCCTGCAATTTGTCTACACATCTATATACACTTACAGGGATAAAATTGGTCTCAGCTTCCATTTCCAGGTATAAATGAGCAGAAAGACTTCAGACCTGAGGTGGGACCAGGGCTTTCCTCAAACTTTAAGTGATTTCACCTGAAGTGTAAGCTATGGGGACACACAGAGCATATCCACAGGACATGATGTTTCACAGAGAAATAGCATTTATCCTGCCTTACAATGTTTGGAGCATGTCAGTACCGAACAATTCATTTCCACAGGCTCAATGATAGGGCCGTGTCTTAGTCTTCAGGAGCTGCTATCACAAAATACCATAGACTGAATGGCTTAAACAAAACATTTGTTTTCTCAAAATTCTGGAGGTCAGGAGTCTGAGGTCAGGTGCCAGCATGGTTGGGTTCTGGTGAGAGCCTCTTCCTGGATTGCTGTTGGTCACCTCCTTGATATATGCTCAGATGGCCTTTCCTTGGTTCATGTGAAGAAGAGAGAGAAAGCTCTGGGGTGTCACTTTCTCTTCTTATAAAAGTACTGATGCCATTGTGGAAGACCCAGCCTCATAACCTCATCTAAACCTAATTACTTCCCAAAAGCCCCACCTCCAAACACCATTACACTGGGAGTTAGGGCTTCAACATATAAAATTTGGCGGAACACAAACATTCAGTTCACAATGGGCCCAAAGATCCTAAGATCAGGAAGAAACAACTTTATAGGAGAGTGTGAAAACCACTGTCTTTCATACATAATTTTTTCCTGGAGCTGAATTCAGAGCAATTCTTACCTTCATGATAAATATAATTTATATCAAAGCCTAAAATAAGATCTATATTTATTCCTGATTTTAAAGTATTTTAGTGCTTCTCACAAAGCCCCCAGTCCCTGCCTTTATTAACTTTAAGCAAACACGATCTGTTTTTTGAAAATTTTATTAATTCCTACAATTAAAAATCTTTTTCTGTCCTTTTTCATGACAATATCTTCCCTTTTCAAATATCAATTCTTCTTCCTACTGAATTGCAGAGGTAAAAAGAAAAGAAGTTGAATAGCATTGTGAATGTAAACACATCTGTTGCCATGGGAACAGCAGCAGCAGAGCGAGAAGCACTTGTGGCTGCAGCATCTACAGGAGTCCAATGATCAAATCTGGAATCTCTAATTCAGTAAACAGGAGCAACAGTGAGCATAGTTAGAGAAAATTGCTTATTTTAGTGGGAGGGAGAGAGGTAAGCCAGGAGACTTCAAGAAATATAGGAGGCAGAGATAAAATTGATGTGCATGTCCATCGCCTAATGAAGTGGTTGTTTTCAAAGGAGCCTGGGGAAAATGCAATTTGCAGCTACTGTGACTGCAACATGGGAGTCTAATATCACCTCCTATGTTTACTGGCGGTTCCCCAACAAGCCTGGATGGTTCCACCCTACAATTAAGCTGACTGTTGCCAAGCTGCTGCCTACTGGGTACCATAAAATTCTGAGCAATGTAAAACAAGTCCAGTAGGACTTGGCCATTCACTTAGCTTTACAGAAGAAAATCTGCTTAAATGCTCAGTGCCATGGAAATAAAGCTACAGCTACATTTCTCATTCTTCTCCACCTTAATAATGAAGAGAATAATCAAGGAGACTTTTTATTTACCAAAAGCATCATTATTTGTCCTCTGGGTCTTAGGGGTTGGGGAGCATCTTGGTGCATTTTGTTTTCCAGTTGTCTTAAGAAAAAATGTTAATAGGAACAATTAGGTACACCCACATTTCTGAGATTTTGCACAAAAGAACTGAGGACCCACCTCATGAGGACTTGTACCTACTAGAGGGTATGCAATAAAAATTATTTGTGTCCTATATGACATCACCAGAACCAGGACCCCAAGAACTAGGGCCTCAAGGATCTAGTCTGTCACAATCACAAAAAATAGTCCAATGAACTCCTTGATGAATTATTTGACTATTCAGGCTTTTTGATCCTTCTCTGTTGTTCACTAAACAGAACAGTTTCCTGCACACATAATAAAATTTATTTAATTGAATTTAAGTAGACAGAATGAAAATTTGTTAAAACAATTAGTTGTACCAAATATAAATAGTTGAATTTGACTGACGTGTGATAAAATATCTTAAAAGACTTCAATTTCTGCATTTTAAACTAAACTAGCGGGTTTTTAAATTTTATTGTAAAAGTATTAAACATTTTTCTGTGGGCCCCAAAAAGATGGTCAGTCTTGGTTTATAGAGGTTGAGTTTGTACAGTGGAAAAAACAATGCCCAGATTTTTTTTTAAGTTTTGTGTACAGCTTGGACTCTAATTGGCTGCATGACTTTGGGCAAATCTTTAATGCTCATTTTCCTATTCTGTAATGTTCTCCCTGATGAGATCCAAATGACATTATAAATCTGAATGCAGTTCAAAATTTGTAAGTTATAAAATAAACTACATAAGCCTAACCTCCTTAGCGTATTTACACAAATGCCATCTTCTTAGTGAGGCCATCCTTGAGCACCTTGTCTAAAATGCAGCTCACCACCAACCCCATTCCTGCTTTATTTGTCTCTTTACCACTTATCAGTGTGTTGCACAATACATCCTACTTATTTGTTTTGTGTAAGGACTCCCTGCTTACTAGAATATAAGCTCCATGAGAACAGAGTTTGTTGTCTGTTTCTTTCCCCAGCTATATCCACAGACCTAAATATTTATTAACTAGGTGTTTATAAATATTTTTGAATGAATGAATGAATGCAAAAGTGAATGAATAAAAAAGTTCGTTGTCAATTTTTTCTAAATGGCTTTTCAAAATGATGGAAACATAGGCAGAGTCATTACATCAAGGTTTCTGATCAGATCTGTTAAAGTCAACAATCTTCAGTGAAAGATTTAGGACACCCACAAAGCAGATGGTCTTAGGCATACCTCTCAATCATTCCCACTCTCACATGGAGAAGCCAACTAGTAACATCAGCTCCAGCACTCTGATAGGATTATCAGCATAAAATATGATTATGTGAGCAAAGTGCTTTAAAAGTTAAAAGCACTCATAAAGTATTACATTCTGTATTATTATTTAACAGTGGGGTTTCTGGTTCCTTAGTATTTTGTCATGTCATTAAGCCATGGTGGGAGGAAGAGTGACAGTTGCAATAAAAACGTCTTCCAAAGAGTGGAGAGAAGGAAGTTGTAGCTGGTCTCAGCCCCTCTACTCTGAATGCATTTGGAACCTCAGTCATGAGCTACAGAGTAGAACACAGACCACAGGGCTTTGGCCAGAGATCAGGGACACCCTCAGTGTTCTTCATGAAACTTGGAAGAGTCGAGTTGTGAAGCAAACTCAGATATTCCAGCAAACTAAAATGTGTACTGTGCACTGTTCAGTACCTCATAAAAGGGATAATTAAAAACGTTTAAAAATTAGTCATACATCTTAAAATAATAAATCACTGCTTCTTTCAAAATGTCATGAAAATGGGAAGTTTCTCCTGACAGATTCCATTGTTATTTGGGTACTATTTTCCTTTAGTACCTATGCATATGATTAACTTTCAAATAACACTACGTTTTTAGGTATTAAAATTCAGACTAGTTTTCCACATTTTGTGTTTCTCTTTTCTTCAGAATCATTACATGTTAGGTGTTGAGAACGGTTTTTAATGACAAGCCTTCTAGAATAAGTTAAGTCAGAAACAAGGGAAGTTCTAGGCCTATGTGTTGGGAAATGATGTGATTACTGAAGAACGAAACCCTTTGGAGTCACACTGCCCTGTTTCAATCGCAGCTAAGGGACTGTTTCAGCCAGTTTCCTGGCTGATTTCTAAATAGGTTCCAGATTCTGGCTATCTGTGTATGGAAATGGTGGATACAAGATACTTATCAGATGTCTATTGTATGAGCTGGTATGCATAAGGGTTTTTAATCTTTAATCTGAAGACAGAGGGATAGGTGGAGAAGAGAGGAGTGTGAAAGAGAAAAGATGAAGACAGTCTGTCTCCTCACATGTACCAGGCATTAGTTTGAGGTCCAGTAGAAAGAGGAATGAAGAACAGAAGTTGAAGAAGCAATAATTTATGAGGCAAGGAATGGGGATGTGTGTGCACTAATGGTACAATAAGTGCAAATTCAGGTCTGGGTGAAAAGGTGCTGCACAGAGATGAGAATAAAGCCATCCTTTACCCTGAATTCCTTTTACTCTCTTACAGCACCCCATGCTGCCACTGAACTCAATTCAGACTTGGGGATCCAAGGGCAGCTGCCAACCCAGTGGCTCTGCTTGGCAGAAACTCTTGGAGAGATCATTCTCAGCAGAAGTGATGCTGACCCCATCAATGTGGGAATCAGAGTTGAGGAACAGAAGTACCCTTGCTCTCAAATCCATGTGAGACACCATGGAGAGAGACCGGAAAGGTGGCTCTCACACAGGAAGGGATAAGGGCACTGCTGTTAGCAGGACCTCATCCATACACAGGTAAGACTTGGGGCAATTCTGGTTATACAGAATATAGTTACCTCAAAGGTCTATTGAAAGGATTGAATTAGATGACAGTGAGGTGTATGGTACTTTGATTTGACACACAGACGGTACTTGATAAATGTATCAGTCTTAGAGGATTTCACAGGTACCTGAATGCAAAAGAGCAAAAAGCATACCCACAGCCCTCAGTGTCCTTCTCTGCTGCCCACCACTTACTTAAGCAAACTTACTGAAACTGTAATGGCTCCAGGGCTTTGGGTGATTGTCCAAGACTATATCTAATAGGTTTCTGTTCCTTTCACAAATAACAGTCTGGACTTTGATCCCATTTCCATGTCAGGAGTCAGGGGACAGATAGACACATTGGAATATGCCATGTGTGTTTGTATTCTACCTCACTGGCATCACTTAAGTATCTTAAAAATTAACAATATCTTTTGAAAGAGCGAACATTTTTTGACTTGAAATAGTGCCAATATTAAATGAACAGATCTAAATAAAGTTAGCCATAAACATAATCATCTGGCTCAGAGGAAATTTTTATAGCCAAATCACCATCCCATAGTAGTCCAACATGCTATTTTTAAAGCCCCTGTAATGTTGCCCTCTCTAAGGGGCCTTACGAAAAGAAGTAAAAAAGAAAGGCCTAATAATAAAAATCAAAATGAGACTGTATACCAAACACTACAAAATAAAACATTTATCTTTCCCAGTGGTCTCTCACAGCCAGTTCTTCCACTTCATCTGCTGCTGAGAAGTTTTATGTTCTCTTGATTACATCCAGAGCAAAATTTCCCCAAATTATTTAATCATATGCATACCAGGAATGCACTACATCTGGCAAATATAAAGTGAAATCAGCTGCCTCTGTTTATCCCAGAATTAAATATGCAGTTGTGTGGACTTTCTGAGTAACATAGATTTATGAAATCGGTGTAAATTAAAATATAAAAAATTCACGTTGTTTCAATCAGATGAATGATTCAAAGGACAAGAATGTGAAACTTCTTAACTGTGTTCTCAGTCATAGGAAATTCTCATTAGGCCTGAGTAAATGTGCATAGTAGTATGTACTAGGTTATAAAAGATCTTCAAGCTAGGAGCCACATTTTCTTTTTCTTGAGAGATTTTTCTACTCTCTCCAACCCTATTCCCTACCCCATTTATATTGCAATGTAGAATTATAGCTATATAGGAACTTAGATAGCAACCAGTCCAATCACTCATTTTAAAGGTGAGAAACAAATAAAACTCAGTAAAAATAGTGTTTTCGGTTTAAAACTTTCTGAAAAGATAGTTAAAAATCCTAATCCAGGAGAATGTTTATAAAGGCTCTCTTTGCTTGGGTCTAACCTTAGAGGCCTATAAAGGAATACTTTTTTGTCACCAAGCAACAGGAAATATGAGGCAAGAAGACTGCATGTTTATCTCTTCCAAGAGACTATGAATTCTTCAAACAAAAGTACTATGTCCTATTATCTTTATAGTTTAATAATGCCCAATATAGACATTAAATAAGCATGAAAATAATACACTATCCCATATGTGAGATAAATTAAATATTCCTCCTCCTCTTCCTATTTCAGGAAAGATTTGTCAGATCTTCCGTAAAATTTTCCCTGTATGGACTGTGCCAGCAGCAGATGCCGAATATTACATGTAAATTAAATACTATATAACTATTCTCAGTGACACAGACCACAGCACATAGTCAATGGTCTCGACTAGCTAGTAACTTAATTTCTGCATGTGCACAAAGAGAATATACAGAAGAGTGCAATAGAGTTTAAAATATCCACATTTATAAATGCCCAACTTTTGGTATGCATGTAAAAACATTCTTTTCAAAAAGAACATTCTCCACGAAGAACACATGAAGATCTTGGAATTTGGTTGTATTTATATTGTTAATAATATGCCTATGTAAACAAGTAGTTTTCAGCTGCTTTTTGAAACTGCCAAAGAATCATTATAAAGAAAAGTATTTTTACTTAGTTCTTAATAGGTAAAGAATTCTCTGTAAGAATCTCCAAGTAGTTTTACAGAGAATAATTTCACTAAGATTTACAGTATGCTTCTCTGCAAAAGAGTTTCTAAAAGGAAAGTTATGCTGGCACATTGCACTGAGGGTGGTGATGGGAGATAAAAGCCTGACTCTTACCATACTGCTCACATTGGGGGCCTTTTGTAGTAGCTTTACAACTATCTCAATATATGAAGGTGTACTTCACCTAGCATGTGCAGACTTAGTACCAGCAAAAAGCAACCACTGAGGGGCTTTGAAATGTCAATCTTAATATAATTCAAGTTTCATCAAGTAGAAATTTAAACATTTTAAAACCCACACAGACACCATTGCCCACCCTCTCTCATATCCCCTCACACTCACTCTGAGTTCCTATAGTTCTTATGGACAACTTCTGGGCACACTGACAACTTCACATCTCAAACATCCTGCCCTATCCTTTTCTCCACTTGCAGGTTCTCTCTGCCCTAGGAGAGACTGCTTGCACAAATGGTCATGCAAAAATCTTAACTTTATTCTGCTTCAGGTGTGCTTTATATTTCCACACTCTTGCTGTTATGATGCAAGTCTACTATAAGCAAGGCTCTTTTTATCCATATCTGTGGGCATTCTGGAAGTGCTGGGGATTAAACATAAGAAGCAATCCTCACCAACAAGGAAAAGAAATGAATACCCCAACTTCCTTGTCCCTCAGTAAGATAACATCCCTAGCTGGACTGAACCTCATTGCCTACATAGGTAATCCACCTCATTTAATGCACCCTCTAATGGCTTTTCTCCCTTCCCTCGCCTACCTTCTCACTCAGCTCCTTCAGCTGTGCAACCCAAGATCCACCCAGACAAACTACTTTTACACAAGTCCTTTTTTTCAGGGTCAGGTTTTAAGGGATCACAACTAAGACAAAACCTTCCTTCAAACAAAGTCAGTGGTAATGAACAAATCTCAGGTAGTGGGGGGCTGGGAGAGGAAGAGGGAAGAAGTGTCACCTTTTACTAAATATTGGAAAATGGGTTCCAATCATAATGTACCATTATGCTAAGAAAATCTCATAAGGGGCATATTCTTCATTTTCAAACCACAGATGTTTTCAGGTGTAGTTTCTGGAGCTATATTTCCACCAACATATTTTCCTAATGATACTTGGTTTTCAGAGTCATTACATTTGTCTATAGATGCCAGCCTTTGTCTTATCTGGCAAAGCTTACAGAATTACAAGTTATGTTTCCATACTGCTTTACCTTTCACTCTCTCCAGCTACTATCAGTCTGGTTTATAGTAACAGTTAAATATTTAAGTGAAGAAAGAAGAAAGGAAATAAGGAAGGAAGGAAGGAAGGAAGGAAGAACGGAAGGAAGGAAGGAAGGGTGAAAGGGAGGGAGGAGATATAACAGAGTTTGAAAATGCATTTGGTGCTAAACCATGAAGTTCTAAAGGGCCAGTTTGATTCATTCTGTGTATATAAATTATAATATTTGCAAATTACTTGGTTATCTGTAATTCTTAACAGTAAGCCCAGATATTCCTTAATGTCAAGTGAAAATGTAACTTTCACATACCAGAAACTCAAGAAGAACACTGAGATCTGAGGCACATTCTTCAAAGGAAATTAAAGTCTGAACACCAAAGCAGAGTTCAGTAAAGAGAGTCAAACCAAGGCATTCCAAGGTCTTAGTGAGTGGTTTAGTTCAGGAATATTTTATTCCATTCCATAGAAGAACAAAGAATTCAAAACTCAAATGTGCATAAAGGAAAACACAGTGTATGATGTTTCTGGGTCTTGAAAACATAATAAAAGCTTGTCTACATGAAGATGAAGTGAATGGTAAAAAAAAAAATCTTGTGAAAATTAAAGTAGTGATACTCTTACCCTACAATCCAGCAATACACTCCTTGGTATTTACCAAAAGGAGTTGAAATTTTATGTCCATGCAAAACCTGCACAGGGATATTTATAGCAGTGTGCAGATGTTAATATCAGTGGTTGGCAGGGGTTAGGGGGAGGGAGAGATAAATAGGTGGAGAACAGAAGATTTTTAGGACAGTGAAACTACTCTGTATAATACTATAATGGTGGATACATGTCATTATACATTTGTCCAAACACATAGAATGTACAACACAGAGTGGACCCTAATGTAAACTGTAGACTTTGGATGATAACAATAGGTTGATCAATTGTAACAAATGTACCACTTTGGTGTAGGATGTTAATAATAGGAGAGCCTATGCATGTGTGGAGGCAGAGGGTATATGGGAAATCTCTGTACCTTCTATTCAATTTTGCTGTGAACCTGAAATTGCTCTAAAAAATAAAATTTATTTTTAAAAAATATTAAAGTAGTGCATGATTTTGTTCTCCCCAGTAATTAGCTATCTTGAACTGACTTGTTCAAAATTGTTCTTAAGAAGTTATTTCTTTCTCCACCCTCCTCAAAATAAAATCAAAATAAAGAGGAAAATAATCAATCTTGAAATGCTTGTGAGTTTTTATTTTCTTCATACCACTCTCTCCAAATCATGTTTTTACAAAAGGTCTGGAGATGCAAAATTTTTATGAAAATATTCTCTTCAAATTATAGTGCAAACACCTTGGAATCTGTGTGATCTTTTAGTTCCTACCTCAAGAATTAATTTTCTTGGTTTTCTTTCCAAGACAAGGAAGCTATAGTTCAGTTGAGGGAATACAATAAGTAATTCATCTAGGCTGTAATTTCAAACTGTTGAGCTTCTGGCAACTTGCCCCTCCTCACCATTTCTTCAAATCTTCCTCTCCTCCTCCCTTTATCCTCTTCACTCCCATGCATACACAGCCCAACCCTCCCCCCACCCCCGCAGTAGCCTCCTTGGAAGCAACAAAGGTGTAAAATGATAGGAAGGTTTTGAAGTCACTCAGGCATGATAATTTGCCTTCTATTTTTCAAAACAGATCTACCAGTAAAACAAATCAAGTGTCAGGCAAAATGGTATAATCAAATGTTGTGTTTTGTACCTCTTTCTGAAGGACAAATAAATTTTTCCTCCATAGGGATGAGAAATTACTTAGAGGTTTGGAATAAACTTCACCTCTGCCCCCAAAGTCTTGATCTTCAAATATTGACTGTCTTGATGAGAAATGCAGACTATTCCCAACAGGCCAGACTCAGAGAGAGTGCCAGGCTGCTCAATAACAGGGAAAGCAGTGCCTCTAGCTTCCTTTTCAGCATTCAGGTCACAAACTAGATCCCTTATGGTCTGCATTACATTTACAAGTTATAATATTTTAGTCTTTCTTTGCTTCTTCTCTGCCTCTTTGGAATGGAGAGATAGAAATTAATAAATATTAAAGTAAATATAGTTTTAAAACCCACGCAAGTAGTAGGAAAAGAAATGCTGTTTTATTACATATTTATAAATGTATACCCAAAGCTTCTCATTCCAGGTTTCTGTTCATTTTAGAGATGGGGCCACACTAGTACTCTTCCAAGTCATTTTCAAAAAAGATGAACGTTGAGGTCAAATTCTATGCAACATGACTTACAGTAATTAAATGCCATTCTCAAAGTAATTTCAGCAAAATCCCATGATCCCAGGTATATCAGTGATGAAGATTCTCTTCTTGACCAGACTCTAGAAGCATGGCCTCTAGCATCTTAAGGCCTATCCCTGGGGTGACATTGGGCCCTCTTCAAATGCTGCCTGAGAAAGCTTACAATTATAAATCTTTCTCTGTTCCTTTAAGATGTAAATATTTCCCACCACCCCCTTACCCTCTACCCCCACCCCACCCCACCCCCGGCCACACTGACCCATGCCCCTGCAGTGGAAGTGTGAAGTCCTAACCAGGGAATTCCCTAAGATGTAAATATTCTACCACCAAAATCTGTCTCCTCAAGGTCCTGGAAGCCATCTCTTTGAAATACATTCTAGTATATAACTCTCACCCTGGCTCTCAGTAGCCATGGGAGAGGAAGAGCCTAACTTCAGATGACACCTTGCTCCAACTTGCATAACCACCCCCTTGTCATAAACATGCAAGAAGTTTGTTCCTCCTTGGGATAAGCACCAATTAGCCAGATAGCCTACTTACATGCACCAAATGCCCCCTTCACACTGTTTAGTGTCCTTCCTTTACCACATCTTAGTGTTTAAAAAGGCTCCTGCCTTTTATTTCAGCAGACTTGAGCTCAGGTTACACTGAGTTCTCTCCCCTATTGCAATAGTTATTACTGAATAAAATCTGCCTTTGTTGCCATTAACTACTGTCCTGCTTTATCTTTGACATCAGTCAAGGTTCAATGAAAGAAACTGTAACCACTCTAGGCATTTCAGACAGAAGAAATTTAAATACAGGTAATTAGGTATTTACAAACTCTTATTGCAAGATGACTGGAGAACTGAGAGTAGAGTTACTACTTTTACCGTTTAGACTAGGAGCATTTTTAAGTGTGAGTGGTATTTTATTAATAATTACACTGGTATGAGGAGGAGTCAAGATGGTGGAATAGGAGGATGCAGAATTTGTCTCTCCTCACAAGTACATCAAGAATACATCAAAAAAAAAAAAAAAGAATACATCTATAGGGCTTCCCTGGTCATGCAGTAGTTGAGAGTCCGCCTGCCAATGCAGGGGACATGGGTTCATGCCCCAGTCCAGGAAGATCCCGCATACAGAGGAGTGGCTGGGCCCGTGAGCCATGGCCGCTGAGCTTGCGCGTCTGGAGCCTGTGCTCCGCAGCAGGAGAGGCCACAGCGGTGGGAGGCCTGTGTACCACAAAAAAAAAAAAAAAAAAATACATCTATAAATGGAACAATTTTCAAGAACAACTGCTGAACATTAGCGGAAGACTTCAGACACCTAAAAGGACAAGAAAAATCCCCTCGTAACCAGGTAGGATGAAAGAAAGAAAAAAAGAAAAGAGGAATTAGAAAAGGGATCAGCAGCCCTGGTGGGAAGCTGAAGGTGAAGAGAGGTTCCTGCACTCAGAAAAATCTCCTCACGGTGGGGAAATCAGCTGGGACACAAAGGTACCTTCAGGGGATCAAAGGAGAAAGCAGTGGATGGTCTATGGAAGTCAGGGCAAAGTAAGAACTGTGCGCATGGTCTGTGCTGCAGCCCTGTGTACCCCAGCCTGAGTCATGTGTCGCCTGTTGTGAAGGGGGGCTGGGTGCTGGAAAGTGGGGTTTGGAGTGTGGACCCAGAGAGGGGACAGCTGTTGGCTGTAAAAAGACATCCTGAAGGGACAGGAGTAAGGAGCTCCACAACCGGGAATGTTTGTGGTAAAAGCCTGGGACACAATAGAAGAAAGGCATCATTGTTCAGTGGCGTGCAAGGGGCGGGGCCACCATTACAACCCCTTTCCCCACCTGCCGGCTTCTTCAGCCTACTCGGGCACTAGGAGGGTCACCCATCTGAGCAGGCTCACCCACCCCTCAAGCCAAGGCCTCCTAAATGCCGCCCATCCCAATGCCTCCTTGGGAATCAGCCCTGGGCAGCCCTGCCTGAGATGGGAATCCACCATTGCTGACAGGGTCGGAGTGCTAAAGCATGCAGTGAGAGAGCGGATCTGGGGCGAGGAATGCTGTTGGCTGCGGGATACAACAGAGCGGGTGGGTGAGGGTCTCCATGGCTGGGAATGCCCTTAGAGGAAGTGTGGTCTGCCTAGGAAACGAGGAGCCATTGTTGAGTGGCATGCAAGGGGTGGAGATGCCACTGCCCCACACACCGTTCCCTGCCTCCGCAGGTACAGGGAGGGACATCCACCACTGCAAGCACACCCCAGTCTGTTGCAACTTCCTGTCTGTCTCTGCTGCTGCAGGCAATTTTCACACACCCCAGTTGTGGCCACCACACCCCTCCTCGGCCTGAGTGAGTAAGTGTGCCCCAGTAGGCCACTGTTTTCCCTCCCTCTCATCTGAGTGAGGAACAGATGCCTGAGGGCAGTACACACACAGAGGTGGGGCCCCAAACCAAAGCTGAACCCTAGGGGCAGTGCAACTAAGGGAGAGGAACGTAAATCCCTCTGTGCAGCTGTACAAGCCATGGACTAAATCCCCATGATTGGCCTGGTAAATCCTGCATCTGTGGAATATCTGAATAGACAATGAGTGTCCCCACAACTAAGACCCATCTAGCTTCAGCAGCAGTGGACTTTGGAGGCAAGTACATATGGGAGTTGGGCCAGGTCAGAGTCTGAGCTGGCCTCACAGTGCCCACAGCAGGTCCAGAGACCTACTTAGAGGTATTGGAGGGCTTCCTGGGGAGGCAGGGGTTGACTGTGGCTCACTGTGGGAGCAGACACTGACAGAGGAGGCCCCAGGAAAATATTCATTTTGGGGTTCTTTTGTTTGTCTAGTTGTTCTCTTGTTTTTTGTTTTCCCTGTTTTTGTTTTTGGTTCTTTTTGTATGTGTGTATGTTTCTTTGTTTGTTTGTTTTTGTTTGGTTCTGCTTTTACCATCTGTCTGGGGTTTTGTCTGTCCATTTGTTTGTTTGTTCTTAATTGTTGTTTTTGCTGTTTTCTTGTTTTTGTCTTGGTTATTTGTCTTGGGGTTTTTTTGTTTTCATTTGTTTTCTCCCCGTCCTTTCTTTCTTTTGTTCTTTATTCTCTATTTACTGCCAGCTGTGTGGCTTGCAGGGTCTTGGCTGCCAGGCTGGGGGTTGGGCCTGAGCCTCTGGGGTGGGAGCGCCAAGTCCAGGAAGCTGGAATGGTAGAGAATTCCTTGTCCCAGGGAATATTAAATGGTGACAGCTCTCCCAGAGGTCTCTATCTTAACTCCAAGACCAGGCTCCTCCCAAATGCTTGCATGCTCCAGTGTTGAATGCCCCATTCCAAACAACAAGCAAGACAGGAAAAAAAAACCCACCCATCAGCAGACAGGCTGCCTAAATTCATACTAAGCCCACAGACATCCCAAAGCACACCACCTGACTTGGCCCTGAACATCAGAGGGACAAGATCCAGCTCCACCCACCAGAAAGCAGGCCAGTCTCTCCCACCAGGAAGCCTACACAACCCACTGGACCAAACTTGACCACTGGTGGCAGACACCAGAAGCAAGAGGAACTATGACCCTGCAGCCTGTGGAAAGAAGACTTCAAACGCAGTGACCAGACAAAATGAGAAGACACAGAAATATGCTGCAGATGAAGGAGCAAGGTAAAAACCCACCAGACCAAATAAGTGAGGAGGAAATAGGCTAGCTACCAGAAAAAGAATTCAGAGTAATGATAGTAAACATGATCTAAAATCTCGGAAATAGAATGGAGAAAATACAAGAAACATTCAACAAGGACCTAGAAGAACTAAACAAGAAAACAAACAGTGATGAACAATGCAATAACTGAAATTAAAAATACACTAGAAGGAATCAATAGCAGAATAACTGAGGCAGAAGAAAGGATGAGTGAGCTAGAAGATAGAATGGTGGAAATAACTGTCACAGAGCAGAATAAAGAAAAAAGAATGAAAAGAAATGAGGACAGTCGCAGAAACCTCTGAGACAACATTAAATGCACCAACATTCAAATTATAAGGGTCCCAGAAGAAAAGAAAGAGAAATGATCCGAGAAAATATCTGAAGAGATTATGGTCGAAAACTTCACTAATATGGGAAAAGAAATAGTCAAGTGCAGGAAGCACAGAGAGACACATACAGGATAAACCCAAAGAGAAACATGCCAAGACACATATTTATCAAACTAACAAAAATTCAATATGAAAAAATATTAAAAGCAGCAAGGGAGAAGCAACAAATAACATACAAGGGAATCCCCATAAGGTTAACAGCTGATCTTTCAGCAGAAACTCAGTAAGCGAGAAGCGAGTGACAGGACATATTTAAAGGGATGAAAGGGAAAAACCTACAACCAAGAGAATGCTACCCAGGAAGGATCTCATCCAGATTTGACAGAGAAATCCAAAGCTTTACAGACAAGCAATAGCTAAGAGAATTCAGCACCACCAAACCAGCTTTACAACAAATGCTAAAGGAACCTCTCTAAGAGAGAAACACAAGAGAAGAAAAAGAGCTATAAAAACAAACCAGGCTTCCCTGGTGGCGCAGTGGTTGAGAGTCCGCCTGCCGATGCAGGGGACACGGGTTCATGCCCCGGTCCAGGAAGATCCCACATGCAACGGAGCGGCTGGGCCCATGAACTATGGCCACTGAGCCTGTGCATCCGGAGCCTGTGTTCCGCAGCGAGAGAGGCCAAAACAGTGAGAGGCCCACATACCACAAAAAAAAAGAAAAAGAAAAAGAACCAGTCAGAGCTGAAGAATACAATAACTGAAATGAAAAACACACTAGAAGGAATTAATAGCACACTAGGTGATACAGAACCACAAAAGACCCCAAATAGCCAAAGCAATCTTGAGAAAAAAAGAACAGGGCTTCCCTGGTGGCGCAGTGGTTGAGAGTCTGCCTGCTGATGCAGGGGACACGGGTTCGTGCCCCGGTCTGGGGAGATCCCACATGCTGCGGAGTGGCTGGACCCATGAGCCATGGCTGCTGAGCCTGCATGTCTGGAGCCTGTGCTTCGCAATGGGAGAGGCCACAGCAGTGAGAAGCCCACGTACTGCAAAAAGAAAAAAAAGAGAGAGAGAGAGAAAGAACACATGGGCACAAAAAACAGATGCGTAGATCAATGGAACAGAATGAAGAACCCAGAAATAAACCCACCCACTTATGGTCAATTAACCTAAAACAAAGGAGGCAAAAATATGCAATGGGAAAGACAATATCTTCAATAAGAGGTGCTGTGAAAACTGGAGAGCTACATGTAAACGAATGAGATTAGAACATTACTCACACTGTGTGCAAAAATAAACTCAAAATGGATTAAAGACCTACCAGAAGAAAACACAGGCAGAACACTCTTAGACATAAATCATAGCAATATTTTTTGGATGTTTCCTCAGGCAAAGTAAACAAAAGCAAAAATAAACAAACAGGACCTATTTAAACTTAAAACCTTTTGCACAGCACAGGAAATCATCAACAAAATGAAAAGACAAAGGGGTTAATATCCAAAATATGTAGACAGTTCATAGAGCTCAATATCAAAAAAACAAACAACCCTATTAAAAATGGATACAATAACTGAATAGACATTCTTCCAAAGAAGACACACAGATGGCCAAAAGGCACAGGAAAAGATGCTTAACATCATTAATCATCAGAGAAGTGCAAATTAAAACCACAATGAGATATCACCTCACACCTGTCAGAATGGCTATGATCAAAAAGACTACAAATATGTTGGCAAGGATGTGGAGAAAAGGGAACCCTACTGAGAATGTAAGTTGGTGAGAATGTAAGTTGGTGCAGCCACTATGGAAAACAGAGTGGAAGTTCCTCAAAAAAATTAAAATAGAACTACCATACTCTCCAGCATTTCCACTCCTGGGTATATATCTGAAAAAAACAAAAATATTAATTTGAAAAGATACATGCACTCCAATGTTCATGGCAACATTATTTACAGTAGCCAAGATATGGGAGCAACTTGTGTTCATCAACAGATGCATGGATAAATGTTTGATATATTTATTTTTATATATATATAATACGTATAATATATATAACACACATATATAATGCAATAGTACTCAGCCATAAAAAATAATAAAATTCTGCCACTTGCAACAATGTGGATGGACTTAGAGAATATTATGTTTAGTGAAATAAGTCAGAGAAAGGCAAATACTGTATGTCATCACTTATATGTGAAATCTAAAAAATAAAACAAATAAATGTATATGATAAAACAAAAACAGACTCACAGATATAGAAAGCAAACTAGTGGATACTGGTATGGAAAGGGAAGTGGGGAGCAAGATAGGGGTATGGGATTAAGAGATACAAAGTACAATGTATAAAACATATAAGCTGGGCTTCCCTGGTGGTGCAGTGGTTGAGAGTCCACCTGCCGATGCAGGGGACATGTGTTCGTGCTCCGGTCTGGGAAGATCCCACATGTCGCGGAGTGGCCGGACCCGTGAGCCGTGGCTGCTGAGCCTGCGCGTCCGGAGCCTGTGCTCCGCAACGGGAGAGGCCACAACAGTGAGAGGCCCGCGTACTGCAAAAAAATATATATATATATATAAGCTATATTGTATAGCACAGGGAAAAATAGCCATTTTTTTTATAACTTTAAGTGGAGTATAATCTATAAAAATATAGAATCACTAAGCTGTATACCTGAAACTAATATAATATTATAAATCAACTATACTTCAATAAAAATATAATAATAATTTTAATAAAGAAACAAATAAATAAAACTAGCCCAAGTCTCATTTACTACCAAAGCCTTCCAACCAATTTGCTAATCTCTTCCTCCTCTGAATTCTTATGCTTTTGTCTATACAACACATTTAGATCAATTCGATATCAAGTTATACTGTTATTTCACTTTTTTAATGTGTAAAGCTTCCCTTTCCAATGAGAATATAAGCAAACTGAGGACAAGACTATATCCTACCTGAGCCCAAGGCAGTTTAACCCACACAACTATTCAGTACCCATTTTCACATTCATGAAGGTATGCCTTCTTCACAATGGCACTTGCTCAATTGCACATAATAATGAGAAGGCCAAGTTTCTGATAATCTCCTGGCACCTGCAGCTAAAGCAGTGAGTCCTTTCAATGATGTGTCACAGAAGACAACACCATAGCATGTTTGACAATTTGTATAATCTATTGTTGTTTACAATGACTATGTCTTCATCTGCTCATATGCCCATTGCTTAATTAAGCAAGAAATGCTTTACCTATGTCATCTGTATAGCAGTCAACATATTTTTCAAAGGATGAATTTAGAGCGAATCCTCCCAAAGTTTGCTTTGGATAGCATGAGACTATTAAAAAGTTTATAGTAAAATAAGAATGAAAATGCTGCATATTTTACCCGACTCTTGGAAATTCACACTGTGCATTAATATAATATACTAAGGCTCCTGTGAATTCTTGCAGTAAGCAAACTTGCTTAACTCGGTTTAACCCAGCATTTCTCAGTGAATTATTTGTTGTATAGCATTCAGTAACATCCTGAAGAACACTCTTTGGTAAATGCTGATTCTGAGATTCAGAATTTCATTTCCTCTTTTTTAAAGGACATAGAAAAATATCATACTTTATCACTGAGTTATCACCATAAAGATTATTGGGGTTAATTAAGAGGAATCTTAACATCATAGGCCTTTGTTGTGTACAAACTTCTCCTTAAAGATTTTTCATTCATAAGATTGGCTTTAAGTGTCTGGAGAACTAAATAAACAATCCACATATTTTAAGTTTCTTAGAAACAAGGACAATCATTTTATTTACCAGTTAGCTGCCTTAGTGAAAAGGAAGGCTGTTAACTTTCTGTTTGCTAATATGGTTTTCCCAAAGGTTCATTCTTTTTCTCTGGTTCAACTGTTAGATCACAATGGTAATACTTCAAAATATTCTATCTGGGAATGAATCTATTAATACCAAAGGAAGCTTTGAACTATGCACAGTGAAAGTGCTTGACAAAAAAGAATGATGGAAAAGAACATCTATCCTGATAGAGAACAAAGCCTCCTAGCTATGCTTAAAATATTAAAAATCTGGTTTGCAGCACCTTCTGTCCTTCTGTGAAAACAGAGAAAGATGGTGAAAGCACAGAGCTGGAATAAGGTTCTGGATGCCATAGTAACGGCATCTTCAGTGATGACATTATGTACCACCTGGTGTTCTCCCAACTAAATTGCAATATTATGTCTCTGTATTCACCAAGGTGGGACAAAGCCCAGGCATAAAACAAAATAATCACATTAAAGCAACAACTCACCTACAGGTTAGGATAGAATACATCAATCTTTTTTAAAGACCTAATAATGTCCTTTGTGCCACTGGGTGTTAGCACCACAGCAAGATTTATGAGTACACAGCAAGATCCAAAATACCCTAAACGTAAAACAGAGAACCAGAAATTTGTAAATCACAAGCCTGCACAGAAGGCCCTACTGAAATCTAATTATTTCAGTAAGAAACTCTTGCCAAACTTTTAGTCTATTTAATCAATAAAGGTGCAAAGGCAGAGGCTGAATAATCAACTCTGGGGAAACATGGAGGAGAGCTGGATAAGACCTTGGCCTACAGGAACTTCACCACATTAAAATGAAATACTTCTGTGATACAGTCACAATGGTTCACAGCATTAAAACTGAACAACCGGGCTTCCCTGGTGGCGCAGTGGTTGAGAGTCCGCCTGCTGATGCAGGGGACACGGGTTCGTGCCCAGGTCCGGGAAGATCCCACATGCCGTGGAGCGGCTGGGCCCGTGAGCCATGGACGCTGGGCCTGCGCGTCCGGAGCCTGTGCTTCGCAACGGGAGAGGCTGCAACAGTGAGAGGCCCGCGTACCGCCAAAAAAAAAAAAAAAAAAAACTGAACAACCTGCCTCAGTTGAGAAAATTCACAGTTTTCCACCTAAGTAGGGAAAACCCAGCTTTCCTCCTGTGTGTCTGCTTACTCTCACACTAACACCACACTCACAACACTTAAGACGTGAAATGTGGTGGGGCTTTTCCCCCTCCAAGCAATTCTCTGCAACACGAGCTTTGTGTCCTACAATTTAACTCAATTCTGACATCTCCCCATGGAGTTGAGCTGCATCACCCTCCAGGTATATAGATGTGTTCACCAACCTGGAAGCTCTCCAAAACCCATAGTATTGGAATTTTTACAGCGGTTTCATCACATAGGCATGATGAATCATTAACTCCATATCCAGCCCTTCTCCCTTCTCAAGAAAATGAGGGGTGGGGCTGAAAATTCCAAACTTTTAATTATGCCTTGGTCTTTCTGATGGCCAGCCCCCATCCAGGAGCCATCCAGGAGCCCACCCAGAGTTGCCTCATTAGAACAAAACATACTCCTATCACCCAGGAAATTACAAGGATTTCAGAGCTCCGAGTCCAGAACCAGGGTCAAAGACCAAAAAAGATGCTCCTAGTGTTCTCATCACTTAGGAAATTATAAGAGTTTTAGGAGCTCTGTGACAGAAATCAGGGGCAGAGACCAATATATATATTTTCTATTATCTCACATTATCAAATAAACAAAATGATAGGGGCTTCCCTGGTGGCGCAGTGGTTGAGAGTCTGCCTGCCGATGCAGGAGACATGGGTTCGCGCCCCAGTCCAGGAAGATCCCGCATACAGAGGAGTGGCTGGGCCCGTGAGCCATGGCCACTGAGCCTGCGCGTCTGAAGCCTGTGCTCTGCAACGAGAGAGACCACAACAGTGAGAGGCCCACTTACCGCAAAACAAATAAACATAATGATAATTTCCCATGAAAGAAAATCCTTTATAGTTTTGTGAACCTATTCAAATAAAGCTTATATTTAACTGTAGGCTATAATTCATTCCGACACATGTCAATATTCATTCAACAAACATCTATTCATGGAGAATTTGTTCCATGTATAGCATTACAAGTGCTATAAAAGATATATCATCATTAATATTCACCAAATATTTCTGGCTAGAGAGATTTCAGGATACATGGTCACTGTACTTCCTGCCCCTTTTTGAAGTTAACCTTGGACATGCAACTTTTTTGACCAATGGCATATGAATAGAAGGGAAGTATATTACTTCTAAGCAGAAGTTTTAAGAGCCAATGCATTTGCCATGTTTTCTCCCCACTGCTTCTCTGATGCTGGAAGCAAATGTCAAAATGAAGTCCCTATTACCCTGCGTCTTTGAGTCACTCCATTGAGCAGAGCCCTACAAATGACCCATACTGGACATGAAATCCAAGAGAGATAAACTTCTGTGTTATGTGACTGAGATTTGGATTGTTTGTTACCACAGAATAATCAAACCTTTCTTATCTGGTAAGAAAAAAATATAATTGCTTTTTAGAGTATTTACTATGCACACAGCACATTATATATTATCACATTTAGTCCTCACCACAGTCTCATGATGAAGGTATCTCTACCTTCATATAACAGAGAGGCAAATTGTGTATCAGAGGGATTAAGTAACTTGCCCAAGATCAAACAGCTGGGAAATGGCAGAGCCACAAATCAGACCAGGTTCTGAATCCATGCTCTTTATACCACCCATGCAGCCTGTTCTTGAGGGAGTTAAATTCTAGCCAGACAATTTTTTAAAAGGTGAACACAATAATTTTGAGTCAATACAAGGGTGTAATGTATACACAGACATTGTGAATAAAATCTTGGCAGAAACACAAACAAAAAAAGATCAATTTAGACCAAATTTAATTAGTAATAGTGATATAAATGGGTCTTGAGCCAAATCTATAAGATTTAGCAAAATTCTGATGAATAGAAAGAATGGGGAAAGCAATAGAGGCTGAAGGCACTGCACAAGCAAACATGGACAGGAAGGAAGTTATTAGAAGAGAGCTGTAGCAGTGGATCTTATGGAAAAGAGTGAAAAAGATGTAATAAGTTGGTCATGCATGGTCTTTTTATGTTTTTTTCCTGTGGAACTAATTTTTAAATGTAGGGGTAAGCTGTAAAATTCCAAAAATTTCTAGAAGAACACTTTGAGAAATACAATTAGGACAACTGTAAACATATTTGAAAATATTACCATCTAAATTTAGAACTTGCAGAATCATGTTTTACATTGGAATTCACAATTGTTACATCTTAAACTCAATTGTTAATTTTCTCAGTAGTCCATATCAAGAGACTCTTCTAGAACAAGCTAGGAAGGAGTTACTATACAGGCAGCAAGATCCAGTGAATAATGCCATCCTCAAATGGGTGCATGTGTCACCATCAGGGTGAAAGCAGCTCTTTTGCCTCTTTCCTGTTTGCCCATTTCTGTTTCCCTCTAACTTTAAAAGAACCTAATTATAGAAATGAGATCACTAAGCAATTTAACTTAACTCCTGGCTTATGCTCTCCTGAATGCACACCATGCCTTCCCTAACCTGTTAATTCTTTCCCTAGGTAAAAAGAAGTAAAAATGAAGAAGTAAGCAATCAAAAAATGACTAGCTCTCTACTCCCAACAGCTCCCTTAGCAACCCTGCAGGCAGATCACACAGGCAAGATAATACCTGAAGAAATAGTCAGCCAGTCTACATGTAATGGAGAATGGTGCAGAATCCAACCTCCTGCATCAATGAGTCACTGAGATTCTTCCCCTTTTTCCCCTTTGAAACTGCCATGGCTGAGCAGAATCTTCAGAGTTGGTCTCAGGACATGAGTCCAACTTCTCCTCAGATTGCCTTTTCTGATTAAAGCACTTGCCTCTCGAATTATTGGTTTTTGAATGGTGAGCATCCAAACCTGAGTTTGGTAACAAGAGCTCCCTCTCAGTCAACCCTAATCCTGAAGTTGAAATCTCACAATGTTTAGACTATCCAGAGTAAATAATAATAGGAAATGAATTATTTGAAATGAAAAAGAAAAAAGTGAATTGGAATATTTGAAGGAAAAAAATTGGTTAATAAGTATGCCTTAATGGATGGTAGGTGTTGAATAAATAGACTTCAAGTTATAAAAAAAACTCAGTGAAGTATACAGCATGTTTAAATTGCAGCAAAGATTATGGAAGGTAAGAGTAGAAGGAAAAATAGAAAAGTACCTGGCAAATACATGTTTGTATTTGAGAATCTACCAAAGAGCCAATCAATAAATTAATGTGTTAGAGTTAGAATCAGATTATTGATGAGTTTTAAAGCTGAAAAAGATATCCCAAAAGTACAGGGAGGCAGCAAAGGCTTTTGAAAAGAAGACTAATATAATTTAATTCATTTATTTTTATTTAGTACATTTGCATAGTGGTTTTTCCTTTTATGTTCCCTACAGTGCTAAAAACCGGTGAAAATACTGAGAAGCAATTATTTAGAAGTATTTTTTAAATTGTCATGAATTCTTTATTTAAACAACATCAAAATGTTTTAAATGTGTAGGGGAGCAAAATTTGCCACCCCGGAAATGTGTCTTTGGCATAAGGATTAATTTAGGCTGATTATTTTCAAGAAACAGGATACTCAAGAAGTCTTTCTTTTTACCTCCCCTTTAACTTCCTAAGGAATTTAGATAAAGAGCCTGTTCCCAGAATAGAGCTATTACCAGAGATATCTGCAAAAAGTATGGGCTAGTGTAGTGGGGGAAACTTGGCAGGGCTTGGAGATCAGAGCCCACTCTGTGTCCCATTGTCTCTGCATGGCCCAACAAACATTTTGTTTACCAAGCATTTGCTTTTCCATTTCCATGTGAATTGCTTTCCTCCCTTTTGAAGTTGAAAACAATCACCAACAACATCCTCTTTTGTCTTTAGCTGAAGATGGTATTTAATCTGAGAGCTTCAACAGTTTGGGGGAGATACTCAGATTTCCTGAATCACTCCTGGGTATACATATTGTTGAGAAGAAGAAATTTTCGTCTACCCTCCTAGGTTCTTCTGGCTGGTCTAAGAATTAAATTGACATGAGACAGATTAACAGGAAAAACTCAACCAAAGTTTTAATAACATGTACACATGGGAGAGACCCAGGAAAACAGAGTAACTCAACAAAATGAGGAAACCCTCACCTTAAATCTCATCCTCGACTAAAGACAAAGGATATTGACAGTGGGGAGAGTCAGTTCTTGGAGTTTATCATGAAAAGCACAGTAAACAAGAGTAAGGCTGTTATGCAGATATAAATTATAACTTTCTTCATTGATAAGAGTTTCTAGAGATTTGGTCATCCTCCTCTTCTTAGTACAGAGGGAAAGACATCTGAAAAATGGAGATTTCCCATATAAATGTAAGAGTTTCTTACAAAAGGGTAACTCATACTTGGTTTTCAGAGCTTCTCCCATGTCTGCTGTTTCTTAGAATATAACCAGCTTAAAATAATTAATACGCCAGAAATATCTTGGGGTGGTGTGGGGCCTTTAGGGACTTTCCACCCCCTCACTTGTTCCCGTAAACCAATTCTTCTCCCTATCGTGCGCCACTCCTTCTCCCTATCGAAACCAATTCTTCTCCCTATCGTGCGCCACTCCTTCTCCCTATCGAAACCAATTCTTGGAGTTTTTCAGTTGACGGGGACTTGCCAGACAGCAGGTAATTTTCCAGTTGCCCGTAACAGGTATACGCCCTAACCGCCACAATGAACAGACAACTATAACGGCCAGAAGGTGGGACAAAAGTTCCTAAGCCAATGAATTCAAAAGTCACCACATTTACCCAATCATTGTGAGAATATACCCGCCCTATGAGTAAATAAACCTATAAAAAGTATGTGATTCCGCTTTTAGGGGTTCCCCATCGGCCTCCTGCGTGAGGTTCAGGGAACCCCGGTGCATCGGCTCCTAATAAACCTCTTGCGTGTTGCAACGGCTCTTGACTCTTGGCGGTTCTTGGGCGAGTTGGAATCCCTCGTAGACCGCTTGGGTCTAACAGTGGCAAATTCTGCTCCCTTACAATGTTATTAAACAGCTTGTTTGATTTTTGCCTGTCAGTCTGTCTCATGTCAATTTAATTCTCAGACCAGATACAAGAACATAGAAGGGAAAGGAAAATTAATTCCTCCCAAACAAATGAAAATAGTTGTTTATTATAAATGTATACACAATAGCATTTCCTATATTAAATTTTAAAAAATATAATTTTAATAAATAGTAGATAATGAGAGACCTTCAAGATGGAAGAGGAGTAAGATGTGGAGATCACCTTCCTCCCCACAAATACATCAGAACTACATCTACATGTGGAACAACTCCTACCGAACACCTGCTGAACGCTGGCAGAAGATTTCAGACTTCCCACAAGGCAAGAAACTCCCCACATACCTGAGTAAGACAAAAGAAAAAAGAAAAGACAGAGGCAAAAGAATATGGATGAGACTGCACCTCTGGGAAGGAGCTGTGAAGGAGGAAATGTTTCCACACACTAGGAAGCCCCTTCACTGGCAGAGACAGGGGGTGGCAGGGGAGAAGCTTCAGAGCCATGGAGGAGAGGGCAGCAACAGGGGTGCAGAGGGCAAAGCAGAGAGACTCCCGCACAGAGGATCAGTGCCGACCAGCACTCACCAGCCCGAGAGGCTTGTCTGCTCACCCACCAGTGAGGGTGGGGGCTGGGAGCTGAGGCTCCGGCTTCAGAGGTCAGATCCCAGGGAGCAGACTGGGGTTGGTTGTGTGAACACAGCAGCTGAAGGGGGCTAGTGCACCACAGCTAGCTGGGAGGGAGTCCTAGAAAAAGTCTAGAACTGCCTAAGAGGCAAGAGACCATTGTTTAGGGGTGTGCAAGGAGAGGGGATTCAGAGCAAAACCTAAACAAGCTCCAGAGATGGCGCGAGCCATGGCTATCAGTGCGGACCACAGAGACGGGCATGAAATGCTAAGGCTGCTACTGCAGCTACCAAGAAGCCTGTGTCCAAGCACACGTCACTCTCCACACCTCCCCTCCCGGGAGCCTGTGCAGCCCACCACTGCCAGGGTCCCATGATCCAAGGACAACTTCCACAGGAAAATGCATGGCACGCCTGAGGCTGTTGCAAGATCATGCCAGCCTCTGCAACTGCAGTCTTGCTCTGCATTACATAACCCTCCCTCCCCCCAGCCTGAGTGAGCCAGAGCTCCCTAATCAGCTGCTATTTTAACCCCATCCTGTCTGATCAAAGAAGAGATGCCCTCAGGCGACCTAATACGCAGAGGCAGGGCCAAATCCAAAGCAGAACCTCAGGAGCTGTGTGAACAAAGAAGAGAAAGGAAAATTTCTCCCAGCAGCCTCAGAGCAGCAGATTAAATCTCCACATCAACTTGATGTACCTGCACCTCTGGAATACCTGAATAGACAGTGAATCATCCCAAAATTGAGGTGGTGGACTTCAGGAGGAACTGTAGACTTGGGGTTTGCTTTCTGCATCTAATTTATTATTGGTTTTCTGTTTATGTTAGTTTACTATTTAGAGTTTATTATTATTGGTACATTTGTTTATTGATTTGGTTGCTCTCTCCCTTTTATTTATTTAATTTTTTTTTTTTCCTTTTTCTCTTTTGGTGAGTGTGTATGTGTATGTTTCTTGGAGTGATTTTTGCTTTTACCATTTGTCATAGGTTTCTGTCTGTCCGTTTTTTACTTGTTTGTTTTTTAGTATAGTTTTTAGTGCTGGTTATCATTGGTGGATTTGTTTATTGGTTTGGTGGCTCTCTTCATTCTTTCTCTTTTTTTTCTTTTTTTAATCACTTTTTAAAATTTTTTTTTATTTTAATAATTTTATTTTATTTATTTATTTTCTTTCTTTCTTTCTTTTTCTCTCCCTTTTCTTCTTAGCCATGTGTCTGACAGGGTCTTGGTGGTCTGCCTGAGTGTCAGGCCTGCGTCTCTGAGGTGGGAGAGCCAGGTTCATGACATTGGTCCACCAGAGACCTCCCAGCTCCATGTAATATTGAACATCATAAGCTCTACCAGAGATATCCATCTCAACGCTAAGATACAGCTCCACTCAACGACCAGCAAGCTACAGTGCTGGACACCCTACGCCAAACAATTAGCAAGACAGGAACACAACCCCACCCATTAGCAGAGAGGCTGCCTAAAATCATAATAAGGTCACAGGCACCCCAAAACACACCACCGGACATGGTCCTGCCCACCAAAAGGCAAGATCCAGCCACATCCACCAGAACACAGACACCAGTCCCCTCCACATCAAAGCCTACATAACTCACTGAACCAACCATAGCCACTGGAGGTAGACACCAAAAACAGCAAGAACTATGAACGAGCAGCCTGCAAAAAGGAGACCCCAAACACAGTAAGTTGAACAAAATGAGAAGAGAGAGAAATATGCAATAGATGAAGGAGCAAGGTAAAAATCAGCCAGACAAAACAAATGAAGAGGAAATAGGCAGTCTACATGAAAAAGAATTCAGAGTAATGATAGTAAAGATGATGAAAAATCTTGGCAATAGAATGGAGAAAATACAAGAAACGTTTAACAAGGACCTAGAAAAACTAAAGAGCAAACAATGATGAACAACACAATAAATGAAATTTAAAATTCTCTGCAAAGAATCAATAGCAGAATAACTGAGGCAGAAGAACAGATAAGTGAGCTGGAAGATAAAATAGTGGAAATAACTACCACAGCGCAGAATAAAATAAAAAGAAAGAAAAGAATTGAGGACAGACTCAGACTTCTGGAACAACATTAAATGCACAAACATTTGAATTACAGAGATCCCAGAAGAAGAAGAGAAAAAGAAAGGTACTCAGAAAATATTTGAAGAGATTATAGTTGAAAATTTCCTTAATGTAGGAAAGGAAATAGTTAATCAAGTCCAGGAAGCACAGCAAGTCCCATACAGGATAAATCCAAGGAGAAACACACCAAGACACATATTAATCAAACTATCAAAAATTAAATAAAAAGAAAACATATGAAGAGCAACAAGGGAAAAGCAACAAATAACATACAAGGGAATCCCCATAAGGTTAACAGCTGATTTTTCAGCAGAAACTCAGTAAGCCAGAAGGGAGTGGCAGGACATATTTAAAGTGATGAAAGGGAAAAACCTACAACCAAGATTACTCTACACAGCAAGGATCTCATTCAAATGCAACAGAGGAATTAAAAACTTTACAGAAAAGCAAAAGCTAAGAGATTTCAGCACCACCAAACCAGCTTTACAACAAATGCTAAAGGACCTTCTCTAGGCAAGAAACACAAGAGAAGGAAAAGACCTACAATAACAAACTCAAAACAATTAAGAAAATGGTAATAAGAACATACATATTGATAATTACCTTAAATGTAAATGGGAAAAAAAAAATGTAAATGGATTAAATGCTCCCACCAAAAGACACAGACTGGCTGAATGGATACAAAAACAAGACCCGTATGTATGCTGTCTACAAAAGAACCATTTCAGACCTACGGACACATACAGACTGAAAGTGAGAGGATGGAAAAAGATATTCCATGCAAATGGAAATCAAAAGAAAGCTGGAGGGAGGAGGAACTTCAAGATAGCATAAGAGTAAGACGTGGAGATCACCTTCCTCCCCACAAATACATCAGAATTCCATCTACATGTGGAACAACTCCTACAGAACACCTACTGAAGACTGGCAGAAGACCTCAGACCTCCTAAAAGGTAAGAAACTCCCCCATGTACCTGGGTAGGGCAAAAGAAAAAACAGACAAAAGAATAGGGTTGGGACCTGCACCAGTGGGAGGGAGCTGTGAAGGAGGAAAGGTTTCGACACACTAGGAAGCCCCTTCACATATGGCGACTGCGGTTGGCAGAAGGGGGAAGCTTCGGAGCCATGGACTACAGCCCAGCAACAGGGGTGCAGAGGGCAAAGTGGAGAGATTCCCACACAGGGGATCGGTGCCTACCAGCACTCACCAGACCGAAAGGCTGGTCTGCTCACCCACCGGGGCAGCACAGGCTGGGATCTGAGTCTCGGGCTTCAGAGGTCAGATCCCAGGGAGAGGACTGGGATTGGCTGCATGAACACAGCCTGAAGGGGGCTTGTGCAACACAGCTAGCCAGGAGGGAGTCTGGGAAAATGTCTGGACCTGCCAAAGAGACAAGAGACTTTTTCTTCCCTCTTTGTTTCCTGGTGTGCAAAGGGAGGGGATTAAGAGCACCGCTTAAAGGAGCTCCAGAGATGAGCACAAGCTGCGGCTATCAGCACGGACCACAGAGACAGGCATGAAATGCTGAGGCTGATGCTGCAGCCACCAAAAAGCCTGTGTGCAAGCACAGGACACAATCCACACCTCCCCTCCTGGGAGCCTGTGCAGCCCGCCACTGCCAGAGTCCTGTGATCCAGGGACAACTTCCCAGAAAGAACACACGGCGCTCCTCAGGCTGTAACAATGTCACACTGGTCTCTGCCGCCGCAGGCTCACCCTGCAACCATGCCCCTTTCTCCCCCAGGCCTGAGTGAGCCAGAGCCCCCGAATCAGCTGTTCATTTAACCCCTTCCTGTCTGAGCGAAGAACAGATGCCTTCAGGCAACCTCCGCGCAGAGGTGGGCCCATACCCAAAGTTGAAATTCGGGAGCTGTGCGAACAAAGAAGATAAAGGGAAATTTCTCAGAGCAGCATCAGGATCAGTGGATTAAAGCTCCACAATCAACTTGATTTACCCTGCATCTGTGGAATACCTGAATACACAATGAATCCTCCCAAACTAAGCAGGTGGACTTTGGGAGCAAAGACATTTATTCCCCCTTTTTCTCTTTTGTGTGTGTGTATGTGTATGCTTCTGTGTGTGATTTTTGCCTGTATAGCTTTGCTTTTACCATTTGTCCTATGGTTCTGTCTGTCCGTGGTTTTTTGTTTTTGCTTTGTTTTTTTTACTTTTTAAAGTTATTTTATTAATAATTATTTTTTTGACTTTAATTATTTTATTTTATTTTACTTCATTTTATTTTATCTTCGTTTTTCCTTTCTTTCTTTATTTTCTCCCTCTTATTCCGAGCCGTGTGAATGAAAGGCTCATGGTGCTCCAGCCACAAGTCAGTGCTGTGCCTCTGAGGTGGGAGTGCCAACTTCAGGACACTGGTTCACAAGAGACCTCCCAGCGCCACATAATATCAAATGGCAAATATCTCCCTAAGGTCTTCATCTCAACACCAAGACCCAGCTTAACTCAATGAACAGCAAGCTACCATTCTGGACACCCTATGTCAAACAACTAGCAAGACAGGAACACAACCACACCCATTAGCAGACAGGCTGCCTAAAATCATAATAAGTCTACAGACACCCGAAAACACACCACCAGACGTGGACCTGCCCAACAGAAAGACAAGATCCAGCCTCATCCACCAGAACACAAGCACTAGTCCCCTCCACCAGGAAACCTACACAACCCACTAAACCAACCTTAGTCACTTGAGACAGACACTAAAAACAAGGGGAAGTATGAACCTCCAGCCTGCGAAAAGATACCCCAAACACAGTAAGTTAAGCAAAATGAGAAGACAGAAAAACACACAGAAGATGATGGAGAAAGGTAAAAACCCATCAGACCTAACAAATGAAAAGGAAATAGGCAGTCTACCTGAGTAGAAAAAGAATTCAGAATGATGAGAGTAAAGATGATCCAAAATCTTGGAAATAGAATAGAGAAAATACAAAAAATGTTTAACAAGGATCTAGAAGAACTAAAGAGCAAATAAACAATGATGAACAACACAATAAATGAAATTTAAAATTCTCTAGAAGGGATCAATAGCAGAATAACTGAGGCAGAAGAACAGATAAGTGACCTGGAAGATAAAATAGTGGAAATAACTACTGCAGAGCACAATAAAGAAAAAAGAATGAAAAGAACGTTGGACAGTCCCAGAGACCTCTGGGACAGCATTAAATGCATCAATATACAAATTATAGCGGTCCCAGGAGAAAAAGAGGAAAAGAAAGGGACTGAGAAAATATTTGAAGAGATTATAGTTGAAAACTATAACCATGGGAAAGGAAATAGGTAATTAAGTCCAGGAAGCACAGAAAGTTCCATACAGGATAAATCCAAGGAGAAACACACCAAGACACATATTAATCAAACTATGAAAAATTAAATACAAAGAAAAAATATTAAATGCAGCAAGGGAAAAATAACACACAAAGCCATTCCCATAATGATAACAGCTGATCTCTCAGAAGAAACTTTACAAGCCAGAAGGGACTGGCAGGACATATTTAAAGTGATGAAGGAGAAAAACCTACAATCAAGATTACTCCACCCAGCAAGGATCTCATTCAGATTTGAAGGAGAAATTAAAACTTTCCCAGACAAGCAAAAGCTAAGAGAATTCAGCACCACAAAACCAGCTTTAAAACAAATGCTAAAGGAACTTCTCTATGCAGGAAACACAAGAGAAGGAAAAGACCTACAATAACAAACTCAAAACAATTAAGAAAATGATAATAGGAAACTACATATCGATAATTACCTTAATTGTAAATGGATTAAATGCTCCAACCAAAAGACACAGACTGACTGAATGGATACAACAACAAGACCCATATATATGCTGCCTACAAGAGACCCACGCCAAACCTAGGGACACACACAGACTGAAAGTGAGGGGATGGAAAAAGATATTCCATGAAATGGAAATCAAAAGAAAGCTGTAGTAGCAATTCTCATATCAGACAACATAGACTTTAAAATAAAGACGATTACAAGAGACAAAGAAGGACATGACATAATGATCAAGGGAGTGATCCAAGAAGATATAACAATTGTAAATATTTATGTACCCACCATACGAGCACCTCAATACATAAGACAAATACTAACAGCCATAAAAGGGGAAATCGACAGTAACAAAATCAGAGTAGGAGACTGTAACACCCCACTTTCACCAATGGACAGATCATCCAAAATGAAAATAAACAAGGAAACACAAGCTTTAAATGATACATTAAACAAGATGGACTTAATTGATATTTATAGGACATTCCATCCAAAAACAACAGAATAAATATTTTTCTCAAGTGCCCATTGAATATTCTCCAGGGTAGATCATATCTTGAGTCACAAATCAAGCATTGGTAAATGTAAGAATATTGACATAGTATCAAGTATCTTTTCTGACCACAATGCTATGAGACAAGATATAAATTACAGGAAAAAAATCTGTATAAAATAAAAACACATGGAGGTGAAACAATACACTACTAAATAACCAAGAGGTCACTGAAGAAATCAAAGAGGAAATCAAAAAATACCTAGAAAAAATGAAAATGAAAACATGACGACCTAAAACCTATAGGATGCAGCAAAAGCAGTTCTAAGAGGGAAGTTTATAGCAATATAATCCTACCTCAAGAAACAAGAAACATCACAAATAAACAACCTAACATTACACCTAAAGCAATTAGAGAAATAAAAACAAAAACTGCCCCAAAGTTAGCAGAAGGAAAGAAATCATAAAAATCAGATCAGAAATAAATGAAAAAGAAATGAAGGAATCAATAGCAAAGATCAATAAAACTAAAAGCTGGTTCTTTGAGAAGATAAGCAAAATTGATAAATCATTAGCCAGACTCATCAAGAAAAAAAGAGAGAAGACTCAAATCAATAGAATTAGAAATGAAAAAGGAGAAGTAACAAATGACACTACAGAAATACAAAGGATCATGAGAGATTACTACGATCAATGCTATGCCAATAAAATGGACAACCTGGAAGAAATGGACAAATTCGTAGAAATGCACAACCTTCCAAGACTGAACCAGGAATAAAGAGAAAATATAAACAGACCAATCACAAGCACTGAAATTGAAACTGTGATAAAAATCTTCCAACAAACAAAAGCCCAGGACCAGATGGCTTCACAGGCGAATTCTATCAAATATTTAGAGAAGAGCTAACACCTGTCCTTCTCAAACTCTTCCAAAATATAACAGAGGGAGGAACACTCCCAAACTCATTCTACAAGGTCACCATCACCCTGACACCAAAACGAGACAAAGATGTCACAAAGAAAGAAAACTACAGTCCCATATCACTGATGAACTTAGATGCAAAACTCCTCAACAAAATACTAGCAAACAGAATCCAATAGCATGTTAAAAGGATCATACACCATGATCAAGTGGGGTTTATCCCAGGAATGCAAGGATTCTTCAATATACGCAAATCAATCAATGTGATAAACCATATTAAATTGAAGGAGAAAAACCATATGATCACCTCAATACATGCAGAGAAAGCTTTCAGCAAAATTCAGCACCCATTTATGACAAAAGCCTTGCAGAAAGTTGGCATAGATGGAACTTTCCTCAACATAATAAAGGACATATATGAAAAACCCACAGCCAACATCGTCCTCAATGGTGAAAAACAGAAACCATTTCCACTAAGATCATGAACAGGACAAGGTTGCCCACTCTCACCACTCTTATTCAACATAGTTTTGGAAGTTTTACCACAGCAATCAGAGAAGAAAAAGAAATAGAAGGAATCCGAATCGGAAATAGGAGAAGTAAAGCTGTCACTGTTTGCAGATGACATGATATTATACATAGAGAATCCTAAAGATGCTACCAGAAAACTACTAGAGGTAATCAATGAATTTGGTAAAGTAGCAGGATACAATATTAATGCACCGAAATCTCTGGCATTCCTATACACTAATGATGAAAAATCTGAAAGTGAAATTAAGAAAACACTCCCATTTACCATTGCAACAAAAAGAATAAGATATCTAGGAATAAACCTACCTAAGGAGACAATAGACCTGTATGCAGAAAATTGTAAGACTAATGAAAGAAATTAAGGGTGATACAAATAGATGGAGAGATATACCATGTTCTTTGATTGGAAGAAACAACATTGTGAAAATGACTATAGTACCCAAAGCACTCTACAGATGCAATGCAATCCCTATCAAACTACCACTGACATTTTTCACAGAACTAGAACAAAAAATTTCACAATTTGTATGGAAACGCAAAAGACCCCAAATAGCCAAAGCAATCTTGAGAAAGAAAAACGGAGCTGAATGAATCAGTCTCCCTGACTTCAAACTATACTACAAAGCTACAGTAATCAAGACAGTATGGTACTGACACAAAAACAGAAATATAGATCAATGGAACAGGATAGAAAGCCAGAGATAAACCCATGCATATATTGTCACCTTATCTTTGGTAAAGGAGGCAAGAATATACAGTGGAGAAAAGACAGCTTCTTCAATAAGTGGTGCTGGGAAAACTGGACAGGTACATGTAAAAGTATGAAATTAGAACAGTCCCTAACAGCATACACAAAACTAAACTCAAAATGGATTAAAGACCTAAATGTAAGGCCAGACACTATAAAACTCTTAGAGGAAAACATAGGCAGAACAATGTATGACATAAACCACAGCAAGATCCTTTTTGACCCACCTCCTAGAGAAATGGAAATAAAAACAAAAATAAATAAATAGGACCTAATGAAACTTCAAAGCTTTTGCACAGCAAAGGGAACCATAAAGAAGACCAAAAGACAACCAGCAGAATAGGAGAAAATATTTGCAAATGAAGCAACTGACAAAGGATTAATCTCCAAAATTTACAAGCAGCTCGTGCAGCTCAATATCAAAAAAAAAACACAATCCAATCCAAAAATGGGCAAAGGCCTAAACAGACATTTCCCCAAAGAAGATATACAGTTTGCCAACAGACACATGAAAGAATCCTCAAAATCACTAATTATTAGAGAAATGCAAACCAAAACTACAATGAGATATCATCTCATACCAGTCAGAATGGCCATCATCAAAAAATCTACAAACAATAAATGCTGGAGAGGGTGTGGAGAAAAGGGAACCTCTTGCACTGTTGGTGGGAATGTAAATATATACAGCCACTAGGGAGGACAGTATGGAGGTTTCTTAAAAAACTAGAAATAGAAACTACCATATGACCCAGCAATCCCACTACTGGACATACATACTGAGACAACCATAATTCAAAAAGAGGCATGGAGCTTCCTTGGTGGCGCAGTAGTTGAGAGTCCATCTGCTGACGCAGGGGACATGGGTTCGCGCCCCATTCCAGGAAGATCCCACATGCCATGGAGCAGCAGGGCCCATGAGCCATGGTCACTGAGCCTGCACATCCAGAGCCTGTGTGCCACAACGGGAGAGGCCACAGAAGTGAGAGCCCCGTGTATTGCAAAAAAAAAAGGTCATGTACCAAAATATTCATTGCAGCTCTATTTACAATAGCCAGGACATGGAAGCAACCTAAGTGTCCATTAACAGATGAATGGATAAAGATGTGGCCCATATATACAATGGAATATTACTCAGCCATAAAAAGAAACAATATTGAGTTATTTGTAATGATGTGGATGGACCTAGAGTCTGTCATACAGAGTGAAGTAAGTCAGAAAGAGAAAAACAAATACCGTATGCTAACACATATATATGGAATCTAAGAAAAAAAAATGTCATGAAGTACCTAGGCATAAGATGGGAATAAAGACACAGACCTACTAGATCATGGACTTGAGGATATGGGGACGGGGAAGGGTAAGCTGTGACAAAGTGAAAGAGTGGTATGGACATATATACACTGCCAAACGTAGAATAGATAGTTAGTGGGAAGCAGCCGCATAGCACAGGGAGATCAGCTAGGTGGTTTGTGACCACCTAGAGGGGTGGGATAGGGAGGGTGGGAGGGAGGGAGATGCAAGAGGGAAGAGATATGGGAACATATTATATTTATAACTGATTCACTTTGTTATAAAGCAGAAACTAACACACCATTGTAAAGCAATTATATTCCAATAAAGATGTTAAAAAAAAACAATGAAAAGAGTCATGTACCAAAATGTTCATTGCAGCTCTATTTACAATAGCCAGGACATGGAAGCAACCTAAGCATCCATTAACAGATAAATGGATAAAGAAGATGTGGCACATATATACAATGGAATATGACTCAGCCATAAAAAGAAATGAAATTAAGTTTTTTGTAGTGAGGTGGGTGGACCTAGAGTCTGTCATACAGAGTGAAGTAAGTCAGAAAGAGAAAAACAAATACCGTATGCTAACATATATATATGGAATCTAAGAGGGAAAAAAATGGTCATGAAGAACCTAGGGACAAGACGGGAATAAAGTCACAGACCTACTAAAGAATGGACTTGAGGATATGGGGAGCAGGGAGCATAAGTGGTGACAAAGTAAGAGAGTGGCATGGACATATATCCACTACCAAACTTAAAATAAATAGCTAGTGGGAAGTAGCTGCATAGAACAGGGAGATCAGCTCGGTGCTTTGTGACCACCTAGAGGGGTGGGATAGGGAGGGTGGGAGGGAGGGAGATGCAAGAGGGAAGAGATATGGGAACATATTTATATGTATAACTGATTCACTTTGTTGTATAGCAGAAACTAACACACCATTGTAAAGCAATTATACTCCAATAAAGAGGTTAAAAAATAAATAAATAAATAAATAAATAAAGGAAACTGGAATACCAATACTCATATCAGACAAATTCTACTTTAAAATAAATACTATTACAAGAGATAAAGAAGTACACTACATAATGATCAAGGGATCAATCCAAGAAGATATAACAATGATAAATACTTATGCACCCAACATAGGAGCACCTCAGTACATAAGGCAAATGCTAACAGCCATAAAAGGGGAAATCGACAGTAACACAGTCATAGTCGGGAAATTTAACACCCTGCTTTCACCAATGGACAGATCATCCAAAATGAAAATAAATAAGGAAACACAAGCTTTAAATGATACATTAAACAAGATGGACTTAATTGATATTTATAGGACATTCCATCCAAAAACAATGGAATACACTTTCTTCTCATGTGCTCATGGAACATTCTCCTGGATAGATCATACCTTGAGTCACCAATCAAGCCTTGGTAAATTTAAGAAAATTGAAATCATATCAAGTATCATTTCTGACCACAATGCTATGAGACTAGAAATCAATTACAGGAATAAATCTGTAAAAAATAAAAACACATGGAGGCTAAACAATACACTACTAAATAACCAAGAGATCACTGAAGAAATTAACAAAGAAATCAAAAAATACCTGGACACAAATGACAATGAAAAAATGACAACCCAAAACCTATGGACTGCAGCAAAAGCAGTTCTAAGAGGGAAGTTTATAGCAATACAATCCTACTTCAGGAAACAAAAAACATCTCAAATAAACAACCTAACCTTACACCTAAAGCAAAAAGAGAATGAAGAACAAGAAAAACCCAAAGCTAGCAGAAGGAAAGAAATTGTAAAGATCAGATCAGAAAGAAATGAAAAAGAAATGAAGGAAAAAATAGCAAAGATCAATAAAACTAAAAGCTGGTTCTTTGAGAAGATAAACAAAATTGATAAACCATTAGCCAGACCCATCAAGAAAAAAAGGGAGAGGACTCAAATCAATACAATTAGAAATGAAAAAGGAGAAGTAACAACTGACACTACAGAAATATAAAGGATCATGAGAGTTTCTTACAAGCAACTATATGCCAATAAAATGGACAACCTGGAAGAAATGGACACATTCTTAGAAAAGCACAACCTTCCAAGATTGAACAAGGAAGAAATGTAAAATATAAACCGACTAATCACAGGCCCTGAAATTGAGACTGTGATTAAAAATCTTCCAACAAACAAAAGCCCAGGACCAGATGGCTTCACAGGTGAATTCTATCAAACATTTAGAGAAGAGCTAACACCTATCCTTCTCAATCTCTTCCAAAATATAGCAGAGGGAAGAACACTCCCCAACTCATTCTATGAGATCACCATCACCCTGATACCAAAACCAGACAAAGGTGTCACAAAGAAAGAAAACTACAGGTTGATATCAGTGATGAACATAGATGTAAAAATCCTCAACAAAATACTAGCAAACAGAATCCAGCAGCACATTAAAGGGATCATACACCATAATCAAGTGGGGTTTATCCCAGGAATACAGGTATTCTTCAATATACACAAGTCAATCAATGTGATAAACCATATTAGCAAATTGAAGAATAAAAACCATATGATAACCTCAATAGATGCAGAAAAAGCTTTCAACAAAATTCAACACCCATTTATGATAAAAACCCTCCAGTAAGTAGACCTAAAGGGAACTTACCTCAACATACTAAAGGCCATATATGACAAACCCACAGCCAACATCATTCTCGATGGTGAAAAACTGAACCCATTTTCACTAAGATCAGGAACAAGGCAAGGTGGTCCACTCTCACCACTATTATTCAATGTAGTTTTGGCAGTTTAGCCACAGCAATCAGAGAAGTAAAAGAAATAAAAGGAATCCAAATTGGAAAAGAGGAAGTAAAGCTGTCACTCTTTGAAGATGACATGATACTCTACATAAAGAATCCTAAAGACGCTACCTGAAAAGTACTAGAGCTAATCAATGAATTGGGTAAAGCAGCATGGTACAAAATTATTGCACAGCAATCTCTTGCATTCCTATACACTAATGATGAAAAATCTGAAAGAGAAATTAAGAAAAGACTCCCACTTACCACTGCAACAAAAAGAATAAAATACCTAGGAATAAACCTACCTAAGGAGACAAAAGACCTATATGCAGAAAGCTATAAGACACTGATGAAAGATATTAAAGATGATACAGTTACAGAGATATACCATGTTCTTGGATTGGAAGACTCAACATTGTGAAAATGACTATACTACCCAAAGAAATCTACATATTCAGTGCAATCCTTATCAAACTACCACTGGCATTTTTCACAGAACTAGAATAAAAAATTTCACAATCTGTATGGAAACACAAAAGACTCTGAATAGCCAAAGCAATCTTGAGAAAGAAAAACGGAGCTGGAGGAATGAGGCTCCCTGACTTTACACTATATTACAAAGCTACAGTAATCAAGACTGTACGGTACTGACACAAAAACAGAAATACAGATCAATGAAATAGAATGGAAAGCCCAGAGATAAACCCACACACATATGGTCACCTTATCTTTGATAAAGGAAGCAAGAATATACAATGGAGAAAAGACAGCCTCTTCAATAAGTCGTGCTGGGACAACTGGACAGCTACATATAAAAGAATGAAGTTAGAGCACTCCCTAATGGCATACACAAAAATAAACTCAAAATGGATTAAAGACCTACATGGAAGACCAGACACTATAAAACTCTTATAGGAAAACATAGGGAGAACACTCTATGACATAAATCACAGCAAGATCCTTTTTGACCCACCTCCTAGAGTAATGGAATTAAAAACAAAAATAAACAAATGGGACTTAATGAAACTTAAAACCTTTTGTACAGCAAAGGAGACAATAAACAAGATGAAAAGACAACTCTCAGAATTGGAGAAAATACTTGCAAATAAAGCAACTGACAGAGGATTAGTCTCCAAAATTTACATGCAGCTCAATATCAAACAAACAAACAACCCAAACCAAAAATGGGCAGAAGACCTAAATAGACATTTCTCCAAAGAAGATAGACAGATTGCCAACAAACTCATGAAAGGATGCTCAACATCGCTAATCATTAGAGAAATGCAAATCAAAACTACAGTGAGGTATCACCTCACACCAGTCAGACTGGCCTTCATCAAAAAATCTACAAATAATAAATGCTGGAGAGGGTGTGGAGAAAAGGGAACCCTCTTGCACTGTTGGTGGGAATGTAAATTGATACAGCCACTACAGAGAACAGTATGGAGGTTCCTTAAAAAACTAAAAGTAGAACTACCGTATAACCCAGTTATCCCACTACTGGGCATATACCCTGGGGACACCATAATTCAAAAAGAGTCATGTACCACAATGTTCACTGAAGCTCTATTTACAATACCCAGGACATGGAAGCAACCTAAGTGTCCATCGACAGATGAATGGATAAAGAAGATGTGGCACATATATACAATGGTATATTACTCAGCCATAAAAATACAGCAAATTGGGCTTCCCTGGTGGCTCAGTGGTTGAGAGTCCACCTGCCGATGCAGGGGACACAGGTTCGTGCCCCAGTCTGGGAGGATCCCACATGCCGCGGAGTGGCTGGGCCCGTGAACCATGGCCTCTGGGCCTGCGCGTCCAGAGCCTGTGCTCGGCAACGGGAGAGGTCACAACAGTGAGAGACCCGTGTACCGCCAAAAAATAAATAAATAAAAATAAAGCAAATTGAGTTATTTGTAGTGAGGTGGATGGACCTAGAGTCTCATACAGAGTGAAGTATGTCAGAAAGAGAAAAACAAATACTGTATGTTAACACATATATATGGAATCAAAAAAAAAAATTTTTCTGAAAAACCTTGGGGCTGGACAGGCATAAAGATGCAGGTGTAGAGAATGGACTTGAAGACATGGGGAAGGGGAAGGGTAAGCTGGGATGAAGTGAGAGAGTGGCATGGACTTATATACAGTACCAAATGTAAAATAGATAGCTAGTGGAAAGCAGCCACATAGCACAGGGAGATCAGCTCAGTGCTTTTTGACCACCTAGAGGTGTGGGATAGGGAGTGTGGGGCAGGAAATGCAAGAGGGAGGAGATATGGGGATATATGTATACGTATCGCTGATTCACTTTGTTATAAAGCAGACACTAACACACTATTGTAAAGCAATATAGTCCAATAAAGATGCTTAAAAAAAATAGTAAATAATAAGCCTCTGATTAAACCTAACAAAAGATATGTAAAATTAACAGTTATGGAATATTATCTTAACACAGTTATGGAATATTATCCTATTAGAGTTTTATAAAAAGAAAAAATACTTAGATAAAAAATAATTAGTGTAATACTTTGATATATGTCCTTACAGATGCTTTTACATAAAATGGAATTATACAATGCATGCCATTATGAAATCTACTCTTTTGGTGTGATATGACGTTAAGACTATTTTTACAAGTCAATGAGCCTTAAAAATCATAATAATGGCTATATAGTATTATTCAATGAAAAATAAGTCAATATCTCAAAAAAATAGATAATTTTATTTGAGCCAAATTGAGGATTATAACCTTAAAACAGCCTCTCAGAAAACTCCTAGAACTGTTTCACCCATTAGAAGTCAAAGCACAGCTACATAAGTTTTTTGAGATAGAGGGCTATACATTAGATGACATATTATTGACAGTTTACACAATCCAGGTCTAAGCGTCATCATAGGTCACCATGGCCCCTTACAAGATTAAGAAGAGGGACTTTCCTGGTGGTCCAGTGGTTAAGACTCCATGCTTCCATTGCAGGCGGAACGGGTTTGATCCCCGGTTGGGGAACTAAGATCCTGCGTGGTGCGGCCAAAAAAAAAAAAGAAAAGATTAAGAAGGAATATTATCTTTTAAAAAGTTATCTTGTTGGTGCTAGGAGAATATTGCTCTTTATTGTTGAGCAAGAATTTCTGCCAATGGGGAAGTTCTGGTTGATGCATAATGCAGTTACACAATGCACAGCAGAGGGAAGTAGGTCAAAGGGCAGAAAAAAAATTTTATCTTTAATTTTTTCTTTTCTTGTCATAAAATATCAATATAAATTTTATTTCACACTTTATATGGATATACAATAATTTCTCAAGTCTATTGCTTGGCTATTATAACATTTTTAAATTTTTGATGTTAAAAGCAATGATGTGAGAATATTGTCAGGTTATTTCTATGGATACAATTCTACAAGAAAAGTTGTGGATCAAAGGAAATTATGTATTTTAATGTACATGTTACTGAAAAAGTTACAACAATTTAAATTTTGAGAACTCCCCTTTTCACACAATTTTATCTAAATTGGAAATTATCATTTTATATCATTGTCAAGTGAAAATTAGTGTATCATGGTTACCTTAAATTGCATTTCCTTAATTGCTAGTGCATTTCAACAATTTTTTATACACGTACTCACAATATGAATTTTTAATTGCCTACTCATATCCTTTGCCCATTTTTCTACTGATATGTTTGTTCAAGTGGTTTTGAAAGATAAATCTAGTTAGGATATGCTAAAGAGACTGAGGCATGTGTGCCTCCTGACTGTAACTGAAGGAAGGTAAGATTTCAGAACCATAAATCTTCATTTCATTTATATTGTTGTAAAGCTGCAGCTTGTTTTGTTTAGATCAGAATGATACTGTGGCCAGAAGAACAATATACTAAAGTAATTTCAATTTTTAACACAATATAGTCAATAATCATGGTCCATGTAGTCAAAAGCCATTTCAATTTTTAAACCCACTGGCTGTGAAAGAAAATGGATATATAAGGTGACTAATAGTATTTGTTAAAAATTTTCTTTTTCCTCTCCCATCCATTATCTCATTTTAGTGCCTTTTGACCCTAATTTCTCTCTTCAAAGCCACATAAAAACTCCTCCTAGTGCAGGCAACATTTGTTCCTATCCCCTCCCTCTGTCTCACTACTATTTATCATGTGTTGTGCAAATGTAATTAAAAACAAAATCTCAGGAGTGCCCTGGCTGTCCTATGGTTAGGGCTCCATGCTTCCACTGCAGGAAGCCCAGGTTCGATCTCTGGTTGGGGAACTAAGGTCCTGCAAGTTGTGCAGCAAAAAAAACTCCAAAAAACAACACTCCGGCCAACTCAGATATCCTCTCCACAAAGGTAGAAGGGAAAGAAGACAGTTTTATTATTGAATAAGCATTAAACCTGAATGTTACGCACATCACAGGTAATCCACTAAAAGACTGCAAAGACCGAAAGAAAGCTCACCCTTTTATATAGCCAGGCATATTCAACACATTACGTTCATGTTCTTAAGCTAAATGACAACTAGTCCTCAAGTAGGAACTTGAGAGCACCATTTGTCACACATTGTCCATCCTAGATTCACTTGGTAATTGAGGTGGTCATTTGGGTTACACAATTGGCTTTATCCAGAGGAGAAACAAACCTCTCAGATCTTTATGGCAGGAGGTAGTTTTGAAGTGAGGCACCCACAGAAACTAGGCTCCTACCCTCAGAGGGGGAAAATGCTCTACTGTACCTGAGGAAATTTTCCTGAGGTGATTAAAACACATTTAGACTAACAGTCAGTGTCCTCAAGCTCCAATCCTACTTCTGCAATTAATTTGCTAAGTGCTCTTGTGGCAAAGTAATTTAACTTTTGTAAATCGAAGTTTCTTCCTCAGAAAACTGAGAGAATAATTATTATGTAGTTCCTTCCAACTACAAAGTTCTGTTTTTCATGAAAAACTAAATGGTAATGGATTCTACAAAGAGATGCCCTAGTAAACACTGAAGTGGACAAATTTCCAGAAAATTGAAATATGACTTCAGATAATGAAGAGAAGCAGCTGAGAAGGTAGAGAAGCAGAAGGACCAGTTTTTCTCATCCAGAACAACGTGGAGCCATTGACTTAGAACCACCAACACCCATGAAGCAGCAGGCACAAACTATGCTGGGAAATGATTACCAAATCTCTGTGCACTGAATTCTACTAAATTACATCTCTGATCCTCCAGCCATATCCTGAAAAGTCATCAGTTCAATCATCTGGCATAGGATAATAATGATATCTAAATTATAAAACAAGTTTAAACACAAATACATAAATATAATGTTCTTATCTTACAGATTAAGGGTTGTTCTGTTCTTTATTCCCTAATTTGTTAGTAAGTCTAAATAATATATGTTAAATAAATGTAATTAGGTGCATCACTTTTCTACTGCACAATAATGCTGTATAGCAAACACCCACAGTGGCATCCAACAGCAGATATTTATTTAGCTCAGAGTCTGGATTTGAACAGATTTGGCTGAGCTCATGCATGGATGCATGGTCCACTAAAGATCAGCTGACATACGAATCCTCAGCTGGGAGAACTGGGAGAACACAACTCTGCTCACCATCCAGCAAGCCAACCTGAGCAATCTCCTCAAAGATGAGGCAAGAGTGGCAAATGAAGGCTCCCTTCCAGCCTCTGCTTTGTCATTTTGCCAAGTTCTTAACGTGATAGACTCATCTTGGTTTGCCTGGTCTTTCCCAAATCCAGGAAGCCCCCTCAACTCCAGGCAAACCAGAGCAGTTGTTCACCTCGTAACGGAAAGTAGGGTCTGGCTGCTCACCACTCAAAAGCAAATAAGGAGGCAAGGTTGGTGGAAAGGAAAGTTTGCTTTATTTTGGATTCCGACAACTGGGGGTGGAGGGGGACGGTGGACTCCTGTCCAAAGGCCGACTCCCCCCCCGCCACCAACAATCAGGGGACAAGAGCTTTTATAGACAGAGGGAGGAGACTACATGCAGAAACAGCACAGTCAGCTCTGACAGCCTTGAAATTGGTCATCAGTGGTCTGACCAGCATCATCTTGATTGTTTTAAGTACAGTTAATCTTCAGTTCCATGATCAGTTTGTTCCCATTTCTTTGAGGCCAATTCTCGGACTTGTGGCAGCTAATGTCATGGCAGCTAACTTCTTCCATGTGGTGGAGGTTTCAGTACCTATAAGACAGCTCACAGGATATGGGTCAGAATATTATCTATAGCCCTTGAGAGGAAACTAAAAGTCCTTGACTATGCTTAATGACTAAACTATTATTATTTAGTCTTGTTGGACTGTTTTCCTTTGTTTCTGCATTTTCTCACTTCTCTGATTAAATTTATTCTTTGGCTAAAGTTTTTGTTCACAGACAAAAGGCAAGCTGAAGACATTGGGTGGGGGAAGGTACAGAGGGTCCTGCTTCCTTTCAACCTTACAACTACCCATTGGACAAAGCAAATAACATGGCCCGGCCCAGAATCAGAGTGGGAGGGCCCTACAAATTTACATAGCAAAGAGTGTGGATAGAGAGAGTCATTAATGCCATCAGTCTACCACACAAGGTTTTTAATTTCTTGCTGCTTAAGTGTTCTATTCTTGAGTTTCCAATAAAACAATCCACAGGGATGGTTTTGTGTCCCATGCCTATGATTCCACCTGGCTAAGGTGTGGCTTTTGCATTGCAAAAGTAGGGAAGCACAAAGCTCTTGACTTGATATTAAAACTGTCTGACCCAGTAAAATGATGTCTAACCTAGAGGCTTCAGACCTACAGAGATAAGCCCTTTGAATGTTCGTCCTCCAAAACACAGATCAAATACATTCTGGCTTAACCTATTAATAATTTTCTCATTAACAAGAGACCTGCTAGAACTCACCAGTGTATCTCCAAATTCAAGAACTTTACTTAGACCTAACCTACAAAACTAATTAACAAAGGTGTATGAGACCCTCCCTCCTCAAAAAAAATTAAAAGGTTACTCTACCCATATGGTCAAATCACATAAACTTTCCTGTGAAGTGTGTAGCATTAGGCACATATTTCGGAGAAAAAAGAACATTCCATAGTTTGAAAAATGTAAATCTAATATTTATTTGTAGTCCATCCAGTTGTTATTTCAACAGATGTGAAGAAGGCTTATCAGCTCCACATCTGAGCAAGTTTTTCTTTTCTGTATTCTTACTAAAGTCTCTATTGCCCACAAGGATCTCATAGAACCTCTTTTAGGGAAGATAATATCATTAGTCATCTAATTTGGGTGGGATAATTTTTTGGTATCTCATTTAATCCTCATAATAACCTCATACAATTTACTAATATCCATCCTTCATCTTTTTTTTTTCTATTTCAGAAACTTGAGAATAAGAAAACTGTTATCTTGTTCTTTGGGATTATTCTAGTCTTTCTTTCAACTGTCCTTAAATATTTAATGATTATGTCTCCAGGAAAGGAGATAATGTGTTATTAAGAATATTTCTCAATGACTATGTTTCTCAAACATAAGCAAGACCTATCTGAGATGTCCCTAATAGTACATGTGAAAAACATACAAACTCCTACTCAGCACAGGGATTTTGTCACCATAGTCCCTTGTTATCTCCCATAATCCTCAGCTTTGACAGCAATTAAAGCTAGATCTTCATACATCTATCAATTTATATAATATTGGGACTATATTGACAATATTTATTAAATATGGTTACTGAATTTTTGCAAAGAAAAAAGTAATATATTCTGTCCTTTCCACAGTAAAAAATCAGGGAAATAAACAAATCTGTAAAATATAATAAAATTATAAGACAGATTATATGTTGTCATATATTATATACGAATATATCTTATACATTTTAATATATATTGTATATATAAATTACCTATGTTTACCATTGTATTATTGTTGTGTTTTGTATAGAGTTATGGATTGTATTATTATTATTATATGTAAAAATCATGACAAATGTGACACCTTAAATCAGTGGGGAAAGGATAGTTAAGTCAATACGTGGTATTAGAAAATTATCTAAACTTATGAACAAATAAATTCTAGAATGATTAAAGATTTAAATGTCAACATAAAAAATAAGTGATACTAAGTGGAAATATAGAAAAAGGTATATAAATATCAGGGTGGGACAGGAGTTTGCAATATAATATAAAATCATAATAATATGCGATGGGCAAGAAAAGCAGCAATACTGTTTCCAAAATATTACTGCTAAAAATAGATGTTACCAAAAATGAAGGAGGGCTCTGAAGATTTTATCAAATTATCCCCATTACCTCCAGTCTACTGGCACAGCTATTTGTATGGTGATGAGGGAATGGGTCAGAATAGATCCATCCATACCTATGAGATTACCCATGGTGTGCTAGGCACCATGGCAGGTTCTGGGAATGATGAGATTATCCCATATTATGATGGAAAAACTTGGAGTCTTGTGAATCAGATAGATTTCTGCTCATAAGACAGGGAGTTCTGGATAGGCAGGGAGACTCAGAAAGTACCAACCCTGAAATTGGATATATACCTTCAAGTAGAAAGATATATATCAAAGGTATTGGAAATGATGAAAATCAGAATAATAATCTAAAGATCTGCTTAGATTTTACTCTGCTCATGAGTATGTTAGAAATTTTCCTGTGATCCTGAAAAATAATTTGTTTTCCCTTAACCTCAGTGACCTTAAGATCACTTCTTGTTGTACCATTACAACAGTCTATCAAGCAGTTTCATAATCATAAGACAGTTATCCAAGCCATAGATCACACTATGACCTGGAGTATATGTATTCATCTTATGTGCTAGAACTGCTTAGGTCTACTCTATAAATTTTCCTGAGATGAACTCTTTCTAGAATATACTATATCTCTCACCTTTCTGGGGTCTAGGAATTCATGAAAAATTCTCCTAAGGTTTCATGTATCTTGTGCTGGCAGTTTTGCATTCTCATAAAGAGATTTGCCTTGTATAAACTCCTCAGAAAATTTTCTTTTGCAAGTTTGTAAGTATATAGCTTCTCAAAGACTTTGGTTAAGAAAATTAGGCAATTGCTTTCTTAAGTACATATGCTGTATATAATGGAAACAGCATTAGCCTGAGAGTGAAAAAACCTGGATCCTTGTTTCAGAAAAGTCACTAGCCTGTATATCATTAGACAGTATCTTACACATAGCAGGCACTCAGTGAATGCCTGGGGAATTGGAGCTGCTAGGCCATTATTTTGAAGGATTTTGATGTTGTAACGCTACCACCTAGTGGGAAATCTGATCAGAAAAAAAGTTCAAGGTACTGCTAAAAACATCCTTTGAACATCTTTGAATCAAAATATTTGAGGTCTATTTTTAAACAACGGCCAAATGATAATGCAGAATTTCTTGATAGTTGGAGTCACAATATATGAATAGGTGATATATGAAAAAAGACATTTGTGGTCAAGTAATTTTGGAAAACCCTGGATAAAACAAAAATAAACAAGCTTTTTTATATGTGAGGCTTCTCAAATTATTTTTTACCTTATAATGTTCACCTTGTAATGTTTTTAGAATTGAGGATTTGACCTATAATTGATGAGTATATTTCACGTAGCAATAGACTTTTCTCCAAAAGTTATTAATCAACGGCAAGACTTAAAATCACACCTACATGGGACTTCCCTTGTGGTCCATTGGTTAAGACTCCTTGCTTCCACTGCAAGGGTATGGGTTTGATCCCCAGTCGGAGAACTAAGATCCTGCTTGCCACGCCGCCAAAAAAAAGATAAGATAATTTACACCTACACTTTTATTGAGGATAAATATAGCAATTTGCAGATCTCACAACTTTTATTTGAATATTGGTCTCTTTTTTCTTGGAGCATCCCATAGGAATACGTTCCACATAACACATTTCTATCATAGATCAAATTTAAAATGTTGATCTAGTTATACTGATAAATTATCATGATAAATTGGTTAATTGCACAATTATTTTGGCACTCTTGCTGTGCAAATCTGTTTCACCTTTGTGATCTGTTCAATGGCTTGAAGACCAGAATTAGAGCAGCTGGGAAAAGTAAAACCTGGCTAAAAATACTAAATTTAGTAGGATCATAGGAATATGTCCTATAGAAGAACAGTGAGGATATAGGGACTCATCTTTTTAATCTCAAATTGCACACCAGGGCACCCTGGGGCACTGCAGGAAACTTATAGGGTTAATGCAAGATATGTTAAATTTTCAAGTGAAACATATCTTGACCTCTATTGAATACTCCATTAACTATTATCCCAAGGTAGTTCAGTTTCACCATTAATTCACACTACATTCCTTTAATTGACATCATATCTTGTGAAGCTGAGTTTTCTATAGTTACTGTGATACAAAAAAAAAAAAAAAGGCACTGTTTGAAAATCAATTGGAATTATTACCTTTTTTTTTTTTTTTCCACCATGAACCAAGAAAGTTTGAGAACCTCTGGATTAATCCATTCACTATTTAACAAATATTTGAGAATTGACCAGATACCAGGCATTGTTTTGAAAGCTGTCAATAACAGCAATAAAACAAAACAAAATCCCTACTCTTCTGGGACTTACATTTTAGAAAGGAAAGACAGATAATAACAACTTAATATGCATTTATACCAATGTGGTATGAAGAGCAATTTAGTGCTACCCAATTCTACTTTGTTTCCATTAATCTTGTTCAAAAATCTCTGATGGATTCCCACTACCTATCAAACAAAATTTAAAGTTCTTAACCTGGCCTTCAAGTCCCTCCACAATGCATTCAATAATTTAATGGTTAAAATTTCTGCCATGAAATTCCTTGATATAGAGGTTTTTTACATACTGCCTTACAGACAGTCACCTATGTGAATGTATCATCTTCCTTATTAGGATACAAACTACTTGAGGGAAGGGACAGAATCTCATTCAATTTTATATTCCTTTCAAGATCAATATAGTTCCTTTTCTATGGAAATCACTCATTAAATAATTGTTGAATAAATGAAAGACAGTAGATAATAACATTGTACAACAAACAGGATCACTTCAATACCCAACCTCACTAGAGATTATTCATGTACATAAATTTCTTGAGGACTAATCCAATCTTCTCCACTTACTCAGTGAATATCCAAAATTGCATTCTTACATACCCATTCCTTTGGGTTAGGATTTCCAGTGCAATGAGAATATACCTCGAAAATCTTCTTAGCCTTTTTTGCCTTCCTAGAAATTCACTTTCTTAAATCTAAATTGTGAACAGTTTTAGGCATTCAGTAAATACTTGTGGGTTGGCAAATATCATCAATTACTTTTCTTGAACTGACAGGCTCACATTGCTCGTTTTCAAGAAAATTATGTTAATACCCAAGTCAAAATAACCATAGCTTTGTGTCAGTTGTTCTTCCAAGTAAATATTAGTTTCAAGGAAATGCTGCTTTTCAGCTTACAACTCAAGTGCTTTTCTTCAAGCTAACAATCATACTTGAGTAATCAGCAGAAGTACTTTATGTCTACTGCATATTTCATCACATAGAGTATTAAAAGTTTGCTCTTGAGGATAGAAAATTAATAAAATTATTAATTTTTACTGCTTCATTAAGTGAAAAAATACTTGTGGGTTGGAAGAGAATGAATTAATAAGTAGATGAGTAATAGTGAGGATGATTCCACAATTAACACAAAATACAGAAATTATGCCAATCCAAAGATTACAAGATCTAGCTGGCTATCACTTTCCACTAGACATAGACAATCCTTATTAAAAATTCTCCTGATTGTGATTATTAAAGATAAATAAAACATAACAATTGAAAATTAAGTACCCTATGGTCTGTATACTATCATTTAATATAGGCTTTAACTGGTTTCCACTGCCAGGCTACAAATTAAAAAATTAAACGCCCCAATAATAGTCTATCTTAAGATTAAAATGAATGGAAAATGAATTATTCCCAGAAAGAGATTGAGTTAAAGGGGAAACAATTTGCTTAATATCACTTTGAAAACCATCAAGTCCAATATACTGCTAGTGCCTGTCTAGAAAATGCCATTCCTTTTCAGTAATTTCTACATACGGACTCTGTTCATAGTTATGTTGACAAATCATGTTTATGTTCTGTCCGAATACCATATATCTCACCACCACCACCACCGCCACTAGAATATAAGCTATAAGTCAGGGGCCTTGTCTGTCTTATTCTCCACTGTGTTATAGTGCCTACAATAGTGTGTAACCCATAATAAGCATTCAATTAAAGAACATACCAATGTAAGCTTGGTTTACCACCAGATTTCTTTCCAATGCTGAAATGCATATTAGAAAGAACAATATTAGCCAGAAGACATTAAACAAATTTTTATAACATCTCTACTACAGTAAAAGTGTCTGCCAGGTCTTACCATGAATTTCTCATTTTAATAAGTCATTTTTTAAATTAATGCTTTAAATTCCCAGGCTTCCCTGGTGGTGCAGTGGTTAAGAATCCGCCTGCCAATGCAGGGAACACGGGTTCAGGAAGATCCTACATGCCCAGGAGCAACTAAGCCCATGAGCCACAACTACTGAGCTGATGTGTCACTAAAACTGAAGCCCACACACCTAGAGCCCGTGCTCCACAACAAGAGAAGTCACCACAATGAGAGGCCCGCGCACCGAAACAAAGAGTAGCCCCCACTGGCCGCAATGGGAGAAAGCCCGCACACAGCAACAAAGATCTGACGTAGCCAAAAATAAATAAATAAAAATTTTAAATCTTTTTTAAAAATAATACATTCCCTAAAAGCAAGTTTAAACAAGAAAAATCCGAGCATTTTCTTTTCAAAACAATTTTGAGAAGTACGTTTGACTTTATTCAGCAGGCAAGATCTTCTCCCTTAGCATTACCCTGCCATGCTTGATTGAGGGTACTTTTTCAATATCTAGACATAGGGACTAGCAGGAATCTGAATTTACATATAAATGGGATCATCCTATGGTATTGCCCTGTGATTTTTTTCTTTATACTTAAAATGATATGTATCATGGATGTTTTTTGGTTTCAGAACATGTTGATCTTTCTTATCTTATTTCTGCTAATCACCTCCTGAATAAGAGAAATGACAGATCGTAGACAGATCATGACATTGTTGACTAAAGTTTGAGAATTCTGCTATCAGCTACCCTATCCCTCACGCCCAACTCCCCACCAAAAGGAAAAGGTTTACCTCTCCATAGATAGTAAATACCAATTTTTCTAGACTCTCCCATTCTTTCTCAAAACAGCCATTTGAGACTTTGTATTAGTTTGATATGACTACCACAGCAAGTACCACAAACTGTGTGGCTTAAACAATAGAAATTTATTTCCGAACAGTTCTGGAGACTAGAAGCTCAAAATCAAGGTGTTGACAGGGTTGTTTCTTCTAATGCCTCTCTCCTTTGCTGCAGATAGCTGTCTTTTCCTTGTAGCTTCACATCATCTTTCATCTGTGCATGTCTGTATCCTAATCTCCTCTTCTTATAAGGACATCGACTTATTGGATTATGGCCCACCCAAATGACCTCATTTTATCATTTTTAAAGACCCCCATCTTCAAAAACAGTCATATTCTGAAGTATTGGAGGTTAGGACTTCAACATATGAAATTGGGGAAAACAGTTCAGCCATATTTAAGAATATATTCATGTTTCCATAATATAACAAACATTAATTTTAGCAATAGAAACTATGAGACTAGAGTACTTTATCAAAATTCTAAGTTAAGTAGTGCATATGAGAGAACTACAACTATGATTAGAGATCTCAGTTACTGGCAGGGATAGAGGTGGTTTTGCTACTTTATTTATTACTTTTTCCATTTGGATTTGATGCTCATATATCAGAATGGATGTTTACTAGGAAACACACTTATCTTCCTTGTAAAATCATTCTCAGAAAATAATGTCATCAATGGCAGCCAATAGCAATTGAGGAGATACGATTATCTAGCTTACTGCCCTTGATAAAAATGAAGTACTTAAAATCTTTAACACAGTCACTTATCATTCTGTCATCCAGACATTTCCATTTCCCAGTTAATACCCAAGCCTCAATTGCATCTTAAATTATGTAGTATCTATTACCTTTGCCATTCAATGTGGCACAACCTTTTCATAAAGCACCTGCTGAGGAGTAATTTCTTGCATAATTTCCACATTGATTTCCAAGATACCAATGGCCTGAATCAAGGTGCATATTAATCTCCTGCTCATTTAAATTCTTTGATTTCGGAAGTATTTTTATGTATTAACCTTGGTGTGAACAACTTTCAACAACTAACCTACAAAACGCAATTACAGAGACAGAGTTCACAGGCAGTTTTGAGCTCACAGGAACCTCACACACATATTGTCACAAAGGGGTCAATGACCCACTTGTTGATTCAGCCTTTTCTTGTGAGCTCAAGAAAGAAGTGGAGGTATTCAATGTATTCTGGCTTAGAAATAAAGACTCTCCTCTTTGATAAGGGAGATACAGCAATCTAGTCTATGTTTGTTGCTTTTTAATTTCTTGTGTGTATTGTGATAAACATAACTTTGGCTTAGAGTATGGAATAAAAATTGTGGAGAAAAAGTCCTGAGAAAATTTCCTTTCATAGCAGAAGCAGTCAGCTGCACAGAAAAAGAAACTATAACTCTTTTTTTTTTTTTTTTTTTGCAGTACGCGGGCCTCTCACTGTTGTGGCCTCTCCCGTTGCGGAACACAGGCTCTGGACGCACAGGCTCAGCGGCCATGGCTCATGGGCCCAGCCGCTCCGCAGCATGTGGGATCTTCCTGGACTGGGGCACGAACCCATGACCCCTGCCTCAGCAGGCAGACTCTCAACCACCGTGCCACCAGGGAAGCCAGAAACTATAACTCTTATAGTGTTGTTCTGTACCCTAACATCTCTTGTGATAATCAGTGGTCCCAAGATCACATTAAATTGGAGCTCCAGTTAACATGAAGGGGGACTATTATATACAGTCACAGGTGACTTCTTTGCCCCAGCTATCTTAGCAGGTGAGAAAGAGAATATTTTAAATGTCTCCATCATGGATAAATAACCAGAAAGTAATGTATTTGAGCTAAAGATCATGATCTGAACTTTACCATGACAAGTAGCTAGTGAATATATAAAGTTCTACAGAGCACACTTCACTCTGCAGCTGTAGATATGTTCCAAACACAAAGAACACAGTGGAATTCAACATCATAAATATTGCAAAAATTATTTTATTCATAAGCAAAACATTACTACATCTAGGAAAATCCATTTTAGCAATGTGGGTGGGGAGAGGTGTGCAGGGGATAAACTCACGTTTCTCTTTTCAAAATTACATAAACCCAAAAACTTTTATTAAAACTTGAAAAATCACAAACCAAAATTTATTAGATCACTGAGAAATGACCTTTATTACTCACACACACACACACACACACACACACACACACACACTGCATGTTTATTGATCTTTGCCTTGATATTCCTGAAGCTTCTAAGGGAGAGTTGAATCTCAAGTTCTATCTACCAGTTGATGATAGACCTTACGACCACACCTCTCTTCCACTCCTAGAGAGACAAAGCAACACCTGTTAAACACTTCTCTCTTCTTCTAACCCAGGAGGGCCAGGGCCAGGCTTATGCCTTTTGACCTGGTCCCCCACTAAGACCCATGGATCACAGCAGGTGCTCTCGCTGGCGCGCGCGCGCGTGCACTCTCTCTCTCTCTCTCTCTCCCTACCCCCCTCACTTTTATAAGGAAGCACCTTCAGCACTTTGCCTAATAATCTCCTTAACTAGATCATCCAGTACATGAGGTACATTTTCTACTTTCTACATGAGCTCAGGTGACAATGTTGCTGAACTTTCTACCACCACAAAAGAATACCTTTTAATCTAGTTTCCAAAAACATTTCCCCCAGTTTCCCTTAAGCCCTCACTGGCAGCCTCCTGAAAGGTCATCAGGCCTCTACTAACAGTCTCTTCAAGACATCTTAATCTTTCACTTACACTCTCCACAGAATTCTTCCAGTTTCTACCTACTGCCAGGTCCCAAAGCCACACCCACATTTATACATTTTGTTATGACAGCATTCCATTTCTGGGTACCCAAATATGTAATAGTTATACAGTGCTGCATAGCAAATGATTCCAAAACTTACCAACAATCAACATTCAACATTATTCAATAACAATCAACATTTATTATCTCACACAGTTCCCATGGGTCAGGAAATTGGAAGTGGCTTAGCTAGGTGGTCTTGGCTCAGAGTTTCTCATGAGATTGCACTTCGGATATCAGATGGAGCTGCAGTTACCTGAAAGCTTGACTGAGACTGGAAGATCTGCCTCCAAGATAGCTCAATTACATGCTGATGATTTTGTGCTCATTGTTGGCAGGAAGCTTCACTTCCTTACCATGTGAATCTCTCTATAAATCTTCTGAGAGTCCTTAGATTTACCCTCCTATCTGAAACAACTAAAAGAAAAGGACAAAAATATATGAAACAATAGTTTTCAGACATTGGACATCAGACAGTGCAAGACAGTGATCCCTGAGAGAGGGAAAGCAAATAAAGTGAACCTGTAGTTTCCCCAGCTTCCTGCCTAAAGAGTTTCCAGGCAATAACACAGGGGGAAAGGAACCCAAGAGAAGCCTGGGCATCATCTGGAGTTGAAGAGATAGAGCTGGGAATCCAGGGAGGCCAAACAGCTATAGTTCACAGGGCAGAAGACCAGAGAAGAGAGAGCTACATAGAGAAAGAACTCTAGAGATCTACAGAGGCACCCCATCAAGTCTTCAGCTGAGTACTGATCAGCACATGTGTATGAGATTAAGGGGAAAATAACCAGAAAACAGTAGAAGAAACAATTCTCAGAGCTCACAAAGGGCCAGGAAATGTTCATGTTCCCACCTAGTAGAGTACACAAAAGGCCTCAGAATGGGGCCAAATTAGCCCTGACCTAAAGGTTGCTCTGATCCAGCCCAACAAAGGCTAAGAGCAAGCCTCAAAATAATTGAACTGTACTGAGTAACGTATCTGCAACCCAGAATAAAGCTCAGGAAATATTAATAGAAAATACAAAATATCTAGCACTGGGCAGGTAAAATTCACAATGTCTGACATCCAATAAAAATTACCATACATGCAAAAAGCAGAAAAATAGCACTAATAATAAGGAGATCAATCAGCAGAAAGCCTCAGAAATATACAGGTAATAGAATTAGTAGACAAGGATACTAAAACATATGTTTAATATATTATATATTCCTTATGTTCAAGGAGGTAGAGAAAAGATAGCATGTTAAGTAGAGAAATAAAAAATATTTTAAAATTCAAACTTTAAGAGATGAAATATGTTTTAAGTAAAAAATATACAAGTTAGAATTACCAACAGATTAGACACTGCCAAAGAAAACACTTGTAAACTTGAAGGTGTAATAATAGAAGCTATTCAAAATGACTCACCAACAGAAAAACAGACCCAAAAAATTGGAACAGATGTTACACGTCAATTATACCTCAGTGTTAAAAAATTGGAACAGCACATCAATGAACTAAAAGGACCACTTCAAGCACGCTAATATATACATAATAGAAGTTTCTAAAAGAGAGGAGCGGAGAGAAAAATTATTTAAATAATGGCTAAGATTTTTTTCCAAATCTAGTGAACCCTATAAGCTCATCCATCCAAAAAGTTCAATAGACCCCAAGAACAGGAAACATGAAGAAACTTATACCAAACATCATATAATGCTTTAAATAAATAAAATAGCAACTCTGGAACTCCCTATCCCTTACTCTGCTGTATTTTCTTCACAGCTCTCATCACTACTTAATACCACATTTCATTTATTTATATAATTATGGGATTACTGTCCCTTTAACCCCTGGAAAAATGAGCTTCGTGACAGCAAGAAATCCATCTTGTTTATTACAATATATCCAACATCTAGAACTATGCCTAACACACAGTAGACACTCAATAATTATTTGTTAAATAGTTATTCAGAGAAGTGAGTTTAATTATTTTTGACCCAATTACTTTATCATACTTAAGGAGACAGAGCTTCATTTTAGAAATAAAGTACTCAGATAGTACTCAATGAAGTGACTGCAGATAGTACTCAATGAAGTGACTGCATTATCTCTGATTCATTTTAAACTAAAACATACTGACCATCCAGCTCAATTTTACTCAGTATGCTCTTACTTTTTATACTCTTTTGAAACTTTCCATATTCATGGTGACACCTGCTTTCCTTTTTCTACACCTTTATTCCAGATTTGGCCTCCTCCATAAATACATTCAGACACCATCCTAGGACAAACAGAAACACATTGAACTATACCAGAATATGCCACTCCAAAATATTTTGACATATAGATAGCTTTGAGCTAAAGGCCATTGAGAACCAGCAGCTGCAAGAAAAACTCTTTACCTCACCCTGACTAAAAATAGAGTATAAATTTCCTCTTTTATAAAAGAAATTTACATTTATAAAGGATATTTACACTCGTAAAGATGTTTCTTTACCAGGAAGAGAGATATGCCTGGAGACAACTCTTATCACCTGAGAGACTCATCTACATAACAAGACAATGTTTACTTACCATACTTCTCCTCCTCTCACCTTCCCAGAACTTGCCTTCCTACCCAGGAGCACACCCACCCTTTTATATTTAGTCTTAGGTGGTATATAAGCCTGAATCATCTAGCTGCCTTCTTGAGTCACAGTTTGCAAACTCCTGTGCAAACATAAGAAATGAAAAGAGTTTTTTCTCCTCTTAATCTGTCTTTCATCACTTTAATTCAAAGGCCTCAGTCCTTGAATCTAGGAGAGTACAGGGAAAAATATTTTTCCTCCCCTACAACATCCAGTCACACCCACACCCATGTACACACATATGCACAAGGATACACATATGCATACACATACCACTTAGATAAATAGACAGAGAGACAACCCATATAGGCAGACATACACAGTAAACACAAGTGGACATACACAAACTTAAATGAAGACACTAGAGGGGAACAAAACTTGCCAGCCCAAAATGTGTCTCTTGGGCTTGAGGATTATTTTGGGCTGATTGTTTTCAAGAAAAAAAGGCTCAGGAAGAGCTTTTACCTCCTTCCCTTCACTGTCTAAAAGAATTTGGATAAAAGGCCTGTTCCAGGAAGAACTATCACCATAGATAACTAAAGTCTAATATGAACTGGGTGTAGTAGACTAGGGGAAACAAGGCCTGTTTGATCAAAGTTCTCTCTGTGTCCCATTGTCTCTGCATGGCCCAACAAAGATTTGTCTACCAAATATTTGCTGTTTTTCAGCTTCTTATAAATTGCCTTCCTTCCCTTTGAAGCCCCAAACCCCTACCCCCTTCTCCTTCCTTCAAATGGTTTATAAGTTTCAACTGTCCTTGGGCCTCATGTTCTTACGGAACCCTCATACATACATATTAAATTTCATTTTCTCCTGTTAATCTCCCTCATGTCAATTTAATTCTTAGACCATCCAGAAAACCCTAGAATGGTAGAGGAAAGTTTTTTCCACCCCCACAACACACAGACACAAAATGGAATTCTTATAAACAGACTTACAAAAATTTTTAAATCTATACAAAATGGCTACACACTATATCCTCCCTTAGAGATTCATAACTTGCTTTAAAGGAACTTATGTAAAGAAACTGGATTAAGTGAATTAGCATTTTCCAAAATTATCTGAACACAAAACTTCCTTACACTGATATTAGCATAAGAAGGAACAGTTTTCTGTAGGATACTGGCTTGGGAAATAATGAGCAAAATCATCCTGGGAAGTGGGTATATCAGATTATTTTAGCACAAGGAGTAGCCATATGACTTGGGGAGATTTTTCAGAATTCAGAATCTCAGAATCCATCCCAGATGTATTAAATTGAATCTATGCTCTAATCCATTATGTATCGATATACCACTAAAATTTAAGATAGCAATCTACTTTTTTCATTTCTAATTTCTTAGCTGGCATCTCACTGTTAATCCCATATACATACAAAACTCTCTGGAATTCCTTACATGTGATGCCCAGTTGTCTGTTTCTGAGACTAGATGTCACCATCCCTAAGAAGCCCTCACTGGCCTGTCCAGATGTCAATCTGATCCCCCTATCCCATGATGTGGTATCTTTCTAATTGCAATGTTTCTTCCTATCCCTATGTCTGCAATTTTCATCATAATTATTTGTTTGTATGTTTCTCTATTTTCAGCCTGTTGCTTCTTTACAGATGAGTCCTCAATTTTACATCTTTATATTCCTAGTGCCTTTCAGCATGTTTAACGTAAAATAAATATTCAATAATTTTGCTGTCGTTGGTTTTGACTTGTTTAAGTTAAAGCGAATTGAAATCTCATTTTATTCTACACTGGTGTGGTTCTCAGTTCTCAGTTATTCACACATAACATCCATAAATATTGAGTCCTTTATATATCACATACCCCACTTAATATATATTTGTCCTTATGTTAGGGAGACATTGTTACTGGCCCAGCCTAAACAATTGTGTCAAAATATTATAAGGAAGATAATATTGAATAAGATGTCCAAAGTAAGCATTCAGAACACTAGTGTTAGTATGAACCAGGGCCCAGACTCCCAGCTCACTGATCTGCCAATGGCTACCACCTCCTGACTGAGACATACTAACCATGGTCATGTAATATTGGAGAGGTAAGAAGAGGTCAAATACCAAAAAGGCAATACCAAAGATTAAAATAATAATACAACAATAAGTAGTAGTAGTAATAATAATAGCTATCATTTATTAACTGCGTACTACTTGGCTGAACACTTTACATGTATTAACTCATTAATCTTTACAACAATTTTGTGAGGTAATTATTATTAGCTTCCTCTTTCTACAGATGAGAAAATTAAAGCTTAAAGAGTGTTATGGACTGAATATTTGTGTTCCCCAAATTTTATATGTCTAAGCCCTACCCCCCAGTGTATTTGGAGGTGGGACTTTGGGGTGGTAATTAGGTTTAGATAGGGTCATGTGAGTGGGGCCCACATGATGAGATTAGTTTCCTTGTAAGAAGAACATTCCTTAAAATGTATTTCATCCTGCTCTTTATCCTCCTGGCTTCTGACTTTCCTTACCCTTATCGCGTATGCTAAATTTGACAAACAGCACTGTCCTTATTCAACATTTAGTCAGTATTTATTATGACTTTCCATTCCAGACAGTGGCTCAACTTGGGGGACTTTCTCCGTGCTCTTTACTCTCAGCCCTTAATAATTATTCTTCCTCCAGCTGCACCATTTAACACTTTCCTTAACAAACAACCTCCTTCAATTGACTCAGCTTTGGAACTTGCCTTTCTCCCACCTAGCTAACCTGTCTTCATGGACAGAGTGTTTATCAGAGCTCCTATTAGTATGCTTTATTAACTTGTATGTTGATACAAGTAACAACAACAACAGCAAAAAAAAAAAACCCTGATTAATGGAAGCTTAAACCACAAAGGTTTAACTTATGGTTAACAAAAGTCTAGAGGTAAGTGGTTCCAAGTGGCTCAATGTTGCCAGACTTCCAGGTTGAAGTCTTTGAGATTCTCATGGCTAAGTCAAGAGAATAAAGATGGTTACTACAGTTCCAGTCAGTACTTCCTCCCACTGGTATACTTAGCAAAAATAGAGAGGAATAAGAAAGTACCTCCCCACCAAGTATATTCCGTTGCCATAACTAGAACTAAGCCCACCCTTTTCCCACTGGCAAAGAAGAATGAGATTAATGTGACTCGCTTAATCGGTTATGGTTCCCTTCTTGCACCAAGGGGCAGGCATAACTTCCATGAGCCCATTGCCGCCTATCTAATACCTCAACAAAAGCAAGGTTCAATTAGAAAGAAGAAAAAGAGGCAATGATTGTTGGGTGGATGAATAGCTGCATTGGCCACAAAGCCACTCAAGCCTCCAGGAGCAGGAACCAGCATGGCAGCCAGAGCCCTACCTGCCTCACTTTGTATCCATCACTTCATCACATAGGGTAAGTAATATTTTGAATGAATGAAAGACTTAAAGATGACTTAAGTAGGATGACAAAAACAAGAACAATAGTTCTCCTATATGTGTGGTGTTTGTGTGTAGTAAGAGGTATTAGGGTTAAATACATGAGTCACACTGATCTTTGAAAGACTGACTTTTTAAAAACTGAGCAAAAATATATAACATGTACAAAGATATAGAATAATTAATACTTATAGCTAAAAAGTCATGTATAGGGTATATAGTAGTATATGATGTGATGATTATTTTTAGGAAAGACTTCCTGAGAAACATGAATTTTCAAAAGGAACCTGAAGAAAGAAAACAACAAATAAGGAAATGAGTGAGAAGAGCACCCAGGGAATGACTGAACTGGAATCACGAATGTCCAGTAAAGACTGTGTTTTTACCCCTTCTTATTTTTTTCCTTAATGCCATTATTTTCCTCTCCTAGTAACCTCTTGTCATTCTCTGCCAAACTTATTTTATAAATAGTCTTTCCACACTGCCTCTACTCCTCACCTCCTAGTGACTGCTTGATTCTGGACAATTTATCGTTCACCATCATATTGCCAGACAAGAACAGAAAAGAAATCACTCTTGGAAGTTACTTAGTCTGCAACCCACTTCTTCTCCTCCAGTTCATCTACCCTAAAACATAGAACCTTATTCCAATAAGGTTGTACAGGAGAACATTCCTCTGGATAAAAGGAGATACTGGAATAAATTCTGAATTCCTCCTAAAATATGTAGATGACCCCTGGTATATCCAATGTTGTCAGTAATGTTCTCCTTCATTCCTCAGTGCCAGTTTTGCTTACCAGAATTTAGCCCATTAGACTTTCACATTCACTAAGTTGCAGTGATTAAGAAAGCATCTTAGGTCAGAAGATTTTTTATAGAAAATAATAATAAGGTTAGAAGAATATAAAACACAAGCCTGTGAAATAAAGATACACAGCAGTACTTCACACAAGGCAACCCCATTAATTCTACCCTCCTCTCCATTTCTCCAGTTTCCCTACCTTTGGTCTCATCCCCCACCAAAATGTCTTACAGACTACCTGTTATGTCTTTCCAAGACCTGATCATCTCTTTTGTTTTCTTGAAAATATCCATTTATTGCTGAAGAAAATATGTGTCATTCATGTTCTGGCCCAGTCTACTCTTCCAGCTTTATCTCATACTCAGTCAGTGCTTAATACATACTCATTGGAGGAAAAAAATTATAGAACAACTTGACAAAAGGACAACTATTATTGGCTACAATATAAACTTTTATGTTATGCCCATCGTCCAAGTAGACACACTTTTATTTGATCCATTTTAACATCTGATTGGGTAAAATAAAAGTGAAAATTCAGTCCTCTTATTTGGGGCCTTTACATAATTTCATAGAGATTTATAAAGTTCCCAGTATTTCAATCCAGGGACACTCTTGGTTTAAAGCAAGGCAAAGCATTCTTCCTCATCTTGGAATTGTTTATTACTCAGAAGCTAAAGAAAAATGCTCATTAATCTCTCCCTATTATTCCCATATGAATGTGAAATGCAGATGGATGCCTCATCACTCAGTCATTCACAAATTTTAGAACATTTAGCTCAAAAATAGATAATTCCTAAAAATTCTCTCCCTGCTTATTATTTCTGATCATTAAATTGTCAATGGCAGCAAGTTCATGATCCGTCGTACTAAAAACTGCTGTTTTTAGTTTTTATATCAATTTTCCTCTTGCCAATTTTCTAAATGTGACAGCTTTCTACTAATGATTTAAAATGAGTAAGTATATAGGAGCTAAACAAAGGACCAGTCCTTTCCCCAACTTAGATAGTGGTTAAATATATCATTTTAAAATGAGACATCTTTCCTTTGCTTTTCAGATTTTAGAAGTGTCGGATAGACATAATGAAGAAAAACTAAGAAAAATGACATTTGAGAAACACAGGAGGAAAAGTAAAGAGCACTTCCTGTAAATTGGTGACTTTGTTCTACAGTTCTCACAATAGCACAGGTAGCCTGGTATAAGTGGCTAATCTGGATGCTTACTGTTGATTCTTTAACCAAATCGGCTGGTTGGTTCTACATACAAAATGATGGTCCCTGAGACAAATAGACCAAGAGTGATCCCATTTCCTTTATGCTTTCTTCTTTATAATTGTGTTCTCTTCTGCCAGTGTTTGAAAGAGTCGCGGTCCAGAGTAACTAAATATATTTTTCTTGTCTACATGCCAATTAATTGCCTAACTTCCTCTTCTTTCTTTTGTTTGTAAATTGGGCATGTCTTACTCTGTTTAGCAAATGTATTTTTTTGTGTGTATATAAAATTTTTATAAACTTAGTCATGGTATAACTATACTGGTGAGGTCACTGTTTAAAGGAGATCTTTGACAAATGCTATTATAAAGTAGAAATCTTGAGAGCCACCTCTACTTTCTCTCCTATAAAATCTGATTTCCACGGATTGAGTTGCATAAAGCGTTATATATCAATAAACATTTTTGGTCTTTAGAGTATAAAAGCTTTCCAAATCTACTTTTACTTTGTTTGTTTAATCAAGACATTTTGAGTGTTGTTGTTCTTTGGATACTTAAGCTTTAGCTTACCACAGATGATTACAAAGGGAGCTTTGACCTTCATGATAGTCTATTGAGTTCTTGGCATCAGCCTGGAGTAGTCTCACTTTAGTCAAGTTCATAGTGCTCCCTAATTTATGTGTCTTATTATTTTAAATACACTGACGGTTTCATCAGCATTATCATAGTTTTTGCAAGTAGAGTTTAGTTTAGGCTTTCTTTCACTTCACTGAAATCACCTGGTTCTATAAACAACTAAACAAAGGTGTTTATATTGGATCAGCACTCAAAGCAGGATCACATGTCAGGGTCAAATTTTGTTTGTTGTTTTTTTCATTCTTTTAGCATTTCCAGAGAGTGAAATGTATAAAAACTAAAGAATACATTCTCTGTTTGGAGGAAGAAAAGGAAAACAACACTATTTAATTTAATTTGTTTAAATATCAAGGTCCCAAATAAAAAGGGAAATACCCTATAACAACCACTTGATGTCACTACTGTAGCTCGTCTCCGGCCTTGGAGAGGAATAGAAGTTGCCTCCTTCCTAAGTCACCAGAAAAGAAAAATTAGACAAATGTACTTTTAATATTCTTATGGACATTTTTTAGAGGTAATGATTGTTTCAGTTTTAAATTGGGTTATTCCACCTTGTTTCTTTTTCTTGCTCTGCAGAGAGAAAGCAATTACATGAAGATACTGAGCAGACATTACTAGACAAAGACAAATATTCCACTCCCATATCAGCAGTTCTCAAATGTAGCTATGTATCAAAATTCATCTGGGGATCTTTTTAAAACACAAATCACTGGACTCCACCCAAGAACTCTGGAATGGGGTTCAGAACTCTGATTCAGAACTCTGGAATCAGAATCTCTGGAATGGGGCATAGGGATTTATATTTTAAGTTTCTCAGAGTGATTCTAAATATCAGTAATGAAACCAAGCAGGATCCTGTGGGGCTCCTGGGCATGGAAGCCATTCCTTGTTTGTAGGGAACAGACTCCAACCTCCACAACCTTCCCAGAGTCCCAAAGGGCAGATTCAAAGAGTTGTTAATCAGGTAAGAGAGAGGATGCAGAGACAAGGAAAGAGCAGCCAAGAAACAATAGTACAGCCTTGGGGCAGGGTCCTGGCTCTGACACAAGGGATACACATAACAATATCTTTTGAACTTTTTATAGAACTAAAACCCCCAATAAATGGAAGATGTTAGCATTCTTCATTCCAGAGAACACCACCTGAGGCCAGATTAAAAGGAGTGCAGTCCCTGCACTCACCCTAATCTTATCAGCCACACCACCCTTGAACCGTTGCTATAAGACTCCTTACCAAATCCTTCCAGGTGGGACACACAGTTTTCGAGGGCAGGAGCCCACCATGTCCCCCTTCGCATGGCAAAGCACCCAGAACCCTGTTTCCAAGAATCAATTTGGCACCAGTGCACAGAGACCAAGTTTCAGCATCAGTAAGGATTGGAAATCTCTGTTCCACTTTGCCCTATACCTCTCCTAATTTGTAACATTAGAGAACATAAGCTGACCTGATATTCTATTTAACTGAACAATTTTACGTTTTCACATCCTCATACATCACTCAAAAGGAATTTTTTGGTTGCACTCCATTTCTCATTCAACTTACTCTAATCTTCTTTTTGTCATATTGCCTCTTTACTTTTCCCTTCTTTAAATATTACATAGCATACATTCCCTTAATAGCAATAATTTTATATTTTGCTTTATTGATATATCTATTTTTCAATTGAAAGAAAACTGAGCTGTTGATCCTCCCTTTTATGACAAGCAATTAAAAACAAACTGCCTTATTAAATTTACACAATGTTATATGTCAAATATATTTTTAAAGCAACAACAACAGTAGCACTCCCTAAACTGGCCAATTACGTACCTAACCCTAAATAAGACATTTTACATAGGTACATTCTCTCATAAAAGCTTGTGTGAATAGTACCATTAACTTATCTTTACAAATGAAGAAACTGAAGCCAGAATATTGCCTCCTCCACCCCCACACCCTAATCTGAAGGTCAGAAATTCTAACTCAAACACCTTCTCAGGTTTTTGCACTCTCCTTTAGTTGCTGCTTTGTCTTATCAGAAATATGATCACCTTGCTACTGACCAATTTATTAAGTGCCCAGTGTGCAGACCTCAAGGAAAATTAGACTACCAGTTAAATACAAAGAGCCCTGCATAATGGTATATAATATGCAATCTTCTTGATGAGTCATATTGTTTCTGGTTACCAGGGAAGAAGGGCTGATGGCAAACTCGAGAACTGTGAGCCAGCAGCTCTGCCCCAATCCAACATGTATAGGATATTTCTCAAAATTTTGCTAAGTGAGGGACAGAAGAACCTATCCTTTGGACAAAGAACCTAATTAGTAATCCCACCTTTGGCTGATAAAATGAAGATTATGTTTTCTTGTGTTCTTTCTGTAACACTCAGTACATTTCTATAGCTCTCCTGTTAAAAAATGTCAGCAATATCAAGTTTCTTGCTTGCTTTTAGACTACAAAGGAGATTTGTGACTAAAAACAGACTTGCCCAAACCAATCATTTATATAAGAAATACTGATGTGATTTTAACATACTGCCTAATTCTGCCTTTTTCCTGAAAAAACAACTAGGAAGAATATCAAAGAAAAAAATTGCACTGCTAATTCTGATAATAGCCAAAATACTGATTACACTAACACCAGATACTTGAAATACGGCCAACAGAAAGAAAACAGATATCATTAATTATGCTTACTTGAGTAAAATTGAAAAAGAGATTCTGAATCTATGCCAAGTGCCAGGTTTTGTATCTGGTGATGACCCAGCCATGATTTTTTTCTTTAATTAAGGTGATATTCACCTAACATAAAATTAACTATTTTAAAGTGAACAATTCAGTGGCATCAATTGTATTCACAATGTTGTATAACCACCACCTCTAACTAGTTTCAAAACATTTCCATCACCCCAAAAAGAAACCTTGTACCCATTAAGCAATTGGGTTGGCCAATAAGTGCCTTCGGTTTTTAAGTAAAAATAAAACTCACATTTTTCATTTTCACCAAGAACTTTATTGAACAACGTATTCACCCTTTTGTTCCCTACCTTTTGCCATTTTTCAAGCAAATTCATAATTCCATCTTCCCAAAGCTTTTTATCTTTTTCAGCAAAGAACTGTTCCAGGTGCCTTTTACAGTCTTTTACAGGGAATTGAAATTTCTTCCATTAAGAGAATTTTGTAAAGATTGAAATAAATGGAAATCTGAAGGTGCAATGTCTGGCGAATACGGCAGATGACTCAGAACTTCCCAGCCAAGCTGTAACAGTTTTTGCCTGGTCATCAAAGAAACATGCGGTCTTGCGTTATCCTGATGGAAGATTATGCGTTTTCTGTTGACTAATTCAGGACTCTTTTTGTTGAGTGCTGCTTTCAGTTGGTCTAATTGGGAGCAGTACTTGTTAGAATTAATCGTTTGGTTTTCCTGAAGGAGCTCATAATAGAGGACTCCCTTCCAATGCCACCATATACACAACATCACCTTCTTTGGATGAAGACTGGCCTTTGGTGTGGTTGGTGGTGGTTCATTTTGCTTGCCCCACGATCTCTTCCATTCCACATTATTGTACAGTATCCACTTTTCATTGCCCATTGCAATTTGTTTTAAAAATGGAACGTTTTCTTTACATTTAAGTAGAGAATGGCACGTGGAAATATGGTCAAGAAGGTTTTTTTCACTTAACTTATCTGGAAACCAAACGTCAAAGGGATTAACATAACCAAGCTGGTGCAAATGATTTTCAACACTTGATTTGGATATTTTGAGTATGTTGGCTATCTCCAGTGTGGTATAATGTTGATTGTTCTCAATTAATGTCTCAATTTGATCGCTATCAACTTCAACTGGTCCACCTGACTGTGGAGCATCATCCAGCGAGAAATCATCAGCATGAAACTTTGCAAACCTCTTTTGACATGTTCAGTCAGTCACAGCACCTTCTCCATACACTGCACACATTTTTTTTTTTTTTTTTTGCTTTTCAGTTATGTTTTTACCTTTCTTGAAATAATAAAACATAATATGCCAAAAACGTTGCTTCTATTCTTCCACCTTCAATATTAAAATGGCTATACAAAAATTCACCAATTTTGATAAGTGTTTTTTTAATGCACACTGATATGACACCTGTCACAATACAATCAACAAAATTGTTTCAAATGAAGATAAGGACAACTAAGTGCTACTAGAGCCATCTTACGGAAAAACCCAAATGAACCTTTTGGCCAACCCAATGCTCCCCATTCCCCTCTCTCCCAGGCCCTGCCAACCACCAGTCTGCTTTCGGTCTCTATGGATTTACCTATTCCAGATATTTCATATAAACAGAATCATACAATATGTGATCTTTTGTGTCTGACTTATTTCACTTAGCATGTTTTCAAGGTCTTATCTGTATTGCAACATGTATTGATACTTCTTTCCTATTTATGACTGAATAACATTTTATTGTATGTCTATATCACAATTTGTTTATCCATTCATCTGTTGATGGGCATTTGGGTTATTTACACCTTTTGGCTAATTTGAATAACACTGCTCTGCAATGAACTTGTGTGTATTGATACATTTGTTTGAGTAACAGTTTTTAATTAATTTTGGTGTAGTTAGGAGTGGAATTGCTAGATCATATGGTAATTTTATGTATAACTTTTTGAGGTGCAGCTGTAATGCTTCTTGTACCACATCTCTTCTCCTGCCATCAGCCTCCGTTAAGACAGAAAACTAAAGGAATTGGTAGGACTACTTCAATTAAACCAGCAGTTCTCAAAATTTTTGGTCTCCATAACTCTTTACACTCTCAAACATTTTTAAAGAACCCAAAGAGCTTTTGATTGTGTTTGCCATGTCTATCAATATTTATTGTATTAGAAATTAAAACTGAGAATTTTTAAAAATAATGGAGCCATTACATATTAACATAAATATGTCTTAGAAAGATAACTATATTGTCCAAAATGAAAATATTTGGAGACAAGTGGAATTTTTATATATTCACAACTAATGTAAGACAGCTGGATTCTCATATCTGCTTCTACATTCAATCTGTTGTGATAAGTTGTTTTATTGAAGTATAGGAAGAAAATCTAGCTGCACACCGATATGTAGTTGAAAAGAGGTGGTGTGGTTTAATAGCTTTTTCAGATATTTGTAGGCATTTTCTTTGATACTACATGAAAATGTAACAAATGGTAGAATCTTAAAGGTTAGTTGTGATGTGGAATCCGAAACTATATTAATGAATTTTTTCTAGTTGGTAACATTAAAATCCATTTCTCTATTTAAGCACTTTGAATAGCTCTTTCATCCATGCATGATTTTAACATTATAAATGTTGGTTTACTAAGCTATATCTCTCCTCAAAATGTTGGTACATCATATTACACAATAACCAAAAAATCATATTTGTTAATATCACCATAAATCTCATTAGAAAAATATGGGAAGCTTTCAAGGTCACAATGGTGGCAGATACATGTTTTCTAAAATTCTAAGTTTTGCTTAAAAGCTTGAATCTTGTCATTTGTAACAAATACTTGTAGCTGGTATCCTTGAATTGGCAGACTTACTCCACTTATTTTCAAGAAAATACCTGCAAATTACCAAACCTGAATAATTATTTTGTCAATCCACTTCTTACAAGTTGGTGGCAGTTTTCTATGATTCTCCACATTTTTCTATGATTCTCCACATTTTTCTATGATTCTCTCTATGACTCCTGCAGTTTTATCATAGAGTCCCCAAGGATATTTTTCCCTTTTAAAGATATCCATACATTACTAAATTTGAGAAGTGCTGTTACATAAAGGGCAAAACCTACTCTTAATATCCAAGGCCTTTGGAATTTGGACCTCAACTAAATTTCTTGCTTTATGGTTCACTAATCCTTCTTACTTGTGGTTCCCAAACCTAGCTGTTCATCACAATCACCTTGAAAGTTTTTTCAAGCTACAGATTCCAGATGCCACACCTCAGAGATTCTGATTTAATTGGCATTCTAAAAGATTAAATTTTAATTGGAATCTGTATAATTTTTAAAGTTCCCTCTTTCATTATAATGCCCAACTGGATCTGCGAACACAAGCTGAAGTTACTCTGGTTCAGACTACTTTCCAATTCAGGCTTCCAACTATCACACTTTTCTACCTCCAAACATCTGCTGCCCACCTTCTTATACCCTCTGCCCACTTTCCACCTAATCAAATGCTACCCGCTCTCAAGATGTGGCTCAGTTAACACCTAGTCACAGCCTCTACAAATATCCTTCTTGATTGCACCAACTGGAAAGCAATCTCTTACTCTTGGGACTTCAGGAATACTGTTTATCTTTCCAATTTATTTGGCACATCATACTGTACCACCTCCTTTACTGTTGTCTTGAATAACTTTTGACATGCTATTGTTATTTAAATTTTGACATATTTTTGTTTTATCTTCCTATTTACAATAGAAAGGGCTCCAGCACAAGAATGTGCCTTATTCTTTTGGATACCAAGTTCTCAGCTACTGTCTTGCATATTGTTAGCTTTAACACAATCTGTTACTTTGACGGTACATATCAAACATTCTAAAATATGCAAGATAATATTTAACATTCACATAATGCTTTATGATTTATAAAGAATGTTTATATCTGTTATTTCACTTGTCACATTAGCCCTATTAAATGTGGTATTATTTATTACCCCTATCTTCAAGCCAGAAACTAAGGCTTAGAGAAGTCTAACAATCTGACCAAGATGAAATAAGTATAAAATGTCAGAGTATGAAAAATAATCCAGGTTTATCTAATTCCAGAGGCTAAGTTCTGAATTATTATGGTATATTTCTTTATATATCATACACTTACTGGTTACTTTTTTATCCCCTAATTTTTATCTTATGTATATTATATAAGCAAACAAACATAAAACTGTGATCCTTATTCAGGAACGAGTCTGAACTCTTAAAAATGCCATCTCGTTTAATTCCCAGGAGCAAAAACAAATGAATCTAAGGAGTCTGGAGGGTGGGGCAAGGGGAAACCCATGAGGGCAAATGAAATCAGCTTTGCTAAGGAGAGGAAGCATAAATTGGACCTTAAAAGACGGGTAGAAATAAACTAGGCAGCCACTGAAAATCAGAGTAAATGAGCACCAACAATTTTTAGGGTGTGATAAGAATTTGAGCCTGGCTAGTTCAGAATGTTTGCACTGGAGAGTTCCATACCGTGAGATAAAGTCAGCTTGGTACAGTGAGGTTAATGGAAAAGATCTTAGAATGCCATGAAATTAATGCTGTCTTGATTCCTTATGCAACCAATCGTTAATGGGGTCATTTCCTCACTTAAGTGCTTTCCTGATAACATTTTTGAAATTTCACTTGAGTCAACTATTGCCTTGTTATTTATGGCTCCAAAGCTTAACATTTCTGCTGAAACCTACAACATTGAAATATTAGCAGGATCAATCAAAACACCCAGCAAATCATTCTGAACCATTTTATCAGAAGCTGTTGCCACAATCACAACTTCAGAAGGACTACTTTCTTACCCCTTTTTCTGTCTCACAGGGCAATCACTAGGATTCCTATGTGACTTTGGTTCTATGGCCAGAATATTTCTTCAAAATGTTTCCTACTATCTAAGATACAACACTTAAAGCTTAAAAAGAGCAGACCTGGACATGTTCTAAATTTAGACTAGTTTAGTTCAATCTGGTGAAATAAAATTAGTATCAATAAATAAGTCTAGAATCCCATCTTCCATTATAAACCATTTTTTTTCAGAAAAACACAAAACGATTTGTCCCCACACTTAAATTCTATTAAAAAGTGAAGAACTAAAATTAAAATGTATTTTTATTATGCATTCATTTAACAAATCCCATGAGCTTACTATATGTTGGATTCTAAGAACTTCAGATGAATTGGTGAACAAGAAAAACTTTCTGCTTCCATGAATCTTACATTTTAGTAGGGAAATAACAAATATGAATACATATACTTCTGTAAATAAGAAAACTATTAGGTCCTGTAAGTGCTTTGTACAGAGTGATAGAATAGGTACTTCAGACTGGTTGGCCAGGAAAATTCTTTCTGGGAAGGAGATATTTAAACAAATCTGAATGACAAGAAGTCAATCCTATGAAAATGTGGGGAAAGCATCTTCCAGGAAGAGGAAAGAACTAAGGCACAAGTACATTTCATCAAGAAATAAAAAAGGTTACTACCCCCATTACTCAACCTCACCTGGACAATTTTTAAACTGGGGTCCATTCTTCAGACCTAATAAAAGTGAACAGAACAGAATTGCTTTTGTCTGAATGTTTGTGTCCCCCTAAAATTCATTTGTTGAAACCTAATGCCCAATGTGATGGTATTAGGAGGTGAGGCCTTTGGGAGATGCATAGGTCATGGAGGTAGAGCCTTCATGAATGGGATTAGTACTTTTATAAAACAGACCCCAGAGAGATCCTTTCCCTATCTGTCATGTGAGGACACAATGAAAAGATGCCTTCTGTGATCCAGGAAGTGGGTTCTCACCAATCACTGAATCTACTGGTGTCTTGATCTTGGATTTCTCAGACTCCAGAACTTAAGAAGTAGATGTTTATTGTTATTAAGCTATGCTGTTCATGATATTTTGTGTAGCAGCATGAATGGACTACGACTATAATGGAAAAGCAATGTGAAATAATGGTGTTGGACTAACAATTGTCTACCTTTTCTCATCCACATGTTCTCTTGGTAATTGCTCTTCATTTGGACTACAGCAACGATATTCCAAGTGAATAGTACGCTGTCCTTATTATTGTAAAGGTGTCATGTATTCTTCTTTTATCATTATAAGTAGGAATGCCACAATAAAATTATACTATTAATCACTTTTGAGGTTCAAATTTGCATTTTTAATAATTTTTAAAATTATTAATAAGTATATATAAATATAATCCAAGATGACGATCATTGGCCCACCAGTGACATAACTGAGATGATGAAAATACTGGAAGTCCATCCACTTTTGAACCAGTAGGGGACCAACAGGGAATCCTTCACATCCAGTGAAATATGTCTGGATTAACTGCACTTGATTTCTAAGGGTATCCAAGCTTCCTCTGAATAGAGTTTAAACTGCTTTGATGTAACAGGCAGAGAGTTACGTGTATCCACTATCTTGGGTAAATCAAGACTGCTTTCCTTTAGATTCATTCCTCCAGCCATCAAAAGGTAATAACAACAATCCTGCCAACCTTCAAGAGATAAGCCAATTCTGAATAATGATGATAATAATAGCAGCTACCTTTTATTGAGTAGAAAGTATGTTAGACAGTTTGCAAAGATGGCCACAATAAAACTTTGTGATTACTCCCTTAAGAAGTGGGTCTTTCACTGCCCTTTGAATCTAGACTGGTCTTCTGACTTGCTTTAATGAACAGACTGTGGTCAAATGACATTGGGCAAGTGTCAGAGCCTAGGCCTACAAGGTCTATTGCCTCTGCTTTTGCTCTCTTACAATGCTGCTCAAGAACACTCTGTAAAGAAGCTGAAACCAGCCTACTGGAGAACGCGAGGCCACATGAAAAGAGAGGGTCAACCATCCTAGATGTTCCAGCCATACAAGTTGAGACCCCAGATTCATGAGAATGGCTGTCCTAGACCACCCAACCAGCCCCAACCAAGCCATCAGCTGACCTCAGCCACATGAATGAACCCAGGAAAGACCCACAGAAGAATTGTGGAGTCAACCACAAAAATCATGAGAAAGAAATCATTAGGTTTTTTCTTTTGAATTTTATTTTTTTTATACAGAAGGTTCTTATCAGTTATGTATTTTTATACATATTAGTGTATATATGTCAATCCCAATATCCCAGTTCATCCCACCACCACAAACCCCTACTGCGCTTTCTCCACTTGGTGTTCATAAGTTTGTTCTTTACATCTGTGTCTTTATTTCTGCCTTGCAAACTGGTTCACCTGTATCATTTTTCTAGAGTCCACATATATGCCTTAATATACGATATTTGTTTTACTATTTCTTTTTTTAAATTAATTAATTTATTTTTTAAAATATATTTAATTTAATATTTATTAAATATATTTAATAAATTATATTTTATTATATTATATATAATTATATTATGTTTATATATTATATAAATTATATTAAATATATTTAATATAATAAAATTAATATATTTATTTTTAAAATATATATAATTTAATTGCTTTACAATGGTGTGATAGTTTCTGCTTTATAACAAAGTGAATCAATTATACATATACATATTTTCCCATAACTCTTCCCTCTTGCATCTCCCTCCCTCCCACCCTCCCTATCCCACCCCTGTAGGTGGTCACAAACCACCTAGCTGATCTCCCTTATGCAGCTCCTTCCCACTAGCTATCTATTTTATGTTTGGTAGTGTATATATGTCCATGCCACTCTCTCACTTTGTCACAACTTACCCTTCCCCCTCCCCATATCCTCAAGTCCATTCTCTAGTAGGTCTGTGCTTTATTCTCAACTTGCCCCTAGGTTCTTCATGACCATTTTTTCCCCGTAGATTCCATATATATGTGTTAGCATGCAGTATTTTTTTTCTCTCTTTCTGACTTACTTCACTCTATATGACAGACTCTAGGTCCATCTACCTCACTACAAATAGCTCAGCTTCGTTTCTTTTTATGGCTGAGTAATATTCCATTGTATATATGTGCCACACCTTCTTTATCCATTCATCTGTTGATGGACACTTAGGTTGCTTCCATGTCCTGGCTATTATAAATAGAGCTGCAATGAACATTTTGGTACATGACTCCTTTTGAATTATGGTTTTCTCAGGGTATATGCCCAGTAATGGGATTGCTGGGTCATATGGTAGTTCTGTTTATAGATTTTTAAGGAACCTCCATACTGTTCTCCATAGTAGCTGTATCAATTTACATTCCCACCAACAGTGCAAGAGGGTTCCCTTTTCTCCACACCCTCTCCAGCATTTATTTTTTCTACATTTTTTTTAACATCATTATTGAGGTATAATTGCTTTACAATGGTGTGTTAGTTTCTGCTTTATAACAAAGTGAATCAGTTATACATATACATATGTTCCCATATGTCTTCCCTCTTGCGTCTCCTTCCCTCCCACCCTCCCTATCCCACCCCTCCAGGCTGTCATAAAGCAACAAGCCAATATCCCTGTGCCATGCGGCTGCTTCCCACTAGCTATCTACCTTACTACATTTATTAGTGTGTATATGTCCATGACTCTCTCTCGCCCTGTCACAGCTCACCCTTCTCCCTCTCCATATCCTCAAGTCCGTTCACCAGTAGGTCTGCGTCTCTATTCCTGTCTTACCCCTAGGTTCTTCATGACATTTTTTTTTCTTAAATTCCATATATATGTGTTAGCATACGGTATTTGTCTTTTTCTTTCTGACTTACTTCACTCTGTATGACAGACTCTAGGTCTATCCACCTCATTGCAAATAGCTCAATTTCATTTCTTTTTATGGCTGAGTAATATTCCATTGTATATATGTGCCACATCTTCTTTATCCATTCATCCGATGATGGGCACTTAGGTTGTTTCCATCTCCAGGCTATTGTAAATAGAGCTGCAATGAATATTTTGGTACATGACTCTTTTTGAATTTTGGTTTTCTCAGGGTATATGCCCAGTAGTGGGATTGCTGGGTCATATGGTAGTTCTATTTGTAGTTTTTCAAGGAACCTCCATACTGTTCTCCATAGTGGCTGAACCAATTCACATTCCCACCAGCAGTGCAAGAGTGTTCCCTTTTCTCCACACCCTCTCCAGCATTTATTGTTTCTAGATTTTTTGATGATGGCCATTCTGACTGGTGTGAGATGATATCTCATTGTAGTTTTGATTTGCTTTTCTCTAATGGTTAATGATGTTGAGCAGTCTTTCATGTGTTTGTTGGCAGTCTGTATATCTTCTTTGGAGAAATGTCTATTTAGGTCTTCTGCCCATTTTTGGATTGGGTTGTGTTTTTTTTGTTATTGAGCTTCATGAGCTGCTTGTAAATTTTGGAGATTAATCCTTTGTCAGTTGCTTCATTTGCAAATATTTTCTCCCATTCTGAGGGTTGTCTTTTGGTCTTCTTTATGGTTTCCTTTGCTGTGCAAAAGGTTTTAAGTTTCCTTAGGTCCCATTTGTTTATTTTTGTTTTTAATTCCATTTCTCTAAGAGGTGGGTCAAAAAGGATCTTGCTGTGGTTTATGTCATACAGTGTTCTGCCTATGTTTTTCTCTAAGAGCTTGATAGTGTCTGGCCTTACATTTAGGTCTTTAACCCATTTTGAGTTTTTGTGTATGGTGTTAGGGAGTGTTCTAATTTCATACTTTTACATGTGCCTGTCCAGTTTTCCCAGCACCACTTATTGAAGAGGCTGTCTTTTCTCCATTGTATATTCTTGCCTCCTTTATCAAAAATAAGGTGACCACATGTGCGTGGGTTTATCTCTGGTCTTTCTATCCTGTTCCATTGATCTATATTTCTGTTTTTGTGCCAGTACCATACTGTCTTAATTACTGTAGCTTTGTATTATAGTCTGAAGTCTGCAAGCCTTATTCCTCCAGCTCCATTTTTCATTCGCAATATTGCTTTGGCTATTCAGAGTCTTTTGTGTTCCCATACAAATTGTGAAATTTTTTGTTCTAGCTCTGTGAAAAATGCCAGTGGTAGTTTGTGTTTTTCTCTTTCTAACTTAGCTCTGTATTACAGACCCTAGGTCCATCCACATCTCTACAAATTACCTAATTTCATTCCTTTTTGAGGCTGAGTAATATTCCATTGTATATATGTACCACATCTTCTTTACCCATTCATCCGTTCATGGGCATTTACGTTGCTTCCATGACATGGTTATTGTAAATAGTGCTGCAATGAACATTGGGGTGCATGTGTCTTTTTGAATTATGGTTTTCTCTGGGTATATACCCAGTAGTGGGATTGCTGGGTCATATGGTAATTCTATTTTAATTTTTAAAGGAACCTCCATACTGTTCTCCATAGTGGCTGTATCAATTTACTTTCCCACCAACAGGGCAAGAGGGTTCCCTTTTCTCCACATCCTCTCAAACATTTGTTGTTTGTAGATTTCCTGGTGATGTCCATTCTAACTGGTGTGAGGAAATACCTCATTGTTGTTTTGATTTGCATATCTCTGATAATTAGTGATGTTGAGCAACTTTTCATGTGCCTCTTGGCCATCTGTATGTCTTTGGAGAAATGTCTATTTAGATCTTCCGTCCATTTTTGGATTGGGCTGTTTGTTTTTTTGTTATTGAGCTACATGAGCTGCTTGTAAATTTTGGAGATTAATCATTTGTCAGTTGCTTCATCTGCAAATATTTTCTCCCATTCTGAGGGTTGTCTTTTGGTCTTGTTTATGGTTTCCTTTGCTGTGCAAAAGGTTTTAAGTTTCATTAGGTCCCATTTGTTTATTTTTGTTTTTATTTCCATTTCTCTAAGAGTGGGTCAAAAAAGATCTTGGTGTGGTTTGTCAAAGAGTATTCTTCCTATGTTTTCTCTAATAGTTTTATAGTGTCTGGGCTTACATTTAGGTCTTTAATCCATTTTGAGTTTATTTTTGTGTAAGGTGTTAGGGAGTGTTCTAATTTCATTCTTGTACATGTAGCTGTCTGGTTTTCCCAGCACCACTTATTGAAGAGGCTGTCTTTTCTCCTCTGTGTTCTTGCTTTCTTTGTCATAGATTAGTTGACTATAGATGCGTGGGTTTATCTCTGGGCTTTCTATCCTGTTCCACTGATCTATATTTCTCTTTTTTTGCCAATACCATACTGTCTTGATTACTGTAGCTTTGTAGTGTAGTCTGAAGTCTGGCAGCCTGATTTCTCCAGCTCTGCTTTTTTCCCTCAAGAATACTTTGGCTGTTCAGGGTCTTTTGTGTCTCCATAAAAATTTTAATATTTTTTGTTCTAGTTCTGTAAAAACTGCCATTGGTAATTTGATAGGGATTGCATTGAACCTGTAGATTGGTTTGGGTAGTATAGTCATTTTCATAGTATTGATTCTTCCAATCTTAGAACGTGGTATATCTCTCCATCAGTTTGTGTCATCTTTGATTTCTTTCATCAGTGTCTTATAGTTTTCTGAGTACAGGTCTTTTACCTCCTTAGGTAGGTTTACTCCTAGGTATTTTATTCTTTTTGTTGCAATGGTAATTTGGATTTTTTCCTTAAATTCTCTTCCTGATCTTTTGTTGTTAATGTATAGGAATGCAAGAGATTTCTGTGCATTAATTTTGTATCCTGCTACTTTACCAAATTCATTGATTAGCTCTAGTAAATTCTGGTGGCATCTTTCTGATTATCTATGTATAGTATCATGTCATCTGCAAACAGTGACAGTTTTACTTCTTCGTTTCCAATTTGTATTCCTTTTATTTCTTTTTCTTCTTTGATTGCCGTGGGTAGAACTTCCAAAACTATGTTGAATAATAGTGGTGAGAGTTGACATCCTTGCCTTGTTCCTGATCTTAGAGGAAAAGCTTTCAGTTTTTTACCATTGAGAATGATGTTTGCTGTGGGTTTGTCGTATATAGCCTTTATCATGTTGAGGTCAGTTCCCTCTATGCCCACTTTTTGGAGAGTTTTTTTTTATCATAAATGGGTGTTGAATTTTGTCAAAAGCTTTTTCTGCATCTATTGAGGTGATCATACGGTTTTTATTCTTCAATTTCTTAATATGGGGTATCATATTGATTGATTAGCGTATATTGCAGAATATTTGCATCCCTTGCATAAATCCCATTTGATCGTGGTACATGATCCTTTTAATGTGTCATTGGATTCTGTGTGCTAGTATTTTGTTGAGGATTTGTGCTAGTATTTTGTTGAGGATTGAGCATCTATATTCATTAGTGATATTTGTCTGTAATTTTCTTTTTTTGTGGCATCTTTTTCTGGTTTTGGTATTGGGGTGATGGTAGCCTCACAGAATGAGTTTGGGAGTGTTGCTTCCTGTGCAATTATTTGGAAGAGTTTGAGAATTATGGGTGGTGTTAGCTCTTCTCTAAATGTTTGATAGACTTCACCTGTGAAGCCGTCTGGTCCTGGACTTTTGTTTGTTGGAAGAATGTTAATCACAGTTTCAACTTCATTACTTGTGATTGGTTTGTTTATATTTTCTATTTCTTCCTGGTTCAGTCTTGGGAGGTTATACCTTTCTAAGAACTTTTCCATTTCTTCCAGCTTGTCCATTTTACTGGCATAAAGTTGCTGTTAGTAGTTTCTTAGGATGCTTTGTATTTCTGTGGTGTCCATTGTAACTTCTTTTTCATTTCTAATTTTATTGATTTGAGTTCTCTCCCTCTTTTTCCTGATGAGTCTAGCTAAAGGTTTATCAATTTTGTTTATCTTCTCAAAGAACCAGCTTTTAATTTTATTGATCTTTGCTATTGTTTCCTTCGTTTCTTTTTCATTTATTTCTGATCAGATTTTTATGATTTCTTTCCTTCTACTAACTTTGGGCTTTCTTTGTTCTTCTTTCTCTAGTTCCTTTTGGTGTAAGGTTAGATTGTTTATTTGAGATTTTTCTTGTTTCTTGAGGTAGGATTGTATTGCTGTAAATTTCCCCCTTTGAACTGCTTTTGCTGCATCCCATAGGTTTTCGGTTGTCATGTTTTCATTGTCATTTTTCTCTAGGTATTTTTTGATTTCCTCTTTTATTTCTTCAGTGATTTCTTGGTTTTTAATAACGTATTGTTTAGCTTCCATGTGTTTGTATTTTTCTCCCTGTAATTTCTTTCTAATCTCATAGTGTTGTGGTCAGAAAAGATGCTTGATATGATTTCAATTTTATTAAATTTACTGAGGCTTGATTTGTGACCCATGATGTGATCTATCCTGGAGAAAGTTCTGTGCGCACTTGAGAAGAAACTGTAATCTGCTGTTTTTGGATGTTATGTCCTATAATTATCAATTAAATCTATCTGGTCTATTGTGTTGTTTAAAGCTTCTGTTTCCTTGTTAATTTTCTGCCTGGATAATCTGCCCATTGGTGTAAGTGAGGTGTTAAAGTCCCCCATTTTATAGCTGTTAGCATTTGCCTTATGTATTGAGGTGTTCCCATGTTGGGTGCAAAAATATTCATAATTGTTATATCTTATTCTTGGACTGATCCCTTGATCATTATGTAGTGTCCTTCATTGTCTCTTGTAACATACTTTATTTTAAAGTCTATTTTATCTGATATGAGTATTGCTACTCCAGCCTTCTTCTGATTTCCACTTGCATTGAATATCTTTTTCCATCCCCTCACTTTCAGTCTGTATGTGTCCCTAGGTCTGAAGTGGGTCTTTTGTAGACAGCACACATAGGGGTCTTGTTTTTGTATCCATTCAGTGAGCCTGTGTCTTTTGGTTGAAGCGTTTAATCTATTCACATTTAAGGTATTCATATGAATGTTCCTATTACCATTTTCTTAATTGTTTTGGGTTTGTTTCTGTAGGTCCTTTTCTTCTCTTGTGTTTCCCACTTAGAGAAGTTCCTTTAGCATTTGTTGTAGAGCTGGTTTGGTGGTGCTGAATTCTCTTAGCTTTCACTTGTGTAAAGCTTTTGATTTCTCTGTTGAATCTAAATGAGAGCCTTGCTGGGTAGAGTAATCTTTGTTGTAGGTTCTTCCGTTTAGTCACTTAAATATACTGGAACACTTCCTTCTTGCTTACAGTGTTTCTGCTGAGAAATCAGCTGTTAACCTTATGGGAGTTCCCTTGCATGTTGTCATTTTTCCCTTGTTGCTTTTAATAATTTTTCTTTGTCTTTAATTTTTGTCAGTTTGATCACTATGTGTCTCAGCATGTTTCTCTTTGTGTTTACCTTGCCTGGGACTCTCTGTGCTTCCTGGACTTGGGTAGCTATTTCCTTTCCTATGTTAGGGAAGTTTTCGACTATAATCTCTTCAAATATTTTCTTGGGTCTTTCTCTCTCTCTCTTCTCCTTCTGGGATCCTTATAATGTGAATGTTGCTGCGTTTAATGTCATTCCAGAGGTCTCTTAGGCTGTCTTAATTTCTTTTCATTCTTTTTTCTTTATTCTGTTCTGCAGCAGTGAATTCCACCATTCTGTCTTCCAGGTCACTTATCCGTTCTTCTGCCTCAGTTATTCTGCTATTGATTCCTTCTAGTATATTTTTCATTTCAGTTATTGTGTTGTTTATCTCTGTTTGTTTGTTCTTTAATTCTTCTAGGTGTTTGTTCTTTAATTCTTCTAAGTCTTTGTTAAACATTTCTTGCATCATCTCAATCTTTGCCTCCATTCTTTTTCCAAGGTCCTGGATCATCTTCACTATCATTATTCTGAATTCTTTTTCTGGAAGGTTGCCTATCTCCACTTCATTTAGTTGTTTCCCTCAGGTTTTATCTTGTTCCTTCAACTGGTACATTGTCTTTTGCCTTTTTATTTTGTCTGTCTTTCTGTGAATGTGGTTTTCATTCCACAGGCTGCAGTACTGTAGTTCTTCTTGCTTCACTGTCTGCCCTCTGGTAGATGATGCTAAGTGGTTTATGCAAGCTTCCTGATGGGAGGGACTGGTGGTGGGTAGAGCTGGGTGTTGCTCTGGGGGGTGCAGAGCTCAGTAAAACTTTAATCTGTTAGTCTGCTGTTGGGTGAGGCTGGGTTCCCTCCCTGTTGGTTGTTTGGCCTGAGGTGACTGATCACTGGAGGCTACAGGCTGTTTGGTGGGACTAATGGCAGACTCTGGGAGGGCTCATGCCAAGGAGTACTTCCCAGAACTTCTGCTGCCAGTGTCCTTGTCCCAGCAGTGAGCCACAGCCACCCCCTGCCTCTGTAGGAGACCCTCCAACACTACTAGGTAGGTCTGGTTCAGTCTCCTATGGGGTCACTGCTCCTTCCCCCTGTGTCCTGATGCACACACTAATTTGTGTGTGCCTTCCAAGAGTGGAGTCTCTGTTTCCCCCAGTCCTGTCAAGTCCTGCAATCAAATCCTGCTAGCCTTCAAAGTCTGATTCTCTGGGAATTCCTCCTCCAATTGCCAGACCCCCAAGTTGGGAAGCCTGATGTGGGCCTCAGAATCTTCACTCCAGTGGGTGGACTTATGTGGTATAATTGTTTTCCAGCTTGTGAGTCACCCACCCAGCGGTTATGGGATTTGATTTTATTGTGATTGCACCCCTCTTACCATCTCATTGCTGCTTCTCCTTTGTCTTTGGATATCTTTTTGGTGAGTTCCAGTGTCTTCCTGTTGATGACTGTTCAGTAGTTAGTTGTGATTCCAGTGCTCTCGCAAGAGGGAGTGAACACACGTCCTTCTACTCTGCCATCTTGAACCAATCCAAAAAATCGTTTCTTTAAGCTCTTAAACGTTGGGGTGGATTTTTTGTAATTATAGATAAATGATATCCTTAGTATGGACTAGGAGATCTAAGTGTTTTATATTTAGTATCTAAATGAATTTTCTTAACAATACTGTGAGGGCAATACTATTAAAGACACCACGTTACAAATAAAGAACTTGAAGGTCAGTGAATTTAAGTAACTTGCTAAAGGTTAAGCAACAAATTAAATCAAGCTCTGGCCTCAGGAAACTATTTATATCACCCTACCATTCTATGAGGATGTTTTAAAGTATTGAGTTATCCCAAAGTTTCATTCAGTTTTTTCCGTAAGATGGCCCTAGTAGCACTTATTTGTCTTTAACTTTATTGGAAACAATTTTGTTAGGTTGTATATGACAACTGTCATATCAGTGTGCATTTAAAAAAAACTTATCAAAATTGCTGGATTTTTGTGTAGACATTTTAATATAGAAGATGGAAGGAGAATAGCAACATTTTTGACACATTATGCTTTATTATTGCAAGAAAGGTAAAAACATAACTGAAACTCAAAAAAAGATTTGCGCAGTGTATGGAGAGGTGCTGTGACTGATCAAACGTGTCAAAAGCAGTTTGTGAAGTTTCATGCCGACAATTTCTCGCTGGATGATGCTCCACAGTCAGGTGGACCAGTTGAAGTTGATAGCGATCAAATTGAGACATTAATTGAGAACAATCAACATTATACCACACTGGAGATAGCCAACATACTCAAAATATCCAAATCAAGTGTTGAAAATCATTTGCACCAGCTTGGTTATGTTAATCCCTTTGACGTTTGGTTTCCAGATAAGTTAAGTGAAAAAAACCTTCTTGACCATATTTCCACGTGCCATTCTCTACTTAAATGTAAAGAAAACGTTCCATTTTTAAAACAAATTGCAATGGGCAATGAAAAGTGGATACTCTACAATAATGTGGAATGGAAGAGATCGTGGGGCAAGCAAAATGAACCACCACCAACCACACCAAAGGCCAGTCTTCATCCAAAGAAGGTGATGTTGTGTATATGGTGGCATTGGAAGGGAGTCCTCTATTATGAGCTCCTTCAGGAAAACCAAACGATTAATTCTAACAAGTACTGCTCCCAATTAGACCAACTGAAAGCAGCACTCAACAAAAAGAGTCCTGAATTAGTCAACAGAAAACGCATAATCTTCCATCAGGATAACGCAAGACCGCATGTTTCTTTGATGACCAGGCAAAAACTGTTACAGCTTGGCTGGGAAGTTCTGAGTCATCTGCCGTATTCGCCAGACATTGCACCTTCAGATTTCCATTTATTTCAATCTTTACAAAATTCTCTTAATGGAAGAAATTTCAATTCCCTGTAAAAGACTGTAAAAGGCACCTGGAACAGTTCTTTGCTGAAAAAGATAAAAAGCTTTGGGAAGATGGAATTATGAATTTGCTTGAAAAATGGCAAAAGGTAGGGAACAAAAGGGTGAATACGTTGTTCAATAAAGTTCTTGGTGAAAATAATAAATGTGTCTTTTATTGTTACTTTTAAAACGAAGGTACTTTTTGGCCAGCCCAATGTCATTCTATGATAATATTTGTGAAGCAAAAATGGTGGGTGATGAGACCTTTAAAATCAAAGCCTGTGTTATTTTTATACATGGAATATAATACTTCAGTTTTTGGAATTGCAAAAAAATAATAGTATGTATCGAAAAAGGAGACAAATCTAAAATACAGATAATTTATTTGTCACTGAATATACATACACGTATATCAATCAGTATCATGTATTCAAATAATTTCCAAACAACTCAAAAAGTGTATAGTGCAATAATTTTAAAAATTTAAACAATGCATGATGCTGAGTGCTAGATCCTCTACAACAGTGGTCCCAAACCACGGTACCGGTCTGCTACCTGTTAGGAACTGGGTCGCACAGCAGGAGGTGAGCAGTGTGCAAGCAAGGAAAGCTTCATCTGCTCTTCCCCATCGCTCCCTATCCCTCGAATTGCCACCTGAACCATGCCCCCCCACACTGTGGAAAAATTGTCTTCCATGAAACCGGTCCCTGATGCCAAAAAGTTGGGGACCGCTGTTCTACAAAGTTACAAAAAATCAATTTTACCAAATTTCTCTGATACCTTCATAAACTTAAGCTTCATAGCTTCATAAGCTTAAAAACACTAAACATTGTGCTCCCTTGGGCACTCAAGTCACTTTGAGATTTTTGTTTCAGGCCAAGCCACCGCCTTCAGGATCCCCAGCTGCACCTGGGCCCCCTCTGAGGCAAGCTAATTAATCAAAATGCCCATAGGTGAGAGGTTACATTCAATTAACTATTTATTGAGCACCTGCTAGTAATCTCATTGCTAGGTTCTGTGGCAGAGACAAAGTAAGAAACATTGTCTCATAGGAAGCCAAAAATTTATGGTGGAAATCCACCAAATTGTTCCCTCCCTTCAGCCTCTTTGGCCATGAGATGGAAGATCTGACAACCATTAATGTATTAGCTGTAGTCATCCACCCAGAAAGTACTAGTTTTAACTGATGTACCGAAAGCATACAGGCCCATGAGTCATGAAAGGAACTTTTGAAAGCCTCCGTATGAACAAATTGCTCATTGCTAGCCCTCATGGTTGCCCACCTGGTTTCCATCTCCCACATCATATTTGGGGTCTTTTAAAAAGAATAATTTTCAGACCTACACACTCACAATATATCCAAAATAGCAGATAAAATGAACATCTGCATTAAAGATAAACACTTTAACCCTCACTGCTGTTGAAAGTCCCCATCAGAGAGTGATGTTCAGCATCTTCATCTTCAGCTTCCTTTTCCACTCCTGATCCAGCCTCATTATATGTGGCTAAAGATAAACCTGCTACCATTGCCTTGGCGACATATCCATTTGCTAAAAGAGGAAATAAAGCCCGTGGTTTATATTAAATTTTCTATCTGCCAGGTCTTTTACACTAATTTAGGAAATATGTTTTTTTAATTTATTTATTTGCCTGGGCTGCGAGGCTTGCAGGGATCTTAGTTCCCCAAGCAGGGATCAAACCCGGGCCCACTGCAGTGAAAGCACCAAGTCCTAACTACTGGACTGCCAGGGAATTCCCGGGAAATAGGTTTTAAAAGCAATAGATATTAGTAGCCTACAAATAGTAACAGGAAAATATTTCATAAGGGAAGATACTCATGAAATGTTAGAGTTTATTTTTTAAATCTGAACCAAAGAGTTTTGGTGCCATTAATGTTCTTTAATGTTCTCTACAAAAATATTATTTATGCTCTAAAATTTATATGATGTTTAGTCTTTTAGTGACTTCCTGGGTTTTTCATATTGGAATTTATATATGGTTAAAGAAAGTAGAGATTATACTGAGGAAGCCCTAACTATAGATTTGAAAACAATAAAAGATTAGTGTTTTAAGGCTATAGTGTGTAAATCAGATAAAAATGCAAGTTTAAAACTCAAGAATTTTTGAATCCTTATTGTAGGTTTCCAGCAGAAGGAACTGTAGCCTCATAATTGTTATCTGTTATTTACACTCCACTTCAAACTTCCTGTGATTTTACTTTCTTTTTTCCTTTTATCAGATTCTGTTGGTAAATGAAAAAAAAAGAGATGGAAGAGTTTTCAAAACTGAAGCTAAACACTAAAAAGTAGCAAATTGTAGAACAGCAAAACACCACAAAAGTATTCATAGTGTTTAATTTCCATGCTTCAATTTGTTGGCTAGAAAGTACGATTAGCAGTTACCTCACACGTATTGCTCACAGTTTAGGAAATCGGCTAGGCAGCTTTCCCAGTAAATGCAGAGAAAATGACAGGGCCTGCACTCTGTTGGAACAGAAGTACATCTAGACTATGTTTGGGGGCACAATGCCAGAGTCTGCATTTCTTACCTTGTAAATAACCATTGCTATTGCAATAGGATTCTCACCTCCAAAGTTATTCTTTTAATTAATTTCTATGTTTACCTTATTTTCAAAGGGATTATTCTAATAAATCATTGAATTCTGAAAGCATTCAAAAATTACCTCAGTTTAGTTTGTTTTTTATTTACAGGGACTATTACATAGCTAACTAGTAGAATACCTAAATACTAACAGTTGTTGAGTACTCATGTAATATATAAGTGTTTTTATACATCATTCATTCATTCATTCAACATATCTCTATCTTCTACTATGTGCCCTATTCTAGGTCCTAGAGACAGCTGTGGACAAAACAGTCCCTGCTCACATGGAATTTACAGTCCAGTAGGGAAACAACAAATAAATTAAACATAAAGCATGTGTATGAAAATAAGTCTATGAAGAAAAATGAAGCAGAGAAGGCAAATAGTGACTGTGCGTGTGTGTGTGAGAAAGAGAGAGAGAAAGCATCTCATCCAAATGATGTTGACATATGAACAGAGACCTGAAGGAGGTGAGGAAATCCAAAACTGGACCTCAGGAGGATGTTTGTTAAAGAGTATTGAGCAATTATTCATTGGGTGTTTCTTATGAACCACTTATTTAATCCTCACAGCAGCACTTCATGGTAGGTATTTTTATTACTCCCATTTTACAGTTAAGAGGATTGAGCCTTAAAAATGTAAAGAAACTTGCTTAAGGCCACACAGTATACAAAGGACAAGTTAAGATTTGAACCCAGATCTGCCTCATTCACAAGCTGTGCTTTTAACCATCCTGTCAAATCATGCAAATACCCAACACCAAGATGTCTACGTGCTCAATAGGATATTAGGCTAGTCAGTTACAACATCACACTTGGAAAAAAAATCAATTTGAGAGGAAAAAAGTAAATGAAGTTTGGCTCAATCAAATAAATAAATGAGAAACATTCCTCTCCACCCGCGTGGTGAAGGATCTAGATGGAAACAGAGCTGACCTTGTAAGTTATGGCTCTCCAGGCACAAAAAACAAAGAATGACCCAGCTGACCCTGTGGGGCAGGTACTGAAATTGTCTTTCAAAGCAGCATTCACAGAGCTGCCAGAGGAGGCCAGGAGTAGGGAGCGGGGGGAGAGGAAGAAGAAGGGAACAGGAATGGAGTTTGATGTTGGAAGTCTCTATATCACTTCCCCTTCAGTTCACCCTTCTCTTTTCAGTTGAATCTCAGCACCAGGTTTGGATGTTTACATCTGGCTGTATAATTGAGTTCTTCACAAGGTATACTCTACCTCAAGACTGGTCCTGCAGGGATAGAAGGAATTGCATCCAAGACCCACCATCCACATGGCTTCACATAAGCTGAGAAAGGGTGGCAGAGCTATCACCGCTCCAGCTGTCCAGGCTTTGGGCCCCTTGATTTCCTCTTCACCCCCGGAAGGCCTTATACCTGTGCATTAAGTGTGTGTGTAAAGATAGAAGGGTATGCTGTAGGAGAATGAGGACGGGGAAGCTGTGTTCTCCAGCCACTGAATAAGTGGGGTTCTGCAATAACTGAGTGATTTGAGGGAAAGTGGACATACAATCCCAAGCAATCAAAGGGAAGATTATCTTAATACCAGGGGTAGATGTTTTCTTTCTGCTTCTCAAGTCTAAAGAGGGAAAGCAGGACGAATGGAGTGGCTTTGTTGTAAACTTTAAGGTCAAGGACTCTTTCTGTTGAGCTTAGCTCTCAAGTTCTCAGAAGTCAACTAAGTGTGAAACATAACTAATAGCCGGGTAAGTATAAGTTGTGGAAGATAGGACTGAAAGTCAGAGGCTCCTTCTATGGGTCCCCTACAAAGAGCCTATCATAAAGAGGACTTCATCAACGTTAGCAGGGCTGTTAGAAAATATCACCTATTGCAAGTGTGCTCTCTTATTGGAGTTTCTCTGTGTGGGTATGTTCCTAAGAGAGGAGTGGGTGAGCAAGAGTGTACTGGGTACAATTTGAGTATGTGCAAGAGAAAACAGAAACTCTCAGTGAGGAAAAACATAGGTTTACGGGACGGCATCTGTGCAAAAAAGGACACAGTCCCTGAAACTGTACTAAAGGAAAAACAAAACAAACAAACACTTTTAAAATGTCTTATTTTACACAAGACATCTTCTTGGCACATTTCCCTCCTACTTCCTTTTCCGCCTGACCAAATAGCCCCTTCTCACCCCAGGTCCACGAAATGTTTCGAACAGTCTGACAGAGCCTGACTAACCAGATAGACTACTCACTCCGGGATCCCAGAGGCAAACCCTAGCCCAAGAACAGAAGTTACTCTCCAGGGTGCACGTGCCTGGAGGTCGGCCCTTGAGCAATCAAGCGGAAATCACATCCTTTTCGAGGGCTGAACCGAGGCCGGGCGAGGCAAAGAGAGCGGTGCGCGGCCCCGGCCCACAGGATCCGAGGTGACTCGGAGAGTGTGCACGACCTGGGGCGGACTGCGCCCCTCTCCCGTTTCCCTACAAGGAGTTCAACTAGTCAGGTGTCGGCGCGCGCGGCCCGCCCGGCCCAGCTCCCTGGCGGATTGCGCTTGCCGCGCTGGAGCCGCGCCCCCTCTCCCGGGCGAAGGCCCAGCGCCAGGATTCCCGAGGCCTCGCTCGCCGCAGCTCTGGCCTCTCACCGGCGCGAAGGCGGGGCCGGAGGCGGGGCCGGCGTGGCGGGGCGGGGCTCGCACCAGTGCCCCGGTCTCCGCCGCAGCTTCGCCCGCAGGTCTCGCGGCAGGCGCGTGGCTTGGTCGCCAGCTCCGGCCCCATGGCAGCTCTAGGCTCCTCGGCTGAGTGCGGCTACATCCGTACAGTCCTGGGCCAGCAGATCCTGGGGCAGCTGGACAGCTCCAGCCTGGCCTTGCCCTCCGAGGCCAAGCTGAAGCTGGTGGGGAGCAGCGGCCAGGCGGTCAAGAGCCTGCGGATCCAGGAGCAGGTGCAGCAGACCCTGGCCCGGAAGGGCCGCAGTTTCGTTGGCAACGGTGAGTGGAGCCCCGCTGTGCCCTGTACCGCCCCCACCCTGCCCCTTATCCCTTCCCTCCCCCTCCCTCACCCTCAGCGCCCAGTTGCTTCGACTCGCTTCTTCCTGAGGGTGCGGAAACTGATGTTCTGCCCACCTGTGGGTCGCCGGCCCTTTGTACGATCAGTCGCGCCTTCAGACTCAGACCAGCTTACTTTGGGAAAGCACTGTTTTTAAAAACAAACTCTTACTCAGATGTGTCGTATATGTATCTACGTATATTAAGTGCATATATATATATATATATATATATATATGAAAAGAATTCAGTCCAAGATTCCCTTTCTTAACCTGTTCCCCTAGGCCCCCCGCCCCCACCCCCACCCCAGGGGACTTCATCTGGAGGCTCCGGCAGTCTGTAAATACTTTGAAATTCTCTGCAGAAATTTGGTATGATCATTTTTCTGGGAGAAAGCGCCCCTAGCTTTTACTAAAAATTTTAAAGGATCTATGACCTCCATAAATATTTTTAAAAAGAAAACCTGAAAACACTGGCGCTCCTACAACCTGTAAATTGCGATTGTGGTGCTTCGCCCAGGTACTTCGGGGCACTCCACCCAGTGTACTGAGCGAGTGGTTGATCTAGGAAGTGAAAAGATTGGGTAGGAGAGTTTGGGCTGGGGAACAATCACCCCACCCCACGGGTGACGAGAAGGAGGAGAAAGAAGGGGACTTCGGCCCCGCCGGCAGCAGCCCCGCCGGCCTTGCTGCGCCCCGCCAACGCACTCGTGAGCACAGCTGTGGTATCTACGAAAAATTAAACTTGGAGGTGAACAGAGTTAAAACAACACACACACACAAACACACACAAAGAACACTATATTAGTAACTGATAGTCAAAGGAGGTGGAAGGGGAAGAAGATGGCAAACCAGTTATGAAAATTAGAGAACGTGAAATATCTTTTCTCTCCTGCTAAAAGTCAGATGATCAGAGCCACTCAGTAATTCTTTTACTAGTTGTTTAATTTATTTTTTCATTATAAAAGTATTCTAGGCTTATTATGGAAACGAGAGGAAAGAAATTAAACAGTTAAGTTGGGTTATCAGTTGTTTCCTGCAATGTTGAACTGTTTCTCTAGGAAGTTAACTCGAGAAATGGCAAATGTAGAACCCATTAGGAAAAAGAAAAATGCTTGCAGACCAGATCAGAGATTTAAAACAGCAGACCCTGCGAAGCTGTATTGTTTTACATTTATGTAAAAGAATTTTAAAGGATCAGGCAATCAATATTTACATACTTGAAAGGTAAAGAGATGTTTAATAATTACAGTTGATGTAATTGTGTACCTACTATGTGCCAAGAATTGAACTCTGTGGTTTGCATTCATTATGTTACTTATGTTTCCAGAAAGAAAAAAAAAAAAGCTTGTGAGGTAGGGTGCTTTAATCCCCATTTTACAGATGAGGAAACTAAGCAGTTAAGTAACAATTTCCCACAGGTAGTAAGTAGCAAAACTGGTAGTACTTAAACTCCCAAGCCTGAATTTTTAAACCACTCATCAGCTATATTGTTAAGCTTTTTGGTAATTAATAGAAAGTGGGATTTTAATTCAACCTTAAGCCTCTCTAAGCCCCCATTCCATTTTCCTTTAAATAAAACTGAGATAGTTCTGAGAGAGTTGGGGAGGTCTCAGTGACACAGAACTGCCACAGCACATGGAAAAAAAGAACGTATATTTACATTTAGGAGTCTGACTAAAGACCCTAGGACAACTGAGGTCAATTTTTGACCAGTGGGGTCATTGTACCCCTTTAGTCTGTGCAGGTCCAGTGCCAAACTGAAACCAAATTAGCTGCTTCTGCATAGGGGAACACAAGGGATGCACCTGAAATATCCTTTCTTACCCTCTGAGAATGGCTGGCTAGGAAGAGCAACCAGACATCAACTATTCAATAAATGCAGGGAATGAACAGAAGGAAAGGGAGCATTGCCGAGCATCTGCTATGTGCCTGACCCTGTTCAAGAATATGTTTGCATTTTATTATATCCTTAAAACAATTATATGAGATAGATATGCAGATCCATTTCACATATGAAGAATGTGTCAGTCTCTCAATATTTATTGGACGCTTAGTCCCAAACCCACACATGATTTGTTCTCTTGACAATGGCACATTCATGTTGTTTGGTGAACTCAGGAACTATCAGGTGAGTCTGTTCTTCACGCAGGGCACTATGCAGGTGCTGAATTAAACATACACTCTCCTTGCTTTAAAGCAAGGAGTTCAAAGTCTGTAGAAGGAAAATGCTCTCTCTAAAAAAATGCATTATCAAATAAAAAATGGTAAGCTACCCAAAGGAAGAACAGCCAATGAATTACGGAGTTTAGAAGAATGAGTTAGACTACTAGCTGAAGGGAATTTTGAAAAGCTTCTTGGAGGAATTGGGATTTTAGGTCTCAAAAATTCAGTAGGATTGGACAGAGGGAAGGGTTTGGAGGAAGAGCATTCTAGGAGGGAACAGCAGGAATATTACACCGTTCACAGAATTGATATCGTAGATAGAACAAAGGGCACTGTCATGATGCTTCTGCTCCAATGCTTAGGGCAACTGCTTGAGTCCAACTAAGAAACAAAGTGTTTGAAATATTTTTATTGCAACAGGAGCTTCCCACAAGCTGAAATACACTCAGCCTACACAGAAGTGCAAGCCAGGCAGAGAGATAAGGCAACAAACAACACCTACTTACTCCAAACCTCAGCTTTCTGAGACTCAAAGGGGAAATCAGCTTCAAAGGAATTTAGCGTTAACACACCATGGAACAATTACCAGGGGTGATTTGTGTATGTTGTTTAATTAAAGTTCTTTGAAAAGGTTTGGGGGCTCCTAATGGTTGTGAGTATTGTTTTTATTATTTCCGTATTACTATCCTGTCTCTAAAGTTGAAACAGACAGGCAGTTGTTGAAACAGTGCTGGTCTGGAAAGAATCCTGTATCAACATAAATTCCGGGAAGAAATGACCCTGGTGTTAACTGCTGTTAGCTCCAGGGACCTGGAGAATTCTGAATTGTTGACATACCTGTAAGATTGAGGCAGCAGATAATATGCTGAAAACAGAGATGAGATAAATGTGACTGATTTGTTGATAAATACCCTGCAAGGGTCTTTAAGCTGTCAACTTCTCTCTAATGCCTTTATATAAGTGAATGGTTTTCATTGTAAATTACTCTAACTTTTGTTATTTTAGATTGTGTTGAACATTTTAAAATTGGCTGTAACTCTTGGGGCCGGGGGTGGGGGGGCGGGTGGTGGTGGTGTGTGGAACAGAGGTGTATAGCAGCACTGTGAGATGAGTCTGTATTGTAGGAAATTTAAAAAATTCTTTTATAAAAGTCACATAGAAGACATTTAAGAATTGCAAGTGCAGTATTAGCAAAGGGAAGAATTTTTAGTGTCCATATTCTATTTATTACATTTACTTTGAAAGTACTACTACTTTACTTATTACAACAGTTCCCCCTTGGGTGCCTGGGTAAGGAAGAAAGTCATGCTTTAAATTATTGTATGTATACAATATGTATAAAACACATAATGAACAATATCCTAATAAAATTTGCAGCTTCTTTGGAAATCAGCCAAAGGCATGCTGTTTACTTAAATGGTTTTCCTGGCCAAGATGTTTTGAATATCTGTAATCAGAAGGAATTTTGGAGAAAAGACTGAAAATTGGCTAAGGTAGCAAAAAAGGCAATTAATAGGTATTATTTGTGGGGCAGAGGCCCGGGGTGGGGTGGGGGGGAGTTAGACATTGTTTAAATCCTGTATGAATTATTTGTTGCCAAAAAAAGGAATGCCAGGAATGAAGCAATTCTGGAAGCGAGGCGACTGGTCATTTAGAAAGCAGGAGAAATCAAGAGAGAAGGAAAAAAACGTTAGATGGTGGGGTGGCAGGGACATGGCCATGCTGCTGTGATTGTAAAATGTCAGTAGTGCTACATGATTTAATGTACTTCCTTGTCTGTCAGTGTCTAGCAGATCAATTGCAATGACTTAAAAAAAAAAAAGTGCCTTTTTTTTTTTTTTTTAGAAATTCTTCTGATTATAATAAGTCAAAGGAAATAGAATGTTAACAGCATGGTGATTACAAAAAAATTAACTCCCCTCCCCTAGAAATGGTGAAAACACATCTTTTATGGATAAGGTCTTGAGTGAAGGCGTGAGTAGTGGTGCTTCAGAATCAATGGAAGTATTAACAGTGTTTGATTATAAAAGTACATTGCTCTATGTGTTCCAGATAAGGTGCAAGAAATTTCCTTAAGAGAAAACAACTGTTCACTTAGGCTTTTTAAAAGACTGCATTAATGTTATTTATGCCCTGTGTTAGTAAGTTCCAATCATGGGAACAGCTTACTTGAATTAGATATTCTAGGTATTTGTTGTTCACATTGGCTTATTCTCCTAATTGTTTTGGATATCAGCTTAAAATTTTTCCCCTATGTGTTAAAATAAGGTCATACATATTTACTTTATTTTATCTTCAAATAGTCAACATTAATTTTACACTCATTGAATTTCTGGTCTGATCAATAGAAATTATTAAAAGCTTTATTTTTTTCTTTTCTGAGAGCAAGCATATTATTGACAACCTATCTATGATAATAATGTATAACAAATATGTTGCTAAAACCTCTGGAATTTATATATCAGACTTGATTAATATTGTCTGTAATAAGATCATTTGATACTATCTCAGATGACATTCAAGAATTTTAAGTTATACAATTCTGAGATAAATGTTGGACTCCAACTATTTTGTGCCAGTACACAAATGTATGAAGACATAAATACCATACTCCTTCTAGGGAAGTAAACAGTAAAAGGAGTGTTGCAAGTGGGAATAGACACAATTAGTAGAAAACTTAATCTTTGTGCTAGAGTGAGCCATCTCACTCCCCTGACTTATTAATATAAGAACAATAAGCAGAATTTCAGGTCCTCTTATAATAGAATGATTGAAAAATCTATTGTGTATATTTTGTGTTATGCCATTAATGGTGATTGGATATAGGACATAAAAACAGTTGCTCTGTTCTTAAGTGCTTAAAGATGAGCTGGGGAGCCCAATCATTGTGTAGACTTAAATGAAAAGGCATATTTAGAAAAAAGAATCTTGAGCATTTGAAAACACAGCTCACCATTACCATTAAAAGAATTCACATATTTGTTTTCTTGGAGTAATCAGCTTTAGGCTTAACAATATTAATTGGCCAAAGCATCATAATCAAAGTTCTGCAATTCCTTGATATCCAGAAGAAAATACTGCTCATTAGAAGCTTAATAAATTATTCCCACTTTATCTTAAATCTCACGAATATGTTCACAGGATACGGGTGAGAAGGATCACATCCGAATTATTGTATCTTGATTACCTTTTTCTTTGAAGGAGGAAAATAAATGGAAACTTTTCTTGACAGATCATAGGAACTTATAGAATACCAAAATATTGCAGATAAAACACAAGCCATACAGATAAGAGAATGACAGTAAATATATATTATGCAGATGTAGAATCAACCTTGCCACAACGAACATAGTCATCTTTTCTAATCACTTAGCGTCTGCCTGCATTTGGGGGAAAATTTTTTTTCTCTCTATATTCCCAGAATGACAGAGAAACAGTAGGAAATATTTGAGCACCTTCCATCCACTCCAAGACAAAAGCATACATGCAGCTATCATCTTCACGTTTTGGCTCCACTGTGGTAATCCACAGGATAGGTGTAGGCCTGAAGGATTAAGTGCAAACTGAATGTGTATAACTAGGATATTTTTAATGTACAAGGAAATATTGACTAATCAACCATTAACTTGTGAGGTGCTGATGAAGGACTGTGCCAGAAATGGTAGTAAAATATGTGATTCTTTATATCAAGAAGGTAAATCTGGCCTCACTCCAATTCATTCCTCACCTAGGTAGTAAACTTTCTAAAATCTCAGCACATCATTTCCTGATTTAAATTACTTCGGTCTCTTGCTGTTCTCTATAGGAGCGAAATCCTTATTCAGCATGGCATTCCAAGTTCTCCATGCCTGCATCTTCTCAAACTTGGTCCTATCACCACTACTCCCACACCCAACCAGACACCAGCGATTTATCTTGCTCGATTCCTATCCCTACCCCCTACTGCCCTCACTCCTCTCTCCCTTCTTTTGGCTGGGTTAATTCTTAAACGCCACTCAAAACTCAGTTCAGTTGTGCCCCTGTATAGGCAGCCGTCCCTCATCCATCCTGATCCAAGTTAAAGATTTGATCACTGTGATGCGCACAAGATGTTTCAGAGGGGAAAAACATGAAAAAATGCAGGGGTTTTCTGAAAATACATTTGGCAGATTTGGTGGATTTAAAGAAGGGACAGCAGTTATGTATCAGTTGGGAGAGAAGAGGTTAGTACTGTCAAGTGAGGGGCAGTGGAAATATCATGTCTTGAGTCATTACAAAAACCTATAGCAAGTTTTTTAAAGCAAAAAGTTCTTTAAATTCATCTTTTTTGACTATTAGTTGCATCACTGTGAGTATAATGTGCTATTTGTCATTGTGGTTCTAAAGTTTTACAAGTGATCATTATGAGGTATCTCAGAAAATGAATTGGCAAGAATGCCAAAGTAAGGTGATAAATTATAGGAATTCATATAGATTTAGAAACCTCCAGGGTATACCAACTTAGTGCTTTACTAGTGTGCTAAGTTACCAGTTTATAATCACAAATTTTATGATCACATATTCTGGCTACTCAAACAAAATACATGATATAGACACCTGCAGTATAAAAGGGCCTTTTTTTCTTTTTAAGGGCCTTTTAAATATGTGTTTTGTGGTTATCTAGAGCAATAATTTGAGGATTACCCCCAAAATGTCATAAACTGATGTCATAAACTGCATAAGAGGCTCCTGAAAAATAAGGACTTCTGGTGGCTAGTTAGTATATTATTAGTGGGTGATAGCCATTGACTTAGTGACACAGTGGCACATGGAGTGTGTGGACCTTTTGCTAGGATTGTTGGTCTGTCCCTGGCATATTCAACTTTGTTTGAAGCCAGCTCTGCTCACCACTGTACTACCAACACTGACTCCATATTCCACTTTGTAAGAACTCATAGCCAGTACTTTCCAACTGTACGCTCAGTACACTGAGTTGTTCCTCATGGTTGATTATGTGAGCTTTCTTAACTGGTAAGTTACAGCACTGCACATTTTTTGTTAATTTTTCAATAATGCAAAACATTATTAGGCTTTGGTCTGCTTTAAAACAATTTTTCACTATAGTTTTTTAAGCCAACAAATTCCACTCCTCTTCCAGCCTGAGCAAGTGCTTACCTGAGTTGCACACAAGGTTGTAGAATTGCGGTTTGTGTGAATATCTGATCATTTTTCTTAGAAAGTAAAAACAGAAGAAGATAAAAGAAATATATATATTTTTAATGTTAAGTCCAGGAAAATGAATTCTATGTTATATGCCCACACAGGCAAAGGAAAATCCTTCAGCAACTCAGGAGTCCTGTTGTATGGTTCTTGATGGGTCCTTACATATTTTGTGTTTTCTTTTAAGTACCTACTTTTGCTAGTAAATTATTTTAAGGATCCATTTAAATATGAATTGCTATACAAATTCCTTCTGATAAGTTTCAAGAGGTCACGTAAATCTTTTTAAGGTATATGGAGAAAGAGAGCTGTTGCTACCCAGAGGTTGCTGTGAAAAGACCAAATACAAGAAAGTGATAGCTTTTAGAGCTTTTAGACTTCCAGAATCTAATCTCTTTCCATCAAAAAGACCATTGTGAATCCACACAGTGAAGGCAACTGCTTGTGATTGTGAGCACAATAAATTGTAGCATTTAAATCAGTACTGGTAGTGAACACATACTGATTTCTATGCATACCTGTTTTCACGGGAATTTCTTATACCTCCATCTCTACACATTCTCCTTTTAAAGCTCAGTGTGAACCAAATCAGTTTCTCACCTATGCTCAGAGAGTGCTAGATGCTTGAAAGAAAAGATGCTTCTCTGAATGTGAATGCTACTCTCTTTTCTCTAATATAAGCAGGTTATTTAAAGGTCTTGTTTGTTTGTTTAGCAACTCTCTATCATCTACTTACCATAAGGGAAGCTGTATTTTTAAACGTGCCCAGATACCGGTAATGGAGTCACAATAGAGGCTTGTCAATTTGATTTCATAACTATATTAAATTTAACCAATTGGGTAATAAAGCTGGTCACAAAAGCTACAAAGAACTGATTATGGAAATTAATTTTCTATTTTTAACCCTAACAATATTTCATTATTTTGGACAACACTTGCATAGATGACCAGAAATCAAGATATTTTCCCATGAACAGCTGCTTAGGGATCACATCATTCAGATTAACATTCAGAATTGGAAAGAGAGAAAATTACATTTCCCCTGAGGTTTGCACCTCTGCAGTCTTCTGAGCAATTTGGAATCCTTCCATCGAAACCAACCCCCCTCATTCTCACCCTCCACCCTGCCCCCACAATTGCTTTGACCTGAATTGCTTGTTATTTGAGGAGGATGGAGTTCTGTAACTGCATCCTTCATTTCCCTTAAAGTGGGCTCCATAGATGTCCACAGTGTTCTTAGAAGAAAAGGTTTGGATAATGTTGCCTGAGTCAGTATTATTAATAATTTGAAATAGTCCCTTAAAAATCATTGCCTTCTTTAGGAGACAGCAAAAGCACATTATGCAGTGTGTAAGTGAAATGAATGACCAGTTAAAACCACAAAATGATCATCCTCAGTGGCTGGATCAATCAAAAATAACCAGAAAAAGCCAAATTCAGTACCCGAATCAAAACTCTTAGATACAACACTGTGTAAATTAAAGCATGCAAACTAGTTTATCCCTCTTTCTACAACAGATTAATTCATGAAAATGTGTGGAAAACAGATTTTGTGACCCAAATTCTTTTTTAAAACCGTATCTCATTTTTGCATGTTGCTTTACAATTTTAAAAGTATTTGAATGTATGCTTTCTCAGGTAAACCTCTCTCTCAGCAACTCTGTTAGTAGGTGGAATTATGGGAAATAAATCTAGGTGATTTGTCCAGACACACGGAAAGGAGTAGAGTTGGAGGCTCCAGACCAAGTCCACAGATTTCTTCAGCTTAGGGAAGATACCTACATACTTCTGTGATGTAAGCAAGCCCTTTGAAATATAGTCATGCTCTAATTTTCCATGTTAGAAAATATGGATTTTTATGTTGGATTTATTTAAAGCAGTATGTGCCTGTATGTATAATATGTTTTTGTTGTTTTCTTATTTCTGTTTTTGGAGAAGGGCATGGCTGAGTTATTTTATATGTTTAACTGTCATATTATTATTTGTTTTATTCTCCAATTGAACAGAAAATAATGACTTGCCTTAAAGAGGTTAGTTTCCATTCTGATTAATATTTATTTTTTAATTCTACCCAGTTTAAAATTTCTTTAAAATCTTAGAACACAGCTGCTAATTCATTAATCCACTATACTGATCTCAAACTCAACGACTGCCTAGGCAAATTAATCTGCGTTATTTGTTGTTTAAGATTGGCGTTTTAACTAGAGAAACCATCTATTGAGCCATCCTGCAGGTTGACTCTCAGGAGTCACAACTTTCCTTGAACAGGAAGAGAGTCTGTGGTTTAAAGATCTAATCTGATTTTATTCCCTGTTACCAACTACCTTGTAGTTATTTTGGGAACCAGTAAATCGGTCTCAATTCTTTCATCTGAAAACTGAAGGAGAAGCTTCCTTTTAAGGATTTATGTCAGCAAATAAAGAACTTTTACAGAGTATTTGGAGTTGCCCAGGTAAAGGTTCTAGAGGAAAGAGAATGACTGTTTTTGGTTCCCATTAAAAAAAAACTCTGATAATAATAATCTCTCCAGGGTTTTGATAAATGGCAATTTCAGAAGAGCCACAGTGCAGTCAAATAGTAGAGATCAGTGGAAAGGATGAGCCCAGAGTTCAAACCCGATATTAAGTCTCATCACAATTTGAAGCAAGTAATTTGTTTCCCTCTTTTTTAAGGGACATGCCAATAGCTAACTCTGCATCACAAAGTATTGAAAAATAAAATAATTTGAGCTCCTTAAAGAGAAGTAGTATTGAAATGTAAGGAGTTGCTTTAAAATGCCCTAGCAGCCTCAGCAACAACGTGAGTTAAAGAATGTAAACTAAACATTTAGCCTCCCTTCCCACACCAGCAGGACCCTTGCAGCCCTGCCTCCCTGATAGCCTGGGGTGGGGGTGGGTGTGAGAGAAGGAACTGTGGGGCCCCAGTTGGGGACTACCGACAGCCTGGGCAGCCTCAGCAGGAGCCTCAGGCAGGCATTGAGAGCTATTACTTAAGCCTCTCACAGCCTTTGCTTTGGGGTCGGACGGAAGATTCCTTTCCTTTTTCAATGTCCAGGTTCCAGGCATCCTCTGTCATTGAAGTTAAAAATTAAGGAGATGCCTGCCCTTATGCTAACCCTTGAGAAGAAATCAGGCCTCTGGAAACAGGAGAAGACTGGCTTGACTCAACTGTCTTGGTCTTTAGGGTGACAGTTACAAGCCTGCAGCTGCCTCCCCCAGGACCCCTTGAGGCCTGAAACTTGTTTACCAGCCAGATTATTTGGCTCCAGGAAGTAACACACATATACAAACATAATTTGAGATGGATTCATACTTTTTAGCTCTCTGGCAACAACACTCTTCATTCCCCCTCTACCTCAAAATAACTTGTGAAAGTATTGTCAGTTAGACTCTATAACAATTTATTGGAAAAGTATGTTGCTATGTTCCAATTGTACTGGAAAGGGTCTACCTGTGTTGTTTTATTCCCAACATCTTTCACAAGTCTCTCAATCCTGCAAGAGTTGAGTATTTTATTTTTTCCTCTGATTTCTAAAAGAATGCTACGTGACAGAGTAATTTTGGTTAAAGTTAGGGAACTAGAAATTACCTAGGTTTTAGAGATCTTTTATTATGATTAGGCTTTTTTTTTTTTTTTTTTTTTTTTTTTTGTAGGGCAGTGGGAGATCGCAAAAGAACAAACAAAAAGCTGGGAGCTTTTTAAGCTCAAAGAGGAGCATTTTAAGACTTGCCTCAGTTGAGAGTCCCTGCAGGCCCCACAGAGCTAAGCAGGAAGGGCTGCCTCCTGTGCAGTGTCTGCAGGAAAGGGCTGACTTGTTATACCCCAAACTAAGAACTAGCCGGCAATTCGTTTGTGGTGTACAAGTTGATTCTCTCTCCTGCCTAACTCTCATGTTGCCAAATGCCTCAGGCCCAGGTTTGGCATTTTTCAAGCTGATCCATGTTTTCTTTGACCACACCACCCATTATATTTATTGCCTTCACCTACATCCTCTCAGGAAGCTTCAGAGTTTCTGCCTTGGGTATTCCTCTGACTTACCGAACTGTTAACTGTAATTAACATTTTTAGATTTTTGTGAAAATATCCTCTCTCCTTTCTTCCCTTTTCTCAAAAAAAGATTTTTTAAATAAATATTTTTAATTTTAATTCAACTTTTAGTTTGAAAAGCTTGTGGAGAATGTTGTCATAACCTGCAATCATTTGCCATATCCAAGGGTCCTGTTAATAACCTAGCACTTAAAAAACACTAATGTAAATCTAGTACTTGTCATTGACCTTAATTTTTTTTTAATAAATTTATTCATTTATTTTTGGCTGCGTTGGGTCTTCATTTCTGCGCATGGGCTTTCTCTAGTTGCAGCAAGTGGGGTCTACTCTTAATTGCGGTGCGTGGGCTTCTCATTGCAGTGGCTTCTTTTGTTGCAGAGCATGGGCTCTAGGAGCAAGGGCTTCAGTAGTTGTGGCACGTGGGCTCAGTAGTTGTGGCTCGCAGGCTCTAGAGCACAGGCTCAGTATTTGTGGCACACAGGCTTAGTTGCTCCGTGGCATGTGGGATCTTCCCGAACCAGGGCTCGAACCCGTGTCCCCTGCATTGGCAGGTGAATTCTTAACCACTGTACCACCAGGGAAGTCCTGACCTTAACTACTTAAATTTAAAATATATTATTGTTATATAATCTTTACTGATTGGCCCACTTATTTTAATATATGCTTGATTACAGGAAATCTTCACCGAACTAGCAGTGTTCCTGAATATGTCTACAATCTACACTTGGTTGAAAATGATTTTGCTGGGGGCCGTTCCCCTGTTACTAAAACGTATGACATGCTAAAGGTAGGATACCAAAGAATATAACCCTAGTTACCAGGTTACCAAGAAAACATTTTTAAACTTCTGTAGGTTATTTTTTAATGTTTACTGTTCTCAAGTATTACCATTTCCTAAATGAATTATGAGAAGTGGACAACATGGAAAACTGGAAACTTTATTAAATCCTGGTGCAAATAACTAGACAACCAAGTCTTATTTAAAGACATATTTTACCCAGAAAGGAGCTGACTTCTCCGTGTGATTCAGAGAAACCAACACCTTGTGTAATAGTCCTAGAATAGTTAATCTTCAGCAAAGATGAAAACTGATTCATGCCTCATTTAAACTTTATTTCTCTCTTGTGCAGACAGGTACAGCTGCCACTTATGAAGGTCACTGGGGGAGAGGAACTTCGCAGTACAGCTCTCAGAAGTCAGTGGAAGAAAGGCTCTTGAGGCAGCCTCTGAGGAGACTTGAGATTTCCCCGGACAGCAGCCCTGAGCGGGCTCAGTACGCACACAGCGAGCACCAGTACAGCCAGAGAAGCCAGGCCGGGCACACCTCGCGGCAGCAAGAGAGCAGGAGGTCCACGCTTCTCGCGCCGCCTCGCTACGCCCGCTCAGAAATTGTGGGTTTCAGCCACTCCGGGGCGGTGGGCAGACAGCGCCACTACGACTCGTACAGGCGCTACCAGTACCGGTCTGTGAACGACGCCATCTTTGACGGCGCCCAGGTCCACCCGGTGGTGCTCACGTACCCCAGGCCTGGGACCAGCCACAGCCTGGGCAACCTCTTGGAGAAGGAGAACTACGTGACTGCGGGGCCCGCCGCGGGGCAGGCCAGGCCGGCGTCCGTGCAGCCGGGCACGCAGGGCCGGGCGGCGCGGTCATCCTGGCATCAGAGCTCCTTCCACAGCACCCGCACGCTGAGGGAGGCCGAGTTCGGCGGGAGGAGGACCCACATGACTGTGGGCCAAGTGGCAGCAGGAGGAAGTGGAAACGTGCTCGCGGAGAGAAGCACTTTCACCGACGCGCAGGCTGGGTGAGTCCCCTTCTCAATCTGCAGCACAGTCGGTGCCAGCACATTCTGTTCCCACAGCTCATACCGTGTGAGCTGGTGCTCCTGGGGCTGCAGAGAAAGGCTTCCAGAGAGATAAGTGATTAAAACAATGACTTCGCAGGCAGCTGCCTAATTGACAGATTAGCCTGTTTGCCTCAGGGACGGGGGCCAAGCTACCTGCTTGTATGGCAGCTCTGCGGGGGAAATGTGACTTTTAATCCATCTGTTCCAAATTAGATGCTGGCTAAAGGGATGGCTGCCCCTTGGCTATATGAAAATACGCTTTGAATGGGAGCTAACTCCAGAGTAGACCAAGAAATGGATAATTGCATGCATCAGTTATTCTCAATCATTCCTTGAAATAAAGGAAGGAAAAAGGCAAAAGTGTTTATTCCTGGTGCTAAGAGTGAACCTCAAATGCTGTTTTGATAACACTACCACAAAAAGATGGAGCTAAGCAAAGGCAGCTAATTTCTAGATGTCTCTTCCTTCCTTTGATACCTGATAATTCTACTTTTTGATTCTGGTATCAGTGATTGGAGGGATTTTGTTTTGCAATACTGAATAATTAAAATAATTGAAGTTTCAAAGTCATTCCTTTGCCTCTCCTATTTACTTTATACCTTGACTAATCTAGTTTTTGGAACTTTAACCTTTATTCAAGTTTAATGGTGGAACACAAATTTCTTAAACTGAGGAACTCACTAAGAGAAAGGTTAAGAAATGGGTGGATGATTACATCAGTAACTCCCAAAATAATGATGTGGTATCATTATGGTAAAACATTAAACACATGACTTTTTAAAAATTTCTAATGGAAGTTGTTACCTTTAATCATCCCTTTAAGTGAAATTGTGCAGTATACTCATTGATTAGGTAGGCACTGGTGAGAAAAGATGTTAGGGCTAATCTAATCTTGAAGCAAGAAATGTTTTTTATAAAGCAAAATTGAGCATGAGACTTCCAACATTTCTTGTAGAAAGCAGATCTTTGTCAATATGGACACACTTATAAAGAAGAAAAATACATGAGGTAATTATGGAGGAAAAAGCTGATCAAGTCTTTTAAATGGATAATTCAAGATGTATTAAATGCCTACTGTATTCTAGGATTTGTGTCAAGCACAGTTTTAACAAAATGATTCTAACAATAACAAAACTATTGTGCCACGTTCTCCAGCAACTGGCATTCTTCTCTTCTTGCACCTCTGTGTCCCCACACTGCTTCCACCACCTTGTCACTTCCCAGTCTGTCATCAACCCACTGCAGTATGGCTTTAGTCCCCACCATTTCGCTGAAATAGGCTCCCCACAGATCTACCAATGATTGCCTTAATGCTACATCTGAAGCAGTCCTTATATTACTCAGTCTGTGGGCAGCATTTGACACCACTATCTGTGAAATTCTCCCTTCCCTGGGTTGTCGGGGCACCAGCTTCTCCTGGTTTTCTCTAGCCATGTCTTAGTCTTCTCTGAGAAGACTTTTCTGCATGCCCAAGGAAGTCATCTTCATCAACCCTCCTCTTCTGGTCTTGGTGCTCTTCTAAAGAGGCCCTGTGTACTGCACTTGTATCCTCTGATTCCCAGTGTTTTATTTTCAGCTCTGTCCTCCATCCTGAACTCTAGATCTGTATGTATTTCTAACAAAGTCATGGACTCAGTATGTTCAAAACTAACTCTATCAGCTCTTCCCTACCCTCTACTTCTAACTATCTTCTCATACTAAAGTCCTAAATTTACGTCCTATCTTTACAAACCTGGGAGTCATTCTTATCTTTTCCCTCCATAGTCACATATCACCAAGCCATATTTTATTCTCCTTAATGGGTCTTAAATTTTTACCCTTCTTTCTGTCTCTATTGCATAGGTCTCTCTGCCTCTAGTCTTGCTCACTCAACCATTCTCTAGGACCATTAGAATGGTCTTTCCAAATATGATGATTCCTCTCTCCAATTTATAACCTTCCCATAATTCCACCAAATTTTTGTGCTTTTTACCATGGCACACAAGGCCCATGTTTTCAGCTATGCTTATTACTCTAGTCTCATCTCTTTCTACTATCCTCCACCTGTCATCATCACCTTCCCCAAACACATCCCCAAACAGTCAAACCACCTCGAACCTCTTTTATTTCCCTTAATGGAAAATATTTATTCACATATTTTCTTTCTCTCTTTCTGCCTTCCCTACTTCTTTCCTTCCTTTCTTTCCTCCTTCCCTCCTTCCTTCTTTTCTTTGTCTGTCTATCTATCTATCTATCTATCTGTCTCCTCCCAGTAGCTTTGGCTGGCTACTCATGATTCTGGATTTATCTCAGTTACCACCCTTTCCCTGACCACTCCCCTCACAGTCTAGTTTAGGAGCCCCAGACAGCTGTATTGTGTGGGTGTGTCTACCAGAATAGTATATTGTGGTTATTAGTTTTCTTATCTGTTCCCCTTCTAAATTCGAGTTATTGTTTTAATAGGGTGGATTTTATTACAATAATTGATCATATTTCAAAGACTAGAAGGAATACTTGGGGTCAAGAAATTTAAAATAAAGGGAAAGAATTCTATTCTTGATGATTCCCAAAGTTGCCATCCTAGAGACCAGAAATCATAGAAATGAACACTTCTTGAAATTTTTGCTATGTATGGAAAGGAAAGGGCGTCAGGGATATTTCCTATAATGATCAAGGTGGCATCCATATCTGATTCTCTTCCTCCTTTGGTGTGCCCCATGGCTCATTTCAGTTCCCCGGGCTGCCCCCTGAGAGCTCTGCCCTTGAGAACACACACTCTGCTCTCCTTTGCCTTGCAGTGTCTCACATTTCAACCTCTATCCAGTCCCTATATTTGGAAACTGCTTTTTTATGTCTAGTGAAAGTCCCACATGTAAGGAATTGTTCTTTCATATTTGTGGAACGTTCCTATAGAGTAGTTAGATAAAACTATAAACCTACATAATGACATAGGTATTAAACAATGGATCTTTGTTTCTAAAAGAAGAATGGCTGGTCAGTTTCTAATGCAGCTGAAAATCAAAACATTGGAGTAAAGAGAGATAGTGAACAACTGTTCTAAATCAGACTAATGAAAAAGGTTTAAGAAATCACCAAGTAAAACACTGTAGATCAGTTTTACTGAAAATATGATTTCTGTACCTATGGAGGACTAGTGGTTCAGCAAATGAATATTAGGTTGCTCCAGTGTACCCAACACTGCAGTAAGCACCATAGAGGATCCGTAAAAAAGAAAATAAGACATATCAAGTGCTAGATTGTACTAGTGTCTATAGGAATTCAGAGAACAAAAGAGTGATGTATTAGTAGGGGGAGAGAAAGGTGAGAGACTTTATCTCTGGTAGGATCACCAGTCAACTTTGTGACATAGAGCAGCACAGAGCAGAAAAGATGTCATAATAACTTCCCTTCACATCCTCTTAATTAACAACCTCTCTAGTTCTTTGATTCCTCAGGTCTCTTTTTGTTATATCTTTCTTTCCATTTCCATTTTTAACAGCCCAGTTCACAACTTTATTGCTTCAGCTAAGACTCTTGTAGTGCCCTCAAAACTGTGTCTAGAGACACATATCCACTCCAAAGTCATGTTTCCAAAGCAGTGCTTTCATCACACCTAAAATCTTTGTGAGGTAGGGTGATTTGCATTTCCTAAGCATCTGACAACACGAGGGAGCTCTTCATTCATCATCTGGTGTTTGCTTGGCCTTCAGAGCTATTCTAATATCTGGGAACCAACCTAAGGCAGGGCTGTATTATTATTGGCAGGAATGCGGTTGCTGAGGGATTGCACACCTAAAAAAAAGGACCGTTTTAAATTTTTTAGTATAATATCTCATATTCTGACCAGTGATATTTTACACTGCTTCCTCTTTACATTTTTGTAAAACATATTGATATCATATTAACATATTAACTAAAGTTGTTGAAAAGACTCACTTCTGGAGAATCTGCTCAGTGGATAATGGGGCCGAGGAACAACTGCTCATCCTGATGCTTCCCTCCCCAACCCCATCTCCCAAGCCACATTTCTACAGGCTTCAAGAAATGTTTTGTGAGTGAGCAGAAAGGGGGGAAAGAAGGACGAAAGGGAAGTAGAGAAGGAAGTAGGGAGGAAGAGAGATTGAGGTGAAAGCAGGCAGAACCCTGCAGGGCCTTGCCTGGGTGCAAAAGTCCCTCCATATCCCACGTTTCTTGTTTGAAGAAAGGCTTTTGTCTCCTAGGCCCTCTCTGAGTTCCAAAGAGCCGGCTCAAGTAGTTAATGATTAGAACATTGGAGTCACAGGACTCCTAGTTCATCCTGAAGGGATATAGATAACAATCTAACACATATCTCTGAGTTCTGCAGAAACTAGCACCGCCACTCATTGTGGATAGTGACTATGTGCTGACCACCAACACCTAGACCCCATACTGGTTGGAACCAGAAGGTTGATTGTTGAGATTCCTGGAACATCATCCTGTTACCTCACCACCATCAGAAGAATGTCCACAATCTGATCAGACACCCTGCAACCCTCACTCCTAATTTTACCTTTAAAAACCCTTCCCTGGGGCTTCCCTGGTGGCGCAGTGGTGAAGAGTCCACCTGCCAGTGCAGGGGACACGGGTTCGAGCCCTGGTCCGGGAGGATCCCACTTGCTGTGGAGCGGCTGAGCCTGTGCACCACAACTACTGAGCCTGCGCTCTAGAGCCCGCGAGCTACAACACTGAGCCCGTGAGCCACAACTAATGAGCCTGTGTTCCACAACTACTGAAGCCCATGCCTAGAGCCCATGCTCCGCAACAAGAGAAGCCACCGCAGTGAGAAGCCCACACACAATGAAGAGTATCCCCCCCACCCCGCTCACTGCAACTAGAGAAAGCCCGCGCAGCAACAAAAACCCTATAAATAAATAAATAAATTTATTTAAAAACGAAAACAAAAACCCTTCCCTGACAGCCATCTGGTCTTTTGAGCATGAGCTGCCCATTCTCCTTGCTTGGGTGCCCTGAAGTAAACGCTGTACTTTCCTTCACCACAACTCTGTGTCATTAGATTGACTGCTGTGTGTTGCACTAGCAGACTCCAATTTTGTTGGGAAACAGAGGGGAGGAGTGCTATGGGAGAATAGAGGAGGAAAAGAATAGCTCTATCTGGGGGTAGGGCTACAGGAAAGATTTCACAGAAGTGATGATATTTGAATTGAGTCTTGAAAAATTAAGAATTAGGTAGAAGGGGGGCTTCCCTGGTGGTGCAGTGGTTGAGAGTCCGCCTGCCGATGCAAGGGACACGGGTTCGTGCCCCGGTCCGGGAAGATCCCACATGCTGCGGAGCGGCTGGGCCCGTGAGCCATGGCTGCTGAGCCTGTGCGTCCAGAGCCTGCGCTCTGCAACGGGAGACGCCACAACAGTGAGAGGCCTGCATACCGCAAAAAAAAAAAAAAAAAAAAAGAGGTAGAAGGGTGGGCTTTCTAGAAAAATCAGAGAGAGTGGCTTGTGAAGAGGCGTGCAGTGTTTAGAGAAGGATTAAAAGTCTGGTGTGATTGGAGGATGGGTTAGTCCATCAGGGGAGGGAGAGGAGATGGGGTGGAGGATGGCAGGAGATGGAGTCAGACTGAGGTCAGAACATACGCCATGTTATAGAGTTGGACTTTACAGACAATAACAAAACAGGAAATTGATGCCCTGACAGCTGTGGCAGACCTTCATGTTGAGCAAGTCTTCGTTATGTTTTGGAATTGTTTTTAATGATAAAGTAAAGTAACATTATGTTGGCTGGTAGTGAATGCAGAAGTTCTTTGTGAATCATGTTCAGGAATGTAATTAATTGTTGGTGTTAGAGACTTGGGAATTCAAACTTTCCTGAGTAATTTATGACTTACGAAGTACATTAATGGCTGAATCTTGAAAAAAAAGAAGTGTTAAACAGGAGGTTATTCTTAGGTTATGAATGATCTTTCATTAGTTTAAACACCTGTAGTGGTGGATGGTAAAAGACTTAAAACTAATTTCTTAGTTCCTTAATTTCAGGAAACTTTTGATTTCCCTGTAAAGGAATTGGAGTCCATGCATATGAAATATTTCCATCTCTTTTTTTTAATAGATCTTTATTGGAGTATAATTGCTTCACAGTACTGTGTTAGTTCCTGTTGTACACCAAAGTGAATCAGTGAATATGCATATACCTGTCCCCATATCCCCTCCCTCTCGAGCCTCCCACCCGTCCTGTCCTCCTTATCCCACCCCTCTAGTTCATCGCAAAGCACCGAGCTGATCTCCCTGTGCTATGCCGCTGCTTCCCACTAGCTAACTATTGGAAAACAGGATGGAGGTTCCATCTCTTTTTAAAAGGGTGTTTATATTAAATAAAAGTGATTCAAATTCTAGTTTTAGTGAAAATAGCCTACATTTTTACCAATTAACTTGATTGCTAAGTCCCAACAGTTAAAAATATGAGATCATTATATAATTCTCAGTATAGATGCCAGAAGTGCTTCATTTTTAATACCCTTATACTCATGAGGTAACACTTCTGTGTTTGAACATGTGTTTCAGAAGCAGTGGAAATTCGTTTTTAGTCATGAGGCCCATTACTCTTATCCTCACCTGTGCCACACCCACACACACAGCCATTCACAACATACACATGCTCACCTCTGTACATAGGCGCATGTATTGGTGGGTTAGCCAGCTGTAAGAGAGAATTTCCTCACTGTTCTTGCTAGCAGGTACTGGAAAATTCCCTCCCATAATGTCTTAGGAGTCTCCATTTTTGAAGCCAAAAAAAGTCCTAGGTTACCTTTAAAGCATGTCTTTAGCCACAGTCCTAACGTGTTGCCATCCTGAGTATGGTTTCTCTGAGGCGATACTTAAGGAAGTGCAAATGTGCAAAAGAAAAAAAGGAAGTGCACATCTACCTTGGTAATAGGCTGCCTAACCTAGTCACCCTCTAGGCAGAAGTAAAAGGGGAGGAAAAAAATGCCACTTCTCTGAGGCATTTGGGAGCTATTGTTTTACACATAGCAATTTTATTTGTTCTCTATAAATTATCCTGTCAGTATCAAACTGAGTCAGATTTCATAACACTACACACCTGCAATTAGTAGAGGACAAAGTATGCTACTAGATAGATGTAAACTGAATGTCATTACAATGGCAAAGCAAATGGTAACAGAATGTTTATAAAATTGTCTTTAAAAAGGGCTTTTTATTTTTGCATGTAATCGTTACCTTTCCTGATGGATTCTTTCACACTAGCATGACTTATTTTAACCAAACAAACTCAGTTTTCCTGGCTCGTACTGTTTACATACTACTATATTCATCAAATAAGAGCACTTTTAGAATGCTTCTTTTAAAACTGATTTTCAGGTGAAATAACAGATTTTGAGCAGCTGGTGAGAAAAATCTAATGATTTTTGAGGGAAGGTGTTTAACTTACAGGTGTGTCATTACCAGGGTAGGAATAATTTTTAATTTCTGTGACCAAATTTCTTTTAAATTTCGTGTAAGATACATGTTTATCTTAAACAGAGTTAAGTTTCTTCTCAATTCAGTGGTATCTTTAGAGGCTAGTCTGACCAGAGCTGGAGTGTTTCTGCTGCTAGCTTCCTATACCTTCTGACCTCAGAGGCTGATTATTCCTCTGGCTGAAGAGGAGGCAAGGCTCAGACGTTCTAGGTGCTTCACGATATTAGCCAAGTCATCTCTGGAGGATCAAGTTGACAGGAGAGGGCAGGTTTGGAATTTTGCTGAATCTGTGACTGTTTGTCTAGGAATGCAGACACGGAGATGACTCTGGAGCGAGCAGTGAGTATGCTTGAGGCAGACCACACGCCGCCGTCCAGGATTTCTGCTGCAGCTACTTTCATACAGCATGAGTGCTTCCAGAAATCTGAAGCGCGGAAAAGGGTGAGCATATCATATTAAGTCTGATGTAAAACTAGCACACTTTCACATCTATTACGGTGATACTGCAAACTGAAACCAATTTTAATTTATTTTAGTTTTTGAAAATCTTCATTGAGTTATGTCAATCGTAGCTCAGGTTTTTAAATTAAATAAATAATCTTTATTGAGACCTTTTAATTTAAAAGGAAATATACACTGATTGCCAACAAAAATTTTCCTGCAATCCAGAAACTTAGAATGTAAATCACTACACATACCTCTCCCTTCTTTGTCTGACCTTTTAGAACCATCCCCAGAGATAATTGTTTGTATCAGTCTGTATAGTTTCAGATTTTTCTGAGAGAGAAAGGGAGTGAGAGAGAGAAAATGAGTGTACATTTTAGGCTATTATTTTCTATGTTTAAAAAAATATATTAAATGTAAGCAATGTGTTCCAATTTTTGTTTTCCTTAAACAATTTCTTTAACATATTACAACAATGGATAGCTTTGTACATGTATCTTCTGGCATTTCCACCAGTGTTGCTATAGGACAGATCCTCCAAAATGGAATCAATGTACGTTTTAAAGAGTGGTACAGGGCTTCCCTGGTGGCGCAGTGGTTGAGAGTCCGCCTGCCGATGCAGGGGATACGGGTTCGTGCCCCGGTCCTGGAGGATCCCACATGCCGCGGAGCGGCTGGGCCCATGAGCCATGGCCGCTGGGCCTGCACGTCCGGAGCCTGTGCTCTGCAACGGGAGAGGCCACAACAGTGAGAGGCCTGTGTACAAAAACAAACAAACAAAAAAAAAAAAAAAAAAAAAAAAAGAGTGGTACATTTGTGGGGGAAAAAAATCATAGTTCAAAAAGGTATGCAGTGAAAAATAAGTTTCTCTCCTACTCCAAACCCCAGTCTACCCCCCATTTCCCTCTTTCTCTCTCAGCCTCCCATTCTCATTCCTCCTCCCTCCCTCCTTCTCTCTTTGTCTCTCTCATCAATTTTGGGGTATCTTTCCAGAGATAGTTTATGCATGTAGAAACAATTATTGGATGGGTTGGTTGAATATCCTTTTTTGTTTAAAATAAAATCACAAATGGTAACAGGTTATTTACAGTACTCAGTACTTTATGTTTTTATCTAACACTATATCTTGGAAATCTTCAGTATTTATTAGCCCTACTTCATTCTTTAAAACTGCCACATAGATTTCTGTTGTATAAGTGCACCAATTTTGTTTGTTCAGTTTTTTAACAGACTTGCTAAGGTTCAAAATGACAAAGTTTTGACATATGTTTTGATGCTGTGAAACCATCATCACAATCAATATAATGAGCATATCCATTACCTCCAAAGTTTCCTTGTGCCCCTTGGTAATCAATACATCCCACCCCTACACAACCCACTTCCAGTCCCAGGCAACCAGTGATCTGCTTTCTGTTACTATAGATAAGTTGAATTTTCTAGATTTGTATATAAATGGAATCATATTAGTAAATATGCATTTTTTGTCTGGATTCTTTTTTTTTTTTTTTTAACGGTACGTGGGCCTCTCACCATTGTGGCCTCTCCTGTTGCGGAGCCAGGCTCCAGACGTGCAGGCTCAGCGGCCATGGCTCACGGGCCCAGCCGCTCTGCGGCATGTGGGATCTTCCCAGACCGGGGCACGAACCCATGTCCCCTGCATCGGCAGGCGGACTCGCAACCACTGCGCCACCAGGGAAGCCCTGTCTGGATTCTTGTACTCAGCTTAACTTAAATCTTTTAATATCCATCCATGTTGTATGTATCAAAAGATGTGTGTGTGTGTATGGCTGAGTAGTATTTTGTTGTATGGATACACCATAATGTGTTTATCCATTTACCTGTTGATGGACATTTGGGTTTTGGCTATTACAAATAAAGCTGCTATGAACACATGTATACAAACAAATGTTTTAATTTCTCTGGGGTAAATTCCTTGAAGTGGAATGCCTGGATGATATGGTAGTTGTATGACTTTTTAAGGAGTTGCCAAACTGTTTTACAAAGTAGCTGTACCATTTTATATTCCCATTAGCAATGTATGAGAGTTCCAGTTCCTTGATATCCTAACACTTGACATGGTCAGTATTTATTAGAGCCTATAGGTTTGTAGTAGTATTTCATTGTGGTTTTAATTTGCATTTTCCTAATGACCTGTGATGTTGAACATCTTTTCATTTGCTTATTTATCATCTATATACCTTCTTTGGTGAAGTGTGTTTCCAGATCTTTTGCCCATTTTTTTATTTGGGTCTTTTGTTTTCTTATTGAATTCTGATATTTCTTTATAGATTCTGCATATAAATCTTTTTTCATATATATGATTTGGAAATATTTTCTCTCAGTTGTGTTTTGTTTTTTCATTCTCTTAACAGTTTTTAATTTTGATGGAGTCTAATTTATCAGTTTTTTCCTTATGGGTCATACTTTTCATGGTGTATCCAAGAAATCTTTCTTTACTCCAAGTTCACAAAAATACTCTTCTGTATTTTCTTCTAGAAGTTTTTTAAGTATAATATTTTATAGTTGATCAACAGTCCTTTTGGGGTTAATTTTTATATATATTGCAAGATGTGGACCAAAATTCCTTTTGTTAAAATATATGTATATGCAATTGTTTAGGCAGGATTTGTTGAAAAGACTAGCCTTTTGGTACTGAGTTATTTTTGCACTTTTGTTGAAAAGGAATTGATTATATGCATATATGTGAGTTTATTTCTGGACTATGTATTCTATTCCATTGATCTCTGTCTATCTTTTTTTTTTTTTTTTTTTTGCGGTACGCAGGCCTCTCACTGCTGTGGCCTCTCGCATTGCGGAGCACAGGCTCCGGAGGCACAGGCTCAGTGGCCACAGCTCACGGGCCTAGCTGCTCTGCGGCATGTGGGATCTTCCTGGACCGGGGCACGAACCCGTGTCCCCTGCATCGGCAGGCGAACTCTTAACTACTGTGCCACCAGGGAAGCCCTATCTTTATACAAATACCATCCTGTCTTGATTACCATAGTTTTATATTAAGTCTTGAAATTAGGTAATGTTAGCCCTCTGACTTTGTTCTTTTTCAAGTTATTTTGGCTATTCTAGGTGTTTTGCTTTCCATTTGAATTTTAGAAATGAGCTTGTTAATTTCTATATTTTAAAAAACTGCTGGGATTTTGTTTTGAGGTTGCATTGAATCTGTAGATCAATATGTGGAGAATTGACATCTAAACAAGTCTTCTGACCTCTGAACATGGTATACTGCACCACTTACTTAGGTCTTCCTTAATTTCTCTCAACAGTGTTTTGTAGTTTTTACTCTAGAGATCTTTCATTCTTTTGTCAGATCTTTCCCTTAAAGATATCATATTTCTAGATGCTTTTATAAATGGTCAAGTTTTTTTTTTCAATTTCAATTTTTTTGTAGTTCAATGATAGTGGATAGAAATGCAGTTGATTTTTTATATGTTGGTTTGTACCTGTGTTATTACCTAATTCACTTATTAGCACTTGTAGCATATTTGTAGATTCATCACATTTCTACATAGAAGGTCATGCCAACTGCAAATAAAGACAGTTTTGTTTCTTCCTTTCTAATCTGGATGACTTATACGTCTTTTTTTTTTTTTTTAATTTAGTACTGGCTAGAACCTCCAGTACAATGTTAGAAAGAAGTGAGAGTGGACATGTCCTGTTCCTGATTGTAGGGGAAAGCATTCAGTTGTGCTTAACACTATTAAGTCTGATGCCACCTGTAAGTTTTTTTGTTGTTGTTGTTTTTTGAGGAATTTAATCTGGGGTATTTTTGTGGTTTTTCTTTTTTCTTTTCTTGCTTTCTTTTTTTTGTTTTTGGAAGAAAGGGAAAAGGCTTATACTTTAGTATTTTTAACAACAGTTTTTTCCAGCTTTTTGTTTTGTTTTTTTAATTGAGATATAATTGACATATAACATTATATTAGTTTCAGGTATACAATATGATGGTATGATATATGTATATATTGTGCAGTGATCACCACAATAAATCTAGTTACCATTTATCACCACACATAGTTACAAAATTTTTTGTCTTGTCCTGAGAAGTTTTAAGATCTACTGTCTTAGCAACTTTCAAATATACAATACAGTATTATTAACTATAGTCATCATGCTGTACATTACATACCCAGGACTTATTTATTTTATAGCTGGAAGTTTGCACCTTTTGACTCCCTTCACCCATTGCACCCTGCCCCAAACCCCCTCCCCACCTCTGGCAACCACCAAACTGTACTCTGTACCTATGATTTTCGGGTTTTTTTGTTTTATTTGTTTCTTAGATTCCAGATGTGAGTGAGGTCATAGGGTGTTTGTCTATCTCTGTCTGACTTATTTCACTTAGCATAATGCCTTTAAGGTCCATACATGTTGTTGCAGTGGCAGTAATTCCTTCCTTTTTATAGCTGAATAATATTCCATATATCTATATATTTACACACCACAACTTCTTTATTCATCCACCGATGGACGCTTAGGTTGTTTCCATGTCTTAGCTATTATAAATAATGTTGTAGTCGAGTTTCCCTGGTGGCGCAGTGGTTAAGAATCCGCCTGCCAATGCAGGGCACATGGGTTCGAGCCCTGGTCCAGGAAGATCCCACATGCCGCAGAACGACTAAGCCCATGCGTCACAACTGCTGGAGCCCGTGCTCTGCGATGAGAAGCCACCGCAATGAGAAGCCCGCACACTGCAATGAAAAGTAGCCCCCGCTCACCGCAACTAGAGAAAGCCTGTGCACAGCAACAAAGACTCAACACAGCCAAAAATAAATAAATAAATTTATTTAAAAAATAATAATAATGCTGCAGTGAACACAGGGGTTCATATATGTTTTTGAGTTAGTGTTTTCATTTCCTTCAGATAAATACCTATAAGTAGAATTGTTGCATTATATGGTTATTCTATTTTTCATTTTTTGAGGAACCTCCATACCATTTTCCACAGTGGCTGCTCCAATTGACATTCCCACCAACAGTACACAAGGGTTTCTTGTCTTTTTGGTAATAGCAATTCTAACAGGTGTGAGGTAATATCTCATTGTGGTTTTGATTTTCATTTCCTTGTTGATTAGTGATGCTGATTAGTGATACATCTTTTCATGTGTTTATTGGCCATCTGTCTGTTTTCTTTGGAAAAATGTCTATTCATGTCCTCTTCCCATTTTTTAATCAGGTTGTTTGTTTTGATGTTGAGTTGTATGAGTTCTTTGTATACTTTATATACATAAAGTATATAAAGTATATATACTTTATATATATCCCTTATCAGGCATATGATTTGCAAATATTTTCTCCCATTGTATAAGTTGGCTTTTGTTGATCTATTCTTCTGTGCCAGAAGCTTTTTAGTTTGATATAGTCCCACTTGTTTAATTTTGCTTTTGTTGCCTTTCTTTGGATGTCAAATCCAAAATATCATCACCAAGACCAACGTCAAGGAGCTTACAGCCTATGTTTCCTTCCAGGAGTTTTATGGTTTCAGGTCTTACGTTCAAGTCTTTAATCCATTTCAGTTGATTTTTGTATACGGTGTAAGATAGTGGTACAGTTACATTCTTTTGCATGTGGCTGTGCAGCCTCCCCAAAACCTTTTATTGTGTATTCTTGCCTTCTTTGTTGTAAATTGATCATAATGTGTGGGTTTATTTCCTACCCAAGCTGCTTTTAAGATTTTATCTTAATCATTGGTGTTGAGCAGTTTGGTCACAATGTACCTTTGTGCAGTTTTCCGTAGGCTTCTTAAGTTCATTAGACTTCTCAAATTGTTGATTTGTGCTTTTCATCAAATTTTGGAATTTTGTTTGGGAAATTTTCTTCTGTGCCACCTTTGGGAACTACAGTTACATATATATTAGGCTGCTTGAGGTTGTCCCACAGCTCATGCATACTCTATTTTTCTTTTTTAGTTGGTTTCTTTTTTCTGTATGTTTCTTTTTGGATAAATTCATTTTCTATGCTTTAAATATACTAAAATTTTCTTCTGCAATGTTTAATATGCCATTAATCTTATTCAGTATATTTTTTACTTCATAAATTATAGTTTTCCTCTCTAGAAGTTAAATTTGAGTCTTTTTTATATCTTCTGTGTCCCTACCTAATATGTTTCATCTTTCCTGAAGATTTCTGAGTGTAGGGAAGACTGTTAAAATAGCTGCTTGAATGACCTTGTCTGTTAATTCTAACATCTGTGTCCATTCTAGGTGGGTTTCATTTTTTAAAAATTTATTTTATTGGGGCTTCCCTGGTGGCGCAGTGGTTGAGAGTCCACCTGCCGATGCAGGGGACACGGGTTCATGCCCCCGTCCTGGAGGATTCCACATGCCACGGAGCGGTTAGGCCTGTGAGCCATGGCCGCTGAGCCTGCGCATCTGGAGCCTGTGCTCCGCAGCGGGAGAGGCCACAACAGTGAGAGGCCCGCATACTGCAAAAAAAAAAAAAATTATTTTATTGAAGTATAGTTGATTTACAATGTTGTGTTAATTTCTGCTGTCCAGCAAAGTGATTCAGGTATACATATATGTATTCTTTTTCATATTCCTTTCTGTTATGGTTTATTACAGAATACTGAATATAGTTCCCTGTGCTGTACAGTAGGATCTTATTGTTTATCCATTCTATATATAATAGTTTGCATCTGCTAATCCCAAACTCCCAATCCTTTCCTCCCCTACCTCCCCCTCCCACTTGGCAACCACAAGTCTGTTCTCTATGTTGGTGAGTCTGTTTCTGCTTCATAAGTAAGTTCATTTGTGTCATATTTTAGGTTCCACATATAAGTGATACCATATGGTATTTATCTTTCCCTTTCTGACTTACTCACTTAGTATGATCATCTCTAGGTCCATCCATGTTGCTGCAAATGGCATTGTTTCATTCTTTTTTATGCCTGAGTAGTATTCCATTATATCTATCACATCATCTTTATCCATTCATCTGTCAGTTGTTTCCATGTCTTGGCTATTGTGAATAGTGCTGCTATGAGCATAGAGGTACATGTATCTTTTCAAATTATGGTTCTGTCCAGATATATGCCCAGGAGTGGGATTGCTGAATCCTATGGCAACTCTATTTTCAGTTACTTGAGGAACTTCCATACTGTTTTCCATAGTGGCTGCACCAATTTACATTCTGAGTGGGTTTCATTTGATTGTTTTTACTCCTCATTATGGATAATATTTTTCTTCTTTGCATGCCTGGAAATTTTTTATCGAATGCCAGGCAGGTATTATGAATTTTATCTTGTTGGATGCTAGACATTTTTATATTTGTAGATATTCTTGAGTTTTCTTCACAAACTCAAGGATACAATTAAATTACTTGAAAACAGGTTGACTCTTTCAAATCTTGCTTTTGAGATTTGTTGGTGGGACCAGAGCAGCATTTATTCTAGAACTTATTAGTCCCCACTTCTTAAGGCAAGACACTTCTGAGAACTCTACCCAATGTATTATGAATTATGAGGCTTTCTGGCTGGCTAGTGAGAATAGGCCCTGTTCACGGCCCTGTGTGAGCATGAGGAGCAGTAACTTTTTTTAGGCAGTTACTTCCCTGGCCTCAGGCAACTTCCTCACAAAGATGAACTGATTAATACTCTACTGAATACTAAATGGGGACCCTCTGCAGATCTCAGGAGTTCTCTTTCTGTGCAGCTCTTTTCTTTCTGTTACTCCTCCCTGCAAACACTAGCCTCTTTGTTCTTCTTGGATTCTTCACTCTTTCTCCTCAGCTCTGCTTGTTGAATTCCACTTAGGTTTTCCCAAATCGCACTACAGCCTGGGAACTCTCCCTAGACTGTGATCTGAGGCAGCAGTAGGGCTGTCCTTGCTTGTTCTCCATCTCTTAGGGATCACTGTCCATCATTGCCTCATGTCCAGTTATTGAAACTATTGTATGTTTTGTCTGGTTTTTAAAATTGTTCAAATGGTAGGTAAATCCAGTCCTCATTACTCGTGAGTCACTTTTAATTTTGATAAATAGCCTCCTATAAATCTTCCCCCAAATTATACAAATTTACACTCCCACCAGCATGGTGTCAAAGTGCCTATTTACATGCACCATTACTACCACAAGATATTATTCTTTTTTGTTCATTTTTGTTAATCTGATAAGGAGAAAGAAAGGTATCTCTTTATAGAAGAAATTCGCTATTTCTGGAACTCAAGACGAATAACTGATCAGGTAATCAGAGTCACAGAGAAATTCTTTTAAAAAATTATACACACACACACCCACACACACACACTTACAGAGTTTGTCATTGTTTTTCATACATAAACTATGCCGATTATGTTTCATTTGCCATTTTTAGTTTTTTTGGAGTGAGATGAGAACTTAGTGGCCCTTGTTCATCTGAGTTCATATCCTTCTAGATTCTTATATTTTTACCTAGTCTTTCAGGTTAATTTCTTCCACAACCAATTACAGAGCTTTTTAAAGCTCTTCACCTTTATCTAGTCTTTCTAAAGCATTCAAATTAGTTTTCAGAGACACAGAGCTTTTTCAGAATAGGTAAGTAAATTACATAATTACAATAACAAGTATAACTGACATAAATGCATTGGGTAAGAAACCTAAGTTATTCTTGGTAAACTAGAAGAAATAAGAATGCAAAGACCAACATATACTAACCTACAGCTTTGATAGTACTCAAAATCCGTGGATGTCACAGAGGGAAAAGAGAATGTGATTAATCCTGCAGATCAGTTAGTAAGTCAGACAAATGAGCTTCTGCTAATTTTTTTTCACTTGCATTTCATTAATTATTCGTGAAGATGAGCATTTTTTGATATTTTTTTGACTTTGTATTTATTCAGTCAGTTGTCATTTTTTAATTCATTGACTATTTTTTCTAAGACGTGTTTCTGTTTCTTTTTTTAAATATTTTATTTATTTATTTATTTATTCATTTATTTTGGTTGCACCGAGTCTTAGTTGTGGCAGGCGGGCTCCCCAGTTGCAGCTCTCAGGCTCCTTAGTTGCAGCTCGCTGGCTCCTTAGTTGTGGCATGCGAACTCTTAGTTGCAGCATGCATGTGGGATCCAGTTCCCTGACCAGGGATCGAAGCTGGGCCCCCTGCATTGGGAGCGCAGTCTTACCCGCTGTGCCACCAGGGAAGTCCCAAGACGTGTGTCTGTTTCTTAATTATTTGTAAGAGTTCTTTACCTATTATGCATGTTAATCCATTGCTACATATGTGACAGTGTTGTTTCCTAACTTTGCTTATGATATCTTTCATTGTGCATGATTTTAAATTCTTTTCTTTTTCTTTCTTTCTTTCTTTCATTTTTGGCTGCATTGGGTCTTTGTTACTGAGTGTGAGCTTTCTCTAGTTGCGGCAAGTGAGGGCCACTCTTCGTTGTGGTGCGCGGGCTTCTCATCACCGTGGCTTCTCTTGTTGTGGAGCACAGGCTCTAGGAGTGTGGGCTTCAGTAGTTGTGGCACATGGGCTCAGTAGTTGTGGCTCGCGGGCTCTAGAGCACTGGCTCAGTAGTTGTGACACACGGGCCTAGTTGCTCCGCAGCATGTGGGATCCTCCCGGACCAGGACTCAAACCCATGTCCCCTGCACTGGCAGGTGTATTCTTAACCACTGTGCCACCAGGGAAGTCCCTAATTTTAAATTCTTATGAAGTAAATTTGTCAATATTTTTCTTCATGATATCTGTATTTTATGCATTGCTTCAAAAGACCTATCCCATCTATTTTACTTTTAAAAGTTATGTAAGTTTTGGGTATTTCTCACTGACCCTTTGCCTATGTTTATTCTATGGAAAAAATAAGTAAGCATTTTTTTTTTTTATATTTTATTTTTTTGTGGTACACGGGCCTCTCACTGTTGTGGCCTCTCCCATTGCGGAGCACAGGCTCTGGACGCACAGGCTCAGCGGCCATGGCTCACTGGCCTAGCCGCTCCGCGGCATGTGGGATCTTCCCCGACCGGGGCACAAACCCGTGTCCCCTGCATCGGCAGGTGGACTCTCAACCACTGCGCTACCAGGGAAGCCCAGTAAGCATTTTTAAAAATAATATATTTAGCTAGTAATAAACCTTCTTTATACACAAATCTTTTTTTATTCCCAATTTTTAAAACTCAACATTTTTATACATGCTTTCATTTTATAATGTGGAACTACATGAAATTTTCTCTTGTTACCCAAGTTGGGCTAGATTTCCACTATCCCCTAAATTACTAATTTGATTGTAAATACCATTTTGCTTGCATATAGGATTAAACCAATGCTTGCCTTCTTAGCTCTTATTCATTGTAATAAAGCTAGAACAAAGACTGGTTTTAAAATAATGAAACATGAAAACTATATGAAACCTATACACGTATACGCTTGGTAGAAAATCTAAGAAGTGAAAATATAACCCAAGGGCATTAACAAAATCCCATTAATATTAAGAATGGTACTATAGTTTTTTAATGTTATTTACAAAAAACAGTTACAGTTTGAATATAAAGATCAAAATTTTAAATCATAAACTTCAATGGCAACTTTTCAGTTATTATTTTATTTGATTAAGACTCAGCATTTAACACTGTCAATCCCTCATTCCTTTTTGAAACTTTCTTCTTTTGGCCCCAGAGTCTCCTGGCTCTTTTTCCGTTTATCTGGCTCCTTCAGGTTTCCTCTGTTAAAAAAAAAAAAATTATCCTTAACCTGTACCTTAAATGTTTATGTTCCCTAGATGCTTTCCTGGGACTTTTCTTATTTGACACCATCTCCTGACCCACCTCATCTACTCCTCTGGTTTTCACTAATGTGTGATCTGAGTGCTAATGACTCACAGCATCTCCAGACCTTACCTTTCCCTGGGTTCCAAACCACATGTCCGTCTATTTGCTAGACATCCCACTGAACTCAATATCAACTTATCTAAAAATGAACACATTATCTTCATTGCTGGTTTTTCTCTACTGTCCAGTCAGTTCTCCTTCTAAACTTGTTCCTTCTGCTGAGTTGGCAGGTAGGACATGTGGTGGTTTAAGCATTGACTCTCAAGAGTAGCCAGGGGCTGGGTGTGAATCCCAGCAACCTAATTACCTGGGTGACCTTGGGCAAGATATTTTACCACTCTAAACCTCAGCTTTCCTTTAAACTGGAACTAATAGTCCTACTACAAAGAGTTGTTGTGAGAATGCAATCAGATAATCATACAATGCTTGCCCTGAAATAATAACTCACTCCTCTGTGAGTGGTAGTTCACCCAGGTAGTTTGACACCAAAATAGAAACAGAGACTTTGAACCTTCTTTCTTCCTTACTTCTCACGTTCATGCAGTCTTCAAGTCCTATTAAGGCTGCTTTTAAAAGTGTCCTGGGGACTTCCCTGGTGGTCCAGTGGTAAAGAATCTGCCTTTCAATGCAGGGGACGTGGGTTCAATCCCTGGTCGGGGCACTAAGTTCCCACATGCCACGGGGCAACTAAGCCCGCACGCCACAACTAGTGAGCTCACGCGCCTCAACGAGAGAGTCAGCATGCCACAAACTACAGAGCCCATGTGCCCTGGAGCCCGCGCACCACAACTGGAGAAGAGAAAACCTGCATGCCACAACTAAAGAGAAGCCCGTGCACCACAACGAAGAGCCAGAGCACCACAACACAAGATCCCACATGCCTCAACGAAGATCCCGCGTGCCGCAACTGAGACCCAACACAGCCAAAAAATAAAAATAAAAATAAATATTTTTAAAAGTGTCCTGAATCTGCCTACATCTTGCTCTCCCTAATCATGATGCTGATCCCTGTTACCATCATCCTTTTAATCCAGCTGCCTCCTAATTAATCTCTCTGCCTCCATTCTTATCCACTCCTAATCCCAGTCTCTTCACAGCATCCAGCAAGACCTTTCCAATATCTGCCCTGCTTGCCTGCAATATAAAGGACAAATCCCTTAATTTAATCTGCAAGACCCTTCTTAAGCTGGTTTTGTTTCCATGCCTGCTTCAAATCTCATCACCGAAGCGGTGACTGCAATAACTGTCTTGCAAAATCTTATTGTAAAACTGATACAAACTCATTATAAGAAATTTGAGAAATTAAGAAAGAAAAAAGGAAAAAAGCCCACAGTCCTTCTATTGTTATCATTTGGTATTGCTCTCTGATTTTTTTAATGCATACATGTACACAGCTGTCTCACATTGAATATGTAGCTGTTTATGGGGATGTTTTGTTTTTAAAAAGCATGCCTAAATACATGCTTGTTGTTTAAAAAAGTACAAAGTAGCATGCCCCATTCATACATTATAACCCCACCATTTCTCCCAAACCCCCTAGTTTCATTCCCTTCTTTATGTCTGTGAGCAGAAATGCATTAGATATTTTATTCAGCTTTTTCAATAACATTGCCTCAAGCATTTTCTCATAACATTAAAAATATTTTGTAAAGTGGTGGTCCCTGGTGGTCCAGTGGTTAGGACTCTGCGCTTCCACTGCAGGGGCACGGGTTTGATTCCTGTTCGTGCCACTGCATGGCCAAAAATATATATATATTGTAAACTTCATTTTAATGGTGGCATATTAATGGTCATAGTAGTAGCTATGATGTGTGGAGTAACTACTCTGGGCCTAGCACACTGCTAATGTTGCACAATCCCCATTTGACTGATGAGGGAACTATATGACAAAATGTCAGTTCAAACATTGCTGTGCCTCTCCTGTGGGCACCTCAGTATTATGGATATGTGACAATTAATCATTAACCAGTCTTCCCCCATCTTTGGACATTTATGCTTTCTTATTTTTCCATATTATAAATAATTTAGTTACTATTATCATGTTAGTCCGTGTCTGCATTTCAAATTATTTCCTAATGAAGTTTACTAAAAGTGAATATGTTTGAAGTTTTTGACACATATTGACAATTGCCTTCCTGGAAGGTTATACCAATTTGCAAGGAGTGATTAATTCTAATGGGAGGGAAGGGACAGAAAGAAGGTGACACTTCACAGAGGAGGTGACATTTGAGCTGGCTTATGCAGGATGAGTAGGACTTTGCCGGAAAAAGCAGAGTGAGCAGAGCATTCCAGATAGGAAAGGAACTGAGAGCAAAGGCACCAGGCATGAGGGAGCCAACAGAGTTTGTTCCCTCAACTTATTTGCCACCAGAAACCCTCATCATTTAATTCTTCTAGAGTTGGCAGGGAAAAGAATCAGAACAGTCAAGGAGAAAGTTAAAATTCTAATATGCGATTTTGCCCTTTCACATATTTAGAAGCCATCTCAAATGAAGCTTTTTTTAAAGTTCTGAGATGTTTGTGTTAGTCTGGTTGTTTCCTTTCCCAAAGGGGGAACAAATCCCATGAGGATTCAGTATAACAAACATGCAACCTCTCTGGTCCCACCTGTTTCCCTGAATTCAGAGGGGCAAGAACAGTGCATTTAACGTTGGAACTAATATGAATAGGAGTCACTACCAACTGCCCTAGTTATAGGCAAGGAGCAGAATATTATCAACTTCTTGTATTTGATATGATATGTATCTATTTGATAAAATGGATAAAGGTAACTAAAATCTATTTTTAAATGTGAGGTAGGTGCCAGATACTAGGAGGTCACATTCTACAGTGAGCAGAGCTGTAGCTGGATTTCAGCATTTATCTGAGTATCAGGTGTCTGCAGTTCCTTCTTTCCAGGCTGGAGCAAGTGCTGAAAGCCAAGGGGATAAAGGTGACAGGGTAAGGGAATGGGTTAGAGTGCTGTTAGCAGAAGACAGCCATTCATGCCACCCAGGCAGGGCAGTAGAGGCTTCCACTAGCCACTTCTCTCACTCATGCTATCATCACAGCTGGAAATGCAATTTAGCCGGGAGGCCATTTCACATCATATTTTGAAGAAGGCAACTTATTAGTTGTAAATTAAGTAATGAAATATTTCTATCGTCTAGCTGCCATTTATGAAGTCTAGAGCGTAGGTATGAATTCAACCGTCATAAAACCTAACTATGAAATAGAAATTGACAGAATTAGTGAAAAACATGAGTTACAGGCTGTTTTCAAATAAGTTGTGCCTTTCTGCTTTTAAGGAAGTGTAATAATAGGAATAGATGAAGTGATCAAATAGATGATCTGCTGGACCAGATCTTATTGATAGCTATCATTAGCATTTTCATACAAATACATTGTATGAATGTATTTAGACATAGCTTTAGACAATGTATTTAGAATGGCTTTAGACATAGCCAGTCTCCCAGTTGTCTCCTGTTCTGCAAATGTCTCCTCTGAAGGGAGCCAAAAGTGGAAGTATTCTTCCTTACTGCTGCCACTGAAGCCTTAAAGGGACCAAAAGAGTACTTTCCTCTTAAGGTTCTTGCAAGTTATTGATTAGAGAATGTATATAAAATTCTTAACACCATGCCAACACCTCCTAATGATAGAAGTGGGAGGAAGAGTTGTTATTTTGTTAGTATTGTGGTTATTATTATGTTTATTATTTTTACTAGATTATTTTACAACCTTGACTTTTATGCCTGACTTGCTAGTCTACTCCCCAGTCCTAACAAAGGAAGATGTAAGATTGGAAGACAGTGTCTTAAATTCCATTTGTCTGTCTATGAGAGACATAGGAAATGTGAAATGTGCCACTGGACCAGGTGTGCAGCTCTCTCCCGAGTGGGAACTGTCTTGCAGTTAGGGCATCATTCATAAGTGATGAACATCATCTGAATGGGAAACGTAGGCTCATTCACAGCAACTTAATTCCTAAAAATTTCTGCATTAAGATGGTGAAAATGACTGAGATCTGTACCAAAAAGCTCTTATCAACTTAAAAAAATTTTAATCAGATGCTAGTGGAAGCCTCTGAGAAAGAAAGCCCTCAGTCTGCAACTTAACATTTCTCTTCAGCAATGCTGCATCCTCCTCTTGATTTCTTTAGATAATATTTGCAGCCTAAAACACAAAGTCACTTTATTCAGACTCATTATTTGGCCTCTTCTTAAACAGCCTTAGGTTTCAGAATCAAAACCTTCTATTTTTCTTTTTTATTCCTAGTTCTGACCCTCTGGTTCTTTCTCTAATATCATGTCCTTTCTTGAACATGTGTATAGAAGAAATATTTTTAAAATAGCACATTAGGGCTTCCCTGGTGGCGCAGTGGTTGAGAGTCCGCCTGCCGATGCAGGGGACACGGGTTCATGCCCTGGTCCGGGAGGATCCCGCATGCCGCGGAGCGGCTGGGCCCGTGAGCCATGGCCGCTGAGCCTGCGCGTCTGGAGCCTGTGCTCCGCAACGGGAGAGGCCACAACAGTGAGAGGCCCGAGTACCGCAAAAAAACCCCAGCACATTAAAAAGCGTAAAGTTATGTTATTTACCTAAAATGCTTGCATAATTTATTTCAGTGTCTTTACTGAAAGCAATTGATCATAAAAATAGCTTGCACTCTTCCAATTATAAAATAAATAAGTCATGGGAATGTAATGTACAGCATGGTGACTGTAAAAAGTTTCTAAGAGAATAGATCTTAAGAGTTCTTACCACAAAAAAAATTAACTGTGTGGTGATGGATGTTAAATAGACTTATTATGATCATTTTACAACATGTTCAGATATCGAATCATTATGTTCTGCACCTGAAACTAATATAATGTTATATGTCATTTATACCTCGATTAAAAAAAAATAGCTTGCATTTAAGGTTAGTTTTGCATTGCTACTACAGTTGCCATGGTAAATGAATTTTTATTTCTACTGCTGATGGGAGTGATTTCTATTATTTATATTGACCGAATAGGACATCCCTGGTGGCGCAGTGGTTAAGAATCCGCCTGCCAATGCAGGGGACACGGGTTCGAGCCCTGGCCCGGGAAGATCCTACATGCCGTGGAGCAACTAAACCCGTGCGCCACAATTACTGAGCCTGCACTCTAGAGCCCACGAGCCACAACTACTGAGCCCATGTGCTGCAACTACTGAAGCCCACGTGCCTAGAGCCTATGCTCTGCAACAAGAGAAGCCACCACAATGGGAAGCTCACGCACTGCAACGAAGAATAGCCCCTGCTCGCTGCAACTAAAGAAAGCCCATGCGCAGCAACCAAGACCCAATCCAGCCAAAGATAAATAAAATATTATTTTGACTGTATAGTTCTGTCCTGGAAAAAATTTGTGTAATATAGTATTCTTCCATAAAACTTTATTTCTCTGATTCCCAGTTCTCTTCATCTTCATTATGATTAAGGCTTTTATTATTCAACTCTTTCTATCCACTTATCACTTATTCAACCCTTTATCACTTAACTTTGCCCTTTAATTTTTTCATAGGTTTCAGTCTTAATTTCGCAGATTTATTCTAAGCTCCTTGATGAGAGATACTGCCTTAGAGCAGGGGTATATTGTACACTGGAGTCCCAGGTTGTGCCACACATTGATTGGTGGGAGTTATCAACAAAGTCAGTGAACTTCATCTGTTCATTCATATTACATTGAAGATTTTTAATGCCACATCAAAATTAATAAATATCTGAAATATGCATCTACTTCTTCCCCAGGTTAATCAGTTTCATGGCATCCCCAAGCTTCTACAGCTCCTCAAAATTCAGAATGAAGATATCCAGCGAGCTGTGTGTGGGGCCTTGAGAAACTTGGTGTTTGAAGATAATGACAACAAATTGGAGGTAGCTGAACTCAGTGGAGTACCTCGGCTGCTCCAGGTGCTGAAGCAAACCAGAGACTTGGAGACTAAGAAACAAATAACAGGTAGTGCTTGCTGACTATTACAGGGGGTAGCGCAGTGCACCCCAGCCAGATGTGTTAATATCATCTGTTTTTTCTGAGGTTTCCTGGAACAAATGATTGATGGGCTCATTGTTATCTGAGAGGGCTTTCAAGGAACATTATTACTGCTAGCTTAGACCCCAGATTCAAGTCAAGTTTGAATTCCTTTTTTCTGAAGTGGAAATGATTCTGAGGCTTTTGGTTAATATTTTAAATTAGAAGTTCTATGCAGCTTCCATCACCTGGACCTCTCTCAATACGAGCTTCCTAGCTTACCTGTCCCTCTACACCCCCCAAAAAGAAAAAAAGCATGACTGGATATGTTTTTCAGTTCTCCATTTTATATTTCTACTCAAATACTGATTTGGAAAAATAAATATCTCCCTTCTGTGCATGGATTGGAAAACTAAAATAATCAGATAGAACTAAACTAACGGTTTTGGTAATTCTTGAAGCATGGAGAAAGGAGGACTAGTTTCATTTAAATGAATAGTACGTATGATAGAAGAGAAAATAGTTCATTGAAAATGAAATGAAAATGGTTCATCAGCTCTCGGCTAAAGCTCCATGAACACATTACAGAGTGCAAGAAACATTACTGAGTGTAATCATCAGTAGTATTGCCTTGGGGAAACTTTTAAGTATCTTCGGTGTCCCAGGTAGTAGACATTTTTAATTTATTCTCACAAAAACCTTAGGTTTTGGGGTATTTTTAGGTATTATTGGCTACTAAATCTCAGTTTTACAGATGACGAAACTAAGGTCCAAAGAACTTAACCCTTTCTAACATATAAAAGTTTTTTTAATGATAATAGTTGACAGTCTTCATACTTATTTAAAAGAAGTACTCCATAAATATTGTTTAAGTTGAACTGAATATATGTTGCACTTTTGCCATCCTTTATTATACAACAGTATTCTTTTTTTCTATAAAAATGTTGTCATTATATCCTCTCTATCCGTTTATATCTCAAAATATCACATTTTTCTATCTCAATAGATTTTAATTTTATAAAACTATATGAAGGGTTGCACCGTACTACCCTTCTGCCAGCATGCTGTCATGTCCCATGAGAGATTTCCTGTCATATCCATGACTTATATTAAAATACCTACAGAAATTAAGAGTGATATCACTTATTCATTCATTCATTCAGCCAACATTTAGAGGGCAGCCTTCAAGTACCAACCAGGGTGAATCACAGTCTAGAGAGTTTGTGAATTTTATTTTCCATCTACTAAAACGTGAACAATTATGTGATGGTTGACATTAAAAAAAAACAAAAACAAAAAAATAGCAACCAAACCTCATGTTTAGAACCTAACATTTTCTTTATTAAAAAACAGCTATGAACCACGAAAGAAAATCAAACAGATTATTGTTTTACACTCAGAAAAGACTTCATGAGGAGATATATTTCACTGTGGACCTTAAAAGAGATTTAGGCTTTGGACTAGCATTTTGAAGGAGAATGAAAGTTATTCCCAGCAAAGTGAAAATCACTAGCAAAGCAAAGAAGCTGCTGGTCGTTCACAGGAAACTTGGGTAATAGAGTGATCGAGGTTAGGGTGTGTGGTAGCCAGAAATCTTGGGAGGATGTGTGGCTCTGTGTCAAGGAAATAATCCATTGTTTATGAACTTCCTCTTCTCTTGTGTAGGAAGAAGGAAGCTAAGGACAGAGAATGTTCTGTGGTATTGATGCCGCAGAAACCACTGTCCTCTTTAGATAATCTACTGAGGTGACAAATGGAGTTTGATTGTGCAGTTCCCAGGATTTCTAGTATAAGCTAAACATCCCTACCAGAAGGTGTTCATTACATATTAATTGAATTGAGTTGATAGTTGAATGTTTGATACAAATCCTACTAAATAACTTCCTTTAGCTCTATTAATGGAAGTGCTAAATAAGTGCTTTTTGGGCCTCAAAAATAAATTGTTGACTAATTTAGACATGTTTATATCTTTGTTTAGAAACACAAAATGATACAGTAGAAACTAACACAGCATTGTAAAACAACTATACCCCAATTTTAAAAAAAAAAAAACACAAAGCGAGTAACCATATATGTGAATCTTTTCTTGTCTATTTTGTAAACATCTTTTTATTGAGCCTCTATTACATGCTAGTCATAAGCTTGGGGTTTCCATTTTTTATCTCTCTTCTTCCTGACAGCTCCATAACGTATGGTATTATTGACTGTTTACATATGACCAGTGCGAGGCTCAGGGGGTTGAGTTGCCCAAGGTTGCACAGCTAGCAAAGAACAAGGCCAGATTTGAACCCAGTATTATCTGGGTGTTTTGCTATATCAAAGTGGCTCCCACCTACTGTTTTGGGGGCAAAGAGTGACTCATTTTTACACTTCTTTAGGAAGGGGCTTTGTCTTTGAGATCTTGGATCAGAGAGCTCTCCCTTCCTCCTTTTTGGCCCTTCCTCTCTCTCCTCTTGCCACTGCCTTGATTCAAACCCTCTTCATCTCTCTGGTCTACTCTTGCAGTAACCTTGTGCCTGGCCTCTATGATTCAGTATTGCACATTCCCAGTCTGTCCACCACTCTGCTTCTAGTGATTTCTTTCTAAAATAAAAATATTGCCCCTTTATTTTCTCCATTTCCTATGTTGAAGTCTGTACTCTGTAGCATCTCACACAAAGATTTTATGATGTGAGCCTGGTAACCATTGGCAGCAGTGTCTCTTTTCATACCCTTTTAGCCCAGGCTCTGAAATCCTAAAGAATTTGCTGCTCTTTCCCATGTCTCATCTGTCTCGATACCTTTGCTTCTGCTGTTGTCTTGGAGTGGAATCCTTTTTCATACCTAGACCACCTGGTAAACCTTCTCATTCTTCAGTAGCTACTCAAGTATCACTTCTCTCTCTGAAGCATTTTCAAATACCATCCTTCTGTACTTTACTCTCAGGTCCCACCTTTCCTCTCAGCAGAGTTTTGAAGGAAGGGGCTTCTCTGAACTACCTTTGTGTCGTTTCATATTAAGTTGCCACTTATTTTGTGCCAGTATGTTATTGCAGTAACAACTGTGGTACTCATAGAAGCTTCTCAAAGCTGTGGATGCCTGACCAAATATAAAAAAAGAGTTTTATGGCCTGGGGATATCTAGATTACACACAAATGAGAGAATCAGGTGTGTTTTCAGATAAGACTCTGACTTTTCTGGCCAGGATATAAAAAAATAAACCATCTGCTTCTATATATGCATGAGAAGCTTAGCACCAGAGCTTTGTTGGCTGGGAAAGAAAGTCAACTCACTTAACTTTTCTGCCATGTTCAGTACCAGCCTAGGAGGGAAGCTCTTCCTTCTTCTGAAGAAAAGACTTCAGGATCAAAGACTTTCTTCCCGTGAGTGTGTTCCCCCTCCCTTACCAAGTGAGTGTGGTAGTGTATTTAGTTGAAATGAGAACAGTACATACTAGTCTCAAAAGTTCATCTTTAAGGTCACTGAATAATGAGCACTTAACTGGAGTGAGTAGGGCTCTGCCTTGGGTTAAAACAGGTCATGATAAGAATGAAGTAGGGTATTGTCCCTCTTCTACAAATTGCATAAGGAAGAGTCAGGGGATGATTGTCAATGTTGAAAATGCATATTGATCTCTGCAAATTATATGAAAATATTTCATTGGATTTCTGTATTTTCATAAAATACAAAAATATTTTACTATATAAAATATTCATTATGAGGCTTCCCTGGTGGCGCAGTGGTTGAGAGTCCGCCTGCCGATGCAGGGGACGCGGGTTCGTGCCCTGGTCCAGGAAGATTCCACATGCGGCAGAGTGGCTGAGACCATGAGCCATGGCCGCTGAGCCTGAGCGTCCGGAGCCTGTGCTCCGCAACGGGAGAGACCGCAACAGTGAGAGACCCGCGTACCGCAAAAAAAAAAAAAAAAAAAAAAAAAAAAAAAAATCATTATGCACGTTCTTTAAATGTATAATTATTTTATTCTGCATTTGTAATGGTGCAGTAAGGTACCTTGAGTTTATTTATAGTTTTGAATAAATGGCCTTTGCTATAATGTGATATTCCAGGTAAGACTTAACAGAAGTTTGGTGAAAGGAGGAGTATGTCCATGCAAGGGAAATTGCAAAAACGTATTCCTCCTGCTCTGTGATAATTTTGAAAAACAAGTTTAAAAAGAACCACTTCTCCTCCTCCTGCTCCTCCTTGAAGATTTAATCATAAAATTTACAAGTTTTGCTATTAAACATTATACAGATTTAGTTAAATAACTATATTTCCAGTCCTAAAGAGCAATATTAATAAAACATGAGTTTCAATATCTATTAAATCCCTTTACTAGGTAGTTGCATTTTGTAGATATCAATTGGCAATAAGTTTCTAGATAATGCAGTTATCATTATCTTTCTTATAATTACTAATTATTAAAAGTATATCCCTTACCAGAATCCAGTTCCCCTTCTTTTTGGCTAGAATGAGAGCTTAGTGATAGAAAATTACAGACAGAACAGCTACAACAGAGAACTATAATAATAGAAATTTAGGCACTATGATTAAATTGACCAGAAGTTAAAGGTGAAACAAATGAAAATCCAAACCCTAAATATAATACAGTATCGGGGAATATAGAATCTAATCATTGAAAGGGACATCTATTTAGGGTCATCTAAACCATTAATTTCCCAATGAGAGAAATTGGAATCATATTTAAAGTATAAATTCCTGGAATTCATCCTGGGAGTCAGGGTTAGTAAGTTTGTGGTGTGGCCCAGGAATATGTGATTCTCATTTGTCACTGGGCTCATTTGGTGACTGCTAGTCTCTTCGAACACTCTAGTTTTAAGATTAAACCCAAAAAAAAAAAAAAAAAAAAAAAAGATTAAACCCCCTTGTCGATATTTTGATAAAGGATGAGCTCATTTTTTTTTATTGGCTCCAGTGATAGTGCTGGATCTTATAAGCAGATCTTTCTGTTTTCTTCAAAGCTGTCTTAGAAGTTTATACTTTCACTGACCCAAAATCTCCATCCTCAGAATTTCTGCTCATTGGTCTGGTTTTGTCTTCTATAGCCACAGAAAATAATATGTAGTTGTTGAATTTGCATTTCTTTAGTTACTAGAGAGCCTGCATTCCTATGTATATTAGACTCTCTTAGATTTGGGTTAATTTTTCTACTAGTAATTTAATTTTTAATGATTTATAAGAACTCTGTATATTAATGATATTTAACCCTTTGTCCTATATCAGCATGCACATTTTCCCAATTTGTAATTGGTCATTTATTGATTTTGTACGTATGTGTGTGAGGGTGTGTGTGTATAAGTACAATCCCGAATTTCTAGTGAACATTTAAGCTCTTCCTTAGCCTTGTACCATACAGAAATTTGGCAAGCATGACATTTCTGTACAATATCCTACATTAAAAATTCAAAAATTATACTAAAACTCCCCAAACCTTATGCTTCTGTAGAAATAATACAGCATGACAAGCTACAAAGGACATTGACTGTTGGAGGAAAATTCCACTCCCTTTATTCAAACTAATCCTCTCTGGTTTTTATTGTAAGGTGTACTTTTCCTTTTAGTGCTCTGTGTGGTCCTTTTTAAAGAGAGGAAATATCATTATGCTTCACATTTTTAATCCTCTGACAGGCAGAGACTGTTAATTTGTTTGCTTATTTAGAAGAGGAAGCTTGTTTTTTTCTTTTCTTTCTTATCTTTAGCTTTCTTTTATAGCTTAGTAACCAAAACTCAACGTCAGACCTCCCTTTCAATTGTTTTCAACCACCTTAAGAGTTTTTGGAGTTTTATTCTGTCTGTCCCTCTCCAGGGCCTCTTAAGATGAGGTGTGACCCGTGAAGTCATTGTGTTGCAAAACCTGTGGCGGAGGGACACTGCTCATGACTAACCCCAAATGCCAGTTTGATCAGGAAAAGACCTTCTCATCAGCCAGAATTCTAGTCCTCACGAAGCACTAGACCCAGCATTACTCTGTCTAATGGCAGCTAGATGTGAGCTATGGTGGAAATTTGGTTATTTAAAAAATTAGTTACTTGTACACAAAGTAAACTGTTTAAGCCCAAAAGACTACATTAGGCCTAGAGTGTTCTAACTGATGGGCCAAATAAAAGTATGGTTGATTAACTACTAAGCTTTAACCATACAGACTATTATTTCAGTCATTAATATCAAGGGAGGTGATATCTCCATGTAATTCTGGCAAGACCACCATGTTTGCTTTTTTCATAAAGTGGACTGTCCTGTATATCTGTGCTTCCTCTGTCCTTCATGCAGATGAAGCAGTAAATTTAAGAGGTAAGATTTAACTGACTGGGCGGTGGGGGCATAAATAGGAAGAAAATGAAGATCCCTTCTCTTTCTGTCCCCTCTCTGTTTCTCCTTTCCTGGATGATAGCGAGTTAGGGTAACTTACTGAAGAATGAATGATGGCAAAGCAACTTGACACCTGCTGGGAGTCACTGGAATAGCAAGCAATAGGGGTATGTATAGTCCTTCCACTGAATCAGAGGTATTTAAGCACCAAATTTGTGAGAAAAACAAATCCTAAGTATATATGCCACTTTGTATTCTCTCTCAGTACCCAGCTTCAGTCCCTGTCTCACAAATGCCATGGGAAATACAGTATCCTGTTATCTTAATTTCTTCCTGAGTTGGCTTATATGGCCTTTCTTTTTAATTGGGGGTGGAGGGGATTCAAGAGGAACAGGAAAGTTAAGTGAGTAAATGTGGTACCAGTCTTAGACCAATGCTTAGGCCATGCAAGTTGGCAGGTAGATAAAATGCTCTTGTCTCTCCTTCTCTGCCAAACTGTAATATAAGAAGTAGATGAGGTAGAGCCAGCATAAATTCTGGCAGGACATAAAGTCTGCCATTGGGTAGGAGTTAATAAATATTAATTGGTGATGTTGAGAAGCCTGCTGTTGACAGGCATAGGCAAAAGCTTTCTAGAGGCTCTTCCTGCTATTATTGGAAGGCAGATGTCAAGTGGGAGTTGCAGGCAGTGGGGAGCAGTAGGCAGGCAGAGATGTCCTTAGATATGTATGTATCTAAGGGAGAAAACTACAACTTTTAAAATGCTGAACTCTTAATTACAACAGGATCATTTCAAGCTTTCCTGTTGGTGAGCCCAGAATTTATACTAATGAGGTCAGCTTGGTGGTAGGGTCATTTAAGAGAAACAGCAATAAGGATTTTTGGCATTCATTTATGTTCTTGATTAAACATGTATAGTTTTACATTGTAAGTTCTCTTTCTCCCTCTCTCTCTCTCTATGTATATGTGTGTGTATACATATATATATATATTAAACATCTTTATTGGAGTATAGTTACTTTACAATGGTGTGTTAGTTTCTGCTTTACAACAAAGTGAATCAGTTATACATATACATATGTCCCCATATCTCTTCCCTCTTGTGTCTCCCTCCTTCCCACCCTCCCTATCCCACCCCTCTAGGTGGTCATAAAGCACTGAGCTGATCTCCCTGTGCTATGCGGCTGCTTCCCACTAGCTATCTATTTTACTTTTGGTAGTGTATATGTCAGTGCTACTCTTTCACTTCGTCCCAGCTTACCCTTCCCCCTCCCCGTGTCTTCAAGTCCATTCTCTAGGAGGTTTGTGTCTTTATTCCCGTCTTGCCCCTAGGTTCTTCATGACCATTTTTTTCTTTTTAGATTCCATATATATGTGTTAGCGTACGGTATTTGTTTTTCTCTTTCTGACTTACTTCACTCTGTATGACAGACTCTAGGTCCATCCACCTCACTACAAATAACTCAATTTCGTTTCTTTTTATGGCTGAGTAATATTCCATTGTCTCACCACTAGTATACTTTTTTTTTTTTTTTAATTTTTCTTATGGAACAGCTTCCATTGCCATCTAATGAGGTCTAAACAGGTTCTTTCCCTTGGGAAAAGGGCTGTCTCCCCCTACCTTGTTTTTTTTTTTTTTTCCTTTTATAACTAGCCATAGCTCTAGGGGTGACGGTCTTAACTGATCTTTTCAGCAGTCGTTTTGACCCAACCCTGCACTGTCTTGATGGTACTCTTTGCTTTTCTAGGTTTGCTGTGGAATTTGTCCTCTAATGACAGACTTAAGAATCTCATGGTAACAGAAGCCTTGCTTATCCTGACTGAGAATATCATCGTCCCCTTTTCGGGGTGGGCAGAAGGAGACTACCCCAAAGCAAATGGTTTGCTCGATTTTGATATATTCTACAATGTCACAGGATGCCTAAGGTAATACCACTCTACAACCGCCCTCAACCTTTTCTCTGTACACTTTAAATATTGCATCCAGATCTGTCTAAAACCCTACCCAATTACCTGGAGATATGGTAAAAATTATAAACATCACTCTAAATACTAGAAGCACAATGTAGAAAGAGTATTTTTTCCAGACATGTTTGATTCCAGAAGCTACCCACATTAGCTCATGAGAAAGAGCATGTCTACCAATAAAGAAACTAGAAATCCAGTCCAAACACCTAGAAGTCCAGGCACACTGGCCTTTCCTGTCTCACAGGATTTAAGCCAGGCTCCATGCTGTATTTTTAGTTCACAAAAATATAATTTAATGACATGATTAAAAAAATAGTTTCGAACCTGCAGTTTTTAAATAGGCAACAAAGCCTGAAAGGATAGAATGTCTTGCCACAAGAATAGCTTACAAAAAACGTTAGTTTGATCAGCATTTCTAAATATTGGGGGGCTTCCCTGGTGGCGCAGTGGTTGAGAGTCCGCCTGCCGATGCAGGGGACATGGGTTCGTGCCCCGGTCCGGGAAGATCCCACATGCCGCGGAGCGGCTGGGCCCGTGAGCCATGGCCGCTGAGCCTGCGCGTCCGGAGCCTGTGCCCAGCAACGGGAGAGGCCACAACAGTGAGAGGCCCGCGTACCGCAAAAAAAAAAAAAAAAAATTGGGATGAAAAAATGCTATAACTGTTTTCTCCCCTGGGCTGTCAGATGCCAGATAAACCAAGAGGAAATAGAAACACATGCAAGAGGAAGAAATGTTAGTCTCAACTTTTGTAGAAGCGTGCCTCTCAAGCTTTCTTATGTATATTTGAAAATAATCATTGTCCTTTATGTCCAAGGATTAAAAGAAACCAGATAGATATGTAATCAAAAATAGGCAGCCCAGAATAAGTTGGGTCATATTCTGCCTTCTGATCTTTTCTCTAGTTTCACAGTTCACTTCTTGAGGGAATCTGTTTGGATGATAACAGAGGGAATTTATTATGGTAAGATGTTTATCTTATCTCCACAGTTAATCACACAGTAATGCATATCAAATGCCAGTTTTTTATAAAGAATTATGTTAGCCACTGAGAGTTTTACAAAGATGAATAAGAAAATACTTAACTGACCTTTAATCTAGCAGGGGATGCAGATAAGCAAGTAAACTAGAATGCAATGAAATATGTTACAGCAGTGATTCTCAAAGCGTGGCCCCTGGACTAGTAGCATGTATATTACCTGGAACTTATTAGAATTCTCAGCTTTCACCCCAGACCTACTAAATCAGAAATTTCAGGAACACGTGTCAGGAACAAGTGAAGTGCTGCAGGAATGCAGAACAAAAGGACCATTCATGCCAGCTGAGTGGGATCAGAGGTGCCAAATGAGCTGGGCTTTGGTGGGCTATTTCAGTAGACAGAAATTCTCTAGGTAGTACCCCTTGAAATTTATTTGCTATACAGTCCACTAGAACTGCTTTTCTTTTTTTTTTAACGTCTTTATTGGAGTATAATTGCTTTACAATGTTGTTAGTTTCTGCTGTATAACAAAGTGAATCAGCTAATATGCATACGTATATCCCCATATCCCCTCCCTCTTGCATCTCCTTCCCACCCTCCTTATCCCACCCCTCTAGGTGGTCGCAGAGCACCGAGCTGATCTCCCTGTGCTATGCGGCTGCTTCCCACCAACTATCTGTTTTACATTTGGTAGTGTATATATGTCAATGTTACTCTCTCACTTCATCCCAGCTTACACTTCCTCCTCCCCGTGTCCTCAAGTCCATTCTCTACATCTGTGTCTTTATTCCTGTCCTGCCCCTAGGTTCATCAGAACCATTTTTTTTTTTTAGATTCCATATATATGTGTTAGCATATGGTATTTGCTTTTCTTTTTCTGACTTACTTCACTCTGTATGACAGACTCTAGGTCCATCCACCTCACTACAAATAACTCAATTTCCTTTCTTTTTATGGCTGAGTAATAGTCCATTGTATATATGTGCCACATCTTCTTTATCCATTCATCTGTCGATGGACACTTAGGTTGCTTACATGTCCTGGGTATTGTAAATAGTGCTGCAGTGAACATTGTAGTACATGACTCTTTTTGAATGATGGTTTTCTCAGGGCATATGCCCAGTAGTGAGATTGCTGGGTCATGTGGTAGTTCTACTTTTAGTTTTTTAAGGAACCTCCATACTGTTCTCTGTAGTGGCTATATCAATTTACATTCCCACCAACAGTGAAAGAAGGTTCCCTTTTCTCCACACCCTCTCCAGTGTTTATTGTTTGTAGATTTTCTGATCATGGCCATTCTGACCAGTGTGAGGTGATACCACATCGTAGTTTTGATTTGCATTTCTCTAATGATTAGTGATGTTGAGCATCTTTTCATGTGTTTGTTGGCAATCTGTTTGTCTTCTTTGGAGAAATGTCTGTTTAGGTCTTCTGCCCATTTTTGGATTGGGTTGTTTGTTTTTTTGATATTGAGCTGCAAAGCTGCTTGTATACTTTGGAGATTAATCCTTTGTCAGTTGCTTTGTTTCCAAATATTTTCTCCCATTCTGAGGGTTGTCTTTTGGTCCTGTTTATGGTTTCCTTTGCAGTGCAAAAGCTTTTAAGTTTCATTAGGTCCCATTTGTTTAGTTTGGTTTTTATTTCCATTTCTCTAGGAGGTGGATCAAAAAGGATCTTGCTGTAATTTATGTCATAGAGTGTTCTGCCTATGTTTTCCTCTAAGAGTTTGATAGTGTCTGGGCTTACATTTAGGTCTTTAATCCATTTTGAGTTTATTTTAGTGTATGGTGTTAGGAAGTGTTCTAATTTCATTCTTTCAATGTAGCTGTCCAGTTTTCCCAGCACCACTTATTGAAGAGGCTGTCTTTTCTCTACGGTATATTCTTGCCTCCTTTATCAAAGATAAGGTGACCATATGTGTGTGGGTTTATCTCTGGGCTTTCTATCCTGTTCCATTGATCTATATTTCTGTTTTTGTGCCAGTACCATACTGTCTTAATTACTGTAGCTTTGTAGTATAGTCTGAAGTCTGGGAGCCTGATTCCTCCAGCTCCATTTTTCTTCAAGATTGCTTTGGCTATTTGAGGTCTTTTGTGTTTCCATACATATTCTGAAATCTTTATTTCTAGTTCTGTGAAAAATGCCATTGGTAGTTTGATAGGGATTGCATTGAATCTGTAGATTGCTTTGGGGAGTATAGTCATTTTCACAATATTGTTTCTTCCAATCAAAGAACATGATATATCTCTCCATCTGTATCATCTTTAATGTCTTTTATCAGTGTCTTATAGTTTTCTGCATACAGGTCTTTTGTCTCCTTAGGTAGGTTTATTCCTAGATATTTTATTCTTTTTGTTGCAGTGGTAAATGGGAGTGTTTCCTTAATTTCTCTTTCAGATTTTTCATCATTAATGTATAGGAATGCAAGAGATTTCTGTGCATTAATTTTGTATCGTGCTACTCTACCAAATTCATTGATTAGCTCTCGTAGTTTTCAGGTAGCATCTTTAGGATTCTCTATGTATAGTATGTCATCTGAAAACAGTGACAGCTTTACTTCATCTTTTCCAATTTGGATTCCTTTTATTTCTGTTTCTTCTCTGATTGCTGTGGCTAAAACTTGCACAACTGTATTGAATAGTAGTGGTGAGAGTAGGCAACCTTGTCTTGTTCCTGATCCTAGAGGAAACGGTTTCAGTTTTCACCATTGAGGACGATGTTGACTGTGGGTTTGTCATATATGGCCTTTAGTATGTTGAGGTAAATTCCTGCTAGGCCCTTTCTGAAGGGTTTTTATCATAAATAGATGTTGAATTTTGTTGAAAGCTTTTTCTGCATCTATTGAGATGATCATATGGTTTTTATTCCTCAATTTGTTAATACAGTGTATCACATTGATTGATTTGCATATACTGAAGAATCCTTGCATTCCTGGGATAAACCCCACTTGATCATGGTGTATGATCCTTTTAATGTCCTGTTGGATTCTGTTTGCTAGTATTTTGTTGAGGATTTTTGCATCTGTGTTCATCAGATATATTGGCTTGTAGTTTTCTTTGTTTGTGACATCTTTGTCTCGTTTTGGTATCAGGGTGATGGTGGCCTCGTAAAATGAGTTTGGGCGTGTTCCTCCCTCTTCTATATTTTGAAAGAGTTTGAGAAGGATAGGTGTTAGCTCTTGTGTAGATGTTTGATAGAATTCGCTTGTGAAGCCATCTGCTCCTGGACTTTGTTGGAAGATTTTAAATCACAATTTCAATTTCAGTGCTTATGATTGGTCTGTTTATATTTTCTATTTCTTCCTGGTTCAGTCTCAGAAGGTTGTGCTTTTCTAAGAATTTATCCATTTCTTCTAGGTTGTCCATTTTATTGGCATATAGTTGCTTGTAGAAATCTCACATGATCCTTTGTATTTCTGCAGTGTCAGTTGTTACTTCTCCTTTTTTATTTCTAATTCTGTTGATTTGAGTCTTCTCTTTTTTTCTTGATGAGTCTGGCTAGTGGTTTATCAATTTTGTTTATTTTCTCAAAGAACTAGCTTTTAGTTTTATTGGTCTTTGCTATGTTTCCTTCATTTCTTTTTTATTTATTTATGATCTGATCTTTATGATTTCTTTCCTTCTGCTAACTTTGGGGATGTTTTGTTCTTCTTTCTCTAATTGCTTTAGGTGTAAGGTTAGGTTGTTTATTTGAGATGTTTCTTGTTTCTTAAGGTAGGATTGTATTGCTATAAGTTTCCCTCTTAGAACTGCTTTTGCTGCATCCCATAGGTTTGGGGTCATCGTGTTTTCATTGTCACTTGTTTCTAGGTATTTTTTGATTTCCTCTTTGATTTCTTCAGTGATCTCTTGTTTATTTAATAATATATTGTTTAGCCTCCATGTGTTTGTATTTTTTACAGTTTTTTTCCTGTAATTGATATCTAGTCTCATAGCATTGTGGTTGAAAAAGATACTTGATAACGATTTCAATTTTCTTAAATTAACCAAGACTTGATTTGTGACCCAAGATATGATCTATCCTGGAGGATGTTCCATGAGCACTTGAGAAGAAAGTGTATTCTCTTGTTTTTGGATGGAATGTCCTATAAATGTCAATTAAGTCCATTTTGTTTAATGTGTCATTTAAAGCCTGTGTTTCCTCATTTATTTTCATTTTGAATGATCTGTCCATTGGTGAAAGTGGGGTGTTAAAGTCCTCTACTATTTTTGTGTTACTGTGGATTTCCCCTTTTATTGCTGTTAGCATTTGCCTTATGTACTGAGGTGCTCCTATGTTGGGTGCATAAATATTTACAATTGTTACATCTTCTTCTTGACTGATCCCTTGATCATTATGTAGTGCCCTTTGTCTGTTGTAATAGTCTTTATTTTATTGTCTACTTTGTCTGATATGAGAATTGCTAGTCCAGCTTTCTTTCGATTTCCATTTGCATGGAATATCTTTTTCCATCCCCTCACTTTGAGTCTGTATGTGTCCCTAGGTTTGAAGTGGGTCTCTTGTAGATAGCATATATATCGGTCTTGTTTTTGTATCCATTCAGCCAGTCTGTGTCTTTTGGTTGGAGCATTTACTCTATTTCCATTTAAGGTAATTATCGATATGTATGTTCCTACTCCCATTTTCTTAATTGTTTTGGGTTTGTTGTTGTAGGTCTTTTCCTTCTCTTGTGTTTCCTGCCTAGAGAAGTTCCTTTAGCATTTGTTGTAAAGCTGGTTTGGTGGTGCTGAATTCTCTTAGCTATTATTTGTCTGTAAAGCTTTGGATTTCTCTCTCAAATATGAATGAGATCCTTGCTGGGTAGAGTACTCTTGGTTGTAGGTTTTTCCCTTTCATCATTTAAAATATGTCCTGCCACTCCCTTCTGGCTTGCAGAGTTTCTGCTGAAAGCAGCTGTTAACCTTATGGGGATACCCTTGTATGTTATTTGTTGTTTTTCCCTTGTGCTTTTAATATTTTTTCTTTGTATTTAATTTTTGATAGCTTGATTAATGTGTGTCTCGGCATGTTTCTCTTTGGGTTTATCCTGTATGGTGCTCTCTGTGCTTCCTGGACCTGATTGACTATTTCCTTTCCCATGTTAGGGAAGTTTTTGACTATAATCTCTTCAAATATTTTCTCATACCCTTTCTTTTTCTCTTCTTCTTCTGGGACCCCTATAATTTGAATGTTGGTATGGTTAATATTGTCCCAGAGGTCTCCGAGACTGTCCTCAATTCTTTTCATTCTTTTTTCTTTATTCTGCTCCCTGGCAGTATTTCCACCATTTTATCTTCCAGTTCACCTATCTGTTCTTCTGCCTCAGTTATTCTGCTGTTAATGCCTTCTAGAGTCTTTTTAATTCAGTAATTGTGTTGTTCATCACTGTTTGTTTGCTCTTTAGTTCTTCTAGGTACTTGTTAAATGTTTTTTGTTTTTTCTCCATTCTGTTTCTGAGATTTTGGTTCATGTTTGCTATCATTACTCTGAATTCTTTTTCAGGTAGGTTGCCTATTTCGTCTTCATTTTTTTGGTCTTGTAGGTTTTTACCTTGCTCCTTCATCTGTAAGATATTTTTTTTGTCATTTCTTTTTTTTTTTGATGGGTGGTTCTGTGTTCCTGTCTTACTGGTTGTTTGGCCTCAGCCATCCAGCACTGGAGTTTGCCGGCAGTTGGATAGAGCTGGGTCTTGGTGCTGAGATGAGGACCTCCAGGAGGCCTCACTCCAATTGATATTCCCTGGGGTCTGAGGTTCTCTGTTAGTCCAGCAGTTTGGATTCAGAGCTCCCACCACATGAGCTCAGGCCCAACCTCTGGCCTGGAAACCAAGATCCCACAAGCTTTGTGGTGTGGTTAAAAAAAAAAAAAAAGAGAGAAAGAAAGAAAAAAAGGAGCAGTACAATATCAAAGAATAAGAAACAAAATAAAATTAGAAAGATTAAAAAATATATTAGGAAAAATAAAACTATAATTAACAACCAATCGCTGGGAGTTCCTCCTAGACCCTTAGCTGTCCATGGTCCCCCACCAGTGCCTGGTAAGTGCCCTAGTTGTGTGGAGACGCGAATTCCACATCCTCCTAGTACTCCACCCACTTGGAACCACTTTTTAATGTATTTTTGATTCATTAAAACATTTTGATTCATTTAAAAACATTTTGCATCTTAAAATTTTTCTGTCGCTCCCATTGCCTTACCATGTGCGACAGAGTTCTTAGCATGACAGACTCAGGACTCTTTCAATTGAAAATGGCAGGTACACAATTCAAAGTTCCTTAAATCAAGTGGCTCATGTGGCTGAGATGTTGACGGGCACTTGTGGAAGTGAAAGAAGTGCATCAGGAACCATGGCCTCAAGGACTGGGACGTAAATTCAGCGTCTCTAGAACTCAGTCTCCTATTTACAGGCATACCTCGGAGATATTATGGATTCAGTTCTAAACCACCGCAATAAAGTGAATATTGCAATGAAGCAAGTCACACGATCTTTTCGGTTTTCCAGTGCTTATTTAAGTATGTTTACATTATGCAACAGTCTATTAAGTGTGCAATGGCATTATGTCTTAAAGAAATCAATATACATACCTTAATTTAAAAATGCTTTATTACAAAAGATACTAACCATCATCTAACAACACAGGGTTGCCACAAACCTTCAATTTGTTAAAAAAAAAAAATGCAATGTCTGTGAAGCTCAATCAAGCAAAGCACAATAAAATGAAGTATGCCTGTATATCTCATCTCTGCTTACTCATCTTCTTTGAAGACTACTGGGCTCATTCTCTAAAAATGCAAGCAAGCCTTCTCCACGTAACAGATCCCTAAATCACAGGCAGCCCTTGCTTAGCCACCCAGCAGAAAAAGTGCACTTCTTTCTTTAAATGTCAATCTCCTGGAAGGTATAACCCTGACTCTGCTTCTGAAAGCTGTGTATCGTTTGAGCCTCTGTTCCCCTAGATTGACCAGACCTGGATCAGATACTTGCTTCATGGCAACAATGGCAACAAGGTCTGTTAAAGTAGCAAGAGGGAGGGGAACACTTGGTAGACAAACAAAACAAAAATAGAAGACACCTTCCTCAATTACAGCATATGCAACCTTTCTCAGTCTATCCACAACCTTCTTTACAATCTTACTCCCATTTTCCTGCAAACATATCCCAAAGTACAAGCAAGCTACAAAGTACTTGCTTTCCTTAGATATTATAGGTAATTTCATATAGCCAAGGCTTTATTCAATTTTACTGCCTGGTAAACATTTTCTGTTATCTGCCTACTGATTACTTAATCTCCTAATCATATAATAGCAAAGGTAAAGTTCATCTTTTCTGTCAAACATTTTCCTGCCTCAGGCAAAAGCCATTACTTGTTTATAAGAATTCAAACAGGACTTTTTACAGGTAAGTCACCTCTGTACAGACTTTGTATTACATTACTATTTATATGGGAAGTTGTTTACATACCTTTTTTATTAGATTGTGAACTCTAAGAGTTTTTCTAATCTCTAATTCCTAGCACATAGCAATGTTTCTGACATATAGTAAGCAAGTATAAAGTATTTGAGTGAAATGAGTAATGAACGAATGAGCAAATGAAAATCCATTAGGAATTAGGTGGATAATCATGTCTGGCAAGGTATCAAATATGTGATGGAAAGTAATCAAACAGAAGTTGGAAACATTAGCTAAAGCCAGACTGAGGGGGCCTTATAAATCATGTTAAGGAGTTAATATTTTTCTTCTGTAAGCAAAGTTAGTAGTGTGGGGTGGATAGAAATATAAGTTCTGCATGAAGAAGAAAAATTATCCACATGAAAGGTGTATTGGGAAGGTAGAAATCTAAAAATAAAGATGTTGGTTGCACATCTTTTCCTGTAGTCTCCTTTTATGAACAAGGAATAACAGACTTGCGTGGTTTGGGTGAAGCAGTGCCCTTGTTGGCACACATTTTTCAGATATGTTATTGCCTGAATCCACTCCCATCATAATGACACCATTTTAAACAGTGTTTGCAAAGTCATTCCAAACCACTGATTTGAACTACTTTCAGGAGCAGAATATTGCAAAATATTTGAGAAATTGAGTATCATAGTATTTGCTTACTAAAATATCTATTCTTATTTCACCTGTATATCTAATTTATAATAATAATAGCTAATATTTACGTTGTAAAAACTGTTCAGAATGCTTTATGAGGATTTCCTCAGTTTATTCTCAGGGCAACCCTTGTAAAGTAGGCCTTCCCATTTTATAGATAAGGAAACTGGAGCTCAGAGAGCAGAGGTTAAGAGATTTTCCCAACATCATACAGCTAGTAAGAGACAAAGCTGGAATTCTAATCCAGGAAGGCTGTCTCCAGGGCCAAGCTCTTCATCAATGTGCTGGATACATTGATATTAGTCACATGTCTACAGACTGCTCTGCTGTGGATTAAGCCTCTGCCCTTCACAGTCTCGCAACCTCACAGGGTCAGGTTGGCCAGTGTACAGGCCAGTGTACAGTCACATTCAGGTCGCATTATGGGCATTGTGTCTGCATTTCAGTGTTGTCTTTTTTTAGGAGTTCTATGCAAGTGGAACTCTGCACTACATTTCCTATTAACAGAGAAAATAGAAAGCATAAGAACTGGGAGGCCTTTCCAAGAGAGGAGATGGCTTTGTAGACAACTTTGGGTAGATGTTGTCACAATGAGTATAAAAGTCAGTAAGGAGATGTGAGTTAGAAAGGGACCTGTAGGGAACCTGTAATCAAATAGTCTCAATTTTCACAATAGAGCTGTCTTCTGAATAGTTGCTTATTTCTGACTCCAAGTTACTCTAAAAAGATTTTAAGACAGGTGTTGACTAGCTCTAATAAGAGTGAATCTTAACTACTTAAAAATAAATGTTAGCAAATATTGTAACTGCTACAAGTTCATTGGAGGTATGGCCTCCGCCACTGGGTGTAGAGCCAACAGTGAACTGGCAACATGAGTAGTATTTTGGGCATTGTGTTGACTTAGGTTAGTGTAGCTAAATTCCTTCAATCTACTTTGAAGTAGAACTTCTGCATAGACCAGTGACTTTGTCCCTTTACTAACTTGACAGTGAGATCAGTTCTGAGAGGGACTTCCCTGGTCTTTAGATAGCAGTGGTGCAGAGTGAATCTGCTCAGCAGGTAAAATCTTTGCTTCATTAATGAACTTGTGACATTGACTCCAGTTCTGCCCACCTGGAGCTGCTACAGTGCGATCGCATTCAGACAGGAGAACATGCACAGCTTATCCTTCAAAAACTGTCAGATACACCGTATCTGTCAGGTATCAGGTCATTTTTCTACAGAATTAGCATCTGCCTGCCGCAGCATTTACCGTGGGCCTTGGTGCTTTCTTTAGGTAATTCCTTTGGAATTACATACTTTTCATGACTAAAGTTACTCACTGACAGGTGATACAAATTTTGCAATAGGGAAAACAATGTTCATTGCAAGTTTCAGGTTTTTTCTTAAACACTATGCCAGCATAATTAATAATAAAATCCAAGTTAGGAGAGGAAAATTAAATTGATACACTCCAATTTGTGCTAGAGCCATCAAGAGCAGTTGTCAGGATCTCCTCATACCTCCACATTCAGTGACATCATGTTGGTAGCTTGAAATCAGCCATGGTGGCAGTATTTACACTATAGAAATTGGCAAATGCTACAAATCAGAGCTCTCCCCACGCCACCAACCCAGAAAGCTGGTTGGCATACCACTGGCACTGAATTTCCATTAGTTGATTAACATCAAGATGTGGATAATTAGGGTAAAGGCATATTTCTCCTTACATATCTCTTTTCAAAGAAGAAATATTTCCTTTGTCTTCTTGGAAGGCATTATGAAGCATTATCCACCCCACGTTTTTTTTTTTTGAGTGGAGAAAACCTACTAAAATGCCCCGTTCTTTTTTTCAAAATTATTTTTATTTACTTAGGACAAGAAGTATAACAGTTAAAATATTTAATAATTTATTTTGATTAGTAGGATACTCTTCCAAACATTTCAAACTGCAGAAGACTCATGTGACAACCATAGAATTGTAAATTGTAAATTACCAAAGAATTGTAAATTACCAAAGAGCATTAGCTGCCTTCTTTGATTGTACACCCTTCCTACACATACTTATTGCAAGCCCCTGTTTGTCAATTTAGTATGGGTAACTCATTGGGAATTGGTGTGACATGGCTGTCAATTCTCTATGTTCCACCTCACTGATTGCCACATTTTTGGGACACCTTTGATTGTGACATAAATAAAACCAATGGTCATTATCAGGGTGTATGTTCAAAATTCCTACCAAAGATTTACTATTATTTCTCCATTCTTCCATTTGGTTCTCACTATTTCTTTCCTTCTCTTACCTTCTTTTTCCTTCTTTCCTTTCTTACCTCAGTCTTCTTTGTTCTCTTAAAAGGGAAGAGGTGGAAACAATTTAGAGGTCAGAAATTAAAATGCCTCCAGGGGTCAGACAGGCACTTAAGTGGACAGGTATGAGACTATGGGCTGCTATCAGACTAGAGAATGGAAAAAATGCCTACCCCAGGAGCAGTGACATTCAGAGTTCTGGAAAACATTTCAGGCCAAACACAGACTCTTCTGAGAAAGCCTCTGTTAGCAGTCTCATTCTTCAGCTGAAGAAATTAAGTACTAGTGACCCTTCCACAATAATAGAAGCAGTTATCAGAAACTTGAGAAAAGCAACTAATCCAGCCTTCTTGGGATTTTACCACTTGGTCTGTCTTCCCTCTTGCTCTTATCCAATCCTTTCCAGTACTTGAGTGCCTGCTGTATCCAAAGCACTGTTTAAATTTCTGAAATTTCAAAGGGGAATGGGACCTATCTTTGCCCTGGAGGAACTCCAGTTTTAGTTGGGGAAAGGCACCAGAAGAGATTATCACAGTCCATTTGATAAGAAGTGTAGAAGAGGTTTGAAAAGACTGTTAATGCAGGCATTGAGTTGCTTAACTGATGTTGCCTAGGGATTGGGAAAAAATGTTGACTGGAGAGTCACATTTAAGGAGCTGGTAAAGGAAGAGTAGCTGTTTGAATGTCCCTCTCAGTCTTTAGCTCATCATGCTATCACTAGTTCATCTCTATCCTTTTTCAATATAGTCATTAAAAATATGAATTCACAAAACTCTGAAAAGTTGTTTTCCTAAACTCCTATTATTTGTTAACCATTTGCTTATGAGAAAGCCTTATAAACTTGCTGCCTTAATGTTATCGCCACAATCTGATTAACAGCTGTTTCTCAGACTCACAGACTTAGAGAACCAATTTATGGTTATGGGAGAAAGGGTGGAGGGGAGGGATAAATTGGGAGTTTGGGATTGAAACTGCTATATTTAAGGTAGATAAGCAACAAGGACCTACTGTATAGCACAGGGAATTCTCCTCAATATTCTGTAATAACCTTTAAAAGACTAGATACATGTATATGTATAACTGAATCACTTTGCTGTACACCTGAAACTAACACAACGGTGTTAATCAACTATGCTCCAATATAAATTAAAAGTTAAAAAACACACAACTGTTTCTGCATTGTAAAGACCACCCCAGAATTTGCCATTTTGTTTAGGATAATAGGACAAAATGACAAAACATTACTATAAAGCATTATGAAATATACTCCTTTTTCTTAATTATATTTTATGCCAGTTGAAGAGGAAAAGCAATCGGTAATGCATTTCTCCTGCAAGTGACTTAAACTTCACTCTTTCCTATATGTGTCATAGTGTAGCAAATGTATTTTAATGAATGTGTAATATAGTTATTTGTGCTAAAATTTATGATGTCTTAAAAGAAACTTCCATTGTCACTTATGATAAATCTAGCTAAGGTGGGGAGTGGTCAGAGGAAGCAAACTACATTTAGAAAGAAAAGCTATAATTATCAGCCTTAATCCTGTTGAGCCTCTGGGTTAAGGGCAAGATTTTTGGTAATATCAATACCAACTACTTTCTGGAAAAATAATATCTCTATGTAAATTTTTAATATATTCAATTATATCTATCTACTCCTGCACAATAAAACATGTCATTGTGTTCCTGAATTTAATTTTTTATGTATATCTGGATATCGAACTTCAGAACTTTGCTGAATCTGAATTTCCTTAATTATGCTTTTCATTCTATTTACCTTTGCTCAGTTATCCCTTATTCTGAATACTCCTAACAGAAAAGGATTTATCTGGTCTATGTCTGTGCATAATCCTATTTAGTTATTTAAATAATTAAGAATTAGATAATTAAATGAGAGTCTAATTTCCCTTATTATCAAATAAGTATTTTCCTTTTTTGTAAGACTATAGACTTAAAAGCAGGCCAGAACTTATTTTTTTTTAACATCTTTATTGGAGTATAATTGCTTTACAATGGTGTGTTAGTTTCTGCTTTATAACAAAGTGAATCAGTTATACATATGTTCCCATATCTCTTCCCTCTTGCGTCTCTCTCCCTCCCACCCTTCCTAGCTAGGTCACAAACCACCTAGCTGATCTCCCTGTGCTATGTGGCTACTTCCCACTAGCTATCTATTTTACGTTTGGTAGTGTATATATTTTTTAAAACCATAATCTAAATAGTGGTTATTTACTTCTAGAAAATAGTTTAACATAAACTAGAAGAATGTTAGCTGAGACAGTGTAAACAACAGAGAAACCTGATAGAAGTATCCAGATAGTTCAGTCTGGAGAATGACTTTTCCAGAAATAAAAAGTTGAATTATCAACTTCATCCTCAGTTATTTGGTTAATTATTGAAACTCTTAACATTTGATGTATAAACATAACCAATATAAAGTCCATAAATAATGGAATTGGCAGTATTTCTAGTCATATTACTCTGTTGGTCATAATCACATTTTATACTTGAATATTTTAGATTTACAAACAAACATGGCTTAATGAGTTAAATTTTTTTTTTTTAATTTATTTTTGGCTGTATTGGGTCTTTGTTGCTGTGCGCGGGCTTTCTCTAGTAGCAGTGAGTGGGGTCTACTCTTCGTTGTGGTGTGCAGGCTTCTCATTGCAGTGGCTTCACTTGTTACGAAGCATGGGCTCTAGGCAGGCGGGCTTCAGTAGCTGTGGCGCACAGGCTCAGTAGTTGTGGCTCGAGGGCTCTAGAGCACAGGCTCAGTAGTTGTGGAGCATGGGCTTAGTTGCTCCGCAGCATGTGAGATCTTCCTGGACCAGGGCTCGAACCGGTGTCCCCTGCATTGGCAGGCGGATTCTTAACTACTGCGCCACCAGGGAAGCCCTAATGAGTTAAATTATTGTGTAAGTTTCTCTTTAAGTAATTTTAAAAGGTGTAAGTGATTTTTTAAAATAACTGTTTTATAAAGTAAGCCTCAGGGGTTTTAGGTCATTTTTAAATCTCTCAACGATAATTAACTTGTTAAAGCAGACACATCAAACAAACGAAGCAAATATGGCCATGATTACCTGGTCACCCCTGTCTGGTCTCCCTGAGTCCAATGTTTTAAAGAATATTTGTCTTATTAGAAATGTTAAGCAGCCCCCTTGCAAAGGTCCCCACTCTTCAGAGTAAGTTTTCCACTATCTTATTCGTGTTCTTAGCAGGTGGGCCCAGATTAAAAGTTGTACTTCACAGAAATTATATGACATTTCAGTTTGCCAAAGAAATTCTCATTCTTACCAACCAGTTCATAAATATCATTTGTCTGCTTTGGGTCCAGCCCCCCCTGGGATAAGTGTTAAAAGAAAACACATGAATAGGAATAATATAGAGGAAGAAGAATCAGCGAAGGAAACAGAAGAATAATTTTTATTATATCAAGAGGACTGTATTTGCTTGTTTTTCTGCATCAGTTAGTTTATGAGATGAGTCTTGAACAGAAAATGAAATTCCCAAGAATGTCTTTATCAGAGATTTTTTTTTTTGACTGTATCAGTATGAGTTTATTGAATTGTTTCTTCAAGATTAGATTCAAGTCAAACTTTTTAGTAAGAAAAGTTGGGGGTGATGCTGTGTACTTCTGTTGGGTGTCATGGTATCCTTCTGGCCTATTATCCATGATGTCAAGCTTGATCACTTGGTCAAGGGTGATCTGGCAGTTCTCTCCACAAAGGTCCTGTCTCCCTCTGCAACAGATAATATCTGCAGCGCTAGGCTGAAACCAAGTGTGTATTTTTGTCAGAGATTTTTTTTAAAGCATCCTCATGTTTAAAAATTCTGTGTGGGGCTTCCCTGGTGGCGCAGTGGTTGAGAGTCCGCCTGCCGATGCAGGGGACACGAGATCGTGCCCCGGTCTGGGAGGATCCCACATGCTGCGGAGCGCCTGGGCCCGTGAGCCATAGCCGCTGAGCCTGTGCGTCTAGAGCCTGTGCTCCGCAACAGGAGGGGCCACAACAGTGAGAGGCCCGTGTACTGGGGAAAAAAAAAAAAAAAAAATTCTGTGTGTATCTTAAATTGAAGGTAGTGTCTTATTAACTGTATCTTATGACACTCGAAGTCATTTTCCAAAAAAATTAATACTGTCATAGAACTACTGTTAAATTTTTTTAATTCTTCATCAAAAAAAAGTGAGTTGATATATTTGGATAAAGCCACTGATGATTTTATTACTATCCTGTGGTTAAAGTTTATGCTGTCATGGACCTTGAGGGTATTACACTAAGTGAAATAAGTCAGATGGAGAAAGACAAATACTGTATGATTTCACTCATATGTAGAAAATGATTTCACTCCTATAAAAAATAGTCCAAAAATCAAAATAAGTAAACAAACCAAACCTAGCAAAAATAAACACATAGATACAAAGAACAGAGTAGTGCTTACGAGAGGGGAAGGGGGCAGGGGAGGGTTAAATGGATAAAGGAGATCAACTGTATGGTGAAGGATGAAAACAATTCTTGGTGGTGAGCACGCTGTAGTGTATACAGAAGTAGAAATATCAGGCTGTACACATGAAACTTGTATAATATTAAAAACCAATGTTAAAAAAAATTAAAAAAAAAAAAAACCAACGTTACCGCAATAAAAAATAAATTTTAAAAAACATATGGCTATCTTGGAGGTACAGCCTGTCTGAGCACCATATTCTAGAGTAGAATACTATTCTAGATCTTAAGCATCTTCATCTGTCCTAGTCTAGCATCCCAAACTTCTCCTTTAGGTGTTAAGAATGTCTACTCAAGTTCCAGTGGCTCCTGGGCATATTTTTAAAATTAGTTTGCTCTTATAATTCATTTAAAATGGAATTTGACATTCTACCTTGAACAGCCTGCTAAGTCAAGGGGAAATGAGTCTTGCTGACCAACCAGATGATTTCTGGCTGAACTGACTTTTTTTTTTTTTTCCATGAAGCTGTTTATTCTTGTTATTAAAAGTTGGACTCACGTAATCCTGGTTATTCTGGAAAAAGCACCTGTTGTAGGGATCATTTAATCATCCTTTTCGACAATCACCTCTCCGTGAAGCACCTTTCTTCTCTGACGTTAACGTATGAAAGTAGAGTTGTGGAAACAATGGTATATACGAGGCCGTGGTTATAAGAAGAAAATAATAGTAGTCAAAAGAGACATTGTATTTATTGGGAAGTCTTATTGAGAACATTCTTGTTTTCTTCACATATGGTAAGGCAGCGTATATTGTAAGAAGTTCACCAGCAACTCCAACAGGATATAAGATGATAAAAAAAATTATATTGGTTTTACACTGTGAATAACGAGCCACACCATAAAGATTCTTGAACTCACTTGGACCCCAGCCACAAGCACAGAAGTAGGTACAATTCCAATTAAACAGTGGACTACCTCAAGCAAGGCAGATGTCTGGAAAAATTTAAGTGTCTTCTGAATACTTTTATATAAACCTTTGTGTGTTCCTTTTTCCATATAAAAACGTACCATGGCAATAGCTAGTACCAGCCACCCCGCGGTCATAGCGATGTTGTAGAAGGTGAGCCAGGCGGTGGCCAGCAAGCCCCGGTGCCTCCTCTTGCCCGCGGCCTACCTCTCATCCCCGGCCTCCCTCTCCTCGCCGGCCTCCGAGGCGCCGCCGTTGGTGCCGTCCTCCTCGCTGGACGCCATGGTGGCCGCGCAGCCGGGGGACGTGGACTAGAGGGGCAGGGGAGCGGGAAGGGGCCCGGCCGTCAGGCGCCCCATGTGCCGCGCGCAGGGGGCTCTGAACTGACTCTTCAGCATACTTTTGGAAGACCTGAAAATGTAGGAAAGCAGAACTAAAGGATTTTTAAGGATAGATTTTCTCTTCCTACACCTTCTAGTTTCTTGATGTGTAATAGATGCTAGCACATCTTTATTAAGTTGATGTTCCTTGTCCTGGAAGGAGCAGGACGTGTAGGTTGTACAGCTTTGTTCTATTCCCAACATTGCTTCCTTTTGCAGAATGAACAGCTGACTTTGGCTGATGTTTGCGGATACCTGCAGGATCTGATGTTGACTCAGAATAACAGACAACCCCTTCTTTTGACATAGAGTTTTTGTTCCTCTGCCAGTTCAAATGAGGTTCCCCTTTTGTTCTGTGCAACCACAAACTGCCTCTGCTGTTTTCTCTAGGTTAATCACAGACAAGGCCCAACTGTTTGATATGTATCAGCTGAGAGTTAAACAAAAACCCAGACCTAAATCTCAAATAACCAGAGGAAGAAGGATGCCTCCTTATCAGCCAATGTCTTATCAAGTACTATTGGGTCTTTGAATGGACTTGGACCAAGCACTTAATTGACTGGTACCACTTGGGATATAATTTATAACACATGGTATTAGGAAGCCTATAATTATTGATGAAAATGAAGACATAGCCACAATTTTTTAAAAACCACTGTGGTGCTCACTATCTCAGTATGCTGGTTAGACCTTTAAGACAGGTCACATTAATACACATGTAAATTGTATGTTAGTAGGAAACCACCTATTATCAATAGAAATAACCCCATTTTTTAATAAAAATCTCTGTATCTTAGAATTACCTGTTAGTGAGATGTCTTGAAAAGATTCACTCCTGCCTTATTATTGCCTGCCATTCTCATGCCCTGGTAACTAAGTATAGCCTTTTACTTTAAACATTTCATATTAGCTCATCATTTCACCAGGCCAGTTGTCCATACCCCAAGTTTGGACATTCTGTGTTACAACAAACTTCCTTCCAGTGCTGGCAGACTAGCTGTATTTGACAACATGCCTGCACGTAGCCCCACACAGCTAACTTTTTATGGAAGAGGCATTAAAAATCCCATTAGAAGCAGGTAATTCTGACTTTAAACAACAGTCATAGGTCAGGGTTCTGAATGAGATTCTAGCACACCCTAATTTAAGGAATTTTGTAAAAAGATAATATTTGCAAGGTATCTATAACAATGTCTAGCACACACACTAAATTGCAGTTGTTATCATTTGACACTTCACTCTTTGGTTTGCCGTACAAATTTAAGATTTAGTCACACTGTCCTTAATCTTAACAAAGACCATTCTTTATTTTAATTCTAGCAAGGTCCAGGGTGTTTGGTTTTCTTTTCTCCTTTTCATTGTGACACTCAGGAATGTGTGAGATAAATGGTCCTGGAGAGAGTCAGGAATCACTGATTTGCTTTCAGATAAATCACCTGAAGCCTCCTAAATATGTGAAGTTTTGTTCAGAGGCATACAGAGGTTCAGATTCTATTTTTTCTCACCCTTTATAAGTCATATTAGCAGAAAAATTCTTCTTAATATCAAACACAAGCCACAGTTCGTGCTGGTATCCTCCCACTCAGGGCCAGTGAAGGTGAAGAGCTCTGAAACAGTCCTGCTTTTATGTTTAGAGTAGTTCACATCCTTCTCTACCCACCTCCTCCTGAGGCCCCAACCCCTAGTCCCAAGGACCTGGTATTTAAATTTCAGTATACAACAGTGTGCAGTTCTAATTTCCTAAAAGGTACTCACATATTTACTCAGACTTCTGCTAGATTGTACCAGGGGAAATAGACTCATTTAATCAAATTCAAACCATAGACACTGAATTAAACATTTCCAATATGTTCATTGGTAACTCTGATAATCAACTTTTATTGAGTAACTACTGTGGTTTTTATGCTCTTTTTTACTTTTCAACAAGATTATTGTTTTGATATATTTCATGTATAGTTTTGAGATAGTTTTCCAGATTAAACCTCTGTTGGGCTGCATATAGGAAACAGTGATAGATAAATGTCTCTCGGGACTCAGGAGATACAGTGTAAAAGGATCAATTCTGCCTAAGATTGGCCATGTTAATTCTCTGATTCCAAAAAACTTATGTATTAGCTGTTAAAAAATACTTTAAGATGAATATATCATTTTCTAATAATTTCTGATTATTTTCAGAGTGGTACAATAACAAATTCCTTTCTGACTAGTGACCTCTATTCATGGATGTATTGCTATAAAATAATCCACCCTTATCATTTATATTTCTGGGTAGTTGAGTAAGGTAGGAACTATTTTTGATATGCAAGAGCAAATACTGAAGCAGTGGGGTTCCATGCACTTTCTGTCAGCAAAGGTATCAACTGTCAGGAACCACTGATAAGTCCCATTTCAAGCCAGTAGAGTCTGGATAATACCAGACTACAAGACAACAGTTAGTGTGTGTGAACTGGCAGTACTGCCAAATTGAATTACCATTCTCACCCAAAATAAACAGACTTGAAGTTAAACAAAGCTGAGTCATCCATCTGCAAGGTATGTAGTGGGCTTAGCTAGGGAGAGAGACCTTTTGATTTGTCAAAGCAATTTTAAAACTACTGCCATCTCTCAAAGCCAGATGTTGAAAAGGTCAAAGGGAGCTTTAAAATATGATAATGCTGTCTTGGAGTTGGGGGACATATGGTACTTGCTAAACAAATGGCAGACTGAATGAATGTTAGGTAAGGTTTGCTCTACTCTGGAGCCACCCTTAGCACAGAATAAAGAACAGCTCTCCTATCCTGACTTCACCAGTAATTTAATCTCACCAGGAAAAGTAACTTAAACTCTTTGGTCCTCAGTTTCTCCATGTGTAAAATAAGGAGACCGTAAAAGATGCTTTTTCAGTTTTGTCAAGCTTCTTAAGATCCCATGACTTAAAGGGCTCAGAGAGTAGATAGAGGATCTTGGTTCAAATAATCATTTCTTGAAAAAAAAACTATAGGAGAAATGGTTTTATTTACAGCTTATGAGCCTATTCATTATCTTTTTTTTTTTAATGGACTAAGTGTTAAAGTCTTTCAGGTACAGTGAAAAATAGGACGGGAATAATTACATTAGAAACCTCAAATGAGAACCAAAGTCACAGAAGGGATTTTGTTAAAATCACAAACTCATTGTGTCAATTCAGCAACCACTAAATTATTAGTATATCCTTAGTTTTAGGTGTATTTGTCTTATCTTCTCAACTATTAGGTTGGATTTTGAAATTGCATTTTCATGGGTTAGAAACAGTCAAGTATTATAGATGTGATCTCCCTGGGAGCAGGGTGCAATGCTGGATACTCCTCCCTTGTTCCCTGCAGTTCTTGATATAATGCTGGGCACATTTGTTCTTTGACAAAATGTATTGAAAACAGTATTTGGGAACAGAAACTTTTTAAAATCACTTAGTGTAATATATTATTTTAAAGAAGAAGAAAATGCTACCCCAAAATTTCTCAGAATTGTAGTTCTTTTGATGTTCAGAATCACGCTGAGACATTATACACAAAAGCAGTATGCTTTGTGAGCCACAGAACTTCAGTTGAAAATTTTCACTTTTTAGCACACTAACTATATATCTAAGTTAAATATCCTGTTTAATGGCCATTTATAAATTCAAACACTACCACTGGTCAGTTTTGTAAAATAGAATAAAAGGATGTTATCTGCAGTGTAAGTACAGCACACTGTCGAATTCTTTTCCTTAAGGTGCATAGTAAATGTACAGATAGTCATAGGCAACTGTTTTGTAATGTATTACATTTCTAATCTGTTATTCCTAACCTATTATAAATGTTTGCAGAGACAGAAGAATTGAATTTTTCTAATCTGTAAAATGATGCCAACTTCAACAAGTAGGCATTCTAAATAAAATTTTTAAAAAGGAGCAAACTAAAAAAAAAAATATATGCTTTGAATGTTCTACCTACCAGTGAAAGGAACTGGTCTGATAAAATTTATAGGAATAGTTCTTAGCAAGTGAAATTAACAAAAGGGAATAAGGGTGGTTCTCAAAATTCTAAAAACCTGAATGCATTGTTCTTTTGCCATTCTTGTTGATGGAGCTGTTAACATTTTTGGAAAACAAAATTTTTTAAATAGTTAATGCCGACAAGAAGAACTTAATGCAAAGGAACATAGTAACAGTAATACCAGAATATAAACATGACGTGAATCTGAAACATAATCCCTAAATGTATTACTTTGCTGTGTTTGATAAGCTTCAGTCTCTATAAGAAAGCAACTTGCACTTGTAGATTTAATCACTGTTTATAGAAAGGTGTCATGGCTTAGCCAAATTAGAAATAGAGGGCTTCCCTGGTGGTGCAATGGTTAGGAATCTGCCTGCCAATGCAGGGGACACGGGTTCAATCCCTGGTCCAGGAAGATCCCACATGCTGCAGAGCAGCTAGGCCCACACACCGCAACTACTGAAGCCCATGCTCCACTACAAGAGAAGCCACCTCAGTGAGAAGCCCTCACACCACAGCGAAGACCCAATGCAGCCAAAAATAAAATAAATAAATAGATAAATTTATTTTTAAAAAAACAGACTAATTGCAAAGATGTTTATAGGTCATGCTTTTAACTTAGGTCTTACACAGTGTAAAACTGCATTTTTCGTGACATCACTCTGCCATTTTAATTATAGAATTATCACATTTTAGATCATTTGGTTTAATATTTGTTAATAACAGTTTATGCTAAAACCCACAAAACCTCCAAATAATATAGTCTAATACCCTGTATTTACAAATGAGGAAACTGAAGCCCAGAGAATTTAAGTAGCTTTAAGTTACTTAGAATTAAGGCATGGCACAAGTTGAGACTTGGACATGTGTATTGCTATGGCTAATGTGACATTTGTTCTCCTTTTAACTGCAAAATGTTTTCCTCATATATTTATACCCTCTCCAAAATGGTGCAAAGATTAAATAAGTAATGCTCTGACCTTGGTGCTTGGAATGAAGTAGACAGAAGACTTTTATTGACATAATAATGTGTTATGAATATATTTACAAGTTGTGTCTGGATTTGATGACCATAGGCAGTTGATGATTTATTGACCCCAGGACAAGTCTGTCATACTTTGACAAATTTGACAGTTTTCCGAACCCTTGGAAGAAACTTTGAAACAAAAACCTATTAGATACACTGCCTGTCTTATGAATGATCGTTTATTTGTTTGTTTGTTTTTCCTGATAGAAACATGAGTTCAGCTGGCCCTGAAGGGAGGAAAGTGATGAGAAGGTGTGATGGACTGATTGACTCACTGGTCCATTATGTCAGAGGAACCATTGCAGATTACCAGCCAGATGACAAGGTGATACAAGAATTAGATGTCTCTCATATTGAATTACTTATTTTGTCTTAGTAAGACTCTTCAGAGTATTCTTGAAGTAGCTGTTTGGGTTTGGCTTTATTTATTAACTGATTTGCTGAGCTTAAGATTTCCCATACATGCTCATAAATATTAATATCTATCTAGCCTCATTTTTTTTTCTACTTTCCAGACCCAAATTTCTAACTGTTTAACAACTCTGGATATTTGAAAGGAAGCCCAAATGCTACATATTCAGCAATGAAATTCATCTCTTCCCTCATCTCTGAACTTACTCCTCTGTATAAACCTTCTTAATAATTATTACCATCTACCAAATGAAAATAGAAACCTGAGTAATGTTGGACTTCCTCTCTTCCCTCACATCCCACATCCATTGGACAACAAATCTTGTGCATTTTACTTCTGAAATGCTCTTTAGTTTAACCAGTCCTCTTTAATGCTACTACTGCTGTCATAGTTTGTGCATCTTTTATACTGATTATTGTAGTCGACTGGTCTCTATAAGCAATATCTCCTCCTATTTTCCAAGTCCACGTGGCTACTAAACAATGTACCTAAAATCTAAAATCATTCTGAATGCTCTTTAAAAGTAAACTAGAACTGCTCCTCAATGTTTTAAAACATTCAGCCTCTACTTCTTAGCATTGTGCTCATGACCATTTATGATTTAGCCCTAGCCTTTCTAGCTGTACTCATTTCGCTCCCCCAGCCACCCTGCAGTCCAAGCGCACCCTGTTGCATCCAGTTAACCTTGTAAGATCTAAAGCCTAAGAGGTCCTGTGGTATAACACTTGCAAAGGGATATCTATATGTATATGATCAATATTCATGTCCTGTTTTCTCAGGCCACAGAGAACTGTGTGTGCATTCTTCATAACCTCTCCTACCAGCTGGAGGCAGAGCTCCCAGAGAAATATTCCCAGAGTATCTATCTTCAAAGCCGGAATATCCGGGCTGACAACAACAAAAGTATTGGGTGTTTTGGCAGTAGAAGCAGGAAAGTAAAAGAGGTATGTTGGGGGAGGCCTTTGAAAGTATAAGTGTGTGTGTGTGTTTCTGAGTACTTAGTATATGTCAGGCTCCATTTTAAGTTTTTTTAATCCTTATATCTACCCTATGAGGTATGTATTATTAATACCCTCATTTACTGATGAGGAAACAGAGGGTACAGAAAGGTTAATTCAGAATAATTCAAATTAGTGGAGGAGATGGAATTGAATCCCAGGTAATCTGGCCCCAGATTTACACTATTAGCCATCAAACCATACTGCTTTGTGCCTTGCAGGTTAGGAAGTAAGCTTAATGCCACATGGCCAGTGGCATAGCATTGTTTTAACATTAAAAGCAGCCCTGACATTCAGCTTTAAACATTCTAAAAACAAACTTTTACATCCGAAAAGCAAACCCCATCCATAGGAAGGACTGCTGTCCAGACTGGCATTTCATGAAATAGAAGGAATGTGATCTCTCCTACTCCTCAGTGTATCACGGTGTATGTGAACTTGTAGGACGACTGGTAAATTTAGAATCCTGGTGCTATCCTGGACAACTTCACAAGACTCTGAGGGAAGAGGCCTGTTTTTCTTATCTTCAGAGTGGATGTGACTAATTTAGCTTTTAGCTTAACAGCAGCCTGAAAACTATTCTAGAACAGTCAATGCTTAATTCTCTGCATTCTCTCTCACTGTGAAATGTAAAGTTGTGAGTATGGGGTATTGTGAGAGAGAAATAGTCACCATGGGCTAAAAGTTAAATGATTGTGAACCATACATATTTGCTTTTTCATTTTTATTTTAAGGGCTTCTTATTATGCTAATTATTAGTCTCCCTAGACAAGACAGTACTTCTGGTCCCTTGGTTTGGGTGTGGAATTATAGAAATGACTTGAAGGCATTAATTTTGGATTTTATCATGTGTGTGGTTAGCAATACCAGGACATGCCAATGCCAGAGGAAAAGAGCAACCCCAAGGGCGTGGAGTGGCTGTGGCACTCCATCGTGATACGGATGTATTTGTCCTTGATTGCCAAGAGTGTCCGAAACTACACTCAAGAAGCATCTTTGGGAGCTCTCCAGAATCTCACGGCAGGAAGTGGACCAGTGAGTATCACGCTTACTTTTTAAAATAATGGCATTGTAGACACACCTACATTAAGTTCAGAAATGACAGTGAAGTAAGAACATAAGTTTTCTCGCTTCAATCAAGACAGTTCTCAGGAATTGCCAGAGAGAGTTCGGCTTTGCAGGACTTTCAGCCTCAGCTTCTGCAAACCCAGGTCAGACTGCGAGTGAAAAACTCATTGGTATTTATGAGTATCAGTCAGAACTCTTTCTGTTACAAGTCTCAGAATCCTACCTGAACTGGCTTAGGCAAAAGAGAGGAATTTCTTGACTCATATAACTGAAGAGTCCAGGGTGGGTTTTCCTTCTGTCATGGTGGGACATAGGTGCCCAGCAATTGTATTTGTGATTCTCTATCTCTGGACTCTGTTTTCCTCTGTTGGTTTCATTCTCAAAGGCTAGCCTCATATTACGGCAAAGATAGCCACCAGTGATTTCAGGCTTACCTCTTATCCAGCTCAGTGTCTCCACAGGAAAAGAAACTACTACTGTTTTCCCAATAGCTCTGTTAAGAACTGGGGGAATGAGTCTCACTTGCCCATTTCCAAACCAGTACCTGTGGCCAGGAGCCTGTGATGTTCTAATTGGCCAAGTCTGGATTATGTGCTCACATGTGAACTTCAGGGGCAGGGGTTTCAGTGAGCGAGGGTCACTACCACTTGTACCACATGGAGTGGCTCCCTAATGGAAAGTCAGAGTGTTGTTACCAAAAGGAAGGATGAACGCTAGAAGGCAGAGACAACACATGTCCACTGCAGTTGGAAAGGCTATCTGTGCTTTTGTGTCCCAGAAAGTCAGCTATAAAATAAAGAGTTACTTCTCTTTCCAGATGTACTTTATACCAGCAAAATCAAAATATTAAAAAGAGTAAAAACTTACAAGGTCCTGTGATAAACCATAACGGAAAAATATATGAAAAAGAATGTATATATATTTATAACTGAATCACTTTGCTGTACAGAAATTAATACAACATTGTAAATCAACTATACTCCAATAAAATAATTTTTTTTAATTACTTTAGAAAAGAGTAAAAAGTTGTTCCTTTCCCCATGTATTTTACAGCTTGCAACATAATAAAAGATTCTATAAATATTTAATTATTTGAACTAAGCTTGTATTCTTTGCCTTGATCATAAAATGATTAAACTCTCCCCAAGTAGTTCACTCTATGGCCAGTCTAATTATCCATCATCATAGAGGAAAGCACTCTTGTTGATAACAAAAATATTATTTATTCTTTACTTGAGAAACCATGTTCATTCTTTAATGAACCATGTTCATTCTTTGCTCAGTTTTGAATTGTGAAATACTAAAACCAGTATTTCTCTAATTTTAGCACTGTGGTTAAGAATACAACCCAATTTTAATCTCTTTGAAATTCTTCAGAATGTACTTGTGCACAAAGAGAAAGAAATGGGGAGTGACCAGGGAGCCCTGACAGACAGAAAGACATAATTTACTGTCTTATCTTCCCATTTCCCCATGCTTGGCTTCCCAAAACCATTTCTTTCATTTTCCCAAACTACAGAAGCCCTCTTATTAACTGACTACCAGCCAACTTAATAGAAAAGGTCAGAAATTAAATTGCTGTATCTGTATGTATTTAAGCTCACTATGCTCTGAAGATGGTTCAATATGAGATAACCCTTTAAGCTTGGATTTTAGCCTCTTCCACTCCAGAATCTTTCATGGAATCCAAACTATCCAGAGGTGTTTCCATGTTTCTGTCAATACAGGAATATTTGCCACCCAACATACAAGAATATGCCATTCTGAATATGTAGTTTATTCAGACTACATAATTCCTTTACTCATTTATCAAACAAACAGTATTTGAGCACCTTCTACATAAAAGGCACTAGCCTAGTGCTAAGTATATAGTGGTGAATAAGACAAAATCCCTGTGTTTGGTAATAATCTAGCTGGGAAAAAGAAATAAACAAACAGAAATCTAAGAGTTCCAAGTCCAAAAGGAATCCAAGCAATGGATTTTAAATCATACCTAACCTTAGACCAGTCCAGTCCCCTGAAAGGAGACCTACACTAAACTGGTATTAATCCATACTCAAGGCTATTAGAGTTGAACTTGACTAGAGATTTATAGGAAAAGATCATTAGCAGCATGGGACAATGATATGAGGACCCTTTGTTCTTTTAAGTTATAAGATGCTTTTTATTAAAATTTTGACTTACATGTATATTTTTTCTAATTATTACTTTCCCTAATTTTGCTATGTTTAGATGGTGTGATAAAAAAAATGCCTGGCTTTGTAATTTCGAAAAGGAATCACTGAATAGAAAAACATGAAAAGCAGACCATTAAACATAGTTCCAAAAAATACCCAGTCCATTCACCTGTGTTCATAACTGAGACAGCACTGAGCATTGATGGCCATGTGCCTTAGATGGCAAAGAACCTGAACTGGACTGAATAGCTTCTAAACAATAAATTCTATAATTTTAGTATAAAATTATGGCAGTAATTTCTTGTTCAGGTATAATGGTCATTATTTTTTAAATGATACAAAAAAACCCACAAAATAATAAATAAGGGAAGGGGATGGGTTGATAAAATTTACCCATTTAGCAAATTCTCTAAGGATAGTGTAAAGTATAAAGCATAAAGTACAGTATAAATAACTCCTGGGGGTGTAATGTACAGCATTGTGACTATAGTTAACAATATTGTATTGTATATTTGAAAGTTGCTAAAATAGTGGATCTTAAAAGGTCTTATCACAAGAAGGAAAAAAAATTTGTGACTATGTGTGATGATGGATGTTATCTAAACTTATTGTGATAATTATTTTACAATATATCAACTCATTATGTTGTATATACATGTAAAATTAAACATTCATTGTACAAGTTAAAAATCATTGAAATAAACAGTTTTCAAGTTTCTAAAACACTTTATAGGCACTTAATTTGATGTCCAATGGAAAAAAACAAAATGTGTTCCCTGTCTCACACCTTACACACAAATCAGTTCCAACAGCAATGAGATTTAAATGTGGAAGGTAAAACAATAAAGCTTCTAAATGATAACATAGAATATCTTCCTGACCTGGAATAGGGTAAGATTTCTTAACAGTAGACATAAAAAGCACATAAAGTCAATATCTTATAGATTGACTACATTAAAATTATTAACAAGCTATCAAAAGACAGTAAAAAGGCAAAGCACAGAGGAGGAAAAGATTTTTGTAACATATATAAGTAACAAAGTTGGTATCTAGGAAATAAAAGAAAACTCATCGATTTAACAATAAAAAGATAGACAACTCAATAGAAAAATGGACAAGAGATTTGAACAGGCACTTCACAAAACATAATGTATATATGGCCATTAAACATTTGAAAAGGCGCTCAACCTCAGGGCAATATGAACTAGAAATGCTGTTTGTAAATAACTAACAGTCATTCTCACAAATTCCCTAAAGCTGGAATATGAAACCTCTATTTGGTAAATCTGATTGTTTATTTTCCTTAATGAGCAAATTCTAAAGACCATTCCACATCAGCCTCTCCCATTTCCCTCAATGAATCAATTCTGTGATCACTTTTATATACTAGGCCTTGAGATGACAAAGAAAACGCTATGAGAGAGATAGAGCTGGACGACATGACTCAAAAGAGCAGAGCTTTTGCATATGAGGAAAGATAATCACTTAGATGGGCCATTGGGAAGAGAGAGGGATGCTAAATCTACCTCCATGTCCAAGGAGGAGTTGTACAGAATGGCTGCAGGTGAAGGATTCTTCCCAGAGGAAAGAAAAGAGTCTAATGGAATGTTCTGCAAATTAGTGAAAGACAAAGTGTAACTTTGGAACAAACATTGCCAAATAGTGGTTATTAAACTTCTTTGAGTCATGGACACTTTGAGTATCTAATAAAAGTTATGGACTCTTTCCCTGAAAAAGATTACTATAAACACAAAAATAATTTTAAGGACCTCCTGTTTCCTCCCTGAAACCTATCCTGGATCCTGTATTAAGAACCCCTTTTTTAGACGGTACGGTGGAGAATGTAAGGAGGGCGCTGTGCAGGAGGTAGGGGAAGCAAGCAGAGTTTAGATAAACAGAGAAGATAGACACCCTGAAGAATGGTCAAGAATACACGGATTTTTGGCGTGGTAGCCTCATGTTAGCTTCAAATAAAAATATATAAAGTTGCAGACACAAGCTAAGGTCTTAGTATTGTTGGACGTTTGCTGATGCTAGGAAGGGCCTAGTTGGTACTCAGACCCTGTGAAAGTAGGTGACCAGCCTAATTCCAAACAAGGTTTGCCTCTGGTGGACCTAGACTTGGACCAGCAACTTACCCATGCAGCCTCTGATACAGAGAATAGAATTACAGGTAATCTGACTAGCCATACATTCCTTTCTTTAAAAGCCCAATATCTCTTTCAGAATAAACTAGCTTTTTAGAAATGAATAAGTTTATTAAATATGTAAAATGCCAAAACTTGAACAAGACAAACAGAGAAGATGAATAAGCCAACAACCAGTAAATACATTGAAATAGTAATAAAAGACATCTCCCTTTAAAATTTTTCTCAGCTCAGTTGGCTTTAGAGCTAAGTTCTACCAGACCCCCAAAGTTGAAATTATTCTTATATTACACAAATAGTTCAAGAAAATAGAAAAAGGGAAAAAAACTTACCCACTAAATTTTATGACATTAGTGTAACTGTGATTGTAAAACGTCCTTTTCTTTTCACAATGATGAACTGAAAATGTGAATAAAAAGGTTATGATAAAAAAGAAAGGAAAGGGAAAGACAGACCCATTTTATTTATAACCAGATGCAAAAAACATAATAGCTAACCAAATCCAGTGTTATATTTAAAAATACTGAATAAACTGTCTGTATCCAGTAATTAAATTGAAAACCTAATAAGAATTTATAGAAAGTATCTCTAGCTTTTAAAACATCTCGCTCAATCTCTAGTAATCTACAGAAATTAAGAAATTTTAACCATGAAGTAAAATACAATAGTATTTATAGAATATGTCTCACAAAACAGATGCCAGCATCAGTAGCTCAGACAGTTGTCCAGAAAGAAAATGGCCTTCAGCACACACGAAAGATGCTGCATGTTGGTGATCCAAGTGTGAAAAAGACTGCCGTCTCTCTGCTGAGGAATTTGTCTCGGAATCTTTCTCTGCAGAATGAAATTGGTAAGTCAGTGTAAGTCTCTAGATGTAAAGTGTATATATTGAAAATACAAATGCAATAAAGCATTGTCCTTATCACATTCTTTTTACAATGATGAGCTGAAAATGTGAATAAAGAACAAAATGTGATAAATACAACTGGTTTTTGTGTACCGAGACATCAAGCGTTGGCTTTCGCACTGGTCTCAAATAGGATTTTTCTTAATATCCAGCTTTGGTTTTGTTCTAATTACTACCAAAGAGAAATTTTAGACCATACTAATAATTAATGAGATAGGTAATATATTTGATATTTCCCAGCCCTCAGCTGTGCCATTCAGTGAAGTCTTTTTAAGCCATGTCTTTCAGAATGTTCTCTGTGTGGCCTGCTTAAGCACCAGTCTTCTGAAACATTAAACAAACACACACACACAGTGGTTGTTCACCTCAGAACCTTGGCCATTGTTGTACTAGAAAAAAATGGTATGGTTGGACAGATAATCACAAAAAGAAGGAATCATGAATATAACAGATATGGCATAGGTTTTAGAATAAATATGATGAAACACACTTGCTCCTTTTTTTCTAAGTCCGTATTATTGACAAAGATGATAACTATGTTACACTTTCAAATAACATTTTTCATTCATTTTCTTTATACCAGAAAATGTGTTTTGAATTAAGTCATAAACTATAAAATTAGATAATAGGAAGATAATGCTAAAATTACTCATGCTTTCTAATGCTCCATAAGTTAGTCATTTCTGACAGTTTAAAACTCAGTTTTTCAAAAATTCCACTAAATTTTTTTTTGTTTTTTTAATGGATTGGATTATTTTGAAATCTACACACACACACACACACACACACACACACACACACACACACTGACACGGTGCCAAAAGGTCTATGGTTATGTTTTAACAACGTCATTTTCAAAAACAGCCAATAGCACAACATGGAACAGGAGGTTTCATACAATGCCTTTGTGCCCATTATGAACGTAGAGAGCCTGGAAATTTTTCAGTGAATCTGAAAGAAACCTTGCCAAAGGCACTGTCTCAAAATTATGAAAGTGTTCTTCTCATTGTCTTTCATGGACTTTTGTGCTGCACTTCAATCAGGTGTATTATCCTTTGACTTATTTTTTCTCAAATGAAATGTTAAGTCCATCTTTAGAGCATAGCTGATGAGAAGAACTGCGCTCTGCACACTGTGCCTATGCCTTCAGGACAGAAATGCTGTTGTCTCAAGTTCCACAGTCCTCCAGCTGTTGGAACAATACAGCTGTAGCCCCACAATTTATATAAGGTGATTTCACTGATCAACCTCCCCATGATTGTTTTAAGGACAATCGTGAGAAGAGGCCTCAGCAAGATAAATGCAATTTTTGAATTCCAAATTAGCTTTATGTCAAATATGTAATTTGAGTAAAAGTACTTGTGTTAATTCAGGGTATTTATAGCCAGGAATAAATGAAAATCAGTTTGAAATACAAGCTTTGTGTTTTTCATGAGAGATTTCTAGGCCAAGTAAAACTTCCCATGGGCTGACCTGGAATGAAGTCATCACATTTCACTTAGATTTAACAGAAATAAACTTGAAACATATTTTCTTAAAAACTTGAAGATAGGCAACTTAGCATGGTGACAGAGTAACAGGTCTCATGCAGAAGACATTGGTCTGCATCCTATAATGTTACTTTGCCACATGTCACCTTGGATAGTCATTTAACTGCCCTAAACCGAATGAAATTAGTAATCACTACAAAACAGTGTTTTTCCAGGGATCCGATAACATAATGTATGTGCAAGCACCAGCATTAACTAAAATCTCCTTCAATAATATGACATTGAGCTATAACCCTCCAATATCATGATAGGGCCTTTGATTTTATATTTCACTATTAAAGATCTAACTTTGTCTCAAAGTGAATGTATTTACTCAGGCCCTCAGGGTGTGTGTGTGTGTGTGTGTGTGTGTGTGTGTGTGTGTGAGTAGAGAGACGGAATGACCCCTCCTTTACTGTACTGTAGTGTTTAACTTTGTTGAGGTAAACAGTTATACTACTCTTCTAAGAAAAACAAACATGATATAAAATGTTAGAGATTCTAACTTCTCTTAATTCTCACTCCTCCTCAGACATAACCCAAAGTTTCGACCGTAAAATTGATCTGTAGAATTGAACATTCTTGTTGGTCATACTGAGGGAGGAGAGGTGGAACTCTCTCAGCAGGGATCAGTCTCAGTGTGGGCAGCCTGGTCTCAGCCAGCCATTGATGTACCCTGCAGAGAGATCAGTTGTACATTTTCTGTTGTGATTGTCTCACACTTGTTTTCATGCTGTCGACCTAAATTCAGCAAAAGGAAAATTCAGGTTCTCAAGGCCTTTCATTCTGTGGTTTAACTTACTAAGAGGAGGAAGCCTTCTGGTAGTTACTCACATCTGTGGAGAGCTTACTATGTGCTGGGAACTGTGATACAGTTAGCACATGGTAACTCATTTAATCTCTCAAAACAGTCCTGTGAAGTAAATACTATTATTATTCCATTTTACAAATTGGGAAAATGCAGCATAAAGAGGTTAGGTAACTTACCCAGACCACACAGCCATGAAGTGGCAGAGACAAGACTAAAACTAAAAAAGTGTAACTTCAGAGACTGAGCTCTGAGCTCCTAACACTATGCCAAGATGCTTAGACAACAGTGAAAAAGGAAGTGTTCAGGCCTTTGAGCAGAAGGTATGTCTTTCCTGTCAATCAGGTCCAGGTATTATCAAAGGAAGACATATGGTTCCATTCCTTTTATTGAGTACCTCTCTATTTTAGGCATAGTGATTGATGCTGGAAATCCAGAAATGAATACAATAATTGTCCTCAAGCAACTCATGGCTCCATTTGGAATTCAGACAGGCACATAACTAATTACAGTCTGGTATCAGAGAGAGAAGTGCAGTTCAAGGTGTCACATAAACTCAGATGAAGAAAATAAAATTAGGCAGAAGTATTTGTACAAAGCAATAGAAGCATGCTCTCTATCTTTCAAGGAGAATCCAAAGTAGTTACAGGAAAAAAAAAGCATACATGGAAAGAACTTTTGCAAAATATCAAGTATAAATTCGTATTGCCTGAAATATATACCATAGGACAAAGTATAATGACATCATCAAATATTAATACCTCTCTTGTTACTACAGAAAAAGCTAAACGAAAACCCTATAACCAAGATTTTATATATGTAGTGAAAAAATAAATTTTAAATAGTTTCTTTACCTTTTTTTTTAATAACGGTTATTTACGTATTAAAGAAACTTTGGGCAGTACAGATAATTTTTTTTTAATATTTTTAAGTCACCACTAATACTATTGTAGAAGAACAAGGGCTGTTACTGTTTTAGTGTATTTCTTAGGTTTCTTGTATATGTGTTTATCCTTTAAGTATACCGGTTATTTTCACATAGAATATTAACAAATATTTTCTTGTTATTATACATGCTTCATAGATATGTTTTGGGGTGCATAATATTCTTTGCAGATGTGCTTTAGTTAATCATATTCATATTATTGGGATGTTTAGGCTTTGTAAAATTTTTTATGATATATATAATACTATAATAAATATCTCTGCTTTTACCATTTTTAAAGTGATGTCTTTAGGATGAATTCTCAAAAGTGGAAATACTGAATCAAAAAATGTGAAAATTTAAAAAAAATTTTGACATTTCTGTCAACTTGCTTTCTGGAAAGATCTCCAGTACACTGAGCACAAAGTATCACCTTTTTAAAAATCTTTTTTTTTTTTTTTTTTTTTTTTGGTAATTTGAGTATTAAAATGGTTACATCCTTCCATATGTTTGTTAACCAAATGTTTCTTCTTAAATGTTATTGGGATCTTGAGGTTAAGAAACAATCTTTTTAATCAAGTGTTCTTTTTTTCTTTCATTTGTAGCCAGAGAAACTCTACCTGATTTGGTTTCCATAATTCCCAACACAGTCCCAAGTACTGATCTTCTCATTGAAACTACAGCCTCTGCCTGTTACACATTGAACAATATAATCCAAAATAGTTACCAGAATGCACGGGATCTTCTAAACACTGGGGGCCTGCAGAAAATTATGACCATAAGCACAGGTGACACGTAAGTCCTTTAGCATCTGCCTGTCAGCGTCTCCCCTTTCCCCACCACCACTCTCATATGTAAATAATGCAGTTGTGAATGTCCAGGCATTGAGTACCATGGGCAACATGGCCAAAAAATAAGATTGTAAAGCCGGACCAGATCATCTGTTCCAGTCCTTGGTGATCAGGCAAGTGAAAGCTGAATCCTCTAAGCCAAGTAGTTGCTCATTCTCTTCTAAAATATCCAGAAATAGTAAAACTCCATAGCTTATCTGGGTCATGCATTCCAGCATTTTATTGACCTAATTAATTGTTTCCCAGAATCACAACTGTGATTTAAAAAGAGAAGAAAGTAGGCAAACTGGAGTCCTATGGACAAGGAATGCCCTTTTCCTCACTTAAATATGTGAAGCAGGTGTCACCCATAATAGCATGAGGAGGGGAAGTAGGAGGCAGCGTAACAAGAAATTCTTGCTTTCTCAGTTTTCTTTATCACATCTCTTCCATCTCTTATTCTCTTTTGAAGTAGAAGGTTTAATGCATGTAAGTCATCCCACATCCTTGTGTCTGTGTCTTCAAATATTCCCCATTTTAAAAATAAAAGGTGAAGAAGAGAATGAAAAATATTGTGTAACCAAATTATTACTGTTAGTTAACTCAGAGTGATGGGATCCCAAGGGGGTATGAAGAGTATTATTTTTTTCTCTTTATATGACTCTGAATTGTTTGACTTGTTAAATAAAGTTAGTTTTGTAAGTAACCAAAAAAGAAAACAAATGTTATTATAGGCCAGTTCTAATGAGTTGCAAAGCAAACGGACTTGACCTATAGTAGATAAATGTGTGCTTGGCTTCACAGAAGCTAACATGGAAGGAGGACTACGTTCAGAGTTACATGATTAAAAGGAGCCCTAGTTAGAATGTCCATTTCCCAAAAGCAGGGAATATTTACCCACTCCCAAGTAGCAGTTGCTCAGCCTTTGTGGAAAGTATGAATTATTGCTGCAAAGCAGAAACGACTATTCCAAGTTGTCATCCAAACTTCTAACCAAATCTCTATAAGACAGTATGACTTTAATTATTTGAGTATTCAGACGTAAGAAGCACATGGGAATACACCATCACTTTTGGAAATTTCTTGTAGCTTAGAAAATTACAGGATGTGCTATTCTGTTATTTTTCATTGCACTGAGTGTCCCATTTGTGAGCCAGTCCTCATATGCCCTGTCTTCAAAAAGAAAAAAAAAATTCAACAAGGAACTCCTACCAGTTGGGTCTACTGTCTCTTCCTTGCTAGGGTGTTGTATAGCTAACCCATAATTTATGGGCTGGCCTGATAACCAATCACCATTTACATTTCATCTTTGAATAAATGAGTTCCAAGTGCCAAGCAACCAACTTATGAACAAACTTCATGACTATAACACCCTTGCAATTTAAGAACTTACAATTTTAAATATTAGAGATCCACAGCTTTCATGGATTTATTAGTACTGCAGTTATTAGCAAGTGACTCTGAAAAGTCCCTGAGGTACTAAAAAAAATCTGTAAGGTGCTAATTTTACTTACCCTCCTTACACTGCTGGTATGAAAGACAAGGTCTTTTAGCTATTAAATGAACCCAGCATGGGCTTCTTCATACAGTTTTGCATTCTCTCTTCTTGGTTGCATGCTTACAAACTCCTATGATAGGAAAAATAAAATCTTTGTTTCTTTGTTAAAAGAAAAAATGCAGCCATGTGCTAATTCAAGTGATGGAAGAGAGAGAAACCTAAGAAAGCACTGATCCTTAGCCAGAAACAAGAAGTTTGAGACAAATTTAAAAGCAGAACATCAAAAACATATAAAAATAATAATAATAAAGTTTTTTTTTAAAGTACATATCAAAATAATAATAATAAAGTTTTAAAAAAAAGTAAGGGGACTTCCCTGGTAGTCCAGTGGTTAAGACTCCAAGCTTCCAATGCAGGGGGCTCATGTTCGATCCCTAGTCGGAGAACTAAGATCCCACATGCCGCACAGTGTGGCCAAAAAAAAAGGTAAGTACAATGTCAAATTCAGTGCGGACTTGGATTTATAACAGGAACACACTTTCCATTTGCTATATACAAAAACATAAATTTTGAAACTATTAAAATAACAGTTGCTCTAGTAAGAATTTATTAATTTGAAAAAGGTACATAATCCCTACATTCATGGGGTCACTAAGTCTAAGAGTTATACATATTTTTCAATCATACTTTCATGCGTTTGTACTATATAAATATGCGTTATAAATATACAAGTATTTTCTAAAAATATATAACATAAATGTACAAATATAAATTTTATTCTATAAATAAATTCAAGAAATTATAAAACTCTAAGAATACATGCCTTATAAATATCAGGAATTTGCTTTATAAACTATTTGTTAGCACTTTGCTAGTGGTTTGAAAAGATTTTTAAAAAAACAAAAGCACCAACGTGGCCCCTGGCCTCCTAAAGCTCACCATCTAATCTCTTGTCATGGTGAGTGGCCTGACTTAATGGATGGCTCCTGAGTGACAGCAATTGAAGAAGATTTACAGAACGTCCAAAGACAGCATCCAGAAGCCTCATACTTTCTCACTGATCTCCGAAAAATGTCCTTTTCTTCTTTTCAGCTGTGCTTCCAACAAAGCAAGTAAAGCTGCTTCTGTTCTCCTATATTCTCTGTGGACCCACACGGAGCTCCATAATGCCTACAAGAAGGTAAGAATGCTAAAAAGAGCCAGATAATAATGTCCCACTTGACTTGACCCTGGTGAGAAGTTACTAAAAACTGCATTTTCTTGTGTGAAAATGTTGTTAACCTTTCACATTTCTGTTTGCTTATTCAAAGGCTCAGTTTAAGAAGACAGATTTTGTCAACAGCCAGACTGCCAAAGCCTACCACTCCCTGAAAGACTGAGGAACATGAAAAAGTGCTCTCAGAAATATGAACCTCATCATTCTCAGTCACAAAAAGCCCCAAAGGAAAACACCTATTTTTCTACTTCCCAGCCCAATAAACTTCAAAAAAGCGTGTCCTGTTGCTGTCCTTTTCTACTTCCATGGTCCCCAGGATCCAGAAAACAAATAATCAAAATATAATTTTATTAGTTTTCCAGAGGACATTTGCAAGTTTGCCACCAGTGGATACTGGCAACAGGCTCAATTTTACCCTCTACAAATAGTGGTCTTTTTGATCACGGCTGACGGTGTATGTCCTACTGGAATCAAAATGTGAATTCATGTGGAATGGACGTTAACAGAATAAATAAGGAAGGAAGCTGCTGTATTACTAGGATTTTAAAAGTTTGATTTACATTTATATTCCTTTTCTGGTTTCCATGTTTTGTCACTCACATGCACGTTGCTTCACCATTGAGCCATGAGTGTCTTGTTCTGCAGTGTTGAAACAGAATGGAAACAACAAGAAATATTTGTGGGGTTATCCAGGTGAAAATGTAATGACAAAATTACTTGTTTGTTTACTTTGTTTGTTTTTATCCTCTTGAATTTTTTCTCAGATTTTCAATGAACTTAAGAAATTTAGGTCACAGAACATGCATGACTATAAGGAAAAGAAATTGAAAGGAAGTGATCATAGCAAATCTAAAAGTCTTTTCTACAGAGAAAGTCAACTATGGTTATGAAATTCAGTGTTCCCTCAAAATACTGAATAAGTAGGATTTTTACTCAAGGAAATACTTCATCTATATTAACACCATTAAATGCAAATCTCTTCTGACAGTAGCATTCAGTGTAATCTATTTCCTGGACTTCTTCAGCCACTGCTATGGGCTGGTGGAAGAATGGACTCTATTGTTTGGCTACAAAAGAAACTTAGGCCTCTCAGACTACTGGATCAGCCAGGGCCCTGAAAACACAGCTCATTTTAATGAAGTACATTATCAACCAGCCCTACTTTGCCCAACATTTAAAAAATAGAACCACTAAACTCATGTGACCTTCCTTAGGCCATTATTTTAAGTCAAGGAAAAGCTAGGAAAAAAATGAAGTTACGTTGAGGAAAAATGTGTCTAGGCCATCCAGAAATGATACGAGAAATACTAATGTTCTAAAGTTGACAGCATCATCTATTGAAGTGAGTCTATATTAAGTGTTATTTTAACTGGGCTGTGATTAACACCATTCAGATAGAATTAGTCTTCTTAACTATAATTCTGTTATATTTTGCTTTTTAAAAAAAAATCTGACAATATCTGTTGTAAGAAAGTAAGAAGGAAAAAAATCCTTCAGCTCCTTTTGGCCAGAAAAGTGTAATAGGAAATAAATTGCCACTTTCAATTTGAATGTGTACTTAAGTGTTTATTATATTTGTTTTGTTTTGGTTTTTTTGGCCACACAGCTTGTGGGATCTTAGCTCTCCAACCAGGGATCGAGCCTATGGCAGTGAAAGCACCAAGTCTTAACTACTGGACCACCAGGGAATTCCCAAAGTCTTTATTATATTTGGAACTTAAAATTTTTTCAATTTCAAAAGCTCAATGAAGAAGACTTAGGTTACTAACCTAGTTCAAAATGAAATTATTTAGATACCAATTTTTAAAATACTGAAGAAAGAAATTATATCCCTTTTATCAGAATTCTGATGATAAGCATTTGGAGTATATTTATTCCTCCAGAGAATTAATGTATATTCAAGAAGTTTCTGTGTTTTTAAGACATTCGTAGAGCCTTCAATAATATTAAACACAAAATGAGGCAAAAATAACATTGCCTGCCTTGGTATCTGTGTGTATCTGATTTATTTGTGTATCTTGGTGTATGTCGTATGATTGACATGACATAAATTCAACTTTAATTACTAAGGGTTTAATACTTTGTAATTGCTGTATTTCTTCCCTAATTAGTCCTAAATTCTTTACCAAGAAACACTTCCTGTAAGAAAGATGGGACTAGCTAGCGACTAAAACATGTAAAAATGGAGAGACATACAAATCTAGGTATTGCTAGATTTCAGTAAATTGAGTGGGTCTGTGACCATGAAAAGATAGACTATGCTTGATCCCCATGTCCTGCTTTGTCCCTTTGTTTACAAAAACCTCACTTCTTTATTTTCTATGAACACTTCTGAGGGAGGTCCTTATGCAGTTGAATATCACTTTTATTTTTTTTTATAAATTTATTTATTTTTGGCTGCGTTGGGTCTTCGTTGCTGTGCGCGGGCTTTCTCTAGTTGCGGTGAGCACGGGCTACTCTTCGTTGCAGTGCGCGGGCTTCTCATTGCGGTGTCTTCTCTTGTTGCAGAGCACAGGCTCTAGGTGCGTGGGCTTCAGCAGTTGTGGCCCTTGGGCTCAGTAGTTGTGGCTCACGGGCTTAGTTGCTCCGCAGCATGTGGGATCCTCCCGGACCAGGGCTCAAACCCGTGTCCCCTGCATTGGCAGGCAGATTCTTAACCACTGTGCCACCAGGGAAGCGCCCTGAATATCACTTTTGATCACAGGTCTATACACAAAGCTTTTTTTCTTTTCTATGTGTCCCAGACTGTACCCATGTCATCAAAGGAACAACGGGACTGAGCTGGGACTCTGCATGCATTTATGTTAAGAGATCTAAAGGCCTTGCTGCCTTGTCAAGAATTCTTAACGATCTTCTGGAATATGGGAGGTTGCTGCCCTGGATTTCTATCAAATGAAAAATTTTATACCAGATGGAAAAAACCCAAAGAGTTGTCTGATAAGATAAAGAGGGGATTAACATGTCAAATGGGAAAATAAGCAGCATGAGTAGATAAACCACTTTAAAACCAATTTTATCACCCTGTGAAGAAGCAATTCCTTAGAAGAAAGAAGGAAATGCTGGGGGAGAAATATATATATATATACACACACACATATATATATATATGTTTAAATATATAAATAATATGTATGTTTTAATATATATTGAAACATGTATATATATATGTAATTTATATACTATAGTTACAAATGAAATTTCCTCTGAATAAAATATATAATGAAGGCACTGCATTGGAATGAGCAGGACTTCAGTATGTGTGTACTTTGAACAAAATGCAGAAGCCTTGAATCACAGAATCTGAGGATTAGGAGGGAATTTAGAGGGCATCTGGTCAAGTCCTCTTTAGAGTATCTTCTTGTATCATAAAAGACTCAGTTCTTATTAAAGTAACAGAAGAAAAACATGCAATCATTCATTCAACTAATGCCTAACATGACCCTGTAACTGGCCTATCTTCAGATTCAGTAACTGTTGCATTTTAAAGTATTCATTGTGGAAGTGAAAATAGATTAAAAAGGAAACAAACTCTTCAAAACAAAACTCGGCTTTAGATTTAATGTTTTATTTATAGTGGAAATGACAGTTTCATCTCTTATGAAATAAACTTCAACCCTTTAAGAACTGTAACTAAAAGGAAAACGGTTTTTTTGAGGTACGCAGGCCTCTCACTGCCGTGGCCTCTCCCGTTGCGGGGCACAGGCTCCAGACGCGCAGGCTCAGCGGCCATGGCTCACGGGGCCCAGCCGCTCCGCGGCATGTGGGATCTTACCGGACCGGGGCACGAACCCGTGTCCCCTGCATCGGTAGGCGGACTCTCAACCACTGCGCCACCAGGGAAGCCCGGAAAACTGTCTTTTTTTATGATCTATTCAGAAAGAAAGACCAAAATGCCACACATTGGCATAGAAGTTGTTTAAAATATGTTAAGGGAAAGCATTTTGAAAGTCATAGGGAGACACAAAGAACCCAGCAATATCCAGCCTGGAAGAAGGGTGTTGTGTTATCTGTCTTTAAATATCTGAGAGACCACGGTGTAGAAGATGACACAGTCTTCCTGACAGAGTAGAAGACAGACCAGGGTAAGTAGGCAGAGGCTTGTGTGACTGGCTTTGACTGAACCAGAGTGGACATATGTTGAGCACTTCTCACAGCCTCCTCATGAGGTATGTACTTCTTTTTCTTTCTTTTTTTTTTTTTTTCATACATTTTACACATGAAAATAACCTGAAGCAGAGAAAGGTTAGGTCACATTCCAAAGCTGCATAGCTAGAAAGTGCAGAGGGGCCATGTAAACCCAGGTGGGATGGCTTCTCTCTGGGTTCCCTGGGAGCCAAAAATGCAAGACTCAGGTTCCGTGCTAGGGAAACGTGGGGCTCTCTTTGGCTTGTCTCTTGGCAAGTTAAGAGGATAGTCTGACATAATGGTTAAGAGGATTGATTCTAGGACCAGCCAGCCTGAACTCAAATTGTGACTGTTCTACTTACTGGGAGGGTAAGGGTAAGGGTTAGGGTTAAGGTTAGGGTTAGTTGGGGGAAGTTTCTCACTTCTCAGATAGGTTGGTTCAATTAAAAGCCCGACCTTCCCCCCAGCCATGCATTTTGTACATCCATCCACACATACACATACTGATTCATCCCTCAGAAGGCCAGGTAGAAATGAGGAAAATAAATATGGCCCAGACAAGTGTTGCTGAAAGTCTGTTCTTCAGAACACAGTTCTTTGGGAGTATTTATAAGTGTTATGTGAAAAGAAATACCCCATACTTGAAGTCTGAAAAGGGCTGAGTTATACAAATATTGAAACAATCTGGATTACAAGACTTCTCACAGCCCCTAATATGCAGCGTACATTGTGAAATTTCTAAAAAGGGCTAGACTATGTTGCATGTCACAAACCTTTGGTTCAATCAATGAGCCTAGATGATTCTTTGGTTCAATCAATGAACCTAGATGATTCTTTGGTTCAATCAATGAACCTAGATGATTCTTGAAGCTGTGCTTCTGTTGTAAACACTGTGACCAGCAGTGATGTGAGCCATAGTCAAGAGGAAAAAAGGCATTTATCTTGTTCACAGTCTAGCCCAATTCATCTTGCTAAAGCCTGGACTACTAGTAAACCATACCTGGACTTAGTCATCATTTAGTAAAATCTGAAAATCAGCGACTTCAATAGATTTAGGACTAGTTCCTGAACATTTTTTCTCATTCCCACCTGGAGTGCTGCATCTGTGGATGAGAAGGTAACTCAGGAGGTACGTATTAGCCCAGAGAAGCAGGTTGAGACAGCGAAAGACATTCTTACATCTGGCTGATCAGACCTCTTCACAAATCCCACTTCAAGAAGCAGTTAAATCTCTCCGAAGCCTGAATTTTGCTTGTAAGCGGCTAACACACATCTGGCAAGGAATAAAAATCAAGTACAAATTGTTGCAGATTTTCTTAGAACCATGGCATTATGTTCTTCCCAGTAACAGTGTTTTGGGTGTTTTCTTGTTTTGGAAAGGAAGTTAGGGGTATCCATTTTCAATTAGGATATCTTTCAACATACATGTATTGAGCACTTGTTCCTGGAGCTGAGGACAAATGAGATGTACCTTTCTGAGGAAGCTCTCACAGCTCTGTGTGAAACTGACTTCACTGTGACAGTTTACAGTTTATAGTGCCCTTTGCTACACCTGGGAAATGAAAAGTCATCAACTGTGTGGCGAGGGTTAAGGTGCTCTAGACCTACAGAGGTCTTCTGGAATAGATCTCTCGCATAAAACAAGAAATGGTTAGAGTGAGAAGCAGAGAATAATTAAGAAAATACCTTTGTTTTTAGCCAGAAGGGGTTAAGTCAGAATTGACACTCCTGTAATGAGTGCATGAAAATTCTAATATTTTGAAAATAGACAAAATTTATTTTCCTCAGGAACTTGTTTCTTTTACTCCTTGCTCTAATTGGAGATTTTTGCAGTCCTAAATTTAAAAGACATAAATAATCTATTTTAATGGTACGGTCAAAACAGCTTTTTTTAAAAAGAATTAGGTGTGAACATATTAAATAGCATATTAACATGCTCCAACTTTTGGTGTCTCATCTCTAAAATGACCCAATTCTTCATCTCATGTTGTGTTTCTCCTGTTTTAGTTTATCAATTAAGATGCTTCATTTGCAGTTGAGTAAGTAGAAAGTCCAACTCAAACTGGCTTAGGCAATAAATGATTTTTGCCTAAGTAACAGGAACATCAGGTTTAGGCTCAGGTTTGGTTATTTCAGCAGTTCGTTGAGGTCATCAAGAACTCAGATTCTGGGACTTCCCTGGTGGTCCTGTGGGTAAGACTCCACTGTCCCAGTGAGGCGGGCCCGGGCTCGATCCCTGGTCGGGGAACCAGACCCCACAGGCATGCCAAAACTAAAGATCCCGCATGCCGCAACTAGGACCGGGCACAACCAAAATAAATAAATGAATATTTTTTTAAAAAAGAGAGAACTTGGATTCCTTTAATCTTTCTGCTGTCATCCTCACCATATTAGGTTTTGTCTCCAGGTTGATTTCTTCATGTTGACAAAATGGTTGCAGCAACTCCAAACATCTCACCTTCACAGAGCCATGTCCAAAGGCCAGAAAAGTAAACATTCCTTTCTTGCATTCTTTTTTTTAAAAACAAAGAAAAATTTCCCAGAAGCTTCCATCAGACATCCCTCATTTCATATTGCCCAGAATTACGTCACACATCCATTCCTAAATCAATTCCTGGTGAGAAAAATGAAACTACTACTCCTTTCTCTTTTTTTATAAATTTATTATTTTTAAAATTATTTATTTATTTATTTATTTGGCTGTGCCAGGTCTTAGTTGCAGCACACGTGATCTTTTTTGTGGCGTGCAAGATCTTTAGTTCTGGCATGCAGGATCTTTTAGTTGTGGCATGCAAGATCCAGTTCCCTGACCAGGGATGGAACCCGGGCCCCTGCATTGGGAATGCGGAGTCTTAACCGATGGATCACCAGGGAAGTCCCTACTATTCCTTTCTTAAACCAATCATATTTCACCGAAGGCAGGGGCTACCTTCCCTGAGACTCATGAATGATGAATACTTGAACAAAGTCAGTGTATAATTGAGCAAGGAAAAAGGGGGCTGCAGAATAATCAACCAACATTGCCTGCCCTATGTAGAGACACTCAAAGAAAAAAGAATTAACATTTTTTAGCAAACTGATTTCATTTAACTTATAAGACAACTGTTCTTTCAAATGCTGCAGATAAAAGAGCAAGTTTATCTACTATGGCTGTTGCATTGCATTTAGGACAAAGTCCTTGAAAGTTTATGGTTGAAGAATGATAGGAGAGCTAGGAACTGCAGTTAAGCGAATAATCATGATTTCAAGGAGAACAATAAAAGAAGATGATGCTCAATTGAACTGTAGAGGTAGAATAAAATCATTTCAGAAACTACTGTGTCTCTTTTTTATTCTCTCCTTTTTTTTTTCATTCTCTCCTTTTCTTGACATCTACTATTCCTCACCTTTAACTGCTAATTATGGAACAGAAGTTGTACCTTCATTGACCAAATTACCTTGGAAGAAAGTTGGCTTGAGCTTGAGGTGTTTGGATAATCTCCAGTTACTTCAATGAGACATTAGTTTAGCTGAGTAGAAAGAATTGGGTTTGGATTCTGACTTTACTTCTCAATGGCTGTGTGACTCTAGGGAGTTTAACTTCCTGAGTGTCAATTTTACCTCATTGGTAAATGGAGTTGAAAATTATTGATTATAGGATTGTTGAGGGAATAAACTGAGATGATGTTTTCAAAATGCCTGGCTCCTAGTGATTACTTCCTTTTTGTAGATCTGGCTGCTGCCCAGAGGTCCCCAGGCTTCAGTTTCTGCCTTCAGTTTTATTCCTCTGCTTTTCGGTGTCCCAGGGATCACCTTAAAGCAGAAAGCAAACTCCATAGTGGTAAAACAGGAAATGATAGAGGAAGGAAAACCTGGGTGTTGAATTTCCTTGCCCCCTCCAGCCCTTCCTCATGCCACCAGGTTTCGCTTACTGTTCTTCTGCTGACCTGAGATCCACAACCCCACAGTCCCTTATCCTGCCCATTTTTACACCAAACTCCATCCTCCTGAAGAATTCAAATCAGGGGAAACTTCGAGGGGCACAAAGTGAAACAACTCCCTTTCTTGCTGCTTAGGGGTGCAGCAGGAGACAATGTGTTCTTGCTAACCTAGGTGGAAATATTGAGTATGTTTTTCTATTAAAATAATTTGTTCTACCCAAGGTAAATAATGTGTCAGGTCAGCCAAACAGTAAAACTTAATTTCCTTTTCTGAAAAAAGTGATTTTGCGGGGAGAGTATTCAGATAACCTTCAAGAGTAAATATTTGTATGAAAGTTGGGTAAGGCATACACTTGACTTTTAACAGGACACATGGTGCCCAGCATAAAGACTACATTTCTCTGCCTCACCTGCAACTGAGTAAAGTCATATGACTAAGTGCTAGCCAGTGGGATGTAGGTGAAGTGTAACCCAACAGCTCATCAAAACCTTCCTTAAGAGACAGTGGGCATGTGCCCTTTGCTCTTTTTGTCTCCTTTATCCATTCTTCCTGGAATGCTGATGATACTCACCTGGACCACGGGATGAAGGCCATGCTCTGGTATGACAGCATGGTGACCTGAGTGGAACATGGTCACACTAGCTCTAGACCACTTTTTTCAGACATTGCACACAAGAGAGAGAAATAAAATTTTATTGGGTTTATGCTATTATTATCTTAGTTTTTATAACTCACAATAAAACTTAATCCTAACTATTGCTTCTTGACACCATTATCTAGCACAAAATCAAATTTAAAAAAATTTTCAAACCAGAAGATATCAATACAATGTCTCTGTCCTAGATCAAAATGCAAACTACACAGTTAAACTGTTAGCAAGAATACAGAGAAAGGGAAGTTAATTCAGTGAGTTAATTTTGGACCTCAGATCCCTTTAACCTGTTGATAACATCCTTTACAAAGCAGTCTTCAGCCGTGTTGTGGAATTAATTCTACTCAATGGAAAAATAAATAATAGTATCAGATTTCCTCAGAGAAGCATATTCTGGAGCATATTGCCTGGTGGGGGAAGAAGTAGTAGCTGAAATACAGTACATAAAGCTATGTGACTATAAAAGCTTATTTTCTACAATATATTTGCTGACAAATGTCAAGAGAAAATAGTTTCTATGCAATGAAAAGAGACTTAAGTAGACACCTAACTTAGGTCATAAACATTTTTAAAATGTCAACTGGAAAACCATCTACAGTTGTCTAATACCATGTGTCTCACAGGGGCTCTGTCTGACAAAAGGCATCTGATATCTGATCATGGTATTTAGGAAACATTACCAAGTCATGATAAATAGACCTATATAGATTTGTGGAATTTTTGCTTCATGGATCTTGTCTTTGGACACTTAGCACCCACTCCCACCTCTTCTAACTTCCCTCCTGTGCCATAGGGGCTAGAAGGCAAAAACCTACATTTTTCAGACTGTCTTATAGCTGGGGCTTTAGATGCAGCTTAGGTTCCTCAAGCATGACACAGTTGGGTATGAATGTGGAGGCCATTTTCCAGCTGCTGTTGTGTTTGGGAAGCGAGTCCCAACAGATATAAGTGTGCCAGTGTCCAGTTACCAGCTTTGTGAGTTGTCAGCCGTGTCAGCAACACATGTGACGGCAGGAATAGCAGCAGCTGGCCTCCTGATTTCTGCTCCTCCAACTCTTTCACAAGTGTGTAAACACCCAAATTCCTGTGTTAAGTCCTCTCTACTCAAATATCTAGAGTGAATTCTGTTTTCTTCACTGAACCCCGATATGGTATTCCAGTCGTTTATATTTTCTAGGAATTAGGGAAATTAGTTTCCCAGAAGAGCCTAATTTTGTTTGTTAACCGAGTTGTTTAATGTTAAAAAGGGATCTTTGGCATATCATAAATATTTGTATTTCTTAAACATAAGCGTAATTTAAATATCTGGTCATTTTCAATATAAATCTAGTAATTTTTCCATAAACCTTTTACTTGATCTTTGATTACTATTTTAATAACTGATAAGTTTAACAGAATAATTAATCCCAAATAATTAACACCGTCATTAATTATAAGAAGTTTAAACTACAATCACAAAATTTCAATGTATCTCTGGGCCTTCATAGATCTAACAGGATAGACCTAGACATTTAGCAAACTAAAAGCTATTGATTTGTTCTGTCTTTAGCTACTGGAAATTACATTGAAGGTCAAGGTTTCCTGTAGGAATTTCTTCTGCATGAGGAAAACCATTAGAGAAAGGCCATTTCCAGAAATGTTGTGCTTGGCAAATTAATCTTTTTTGAAAAGCTATTCACCACATTAGTACAATATAAAAACCCAAGCAATTAGCAGAATTCTTCATTCTTAGAGTTGCAGGCTTAAGTTCAACATTTCTTGATTCATTGCCCATGATTCATTATTTTGAATAGCTGTGTTCCAGGCTAAGACCCCATGTTTGACAATCACAGCAATGAAGCTCAGAAATGATGTTCAGTATTATTCATGAGGTGCCCATACACAAAATTTGTTTCTATATATCACAATTATTTACTGACTCCTGGTTAACTTTTCAATCTCATTTTTAAAAATGAGACGTCTTTTTTTTTTTTTTGCGGTACGCGGGCCTCTCACTGTTGTGGCCTCTCCCGTTGCGGAGCACAGGCTCCGGACGCACAGGCTCAACGGCAATGGCTCACGGGCCCAGCCGCCCCGCAGCATGTGGGATCCTCCCGGACCGGGGCACGAACCCGCGTCCCCCGCATCGGTAGGCAGACTCCCAACCACTGCGCCACCAGGGAAGCCCAAGATGTCTTTTTTAAAGACGGTATTCCTGAATATAGTCTTTCAACTGTAAAGTCACAAAATGTTGAATTTTAAAATGTTAACTGTGCCCTGACAAAAATCAACCATCCTTTGTGGGTCAACAGAGTCTGATTAGGTGGTATAAGGAAGATATTTCTATCAAAATAAAAGGTTCCTACTTGAATAAGATATTTACATCTAGTTTGTCACAGTACTTGGAAGTCAACAATTAGAGATTAAGGCTTTGGTTAAATTAGAAGCTCTTAAAATACAAATTCTCATAGGAAAGGTAGCGCCAATAAAAATTTTTTTTTAATTTAAAAAAAATTTTAATTAAAAAGGAAAAAAATTTATAAAAGGATGTCTATATGTGGATAACTGAGTCACTTTGCTGTACAGCAGAGATTGCCACAACATTGTAAATCAATTATACTTCCATAAAAATTTTAAAAAAGAAAGGAGAGGTAACACCAAAAGTCCAACCAACAAAAGAAGACCATATAAAACAAATCAGTGGCATTACATTATAAATCATCATACAATGAGATGATATACAGTAAAGAAGAATGAGCTACAGCTACAAGCATCCATAAAAATAAACCTAAATGAGATCATGTTAAGCAGAAAAAGGCAATATAAAATGGGGTGATTCCATTTATATAAAGTTCAAAAACAAAACTAAACTACAAAATATATTGATTAGGAATAGTTACTTATATGGCTTTAAAAAGCTATAAAAAAGAGAATGGACTTGAGGACACAGGGAGGGGGAAGTGTAAGCTGGAAAAAAGTGAGAGAGTGGCACTGACATATATACACTACCAAATGTAAAACCGATAGCTAGTGGGAAGAAGCTGCATAACACGGAAAGATCAGTTCAGTGCTTTGTGACCATTTAGAGGGGTGGGATAGGGAGGGTGGGAGTGAGGGAGATGCAAGAGGGAAGAGATGTGGGGTTACATGTATATGTATAGCTGATTCCCTTTGTTATAAAGCAGAAACTAACACACCATTGTAAAGCAATTCTACTCCAATAAAAATGTTAAATAAATAGTGGAAACCAAAAAAAAAAAAAAAAAGCTATAAAAAGAAAGCATGCAGAGAAGCATTTAAGAACACATATAAGAAAGATGCTTGTAAGAGTGCTACTTGCTTGTCATGTTGAGAACAATCAGTACTATATCAGTGAATGCATGAGCCAGCCTTTCTGTAATGCATGTACAGAAGTGCTTAAGAACACATCTGGACTTCCCTGGTGGCACAGTGGTTAAGAATCCGCCTGCCAATGCAGAGGACACAGGTTCGATCCCTGTCTGGGAAGATCCCACATGCCGTGGAGCAACTAAGCCCATTCGCCACAACTACTGAGCCCACATGCCACAACTAGTGAAGCCCACGCACATAGAGCCTGTGCTCCGCAACAAGAGAAGCCACCGCAATGAGAAGCCCATCCACCACAATGAAGAGTAGCCCTCCTCGCCACAACTAGAGAAAGCCCATGCGCAGCAAAAAGACCCAATGCAGCCAAAAAGGAAGGAAGGAAGGAAGGAAAGGAAGGATGGTGGGAGAGAGAGAAGGAGGGAGAGAGGGAGGAAGGAAGGATTATTAAAAAGAACCCTTGTAATAAAGATGTTTGTAAGGAAAAAACAATCTTGTTATAGACTGAACTGTGTACCCTAACCCAATCTGCCTGACGTTCTTATTAAGAAAAAAAAAAAAAAAAGCTGTGAAGAGTAGCCAGTAAATGATAAACACTAAACTTATGTCAGCAGTTACCTCTGGAGAGAATACAATTAAGGAGATTCGTGTGGGGGCTTCCAAGTTATTGAAAATGGTCTATTTGTAATACATGTATTATAAGTTCTCCAGTATGTTATATGTCATGATTAAAAAGTTTAAAACTAATTTTAAAGTTAAATATGGGCTTCCATGATTTAAAAAATGGAGGGAGCCCGAGCTATGGGCAGTCACACACACTTTCTGCACCTCCATTTCTAGTAGAGGTCATTGTGTACCACCAAGATCCCTTACCCTGGGTCTGAAGTACACACACCCACCTCCTAGGAGTGCTGGCAACCACCATCTCTCAGCTGAGTCCCTCTTTGGGACTTGACTTTGGCCAGAGACAGCCATAAACCCCCTTCCCAGGGAAAGCCCATATCCACAGATCGGTTAAATTGAGATTATAAAGGTCTAGCTCCTTTTTTCCTCAGAAAATTTAAATGTGATGACATAAACATGCTCTAAATCGTTATGTAAAATATTAGAAATATTTGAGGTTCATTGAGAAAATATGAGAGTTACATATTATTGAAAACAGGTATCATTCTATAAAATGACAAGTTATCAAAATTGCGTACTGTCCAGAAACTCTTTAACTTGAGGAGGTGTTTTTCATCAGAAACCTCTTATAGTAACAAAGGTGCTGTACCATTTTGAATACAAAACACCAAAATGGAATTTCTAGTTTTACTTTATATGGATGTGATACATTCTTTCTTAAATGTAATGAAAACAAAATATAAAAGCCTAATTTTGCCTTCTAAAGAAATATTACCAATGTAAGTAATTCCACGTTAGTTATCACCATGCTGCTGTTAAAAGGCTGATATATTTAGAGACAGGAATTCAAGGGACAATGCATCTTGAACATGATACCAGCATTTGTCTTTCAGCCCTATTTGAGAATCAGGTGGTAACTTCTAAGGTCTGCATTAAACAGAAAAATTTCACCTTTGGTCAGTTCTGCTTAACAACAAGGTAAGCTCTGAAGGGGCCTCCTAAATGACAAAACAAGTGGGAAATTTTGAGAGAGGCAGAAACAATCTATTGTGACTTAAAATACAAAAGAGTACAGAAAGCATCTGAAGGCTCCTAGGTTTCAGGTTAAAAGTGGAATGTAAAAACTTCATTAACATTTTGATTCCTTTCTTCAGTCTGTTTGTTTAACAATGTCCATTCAGATATGAACTCTCTAAACCTACCCACGTGGAATTCTCAAGAACTTCATCTGCTCAAGGATTCATCCAGTGAAATATTCTCTCACTGAAAATGGTACTAAGGAATATTTACTGGGATAGTATGACAGTTATTACATCAGTGTCAACATAAACAAGCCAGTATACCCAAAAAATACTTATCAACTTTCCCTCGGATTATGTTAAGGCTCTGCTATCTTTGAGCATACCTAAACCTTTTCAATACTATTCACCCTTCATTCATTTATTCAACAGATATTTATTTGGTGCCTGTGATGTGTCAGATACAGTGCTCAGCACTAGGGATATGATGACAAGATGAAGATGACCCAGCTCTTGTGGGGCTTACAAGGGTCTGTGATTTCACTGAGAATCGGCAGTCACCATATAACATTAACTGGTAAAAAGTTTCACATAGTTATCATTTGCCCACTGTGTAAAGTAGAATTTCCTTTTCTTTGTTCTAAAATGAAAAACTCTCTCTTAAGCCTTTAAAGTGGGCACAGCATTCTTCTTAGTTTATACCTGAAGAACCTGGCAGTACAGCTGCAGAAGCGGATTGTACACTTATGGCCAAACCAAGAAAGTTATACATCCATATATTTGCTATTTGGTCTAGAGTGCTACAAAAATTTTAAAAAAGAAAATCTACTCTCAAAAGTACTCTGAAAGAAGGACTTGGACCGACAAGGATGGTTCCAGGTCACTCAATATCACCAACAAAAGTGAAGTACAAATATTTTCTCCCATTCCCAAACAAAACGAAAGTTGCCTTTTCATTTTGTTTACAGTTTCTTTTGTTGTGCAAAAGCTCTTACGTTTAATTAGGTCCCATTTGTTTATTTTTGCATTTATTTCCATTACTCTAGGAGGCATATCAAAATATATATATATAGATGTGATTTATGTCAGAGTGTTCTGCCTGTGTTTTCCTCTAGGAGTTTTTTATAGTATCTGTCTTACATTTATATCTTTAATCCGTTTTGAGTTTATTTTTGTATATGCTGTTAGAGAATGTTCTAGTTTCATTCTTCTATATGTAACTGTCTGGCACCACTTATTGGCAACAAAAGGACAGCCTATGGAACAGGAGAAAATATTTGCAAATGATGCAACCCACAAGAGATTGATTTCCAAAACATATAAACAGCCCATACAGCTCAATATCAAAAAAACCCCAACACAATCAAAAAAGGGACAGATGACCTAAATAGACATTTCTCCAAAGAAGACATACAGATGTCCAACACGCACATGAAAAGATGCTCAACATTGCTAATCATTAGAGAGATGCAAAGCAAAACTACAATGAGGTATCACCTCACACTCGTCAGAATGGCCATCATCAAAAAGTCTTCAAATAATAAATGTTGGAGAGGGTGTGGAGGAAAGGGAACCCTCCTACACTGTTGGTGAGAATGTAAATTACTACAGCCACTATGGAGAATAGTAAGGAGGTTTCTCAAAAAACTAAAAATAAAGTTACCATATGATCCAGTAATACCACTCTTAGGCATATACCCAGAAAAGAAGAAAACTCTAATATGAATAGATACATGCTACCCAGCAAGGATCTCATTCAGATTTGATGGAGAAATTAAAACCTTTACAGACAAGCAAAAGCTAGAGAATTCAGCACCACCAAACCAGCTTTACAACAAATGCTAAAGGAACGTCTCTAGGAAGGAAAAACAGAGAAGGAAAAGACCTACAATAACAAACCCAAAACAATTAAGATAGGAACATACATATTGATAATTATCTTAAATGTAAATGGATTAAATGTCCCAACCAAAAGACATAGACTGGCTGAATGGATACAAAAACAAGATCCGTATATATGCTGTCTACAAGAGACCCACTTCAGACCTAGGGATACATACAGACTGAAAGTGAGGGAGGGGATGGGAAAAGGTATTCCATGCAAATGGAAATCAAAAGAAAGCTGGGGTGGCAATTCTCATATCAGAAAAAATAGACTTTAAAATAAACACTGTTACAAGAGACAAAGAAGGACACTACATAATGATCAAGGGATCAATCCAAGAAGATTATATGACAATGATAAATATTTATGCACCGAACATAGGAGCACCTCAATCATTAGGCAAGTACTAACAGCCATAAAAGGGGAAATCAATAGTAACAAAATCATATCATGGGACTTTAACTCCCCACTTTCACCAATGGACAGATCATCCAAAATGAAAATAAATAAGGAAACAGAAGCTTTAAATGATACATTAAACAAGATGGACTTAACTGATATTTACAGTACATTCCATCCAAAAACAACAGAATACACTTTTTTCTCAAGTGATCATGGAACATTGTCCAGGTTAGATCATATCTTGGGTCAAAAATCAAGCCTTGGTAAATATAAGAAAATTGAAATTATATCAAGTATCTTATCCGACCACAATGCTATGAGACTAGATATCAATTACAGGAAAAATTCTGTAAAATCTACTAACACATGGAAGCTAAACAATACACTACTTAATAACCAAGACATCACTGAAGAATTCAAAGAGGAAATCAAAAAATACCTAGAAACAAATGACAATGAAAACACAATGACACAAAAATTATGGAATGCAGCAAAAGCAGTTCTAAGAGGGAAGTTTATAGCAATACAATCGTACCTTAAGAAACAAGAAACATCTCAAATAAACAACCTAAACTTACACCTAAAGCAATTAGAGAAAGAAGAACAAAAACACACAAAGTTAGCAGAAGGAAAGAAATCATAAAGATCAGATCAGAAATAAATGAAAAAGAAATGAAGGAGATAATAGCAAACATCAATAAACCTAAAATCTGGTTATTTGAGAAGATAAGCAAAATTGATAAACCATTAGCCAAAGTTATCAAGAAAAAAAGGGAGAAGACCCAAATCAGTAGAAATAGAAATGAAAAAGGAGAAGTAACAACTGACACTGCAGAAATACAAAGGATCATGAGAGATTACTACAAGCAACTATATGTCAATAAAATGGACAACCTTGAAGAAATGGACAAACTCTTAGAAATGCACAACGTTCCAAGACTGAACCAGGAAGAAATAGAAAATAAGAACACACCAATCACAAGCACTGAAATTGAAACTGTGATTAAAGATCTTCCAACAAACAAAAGCCCAGGACCAGATGGCTTCACAGGCGAATTCTATCAAACATTTAGTGAAGAGCTTCCCTGGTGGCACAGTGATTGGGAGTCCGCCTGCCGATGCACGGGACATGGGTTCGTGCCCCGTCCGGGAAGATCCCACATGCCACAGAGTGGCTGGGCCCGTGAGCCATGGCCGTTGAGCCTGCGCGTCCGGAGCCTGTGCTCCGCAACGGGAGAGGCCACAACAGTGAGAGGCCCGCATACCACAAAACAAAAACATTTAGTGAAGAGCTAACACCTATCCTTCTCAAACTCTTCCAAATTATAGCACAGGGAGGAACACTCCCAAACTTATTCTATGAGGCCATCATCACCCTGGTACCAAAACCAGACAAAGATGTCACAAAGAAAGAAAACTACAGGCCAATATCACTGATGAACATAGATGCAAAAATCCTCAACAAAATACTAGCAAACAGAAACCAACTGCACATTAAAAGGATCATACACCATGATCAAGTGGGATTTTTCCCAAGAATGCAAGGATTCTTCAATATACACAAATCAATATGATACACGATATTAACCAATTGAAGAAGAAAATCCATATGATGATCTCAATAGATTCAGAGAAAGCTTTCAACAAAATTCAATACCCATTTATGATAAACACTCTCCAGATGGGCTTCCCTGGTGGCTCAGTGGTTGAGAGTCCACCTGCCAATGCAGGGGACACGGGTTCATGCCCAGGTCTGGGAAGATCCCACATGCTGCAGAGCAGCTGGGTCCATGAGCCATGGCTGCTGAGCCTGTGCGTCCGGAGCCTGTGCTTTGCAATGGGAGAGGCCACAACAGTGAGAGGCCCATGTACCGCAAAAAAAAAAAAAAAACCCTCCAGAAAGTAGGCATAGAGGGAACTTTCTGAACATAATAAAGGCCATATATGACAAACCCACAGCCAACATTGTCCCCAATGCTGAAAAACTGAAACCATTTCCTCTAAGATCAGGAACAAGACAAGGTTGCCCACTCTCACCACTATTATTCAACATGGTTTGGAAGGTTTGACCACAGGAATCAGAGAAGAGAAAGAAATAAAAGGAATCCAAATCAGAAAAGAAGAAGTAAAGCTGTCACCTTTTGCAGATGACATGATACTATAAATACAGAATCCTAAAGATATGACGAGAAAACTACTAGAGCTCATCAATGAATTTGGTAAAGTAGCAGCATACAAAATTAATGCACAGAAATCTCTTGCATTCCTATACACTAATGATGAAAAATCTGAAAGTGAAATTAAGAAAACACTCCCATTTATCATTGCAAAAAAAGAATAAAATATCTAGGAATAATCCTACATAAGGAGACGAAAGACCTATATGCAGAAAACTGTAACACACTGATGAAAGAAATTAAAGATGACACAAATATATGGAGTGATATACCATGTTCTTGGATTGGAAGAATCAACACTGTGAAAATGACTATACTATCCAAAGCATACTATAGGTTCAATGCAATCCCTATCAAACTACTAATGGCATTTTTCACAGAACTAGAACAAAAAATTTCTCAATTTCTATGGAAACACAAAAGAACCCGAATAGCCAAAGCAATCTTGAGAAAGAAAAATGGAGCTGGAGGAATCAGACTTCAGACTATAATACAAAGCTACAGTAATCAAGACAGTATGGTACTGGCACAAAAACAGAAATATAGATCAGTTGAACAGGATAGAAAGCCCACAGTTAAACCCACGCACATATGGTCACCTTATCTTTGATAAAGGAGGAAAGAATATACAGTGGAGAAAAGACAGCCTCTTCAATAAGTGGTGCTGGGAAAACTGGACAGCTACATGTAACAGAATGAAATTAGAACACTCCCTAACACCATACACAAAAATAAACTCAAAATGGATTAAAGACCTAAATGTAAGGCCAGACACTATCAAACTCTTAGAGAAAACATAGACAAAACACTCTATGACATAAATCACAGCAAGATCCTTTCTGACCCACCTCCTAGAGAAATGGAAATATAAACAAATGGGACCTAATGAAACTTAAAACGTTTTGCACAGCAAAGGAAACCATAAACAAGACCAAAAGACAACCCTCATAATGGGAAAAAATATTTGCAAATGAAGAAACTGACAAAGGATTAATCTCCAAAATTTACAAGCAGCTCATGCAGCTCAATATCAAAAAAACAAACAACCCTATCCACAAATGGGCAGAAGACCTAAATATACATTTCTCCAAAGAAGATATACAGATTGCCAACAAACACATGAAAGAATGTTCAACATCATTAATCACTAGAGAAATGCAAATCAAAACTACAATGAAATATCATCTCACACCGGTCAGAATGGCCATCATCAAAAAATCTAGAAACAATAAATGCTGGAGAGGGTGTGGAGAAAAGGGAACCCTCTTGCACTGTTGGTGGGAATGTAAATTGATACAGCCACTATGGAGAACAGTATGGAGGTTCCTTAAAAAACTAAAAATAGAACTACCGTAAGACCCAGCAATCCCATTACTGGGCATATACCCTGAGAAAACCATGGTTCAAAGAGTCATGTACCAAAATGTTCACTGCAGCTCTATTTACAATACAGGACATGGAAACAACCTAAGTGTCCATCAACAGATGAATGGATAAAGAAGATGTGGCACATATATACAATGGAATATTAGTCAGCCATAAAAGGAAACGAAATTGTGTGAATTGTAGTGAGGTGGATGGACCTCAAGTCTGTCATACACAGTGAAGTAAGTCGGAAAGAGAAAAACAAATACCATATGCTAACACATATATATGGAATCTAAAAAAAAAAAAAAACAAAAAAATGGTCATGAAGAACCTAAGGGCAAGACGGGAATAAAGGCGCAGACCTACTAGAGAATGGACTTGAGAATACAGGGAGAGGGAGGGGGAAGGGTAAGCTGGGACAAAGTGAGAGAGTGGCATGGACATATATACACTACCAAACGTAAAATAGATAGCTACTGGGAAGCAGCCGCATAGCACAGGGAGATCAGCTTAGTGCTGTGTGACCACCTAGAGGGGTGGGATAGGAAGGGTGGGAGTGAGGGAGGAAGATGCAAGAGGGAAGAGAGTTTGTTAGCACAAACTAACACACCATTTTAAATCAATTATACTCTAATAAAGATGTTTAAAAAAAAGGGAGAGATACAGGCACCCCAGTCTTCATAGCAGCACTATTTACAATAGCCAAGACATGGAAGCAACCTAAATGTCCATGGACAGACGAATGGATAAAAAAAGACGTGGTTTATATATACAATGGAATATTAGTCAGCCATAAAAAGAATGAAGTAATGTCATTTGTAGCAATGTGGGTGGACCTAGAGAATATCACACTAAGTGAAATACATCAGAGAAAGATAAATATCATATGCTATCACTTATAAGTGGAATCTAAAAAAATTATACAAAGGAACTTACAAAACATAAATAGACTCACAGACATAGAAAACAAACTTATGGATTCCAAAGGGGAAATGGGGAGCAGATAAAAATAGGAGTTTGAGATTAACAGATACACACTACTATAGTAAAATTGATAAGCAACGTGGACCTACTGTATAGCACAGGGAACTATATTTAATATCTTGTAATAAGCTATAATAGAAAAGAATCTGAAAAAGAATATGTATATTCTTTTTCATATATATGAAAAATTATATATATATATATATACAACTTTGCTGTGCACCTGAAACTAACAGAATATTGTCAATCAACTTTACTTCAATTTTTAAATATATATATATCTTTATTTATTCGGTTGTACCAGGTCTTAGTTTTGCAGCAGGCAGGCCCCTTAGTTGTGGCTCAAGGGCTCCTTACTTGTGGCATGTGAAATCTTTGTTGTGGCAAGCATATGGGATCTAGTTACCTGACCAGTGATCGAACCCAGGCCCCCTGCATTAGGAGTGCAGAGTCTTAACCACTGGGCCACCAGGGAGGTCCCAACTTTACTTCAATTTTTTTAAAAAAAAGTGCAGTACAAACAAATACTTGTAGAGACCTTAGGTCAAAGCATTAATTGACACTGAACCCCAATTTTCAACACAGGTATTCATCCCAAGTTCATTCATAGTTCCTCACCTATCCACAGACATATATCCTACAAATACAACCTTCCCACACAGATGGTTCATGGTGAATATAGCTTATTCCAAAGGGTTTACTCTATAGTTTTTTGAAGAAGGCAGCAACTTCAGTTATGCCAAAGCAATACTCCTGAGATCACAGCAATAATAACTCTCATTTTGGGAGTTCACAGTGTGTGCCAAGCACTGTGCTACATCTTTCATTATATTATCTCTGCAAGGCACCCTTTTTTTTTTTAACATCTTTATTGGAGTATAATTGCTTTACAAGGTGTGTTAGTTTCTGCCTTATAACAAAGTGAATCAGCTCTACATATACATATATCCCCATATCTCTTTCCTCTTGCTTCTCCCTCCCTCTGATCCTCCCTATCCCAGCCCTCTATGTAGTCACAAACCACCGAGCTGATCTCCCTGTGCTATGTGGCTGCTTCCCACTAGCTATCGGTTTTACATTTGGTAGTGTAAATATGTCCATGCCATTGGATTCTTCCAATCCAATAACATGGTATATCTCTCCACCTATTTGTATCATCCTTAATTTCTTTCATCAGTGTCTTATAGTTTTCTGCATACAGGTCTTTTGTCTCCTTAGGTAGGTTTATTACTAGGTATTTTATTCTTTTTGTTGCAATGGTAAATGGAAGTGTTTTCTTAATTTCACTTTCAGATTTTTCATCATTAGTGTATAGGAATGCAAGAGATTTCTGTGCATTCATTTTGTATCCTGCTACTTTACCAAATTCATTGATTAGCTCTAGTAGTTTTCTGGTGATATCTTTAGGATTCTCCATGTATAGTATCATGTCATCTGCAAACAGTGACAGCTTTAGTCTTCTTTTCCAATTTGGATTCCTTTTGTTTCTTTTTCTTCTCTGATTGCTGTGGCTAAAACTTCCAAAACAATGTTGAATAATAGTGCTGAGAGTGGGCAACCTTGTCTTTTTCCTGATCATAGTAGAAATGGTTTCAGTTTTTCAGCATTGAGGATGATGTTGGCTGTGGGTTTTTCATATATGGCCTTTATTATGTTGAGGTAAGTTCCCTCTATACCCATTTTCTGGAGGGTTTTTATCTAAATGCGTGTAGAATTTTGTTGAAAACTTTTTCTGTATCTATTGAGATGACCATATGTTTTTTCTCCTTCAATTTGTTAACATGGTTTATCACATTGATTGATTTGCATATATTGAAGCATCCTTGCATTCCTGGGATAAACCCACTTGATCATGGTGTATGATCCTTTTAATGTGCTGTTGGATTCTGTTTCCTAGTGTTTTGTTGAGGATTTTTGCATCTGTGTTCATCAGTAATATTGGCCTGTAGTTTTCTTTCTTTGTGACCTCTTTGGTTTTGCTATCAGGTTGATGGTGGTCTCATAGAATGAGTTTGGGAGTGTTTCTCCCTCTGCTATATTTTGGAAGAGTTTGAGAAGGATAGGTGTTAGCTCTTCTATAAATGTTTGATAGAATTTGCCTGTGAAGCCATCTGGTCCTGGGCTTTTGTTTGCTGGAAGATTTTTAATCACAGTTTCAATTTCAGTGCTTGTGATTGGTCTGTTTATATTTTCCCTTTCTTCCTGGTTCAGTCTCAGAAGGTTTTGCTTTTCTAAGAATTTTTCCATTTCTTCAAGTTTGTCCATTTTATTGGCATATAGTTGCTTGTAGTAATCTCTCATGATCCTTTGTATTTCTGCAGTGTCAGTTGTTACTTCTCCTTTTTCATTTCTATTTCTACTGATTTGGGTCTTCTCCCTTTTTTTCTTGATGAGTCTGGCTAATGGTTTATCAATTTTGTTTATCTTCTCCAAGAACCAGCTTTTAGTTTTATTCATCTTTACTATCATTTCCTTCATTTCTTTTTCATTTGTTTCTGATCTGATTTTTATGATTTCTTTCCTTCTGCAATCTTTGGATTTCTTTTGTTCTTTGTCTAATTGCTGTAGGTGTACGGTTTGGTTGTTTATTTGAGATGTTTCTTGTTTCTTAAGGTACGATTGTATTGCTATAAACTTCCCTCTTAGAACTGCTTTCGCTGCATTCCATAATTTTTGTGTCATTGTGTTTTCATTGTCATTTGTTTCTAGGTATTTTTTGATTTCCTCTTTGATTTTTCCAGTGATCTTGGTTATTAAGTAGTGTATTGTTTAGCTTCCATGTGTTTGTATTTTTACAGATTTTTTCCTGAAATTGATATCTAGTCTCATAGCATTGTGGCCAGAAAACATAGTTGATAATGATTTCAATTTTCTTGAATTAACCAACACTTGATTTGTGACCCAAGATATGATCTATCCTGGAGAATGTTCCATGAGCACTTGAGAAGAAAGTGTATTCTGTTGTTTTTGGATGGAATATTCTATAAATATCAATTAAGTTCTTCTTGTCTAATGTGTCATTTAAAGCTTGTGTTTCCTTGTTTATTTTCATTTTGGATGATCTGACCATTGGTGAAAGTGAGGTGTTAAATTCCCCTACTATTATTGTGTTACTGTTGATTTCCTCTTTTATGGCTGTTAGCATTTGCCTTATGTTTTGAGGTGCTCTATGTTGGGTGCATAAATATTTACAATTGTTATATCTTCTTCTTGGATCGATACCTTGATCATTATGTAGTATCCTTCTTTGTCTATTGTAATAGTCTTTGTTTTAAAGTCTATTTTGTCTGTTATGAAAATTGCCACTCCAGCTTTCTTTTGATTTCCATTTGCATGGAATATCTTTTTCCATCCCCTCACTTTTAGTCATATGTGTCCCTAGGTCTGAAGTGGGTCTCTTGTAGACAGCATATATATGGGTCTTGTTTTTGTATCCATTTAGCAGTCTATGTCTTTTGGTTGGGGCATTTAATCCATTTACATTTAAGGTAATTATCAATATGTATGTTCCTATTACCATTTTCTTAATTGCTTTGGGTTTGTTATTGTAGGTCTTTTCCTTCTCTTGTGTTTCCTGCCTAGAGAAGTTCCTTTAGCATTTGTTGTAAAGCTGGTTTTGTGGTGCTGAATTCTCTTACCTTTTGAAATGAAAGGTTTTAATTTCTCTGTCAAATCTGAATGAGATCCTTGCTAGGTAGAATAATCTTGGTTGTACGTTTTTCCCTTTCATCACTTTAAATATGTCCTGTCACTCCCTTCTGGCTTGCAGAATTTCTACTGAAAGGTCAGCTCTTAACCTTATGGGGATTCCCTTGTATATTATTTGTTTTGTTTCCCTTGATGCTTTTAATTTTTCTTTGTATTTAATTTTTGATAGTTTGATTAATATGTGTCTTGGCATGTTTCTCCTGGGACTTATCCTGTATGGGATTCTCTGCACTTCCTGGACTTGATTAATTATTTCGTTTCCCATAATAGGGAAGTTTTCAATTATAAACTCTTCAAATGTTTTCTGTCTCTTTCTTTTTCTCTTCTTCTTCTGGGACCACTATAATTTGAATGTTGGTGCAGTTAATGTTGTCCCAGAGTTCTCTGACACTGTCCTTAATTCTTTTCATTATTTTTTCCTTTATTCTGCTCTGCAGTAGTTATTTCCACTCTTTTATCTTCCAGGTCACTTATCCATTCTTCTGCATCAGTTATTCTGCTACTGATTCCTTCTAGAGAATTTTTAATTTCATTTATTTTGTGGTTCATCATTGGTTTTTTTTTTTTGCTCTTTTGTTCTTCTAGATCCTTGTTAAACGTTTCTTGTATTTTCTCCATTCTATTTCCAAGATTTTGGATTATTATTCTGAATTCTTTTTCAGGTAGACTGCCTATTTCCTCTTCATTTGTTAGGTATGGTGGGTTTTTACCTTGTTCCTTCATCTGCTGTGTGTTTTTCTGTCTTGTCATTTTGCTTAACGTAGTGTTTTGGGGGTCTCCTTTTCACATGCTGCAGGTTCGTAGTTTCCGTTCTTTTTGGTATCTGCCCTCAGTGGCTAAGGTTAGTTAAGTGGGTTGTGTAAGCTTCCTGGTGGAGGGGACTAGTGCCTGTGTTCTGGTGGATGAGGCTGGATCCTGTCTTTCTGGTGGGCAGGTCCGCAGCTGGTGCAGTATTTTGGGGTGTCTGTGACGTTATATGATTTTAGGCAGCCTCTCTGCTAATGGGTGGGGTCGTATGCCTGTCTTGTTAGTTGTTTGGCATAGGCTGTCCTGCACTGTAGCTTGCTGGTCGTTGAGTGGAGCTGGGTCTTGTCATTGAGATGGTGATCTCTGGGAGATTTTTGCCGTTTGATATTACGTAGAGCTGGGCGGTCTCTTGTGGACCAATGTCCTGAACTCGGCTATCCTGCCTCAGAGGCACAAGCCTGACACCTGGCCAGAGCACCAAGACCCTGTCATCCACACGGGTCAGAATAAAAGGGAGAAAAAAAGAAAGAAAGAAAAAGAAAATGAAGTTATTAAAATAAAAATAATTATTAAAAATAAAAAAGTAATTTAAAAAAAGAAAGGAAGAAATAAGAAAGCAAACAAACCAAAAAACAAATCCACCAATGATAAGTGCTAAAAACTAAACTAAGAAAAAAAAAAAAGAGAGCTAGAACCCTAGGACAAGTGGTAAAAGCAAAGCTATACAGACAAAATCACACACAGAAGCATACACATACACACTGACAAAAAGAGAAAAAGGGGGAAATATATATATATATATATATATATATATATATATATATATATATATATATGTATATATCATTGCTCCCAAAGTCCACCGCCTCAATTTGGGATGATTTGTTGTCTGTTCAGGTATTCCACAGATGCAGTGTACATCTAGTTGATTGTGGAGATTTAATCCGTTGCTCCTGGGGCTGCTGGGAGAGATTTCCCTTTCTCTTCTTTGTTCACACAGCTCCTGCGGTTCAGCTATGGTTTTGGCCCCGCCCCTGCGTTTAGGTCACCTGAGGGCGTCTGTTCCCGCTCAGAAAGGATGGTGTTAAAGTAGCAGCTGATTCAGGGGCTCTGGCTCACTCAGGCCGGCGGTAGGGAGGGCGTACAGATGCGGAGCGAGCCTGCGGCGGCAGAGGCAAACAGGATGTTGCAGCAGCCTGAGGCGCGCCATGCGTTCTCCTGGGGAAGTTGTCCCTGGATCATGGGACCCTGGCAGTGGCGGACTGCACAGGCTCCCGGGAGGGGAGGTGTGGAGAGTGACCTGTGCTCGCACACAGGCTTCTTGGTGGCGGCAGCAGCAGCCTTAGCATCTCATGCCTGTCCCTGGGGTCCGCGCTGATAGCCGCGGCTCGCGCCCGTCTCTGGAGCTAGTTTAGGCGGCGTTCTGAATCTCGTCTCCCTGCGCACCATGAAACAAAGAGGCAAGAAAAAGTCTCTTGCCTCTTTGGCAGCTCCAGACCTTTTCCCAGACACACTCCCAGCTAGCCGTGGTGCACTAACCCCCTTCAGGCTGTGTTCACGCCACCAACACCAGTCCTCCTCCTGGGATCCGACCGAAGCCCTAGCCTCAGCTCCGAGCCCCCGCCCGCCCTGGCACGTGAGCAGACAAGCCTCTCAGGCTGGTGGGTGCCGGTCGGCACCGATCCTCTGTGCAGGAATCTGTCCGCTTTTCCCTCCACACCCCTGTTGCTGCGCTCTCCTACGTGGCTCTGAAGCTTCCCCCTTCCGCCACCCGCAGTCTCTGCCTGCCAAGGGGCTTCCTCGTGTGGGGAAACCTTTCCTCCTTCACAGCTCCCTCCCACTGGTGCAGGTCCCGTCCCTATTCTTTTGTCTCTGTTTTTCTTTTTCTTTTTTTTTCTTTCTCCCTTCCCAGGTACGTGGGGAGTTTCTTGCCTTTGGGAGGTCTGAGGTCTTCTGCCTGCGTTCAGTAGGTGTTCTGTAGGAGTTGCTCCACATGTAGATGTCAAGGCACCTCTTAAATTTCCATTTTCCACATGAAGTAGTTGAGGCTTCCTGAGGTAAGATGTCCGCAGCAATAAAGCCAGTAAATGACAGAGCCAGAATTCAAAACCCCAGATTCTCAGACTCCAAATGCCATATTCTTTTCCCTAGACATGTTCTTTAAAAGAAAATCCAAGAGGATGGCTAGAGATTTGCCCCCTGGTGTCTTCAGAGGCTCTCAAGACAGCTCCGCAGGAGACGCTAGGAATCTTCAGTTCTCATCACCTTTGACCGAGGTCTCCCTTCATTGTGAACTAATTAGCTCCTTGGTTCCATTACCTTGCCTCTCTCAGTCTCCATAGAGGAAAATGGCATTTTAAAAATGTGATGGAAAGCCATTTCTGCCAGCTGTGGTCACAGGGTTAATTATTATCTCTGTGCTGGATGAGGCAAGTCTTTTGGAATATTTGATGTATCAGTGATGACAAAAAGTCCAGCAAACACTTGAGGGAGGGTCAGTGTCTTCACTCAGGCAAGGAAAGTGTCTTTTCAATAATACCCCCTAATCATTGTCACCTGTCTCCGCTGAGACCTGGTGCAGCAGGGATGGGTGGAAGAGGCACAGATTCAGAGTTACCCCAATTTTTTGTGTTTGAGAGTCATGCCCAGGAATGAGAAGCCAGAAAAGGAGAAGGCTGTACATCTTCCTTTTTTCTCTTTTTACCTGTATGACATATGGTAAATTGCCTATCTTTACAGAGTCTCAGGATCTTGGTAAACTAGAAATTCATAGCATGCAGTAAGCACTGAAGCATGCATTTTTTTAAATCGAGGTGAAATTCTGACAACATACAATTAACCTTTTTAAAGTGCACGATTGAGTGGCATCAAATGTATTCACAATGCTGTGTAATCATCACCTCTCTCTAGCTTCAAAACATTTTCATCACCTCAGAAGAACATGGGTACCCATTAGCTCCCCAGTCACCCCTCCTCTACCCCCTGACCAACACTAATCTACTTTCTGTCCCTATAGATTTGCTTATTGTGGGTATTTCATATAAAAAGAGTCATACAGGGACTTCCCTGGTGGGCCAGTGGTTAAGACTCTGCATTTGCACTGCAGGGGGGCACGGGTTCAATCCCTGTTTAGGGAACTAAAATCCCACAAGTCACGTAGTATGGCCCAAAAATAAAGAAAGAAAGAAAGAACAAAAAGAATCATGCTATATATGACATTTCTGTATGGTTTCTTTTACCTACAGTAATGATTTTGAGGTTCATCCATCTTGTAGCATATAACAGTTTTTCAACCCTTTTTACAATTGAATAAAATTCCACTGCATGGATTTACCACACTTCGTTTATCCACTCATCAGTTGATGGACATTTGGGTTGTTTCCACCCTTTGGCTACTGTGAATAGTGCTGCTGTGAGCATTCATGATCAAATATTTACATTTTAATGATGATTATGATGAATACTATTATTAATCATGTATATTAATTATATAATTAAGTAAATACTATTTATTTAATCCTATTAAGTTATATTTTTAAATATAGTTGACCCTTGAAAAACACGGGCAAACTGTGAAGGCCCACTTGTACACGGATTATTTTCAATAGTAATACTACAGTGCTACACGATACACATTTGGTTGAAACTGAGAATTCAGATCCTCAGATTAGGAGGAACAACTGATATGGAAGGCAGACTCTAGGTTATATCTGGATTTTCAACTGTGTGGGGGTCAGTGCCCCAACCTCTGCATTGTTCAAGGGTGAACTGTACTGTTATTAACTCTTTATATTAACACTAATTATCATAATATAAATATATGTTAATAGAATAATATTATTTATACTAATAAACATGTGATTTGCCCACAGAGCCAGTCAGACCCAGGCACAAGAAGACTGCTCACTCCTTGATTTCTCCCTATTAAAAAAAGAAAAGAAAAAAAGATGGGAATTCCCTGGTGGTCTAGTGGTTAGGATTTGGCCTTTCACTTCTGTGGCCCAGGTTCAATCCCTGGTGGGAGAACTGAGATCCTGCGAGCCACGTGGTATGGCCAAAGAAAAGAAAAAAGAAAATTCAAGAGTACTGCACAAATTTTTCTGTTTATTCATTCTGTTTATTCTATGATATTTTGCATCTGGTTTCTCCAAGTTTCATCTGGTCTTCAAGAAATGACTTACCACTGCTATCTCAGAGTTAAATAATCCATTTAGCTATCTCTTTGTTGAAGAGACTTCCTTAAACTCTGGAAATAATAAGCTTGGTTATATTGTCAGTCATTCTGATATGAAACTTCTCTTAATTTATCTTAATAATCTCTATCATATACAGAAATTTTCTCTCTCACTCTGTTAGACCCAGACTTTCTCAACCTACATTCCAGTCTGGTATTAGCATAAATGGAACTAACTTGTTATTATAACCGTTAACAATTTCATCATGACTAGCAAATATAATAGTAGCCGCTACCTTCGGTCCTATAACTACAGCCACGTTAACTTCTCCAAACCTTCCATGCATGTCCTTTCATAATTTTGTTTCTTTGCTCATGCAGTGCCACTCACCTGAAATACCTTTTCCTCCATTTCTTCACCTGACAAACTTCCTTTCATCCTTTAGGATGCAACTGAAAGAAATTTTTGTGATGCTATCCCAGATACCTCAAGCTGAGTTGCTTGCTTAAATTGTTGTATTAAGGTTCTATCGTCCTACTGGGGAAGAGATCAAGATGATGGAGTAGGAGGTGGTGGAAATCACCTTACCCCATGAACACATCAAAAGTACATCTAGGGCTTCCCTGGTGGTACAGTGGTTGAGAGTCCGCCTGCTGTTGCAGGGGACATGGGTTTGTGCCCCAGTCCAGGAGGATCCCACATGCCGCGGAGTGGCTGGGCCCATGAGCCATGGCCATTGAGCCTGCGCGTCCGGAGCCTGTGCTCCGCAATGGGAGAGGCCACAACAGTGAGAGGCTGGCATACCGCAAAAAAAAAAAAAAAGTACATCTACATGTGGAAAAATTCTCACTGAAAACTAACTGGAGACTGGCAGAAAGACTCCTGTACAACCAAGGCTGTAAGAAAGTTCCACACAGAATCAGGTAGTAAGGGAAGAGAAATAATCAGGTTGGGACCTGTGCCCCTGGAAGGAGACTCAGAAGAGGAGGGGGATTGCACAGGAAGAGATCCTCCCTGGGCAGTGAGTGGTTCAAGCCACATACTGGGCACCCCAGCCCTGGGATCTGACACAAGGAACACAAGTCTACTTGGCTGGTTGATGGGCCATTGAGACTAACAGGAAGGCTGTGGGAAGCCTGGACTCTGCTCTTGAGGAACACGTACATGCTTGCGTAATCCCAAAACAGGGCATAGAGGGCAGATTGAAAGTGCACAGGATGTTAACGAGTTTCCTGCAACCATGCCAGCACGTGCCACAGCCCAAGGCAAGTGCCTGCTCCAGCCCCACTTGCTTCATAACACAGCTGCACACTGGGGTAAGGGCTGCTGAGACTGAGAGGAGAGCTCAGCTGTGAGGGACAAAGGTGGCTCAGACCCAGAGCAGCATCTGACCAAGGCAGGGGCAGCCATTACTGGTGATTATGCAGACAGTACCCCAGAAGAAGTCCAGGTTTCTGACTGTTGCTGGGACTGCCACAGCCCACTCCAAGACCTACCTGAGCACATGAACCAGCCACTCTTGCTCCAGCTCTGCTCCCCTCTGGGGCAAGGGTGCTACTGTGGGATGGGGAAAGGAGCACACATTTAAATGGAATAGAGCCAGCTGGGAAATGAGCCTCAGGGCTTCTTCTTCAGAAACTTGGGACAGGACCCCACCCCCAATAGGGTAGTGCTGGCCACTGAGAAGAGGAAAAGCCCCAGGTCACACGTGGCTCTGGCCCTGCCCCTCCATCTCCAGCCCCACATCCTACCAAGGTGATAGCTGCCAACACACCCTGGGGAAAGATGTGGCCTGTGCTCATTTCAGATCTAATTCTCCCACCAAAGCCACTGGGAGTGTGCAGACAGCATAGGGGCACTCCCATATAAAGACAGCCCTTCAAAACAGCAACAGGTAACTGTTTCACCTACTTTCATAGAGACAGAGAAAGTTAAGCAAAATGAGCAGACAGAGGAATTTGTTTCAATAAAAATAACAAAAGAAATCCCCCCAAAAAAACAATTAATGAAACAGAAATAAATAATTTACCAGAAAAAGAGTTCAGAACATTAGTAATAAGAATGCTAACTAAATTATGGAGAGGAATAGATGAACACATGGAGAAATTTAACAAAGAACTAGAAAATATAAAAAAGAACCAGTCAGAATGGAAGAATACAACAACTGAAATGAAAAACACACTAGAAGGGGGCTTCCCTGGTGGCTCAGTGGTTGATAGTCCGCCTGCTGAGGCTGGGGACACGGGTTCGTGCCCCGGTCTGGGAAGATCCCACATGCCGCAAAGCGGCTGGGCCTGTGAGCCATGGCCGCTGAGCCTGTGCGTCCGGAGCCTGTGCTCTGCAACAGGAGAGGCCACAACAGTGAGAGGCCCGTGTACCGCAAAAAAAAAAAAAAAAAAAAAACACTAGAAGGAAGTAACAGCACACTAGGAGATACAAAAGAACACATAAGTAATCTGAAAGATAGAATAATGGAAATTATCCAATCAGAACAGAAAAAAAAAAAAGAAAATAGTTTAAGGGACCTCTGAGACAACATCAAGTGTACCAGCATTCACATTATCAGGGTACCAGAAGAAGAAGAGAGAGATAAGGGGGTCAAAATGTATTTGATGAAATTATGGCTGGAAACATCCCAAACATGAAGAAGAAAACAGATATTCAAGTACAGAAAACACAGAGTCCCAAATAAGATGAATCCAAACAGACCCACACCAAGACATATCACACTTAAAACGACAAAAGTTAGTTAAAGAGAGCATTCTAAAGGCAGTAAGAGAAAAACAAAGAGTCATAAATAAGAGAATGCCCATAAGGTTGTAAGCTGATTTTTATGCAGAAAATTTGCAGACATGATATATTCAAAGTGCTTAAAGCAAAAAACCTACAGCCTAGGAACTCTAAACAGCAAGATTATCATTTAGAATTGAAGGAGAGGTAAAGAACTTCTCAGACAAGCAAAAATTAAAGGGTTCATCAATACTAAACCTACTCTAAAAGAAATGGTAAAGGGTCTTCTCTAAGTAGAAATGAAAATGTTATAATAAGAAGTATCTATAGGAAAGGAAAAATCTACTGGTAAAAGTGAAAATATATAAAAAGGCTAAGAATCAACCTCTTAAGCTAGTACAAAGATTAAAAGAAAAAAAGCTAAAATCAACTATAACTACAATAATTAGTATAGGAATAAACAGGAAGATGTAAAATATGACATCAGAAACATAAAATGTGGGGGAGGGAACTTAAAATTGGAGATCTTTTAGAATGTGTTTAAACTTAAATGACTATCAGTTTAAAACAAGTAGATATTGTTATTGGTCAAAATACATGAACCCCATGATAACCACACATCAAAAACCTATAATAAGGGCTTCCCTTGTGGTGCAGTGGTTAAGAATCTGCCTGCCAATGCAGGGGACACTGGTTCGAGCCCTGGTCCAGGAAGATCTCACATGCCACAGAGCAACTAAGTCTGTATGCTACAACTACTGAGCCTGTGCTCTAGAGCCCACGAGCCACAACTACTGAGCCCATGTGCCACAACTACTGAAGCCCATGTGCCTACAGCCTGTGCTCTGCAACAAGAGAAGCCACCACAATGAGAGGTCTGTGCACCACAATGAAGAGTAGCCCCTACTCACCACAACTAGAGAAAGCCTGCTCACAGCAATGAAGACCCAATGCAGCCAAAAAATAAATAAATAAAATAAATTTATTTTTAAAAAAACTATAATAAATACACAAAAACTAGAGAGAAACAAACACAAGTACACCACTAAAGAAAAACATCAAACCATAAGGGAAGAAGCTAAAACAAGAATAGAACAGAGAAGAACTACAAAAACAACCAGAAAACAAGTAATAAAATTGCAATAAGTACACATCTATCAATAATCACTTAGATGTCAATGGACTAACTACTCCAATTGAAACACAGAGTGGCTGATTTGATTTAAAAAAAAAGAAAACCAAGACTCACCTATATGCTGCTTACAAGAGACACTTCAGAGCTAAAAAGACACAGAGACTGAAAGTGAAGGTATGGAAAAAGATATTTCATGCAAATGGAAATGACAAGAAAGCAGAGGTAGCAATACTCAGACCACAGACTTTAAAACAAAGTCTATAGCAAAAATAAAAAGGGTATTATATAATGATAAAGGGATCAATACAAGAAGAGAATATAACACTCATTAACATCTAGGCACCTAATACAGGATCATCTAAATATAGAAAGCAAATATTAACAGACATAAAGGGAAAATTTGACAATAATACAATAATAGTAAGGGACTTGAACATCCCAATTACATCAGTGGACAGAAAATCCAGACAGAAAATCAATAAGGAAAAAGTGGTCTTAAATGACACATTAAACCAGTTGGATTTAATAGATATTCCATCCAAAAACAGCAGAATACACATTCTTTTCAAGTACACAGGATAAATCTCATGCTAGACCACAAAACAAATCTCAACAAATTTAAGAGGATAGAAATTATATCAAGCATTTTTTTTTGAACCACAATGGTATAAAACTAGAAATCGATTACAGGAAGAAAAGTGGGAAAAGCACAAACATGAACACTGAAAAATATGCTACTAAGAAACCAACAGGTCAATGAAGAAATCAAAAAGGAAATCAGAAAATACATCCAGACAAACAAACAAAACCCCACAACTTTCCAAAATCTTTGGGATGCAGCAAAAGCATCTGATAAACTTCTAATAAGGAAGTTTATAGCGATACAGGCCTAACTCAAGAAACAAGAAAAATCTCAAATAAACAACCTAACCTACCATCTACAGGAATTAGAAAAAGAAGAGCAAACAAGCTCAAAGTCAACAGAAGGCAGGAAATAATAAAGATTAGAGAGGAAATAAACAGTGATTAAAAATGAATAGGAAAAATACAGTGAAAATAAGAGCTGTTTTTTTTAAGATAAACAAAATTAATAAACATTTAGCCAGGTTCATCAAGAAAAGAATAGAGGACCCAAATAAACAAAATGAGAAATGAAAGAGGAGAAATAACAACCAGTATCACAGAGATTTTTAAAAATCATAAGAGAATATTATAGTTACGTGCCAAAAAATTAGACAACCTAGGAGACATGGACAAATTTCTATAAATGTACAACCTTCCAAGACTGAATCAGGATGGTGAAAATGAACTTCTAATTTTAAAAAACTCCCAGCAAACAAAAGTCCAGGACTGAATGGCTTCACAGAGGAATTCTACAAAACATATAAATAAGAGCTTTCCTTCTCAAACTATTCAAAAAAATTGAAGAAGATGGAAAATTCCCAAATTCATTCTATGAGGCCACCATTACCCAGATAACAAAAAGAAATAAAGATACTACAAAAAAAAGAAAATTACAGGCCAATATCTCTGATGAATACAGATGAAAAAATTTTCTCAATAAAATATTAGCAATCTGAATTGAACAATATATAAAAAGGATAATACAGCATGAACAAGCAGGATTTATCCCAGGGATGTAAAGATGGCTCAATATCCACAAATCCATCAATGTGATATGCCACGTTAATAAACTGAAGCATAAAAACTATATGATCCTCTCAATGGATATGGAAAAAGCATTTGACAAAATTCAACATCTATTCATGATAAAAACTCTCACCAAAGTTGTTATAGAGGGAACACATATCTCAATATAATAAAGGCCATATATGAGAAACCCACAGCTAACATCATACTCAATGGTGAAAACCTGAAAGCCCTTCCTCTAAAATCAGAAACAAGACAAGGATGCCCAATCTTGAAGTTTCTATTTAACATAGTATTGGAAGTCCTAGCCACAGCAATCAGACAAGAAAAAAAAAAAGTCATCCAAATTGGAATGGAAGAAGTTAAACTGCCACTATTTGTAGATGACATAATAATATATATAGAAAACTCAAAAGTTTCCACCAAAACATTATTAGAACTAATAAATGGATTCAGTTAAGTTGCAGGATTAAAGATTAATATACATAAATCTATTGCTTTTCTATACACTAATAATGAACTATCAGAAAGAGAAAGCAAGAACACTACCCTGTTTAAAATCACATCAAGAAAGATAAAATATCTAGAAATAAACTTAACCAAGGAAGTGAAAAACCTATACTCTGACAACTATAAAACATTGATAAAGGAAATTGAAGAGGATAAAAAGAAATGAAAAGATATCCCATACCCTTGAATTGGAAGAATTAATATTGTTAAAATAGCCATATTACCCAAAGCAACCTACAGATTTAATGCAACCCTTCCCTATCAAAATACTCATGACATTTTTTACAGAACTAGAACAAATAATCCTAAAATTTTTATGGAACCACAAAAGACCCCAAATAGCCAAAGTAATCTTGATATAAAAGAATAAAGCTGAGGTATCATGCTCCCTGACTTCAGGCTATACTACAAATCTGCTGTAATCCAAACAACATGGTATTGGCACAAAAACAGGCACAAAGATCAATGGAACAGAATAGAGAGAACAGAAATAAACCTCCACATTTGTGGCCAATTAATCTACAACAAAGGAGGTAAGCATATACAGTGGAGAAAAGACAGTCTCTTCAATTATTGGTGCTGGGAAAACTGGACAGCAACATGTAAAAGAATGAGAATAGAACATTTTCTCACACCATACACAAAAAAACTCAAAATGGATTAAAGACCTAAATGTGAGCCCTGAAAACATAAAACCCCTAGAAGAGAACACAGGCAGAACACTCTCTGACAAAATTGTAGCAATATTTTTGTGCCTGTCCCCTAAGGCAAAAGAAACAAAAGCAAAAATAAATAAATAGCACCTAATTAAACTTAAAAGCTTTTGCACAACAAAAGGAACAATCAACAAGATGAAAGACAACCTACTGAATGGGAGAAAATATTTGCAAATTATATAACTGATAAGGGGTTAATATCCAAAATATATAAATAGCTCATACAACTCAACATCAAAAAAAAACTCAATTAAAAAATGGGGAGAAGACCTGATAGATATTTTTCCAAAGAAAATATACAGATGGTCAATAGGCACATGAAAAGATGCTCAACATAGGTAATCACCAGAGAAATGCAAATCAAAACCAATGAGAGATCACCTCATACCTCTCAGAATGGCTATCATCTAAAATAGGAGAAAAAACACGTAGGCCAGGATGTGGAGAAAAGGGAACCCTCATACACTGTTGGTTGGAATGTAAATTGGTGTAGCCACTATGGAAATCAGTATGGAGGTTCCTAAAAATATCAAAAATAGACCTACCATGTGATCCAGTAATTTCACTCCTATGTATTTATCCAAAGAAAATGAAAACAGTAATCCAAAAAGATATATGCTCCTCATGTTCACTGCAACATCATTTACAATAGCCAAGATTTGGAAGCAACTTAAGTGCACATCAGTAGAAGAATGGATAAAGAAGTTGTATATATATAATGAAATATTACTCAGTCATAAAAAATAATAAAATCTTGGATGGATCTGAGGGTATTATGCTTAGTGAAATAAGTCAGACAGAGAAAGACAAATAGTCTGTCATAACTTGCATGTAGAATATTAAAAAATAAAACAAATGTATATAAAAAAAACAGAAACAGACTCAGAGATATAGAGAAAAAAGGCTGGGTGCCAGTGGGGACAGGGAAGGGGTGGAAAAGCAAGATAGGGGTTGATGATTAAGAGGTACAAACTATTATGTATAAAATAAATAAGCAACAGGAAATATAGTACAGCACAGGGAATATAGTGATTATTTTGTAATACCTTTAAAAGGAGTATAATCTATTAAAATATTGAATCAGTATGTTGTATACCTGAAAATAATATATCATGTAAATAAATTATACTTCCATAATTAATTAGTTAGTTAAATATCTGGGAAGTGAAGAAAGTTTTTTAAAAATTCTATTGTCCTATTATTTACAAATTATATTGCAAATGTCGGCTTAATTGTCTGTTTCCACTACTGGGCAGTAAGTTGAGGTTAGGATTGATGCATTTGTCATCTATTGATATGTAATATCTTATGCAAGGCTTGGCACAGAATAGGTATTCAGTAAAATTTAAGTTCTGAATAGGTGAAATTGTGTAGATATAACATATATGTATTTTGAAATAAATATATCCTCTGCAATGTGCTTTATGTAGGATCTCCCACTTTCTTTTCTCTTCCTGCCTATTCATTATATAAAGATATATGAAATGTTCAAAATGTCAAGCCAGGCCTTGGCAAAATCAATGAGTCCTTTTTTATTTCATAGTAGGATCATTTTTACTCAGCCACTCATCTGACTTACCTACTTTACCAACATTATTTTCCAATTTTAAAGTATGATTAACATTATTTTCAGGATATTAATTTGCTAGAAGTATCCTTTGGTCATTTTTCCCCACATCTTTTTCCCAGTTTTTGTAGGACCCTCAGCTTGGTCCTTCTATATCCTTCCCTGACTCCCAGGCCCTTTTATTCTTTACCTGTTCTGTCTCCCAGGATGCACTGAATGTTGTAAAATTCTCTAGAGGGGAAAAGCACAAGTTTAATCCTAGTCTTTCAAACTTAAAGGAGTGTCTCTTCCTTACACTAAAACCACCTAACTCTTTTAGAGAATATAAGCAAAACACAGTGGAATAAATGCAGTCATTCATTATGAACAAAAAAACTGAACCAATATAAGAAAGGACCTCATAGGTAGATGTGTATGAGATAGCACAGAGACTAAAACACAGACCCTGAATCCAACCAAATCTAGGTTGAAATTCTAGATCTACCACTTTCCGTCTGAATTACTTCAATTTCATCATTCATAAATTTGATATAAATATTATACCTATATAGGGACTTCCCTGGTGGCCCAGTGGTTAATAATCTGCCTGCCAATGCAGGGGACATGAGTTCAATCCCTGGTCCAGGAAGATCCCACATGCTGTGAAGCAACTAAGCCCAAGAGCCACAACTACTGAGACTGTGCTCAAGAGTCCATGAGCCACAACTATTGAGCCCACGCTCTGCAACTACTGAAGCCCACTTGCTTAGAGCCCATGTTCCACAACAAGAGAAGCCATCACAATAAGAAGCCCGTGCACTGCAATGAAGAGTAACCCCTGCTCATCACAACTAGAGAAAACCAACATGCAGGAACAAAGATCCAATGCAGCCAAAAATAAATTTAAAATTAAAAAAAAATTATACCTATATCATAAAGTTGTTGTACCTGCCAATTTTCTAGTACCATGGCCTTGGATACATGTCAAGTAAAACATTTCAGCAAGTTTTTTCCAATTCTAAAATATCCTGTGGTTTTTTTGCCTCACATGTTTCTCTATTTCTTCTCTTGGTTGCTTCCTTAGATTTATAAGAGAGAAGGAGCTAAGTATTGCTGTTTATGACCAGCATTTTAGGTTTGCCATTGATTGACCTTTCTTGCCTCCTAAGTTCCACATCCTCACAGGCACATACACAAGAACTAACTATAGCCCTCCAAAAACTCTCAAAGCAGCTAAACTGCTTTCTTTTGGATAGAGATATTCCTAGACAGAAGATTAGATTGAATATTGTCTTCACTATATCAGAAACAGTTGTTTCTTGTCTTCCAGGTGATAAAGCATCAGAGAAGGTAACAAATTTTACTCAGCAATGTTTTAAAACTCACTAGAAAATTGTGATTACTTATATGTTATTCCACTTAAAATATGGAGATTTTTAAAGGAGAATTCAAAGGGAAATCAAACAATATAAACCTAATATCTAAAACCTTTTTAAAAATTAGAATGAATGAAAAACTATACACCAAGAAACTGGACAACCTAGATGAAATGGAAAAATTCTGAGTCACATACAACTTACTGACTGAAGAAATTCAGAAATTTCTTACTGAATCAGGAAGAAATAAAAAATCTGAAGAGACTAATTACTAATAAGGAGATTGAATCAGTAATCAAAAATCTACCAGCAAAAAAAATCCCAGGACCAGATGGCTTCACTGGTAATTTTATCAAACATTTAAAGAAGAAATAACACCAATTCTTCTCAAACTGTTAAAAAAAATCAAAGAGGAGGAAACATTCCCAATTTCATTTTATGAAGCCAGCGTTTTTCTGATACCATAACCAGAAAAGGATATTACTAGTAAAGGAAACTACTAGCCATTACCCCTGATGAATATAAATGTAAAAATTTCTCAGTAAAATACTAGCAAAACAAATTCAGCAGCACAGTAAAAGGACCATACACCATGATCAACTGTGATTTATCCCTGAGATGTAAGGCTGGTCCAACATACACAAATGAATCAATGTGATACATCACATTAGTGGAATGAAAGAAAAGAACCATATTATCATCTAACTAGAAGTAGAAAAAGCATCTGACAACATCCATTCATGATAAAAACTGTTAACAAATTAGGCATAGAAAGAGCATTCCTCAATATAATAAAGGCCATATATGATAAGCCCATAGCTAACATCATACCCAATGATGAAAGGTTGAAAGCTTTTCCTCTAAGATCAGAAAAAAGACAAATGCGCCCACTCTCACCACTCCTATTGAACATAGTAGTAGAAGTCCTAGGTAGGGCAATCAGGCAATGAAAAGAAATTTAAAGAATCAGAATTGGAAAAGAAGAAGTAAAATTGTCTCTATTTGCTGATAAAGATTTTATATAGAGAAAATACTAAAAACTCAAGCAAAGAACTGTTAGATTTAATCAATGAATTCATTAAAGTTGCAGGATGCAAAATTAACATACAGAAAAACAGTAGCATTTTTATACATAAACAAAGAATTTTCAGAAAAAGACTAAAAGAAATTGATCCCGTATACAATTGCATAAAAAATAATAAAATACTTAGTAATAAATTTAACTAAGGAGTTGAAAGAAGTCTACTCTGAAAACTAAAAAACACTGATGAAAGAAATTGAATAAGACATTAATAAATGGAAAGGATCCTGTGTTCATGAATCAGAAGAATTAATATTGTTAAAACAGTAATACTACCAAAGGCCAACACTAGCTTGGGAACCTGTCCTCATGCACCAGTGGGTGGACACCAGGCTATGGACCACCTGAGCCCTAAGCTGGCCCACCAGCAGGTGGACAACAGACTAGAGACACCTTGATACCCACAGCCAGCAGCCCAAAGACCTAACACCAACCACCAGTGGTTCAGCACTAGCCTTTGAAAGAGGCCTTGCCCACCAACAGACAAACACCAGTTCTAGGTTTCTAGGACTTCAGCCAGTTCCCCTGGCATGCTGACCCACCTACAAGCAGCCAGCAGTCCCTGAATAAAGCAGGACCTGGCAACCAAATGGGCCAGGAGCCAGTCACACTCATCAGTGTGCCCACTATAATAGTTGGACCCACAGAGAGCCCATTCAGCCCACATAGGAGACACCACTAGAGCATATAGCTCTGGTGAACAGAGGGGAGTGTGCTGCTGGAACCTACAGAATGTCTCCTACATAAGGTCACTTCTCCAAGATCAGGAAATGTAACTGACCTACCTAATATATAAAATAAAAATAGATAATCAGGCCAAATGGAGTGACAGAGAAAAAATTTTTAATGAAGGAAGAATACAAAACACCAGAAGAACTAAGCCAAATGGAGATAAGCAATTTGTCCAAAAATAGTTAAAGCTAATGATCAAAAAGATGCTGAATAAACTCAGGAGAAGATTGAACGAACAGGGTGAGAACATTAACAGAGAGTTAGAAAATATTAAGAAGAACAAAACAGAGATGAAGAATATAATAACAAAAAGTACACTAGAAGGAATCAACAATTGATTAGATAATACAAAGAAATGGATAAGTGAACTGGAAGACAGAGTAGTAGAAATCACTCAAGTTGATCAGAAGAAAGAAAAAATTTTAAAAACATGAGGACAGTTTCAAAGACCTCTAGGACAAAATTAAATGTACTAACATTCCCATTATAGGGGTCTCTGAATGAGAAAAGAGAGAAAGGGGTTGATAACATACTTGTAGACTTAATAGTTGAAAATCTCTTTAACCTGAGAAAGGAAGCAGTTATCTAGGTGAAGGGAGCACAGAGAGCCACAAAGAATATCAACCCAAAGAAGACAAATCAAGACGCATTGAATTAAAATGGAAAAAGTTAAGGACAAAGAGAGAATATTAAAAGCAGCAAGGGAAAAAGCAACAAGTTACATACAAGGGAACTCCTATAAGACAATCAGCTGAATATTCAGCAGAAACACTGCAGGCCAAAAGGGAACGGTACAATAATTTTAAAGTAATGAAAGAAAAAAACCTACAACAAATAATACACTACCTGACAAGGATATCATTCAGATTTGAAGGAAATATATACAGTTTTACAGACAAGCAAAATCTAAAAGAGTTCACTACTATCTAACCATCTCTACAGGAAATCTTAAAGGGACTCTTTTAAGTGGAAAATATCCCAACTAGAAATATGAAAACTTAAAAAGGAAAAATCTCATTGGTGAAGGTAAAGATAGTAGATGAACCACTTACAAAATTAGCAGGAAGATTAAATAACAAAAATAGTAAAATAACCTATATCCACAAAAAGTAGTTAGAAGAAACAAAAAAAACAAATAGATGAAAAGCATGATGTCAAAAACATTAAAAGAGGCAAGGGGAGTAAAAAATGCAGTGTTGTTAAAATGTGCTTGAACTTAACAGCATCAATGTAAAATACTCATGGATTTACAAATATTGCTTTACATAAATATCATGATAACCATAAACCAAAAATCTCAAATAGATACACACAAAAAAAGAGAAAGGAATCCAAATGTAAAATTAAACATGGTTATCAAATAACAAGGGAAGAGAGAAGAACAAAGAAGAAGAAAGGAACAAAAAATAATTTTTTTTTTTTTTTTTTTTTTTGCGGTACGCGGGCCTCTCACTGTTGTGGCCTCTCCCGTTGCGGAGCACAGGCTCCGGACGCGCAGGCTCAGCGGCCATGGCTCACGGGTCCAGCCGCTCCGCGGCATGTGGGATCTTCCTGGACCGGGGCACGAACCTGTGTCCCCTGTATCGGCAGACAGACTCTCAACCACTGCACCACCAGGGAAGCCCCCAAAAAATAATTTTTAAAAATTGAAAAACAATTAACAAAATACCAATAAGTACATACCTATCAGTAATTCCTTTAAATGGAAATGGACTAAATGCTCCAATAAAATGATATAGAGTGGCTGAGTGGATAATAAAACCAAGACCCATACATATGCTGCCTACAAGATGCTCACTTCAGATCTAAAGACACACTCAGACTGGAAGTGAGAGGATGGAAAAGGTATTTCATATAAATGGAAACAAATGAAAGTCAGGTTATGTATACTTAGACAAAATAGACTTTAAAACAAAGACTATAGTAATGCACCAAACATAGGAACGCTTATTGTATATATGTATTACAGAAAATTTTATTGACGTAAAGGAAGAAATTGACAGTAACATAATAATAGTAGAGGACTTTAACTTCCAACTTACATCAATGGACAAATCACCCAGAGAGAAAATCAATAAAGAATTACTGGCCTTAAATGACACATTAAACCAGATGTAATTAATTGATATATAGAGAGCAACCATAAGCAACAGAGTGCACTTTATTTTCAAGTGCATATGGAACATTCTCCAGGATAGATCACATGCTAGGCAACAAAACAAGCCTTGGTAAATTTAATAAAAGTGAAATCATATCAAGCATCTTTTCCAACCACAACACAATGACAGTAGAAATTAACAATAAGAAAAAAAAACTGAAGAAAAGCTGACAAACATCTGGAGACTAAACAATATGCTACTAAATAACCAATGCATCACTGAAGAAATCAAAGAGGAAACTAAAAATTACCTAGAGTCAAATGAAAATGAAAACATAACAATCCAAAACCTATGGGAAGCAGTAAAAAGCAGTGCTAAGAGGGGAGTTTGTAGAGATATAAGCATACCTCAGGAAACAAGAAAAATCTCAAATAAACAACCTAACCTTACACCTAAAGCACCTAGAGAAAGAAGAACAAACAAAACCCAAATTTAGTAGAAGTAAAGAAATCATAAAGATCAGAGCACAAATAAATAAAGTAAAGACTAAAAACTCAGTAGAAAAGATCAATGAAACTAAAAGTTAATTCTTTGAAAAGATTTTTTTAATGATACCTTTAGCCAAACTCATCAAGAAAAAGGGAGAGGGCCCAAATCAATAAAATCAGAAGTGACAAAGGGGAAGGTACAACTGACACCACAGAAATAGAAAGGATCATAAGAGACTACTATGAACTACTATACACCAATAATATGGACAACCTAGAAGAAATGGACAAATTCTTAGAAATGTACACTCCCCCGAGACTGAGCCAGGAAGAAATAGAAAATTTGAACTGACCAATTACCTGTAATGAAACTGAATCAGTAATTTTAAAACTCTGAACAAATAAAAGTCCAGGACCTGATGGCTTCACAGGTGAATTCTATCAAATATTTAGAGAAGAGTTTGCACCTTTCCTGAAATTATTCCAAAAATTGCAGAGGAAGGAATATTTCTGAACTTATTCTATGAGGCCACCATCACCCTGATACCAAAACCAGACAAAGATATCACAGAAAAAGAATATTACAGGCCAATATCACTGATGAATCTAGATGTAAAAATCCTCAACAAAATATTAGAGCAACCTGAATTCAACAATACAGTAAAAGGATTATACACCACAATCAAGTGGGATTTGTCTCAGGGATGCAAGAAATTTTCAATATCCACAAATTAATGTGATATACCACATTAACAAATTGAAAAAATAAAAACCATATGATCATCTCAATAAATGCAGAAAAAGCTTTTGACAAAATTCAATACAATTTATGATAAAAAATCTCCAGAAAGTGGGCATAAAGGGAACCCATCTCAATATAATAAAGGCCATATACAAAAAACCCACAGCAAACATCATTCTCAATGGTGAAAAACTGAAAGCATTTCCTCTAAGATCAGGAACAAGACAAGGATGCTCACTCTTGCCAGTTTTATTCAAAATAATATTGGAAGAGCTAGCCACAGCAGTCAGCCAAGAAAAAGAAATTTTAAAAATCCAAGTTGGGAAGGAAGAAGTAAAACTTTCACTGTTTGCAGATGACATGATACCTCACATAGAAAATCCTAAAGACATCATCAGAAAACTACTAGAGCTCAGCAACAAAATCTGTGAAGTTGCAGGATACAAACTTAACATACAAATATCTATTGCATTTCTATACACTAACAATGAACTATCAGAAACAGAAATTAAGGAAACAATCTCATCTGCCATCACATCGAAAGGATAATATACCTAGGAATAAACTTACTTAAGGATGTAAAAACCTGTACTCAGAGAACTATAAGACACTGATGAAAGAAATTAAAGACAACACAGATGGAAAGATATATTGTGTTCTTAGACTGGAAGAATTAATATTGCTGAAATGAACATACTACCCAAGGCAACCTACACATTCAATGTAATCCTTATGAAAATACCAAGAGCATTTTTCACAGAACTAGAACAAATAATTCTAAAATTTGTATGGAAATACAAAGACCCCAAGTAGCAAAAACAATCTGGAAAAAGAAGAGCAGAGCAAAAGAAATCACGCTTCCTGACTTCAGGCTACACCCCATAGATCAATGGAACAGAATAGATTCCAGAAATAAACCCACACACTTATGGTCAATTAATCTCTGACAAAGGAGGCAAGAATATACAATGGAGAAAAGACAGTCTCTTCAATAAGTGGTGCTGGGAAAACTAGAAAGCTACTTGTAAAAGAATGATATGAGAACATTTTCTCACAACATACTCAAAAACATTCAAAGTGGGTTAAAGACCTAAATGTAAGACTGGAAGCCATAAAACTCCTAGAAGAAAAAATAGGCAGAACATTTTTTGATATAAATCATAGCAATATTTTTTGGGTATGTCTCCTAAAGCAAAGGAAATAAAAGCAAAAATAAACCAATGGGGACTTCCCTGGTGGTGCAGTGGTTGAGAGTCCGCCTGCCGATGCAGGGGACACAGGTTCATGCCCCAGTCCGGGAAGATCACACATGCCGCGGAGCGGCTGGGCCCGTGAGCCATGGCCGCTGAACCTGTGCGTCTGGAGCCTGTGCTCCGGAACGGGAGAGGCCACAGCAGTGAGAGGCCTGCGTATCACAAAATAAATAAATAAATAAACCAATGGGACCTAATTAAACTTAAAAGCTTTTGCATAACAAAGGAAACCACTGACAAAACAAAAAGACAATCAACTGAATGGGAGAAAATATTTGCAAATGAAAGACCGATAAGGGGTTAATATCCAAAATGTACAAGGAACTCATCACCAAAAAAAAAAAAAAAAAACCTATTAAAAACTATGCAGGGTGTTGGCCTTGTTCTCCGCTTTTCTGTTTTTCTTTTTGCAGATGCTGCCCTGCTCTCATCAGCCTCTGGCCCGCCATCTCCTTGAGTCCTAACACCACGCCTTCAATTAAGTTGCAGAGTTCTGGTGAAGAGATATTTGAAGTTGATGTTGAAATTGCAAAACAATCTGTGACTATTAAGACCATTTTGGAAGACTTGGGAATGGATGATGAAGGAGATGATGATCGAGTCTGCTTGACAAATGTTAATGCAGCAATATTTAAAAAAAGGTCATTCAGTGGTGCACTCACCACAAGGATGATCCTCCTCCTGAAAGTTGACCAAGGAATATTTTTGAGCTTATACTGGTAGCAAACTACTTAGACATCAAAGGTTTGCTTGATGTTACCTGCAAGACTGTTGCCAATATGATCAAAGGGAAAACTCCTGAGGAGATTCGAAAGACATTCAATATCAAAAATGATTTTACTGAAGAAGAGGAAGCCCAGGTACGCAAAGAGAACTAGTGGTGGGAGGAGAAGTGAAATTTTGTGTTTGATGCTGTAACACTGTAAAGATTGTTCCAAATACTAGTTGAACTGCTTTGTTTATAATTGTTAATATTAGAAAAACAGTCTAATGCAGCAGCAAATCCGTTGTATTAGCAGAATGTTGCCCTCATTACATGTGTAGTTTCAGTACAGATTCCAAGCTTATGTCTCAGTTTCTTCTAGTATGGCCAAAAGTTCTTTTTTCTTTGCTCTGAATAAAATTGAACTGTAGGTTCTCTATAGAAAGTGGCATTTTGGGCTTTCCCTCTTTTTGTAAAGCAATTTCTGCCTAGTTTATTGTCCAGTTAGATTTAGTTTAGTGACTTGGCATTGTAAATAAAACAACTTGCAAAAAATTTTCTGAAATAGAATTAACATATTATCTTTATGAGTTGGAAACTGGAAAAAGGCTACTTGAGGTAAATGCTATTAGAGTGGGGTTATCAGAATGTCTTCCAGCTTCCTGGAGTCAGAGTACAGCTGGTATTGATTAGCCTGTATGTAGCAGCGCTCCCTTAACTGGATCTGAGGACTTGTTTTTGCATTTTTAATCCTATCAACTTTGAATATGTTGGCTAGCGGCTCAGTTTATACTCAGTTTATAGTTTGGTAGGAAATAGAATTAAACAGTTTGCTGGCTTTTCAATTAAAGAAGACACTTAACCCAAACAGTTTGTCATCTTTTTATAATCAGTAATCCTATGTGGGGAAAACCATAAACACTAATTGCATGTAAAAAATAATTTAACCTTTAATGTTAAAATGTGTGGCATAACCCAGAAAGCATCAGTCACAAATGCAAGATACTTTCAATAAAAAGTTACATACTAGGTAAAAAAACAAAAAACAAAAAAGGCAGAAGAACTGAATAGACATTTCTCCAATAAGGACATGCAGATAGCCAAGGTGCACATGAAAAGTTCAATCCCTGGTCAGGAGATTCCCACATGCCATGTGGTGCAGCCAAAAAAAACCTGATTACAAAATGGGATAAGGACATGAATAGACATTTTTCCAAAGAAGACATACAGATGGCCAGTAAACACATGGAAAGATGCTCAATGTCACTAATTATCAGGGAAATGCAAATCAAAACCACAATGAGATATCACCTCACACCTGTCAGAATGGCTATCATCCTAAAGACAAGAAATAACAAGTGTTGTTGAGGATGTGGAGAAAAGGAGACCCTTATAAACTCTTGGTGGGAACATAAAGGGGCACAGCCACTACGGAGAAGAGTATGGAGGTTCCTCAAAAAATTAAAAATACAGTAAGTCCCATACGTATGAGCAAGTTCCATTCCAAGAGCGTGTTCATAAGTTCAGTTTGTTCCTAAGTCCAAGAAAGTTAGCCTAGGTACTCAAATAACACAATCAGCTAGTTATGTAGTACTGTACTGTGATAGGTTTATAATACTTTTCACACAAATAATACATAAAAACAAACAAACACAAAAAATAAAGACATTTTTAATCTTACAGTACAATACCCTGAAAAGTACAGTAGTACAGTATAACAGCTAGCATACAGGAGCTGGAATCGAGTGAACAGGCAAGAAGAGTTACTGACTGGAGGAGGGAGAGGAGGTGGGAGATGGTAGAGTTAAAGGATGATCAGCAATAGGAGACGGAGGGCAAGCTGCAATTTCACTTACTCTGAAAGCATGTTTGCATCTTTGAAAGTTCACAACTTGAAGGTTCATATGTAGGGGACTTACTGTAGAACTACCATATGATCCAGGAATTCTAATTCTGGGTATTTTTCCAAAGAAAATGAAAACACTAGTTCAAAAAGATATATGCACCCCTATGTTCATTTCAGCATTATTTACAATAGCCAAGCTATGGAAGCAACCTAAGTTCACATCAATATATAAACGAATAAAGATGTGACACACACACACACACACACACACACACACACACACAATGGAATATTACTCAGCCTTAAAAAGGAATGAAATCTTGCCATTTACGACAACATGAATAGAACTAGAAGGTCTTATGCTAAGTGAAATAAGTCAGACACAGAAATGAAAATACTGTATGGGAATTCCCTGACAATCCAGTGGGTAAGGCTCCATGCTTCCACTGCAGGGGTCACAGCTTCAACCCTTGGTCGGGGAACTAGTATCCCACATGCTGTACAGTGTGGCCCAAAAATAAAAAATAAATTTAAAAATAAAATATTGTATGATTTCATGTATGTGGAAAGTAAAGAGAAAATAACAAATGAATAAACATGACAAAACAGAAACAGAGTTATAGATACAGAGACCAAAGGGGTGGTTGGCAGAGGGGAGGGGGGGAATGAGTGAAATAGCTGAAGGAGATTATGATGTACAAACTTCCAGTTACAAAATAAATGAGGTATGGTTATGAAATGTACAGTATGGGGAATATAGCCAATAGCAATGTAATATCTTTGTATGGTGACATATGGTAACAAGACAATTGTGATCATTTTTAAATGTATAGAAAGATCAAATCACTATGTTGTGCAACAGAAACTAACATAGTGTTACAGGTCAATTATACTTCAAAAACAAACAAACGAACTCATAGATAAAGAGATCAGGTTTGTTGTTACAGATATGGGGTGTGGAGGTAGGGGTAATTTGATGTAGGTAGCCAAAAGGTACAAACTTCCAGTTGCAACATAAATAAGTACTACGGATGTATGTACAACATGATAAGTAACACTGTTGTATGTTATATATGAAAGTTGTTATGAGAGTAAAGCCTAAGAGTTCTCATCACAAGATAAAAAGCAACTAGCCAGGTGGGCGCACAGCCCAAACCACTAGCAGGCTGTTTCCTTAAGACTCCCTGAGCCACTGCTGCTCAGGACAATGCCCTGTCTACCAGAGGGCCCAGGACTTGGCCACACACACCCGTGAACCAACACTAGCCCTGGAACACCAGAAACCCTGCACTGAGAGACACTGGGACCCAGCTCTGCTCACCAGTAAGCCAGCACTAGACTGAGACCACCATGGGGCTATGCAGGCAGCCATTTTGTTACCTGGCCCCACCCACTAGTGGCTGGGAGCCTCCACACAAGGCATAGCTGGCAACCAACCAGACTGGGGGCTAGCCACATCTACCAGGCCACCCACAGTTGTCAGCTTGCCACAACAGAAGTACCAATGCAGCCCATATGGAGGCACCCCTAGAGAATATTGCTCTGGTGACAAGAGTGGGGTGCATTGCTGGGACACAGAGGATATTTTCTAAAAAGGCCATTTATCCAAGTTTGGGAGATGTAGCCAACCTCGAAATACATAGAAATAAAAATAGCAAATCAGGCAAAATGAGGTGACAGAGGAACATGTTCAAACTGAAGGAACAATATAAAACCCCAGAAGAAGAATGAAGTGAAATGGAGTTATCAATCTACACAATAAACAGTTCAGGGTAATGATTGTAAAGATGATCAAAGAACTTGGGATAAGAGTGGATGGACAGGGTAAGAAGTTAGAAGATTTTAACAAAGTTAGAAAATATAAAGAAGAACCAAAGAGATGAAGAAAATAATAACTGAAATGTAAAATACACTAGAATGAATCAACAGGAGGTTAGATGATACAAAGGAATGGATCAGTGAGCTGGAAGACAGAGGAGTGGAAATCACTGCACCTGAACAGAAAAAAAAAAAAAGAATAAAAAGAAATGTATGATTTCTTTAAGAGTTTAAGAGACATCTGAGACAACATCAAGAGTAATTAACATTCCCATTATAGGGGTTCCCGAGAAGAATAGAGAGAGAAAGTGTAAGAGAATATTTGAAGACATAGCTGAAAGCTTCCCTAACCTGGGAAAGGATACAGACGTGCAAGTGCACCAAGGAAAGCAAGTCCCAACTAAGTTCAATCCAAAGAGGACCACACCAAGACACATTGTAATTAAAATAAAAATTAAAGGTAAAGAGAAAATATTAAAAGCAGCAAGGGAAAAGCAACACGTTACTAACAAGGGAACTCCACAAAGCTATCAGCTGATGTTTTGGCCGACACTTTGCAGTCCAGAAGAGAGTGGCACAATATATTTAAAGTGATAAAAGGGAAAAACCTACAACAAAGAATACTCTACCTGGCAAGGATTTCATTCAGATTTATGGAAGAGAGAAAAAGTTTTACAGCAAGCAAAAGCTAAAAGAGCTCACTACCACCAAACTAGCTTTTAAAAAGTATTAAGGGATTTCTCTAAGTGAAAAAGAAAAGGCCACAACTAGAAACATGAAAATTACAAAAGAAAACATCTTATTGGTAAAGGCAAATACACAGTAAACATATTAAATAAACCACATATAAATCTAATAGGAAGGTTAAAAGACAAATACAGTGGGCTTCCCTGGTGGCGCAGTAGTTGAGTGTCTGCCTGCTGATGCAGGGGACACGGGTTCGTGCCCCAGTCCAGGAAGATCCCACATGCTGTGGAGCGGCTAGGCCCATGAACCATGGCCGCTGAGCCTGCATGTCTGGAGCCTGTGCTCCGCAACGGGAGAGGCCACAACAATGAGAGGCCTGCGTACTGCAAAAAAAAAAGACAAACAGAGTAAAATCACCTATATCTGCAATAAGTAGTTAAGGGATGCAAAAAACAACTAGATGTAAAATATTATGTTAAGAACAGTAAATGTTGGGGGAGGGGAGTAATACTGTTGTTAAAATGAATTTGAACTTAAGAGATCAGCAGTTTAAAATAATCACATCTGTATAGATTGCTATACATAAACCTCATGATAACTACAAATCAAAAATCTATAATAGGTAGCCATGTAAAAAAGTAAAAGGTATTCAAACATAACACTAAAGATAGTCATTAAATAACAAGAGATGAGAACAAAAGAAGAATGAACAAAAATGAATTAAAAAACAATCCCAAACCAATTAACAAAATAGCAATAAGCACATACCTATCAATAATACTTTAAATGTAAATGGACTAATGTTCCAATCAAAAGATAAAGGGTGGCTGAATGGATACAAAAACAAGATCCATCTTTATGCTGCCTACAAGAGACTCACTTCAGATCTAAAGACACACAGACTGAAAGTGAGAGGATGGAAAAGGTATTTCATGCTAATGGAAATGGAAAGAGAGCCAGGTTAGCAATACTTATATCAGACAAAATAGACTTTAAAACAAAGACTGTACCAGGGACAGAGACAAAAGTTACACTACGTAATGATTAAAGGATCAATCCAACAAGAAGATACAACAATCATAAATATATATGCACCCAACATAAAGACACCTAAATACATAAAGCAAATATTAACATACATATAGGGAGAAATTGACAACAATACAATAATAGTAGGGGACTTTAACACCCCATAAAATCTATGGAATGCAGCAAAACCAGTTTATAGGAATTTTCTACCTCAGGAAAAGGAGAAAATGCTAAAAACAAAACAAACGAACAAACAAAAAACTTACCTTATACCTAAAGGAAATAGAAGAATAACAAACAAACCCAAAAATAGTAGAAGGAAAGAAATCATAAATACTAAAGCAGAAATTAATGAAATGGAAATTTAAAAAACAGTAGGAAAGATCAATAAAACTAAAGCTGGATTTTTGAAAAGTTGATAAAATAAAAATGATAAACCTTTAACCAGACTCACTGAGAAAAAAAGAGTCCAAATAAATAAAATCAGGAATGAAAAAGAAGTTACAACTGACACCACAGAAATAAAAAGGCTCATGAGAGTTTACTACAAACAATTATATGCCTATAAAAGTGACATCCTAGAAGAAATGAACAAATTCCTAGAAATGTACACTCTTCCAAGAGTGAGTCAAGAAGAAATAGAACATATGAACGGACAAACTACCAGTAATATAATTGAATCACAACTTAAAAAATTCCCAACATACAGAAGTCCAAGACCAGATGGTTTCACAGGTCATTTCTACCAAACAGTTAAACAAGAGTTAACACCTATCCATTTCAAACTATCCCAAAAAATTTCAGAGGAAGGAACATGTCCAAACTCATTCTAAAAGGCCAGCATCACACTGACACCAAAACCAGGCAAAGATACCAAGAAAAAAAATTACAAGCCAGTGTCACTGAGGAACACAGATGCAAAGATCCTCAATAAAACATTAGAAAACCAAATTCAACAATTCATTGAAAGTATTATACATAATGATCAAGTGGGATTTATCACAGTGATGCAAGAATGGTTCAGTATCAGCAAATCATTCAGTGTGATACACCACAGTCACAGATTGAAGAATAAAAATCATACACTCATCACAATAGATACAGAAAAAGCTTTTGACAAAATTCAACACCATTTATGAGAAAAAGCTCTCAACAAAGTGAATATAGAGGGAACATAACTCAATATAATAAAGACCATATATGGTAAGCCCACAGCTAATGTCATAATGATGAAAATCTTAAAGCATTCATCTAAGAGCAGGAACAAGACAAGGATACCCTCACTCACTACTTTCATTCAACATAATGTTGGAAGTTCTAACCAGAGCAATCAGACAAGGGAAAGAAATAAAAGACATCCAAATTGGAAGGGAAGAAGTAAAACTGTCACTATTTTAGATGACATGACACTATATAGAAAATCCTAAAGATGCACTAAAAAACCACTACAGTTCATCAATGAATTTGGTAAAATTGCAGGATACAAAATTAATATAGTAATCTGTTGCATTTCTATACACTAACAACAAACTATCAGAAAGAGAAACTGAGAAATCAATCCCATTTATAAGCTGATAAAAAAGAATAAAACACCTAGGAATAAATCTAAGGCAGTAAAAGTCCTGTACTCAGAAAACTATAAGATGCTGAAGAAAGAAATTGAAAATGACACAAGAAATGGAAATATATACTGTGCTCATGGATTGGAATAATTAATATTGTTAAAATGACCATATTACCCAAGGCAATCTACAGACTCAATTCCATTCGCATCAAAATACCAATGGCATTTTCCACAGAACTAGAACAAATAATTCTGAAATTTGTATGAAAACACAAAAGACCCCCAACAGTCAAAACGATCTTGAGAATGAAGAACGAAGCTGGAGGTATCATGCTCCCTGGCTTCAGACTATACTGCAAAGCTACTGTAATCAAAATAGTATGATATTGGCACAAAAACAGACACATTGATCAATGGAACAAAATAGAGAGCCCAGAAAGAACCCACAATTAGATGGGCAATTAACCTACATCAAAGGAGGCAAGGAAATACAATGGAGAAAAGACAGTTTCTTCAATAAATGGGGTTGGGAAAACTGAACAGCTACATGAAAAAGAGTCATATTGACTACTCTCTAACACCATGCAGAAAAATAAACTCAAAATGGATTAAAGACTTAATGTAAGACCTGAAACCATAATACAATACTCCTAGAAGAAAACATAGGCAGTATATTCTTTGACCTTGACCCTCAGCAATATTTTGGGGGTATGTCTCCTCAGGCAAGGGAAAAAAAATTAAAAATATACAAATGAGACTACATCAAACTAAAATGTCTTTGTACAGTGAAGGAAACTACCAACAAAATGAAAAGGCCACATGCTGAATGGAAGAAGATATTTGCAAACAATATATCCAGTAAAGAGTTATATCCAAAATATACATAGACTCAACATTTTATCTTCATGTTGTTTGTGGAGGGGAATATATTTAATGCTGTGGAGTATGTGAGTCATATGTAGAAGTACAGGTTAAGTAGTGCTGTGGTGGCTATAACGTAGGTAAGATAGTAGCATTGTTTTTTGTTATTTCTTGAATAATCATTCATTTAGGCATGAATCCTGATAGTGGCAGGAGTCCTCCTATTAAGAGTAGGGTGATTATGGTGAGGGTTGTGATGACATGTGTTTTGTTCCATGTGTGTCATAGTGATAGTGTGGTGGTGGCTGAGCTGTGAATAAATAGTATGAATATAGTGAGGTTATTATGATATAAATTACTAGGTTGAAGATGGTTATAGTTGGATTATACAGTAAGATGGTTGTCATTCATCCTATGAGGGCGATTGGTGAGTAGACCATGATTTTTTGGAGTTGTGTTTGAGTTAATCCTCCTCAACCACTGACTAGAATAGAAAGTATGGATAGAGATAGTATTAGACTTAAATTAATTGATGGTGAGATTTGATAGAGGATTGATAGGGGTGTCAAGTTTTCGTCATGTTAATAGGATTAGACCTGCTGTTTTTTTTAATTAGTTATCCATTTCATACATATTAGTGTGTATATATATATATATATATATATATATATATCAATCGCAATCTCCCAAATCATCACACCACCATAACCCCCTACCACTTTACCCCCTTGGTGTCCCTACGTTGTTCTCTACATCTGTGTCTCAATTTCTGCCCTGCAAACTGGTTCATCTGTACCATTTTTCTAGGTTCCACATATATGCATTAATTTATGATATTTATTTTTCTCTTTCTGACTTATTTCACTCTATATGACAGACTCTAGATCCATCCACATTTCTAAAAATGGCCCAATTTCATTCCTATTTTATGGCTGAGTAATATTGCACTGTATATATGTGCACATCTTCTTTATCCATTCGTCTGTCGATGGGCATTTAGGTTGCTTCCATGACCTGGCTATTGTAAATAGTGCTGCAATGAACATTCGGGTGCATGTGTCCTTTTGAATTATGGTTTTCTCTGGGTATATGCCCGGTAGTAGATTGCTGGGGCATATGGTAGTTCTATTTTTAGTTTTTTAAGGAACCTCCATACTGTTCTCCATAGTGGCTGTATCAATTTACATTCCCACCAATGGTGCATGAGGGTTCCCTTTTCTCCACACCCTCTCCAGCATTTGTTGTTTGTAGATTTTCTGATGATGCCCATTCTAACTGGTGTGAGGTGATACCTCATTGTAGTTTTGATTTGCATTTCTCTAATAATTAGTGATGTTGAGCAACTTTTCACGTGCTTCTGGGCCATCTGTATATCTTCTTTGGAGAAATGTCTATTTAGATCTTCTGCCCATTTTTGGATTGGGTTGTTTGTTTTTTTAATATTGAGCTGCATGAGTTGCTTGTTATTTTGGAGATTAATCCTTTGTCAGTTGCTTTGTTTGAAAATATTTTCTCCCATTCTGAGAGTTGTCCTGTCGTCTTGTTTATGGTTTCTTTTGTTGTGCAAAAGCTTTTAAGTTTCACTAGGTCCCATTTGTTTATTTTTGTTTTTAATTCCATCTCTCTAGGAGGTGGGTCAAAACTGATCTTGCTGTGATTTATGTCATAGAGTGTTCTGCTTATGTTTTCCTCTAAGAGTTTTATAGTGTCTGGTCTTAAATTTGGGTCTCTAATCCATTTTGAATTTATTTTTATGTATGGTGTTAGGGAGTGTTCTAATTTCATTCTTTTATATGTAGCTGTCCAGTTTTCCCAGCACCACTTATTTAAGAGACTGTCTTTTCTCCATTGTATATCCTTACCTCCTTTGTCATAGATTAGTTGACCATAGGTGCGTGGGTTTATCTCTGGGCTGTCTATCCTTTTCCATTGATCTACATTTCTGTTTTTGTGCCAGTACCATATTGTCCTGATTACTGTAGCTTTGTAGTATAGTCTGAAGTCAGGGAGTCTGATTCCATCAGCTGCATTTTTTTCCCCTCAAGACTGCTTTGGCTCTTCGGGGTCTTTTGTGTCTCCATACACATTTTAAGATTTTTTGTTCTAGTTCAGTAAAAAATGCCATTGATAACTTGATAGGGATTGCATTGAATCTGTAGATTGATTTCGGTAATATAGTCATTTTCACAATATTGATTCTCCCAATCCAAGAACATGGCTTATCTCTCCATCTGTTGGTATCATCTTTAATTTCTTTCATCAATGTCTTATAGTTTTCTGCATACAGCTCTTTTGTCTTCCTAGGTAGGTTTATTCCGAGGTATTTTATTCTTTTTGTTGCATTGGTAAATGTGATTGTTTCCTTAATTTCCCTTTCAGATTTTTCATCATTAGTGTATAGGAATGCAAGGGATTTCTGTGCATTAATTTTGTATCCTGCAACTTTACCAAATTCATTGATTAGCTCTAGTAGTTTTCTGGTGGCATATTTAGGATTCTCTATGTATAGTATCATGTCATCTGCAAACAGTGACAGTTTTACATCTTCTTTTCTGATTTGTATTCCTTTTATTTCTTTTTCTTCTCTCATTGCCATGGTTAGGACTTGCAAAACTATGTTGAATAATAGTGGTGAGACTGAACATCCTTGTCTTGTTTCTGATCTTAGAGGAAATACTTTCAGCTTTTCACCATTGAGAATGATGTTTGCTGTGGGTTTGTCATATATGGCCTTTATGATGTTGAGGTAAATTCCCTCTATGCCCACTTTCTGGAGAGCTTTTACCATAACTGGATGTTGAATTTTGGTTTTTCTTCTTCAATTTGTTAATATGGTGTATCACATTGATTGATTTGTGTATATTGAAGAATTCTTGCATCCCTGGGGTAAATCCCACTTGATCATGGGGTATGATCCTATTAATGTGTTGTTGGATTCTGTTTGCTAATATTTTATTGAGGATTTTTGCATCTATATTCATCAGTGATACTGGTCTGTAATTTTCTGTTTTTGTAGTATCTTTGTCTGGTTTTGGTATAAGGGTGATGATGGCCTTGTAGAATGAGTTTGGGAGTATTCCTTCCTCTGCAATTTTTTGGAAGAGTTTGAGAAGGATGAGTGTTAGCTCTTCTCTAAATGTTTGCTAGAATTCACCTGTGATGCCATCTGGTCCTGGACTTTTGTTTGTTTGAAGTTTTTTTTTTCTTTTTTTGTGGTACGTGGGCCTCTCACCATTGTGGCCCCTCCTGCTGTGGAGCACAGGCTCTGGACGCGCAGGCTCAGCGGCCATGGCTCACGGGCCCAGCTGCTCTGTGACATGTGGGATATTCCCGGACCGGGGCACGAACCCGTGTCCTCTGCATCGGCCGGCGGACTCTCAACCACTGCACCAACAGGGAAGCCCCTGTTTGAAGATTTTAAATCACAGTTTCAATTTCATTACTTATGATTGGTCTGTTCATATTTTCTATTTCTTCCTGGTTCAGTCTTGGAAGCTTATACCTTTCTAAGAATTTGTCCATTTCTTCCAGGTTGTCCATTTTATTGGCATAGAGTTGATTGTAGTAGTCTCTTAGGGTGATTTGTATTTCTGCAGTGTCTGTTGTAACTCTCCTTTTTCATTTCTAATTTTATTGATTTAAGTCCTCTCCCTCTTTTTCTTGATGAGTCTGGCTAATTTTTTATCAATTTTGTTTATCTTCTCAAAGAACCTGCTTTTAGTTTTATTGATCTTTACTATTGTTTTCTTTGTTTCTATTTCATTTATATCTGCTCTGATCTTTATGATTTCTTTCCTTCTGCTAACTTTGGGTTTTGTTTGTTCTTCTTTCGCTAGTTCCTTTAGGTATAAGCTTAGATTGTTTATTTGAGATTTTTCTTGTTTCTTGAGGTAGGTTTGTATAGCCATAAACTTCCCTCTTAGAACTACTTTTGCTGCATCCCATAGGTTATGGATCATCATGTTTTGTTGTCATTTGTCTCTAGGTATTTTTTGATTTCCTCTTTGATTTCTTCCGTGATCTCTTGGTTATTTAGTAACGTATTGTTTACCCTCCATGTGTTTGTGTTTTTTACGTTTCTTTCCCCATAATTCATTTCTAATCTCATAGTGTTTTGGTCAGAAAAGATACTTGATATGATTTCAATTTTCTTAAATTTACTGAGGCTTGATTTGTGACCCAAGATGTGATCTATCCTGGAGAAAGTTCTGTGCGCACTTGAGAAGAAAGTGTAATCTGCTGTTTTTGCATGGAATGTCCTACAAAAATCAATTAAAACTATCTACTCTATTGTGTCATTTAAAGCTTGTGTTTCCTTATTAACTTTCTGTTTGGATGATCTGTCAATCGGTGTAAGTGAGGTGTTAAAGTCCCCCACTATTATTGTGTTGCTGTCGATTTCCTCTTTATAGCTGTTAGCAGTTGCCTTATGTATTGAGGTGCTTCTATGTTTGGTGCACATATATTTATAATTGTTATATCTTCTTCTTCGATTGATCCCTTGATTATTATTATTATGTAGTGTCCTTCCTTGTCTCTTGTAACATTATGTATTTTAAAGTCTATTTTATCTGATGTGAGTATTGCTACTCCAGCTTTCTTTTGATTTCCATTTGTATCGAATATCTTTTTCTATCCCCTCGCTTTCAGTCTGTATGTGTTCCTAGGTCTGAAGTGGGTCTCTTGTAGACAGCATATATATGGGTCTTGTTTTTGTATCCATTCAGCAAGCCTGTGTCTTTTGCTTGGAGCATTTCATCCATTCATGTTTAAGGTATTATCTATATGTATGTTCCTGTTACCATTTTCTTAATTGTTTTGGTTTGTTTTTGTAGGTCCTTTTCTTCTCTTGTGTTTCCCACTTAAGGAAGTTCCTTTAGCATTTGTTGTAGAGCTGGTTTGGTGGCACTGAATTCTCTTAGCTTTTGCTTGTCTGTAATCTTTTGATTTCTCCATCAAATCTGAATGAGATCCCTGCCGGGTAGAGTAATTCTGGTTGTAGATTCTTCCCTTTCATCCCTTTAAATATGTCATGCCACTCCCTTGTGGCTGTGGAGCTTCTGCTGAGAAATCAGCTGTTAACCTTATGGGAGTTCCCTCATATGTTATTTGTCGTTTTTCCCTTGTTGCTTTCAATAATTTTTGTTTGTCTTTCATTTTTGCCAATTTGATTACTGTGTGTCTTGGCATGTTTCTCCTTGGGTTTATGCTGTATGGGACTCTCTGTGCTTCCTGGACTTGGGTGGCTATTTCTTTTCCCATGTTAGGGAAGTTTTTGACTATAATCTCTTCAAATGTTTTTTCAGGTCCTTTTTCTCTCTCTTCTCCTTCTGGGATCCTTATAATGTGAATGTTGTTGCGTTTAAGGTTGTCCCAGAGGTCTCTTAGGCTGTCTTCATTTCTTTTCATTCCTTTTTCTTTATTCTGTTCTGCAACATTGAATTCCACCATTCTGTCTTCCAGGTCACTTGTCTGTTCTTCTATTTCAGTTATTCTACTATTGATTCCTTCTAGTGTAGGTTTCATTTCAGTTATTGTACTGTTAATCTTTGTTTGTTTGTTGTTTAATTTTTCTAGGTCTTTGTTAAACATTTCTTGCATCTTCTTGATCTTTGCCTCCATTCTTTTTCCGAGGTCCTGGATCATCTTCACTATCATTATTCTGAATACTTCTTCTGGAAGGTTGCCTATCTCCACTTCATTTCATTGTTTTTCTGGGGTTTTATCTTGTTCCTTCATCTGGTACATAGCCCTTTGCCTTTTCATCTTGTCTATCTTCCTGTGAATATGTTTTTTGTTCCACAGGCTTCAGGATTGTAGTTCTTGCTTCTGCTGTCTGCCCTCTGGTGGATGAGACTATCTAAGAGGCTTGACTGGTGGTGGGTAGAGCTGGCTGTTGCTTTGGTGGGCAGAGCTCAGTAAAACTTTGATCCACTTGTCTGCTGATGGGGGGGGATGGGTTCCCTCCCTGTTGGTTGTTTGGCCTGAGGCAACCCAACACTGGAGCCGACCTGGGCTCTTTGGTAGGGCTAATAGCAGACTCTGGGAGGGCTTACGCCAAGGAGTACTTCCCAGAACTTCTGCTGCCAGTGTCCTTGTCCTCATGGTGAGACACAGCCACCACCACTCCTACCTCTGCAGGAGACCCTACAACACTAGCAGGTAGGTCTGGTTCAGTCTCCAATGGGGTCACTGTTCTTTCCCCTGTGTCCTGATGCACACACTACTCTGTGTGTGCCCTCCAAGAGTGGAGTCTCTATTTCCTCAGTCCTGTTGAAGTCCTGAAATCAAATCCTGCTAGCCTTCAAAGTCTGATTCTCTAGGAATTCCTCTTCCCGTTGCCAGACCCCCAGGTTGGGAGCCTGACATGGGGTTCAGAACCTTCACTCCAGTGGGTGGACTTCTCTTGTATAAGTGTTCTCTAGTTTGTGAGTCACCCACCCAGCAGTTATGGGATTTGATTTTACTGTGATTGTGCCCCTCCTACTGTCGCATTGTGGCTTCTCCTTTGTCTTTGGATGGGGGATATCTTTTTTGTTGAGTTCATGTCTTCCTGTTGATGATTGTTCAGCACTTAGTTGTGATTCTAGTGGTCTCACACGAGGGAGTGAGAGCATGCCCTTCTACTCTGCCATCTTGAACCAAAAACAGACCTGCTGTTAATGGTGCCCTGTGTTACTTCGGGCACTCAAAAGTGAAAAGGGGATAGTCCTAGTTTTATGGCTAGGGCTATCATTATTATGGTTGATGCTGTTGGGTTGAATAGTTTTGTGATAGTCCACTGGTCAGAGTGTAATAGGTAATGATGACTGCTATTATAAGTAGTATTATTGTGGTAGCTTGTGTTAGAAAATATTTAGTGGAGGCTTTTATGGCTCGTGGGTTAAAGTTTTTTATTATAATAGGGATGGTGGCTATTATATTTATTTCAAATCCAATTCAGGCTAGTAGTCAGTGAGATCTGGTTATTACGATTATAGTTCCTAAAATGACAGTTGTTAGGATAATGACGGAGATGATGGGGTTTATTAGTACAGGAAGGATGTAAACCAACATTTTCGGGCTATGGGCCCAATAGCCTGTTTAGCTGACCCTACTGCAGAATTTAGTGTACTATGGTAGCATGGAGAATATTGAATTCTTAAGGGTACATTCAATTCCTATAATTCTAGAAACAAGAGGGCTTGAACCTCTATTATTTACTCTATCAAAATAATTATTTTGTCAAACATATTTCTTATGTTTGTGAGGGGATGCTTGCCATTATGATGAGTAGTGATATGTGTCATATGCATAGGGTTAGTGTTAGAGGCAGGAAGCTTTTTCAGAGTAGGTGTATTAATTGCTCATATCAGAATCGAGGGTAGCATGCTCGAATCCATAGGAAAGATATTGTTAGTAATAATGTTTTAATGGTGAAGTTGATTGTGTATAGGTCTGCTGTATAGGGGTTGTGGAATGCTCCTAGAAATAAGATTGTTGTGAACATATTTATTATAATGATGTTGACGTATTCTGCTAGGAAGAACATGGCGAAGGGGCCTGCTGTGTATTCTACATTGAAGCCAGACATGAGTTCAGATTCTCCTTCTGTTAAATCAAAAGGGACTCGATTGTTTTCTGCTAGGGTGGAAATAAATCATATTATGACTAGTGGTCACGATGGGAAGATCAGTCATAGTTGTTCTTGTGTTGTGGTTAGTGTTGATAGGGTGAAGGACCCGTTTATTAAGAACTCTGATAAGAGGATGATTGCTAGCATTACTTCGTATGAGATTGTTTGTGCTACTGCTCATAGGGCCCGAATTAGTGCGTATTTTGAGTTGGAGGCCCATCTAGATCATAGGATAGAGTATACGGCTAGACTTGTTATTGCTAGTATGAATAACACTCCTAGGTTTATGTTGATGAGTGGGTATGTCATGGGTAGGGGGATTCATATTGTTAGGGCTAGGGTTAGGGCTAAGATGGGTGTAATGATAAATATGGAGGTGGAGGATGTAGCTGGTCGTAGGGGTTCTTTAGTGAATAGTTTGATTGCGTCAGCAATAGTTTGGAGTAGGCCGTGTGGTCCTACAATGTTTGGCCCTTTTTGGAGTTGTATGTAGACTAGGATTTTTCATTCTATTAATGTTAAGAATGCCATGGCTAGGAGAATAGGAATGATGAGCATTAGAATGTTAATTATAAACATTTGTTAGAAAGAGGATTTGAACTTCTGGGCATAAAGGTTCAAGTTTTACAAAATTCCAAGCTCTGTCACCCTAACTAAACCCTGGTCTCGGGTGATTGTTTTGTGCTTGTTTATTAAGTTGAGGTTAGATCATTAATTGTTTTGAAGGTGCTTGTTTAAAGTGGGCCTTATTTCTCTTGTTCTTTCGTACTGGGAGAAATGCATAATAGATAGAAACCAACCTGGATTACTCAGGTCTGAGCTCAGATCACGTAGGACTTTAATCATTGAACAAACGAACTCTTAATAGCAGTTACACGATTGGGATGTCCTGATCCAACATGGAGGTCGTAAACCCTATTGTCGATATGGACTCTAGAGTAGGGTTGTGCTGTTATCCCTAGGGTTACTGTTCCGTTGATCAATTTTTTGGATCAATAAGTGATATTATGCTTTGGCTAGTGGGTCTAGGCTTTAATCACTCGGAGGGTTTTTTTGTGCTCTGAGGTCACCCCAACTGAAATTGTCAACTCATGTGAAATTTTGTTATTCCTTGGTGGTTTAAGATTATGATTTTGGGGGGTTAATTAATTGAAGCTCCATAGGGTCGTCTCGTCTAATTTTGTCATCCCCGCATCTTCATGGGGAGGTCAATTTCACTGATTAAAAGTAAGAGACAGAGCTTCCCTGGTGGCGCAGTGCCCCGGTCCAGGAAGATCCCACATGCCGCGAAGCAGCTGGGCCCGTGAGCCATGGCCGCTGGGCCTGCGCATCCGGAGCCTGTGCTCCGCAACGGGAGAGGCCACAACAGTGAGATGCCCACGTACAGCAAAAAAAAAAAAAAAAAAAGTAAGAGACAGTAAAACCCACGTGTAGCCATTCATACAAGTCCTTATTTAGAGAACAAATGATTATGCTACCTTTGCAAGGTCAGGATACCATGGCCGTTTAACGGTTGTCACTGGGCAGGCGGTGCCTTTAATACTGGTGATGCTAGAGGTGATGTTTTTGGTAAACAGGCGGGGTTTATATTTGCCGAGTTCCTTTTACTTTTTTTATCTTTCCTTGGGCGCACACCTGTGTTGGATTAACAATGTATTTAATTAATAGTTTAGTGTTGGATTGTATTTACTTGTTAATTATCAGTATATTATTAGTTGCTGATGTAAACTTGTGCAAGAAGAAATATTTCTTGTTACTCATATTAGCAGTATTGCTTCTATAATTTTATAGATTAGTCCAGTAGTATAACTAGGAGTTGATTTACTTAATATTGGAGTTGAGATGTGTTTTGTTGTTGGGCTGGAACACTTTCTTAACTGGTGGCTGCTTTTAGTCCAACTATGGTGTTGTTTTTACTCTCTAGTTAAGGTTGTATCCATTTCTAAAGAGCTGCACCTTTTTAGACTAACATTTAAATATAAGTTGAAGCTTATTATGGGTTTTAGTATTATTTAACGTTGAACTGAATTCTTTTCCTGGTCAACCAACTATCACCAGGGTCGTTAGGCTTGTCACCTCTACTTATAAATCTTCTCACTATTTTGCCACATAGATGAGTTTGTTCTAGTAACTGTTCATAAGTAGCTCATCTGGTTTTGGGTAGTTTAGCTTAAGTTCTCTTTGTTAAGTTGTTGCTAGTTAAGTCATTATGCAAAAGGTACAAGGGATAAGCTTTGCCTTTTAATACTTTTAATGTTTCTTTCATCATTCCCTTATGGTACTTTCTCTATAGCACCATCAATGTCTAAATTTCTATCTTCTATACTTTAGATGTCCAATGAATGTTTTATTTGACTAGCTTGTGTTCGTATGATGGGAAGAGTGTGGGCTAGGCTTAGTTCAAGACATACATAGGTTATGAAATCTTCTAGGTGTAAACCAGGTGCTTTATTTAAGCTATGCCTTGGTTTATCCAAGCACACTTTCCTGTATGCTTACCTTGTTACGACTTATCTCCTCTCATATAATTGTTTAGCTTATGTTAATGAACTGTGGCTTTGTCATAGCACTTGAGGAGGGTGACAGGAAGTGTGTGCATGCTTCATGGCCTTATTCAATTAAGCGCTCTATTCTTAATTTACTACTAAATCCTCCTTTAGTTTTTAGGTTTCATAAAAACTTTCATATAAAGGGTATTCTTGGTGTAGAAAATGTAGCCCATTTCTTCCCACCGCATAGGTTACACCTTGACCTAACATTTTTATGCGTTATAATTGTGCTTACTTTTGCTTCTTTTTAGGATTTGCTGAAGATGGCGGTATATAGACTGGATTAGCAAGGGTTGGTGAGGTTTATCGGGGTTTATCGATTATAGAACAGGCTCCTCTAGAGGGGTGTGAAGCACCGCCAAGTCCTTTGAGTTTTAAGCTGTTGCTAGTAGTACTCTGGCGAATAGTCTAGTTCTTATGATTATTTGGGTTTAGGGCTAAGCATAGTGGGGTATCTAATCCCATTTTGGGTCTTAGCTATCATGTGATCAGGATATGTTAAAGTCACTTTCGTAGTTTATTTTTACTTTAATTATGGCTTTTTACAGCTTAATTAAGGTTTAACTTTATCTTGTATAATTCTTTAACATGCTTTATGCCATAATTCTATTAATTCGGGTCACTCGTATGGCCGCAGTGGCTGGCATGAAATTTACCAACCCTAATTAATATGACTTAGTCAAACTTTCATTTATGGCTTAATTCTTGTCACTGTTGTCTCCTGTGGGGGTGTGATTGAGCAAGATGCTGTGAGCTGCTGGTGCGGCATGCTTGTTACCTGCTCCTTTTAATCTCAGTGATTTAGAGGGCATTCTCACGGGAGTGCGTATACTTGCATGTGTAATTCTATTAAAAACTAATAGAGGGCTTCCCTGGTGGCACAGTGGTTGAGAGTCCACCTGCCGATGCAGGGGACGCGGGTTCGTGCCCCGGTCCGGGAAGATCCCACATGCCACGGAGCGGCTGGACCCGTGAGCCATGGCCGCTGAGCCTGCGCGTCCGGATCCTGTGCTCTGCAGCGGGAGAGGCCACAGCAGTGAGAGGCCCACGTACCGCAAAAAAAAAAAAAACTAATAGAAAGGTTGGGACGAAACCTTTATTTTCATGGGGACAGTGAGCCCATCTAGACATTTTCAGTGTCTTGCTTTAAGAAGTGTTTAAGCTACATTAACTTGTTATATATAGGTGGTATTTGTATGGTTGTGTTGTGTGGTTTATGTCAGATTTAGTATTAAATTTTTGATAAAATGGCTGGCGAATCTATTTGTCTGTCTATATGGGTGGTGAATATCTAAGTAGCTCATTGGTATGACGGGGGAGTTTAAAGGTTAATTTGTTCTGATAGGTAAATATTTTAAATCAGGGGGAGAATGGAGTGCTATGTCCTGCGACCATTGAATTGCACAATGAAGGTTGTTCATGCTAGTAAATAATTTTAATTAAGTCCAGCTACCGTTTGCTTGACTGTGTTAAGAACTTTTAAGGTCATAGCTGAGCCCAAGCATCCCCCCTCCCAAATTAAAAAATACCAAATGCCTGAAGCCATAGTTATGTGTGAGCATGGGCTGATTAGTCATTAGTCCATTGAGATGTCTTATTTAAGGGGAAAGAGTGGGAGATTTTAGGTGAGATGGCCCTGAAGTAAGAACCAGATGTTTGATAAAGTTCACCAATAGAAACCCCCACAAGTTATGGGTCTGGAGCGAGAAGAGGGACATCAACCCACTCGGCAGGGTTGATGGTTTCATGCAGCCTGGTGATCAAGCTTGTGGTCCAATGGACAGGATTATAGGTACATTGGTCGAGACTGATTTAACCTAATGTATTATGTATGACCAATAAATTATATGTACGACGCAATATCAATGATTTAATGTACATGCTTATTAGGCATGTGGTGAATAATGTAATGCACGGTTATACATACAACTTATATATGTACGTATGGAACGCATGTATTTATTGATGTGACAGTGCAGACATGCACAAAATATATGACATGTATGTGATAAAATGCGTTGTTTTAGTACTGACATTGTACTGTAGTTTTATGAATGTCTTATAATATATTTCAGGGAATAGTTTATATAGAATTTCAGCTTTGGGTGCTGGTGGTGAAGTTTAGGGCTTCTTCCTTGAGTCTTAGGGAGGTGTGTCATTCTCCTTTTCTGGTTTACAAGACCAGGATATTGTGTTATACTACAACTCTTCATTTTAGAAATTTGTTTTCAATGATAGTAGTTACTGGTATTAACACTAGGATTAAAAAAAAGTATAAAATAGATGCAAGTTGTCCGATAATGTATGGATGTTCTACCGGTTGTCCTCCGACTCATGTTAGTGTTAGTAAGTCTGCTACTAACATTCAAAATAAGAGTTGGCTGAAAGGTCGGAATATCATGCTTCACTGTTTGTATGTGTGGAGTATTGGAATAAATGACAGGGTTAGGACTGAGAGTAATAGGGCTAAGACTCCAACTAGTTTGTTGAGGATTGATCATAGGATTGTATACGTGAATAGAAAGTACCATTCTGGCTTGATATGAGGTGGTGTATTGAGTGGGTTTCCTGGGGTGTAGTTGTTGGGGTCTCCTAACAAGTCAGGTGAGAATAGGGCTAGTATTAGTGAGGCTAGAATTAGTAGTAGGGCACCTAGGATATCTGCTTGTGTAATAGAGGTGGAATGGGGTTTTGTCTGTGTTGAATGGGATTCCTGTGGGGTTGTTGGATCCTGTTTCATGAAGAAATAGTAGGTGGACGGCTGCTAGCACTGTGATGATGAAAGGGTGAATGAAGTGGAAGGCAAAGAACCATGTGAGCATTGCTTTATCTACAGAAAAGCCACCTCAAATTCATTTGACAAGGGTGGTGCCAATATATGGGATTGCTGAGAGTAGGTTTGTGATAACTGTTGCGTCTCAGAATATTTGTCCTCAAGGTAGTATGTAACTTATGAATGCGGTAGATATGACTCTAAGTAGTAGGATGATTCTAATGTTTCATGTTTCTTGAAAGGTGTAGGACCCATAGTATAGGCCACGTCCTACGTGAGTGTAGAGGCAGGTAGAGAATATGGAAGCTCCGTTTGCATGTATATATCGAATATTTCAACCATAGTTGACGTCTCGGCAGATGTGTGTTACTGATGAGAAGGCAGTTGTGTCTGGTGTGTAGTGTAACGCTAGGAATAGGCCTGTTAGGATTTGTAGGATCAGGCAGATGCCTAGTAAAGAGCCAAAGTTTCATCATGACGAGATGTTTGACAGGGTTGGGAGGTCAATGAATGTGCTGTTGACGATCTTCATCAGCAGGTGGTTTTTTCGAATGTTGGTCATTGGTGTTCTTATAGTTGAATGACCATGATTATTTTTCATGTCATTGGTCATGGTTGGAGTCCATGTGAGAATAATAATGACATACATTGTATTTATTTTAAGTATTATTTTTGTGATTAGTTCTGTGGGGGTTTCTTCAAAACCTTTGCCTATTTATGGGGGTTTAGGGTTGATTGTGAGTGGTGGTGTTGGGTGTGGGATTGTGTTGAGTTTTGGTGGCTCACTTTTAGGTCTGATAGTGTTTTTGATTTATATAGGGGGAATGTTAGTCGTGTTTGCTTATACAACAGCTATAGCCACTGAGCAGTATCCTGAGGTTTGAGTTTCTAATAAGGTGGTCTTGGGGGCATTTCTTTTAGGGTTAATAGTAGAGTTTTTGACGGTATTTTATATTTTGAAGGATGAGGAGGTGGGAATTGTGTTTAAGTTCAATGGGTTGGGGGACTGAGTTATTTATGATACTGGTGATTCTGGTTTTCTAAGTGAGAAGGCTATAGGGATTGCAGCCTTATATTGTTATGGTACTTAGTGATTGTTACTGTGGTTGGTCATTGTTTATTGGTGTTGTGGTTATTATGGAGATTACTTGGGGTAATTAAATAAGGGTATGCTAAGGGTGAGGGTGATGAGAAATGATGGGAAGTATAGTTTAATAAGGTCTTTGTGGTTTGAGATTAGCGTGGAGGATTTTAGTTGAATGAGGGATGTGGTTTTTAGTAAGATAGTTTCTAATCCGATTAAATATAGAAGAGAGGATGCTAATTTTTGGCTCATTAATAAGTTTAGATAAGGGGGTAGGTGGTGTATAATGGTGGGGGAATATCCTAGGAGAGTCGAGAATTTAAAGGAGTTTGAGGGGTAGGTATATTTTAAGTTTTGTGTGTTGAGGTTAATTTCGCATGCTAGCACGAAGCCCAGAGTTGTTACTATAAAGGCAGTTAGTTTTAAGTGCAGAGGTATGGTTATTAGGAGGATGGCTGTTGGGGGAATGTTGTTGGAGATGATGAATCCAGCAAAGATACCTCCGATTAGTAGGCGTTTGATAGAGTTAATTAGGAGGGGGTTGTTTTCATTGATAGGAGCTGAGGGGGAAAAGCGGGGTTGTCCCAGTAGTGTGAAGAAGATAATGTGAGTGCTATAAGATGGCTGTGAGGGAGGTGGCAGTTAGAGTTATTAATAGGGCTCAGGCCTTGGTATAAGACGTGTTGGCGGTTTCAACGATCAGGTCTTTAGAATAAAAACCGGTGAGGAAAAGCATTCCTGTCAGTGCTAGGCATCCAATGATAAGGGCTGTTGCAGTAAAAGGTAAGGTCTTGAATAGACCTCCTATTTTTCGAATATCTTGTTTGTTGTTTAAGCTGTGGATAATAGATCCAGAGCACATGAATAGTGTGGCTTTGAAGAAAGCATGTGTGCAAATATGCAAGAAGGTTAGATAGGGCTGGTTGATGCTGATTGTTACCATCATTAGGCCTAATTGGCTTGAGGCAGAGAAGGCAATAATTTTTTTAATATCATTTTGGGTGAGAGTGCATATAGCTGTGAATAGAGTGGTAAGGGCTCCTAAGCATAACGTTATTGTTTGAATAAGTTTATTATTTTCTGTTAGGGGGTAAAATCGGATAAGTAGGAAGACCGCTGCTACGACCATTGTGCTTCAGTGGAGTAGGCTGATACGGTCATGGGACCTTCTATTGCTGAGGGGACTCAGGGGTGAAGTCCAAATTGAGCTGATTTTCCGGCTGCGGCTAATACAAGTCCTGTAAGGGGGAGGTTTAAAGAGTAGGTCGAGTATAAAACTTTGCTGTAGGTCTCATGCGTTTGAGTTAGATAGAAATCATGCTATTGATAACCCGATAACCCGATAACCCAATAACCCTGATGCAGTTATATAAGATTGCTTGGAGGGCAGCTGCGTTTGCATCTGCTCGTCCATATCATCACCCGATGAGTAGGAAAGATATGATTCCGACTCCCTCTCACCCAGTGAAAAGCTGGAAGAGATTGTTGGCAGTAACAAAGATTAGTATGGTAATGAGGAAGAGGAGTAGGTACTTGAAGAATTGATTAATGTAAGGATCTAAATGTATGTATCATATTGAGAATTCAATGATAGATCATGTAATAAACAATGCTACTAGTATATATATTATTGAGAAGTAATCTATTTTGAAGCTGAGCATTAATTTAAGGGTTTGGATGGTGATCCAATGTCAGTTTGAAATGATTATTTCTTGGCCTGTGTGAAGAAATATTATCATTGGGATTAGGCTTGTAATAAAAGCACATGAAACAGTATTTTTTACATATGATGGGTATTTATCACTTTTGTAGAAACTTGTGTTAGTTATTAGAATCAGGATAATTAGTACTCAACATCAAAAAAACAAACAACCTGATTAAAAATGGGAAAAGGACATGAATAGACATTTGTCCAAAGAAAACATACAGATGGCCAATAAACACATGAAAAGATGCTTAACATTGGTAATCATCAGAGCAATGCAAATTAAAACCACAACAAGATATTATTCACACCTGTTAGAATGGCTATCATCAAAAAGAACACAAATAACAAATGTTGTCAAGGATGTGGAGAAAAGGGAACAGCGTACGCTTGGTGGGAATGTAACTTGGTTCAGCCACTGTGGAAAACAGTATGGCAATTGCTAAATAAACTAAAACTAGAACTACCATATATACTGAGTATATGTCTGAAAAAAAAAGAAAACACTAATTCCAAAGGGTACTTGCACCCCAATGTTCATAGCAGCATTATTTACAGTTCCCAAGATATGGAAGCAAACTAAGTGTTCATCAACAGATGAATGGATAAAGAAGATGTGAAATATACATAGAATGGAATACTACTCAGCCACTAAAAAGAATGAAATTTGCAGCAACATGGTTGAACTTGGAGGGTATTATTTCACTGAAATAAGTCAGACAGAGAAAGCCAAATATTGTATGTTATCATTTATATTTGGAATCTAAAAAATAAAACTAACTAGTGAATATAACAACAAAGAAACAGATGTACAGATATAGACAACAATTTTGTGGTGATCAGTGGGGAAGGGTGGGGGGGAAGGGCAAAATGGGGGTAGGGGATTAAGAGGTACAAACTACTATGTATAAAATAAATAAACTACAAGGATATATTGTACAGCACAGGGTTTATAGTCAATATTTTATGATAACCATAAATAGAGTATACTCTTTCAAAATTGTGAATCACTATGTTGTACCCTTGGAATTTATATTATAAGTCAACTATACCTCAATAAAAGATAAGACAATGAACAAACATAACAAAAAAGAAATAGAGTCATAGATAACAGAGAAAACACGGGTGTTTGCCAGAGGGAATGCGGGTAGGGAGAATGAAAGAAATGAGTGAGTGAGATTAAGAGGTACAAACTTCCAGCTCCACAGGAAATGAGTCATGGGTATGAAATGTACAGTGTGGGGAATATTGGCAATAATTATATAATATCTTTGGTGACATTGTAACCAGACTTATTCTGGTGATCACTTTGAAATGTATAGAAATACCAAATCACTATGTTGTGTATCAGGAACTAACATAATGTTGTAGGTCAATTATGCTTCAAAAACAAACAGACAAACATAGAAAAAGAGATCAGATTTGTAGTTACCAGAGGCGGGGGGGGTGGGAGGAGGGGGAATTGGAGGAAGGTGGTCAAAAGGTACAAACTTCCAGATACAAGGCAAATAAGTACTAGGGATATCATTTATAACATGATAAATGTAATTAACATTTCTGTATGTAAAATTAAAAAGTTGTTAAGAGAGTAAATCCTCAGTTCTCATCACAAGAATAAAAAATTTTTTTTCTATTTCTTTAATTTTCTACCTATATGAGATGATGGATGTTCATTAAACTTATTATGATAATCACTTCATGATATATGTAAATCAAATTATTATTCTGTATACCTTAAACTTATACAGTGCTGTATGTCAATTATACTTCAATAAAACTGGAAGAAAAAGAAATCAGGGGACTTCCCTGGTGGCACAGTTGTTAAGAATCTTCCTGCCAGTGTAGGGAACACAGGTTCGAGCCCCGGTCCAGGAAGATCCCACATGCCGCAGAGTAACCCCGTGTGCCACAACTACTGAACCTGCACTCTAAAGCCCAAGAGCCACAACTACTGAGCCTGCGTGCTATAACTACTGAAACCCTTGCACCCTAGAGCCTGCACACCTCAACTACAGAGCCCATGTGCCACAACCACTGTAATGTCCATGCACTCTAAGGCTAACGTGCCACAACTACTTAGCCCATGTGGTGCAACTACTAAAGCCCACGCACCTAGAGGCCATGCTCCACAACAAGAGAAGCCACTGCAATGAGAAACCTGTGCTCCACAATGAAGAGAAGCCCCCACTCGCCACAGCTAGAGAAAGCCCATGCACAGCAACGAAGACCCAAGGCAGCCAAAAAAAAAAAAAAAGAACTATCTTGAGGGGAGCTGGTTTTAAAAAAGAAAAAGAAATCAGTATGAGATGTCACCTCATGGCTGTTAGAATGACCATCATCAAAAGACAAGGGATAAGAATTTCTTGTGTGAATGTGGAGAAAAGGGAACATTTGTGCACTGTTGGTGGGAATGTAAATTGGTATAGCTCGTATGGAAAACAGTATGGAGGCTCCTCAAAAAATTAAAAACAGAACTACTGTATGATCCAGCAATTCTACTTCTGGGAATATATCCAAAGAAAATGAAAACATTAGCTCAAAAATATATCTGAACCCCATGTTCATAGCAGCATTATGTACAATAGCCAAGACAGGTAAACAATCTAATGTCTACCAATGGATCAATGGATAAAGAAGTCATGATATATAGATATATACTAGATAGATAGATAGATAGATAGATAGATAGATAGATAGATAGATAGATACTATATAGATATATAGTATGAAATATTATTCAGCCATGAAAATGAAGAAGTCCTACCATTTACAACATGGACAGATGGTGAAGGCACTATACTGAGTGAAATAAGTCAGACAGAGAAAGACAAATAGTGTATGATCTCACTTGTATGTGGAACCTTTTTATATTTTATATATTCATTATATATATATTTTATATATAAAAAAGAACAAACTCATAGAAAAAAGGAATCAGACTTGTGGTTACCATAGGCAGAGGTTCAAGGGAGAGAAACTGTAGGAAGGTGGTAGAAAGGTATAAACTTCCAGTTATAAGACAAATAGGTACTAGGATGTAATGTACAACATGATGCCTATAGTTAACACTGCTGTGTGATGTATAGGAAAGTTGTTAAGAGTATATCCTGAGTTCTCATTACAAAAAGAAAATATTCCCCTTTCTCTTTCTTTCTTTTCTTTTATTGTATCTTTATGAGAAGATGGATATTCACTAAACCTATTGTAGTAATCATATTACAATATATGTAAATCAAACTATCATGCTCTATGCCTAAAACTTATACAGTGATGTATGTCAATTATTTCTCAATAAAACTGGAAAAAATTACAATCATTTAGCTTTGTAAGAAATAGCAAAAAGTAGCCTTAATAATGGTCTTCAGACTTGAAATGTTTTTGCCAAAACAGTAACAATTTTGAATCTCTCTTGGGTACAGAACAAGAAATGTTTTTGAATGCTCAGTGTTAGCAAATACACCTGCTACTTTTCCTTATGACCCTTTGCACAAAATAGTCTGATGTTCTTATCTGTAGTTTTCTTGGTCTGTATATTAACTGATGCTTATTGGCCTTCTCAATGTAAGGATATTCATGAAGAAAAAGTGATTTATAATCTGCTTCCCCCTTATACTACTGTATTATGGAATACAAAAGATAATGATAAGGAATGTTGGTGTGTGAGCTCCATGCTGAAAGCCTGCATTTTGACAGCCAGGAAGAACTTTGTTAAAGGCTATTTCTAGCACTAAAAAGAAAACTCAGGCTGAGACCTCCCATAGAAGACCTTCTCTCTTGACTGGGCCACACCCCAACAGGGGGCTTGAGAAAACTTTGGTCTTTTTACTCAGGATCATGAAGAGAAAGAGTCCACACAGCTGGCATATTGGAAGAGAAGAAAAAGGAATGCTTCCATTGATGACTTGTATGTCTCTTTACAGGCATACATGTCATCAAGACTGCCCACAGTCCTCATAGATTGGAGGGGAAAAGCAGTCTCTGGTCAAATGTGGCTGCATAAGATAATAAAGTGCATAAAATAATAGAGTCCATAAAATGTGCCAGTCTTTCACCAAAAGTGTAATGCACATTATTGCTTCCGGTCCTGTCAATAAAACCTCAGGAAGTAGAACCTACTCCCACTTTATTACGGGTGAGAAAGCTGAAACTCAAAATGGCTAAGTAACTTAAAGTCACAGCCAGAAAGAATTTAAGCTGAGATTTAAGAACATGATTGTCTTCTTAACCACACTATATGGCTCCCCTGATTCACAGGGACTCTAATCAGAACACTCCGCCAGGAAAGCTGCTAGAGCAGGACACAGGCTACAGGGTCAGCATGCACCAGCTCTCATGGAAAGGAAGCACAAGGTTACCTTGACTTCCAACAGCAAAGCAGAGATTAAAAAGTAAGTATTGAGCTTCCCCTGGCCTGAGGCCCCTGCAAAATTCAAACCCTGTGTAAGCAGGCCAGAGTGAAGAATTAAAGCCCCTAGGACTAGGATCATGGATAAGAAATCAGCATGCAGCAGCCTAAGTTAAGTATTGTGGAATGAAATGTCCAGGCTGACATAAGGCTTAAGCCAACTCTGAAAAAACAGGAATAGAATTGAGTTTAGATCTGTTTGGATCAGCATCACAGACTCTTTAAAAATAGGGGGTATCCACAGAAGAGTAACATTGGTCAGGACTGACTCACTACCCCAAGAACAGGGCCTTTCTGTCCTATGCTCTCACTTTAAGTTGCTATATGTGGGTGAATACAGCCAAGTCAGTGTGTTTAGCTATCAAATCAAGGCAAGGTTCTGTGTATTCCCTTTAGAGAAGAAGATTTGGTCTTCTAGGTTCTGTGTATTCCCTTTAGAGAAGAAGATTTGGTCTTCTAGGTTCTGTGTATTCCCTTTAGAGAAGAAGATTTGGTCTTCTGCAGAGCCTTCTTAGTTCTAATGGAGCTGATGTAAACATAAAAGAGATGACATTTATAATAATCTGCACCATTTGGAGTAAAGGTACAAATATTGCAAATTAACATATATATATGCAAACCCAAATGCGAGAGCACCAGTTTTCTTACCCAATAGTTTTTATTTTAACATTTTTATTTGTTTACAATCTTGTGTTAGTTTCTGTTGTAGAACAAAGTGAATCAGCTATACATATACGTATATCCCCTTATCCCCTCCCTATTGCGTCTCCCTCCCACCCTCCCTATCCCACCCCTTTAGGTGGTCACAAAGCCTGAGCTGTTCTCCCTGTGCTATGCAGCTTCTTCCCAAGAGCTATCTTTTTTACATTTGGTAGTGTATATATTTCAATGCTACTCTCTCACTTCGTCCCAGCTTACACTTCCCCTTCCCCGTGTCCTTAAGTCCATTCCCTACGTCTGCACCTTTATTCCCATCATGCCTTAGGTTTGTCAGAACTTTTTTTTTTTTCTGGATTCCATATATATGTGTTAGCATATGGTACTTGTTTTTCTCTTTATGACTTACTTCACTCTGTATGACAGACTCTAGGTCCATCCACCTCAGTACAAGTAACTCAATTTCGTTTCTTTTTTATTTTTAACATCTTTATTGGAGTATAATTGCTTTACAATGGTGTGTTATTTTCTGCTGTATAACAAAGTGAATCAATTATACATATACATATGTCCCCATATCTCTTCCTTCTTGCATCTCCCTCCCTCCCACACTCCCTATCCCACCCCTCTAGGTGTCACAAAGCACTGAGCTGATCTCCCTGTGTTATGCGGCTGCTTCCCACTAGCTATCTATTTTACATTTGGTAGTGTATATATGTCCAGGCCACTATCTCACTTTGTGCCAGCTTACTCTTCCCCCTCCTCGTACCCTCAAGTCCATTCTCTAGTAGGTCTGCATCTTTATTCCCGTCTTGCCCCTAGGTTCTTCTGACCACTGTTTTTTCTTTTTCCTTTTTTTAGATTCCATATATATGTGTTAGCATATGGTATTTGTTTTTCTCTTTCGGACTTACTTCACTCTGTATGACAGTCTCTACGTCCATCCACCTCACTAAAAATAACTCAGTTTCGTTCCTTTTTATGGCTGAGTAATATTCCATTTTATATATGTGCCACATCTTCTTTCCCCATTCATCTGTCAGTGGACACTTAGGTTGCTTCCATGTCCTGACTATTGTAAATAGTGCTGCAATGAATATTGTGGTACATGTCTCTTTTTGAATTATGGTTTTCTCAGGGTATATGCCCAGTAGTGGGATTGCTGGGTCATATGGTAGTTCTATTTTTAGTTTTTTAAGGAACCTCTATACTGTTCTCCATAGTGGCTGTATCAATTTACATTCCCACCAACAGTGCAAGGGGCTTCCCTTTTTGCCACACCCTCTCCAGCATTTATTGTTGTAGAATTTTTGATGATGGCCATTCTGACCAGTGTGAGGTGACACCTCATTGTACTTTTGATTTTCATTTCTCTAATGATTAGTGAGGTTGAGCATCCTTTCACGTGTTTGTTGACAATCTGTATATCTTCTTAGAGAAATGTCTATTTAGGTCTTCTGCCCGTTTTTGGATTGGGGTGTGTGTTTTTTTGATATTGAGCTGCATGAGCTGCTTGTATATTTTGGAGATTAATCCTTTGTCAGTTGCTTTGTTTGCAAATATTTTCTCCCATTCTGAGAGTTGTCTTTTTGTCTTGTTTATGGTTTCCTTTGCTGTGCAAAAGTTTTTAAGTTTCATTAGGTCCCATTTGTTTATTTTTGTTTTTAATTCCATTTCTCTAGGAGGTGTCTCAAAAGGGATCTTGCTGTGATTTATGTCATAAAGCGTTCTGCCTATGTTTTCCTCTAAGAGTTTTATAGTGTTTGGGCTTACATTTACTTTTTTTTTTTTTTTTTTTTTTTTGTGGTACGCGGGCTTCTCACTGCTGTGGCCTCTCCTGCTGCGGAGCACAGGCTCCAGACACGCAGGCTCAGCAGCTACGGCTCACGGCCAGCCACTTCACGGCATGTGGGATCTCCCCAGACTGGGGCACAAAACCGCGTCCCCCGCATTGGCAGGCGGACTCTCAACCACTGCGCCACCAGGGATGCCCACATTTAGATCTTTTACCCATTTTGGCTTTATTTTTGTACACAGTGTTAGGGAGTGTTCTAATTTCATTCTTTCACATGTAGCTGTCCAGTTTTCGCAGCCCCACTTATTGAAGAGGCTGTCTTTTCTCAATTGTATACTCTTGCTCCCTTTGTCAAAGATAAGGTGACCATATGTGCGTGGGTTTATCTCTGGGCTTTCTATCCTGTTCCATTGATCTATATTTCTGTTTTTGTGCCAGTACCATAGTGTCTTGATTACTGTAGCTTTGTAGTATAGTCTGAAGTCTGGGAGCCTGATTCCTGCAGCTCTGTTTTTCTTTCTCAAGATTGCTTTGGCTATTCGGTGTCTTTTGTGTTTCCATAGAAATTGTGAATTTTCGTTATAGTTCTGTGGAAAATGCCATTAGTAGTTTGATAGGGATTGCATTGAACATACAGATTGCTTTGGGTAGTATAGTCATTTTCACAATGTTGATTCTTCCAATCCAAGAACATGGTATATCCCTCCATATATTTGTGTCATCTTTAATTTCTTTCATCAGTGTGTTACAGTTTTCTGCATACAGGTCTTTTGTCTCCTTATGTAGGATTATTCCTAAGTATTTTATTCTTTTAGTTTCAGTGGTAAATGGGAGTGTTTCCTTAATTTCTCTTTCAGAATTTTCATCATTAGTGTATAGGAATGCAAGAGATTTCTGTGCATTAATTTTGTATGCTGCTATTTTACCAAATTCATTGATTAGCTCTAGTAGTTTTCTGGTAGCATCTTTAGGATTCTCTATGTATGGTATCAAGTCTTCTGCAAACAATGGCAGTTTTACTTCTTCTTTTCTGATTTGTTCTCCTTTTATTTCTTTTACTTGCCTGATTGCTGTGGCTAAAACTTCCAAAACTATGTTGAATAATAGTGGTGAGAGTGGGCAACCCTGTCTTGTTCCTGATCTTAGAGGAAATAGTTTAAATTTTTCACCATTGAGAATGACATTGGCTGTGGGTTTCTCATATATGGCTTTTAATATGTTGATGTATGTTCCTTCTATGCCTACTTTCTGGAGAGTTTTTATCATAAATGGGTGTTGAATTTTGTCAAAAGCTTTTTCTCATCTATTGAGATTATCATACGGTTTTTGTCCTTCAAGTTGTTAATATGATGTATCACGTTAACTAATTTGCATATACTGACGAATCTTTGCATCCCTGGAATAAACCCAACTTGATCATGGTGTATGATACTTTTAATGTGCTATTGGATTCTGTTTGCTAGTATTTTGTTGAGGATTTCTGCATCTATGTTCTTCAGTGTTATTGGCCTGTAGTTTTCTTTTCTTGTGACACCTTTGTCTGGTTTTGGTATCAGGGTGATGGTGGCCTTGTAGAATGAGTTTGGGAGTGTTCCTCCCTCTGCTATATTTTGGAAGAGCTTGAGAAGGATAGGTGTTAGCTCTTCTCTAAATGTTTGATACAATTCGTCTGTGAAGCCATCTGGTCCTGGACTATTGTTTGTTGGAATGTGATTTTTAATCACAGTTTCAATTTCATTGCTTGTGATTGGTCTGTTTATATTTTCTATTTCTTCCTGGTTCAGTCTCAGAAGGTTGTGCTTTTCTAAGAATTTATCCATTTCTTCCAGGTTGTCTATTTTATTGGCATATAGTTGCTTGTAGTAATCTCTCATGATCCTTTGTATTTCTGCAGTGTCAGTTGTTACTTCTTTTTCATTTCTAATTCTGTTGCTTTGAGTCTTTTCCCATTTTTTCTTGATGAGTCTGGCTAATGGTTTATCAATTTTGTTTATCTTCTCAAAGAACCAGCTTTCAGTTTTATTGATCTTTGCTATTGTTTCCTTCATTTCTTTTTCATTTATTTCTGATCTGATCTTTATGATTTCTTTCCTTCTGCTAACTTTGGGGGGGTTTTTGTTGTTTTTTCTCTAATTGCTTTAGGTGTAAGGTTAGGTTGTTTATTTGAGATTCTTCTTGTTTCTTGAGGTAGGCTTGTATTCCTATAAACTTCCCTCTTAGAACTCCTTTTACTGCATCCCATAGGTTTTGAATCGTCGTGTTTTCATTGTCATTTGTCTCTAGGTATTTTTTGATTTCCTCTTTGAATTCTTCAGTGATCTCTTGGTTATTTAGTAGTGTATTGCTTAGCCTACATGTGTTTCTATTTTTTACAGTTTTTTCCTGTAATTGATATCTAGTCTCATAGAATTGTGGTCAGAAAAGATATTTGATAATGGTTTCAATTTTCTTAAATTAACCAACAGTTGATTTGTGACCCAAGATATGATCTATCTTGGAGAATGTTCCATGAGCACGTGATAAGAAAGTGTATTCTGTTGTTTTTTGATGGAATATTCTATAAATATCAATTAAGTTCATCTTGTCTAATGTGTCATTTAAAGCTTGTGTTTCCTTATTTATTTTCATTTTGGATGATCTGTGCATTGGTGAAAGGGGTGTGTTAAAGTTCCCTAGTGTTATTGTGTTACTGTTGATTTCCCCTTTTATGGCTGTTAGCATTTGCCTTATGTATTGAGGTGCTCTTATGTTGGGTGCATAAATATTTACAATTGTCATATCTTTTTATTGGATTGATCATTATGTAGTGTCCTTCTTTGTCTCTTGTAATAGTCTTTATTTTAAAGTCTATTTTGTCTGATATAAGAATTGCTACTCCAGCTTTCTTTTGATTTCCATTTGCATGGAATATCTTTTTCCATCCCCTCACTTTCAGTCTGTATGAGTCCTTAGGTGTGAAGTGGGTCTCTTGAAGATAGCATATATACGGGTCTTGTTTTTGTATCCATTCAGCCAGTCTATGTCTTTGGGTTGGAGCATTTAATCCATTTATATTTAAGGAAATTATCGATATGTATGTTCCTATTACCATTTTCTTAATTGTTTTGGGTTTGTTATTGTAGGCCTTTTCCTTCTCTTTGTTTCCTGCCTAGAGAAGTTCCTTTAGCATTTGTTTTAAAGCTGGTTTGGTGGTGCTGAATTCTCTTAACTTTTGCTTGTCTGTAAAAGTTTTATTTTCTCCTTCAAATCTGAATGAGATCCTTGCTGGGTGGAGTAATCTTGGTTGTAGGATTTTCCCTTTCATCACTTTAAATATGTCCTGCCACTCCCTTCTGGGTTGCAGAGTTTCTGCTGAAAGATCTGCTGTTAACCTAATGGGGATTCCCTTGTATGTTATTTTTTGCTTTTCCCTTGCTGCTTTTAATATTTTTTCTTCATTTTTAATTTTTGATAGTTTGATTAATATGTGTCCAGGTGTGTTTCTCCTTGGCTTTATCTTGTATGGGACTCTGTGCTTCCTGGACTTGACTATTTCCTTTCCTATGTTAGGGATGTTTTCAACTATACTCTCTTCAAATATTTTCTCAGTCCCTTTCTTTTTCTCTTCTTCTTCTGGGACCCCTATAATTTGAATGTTGGTGTGTTTAATGTTGTCCCAGAGGTCTCTGAGACTGTCCTCAATTCTTTTTATTCTTTTTACTTTATTCTGCTCTGAGGTAGTTATTTCCACTATTTTATCTTCCAGGTCACTTATTCATTCTTGCCTCAGTTATTCTGCTATTGATTCCTTCTAAAGAATTTTCAGTTTCATTTATTTTGTTGTTCATCATTGTTTGCTCTTTAGTTCTTCAAGGTCCTTGTTAAACATTTCTTGTATTTTCTCCATTCTATTTCCAAGATTTTGGATCATCTTTATTATCATTACTCTGAATTCTTTCTCAGGTAGACTGCCTATTTCCTCTTCATTTGTTTGGTCTGGTGCGTTTTTACCTTGTTCCTTCAACTACTGCATATTTCTCTGTCTTCTCTTTTTGTTTAACTTACTGTGTTTGTGGTCTCCTTTTCGCAGGCTGTAGGTTTGTAGCTCCCATTGTTTTTGGTGTCTGTCCCCAGTGGGTGAGGTTGTTTCAGTGGCTTGTGTATGTTTCCTAGTGGAGGGGACTGTGCCTGTGTTCTGGTGGGTGGGGCTGGATCTTGTCTTTCTGGTGGGCAGGGCCGTGTCCAGTGGTGTGTTTTGGAGTATCTGTGAACTTAGTATGATTTTATGCAGCCTCTCTGCTAATGGAGGGGGGTTGTGTTCCTGTCTTGCTAGTCGTTTGGCATAGGGTGTCCAGCACTGGAGCTTGCTGACCACAGGTTGGAGCTGGGTGTTAGCATTGAGGCGGAGATATCTGGGAGAACTCTCATCATTTGATATTATGTGGGGCTGGGAGGTCTTTGGTGGTCCACTGTCCTGAACTTGGCTGTCCTACCTCAGAGGCTCAGGCTTGACACCAGGCCGGAGCACCAAGACCCTGTCAGCCACACAGCAACAACTACTTTGTCAATATGTCTTCATCCACCAAATGAGCAATGCCAATGTGGGACCCAGGACCACTCACTCAGTGCAAGAATCCCAGGTTCAGGCAGGGGACAGGCAGAGTGCAGGTAATATCTGGATATTGCTTGATATCACTCCTTCATTCATTCAGTCAGTATTTGTTGAGAACAAAGTGTTGGATGCTTTTCTAGGATGTTTACAGACTGTTCTCAGTGGATTTACCTTCTTTGCTGAGCTTCAAAGCTTCCACAATCTTGGCAGCTGGGAAGTGAAAGGCAGAGGGAGGGAATGCAGGGCAGGAGCAACTCCTGGCCCTGTGCCCACAGGGGTGGCTGCCTGAGGGATCCTCTTGCCCAATAGTTGCAACCACCGTCCACTCTTTAGCCTTTGTATATTTTCAGTTCAAAGCTCTGGACATACTGTTGCCATCTTCCCTGCCAATAGGACTTCATTTACACCCTAAATGTTTTCAACTGGAGAGAACACTGAACTATATCTTTGCTCAGTAGGTTGACTTCATTTGAGGCATTAACAGGAATATCTTTTTATCCAAAGAAGCACACCTGGAAGCTTTGCTCTTCATCTGAACAAACAAGTCCTATGAAAATGACTTATTCTTGCTTTTTGGTTTATAAAACCTAACATTACTCTTCTATCTTAAAGTGAATGTATTTTGAAGCCAAAGCCATTGCAGTTAGTATGATGCAAGTTTATAGGCTTAGGGTGAAGTTTAGATGGAAGGCTCACTTCTGTCATCTCACTGTGCCCAGGCCAGGACAAGGAAGCAATAAACCCATAAACTTATTTGTCTAATAGGAGCTGATTTTGAATTTATTATTGAGAAAAATCATAATGCTTTAGTCTTAAAAATTATATATTTCACATTTCCACCACATATACTGCATTATGTGATTTTACAAGGGTTAATTGGAGGTTAATTAAATCAACAAGTGAATATGTGAGTTCCTCCTAACTATAAAGCACAATACCCAGTATTATTAAGGACACATTATTCACTCTCATATTCCTGGCAAAAATTGCCAATACCTATAAAACTTAAAATTACATATCTTTTGATCAGCAATTGAATTCCTAGGAATACATACTACAGATGCATTAGTACATATATCAAATAGCATGTATAAGATGATTCATGCAGCAGGATTTGTACTAGCTAAAGATTAGTGCTATTGATCATCAGTAAGTATTGGTTAAACAAATTAAACAAAAGACAAGACATGGAAGCAACCTAAGTGTCCATCAATAGATGAATGGATAAAGAAAATGTGGTATATATACACAATAGGATATTATTCAGCCATAAGAAAAAGAATGAGGGACTTCCCTGGTGGTCCAGTGGTGAAAACTCCATGCTTCCACTGCAGGGAGCACAGGTTCGATCCCTGGTCAGGTAACTAAGATCCCACATGCCACACGGTGTGGCCAAATAAAATAATAATAATAAAATAAAATAAATAAGTCAAGGGAATGTAATGTTCAGCAAGTGACTATAGTTAATAATACTGTATTGTGGGGACTTCCCTGGTGGTCCAGTGGTAAAGAATCCGCCTTCCAATGCAGGGGATGCAGGTTCAATCCCTGGTCAGGGAACTAGATCCCACATGCCGCAGGGAAACTAAGCCTGAGCACCACAACTACTAAGCTCGTGCACCTCAACAAGAAAGCTCACGTGCCACTAACTGCAGAGCCCATGTGCCCTGGAGCCCATGCACCACAACTAGAGAGAAGCCCACGCACGGAAACAAAATAGATCCCGCATGCCTCAACGAAGATCCCACGTGCCTCAACTAAGACCTGGTGCAGACAAAAAAAAAGAAAATAAATAAATAACATTTAAAAAAGAAAAAAGAAAAACTATCACAAACAATTTTTTAAATAAAAAACAATACTGTATTGCATATTTGAAATATGCTAAGTAAGTAGATCTTTAGTTCTCATCACAAGAAAAAAACTATGGTGATGGATGCTAACTAAACTTATTGTGGTAATCATTTCACAATATACAAATATCAAAACATTATGTGTACACCTGAAACTAATATAAAGTTATATGTCACTTATATTTCAACTAAAACAGAAAATAAATAAAGTTACAGCTTTTCATGAGATTATAAAAAAGAATGAGGGTGCTCTTCCTGTACTGACTAGTAACTTTGCCAAGATATAATGTTGAATAAGAAAGAAAGATGCAGAACAGTCTATATAGCATGTCATTATTAGTGTTATATATGATGTATTTGAAAAGATACAAAAGAAACTTATAGCAATGGTTGTCTTCTGGAAGAAAACTGGACCTATCTAAATGCCTCAAATTTGATCCATAGGCTTTTTTTTTTTTTTTTGCGGTATGCGGGCCTCTCACTGTTGTGGCCTCTCCCGTTGCGGAGCACAGGCTCTGGACGCGCAGGCTCAGCGGCCATGGCTCACGGGCCCAGCCGCTCCACGGCATGTGGGATCTTCCTGGACCGGGGCACGAACCCATGTCCCCTGCATCGGCAGGCGGACTCTCAACCACTGCGCCACCAGGGAAGCCCCAATCCATAGGCTTTTGATGTTGATCCTAGGATATGACAGCCAAATGGCTGAGGTCATAGGTCTCATTATGTATTAAAGAGTTACCTTTCTCGTTCTCAGAGTTCCTGGTACGTGCCTCTTCCCTTGGGTGGATTCTTGGCTTTTCTCTCAGCATGGTCCCCAAACACCAGTCTTCACTTCCACCCCAAGCAAAGAAACCGAGACTGACTCCTGCCTCCAGGCCAGAGGAAACGTCTGCTTCTCTGAACTTGCTGAAGGAAGCAAAAGAACTGCAAGAAGCAGTTGAACGTATTGATGAAGTACAAAATGAAACACACAGACTTAACGAACAAGCTAGTGAGGAGATTTTGAAAGTAGAACAGTAATATAACACACTGTACCAACCATTTTTTCAGAAGAGGCCAAAATTGATCGGCAAAATCCCAAACTTGGGCGTAATGACATTTGTTAACCATCCACAAGTGTCTGCACTGCTTGGGAAGGAGGATGAAGTTTAAAATGACACTTTCAAAATAAAATTCTCTCCTAGTGAAAAAATTAAAAATAATAGTTATGTTTCTAGTGAAAAGTAATAGATGTCTTATTTCTATTCATGCCTCTTTAATATTTTTTACATGTGGGAAATCCCAATTTACTTTCCAATGTTCCAGCCAATTGGCAATTTATCCAGTCTTTGAATGGCTTCCAGGTCCTTTCCATCTTGTGCTGAATCCCGGTGGTGTCTAAAAGAAATCATTCCCTTCTTGCTTGCATGTGCATCCTGTCAATTTTTCTGGGAACAATATTTTGTAAAACCAATGTAAGTGCAGGAATTCCTTGGTTGTCCAGTGGTTAGGGCTCCATGCTTTCACTGCCAAGGGCCCGGGTTCAATCCCTGGTCAGGGAACTAAGATTCTGCAAGCGATGGGGCGTGGCCAAAAAAAAAATCAATGTAAATACATGTCTTTAAATGTTAAAATGTGATGGAAAATAGACTGCCTGAGAGAAAATAAGACTGCAAATAAGAAGACATACAGATGGCCAACAAACACATGAAAGGATGCTCAACGTCACTAATCATTAGAGAAATGAAAAACAAAACTACAATGAGGTATCACCTCACACCAGTCAGAATGGCCATCGTCAAAAAAATCTACAAACAATAAATGCTGGAGAGGGTGTGGAGAAAAGCGAACCCTCTTGCACTGTTGGTGGGAATGTAAATTGATACAGCCACTATGGAGAACAGTATGGAAGTTCCTTAAAAAACTAAAAATAGAACTACCATACGACCCAGCAATCCCACTACTGGGCATATACCCTGAAAAAACCATAATTCAAAAAGAGTCATGTACCACAATGTTCACTGCAGTTCTATTCACAATAGCCAGGACATGGAAGCAACCTAAGTGTCCATCGACAGAGGAATGGATAAAGATGTGGCACATATATACAATGGAATATTACTCAGCCATAAAAGGAAATGAAATTGCGTTATTTGTAGTGAGGTGGATGGACCTAGAGTCAGTCATACAGAGTGAAGTAAGTCAAAAAGAGAAGAACAAATAACGTATGCTAATACATATATATGGAATCTAAAAATATATATAAATAAAAAAGGTTATGAAGAACCTAGGAGCAGGACAGGAATAAAGATGCAGGCATAAAGAATGGACTTGAGGACACGGGGAGGGGGAAGGGTAAACTGGGACGAAGTGAAAGAGTGGCATGGACTTATATATACTACCAAATGTAAAATAGATAGCTAGTGGGAAGCAGCCACATAGCACAGGGAGATCAGCTCGGTGCTTTGTGACCACCTAGAGGGGTGGGATAGGGAGGGTGGGAGGGAAATGCAAGAAGGAGGAGATATGGGGTTATTTGTATATGTATAGCTGATTCACTTTGTTATAAAGCAGACACTAACACACCATTGTAAAGCAATTATACTCCAATAAAGATGTTTAAAAAAAAAAGTAGACTGCTAATAAGAAGAGTGAGCAAAAGAAAAGAAGTCAAAAAAGAATGAGAAAAATCAAGGATTAAGTTAGTTAAGGCTTGAAGTAAGAAGGATTACATGTATGCCTTAAGAAACTAAAATGCCATTAAAAACTACTATGTGTGGTAAATTTAAAATTGTTTTTTATCCTAAGAAACTTAGTGTCATCCTGGTGGTGATTTGGGATCCAAGACCTGCAGGGAAAAGATCAAAGGGACAAAAATTATAATCTTGACATTTTAGACTCAAAGGAAGAGCCATCTTCAGTGCCTGAGGAGCCACAAAAGAAATTTGGTAGAAGAACAGAGATTATGTTCTAATAATTCCTCTCACATTTTATGATTCAATCAAAAATATTTATAGAAGCACTTCTACTTCCACCAAGATGAAGTAACTGGTAGCAGACTTGTCTTTCCACTGTAAACAACTAGAAAACTAAACAAAAATATGTGAAACAACTGGCTTTAGACCTGAGACAACAGACACTCCAGGACTTTGATCACTGAGAGAAGAGAATAAAATGAAGCGAGCCCTACAATCACCTCAGCTTTCTGCCTGGATACATTTTCCAGTCCACAGCATAGTGAGGGGTGTCCAACCAGAGAACAGCAGTTGTCACCAGGTAAAGAGAGAAAATTATTCAGGAAAGTTGAGAAAATATCATCATCAGTTGAGCAGTGAGAAAATGGAAATGTATAAAAGTTTGTGAATCATTTTGCTTTTATTTAACAAATTATAGCAGAAATTACAAATACATATATACATAGATGTATTGCAATAACAATGTCATTTTTGCTCATGTGAATTCTAACATGCTTTCTGGAATGAGAGGTAAAAGCAAAGGTTATGTGGTTTTCATGCATGTGAATGTCACCCATTATGTATGTTGTGGAAAATTGTTCTAAAAATTATTTTAACGACTACAAAATATATCATCTTACAGATATATAGTAACAGTGATGTCTAAGAACAGGGCTTTGATTAGGTCATGAGGGCCTGTCCTCTGCTTTGAGAGTCCAAAGAAAGTGTGTGAAAGTCAGACACATATTAGTAATATCAATAACAATAACAATAGGAATAACACAACTGTCATTTATCAACTTTTATTATGTACAAAGCACTTATACAAGGTGGCATTTAATCTCCGTGACAACCCTGTGAGGTACATTAGCACCACTATTAATATTTTACAGTAAGGAAACTGAGACTCCTAAAGGTTAAGTGACTTGCCTATGATCTTTGTAGAAGATCTGATCCCAAATCTGATTCCAGAGATTATACTTAGCCATTACACAGACTGCTTATCAAATCATGATAGGATGGCTGCTTAGGGAGCATGAAACTAGAACCAGGAGAGTGAAGTGAGTCAAATGAGAATTGAGATGTCAGTCAATATTCAGTGCAGGAAACAAACAACTCCAGGTATTTAAGACAAGGGATTTAATAAGGAATCATGACTGTTGGAAGGAACAAAGTGGTAGGAGTAAAGGGGCTGCCACTGGAGCTTCTGTGGTTCAGTAATAGGGGGATCAGAAAGCTGGAACCAGCAAACCATAGCTGCTTCTACTACTTCCATAACTGCCTCTCAGCACTAGACACCAGAACACTGAGTCTGGCCCCTACAGTCACCCTTTTCACCTCTTGACACATTTCCATGGCTTGTTTGCCAGCAGAAACAGCATCAGAAAGATGGCTTCAAAGACTAGACAATGCGGAAAGGATAATCTCTTTAATAAATGGTATTGGGAAAACTGGACAGCCATATGCACAAAAACTAAACTGGACCACTATCTTATACCATACACAAAAATCAACTTAAAATGGATTAAAGACTTTTTTATGAATTAAAGCTCTATAAGGACAAGAGTCATCTGTCTTCCCCTCTGTTAAGTTCTCATGAACCTAATACAGGTCTAATACATATCTCTGGAGTGAAAAACTACTTAAAAATCTTATATGTTCTTTGTTGTCAGAAAGATCTGGATTCAAGTACTGATGTCTCTTCATCTGTGAACTAAATACAAATAATGAAATTTCTCTCAAGAGTTTTTGGTGAGAATTAAAAAATGCATGTATAGCACTTACCACAAGGCCTAGTACATAGCATTCAATGTTTGTTGTTATTATTGGTATATCATTATTATTATTCCTGCCCCTTTTATCTAATTCTACATTATGGATCAACTTGCCAGTCATCACCATGGATATATTCCAAGTCAGAAGGCTATATCTCCCTGTCTTCCCTGGACAGTGGCTGAGTGAGCATTACCAAGGCTCTCCTTGTGGATCTTTTACTCTGTGCTTGCAGGACTGCCCAATCTCTCATCTGAGTAGTACTGTAGACTTATTTATATAGAGATATGCTTTAAATCTTCTATATCTTTAGTTTTATAAGATCAGCTCCTGCTGCCTTATAAGTCAGTCAGTCACTTCAAACACTAAAACATTTTATATGAGGAAAATATGGCTTTAAACTACAGTTCTTTAATAATTGGTGAGCCTGAGCATTGTCTAAAATTATTTTATTGGCCACTGGGCTTTGTGTGTATGTGTGTTGTGATTTCCTTATTCATTTACCTATTAGAGTATCAGCCTTCTTCTCATTAATTACTAAGCACTCTTTACATATCTGAGATATGTTTAATAAGTTAGATGTTTCTTGTATGCATTTTATTTTTATCATTGTATTTTTTAACAAACATAAATTCTTAATCTCTTCATGTATGTTCCCACCATTATTTTTAACCTTAGAGAATTCTTTCCCACCTTAATATGAAATATGTATACTTTTTTTTTGTTCGTACCACGCATGGCATGCAGGATCTTATTTCCCCGACAAAGGATCAAACCCATGCCCCCTGCAGAGGAAGCGCAGAGTCTTAACCACTGGACCTCCAGGGAAGTCCCAAAATAGGTATACTTTTATTTCTGATTTTACTTAATATTTTATAACCATAATTTTAGTGGCTACAAAACATACCAGTAGGGTTTATGCTGTAATATAATTAATATAATTAATCAGTCCTCTATCTTTAGATATTTCATTTTCTCCCAACAGTTCACTATTAAAATAATAACCTGATTCAATCCTTGTGCCCATCCTCCTGTATTCCATATGATCAAGACCAAAATATATAAACATTCCATTATTCTTTAATATTTATTTATTTATTTAATTTATTTATTTGGCCGTGCCGGATCTTAGTTGTGGCACACAGGATCTTCATGGCCATGTGCGGGATCTTCTTTGCAGCATGTGGGACCTTTTTTTAGTTGTGGCATGCAAACTCTTAACTGCAGCCTGTGGGATATAGTTCCCTGACCAGGGATTGAACCCTGGCCCCCTGTTGGGAGCGCAGAGTCTTAGTCACTGGACTGCCAGGGAAGTCCCTCATTATTCTTTATACATGTTGCCATTTCAGTATTGTAGGACTAACCTACTAACCAACTCTGTATGCCCATTCACTCTACCATTTTTTTTTTTTTTGTGGTATGCGGGCCTCTCACTGTTGTGGCCTCTCCCATCACAGAGCACAGGCTCCGGACGCGCAGGCTCAATGGCCATGGTTCACGGGCCCAGCAGCTCCGTGGCATGTGGGATCTTCCCGGACCCGGGCACGAACCTGTGTCCCCTGCATTGGCAGGCGGATTCTCAACCACTGCCCCACCAGGGAAGCCCCACCGTACTATTTTGACTATTAAAAACTCATATTAATATGGAGAATAAATTCATATCCTAGAATCCTCCAAAAAATATATTAAAAACTCCTAACTAATAAAAAAAATTTGGATTAACTGTTTTCCAGGGTTGAAACTTTAGATAGAAATACCATATAATTTATTGTCAAAACAGCACACTTTTGAGAGTAAAAGGGACATATTAAGAATTAGTCTGAGGTGGCCAAGATGGCAGAGTAGAAAGACCTCCTCCCATGGGCACCCCAAAATTACAACTATTTACAGAGCAAGTATCAATGAGAACAACCTAAAGACTAGCAGGAACAAAATTTCCACACCTAAACACATAAAGAAGGAACCACAACAAGACAGGTAGGAAGCGCAGACACATGGTATAGTTAAGACCCACACCCCCAGGGTAAGTGACTTACAAACGAGAGGATAATCACAAGTGCATACGTTCTCCCTAAGGTGCGAGGGGTTCAGACTCCATATCAGGCTCCCCAACCTGGGGGTTTTGCACCAGGAGGATGAGCCCTCGGGAAAGCTGGCTTTGAAGGCTGGAAGGTGGGGTGGGGGGCGCTACATACAGGAGAGCTGGAGGGCTATAGAAAAGAGAGACTCCATTTTTTTTTTAATTTTTATTGGAGTATAGTTGATTTACAATGTTGTGTTTCAGGTGTACAGTAAAGTGAACCAGTTGCACATACACATATATCCACTCTCTCTCTTTTTCCTTTTTTTTAAGATTCTTTTCCCACATAGGCCATTACAGAGTATTGAGTAGAGTTCTCTGTGCTATCAGAGACTCCACTCTTAAAGGGACATGCAAAACCTCACATGAAATTCTCACACACTCAAGACCCAGCACAGAGGGAACAATTTGAAAAAAGATTAGATGATAGTTGATTAGATGATACAAAGGAACAGATCAGCAAACTGGGAGACAGAGTTGTGGAACTCATCCAAGCTGATGAGAAAAACTAAAAAAGATTTTTTAAAAAATAAGGACATGGGGCTTCCCTGGTGGTGCAGTGGTTGGGAGTCTGCCTGCCGATGCAGGGGACACGGGTTTGTGCCCTGGTCTGGGAAGATCCCACATGCCATGGAGCAGCTGGGCCCGTGAGCCATGGCCACTAAGCCTGTGCGTCTGGAGCCTGTGCTCCGCAACGGGAGAGGCCACAGCAGTGAGAGGCCCGTGTAACACACACACACAAAAAAATAAGGACAGTTTAAGAGACCTCTGGGACAACATCAAGCATACTAATATTCACATTGTAAGGGTCAGAAGGAGAAGAGAAAAAGGGGCAGATAACTTACTTTAAGAAATATTAGCTGAAAACTTACTTAACCTGGGAAAGGAAACAGACATCCAGGTCTAGGAAGTACAGAAAGACTCATTTGCAAAACAATCCCAGTTATAATTGCATTGAAAAGAATAAAATACTTAGGAATAAATCATATAAGACATTGAGAAAAGAAATTGAAGATGACACAAAGAAATGGAAAGAGAGACTGTGCTCATGGATTTGGAATAATTAATACAGTTAAAATGACCCTACTACTCAAGGCAATCTACAGATTCAATGACATCCCTATCAAAATACAAATGGCATTTTTCACAGAACTAGAACAAATAATCCTGAAATTTGTGTGGAAACACAAAAGACCCCCAATAGTCAAAACAATATAGAGAAAGAAGAACAAAGCTGGAGGTATCATGCTTCTTGACTTCAAACTATTCTACAAAGCTACAGTAATCAAAACAGTATGATCCTGGCAAAAAAACAGACACACAGATCAATGGAAAAGAATAGCCCAGAAATGAACCCACACTTAGACTGGCAATTAACCTACATCAAAGGAGGCAAGAAAATACAATGCAGAAAAGACAGCTTCTTCAATAAATGGGGTTGGGAATACTGGACATCTACATGCAAAAGAATCAAATTGACTACTCTCTCCCACCATGCAGAAAAACACACTTAAAGTGGATTAAAGACTTAATGTAAAACCTGAAACCATAAAACTCCTGGAAAAAAACATAGGCTGTAAGCTCCCTGACATTGATCTTGGTGATGATTTTTTGGAAATGTCTCCTCAGGCAAGGGAAACAAAAGCACAAATAAACAAATGGGACTAAATCAAACTAAAAAGCTTTTGCACAGTAAAGGAAACTACCAACAAAATTAAAAGGCTGCCTACTAAATGGGAGAAGATATTTGCAAACCATATATCTGATAAGAGGTTAATATCCAAAATTATACAACTCAACATTAAAAAAAAACTTGATTAAAAAATGGGAAAAGGACATGAATAGACATTTTTTCAAAGAAAACATATAGATGGCCAGTAAACACATGAAAAGATGCTCAACATCACTAATCATCAGGGAAATGCAAAACAAAACCACAGTGAGGTATCACCTCACATCTGTCAGAATGGCTATTATCCAAAAGACAAGAAATAACAAGTGTTGGTGAGGATGTGGAGAAAAAGGAACACTTGTACACTGTTGGTGGGAATGTAAGTTGGTGCAACCACTATGGAAAACAGCATGGAAATTTCTGAAAAAATTGTACTATCACATTATCCAAGAATTCCACTCCTGGGTTTTTTTCCGAATAAAAGGAAAACAGTAATTCAAAAAGATATACCCACCCCTATGTTCATTGCAGCACTATTTACAATAGCCAACATTTGGAAGCAACCTAAGCACACATTGATAGATGAATGGATAAAGAAACTGTGGAATGTGTGTGTGTTTGTGTGTGTGATGGAATCTTAAAAAAGAATAAAATCTTGCCATTTGCAACAACATGGATGGACCTAGAAGGTATTATGCTAAGTGAAATAAATCAGACAAAGACAAATACCATATGATTTCACTTTTATGTGGAATCTAAAAAAACAAGGGAACAATTATAACAAACAGAAACAGACTCACATAGAAAACAAACAAGTAGTTGGCAGAGGAGAGGGGAGTGGGGGATGAGTGAAATAGGTGAGGGAAATTAAAAGGTGCAAAATTCCATTTACAAAATAAATGAGTCACAGGGATGAAATGTACAGTGTGAGGAATATAGTCAATAATGTTGTAATAACTTTGTATGGTAACAGATGGTAACTAGACTTATTGTGGTGATAATTTTGAAATGTATAGACATATCAAATCACTATGTTGTGCACCAGGAACTAACACAGTGTTGTAGGTCAATTGTACTTCAATAAGAAAGAGAGGGAAAGAGAAAGAATTAGGCTGAGACAAGAGGCCTCTAAACCAGGGCTTATGGTCACCTACTTACAGGATGCATTCTCAAGTGTGTAGTATAAAGTAATAATTAGGAGTTCATAGGGAAGGTGTCTCAATTAGTGTATGTATTTGGTCACAATCTGACACCAACAAAAGTGTCCCTGATTCCCGCTACCTTAAATCTTCCTTAAACTCCATGCTTGGAGAAAAGTTTCATAAAATGCATAATGAAGAGGGGCATGGGTACCTAAGATTTCCTCTGGTTTCAGAAAAAATAGCTCTGAGCATATAGAGGAGTCATTCTCATTTGCCTTCTCTGTTAGTGAGACCCTTCCAGTTTGATTTCTCATCCATGGACAGCTCTGAATGAGATCACTGTGGACTAAAACTAAACATTTCTGCAAATATGATCCATGTTTCATTGGTTAATTGTCACTTTCTAAATCTTCATTTTTCAAATGTTATCATAAAACAATTTGACTCTAATTACAGCCATGTAGACATTGACGTAAACTTGCTTCTACTACTTCAGTAAATCAATAGGGGAGGAGATAGATGAACACACTTTTGACGTCCTCTCTTGTGTGGCAGCTTAAATAATGAAGATAAAGTTAAGAAACAATAAACTAGAACTTTGACTAATCTAATAGCAAACAGGCATCTCAGAATTTTAGAGCTGGATGGGATTTTAGAGATAACCTATTCTAGCCCTTTTATCTGTAAAATGAGGACACTAAGGCCTATAGTGTTAAGTGGCTTATCTAAGGAGTACAACTAGTGGAGGCTGAGCTGAGACAACTACCCAGTTCTATGACTCTTAGTCCTTTGTACCACAAATCAGAACCACGTTTTCTTGTTGTTCTGAGGATAAAGGAAGTGATGTTTGACTTTTCTGTTTGAGACAAGTAAATGTAAGGTATTTGTTCTCATTATAGAATAGTTAGAAGATGTTTCCTGACTTGCTTCTTATTCGATAATTGGCCATAGTGCTTACACAGAAGCACATAAAGCCTATACGGAAGACACTAAAAAGAAAAATACAAAAATAGATTGAATCAAAATGGAAATGCTCTACAAAACATAGACTGATTGCTTATTGTATTACTTCTTCTCTCATGGAGACATAAATTCAGTTGGCCATGATGGAAAGACAATGATGAGTTGATTGTCTCATTTGTACACTATGTCAAAGAGACCAGAAAATTACTAAGGTAAATTGAGAAATAGGAAAATTCAAAAATTATCTTGCCTGAAGACATTTTTTTTTGCACTAATCTTTTCAAAATACAATCAAAACTGGTGTCTCCAAGATTCCATCACATTGTCAAACAAATAAGTAGCTCCCGTGGCTTGCCAATAACCCCTGAAGCATGATCCTGTGAAACAAAATGTTGGTGTGGACTGCACCAGCTATCACCAAACTCAGAGCAGAAAAGAAGGTGTTGGGGAAAGAGTTATTTTAGGGAAAAAAATTCAATGCTGCAATACTGAAGGAAGACATAACTGCAGATCGAAAGGGGAAGAACAGTTTGAATTCTTTGGCCCAGGATCCCTTTAACTCTACATCACTCTTCCACAAGGGGTGTCCTTCTCTTGTCATATTCTCCACAATGCTTCTCTCCCATAGCCCCATCCTAACTTGCATGTTCCTGGAACAATAACCTTGGAGTCATTCCCTCTCTCTGCTCCAAGGCCTAGGGGTGGAAAAGGACCCTGGGTCAAAAAAAGGAAGTTGGTGAAGAATAGGACCACTCAGCGAAACATAACTTCATAAGCAATTTCATCTCCACTAGGGCTGGGATCTTTCTTTGGTTGAATGTGTCTGAGACATTAGGACAGTGCCTGATTCACTGAATACTTTTAATAAAAATTTGTTAAGTGAATGAACAAACTTCTGAGTCCTTAACAACTAGAATGGTGGAAAATTGCTTCTCCATCATCATTGGGCTTCTTTCTCTCCCCTTCCAGGTTTTCATCAAAATTTGATCATCCTTCATGAGTCCCAGGAAATAATAATCTCCAACCTATTCTGATCACTCTAGCCATCTTTGTTGGTCAAGCCCACGGCAGTTCTCTGAGGCCTCCAGTTAGTGCTGAGGCACTACCCTGTCCCAAATGGAGCAGAGGCATCTTTGGTGAGGCCAGGAACCCCAGGCCTGAGGTACATCAGGACCATCTCCTTGAGGCCAGGCAGCACTGCATAGCTCCTCTTGCAAACAGGGCCAACAACCCAGGCTCTCCTGCCCAGGATGAGGGCCCTCCTTAACAAGGAGAATCCTGTCACTTTCTCCAAGCTTATTTCCTCAAACTTTAGCCTGTCTCTAGGTTTTTGACTTTTGGAAATAAAAGCCACAGAAATTCCAGACTTATTCTGCACTCCTCCCTGACTTCCCCCAGGCACTGACACACCGAACTCTCTGTCAGCTTAAATGGATAGAATAGAAAGGGGAAAATGAAGGATTAAAAAAAAAAAACATAAATATCTCAAAATATTATCCAGCCACATCGGTATGGGATCAGGTACATATACTTAAAGCAACTGTGAACCCTATAGGTTATTCCACAGACTACAAAAGTAGCATAACAAAGAATGAACACCTGTTTGTGTCCTTTAAACTCCAATACAGAAAGAAAATTCACATTTAGTAACAGGTTTTTTAGGGGTTTGTTTTTTGGTCTAATATGCTCCTGCAACCAACAGCTTCAAAGAACTAATCTCTTCTGAAAAATGTTTGGATGTTAAGATGACCACCAACTCAAAAAGCATCAGAGCCACTTCAATAAAAGGATGTAGACTAGGTTTCAAGGCACTTGATCTGCATAAATTTATACTTTTAATCAAATTTAATGGACTTTCTTGTGAGAAGGGTAAGCATTATTGATTTCACATTTTAATATATTTTAGGGACATGAAAACTTGGATAGTGAAAACATCCCATCTAATGCAAAGGAAACTTCCTAGAAGGAATTTGTTTGGAATGAAATGGGAAGGGTTGGCTTACAGGTAAGGGTGGACAGGGTGGGAGGATTCTTTAGGATTTATGGTGTTTCAAGAATATTTGCAACAGTGAAGCCATGAGAGAAGATGAAATTATGAGGCAGACTGATATTAATTATTATACAAAGGCTCAAAACCAGCCTTTAGAAATTATTTTTTTCTTTTCTCAAGTAGTAGGAAATAGAAATATCATGGAAATACTTTATCTGGAAGGAAGGCCATCACTAAATACAATTTCTATTCCTTATTCCTAACCACTTCTTTCTGCATCCTATGTCACCACTTATGTTCCAGAACAAACGTATACTTGCAGTCTCCAGGAGAAAAAAGGAAACACAAGTAAGAACAATATTTTATAGTAATTATAATGATCAGAATTCCTCATCCTCCTTTCTGCTGTCATTTTGCTGTGACCTTTAGATAAGCTCATATTTCAGCCCCAGGCAGATCTCTGCTATAGTCTGAATATGTACCATGTTACAGATAAACACTTCAGAATTAAGTAGGAGTGCCTAACTTTAAACTGTAGGGCATAACTTGTGAGAGGCCAGTTAAAACACTATTAATCTTTACTCTTTTTATACTTTTTAAATGCTATTATATTTATAATTGTTTACATTTTGAAAATCAAACCATATAAAATATAGATCCCTTCAAAATGAATATTTATATGGCATTTTGTTTCAGGAAAGAGTAATTATGAAATACATGTCCCCCTAATTCAAGGTTAGCTAACCTCAAGTTATCACAGTTGAGATAAACCATATTTTCTAAAATACTTTTTAACATTGTTCATTCACTTTTGAAGCCAAAAAACCCAGCAAGAAGCAACTTGTGCCCCTTTACTTACCCCAGGCTCAAATCAAGTTCCAGCGTCATAAAATTTCAGCCATGTATATAATTCCAAAGATTTTAAAGTCCAATCTTCTTCAGCTGCTTCCATTTTTTAGACAAAGCTGCACTTTTCCTATTACACCACGACAAATTATTAAAAGGAAATAACTTGCTGTTATTGAGCCACTGTCAAGTCTCACATAGCACCTGTTCTGATACTACCTGCTGTACCAGAGTTCACTACCGGTTCATGAAATACAACTAAATTTAAGAAGGCACCAAGCAGAACTCAAATCTATAAAGACCTTATAATAAATTCTAATGTCAGATAAAATTTTTCTATTTTTCATTGTACACAAAAGTTCTTCTCCATTAAGCACAGGCAATCAAGGAATGGTGAAACAGGTCTATAAGAAGTATGATCTCCTGAAGTGACTAAGTAACTAAACCACAATATGAAGTCATAGTTTCTGGTATAAAATTACTAACATACCTGTAAAGTCACAGATAGTTACTTGTCATATCAACCAGAAACCTCAAGAATGAAAGATACTCCTTTGAAAATGTTCAAATCTTCCTGTGTGTTAGGTACTAAATAGGAAGCACCATCTGCTGTGTGCTCAGGAGAATTTCCTGCTATATGTCCCTGATCAAAGTGGTGTGAAACAAGACTGCAGCTAAACTGGTTATGATGGCAAATTTTAAGATATTTTGAATAGCAACATGAGAGTTAGAACATGCCCTGCTTAGTTCCTTCAGGACCAGAAGGAAATGTAAATAGTTTTTAATCTAGCATCTTTTAAACTGAGGCAGGAAGATAATGATAGACATTCAATGAATTACATTCAATGCAGTTTAAAATATCACTTTAATTGACAGAATGAAAATATAAATACAAAACCTTGTTGCAAGAGGCTGTCTTTTACAAATAAACTTTTTTTAAAGAAATGTTTCTTCCTTCAAATGTTCATTTTCTGGAGGAAAATATTGCTGTGTCTTCATTTTCATTATCAGGATTCAGTTTGGCTCTTGCTGATATTAAATTAAATCATTCAGTTTATGTGCTTTGGGGAAAAAAAATTATGGGATTTGGGATACAAATACATAGCCTGATGAATAAGTATCTAAAATTCCTACTGAAGTTACTGTTTGGCAATGAGAAACTCACTTCACTGATAATCACATATACAAAGAAACTAATTTTTAAAAATAATATTTCATTCTGTTAAGTCACTTTATAATGTTAAGAAATGGAAAAGATCCTTTAGGGAACAGTTTGGAGCATGGCCCAGATGCCTGCTTCAGGACCAATGCACTTAATCTCCCAGCTGCTGAGAGTACTGGTTGCCGATGACTCACAGCGGGGCATTCCACATTTAAGGACAGGTCAATAACAGGGTACAAAGGCATGCCCCCTTGCCTCTAATCAGGATGACTCTGAAAGGAAATCCCAGCTCCAGAGCCCCCTATGGGGTTGCCTGAAGCCTCTATTGCAAAAGTGTTCATAGAGCAACCCCTCCCTCTGCCCAACCCTGCTTCCATCACTTCAGTACAGATGTCGTTTCCAAGGACACATCCCAATAATTCTGCACACAAATCTCCCACTCGAGTCTCTTTCCCAGGAAACTCTATCTAAGACAGTTGGCATTGCAAGTGATTCCAGAAATGAGACTTTAAAACGGAGTTTTGGAGTTGGATCCCTGCCAGCCAGCTGCCAGACAGATCCCCATCCCTAGTGCTTGGAGAACTGTTAGCACCTGGCTATTGCTGTGCCAATGTGACTACTAATTTGAATCCACTTATGCCAAAGCTGTGTCCCACTTGGTTACCTGTAATTGAAATAAATTAATAAAACGGGGCTTTCTGCATTTATTGAATTTTATCTCGTTATAGCTTGGACAAGACTGCCACCTCCTGGAGAGGCTAATGAATACTGGGGGCTGAGGTGTTCTCATCCATTTGGAAATCAGTATTACGAAATTGCGTCTCGACGCCAACCCCGTATCTCTCCATGAGGTTAAACCAATTCCTGACCCCTCACAACTTCCGTGAACAATTTTTTGCATAGGACCGAGATTTCAAACAACTTGCGCAAGACAACTTATTTTTACGTGAAAGTTTAAACAAAAGCTAATATTTTAGAATGCTCAATATGTGCCAGGTGCCTTCTAATTCTCACAACAGCCATCTGAGATAGGAACTATTATCATGAACATAGCCAAGTTACGGATGAGGAAATTAAGTTTTAGTGTACTTACGGTGACCAGACTTTAAGCGGTAACTACACCCAGGTAGTCAGAACTCCAAGGCTGCGGAGCTCCGTACCTAACCGCCCCGCCCTACGTGGGCATGCGCAGAAAAAAAGCACAAGTAAATTCTGTAGGAATTGTAGGCGGCGGGCACTGAGGGGTGTGGTGGGCCTCTAAGATCCCAGCATTCCCTTCGCGCCGCCGCTAACATGGCGGCGCCCATCTTGCGGTGCGTTTCTCGTGGCCAGGGGCTTGGTACCCCAGGCCTGTCAGGAGTCTTACCCCTGGGGCTGCGTGAGGCCCACTCGGGCGCTCAGGGGTTGCTGGCGATGCAGAAGGCTCGGGGTCTGTTCAAGGAGTTCTTCCCTGAGAGGGGTACGAAGACAGAGCTCCCAGAGCTCTTCGACCGTGGCACGGCGGGCAGTTTTCCCCAGACCATCTACTGCGGCTTCGACCCCACGGCCGACTCGCTTCACGTGGGGCATCTGCTGGCGCTGTTGGGCCTGTTTCACTTCCAGCGAGCGGGCCACAACGTGATCGCCCTGGTGGGCGGCGCCACGGCGCGCCTGGGAGACCCAAGCGGCCGTACCAAGGAGCGCGAGGCGCTGGAAGCAGAGCGCGTGCAAAGCAACGCGCGCGCCCTGCGCCAAGGGCTCAACACCTTGGCGGCTAATCACCAGCAGCTCTTCGCTAATGGGCGGACCTGGGGCAGCTTCACCGTGCTGGACAACTCGGCGTGGTACCAGAAGCAGGACCTCGTGGACTTCCTAGCGGCAGTGGGCGGCCATTTCCGCATGGGCACGCTGCTAAGCCGGCTGAGCGTGCAGACTCGGCTCAAGAGCTCCGAAGGCATGAGTTTGGCCGAGTTTCTGTACCAGGTGCTCCAGGCCTATGATTTCTACTACCTGTTCCAGCATTATAGATGCCGGGTCCAGCTGGGTGGATCTGATCAGCTGGGCAATATCATGTCCGGATACGAGTTCATCCATAAGTAAGCGCCTTTAGACCTGGAGAAATCCTAGACCAAATAATTTACACACGAATAGCCTGTGTTGCATTGTTAGCATTGTGGAATGACGCCCTTCGTTCCTGCCCTTGTTGGTTCTATCTCCATTAAGGGTCCGTAATGGGATTAATTTAATATCACTGGCTAATGAGAACTAAAGGGCTGAAGTAATGGTATTAGGTATGGGACATATTATAGAGCTCTGCAGGAAATAGACCCTCCTAGTCAGGATTCGGATTGTATGCGTTTGCTGCTTTTAAGAAGCTTTTTCTGTTTCTGATTTGAAAGACTGCTTGTCTTCATTTATAACCTGAACGTGACTGGGCCTCTTTGAGTAGTCTCTGCTTTGCTCTGCACCTTCCGTGAAGCTAAGTGTTAGTCATTGGTTGGCATCTCAAAAAAATTTTTTTCAGCACCAAATATTTGGCGAATAATGTAGATTTCAGTGGCACTTTCTTGAGGGAGATGAACTACAGGACTAGCTCATGTGCTACTGATTTTTAAAACCCCTTTAAGACACCTCTTTTAGTGTCTCTACCTGACTCCTCTTTACCCAGTTTTCTCTCCCCTTCCTACCCAACCTTTAAAAATGTCTAGGCCCCAGTTATGCAGCACTTCCCCTTGGCTTGCCCAGAGTCACTGGTTCAGTTGCAGCTCAGAATGACAAATGTCACAATAGAGTGCTGTGAAAGCAGTTAGATGGACAGGAATCCAGGTTTAGGAGGTCAAGGAGGTTTTCTTAGAGCAAGAAACCAGATTGAAATCTGAGAATGATTAGCAGAACCTACCACCACTTGAGCTTAAAGCACATAATAAAGTTCTTCTTTATGCATAGGTTGACTGGAGAAGATGTATTTGGAATCTCTGTTCCTCTAATTACAAGTACAACTGGAGCGAAACTGGGAAAGTCTGCTGGCAATGCTGTGTGGCTAAACAGAGATAAGACATCTCCTTTTGAATTGTACCAATTTTTTGTCAGGCAGCAAGATGATTTGGTAGAAAGGTGAGTTCTTAATTGTGTGCTGAGAAAAATTAAGTTCATTAAAGCTCATGATAAATTTTAGCCATTGAATCTCTCTGTACCCTTCATAGTTTTTTTGTTTTGTTTTAACGTAGATTCTGTTTAAGGCTAGTACATCACAGAACATTGTAGTTAAACACTTTTTGTTGGTTAAAGCAGAAAACCACTGTGGGTGCTAGAAAACTTAGAGCCAAGTTTGTGATCTACATCTAGCAGGTTCTTAGGACATTATTGCTTGCATATTCTAGTTTTTTACTCCTTTCATCTTAAATTTGACTTTTATTTCACCTTTGTCTCTAAAGTTCCTTTTCTTTAACATAAAAGAAGATCCTTTTGAAGGTCCTTTTTAAAAGTGATTTTCTTATTAATTCACAATATCTTAAACTCTTAGAAGAATATAAATTAATGAGAAATACACCACAACAAAGGAGTGAATTTTTCAAAAAAATATCATTTGACATAACTATCATCAAAATAACTTAGGAATAATTCTTAAAAATTTTTAAATGTATAATACTTGCCTGCAGAACATTGAAAACCACTATTGAGCAAAAATAAAGAACGCTACATGAATGGAGAGTTCTCTTGGAGGGTAAACGCTTGAGGATTGCCAGAGGTGACCAAAAGTGAGATTTGGATATGTGCATAACAGTTGGTATATAGGGTAAGAAGGCCCAGGAGGCAAGAATTAAACAAGATGAGGGCCTGGAGCGAGAGTTCAGTCCATTTGGGGGACCACTTGCCTGAAACTAATTTCAGGAGTGTCTCTTTAAGGAGGCTAGTGATGCTCAGTGAGGCCAGCTGCCTGGGGCTATAGCCTAGATAGAAATTCCAAAGAATATTATGTTGGAGAGCCCTTTGTTTAATCTCTGGAGAGGTAAAGTGGGTCAGAGTCAGTAATGTCCGGCGATCTAAAGGGAACGAGAATAAATTCAGTGAGGAAAGAGATTTGGGAGTTGCCCAAAGGAGTCCTGTGTAAGTATTAATGACTGTGAAGGCGTATCTGGAGGCCCCAGGAGAAGGGGGCAGTGGCCAGTGAAATCAGCCTGCCAGTGGGAGCATGGTTGGTCTCCCCAGGGAATATGTCCCCATCTGGATATCCTCCATTGTTTGGTTTGGGAGCAGAGAATAGTCGTCTATCACAACTTTGGCTGCTGCTGAGGAGATGGGAAGTCCCCTCAATTAAGCCCAAACTGTTAAGGCATTAATTCCTTGGTGACCCAAGGTTGTGTAGGCCCATTTTTCAAGCTGGTAGGAAGGGTCTGTGCTGGGCAGTGTGGTGGCTTAGTGAGGGAATCTGCAGTACTGTTGAAAATGGCTTCCAGCATAGAGCAGGTAGTCTGAGCAGAAACATAAGACTTAACAATGATAGGAATTGGGGACTCCTTCCATGTCTGGGCCAAATGGGCTTGTCTTATATGAGAAAATTGCCCCTTAGCCATTGGCCAGACGAAACCGCGAGGCCATTAGCAATAACCCAGGGGTCTGTGAAAATAGTAGTGAACAGCTACAAGTTCTGCCAATGGGGCTGAGCCGGGACTGCCTTCTTCAATTAGAGAGGTGCCTGAGACCGGGGGAATGCTACAGCCCTCCAGCAAGCTGCAGTGCATACATGGTGGCGCTGCCATTGGTGAAGAATATGGATTCCCTGTCTGTCTCAGACAGTTGGTCCCAACGGGCTCCCCAAGCAGCCAGAGGAAGAGGAAGGAGCTGATCATGAGGGAAGCTACACCCTCTTATAATTTTTTTTTTGATTTTTCAGATATATAATTATAACTGAATCATAATATAATATAGTTTTCCCTACTTTTTATTTATTTATTTATTTTTGGCTGTGTTGGGTCTTTGTTGCTGTGCATGGGCTTTCTGTAGTTGTGGCGAGCGGGGGATACTCTTCGTTGCGGTGCATGGGCTTCTCATTGTGGTGGCTTCTCTTGTTGTGGAGCATGGGCTCTAGGCGCATGGGCTTCAGTAGTTGTGGCACGTGGGCTCAGTAGTTGTGGCTCCCGGGCTCTAGAGCGCAGTCTCAGTAGTTGTGGTGCACAGGCTTAGCTGCTCCCTGGCATGTGGGATCTTCCCGGACCAGGGCTCAAACCCGTGTCCCCTGCATTGGCAGGTGGATTCTTAACCACTGCGCCACCAGGGAAGCCCCCTCCTGTGATTTTTAAAGGCTTTGACATCAAGGTTAGCCCTCTCCTGAAGGTACCATTTTCATTTTACCAAAGAGGCATCAGTTGTGGTGTTAAGCTTCTGCCAGAGGCATCTCTAACCCAGGGCGTTAGGGAGTAGTATTGATTGGGGGCCAGTTAGGGCCTCAGTTTCTAAAAGAACCCTGTAGAATCCTTTGGGGTTAGGCACTTAATGCAAAACCCCATAGGAAATCAGGTAGACTTATGTTTGGTCCAGAGACTCCAAGGGGGCATAGTCAGATATGGTCAAGCACTGACTTGGAATGTGGAGCCAGGTGGGACTAAAGGTAGGGCTTGTTGGACTGCCTGCTGGGCAGCTTCCAAAACACATTGTTGTGCCTCGCCCCAGTGGAAGGTGGCAGACTTGCATGTGATTGTGATTGTGGCAAAGAATTAGTGAACAGTGAGGGCGTTGCCTCCAGAACATGAAAAGGCCTGGTACCTGTTATATCTGAGTACAGTGGTGGTTTAATGAGTAATTTCCTCCATGTATAGGAACACTGTCAGTGCTCTCCAGTGCCTTTTGAATGGTTTTGACAGTCCCAGTAAGATGTAGGAGCACTACCCCGTGATTAGAGGGAGCACTTTGTAAAAAGAATTCTCTGGACTCAGGGTCAAATGGGACTTCTTCAGGGTTAGAATGAAGAGGGGGGTCACTTGAGTGAGTCTGGTCATAGAAGTGATAAACCCACTGGACCATGCCAGTTTTGCACAGCAGGAGACAGGCCTAATCTCATGTTTTCCATTCATTGTGAGCCTTGGAATGTTGGTACTCAGCGACACTAAGCAACATCCAGGAAGCATCCATAGGAGTTCTGTGTTATCAAGGAGCTGGTGTACCTCCTCAGGGGTCTTACGAGGCATTGGCACAAGATGTTCAGGACATTTATATTTGTCCATTGTTTAGCAACATCATACCAGGTACTGGACCCACGATATCCCATCGAATTTGGGGGACAGAGAGTGACAGCAAGCCTCGACTGTATTTCCCCTTTTGCTCTGCCAATAGTTTCCTGTTACAAGGCTGTTCCATTCATCCAGGTTAGGAAGTGTAATCCCATTATGACCCACCAGTCCCAGGGGGAGGTCTCCCTCCTTCTTACCTGTGAGAATTATTCTTTCCTCTTGCCTTTAGCTCAGAGCCTCAGCTTGAGCAGTGATAATAGCCTTGGGGTCCATTCCACCCTCATTAGCTTTCCTTGGCCTTGAGATGTGGAGGACCTTCAAGTACATTAGTACTCAATCAACGTCCGTATAATTTGTGGTCTGATCATCTCATTAGACCATATGGCCTTGATCACTGATCACACTGCTCTACGGAGATCATTGAATTATGGCAGCAGTGACCTTTGGGGATGGATACCGCTGGCAGCACAGCAGAGGCAATATGATAGACCTCCAGCATGCATTGCTGTCCTCCCAAATGGTGTTGCCCACCTGGGTTAGCCAGTTAGTAAACTAGTCAAAGCTAAAGGGCAATCATGCAGTCCTGCCAACTATGCCATTGCCAGTTGTTGTGTGGGCCTCAGCCTGTTGGTAGTGATACCATGAGCTAGAAATGCCTGGGGGTGCTCACCTCGGTCCGTACTATGTAGGAGCCCTCACAGACATTTCCTGGGCCAGAGCCAACCTTGTGGCTGGACCAGTGCTGTGGTCCTTATGATTGTAAGAGACAGCTCAGCAATAATCATCAGGGAACTTTAAAAAAAGATTTGTTACTTACAGTTTCTGAAGGGCACATGGCACTATAGGGGCCACACAGTGAGCCAAGGATGGGGAAGGAGGGAGCATGGGCCCGGAGCTCTGTCCTTATTGGGGTGCCTAGGATTTCGCAGGTTCACTCTTCACTGGCTAATTTAAAACGTAGAGTGAGAATTAGGGAGTGGGAAAGGTGAAGAGGGGTCACTCAAGCAGTCAGTTATCTCGGCTACCCAGGGCTTTCTGAAAGGGGACTTTCATGAGTGGCGGCAGCCTGGTTCCTTATCTGGTTGGTTTGGTACTAGCTGTGTCATACATTTGGCAGTATGCTTATTCGAGATCGATGTCTTTGAAATGGATACCTTGGCATTAAGCAATCAAAAGCTTAATGTCAAGCACTTACATTACAGGTATAGAACCACTTGGAAAAATATGTGGCTCTGCCTACTCAGGTCAAATACTTATGACTTGTGATCAGCAGTCCCTCCCCCTGGGCACATCCCTAACGGATGAGTGCACATGTGCACACCATCAACCACTGTCCAAGAGTAGGAACAACACAAATATCCACACTAGAATAAATACATTACAAAGCATTCATAACATGGAATGTGTACTCAGCAGCTGTACACACAGCAACATGGGTGAATCACCAACATAATGATGTGCCAGAGTAACCAAAAGATATATATTCGGTATGATTCTGTTTATATAAAGTCTAAAAAGAGGCAAAACTAAGTGATGCTGTTTAGGGAGGCATATTGAGATGGTAAAAATATAAAAACAAGGAAGTAATTACCATGAAAAGTCCAAAGAGTGGTTACCTTGGAGGGGTGAGGGGATTTGGGTAGGAGCAGTGTTGTATACCTAGACGGGTGATAGTTACACAGCTTTTTGCTTTATGATTCATTAAACTGTGTCTGTTTGTGTATTTCTCTGTGCTTTTCACCAAAGATAAGATTTTAAAAGATGATACATATAAAATATTTGTCAGTTTTTAAATTACAGTTTTTATTTATGAGTACATACACAGAAAACAAAAATATAAAAACATGCTTGGGAAGGATGCCTACAAATTTAGATTAGTGGTTGTCTCTGGGGCAAGAAGGAGAATATATCTGAGGTGGATGGGGCCCTCATCTATATCTATACTATTTTATGACTTTTTTAAAAAGGAAGGATTTGAAACAAAGATGGCAAAATAGTAACATCTTCAGTCAGGGTGGTGTGTGTATTATTGTCATTTTCAGTACATTTCTGTATGTTATATTTCATAATTAAAAATAAGTTCTAAAGTAAGCAGAATGTTCTTTAAAGGGTAAGGGAGCTGGAGATAAAAATTAGGTATGTTATATAAATCTAACGGGGTTTTTTTTTTTGTCCCAAAGGTACCTGAAGCTCTTCACTTTTCTGCCCCTTCCAGAGATTGACCACATAATGCAGCTGCATGTCAAAGAGCCAGAAAAGCGGGGTCCTCAGAAACGACTTGCTACAGAAGTAACAAAGCTTGTTCATGGACAAGAAGGGCTGGACTCTGCTAAAAGGTGGCCTCTTAGAATAATGAACACTTGATTAATTAGTTAAGAGACTGGAGGACATTTGGAGCCAATGTTTTAGTCATCTTTTACCACTAACAAGGACTGTCAGCGTTAACTGCTTTAAAGTACTAGCCTACATTTACTAGAAAGAAAGATTATCCTGAATTAAGCTTATAAATTATACAAGATCAATGTTGCTGTTTGAAAAACTTTCCATCTGGAACATAATGGGTACTTCATAACTGGTTTTTGGGTGTTAGAACACATGTCTAAGTAAGCACTCAACATGATGTGGCTCTCAAAATGTGTTTTTCAGGTGTACACAAGCCCTTTATCATAGCAGCATAGAGGCACTGGAGGTCATGTCTGATCAAGAGTTAAAAGAACTGTTTAAAGAAGCTTCATTTTCTGAATTAGTTCTTGACCCTGGAACAAGTGTCCTAGATACGTGCCGCAAAGCAAATGCCATTCCAGGTGGTCCCCGAGGGTAAGATTGTTTAACTTTTAGGTTCACAGTTATAATTCACAACCTGTGTTTCTAGAGGTGGTGTTTTTCCTGATAATGGCATCTCATTCCTTGTAGAAGTTAAGTCTGAGAATCAAGTGAAAACTGAGTACTTACTGCTGAAAATACGTTAAATTTTCTTTAAAATCTAGTATTACTATACTCTCTCTAATTAGTCTAACCTGGTCAGTTTTTTCTCCAGCATTGGAAAAGGCTTACGTTTAAGTGACCACTATTGTATAAATACACTGGGATCAGTCAGCTTAGGGATGGTCACAGTTTGAGAAGATCACAGGAACAGAGGCCCTAAGTAAACAGATTCACACACCCCTCTCACATTCAGTCTGTATCCTCTTTATTCTGGGGAGTAGTGGGGTTGCCCAACCTATTTAAAATATTAGTTGAATTTCTCCTTTAGAACGTTAAAGGGGAGGCAGAATCTAATAAACATGAAGATAACAATTCAGTGTTAAATGGTTTCAATAGGAGAGCCTTTGAAATTTAAATGAAATAATGATGTATATGTATTATTGGGAGCGGTCAACAGTGATTAGATTTATCTAGTTACTGAACATTTTTATTTTTCAGGTATCGGATGATAACAGAAGGTGGAGTCAGTATAAATCACAGACAAGTAACAAATCCTGAGAGTGTTTTAGTTGTTGGACAACATATTCTTAAGAATGGGCTTTCGTTACTTAAAATAGGAAAAAGGAACTTCTACATTATAAAATGGCTTCAGCTATGATGAAAACTCCTTCCAGTGGTTCAAACTTATCCATCATTCATTCTCAAGATGTACGAATTTGCACCTTCACTTATGCAACTCAAAGACAAAGAATGGAGTGTACTCTAGGCCTCACAGTGTGAGTAATTTCATTATTTATATAGGTTGGTTAAGTTTGTGTAATAGTGGGATATTTTATTTCCTGATCCTTAAACATTAAGGACTACCACAGAAAAGCATGATTTCTAGGGTTAATCTCTATTTTAATAATTATGCTTTATGAAAAACTAAATGCTGTCTTTCCTATCCTGTCCTTGCTGTTTTGGAGATGAGGAGGAACAATGAAAAAGAGGTAGTATAAGTAATTGTGGATACTTTTATATCAGGTGTGTATCTCATTAGAGGTTTTTTGTTGTTTAGGAAGCAAATACAGCTCTCCGTAAAAAGGGAGAAAAGTTAGAGGAAGCCATAGCTGGCATTAGAAATTACAGTAGAAATAGTTTCTTTTCAAGAAAAAGAAAAGTCAGTACTTGACTCTTCAGAAAGTTTCTAATTCAGTTTTCCAGTCCCTTGACTGTGTTTCCAAATTAAATTTACTCATAGCCTTGTTTTCTAAAATTCAGTAAAAAAAAGGTAGCAATGTCTTATAAATTTATCAACTTTTAAATTAGTTTTAAGTTTCAACTTATGTCCCCAAGCAGATTGCAGCTTGAGATGAACTGAAAAGTTAAGTAACCAACAAGATAAAATAGAGGCAAAATATATACACTAAATATCTAATCATTTGAGAATATCAAAAGACATTCCAGTAAGGGAAGTTTTCAGGTCAAATTTAAAGGATTTGGAATCAAGACTTAGTTAAATTAAGCTCTACATTCTTTAGGCAAGTTGATTCTCCAGAACTATTTCCAACGTCTGAAATATCGAAGGTAATAGCACCCCTATTTCCCCTGAGCATCAAGTGAAGCACAAACATAAACACAAAATGGTTTGCAATCAGATGTGTTCTAGAAAAATCTTACAGGCAGCAAAGCATGGCTTTAGAGTTCAAATTCTAGCTATTTACTACCTGGATTACTTGGAGCAAGTCATTGTCTTCATATGCAAAAAATGGAGATGTAATAATACCTCAGTCAATTATGAAAATCTAAAAAGAAAGTCATAAAACTTTCATACAGTATAAGCTGTATTCTATGTTCCAAAGTAGATTTATATGTTAAAAAAGCTATAGTTTATCTAAACCTTCTTCTGGGAGTAAAGTTAGGAAGAATTCATTTATTGACAAACTTTAATGTCACTTCATACCAGCAAGTTTATTTACATAGTAAGAACATACAGGTATCCATTATAAATGTCAGAGATCATCTCTGCATTTCAGAACTTTACTCAGTTTAAGTGTCAACAAAAGGTTTTCTCTTTGCATACCTCTTGTCTCTGTTTTTCTCTGTACACGGTGTATAGTACTAGCAAGTGCATTATCATAGCAGGTAATGTTTTCAATTTGAAATTTGCTGGAGAAAGGTGCATTGTAAGTTTTCTTCCCCCCTTACAAATTAAAAAAGCTAGACTAGAATGGAAGTCATCTGATCTATCTGAAATAAGTAAATCATGGATGGCTATAATTTCAAAACTGAGGTTTAATAATGGCAGAGTGATTTTAAAGTATGCTAAGAAACATTCTGGAAGCATGTATTCTATGAAGATGGTACTGCTAAGTATAAGTAGTACCATATCATATCAGACTGAATCTGTTTTTTTATGTTTGAGATCAGTTGCTGAGTCTCTTGTCTCTTAGTACAGTAAATGGGTGCCATTAGCCAAGAGTAACAGACATATTCATATGTTCCTGCCAATAGTCCTTCATAAATGTCGTAACTTAAAAATAGACTTTAATATCTGTAATATGTAATTTATCATTTTAAAACTTATAATGTAATTCATATCAAGAATCACCTGGGGAATTTTGGTAAAATGTGTATATGTTCTAAACCTTACTCCCAACCCCTGAAAGCCTTTAGGAGTATGTGTGTGTGTCAGGATGTTTTTCCTTAAATAATAAAGCCCCACCATTACTTCCTATTCTAATGTACTTTGTTGGTGTGAAGCAAAAGTAACTATTAACAAACAACTAATAGGAAGAAGATACACTTAAAATCACCACAGTATTTGGTTTTAAGTCCCACCTCCAAGTGAATCTTGAAGCATGGTCTGAGGGCTCCAATTTAAAAATGTATCTGAATTATTACTATTATATTTGAAAACCAAGGGGAATTTATTAGAACTTCTGAAAACTAAAAGGAAAGATGGTCTTTACCAAGTCTTACTAGATAATCAAGGCTAGATGTTCTTAATGCAGGAAAACATAACTCATGCTTCCAGGTTTAAGTAAGATCAAAGATAGTGTAATTTTTAACGCACCAGGGGAATGTGGATCCAGAAGTGGAAGGACTGTAGCTACACATTATGCACATTACATCATTGTCAATGTTACAGATCCTCTCGTGTGTTCAGCTTTCTTACAAACACATCAAAGGTTTCAGAGAAGCTCAATAAAACTAAATCAAAGAACAGGTGGAATAGTGACTGACTACTGAGTAACTTGTCAACCCACCTCTTTCAAAGCCAGTTTGGTTTAAATAATAGTGCATGCATTATAGTCGTATGACATGGTGTCTTGGTGCATTCTTCTTGAAGGGCTATGGCAGCAGCTTTAAGACTACTAGCAGATTACACAGGTCATCTTATCCACAGACAAACTGCTTGTACAACTAGAACTATTAACAGTTCTTTTTAAGTTCAGATGAAACTGTCACAAGATAGACGATGTATTTTATATATACTAGGAAATTTTAGAAACAGCCATTTATTATTTGGATTAAATGTGTGATTCGTTCTGCAATACAGAGTATAATTTTCAGTTTATAGCCAGTCTTCACATGAGCAGATTCACACCATTGCAATACACAGGAGTTCATAAATAAAATTCTACTCAAGTAGGCAGTAACTAGCAAGTCAGTGAAGTCTCAGTATTACATAGTTCTCTTCACCAAAGATGAGTCTCTCGGATTTCAGCAATAATTTGACTGGCTCCTTGTAATGCCTGCATTAAAGAAAATTGTAAAAATTATAAATGCTTAAGTTATAATAACAAGGAATATCAAAGAAAGAATCTGAATTAATGTGGGATAACCTCTCCACTTTATATGTGGTTGATTTATACTAACCAGTGTCTTCTCTGAAATTTGAATCTAATCAAGTACCAACAGAAAAAAAGATTAGCCATCATACAAAGACTATATATATGTATCTCCAAGGATCAGGATGCATTTTAAACAATAAATGTTTATACCTACAACCCAAGTTAAGAAAATTCAAAAAAATTCACAGTAATTACCTTCAGCATATCAGCTGCTTCTTTCCTGCGCTGTGCCATGTCCTCGGATTCAGTCAGAAGATCATCCAATAAGGATGATTTATACAGCTGTCCTACTAACTCACTCTGAAGAGTATCTTTTACATGATTAACCAAAAAATGCATTACTGCCTTTGGCACACTGCAAAACAATCAGATAATCCATTTGATTTAGAATAACGTAAATTTTTAAAAATATTTGTATTTTCAAAACAGATGATGAAATCATCTCGCAGTATTCTAGTCTGATTTATATAACAGTACTAACCTGTCTTGAATATTCTTTCTGACAATAAGAAAATAAGATTTGATGAGTCGTTCAATAACTTCACAGTCTCGCTGTTCACGGGCAGATAGTTTTCGTGCAACAGGTACTGGCTAAGTGGGGTGAGGGGGAGAAAAAAGTTACTTTTGTGCCATTTTGAAATGACAACATTTAACATTCAATAAGTTTTTGAGACTTCAGTTCCTTTCGTCCTTTAAAGTGTTTTCCTGGTAATTTGGTTATTTGTCCTCAAGCAAATTCTGCAGCTTACCACATCCAGCAAATTCACAGCATGGCCTTTTTGTGGACTGGCTGGCATAATTGGAATTGGTTTTGATTTTTCCTCAGCTAGTAACTCCTCAGCTTTTGAAGTTTTCAGCATTCCTCTCCAGTTGCCTGTTGTTGGTTCTTGAACACTATCTCCAACCCCACCACCTCCAGATGCAACCTGAAAAAACATATTCCAAAACCTATACCAACCATATCAAACTGCTACTAACTAAACAAAGTTAATTTAATTTCCTTTGACAGCAGTCAAGGAGAATACACATCCAGTAACCACCTGGAGTTTAATCTATTCAGAGAGATGGCAGGGTCAGAAAGAGATGATGGGTAGCACGTATAACTGGAACCCTGAGCTGTCTAAATAAGAGGTTCGGACTTCCCTGGTGGTGCAATGGTTAAGAATCCACCTGCCAATGCAGGGGACACGGGTTCGAGCCCTGGTCCAGGAAGATCCCACATGCCGCGAAGCAACTAAGCCTGTGCGCCACAACTACTGAGCCTGAGCTCTAGAGCCCGCAAGCCACAACTACTGAGACCTCGTGCCACAACTACTGAAGCCCACGATGCCTAGAGCCTGTGCTCCACAACAAAGAGAAGCCACCGCCGTGAGAAGGCCGTGCACTGCAACGAAGAGTAGCCCCCACTCGCTGCAACTAGAGAAAGCCCACACGCAGCAATGAAGACACAACACAGCCCCAAAAAAGTATATTTGTAAAGAAAATAAAGAATGGCAGAAGTAACACTGTGGTTTATAAATAAATAAATAAGAGGTTCTGTTGTAAACTGTTTGCAAGGCCTCAGCCAGTATATTTTAAATTCCTTTTTTATTATTTGCTAACTTCTCAAAATTTTTCCTCTTCTCCAACTCCTCTAACACTAGAGATTGTGTAAAATGTAGAAGCTGCCCTTTAAAATAGGACTGTTCATTAAAAGCACAAGAAAAACCAGAACTGCTATTCACATTATTTCTTCAAAGTAACTTTAAACACTGTTGAACTATGATCTCTCTGAAAGGTCAATGAACTCATTCTCCAAAACTTAAGACTTTATATATTTCTCAAATCAGTTTATGTTCCTAATAGTCAATACCATAGGATAAAAGTAGAAATCCTTTACTTGAGAAAGGATCTACTGAAAAAAATCTAGTGCTACCATTAATCACAAGTGCTCTTGCACCTTCTTTTTTAGGATATCTGTTAGTCTTGATTTCTAAAAGAAAAATAACTGTTTAGGATAATGGGGAAAACAGTAATTCATGAACATTTAAGAGATGTTTTTAGATGTTCTTTAAGATTTTACAATCTAAAATGGAGATAAAATGGCATCCAGAGTTATAGATAGAAATAAAAATGGCTTATATAAATTTAACAGAGGAGTGTTACAGCAATTGTTAAAAAATGTTTTGGGTATCATTCTGAATCAAAACACTGGACAAAATTTGTCTCTAAAATGTAGTTAAGATAATGTATATCAATATACAAGTAGTATATTTATACATTACTTTTAAAATGAGTGTATTTTTAAATGCGTGTTAACTATACGTGAATGATAGATCATATGAAATCTTAAGGAAAGTGAGCAAATTCAGAGTGATACCAGGAGTTAAATAAAAAGCAATGATTTAGATGGTTCTCTTAACACCTTAGCACAGTGGGCTGAGAGAAGATAAGACATTTATAAGGTTTTATTTGAGGTTCAGAATCTTAAACCTGGACAATAAGTAAGGAAAGGAGCTAAATGGCAAAAAAAAAAAAAAAGCTAAAAATAAGAACGGATCTGAATAACTTACAGATTAATTTTTTTAAAGGTTATCAAGAATTGGCAACAGTCTCAAACTCTCACAGTCCCCCTGTTTGTTCTGAATTTGCTTAAGCTGTTGAGGCACATGTTAAACTACTAAATATATTTAGGGTGAAAAGAGCAAACTGAATGAAAGCATAAGAAAGAAGCCCTAGAGGATTCTCCATTAGCACTGCACAGATCTCAGAACCTTTAAAGAGGAAAAGTCCAAAAGTACAGTTTCCATCTCCAGAATTTTAATTCCGTACCAAAATATTAAATTCAACACTATTCTTGAAGGTAAAAGAAAACAGTGGGAAAGGCTGTTGTTACTATTTAACACAATGTTGAAACTAGAATTAATACCATCTTAGAAGTTAGTTAGATAAAAGAAACATTAAAAACAACACAGACAACAAGAGATAGATGCCATTGTTACAAACAAGTTCTTCAGTGGTTTTGAAGACAGTGTTTTGGTGAGAACCAAAGGTACCAACGTTTTCATTCTGAAGCAAGACTCACATTTTTAGTTTCTCTTCTGCTGTCCTGAATTAACTGTTAAAAGATACGTTAAAACATGCAGTTTAACAAGCAAAATTTAAATACTCATGGCTTGAAAATTTCCTCTTTAAATTCTTTTTCTGTGTGCATCGTCTATATTGCAAGCAAAAGCATGTCAACAATAATTTATTTTATGAAGTATACATTGTTAAATGATTTTAAATTTCTATTAGACTAAAATTTGACCTTAGCACAATATCCCATATTAATATTCTGCTGTTCCGTGTACTGTTTCCAGATGATTATGTTGCACCAAACTAGGCATGCAGGCTTAGATTAAGAATCAGAACAGACCTTGCCATCAGCCTCAGCAGAAGCAGCAGGGGAGGGCTCCTGGGAGGCAGGTGCCAAAGCACTTGGAACTTTAGAAGACTAAAGGCAAAAAATGCAGGGAAAAAAATCAAGGATGCCAAAAATGCATTCAGAAACATTCTATAAATATGAATTTTCCCCTCTGTATAATAACATGAAAAACAAAAGTAATGGGACATAAAATTAATGTTTATTTTGCCTTATTTCCTATACTATTGTCACCTTTGTTTAAGGCTTTCTTCAGATGAATTCCTAAGAAAAATCCAAATCCAAAAACTTCATTTTGATTTTTGGAAGTTGATAAGATCTTTTCTGGTAAAGAATTCAAGGTAACAGATTTTTACACAAAAATTTTAATATCTGCAACTATTACAGGTAACTAAAACCTGGTATGTACATAATGTCATCTTCCCTCTCCAAAAAAACCTTCTTGTTATAATAAAGTCATTAGTCATTTCAACTAATTTTACAAAGTTGATAAAGTCATTGAATTTCTGTTAAAGCCTTGATACTTAAAATCCACCTTTAAGCATTTATTCCTATGTATTCAAAATATTTTATCTTTAAATTACTCAAAGCCTATTTTTAAACTTGCATACCTTTACTCAAACAATGAAATAGTGCCAATGGAATATTAAAGTGAGAAGAAAAAATTACTCCTAGAACTGAGTAATATTCTGAGGCTTACCAGTCCATCTTTGCATATTGGGAATATGCTTTAAAAACATTTTTTACCTTGTCTCGTGATACAGCTGAAGGTAATTCTCTTGCTAGCCTGTTTCTCCTTTGTTCCTATAAAACACAACCAAGCAGAAGATTCATGATTATCAGAACACAGAGATGTAAGCCTACTTTAAAAAAATGTTCAGCTTAATTGAAAAGTGTGAATAACTTAAAGTATATCCTCTCACTGTTGGGACTCATGCCATAATTATATTTTAAAACAAACAAATCATTTAACCCAATGCTTCTCAATCTTTTTTTCTGCCCCAACACACCTGAGGGATATAATACAACGTCAGTAACATTGGCTTCCTGTACCAGGGGTTCTCAAGCGGACCAACATCATCTCTGCCTTTCCCACCAAGTTAAGAATCACTGATTTAAACTGTTCCCACATCAAAGTGTACATAAGCCTTCAGCATACCATATAGAATTTGAAGTACACAGATCACAGAAAAATTAAGTAAGCAAAACCTTTAAAAATCATTCTAACCTGCACACATTTGTGTTAAATTCACACACAAAACCATAAGAAATATCTATAAGAGTGTTCTGTTTTCTTTATCCTTAACTATCTCCAGGAAATAAATGTAATGTTGAAAACTGACAGTCCTTTCTGTAACCTGGCTAATTTTACAGACTGATCACCTGCCTACTCTTCTAATCTGCTAATATTAGCAATGTAATTCTGATACTGAGCTAAAGCAACTGTAAATTCAAATTAATAGGTACTGAACACCTACTGTATGTCAAGCACCATGATAGGTGCAAGACTATGAAAATATAGAAAGATGTAGGTATTAATAGTGGCTCTCTCAAGAGCCAATAGTGGCTCTTCAGGCAGCATCAAATACAGTAGGAAAGTATTTACATTAAATGAAGTCAAAATGCTCCTGAGCAGAAAGCATTTCATGAACACTCAAACTTGCAAAAAGGTGTAAAATTAACAAAGCTTCACAATGATGTTTCTGGGTAAGAAAAATTTTTAACAGAAATTTTACCCACTTTTCATTTATCCAGTGATTAAAAAATATAGCAGATAATAAAAATATATGGATTTTAACAATCTTCAGAATAAAAAGTTAGCATTTAAATATACATTTTGAAGAAGGACACAAAGCAAAAGGCAGAGGAATCTAGAGACTAGAAATTCTCACCCTAGTCTGTTACCAACCATTTATGACCTTAGCTGGCCCTGGAGACCTGGCTTACTTGCTTTGTTAACTGTATGGGTTACCAACTCTTAACCCCCGGTTTCCTAGTCTATTAACATTACCCTCATAGGGTTGCTATAAAGATTAAATGAGAATATCCGCATAAAGTTCTTTGACACATAGTCTTAAAACCAGAGACATTCATTTGTAAGAAAAATACTGATCTGAAATCATATCATAAATGACCTTGTCAGTATTAGAAAAACTGTTCCAGACACAAATTTTCCATGAAGGCTTCAATGTTACAAGAACTAACTCCTATCTTAAGATAGTGTCTGCATGCTAATTTTTAACATAGTAACTATTACCTAGTCCACTTTCTGAGTGTTTTAAAGTGCCTTACTTATATGCATTTTGGAATTTTTTCTTTCTTCTTTTTTCTGGCCGTGCCACACAGCTTGCAAGATCTTAGTTCCCCAGCCAGAGACTGAACCTGGGCCATGGCAATTCCCTGGAGTTTTTTCTGACAATAGGAGTCACCTCAACTATGTAGCTAAAAAACAGTTCCCTCTACCTGTTACAGAGAAGATGCCCAGCAAAATAAGCACTAAAGTAACAGCTGTTATCATCTGTGGATCTCAGGTTCCTCATCTGTTTAACCAAAGGGTCCCTTCCAGTTCCCAAATTCCACGTTTACAATATTCTCCCCACCCATATGCATAAGAGGAAATTTGATACAGAAGGGACTCAGGTCTTACTGGACTATGGAATTGCAGAAAATTTTACGATTTGGATCAAAGTGGCAGAGAAAAAACTGCATCCAGATAAATCACTCTATCCCCCAGCCTTTGCTCCAGCTGAGCTATTATGCAACCTACAACGTTAGCCTCAAATGGAAAAAAAAAAAAAAAAAGGATCCACGAAATGCAGGAACCACAGTAATGGTGAAACAGTACTGTCTTTCCAAATTTACTATAATTTAGGTAATTCTTGGAATGTTTCCTTCACAGCTTTCAGAGTCAAATGAAAACAATTTTAAACATCCACTTTGGGCTTCCCTGGTGGCGCAGCGGTTGAGAGTCCGCCTGCCGATGCAGGGGACACAGGTTCATGCCCCGGCCCGGGAAGATCCCACATGCCGCGGAGCGGCTGGGCCCGTGAGCCATGGCCGCTGAGCCTGCGCGTCCGGAGCCTGTGCTCCGCAGCGGGAGAGGCCACAGCGGTGAGAGGCCCACGTACCGCAGAAAAACAACAGCAACAACAAAAAAAAACATCCACTTTGTTTTACATACTTCAGTCTAATAAACTGCAACAATAGTTACTGAAATGGAGCCAGGCAGTCCTTCAACACTAAAACAATGAGTCCCAGATCATTTCCGAGTTACAGTTTCACAAGCAGAAAATGAGAACAATGCCACCAGGTGGTTTTGAGAATTAAATTTAAGAAAACAATGTAATGCCCTCAGCATACTTCTTAGCATATAACAGACAATAATATGTCTTATAGTTATTCCTTGCCCAGTAAACTTGATATAACTGAGCTAAAACAGATTTTCTCTCAAAAAAAAGACAAATTCGAATTGTATTTACCTCTATATTATTGTTCATTAACCCACAAGCATCAGCAAAGTCTGGATGTTTTGTGTTGATATAAGCCAATTCAATTGCCACTAAGTTATGGACCTAGAAAAAAATAAAATTAGGCTATATACAAAATATGCCAACCTAATTTTACTTAAGGAAACATATAAACTTATTAAACAGATAATTCTAAAAGACAGTACAGGAAACTGATGCCTAAATAAATACTTGATAATTATACTCCAACTGACAGAGTTTATACCAAATAACAACTTGCTCTATCTTCTGAATTATCTATATTTTAGCATTTAAGATTGCATTTCTGACACTGAAGTAGTTAGAAGTATTTGTTAGGGGAAAAAAAGTTATCTACCTGATGCATATCTAACTTCCAAGCAACTTTGTTATTAAAACCTTAGATCATCCACTATTCCATGCCAAAAGTTCAGGTTCAACAATAAGAAAACATTTCATAATCAGATGTAAGTTAAAGATTTTAACTTTATTTGGGTAAAGGATACATTTAACGACCTGAGATAATGACTGATTAGCCTTAATTATGAAGCACCTAGTTTAAATATATGTGGTTCAATTGGGACAATTGGGACAATAATCAAAAAGGAAAGTTGAAATTAATTTCTCTAGCGTTGTAGAGAGATTAAACTAACTCCTTCATTTGCACTGTCCTTACAAATCTTAGGTATCAGAACAGCACTAAAAGATCAAGAACCAGTGAAAATTATTTATTTAAATGAAATTCCAATGATTCTGATATCAGTAGGTAGAGTCTGAGATCAGACTAACCATGTTCTTACTCATTTCAATCTGGTGGTTATGCTTGCTAGGGAAACAACTAAGCAGCAGCACTTACATTCTATACTTCCAAGGATGGTTTTGTACTCTTTAAGTAAATGTCCATTGGGGCTCACCATCCGGAGCCAAAGACCCAAATGCACTTTTAGAGACCAGAAAGGAAAAAAAGAAACCAGCCAACAATTAGAGGCATACGGACAATTTCAAATGCTTATTCCATATTTCTGCCAATTTCAGGATTTTTATTTTTAAGGATAGCAACCATGATATTATGGTATTAGGTCATCAAACAAGGAAACTGTACAAATGGCCAAATTACCCTGATGTACATCAGAGTTAAAAAAAAAAAAAAGAGCTTGCTATATGAAGGCTCAGTTTACTGAGGCTAAAGATAAAACTAACTTTCCATTAAATCAGTGCTGCTATATAATAAAGCAAAACTACTCAGGCTAACAATGATTAAAATATGAAGAAAAATGCATTTTATACCAGAATTACTGAAGTTTCCTTTGAAATAAGACAAACTTGCTTCTTTTTCTTTTCAATACACTGGGAATCATTATGCCTAAATTCATAAAGCTGTACAAAATAACTTATTAACAGTGATTACAATGATTTATGAAATAATAGCTCACCATTTCATTTGTAACAGGCAACCGTTTACGAAGAAGACAAGTCACTACTTCAACTATGGCATCATGAAGTTTAGGGAACCGCAACAACTCCTATATGTGGTGGAAGAAACAGTCTGTTTTGTTTAAAGGAAAATTAAATAATCTCTGAAGTACTGAATCAGATTTGGACTGAATCAGATTTGGAAGCTACCTTTAACTATACTATTTCAAATCACTTTTAGATAAGGGAACTACATTTTAACTTTTAGCCCATCTCTATATTTCCTCCTTCCCCTTGAAACCACCACCTCATGTCTTTTACTACTTAATCTGAAACCTGTTACATTTCTCAATTACCTGTGTACTGTAATTGCTACAGTGCTGAATGATCCTTTGCATTTCTTCATGAACCAGTTCCACACAACGGAGGCTGGGCTCTTCCAGACGTTTGATTTGCCGTTTGACCAGTAACTCAAATGAAACTTCAGGCACAAACAAAGCAGGACGAGGACCCTAAAAAAATAAAACTATGAGCTCTTATTATAGCCACATATAATTTTGGTTCTTCCCTAAGTTTAAAATAAATCACGTTTTTGGTATTTTTCATAAAAAAGCACTTCGTAATTTCAAGAATGAGAGCAAAATAACAAAGTGTACAATTCATTAAAAAAAGATAAGAGTTATACGGATTAAAAAATAATCTTTAACCTCATTTCAAAAAATTCTAAAAGTTAAGCATACTCACAGTTGCATTTCTAATGGCTGTCAAAATGTCAATAGTATTAAGGCCACCTAGTGGGTCAACAGATTCTAAGGTTCGCCCAAAAGTCTCATGGAAAATATAACATATTCTAGCACCACCGCATCTGAAAGGCAATGAAGTATATGACTTCTAGTATTACTAAAAGGGAGGAAGCTACAAGTTAGAAGTCTCTCTGTAAGCTGTAAGACTGTCTCAGATGAACAATCACATTTAGACCATTTCCATGTGTTCTCAACTCCATTATGAACCAGTTTCTCTAATTTTTTTAATGGGGAAAGGAGTCATTTCACAAAAGACATATGCACATGCACACTGAGTAACTGTTCTTTCAGAAAACATCAGTTATCTAAGAACTACTAAACATTTTTCTCTGCCCTAGTTTTCTTCAACTAGACTATGAGCTTCTTAAAGATAAGAAACAATGTCTTATTTCTATTTATTCACAATCTGGAGATCAGCAAACTTTTTCTGTAAAAGTCCAGATAATAAATACTTTAGACTTTTCACAACTCTGTCACAACTCGCCAATTCTGCCATTGAGCACAAAAGCAACTACAGACAGTATGTAAACAAATAAGCACAGCTATGTTCCAATAAAACTTATGCCCACTAAAATTTGAATTTTATATAATTTTCGCATTACAAAATATTCTTCTTTGAATTTTTTTCAACCATTTAAAAGTGCAAAAGTCATTCTTAGTCAATGGGCTATATATAGTTTGCCTATCCCTGCTTTAAACAAATTAAATCTCTGGGCCTACATACTGGACACCTTGTGTTTCCTATCTTAATGACTAGAAACCCTGGTTATTATCTTTTATTTTTTTCATTCAAGTCTAGTTGAAAATTTACAAATACATTTATATCTCCCCAAATCATCCCAACTTCTCTGTTTTCACCATCACTATTCACTACTTTCTTACAGTGGTCTAGGCAGAAGATACCAGCCTAACATTATGCTAAGTGAAATAAGCCAGACACAAACGGACAAATATTGTATGATTCTCCTTATATGAAATATCTAGAACAAGGAAATTCATAGACAGAAAGTAAGTCAGAGGTTACCATGGGCTGGGGGAAGAGGGGAACACAGAGATATTGTTTATTTGGATACAAAGTTTCTGTTGGGATAATAAAAAATTTTGTAAATAGATACTATTTGATGGTTATACAATACTGTGAATATACTTAGTGCTACGTATTATACTTTAAAATAGTTAAAATTACCAATAACTGGTCTCTCTGCCTCCAACTTTTCCCTTCTCCAAATAGTTTACATAATGACCAGAATATCTTTCTAAAATGGGTTACTCCTGTGACCAAAAGTGTTTTATTTTTTTATAGTAGGAAGTTCTTCAAATTCTGAAGATACTAGACTTTCCACAGTCTTGTTCTTAGACACCTTTCCTGCCTTACCTCCTGTTACATCCCGTCATTGTATATGCCATTCTCCAAATTTGCCCTGCGTTAATCTTTGCTGTTCCAAAGCCTAAAATACCCTTCTGCTTACTGCCTTCCCATATTCTATTCAGAACCCAACCCAAATGCATTCCTAACTATGGAGCTCTCCCAATATTTGAAAGAAATGAAAGTGGTCTCTCTTCAATGTTCTAATAAGGCTTGATTAGGTAATTACAAAGATATTGCTTAATTAACTACTTATAAAACTGTCCATATATGTTATATGCACTTTTCTGGTTATTTATTATATTTAATAAGAAGTATTTAATTAAAAATTATACTCCTTTTGCCACCTAATCAACCCTTGTGTTACCCTGACCTACCTTACCCACTGAACTCTTTAAATGTTTATCTTAGTAATCTTTATTTCCCTTAATATGCATACATTTAAAACCATTCAGTAATTAGTTTGTTAAATATTCTACAGCATTAACTCACATAGAAGGCTACCTGGGTCACATGAAAGTACATAGAACTTTATATACATACATACAAACACACAGACATGAAGTATGTGTATAATTGGAGAAATCTGAATAAGCTGTGTGGATTGCACCAATGTCCATTTTCTTGCTTTTTATTGTACTACAGATATGCAAGATGTCAATGCTGGGGGAGATGGGGTGAAAGGTGAATGGGACCTCCCTGTACATTTAGTTGCAACTTCCTATAAGTCTATAATTATTTTTCAAAATTAAAAGATTTTTTTAAAGGTGAGAGTTTAGAGAAATGGATATTCTTTTATATTGCTAGTAGTAAAACAATACAATCGGGGCTTCCCTGGTGGTGCAGTGGTTGAGAGTCCGCCTGCCGATGCAGGGGACACGGGTTCATGCTCCAGTCTGGGAAGATCCCACATGCCGCGGAGCGGCTAGGCCCATGAGCCATGGCCGCTGGGCCTGCGCGTCTGGAGCCTGTGCTCCGCAACGGGAGAGGCCACAACAGAGAGAGGCCCGCGTACCGCAAAAAAACACAAAAACAAAACAAAACAACAAAAAACAACAAAAAAAATACAATCGGGCTTCCCCGGTAGTGCAGTCGTTAAGAATCCGCCTGCCAATGCAGGGGACACGGGTTCGAGCCCCAGTCCAGGAAGATCCCACATGCTGCGGAGCAACTAAGCCCATGCACCACAACTACTGAGCCTGCACTTTAGAGCTCGTGAGCACAACTACTGAAGCCCACGCACCTAGAGCCTGTACTCTGCAACAAGAGAAGCCACAGCAATGAGAAGCCCACACACCGCAATGAAGAGAAGCCCCTGCTCGCCATAACTAGAGAAAGCCTGCACGCAGCAATGAAGACCCAACATAGCCAAAAATAAACAAATAAAATCAATAAATTTATTTTAAAAAATACAATCTACTAATAGTATAGCAATAATAAGAGACTTTGAGGATGTTATATACCCTTTCATCTAGTAATTCCACTTCTAGAAATTTAACCTAAGGGTTTACTTGGATACATGGCCCAAAGATAGTCCATCACAACATTGTTTATATTTGTGTATAACTGAAAGCAAACTATCAATAGTAGGGGACTGGTTGAACAAATAAGAGTGTATGTCTAAAAAGTAAAATACTATGTAAATCTTAAGACTGAGAGTACAAATATACAATTACTACTAGTTGTTTGTGACATGTTGATTTAAAGAAATGATTCCATAGCATCTGATTTCTAAAGATGTGTATTACAGGCAGTTATATGTTTTATAGAAGCATAGAAAAATGTCTAGATTAATGCCAAAGTAACAGGGATTATTTCTTAATGATGGAATTAAAAGCAATTTTGTCCTTATGTTTTACTCTTTTTACTTATGCATTTTTGTATTTTTTCATGAACAATTGTGTGTATTAAAGAAACAACAAACATTTTTTTAATTATGAAAATTTTATAAATGCTTATCAATTAAAGTCTTGTTTTAAAGAAAGCCCTGAAACTTTTACCATGCTTTACATAATTTATAAAGCATTTTACATACATATGAGACATTATCATTTCTACAAAATGATATTCCTGTTTTACAGATAATAAATTACAATCAGATAATCTCAGAGTTAAGTTACTGTAACAAAAGATCTTTATCTTTTATCTTTATCTAACCTATCAATCCAGGTAACCAAATCCATAGAGAAATTTCTTACTTACAGCTCTGAAGTTTCAATATATTTCGCAGTTCCTTCAATAGTATTACAATATTCTGTGGCAAATTTGGTAATAAGCTGGAGTAAAGTAGCACTTTTATCATCCACAGGTTCACCATAGCTATTTAGAAGAGACTGATATTGAGCAGCTAAAACATTTATTCTTGTTTTTAACTCTGGCAAGCAATCTCTGATGTGATGCATCAGTAGCCTAACAAAGGTGAGAAAGGAAGAATTTTAAAGTAATTGTGTATTTTGAAGACCCAGGCAGGTCAAATTTTAAAATGCAAATAATAGGGAAACCTGTCAATTTGCCCTGGTAGGAAATAATGCAATCTTAGACTAGAAGGTAAATATGTAGCCTGAAAAAAATGACATGAAGGAAACCGTCTTAGTAAATGCTTTTTAAATGTGCCTTCAACCCATCAAATTGTAGCAACTGCTAGAGAATCAAATATAAATTAAAAAAAAATTTTTATATTATTGCAGTTACCTCAAAGAATGTAAGCTACTCAATCCAATTCTACCTACATTATTTTGGTTTCCGACTTATCTTTTACAATGGATACTCAGCATAGTGAAAATCAATCTTGTTAAGATACATATCCATCAACCTTTAATTTATTTAGGGAATAAGCCAAAAGTAAAAGAAAATAGCTTTTACTTCAGTCATTTATAAATTATTTAGAAAGGCCTTCTAATCCCTCTACCATCAGTGCATACTCAGAATTCAAGTTGTATAGTTTACATTCTTTTTATGAAGAGGAATAGAAGACATCCTAAATTAAGAATAGGTTATGTGAAAATTATAAATCTTAATTCAGTTCCTGAAATACAAAATGGAAATGAAGTCATCTGCCATCTAGTTCTATCATCAAAAGTAAAATGACTGTCAAGAATTTCATGATTAAGTTATTTTAAAATTCACTTGAGCATTCCTAGACTACATGATGATTTAATGCCAACCACCTCAATAAAAATAAATATCTACATTATAAGAACCTACTATGCAAGAAACAAAAAGTGAAATTTTACAGACAAGGACACTATAAAAATGTAAGGAACGGATAATCAAAGGTCTCAGACACCTATTGGCAACCCAGAAACATCTCATTTTCCAAAAGGTAAAAAATGTTACCTGTTTAAAGTCCTGGCAAGATACTTTGTTCCATTTCTATTGGCCAGAGATGGGTATTTCTTTTGAAGGAAAGCATATTCATCACGGATTGAATCAGTTACACTCTTCTTATTATTAATATCTAGCTGGCTCCTAAGGTTGAAAAATAACAAAACTGTTCAACTAAAGTCAACTGTGGTACTAAGTACTCTGGATAATGAGGATGATGATAATGATGATGATGATGATGGCACCAGGCACTATAATGCCTGACATGAATTGTTAATTCTCACAATCAGTCTATGCAATAGGTATTATCCCATTTTATAGCAAAGTAACTAAGGCCCAGGGAGATTAACTAACTTACCCAAAGTCACATATTAAGTAGTTCAGCCAAGATTCAAACTGTGTGACTTTTAAGTAACCAATGCCTGAATAATTTAGGCCTCATTATTACCATTAACTACAGTCAAAAGCAGTACTCTTAAGTAACAGGGATAAACAGGTGAAAATATACGTGTGTCTTAATCAACTGTATATTTTATCCATGGACAGGCAACTAAATTGAAGAGTAGCCATCTACAAATACAACAAACAGTTTTATACCACCTGCTTGCATGAAAAGAGATAACAGGAATTTTTTTTAAAAAGAGTAAGGGTGAGGGAGAAGGACATGTGATTAGAAGCAGACAACTGTAAAGACATCACTTAGTAACATTTTCATTTTAAAAGGTCTGAGACCAAAGATGTTAGGAGCCATTTAAACCCACATTATATCTAGTTTGTAGATGAACTAGGAGTAGAACCCAGATCTCATGACAATTTCAGTGCTTCCTGTATTATAAAGGCTTTGGACTAAGATCTCCATTTGAATCTGGCTCTGCTTTCACCAGCCATGTGACTTTGGTAAATGTATAACAAGTTTTCTGATTATAAAACAGACCAAAATACGTATCTCACAGGGATGTTGTAAGGGTTCAAAGAGATACCCTTAAAAATTTCTCACAGTAGAGTGTCTAAAACTTAAGTAGACACTCAACTGTAGTTAGTTTCCTTTCCACAATTTTTAATTTCACCTATTTATAATTAGGATACGTTTAATAAAATTTCTCCAAGTCACTTCCTGGCAATTACATAGAATCACTAATGCTAGGGGTTAAATCGATCTATTAAAATACTACCACCTTAAGAACACTTGACTGGTGTAAACTAAATAATACGTTTTTTTATCCAGTGCCCTCCTCATACATAATGTAATAGACAGGGACTTTTTAAGCCTAGCCATTAAATTTTCTTCCATTTTGTGGCACTGCTTACTTTAGAAACACTTTCTATTTAAAAATATCTACAGGAGGCTTTAGTGAATCTCTTCCTTTACAGCAATGAATTCTTTAGCAATACCAAGATTATAGTAAAAGGGGAAAAAGTAGGGACACTATCACATTTCAGACTGATTCAAAAAATTCAGATTTGCTTTGAAATGAGAATGCTGCAATTCTTATCCCATTCTTGATTGCTAACCTGTTAACTATTCCAATTATTCCCAGTTTGACTGGTATAACCCTTCCCATCAATACATCCATGGCATCAGTACCCGCATCCATGAGATCAAGTTTAGTGATTACAGCTAGGGTTCTGCGACCTGGTAAATGCAAAAAAGAAAAGAAATGACCCGTTAAATTAAGCTATTAAGTATTAATAAAGGAAAATCCTAATCTATAATCCCACCTAACATTACCATTGCCATCATTTTGGTAATGTTTTTCTAACCTTTGCTTACAAATACTCTTTAAAAACTACTTTTAATCATCATGTTTAATTAAAAAAATTTTTCACATATAATTTTTTATTAGCTCTTCGGGCTAACTTTTTTATTAGCATTTTAAAAATTTGTTTAAAATTCACTCATGCCTAGTGAGTGAATTTTTGCAGAGCATAAATTCACAAATTTTTTTTTTTTTTTTTTTGCTCATTACAATTTATTCTTTCTTTCTGCCCACCCCTTGGCATCTCTTGCCACATAACCAGCCCACCCAACACTGTCTTGGGTTCAGGGCTGCTTCACAGAGGTACACAGTTCCACTGGTTCCAATCACAGGGCATGGGATATGATGCAGACTGTGACTAATTTTCTGTATGACTTTGTTGGCTCTGTATGGTTATATACGGGGAAGCCGAGTTTGTCCAGAGCCTGGGTGTGGACAAACAACATATGGGAAACGAGACCCTGGCCCCGGTACTCAGGCAGGGTGACCCCCAACTGCACTTCCCCTGTCTAGTCCATCAGGGACCAGGACACAGGGGAACCCTCTGGCCCCAGCAGGCAGAAGGTGGGGAAGGCCCGGATACAGCGCTCAATGAATCGCTGGCTCCTCTCATTGCCACCAAAATGCCAGAATTTATTCACCATGCCAGCGTGGACAGGATCCAGGGATGAGAGTTTAAACATCTCTTAGTTAATGGCTTTTTTTCAGTTCTATGAGTTTTGACAAATGCAATGTCACCACTACCTCAAAACAAAACAGTTCCATTGCCCCCCAACCCCCACCAAAATTTCCTTGTACTATCCCATTCCTAGTCTTGTCTTTTCCAGAATGCTATATAAATGGAATCATATATATAGCCTTTTGAGTTTGGCTTCTTTCACTTGGCATAATGCTTGTGAGAGTCATCTATTTTGTTGAACGTATCAATAGTTCATTCCTTGTTATTGCTGAGTAGTATTCCACAGTATGGACACACTATAGTCTAGTTAGTCATTCCCCATTTGAGAAACATCTGTGTTGTTCTCAGTTTTAGGAGATTAAGAATAAAGCTACTATAGATATTTGCATACAGGTTCTTTATATGAACATAGGTTTTCATTTAACATCGGTAAATAACCTAGGAGTGGAATTACAGATTTAACTGTTTAAGAAACTGAGAAACTTTTTCCCAAAGTGGCTATACCATTCCCACCAGCAATGTATGAGAGTTCCAGCTGCTCTGCATAATTTCCAATTTTACATATGGCATTTTTCAATTAAAAGCATTTTTGTATTTTGGTCTAAATCTATAAAATCATCCTTTTTAATGATTCCATATTCTATTATTATCTTATCATTCCTACTGTGGGCCATATATTGATTCTAATTTTTTATAAATAATACTGGATTGGATTATTTCCTTATACTATATTACTAGATTAAGATCACTAGATCAAAAGTACGATTATATTTATGGCTCAAGGGTCAGTTTAAAATAGAATTAATGTATATGAAATGCCTAACAGTTTACTTTATATAATAATAAAATTTAGATAAACATTTTGATATAGTTTATCTTTTAATCTAAAATGAACATTAATTACTCATATAATAAAAGTTTCTTAAAAACTTGAAATAAAAAATTTTGAGAAATGACGCCGTTTACAGGAATTTCAATTAGCAGTCTTAGCATTAACATTTCCTACCAAATTTTTATTTTAAATTTTTATTCAAAGTAGGAAATAAGAAACATGACACTGCCCACAGACCCTCAATACTCAGATGAAAAAAAAATGGCTCCTGTATACAGCAAAGCATACATTTATTAGCAGCAATAATAACTTACAGTCTGGCATCTTATATAAGATGCACACTGCAGCATTAGTCAGGTATCATATACTGACTCACAGCATGAACTATATTTCGAAGAATCCCCTCTGCCTTGAATCTCTGCAGAATGTAGATACCATAATTACCTACTATACTATAATAGTCTACAATGATTATCTACCATGACAGTTATTCTTAGAAATCAGCCATTCAAAAACCTAAATCATTTATTTATACAAAACAAACTTTTTGCGAAGCCATCTTCTTATTTTAAAATCATTAGGTAATCATTACAAATATGGACATCATGTGAAGTATTTTTGCCTAGCCTGTACAGCAATTTATCCATTTCCACCAAAATTTCTAGTTGATAATATAAGTAAAATAGAAAAGCATTATTTTAAAAATGTGTATTAACAGCTAGAGATATTCTTTTTAAAAATAAAAACTCCTCTCGAGGGTAGATTTACCATGTTAACCAAGTATCTCATTAAAAATTAACATCTGTCCTTACCATCTGGATCTACCTCTCTTGAAATTTTAAGTGCCTCTGATGTTGCCATATCTGTATTAGCAGCAGTGACAGCGAGGATAATGGAATTTGGATTACTGATGAACCGAAGAATGAGCTCTCTGATTTGAAGCTCAATATCCTTAGGTTGATCACCTACAGGCACCTGGACCAAAAAGAGATGATCAAGGAACTAGTAATAAAAATCAACTCAGCTTTTTTTTCCCCTCCATTTAATCCAAAGAATATAGGTATTACTCTACTTACAGATAATTAAAATGAAATTATATACTACAGTATATATGAATTTGGTAATATGTAAAAGTCTCAAAATGTAATCTTGCAAATATCAAAAGTCTACCATGTTAACGATTGGTCAATATTAATTGCCTAGAGACAAATTCATTCATTCACTCAATTAGCAAGTATTTATTGGCAACCTTTATTTCAGGCACTGTTCTACATACCAGATTATATCACAGTAGTGAATAAGAGAAAGACCAAAATTCCTGCCTTCACTGAGCTTTAGTGATGAGAAGCAGATAATAAACGCATATATACATAGTATCTAGGTGGTGGTAGGGCTATGGAAAAAATAAAGGCAAACAGGAAGTTAAGGAATACTTAGTTATAGCTTATACTTTTAGGGACTTCCCTGGTGGTCCAGTGGCTAAGACTCTGCGCTCCCAATGCAGGAGACCCAGATTTGATCCCTGGTCAGGGAACTAGATCCCAAAGGCCGCAACTAGAAGATCCTGCATGCCACAACTAAGACCCGATGCAGCCAAATAAATAAAGAAAAACAAGCTTATACTTTTAAATCATTATTTTAAACGGGATTATGCTTTTAAATTGAGTAATCAGGGGAGACCTCACCCAGATAATGACATTTGAGAGAATGACCACAAACTGAAAGAGATAAGGGAGAGGTACAAGAAGATACCTGGGGGAAGAACATTCCAGTAAAGTGAACAAAATAGCAGAAGGCTGGAGCAGAAGGAGCTAGAAGAGTAATAGAGACAGATCAAGTAGATACTTTAGATCTCTTTAAGAACTTAAGCTTTTACTCTGAGTGAAGTGGGAAGCCAATCTAATTTTCACTTTAATAATATCACTCTGGCTGCTTATTTAATAAATTATGAGGAAGACCTCTTAGGAGACTATGGTGGTAATCCAGCTGAGATGATAGTGGCTAGCTCAGGATGGTAGCTATGCGTTTGTAAGACGTGACAGAGTTCCAGATATACAGGCACACCTTGTTTTATTGCACTTTGCAGATATTGCATTTTTTACAAATTGGAGGTTCGTGCCAACCCTGTGAGAAGGAGGTCTATTGGCACTAATTTTTCCAAGAGCATTTGCTCGCTCTGTGTCTCTATATCACATTTTAATAATTCTTGAAATATTTCAAACCCTCCACCAGCAGAAAGATGACATAGACTCACTGAACATTCAGATGATGGTTAGCATTTTTCAGCAATAAAGTATTTTTAATTAAGGTATGTACATCGCTTTTTTACATAGTGCTATTACACACCTAACAGACCAAAGTACAGTTGACCCTTGAAAAACAGTGTTGGGGCACTGACCCCCTCAGGTAGTCGAAAATATGCTTTTGACTTCCCCAAAATTTAACTACGAATAGCCTCCTGTTGAGTGGAAGCCTTACCAACAACAGGCAATTAACACATATTTTATGTTATATGTATTATATACTGTATTCTTACAATAAGTAAGCTAAAGAAAATGTTAATAAGAAAATCGTAAGGAAGAGAAAATACATTTACAATACTGTACTCTATTTATCGATATTTTACGTCATCCGTTTACAAGATAAATCTTCTGTCAGTACCAACATCAATAGTCTTATAACAAAACACTGTAGATGTTATATGTTATTACTGACACTAGATATCAAAAATGAAAAGATAACGTAAAAAAGAAATTCGTATTTATTTACATATATAACAATTCATGCATTGATAACAAAGAAGCAGCAATACGATTGCTTTATGGTAGCCTAGTGTAATCGATATGATTGCTTCACAGTAGCCTAGCCTATACACTAATGAGTGAATCGTTATAAAATTTTTATAGCATACAGTGTTAAAGTCATATTCATAATACAGTATGGAAACCACTTACCTGTGATGACAGGCTGATACACAGTTTCTCCAATTACAAAAGAAAGGCATACTGCATGGTAATATAATTCTTTGAAAGCAAAGTTATAAAACAGTAAGAAAACACATTATTAATTTTACATTAAATATCATTCACCTTATACCTATATAAAGACAGGCTATCCATTTCAATACAAGTCTTGTACATGATGTTCTACATAATGAGTACTTAGGCAATGATGACAAAAGACACAAAAACATCTCACACAGTTCTTTTTTTATTTTTTTTAAAGGAACTAATTTTTTTTTTTAATTTATTTATTTTTGGCTGCATTGGGTCTTTGTTGCTGCATGCGGGCTTTCTCTAGTTGTGGCGAGCAGGGAGTACTCTGCGTTGCCGTGCGCAGGCTTCTCATTGCGGTTGCTTCTCTTGTTGCGGAGCATGGGCTCTAGGCACACAGGCTTCAGTAGTTGTGGCATGCGGGCTCAGTAGTTGTGGCTTGCAGGCTCTAGAGTGCAGTCTCAGTAGTTGTGGCGCATGGGCTTAGTTGCTCCACGGCATGTGGGATTTTCCCGGACCAGGGCTCGAACCCATGTCCCCTGCATTGGCAGGTGGATTCTTAACTACTGCACCACCAGGGAAGACCTCTCATACAGTTCTTGCCATACAGTTACTAGATTTCACAAGCAGACACACACATATACAACAGAACTCTATGGCATGATGATTATTTGCTATTAATAAGTGGAAGTGGATCATCCTCATTGTTGTTCATGTGAAGTAGATGGAAGAAGAGGTGGATCTGGTCTTGCTGTGTCAGGAGTGGTAGAGGCAGAAAAAACGGAGGAGGCAGAAGAGAAGGCAGGAGAGGCAGGCACACTCAGTGTAGCTTGACAGAAATACATCATAATTTCTGTCTGACTCTTGTTTTTTCACTCTAAAAATGTTTCTATATGGTGCCAATCCTTCTTCCACCAAGTCAAAATCAGTCTTGAATAATTGGAACTCTTTGACAGATCGTGTAATGTCAATTTGTTTTCAGGCACTGCTTCTTTTACATCTTCTTCCTCATCATCTGGCACTGTTTCAAAAGTACTCATTTCCATCAAGTCATCTTCTGTTAATTCCTCCCATGCACTGTCTACTTTAGCTCTTGAATTTCTACAAGATTCATATCTTGAAACCCTTTACCACCCACCCACTTTTTTTTTGGACATGTCCACAGTCTCTTTCATGATTTCCTTGATTGGCTCTGTCGTAAATCCTGAAGTCTTACACAACATCTGGACACAGCTTTCTCCAGCAGGAATTTATTATTTCAGACTTAATGCCTTTCATGGCTTTTTCAATAACAACATCTTCAATAGTGTAATCCTCCCAGACTTTCATGATGTTCTCTCTAACAGGGTTCTCCTCCATAGTATTGACAATCCTTTCCATAGAGTTCCATGTGTAATGAGCCTTAAAGGTCCATATGACTCCCTGATTTAGAGGGTGAATAAGGGACATTGGGTTTGGAGACAAGTAGACCACTTCAACACCTGTGGCCAGGGGCACTGTCTAATACCAAAAGAACTTTAAAAGGCAGTCCCTTACTGGAAAGGTACTTCCTGCTTCAGGGACAAAGCATTGATGGAACCAGTCCAGGAAAAGGGTTCTCTTTGTCCAGGCCTTCTTTTGGGGCAACCAAAAGACTGACAGCTGGTGTTTCTCTTTTGCCTTCAAGGCTTGGGGGTTAGCAGCTTAATAGATAAGGGAAGTCCTGATCATGAACCCAACTGCATTTGCACAAAACAGTAGAGCTGGCCTATCCCTTCCTTCCTTACATCCTGGAGCCTGCTTCTCTTCCTTACTAATAAATATCCTTTGTGGCATTCTTTTTCCAGAATAGGGCACTTTCATCTGCATTAAAAACCTGTTCAGGCAGATATCCTTTCTCCTTAATGATTTTATTAATAGCATCTGAGAACTTGTCTGCTGCCTCCTGTTACCTTGACATTTTTTAAGCCAAACCTCTTTCTGAAATTATCAAACTATCCTTTGTTGGCAATAAATTATACAGCTTTAGATCCTTCACCTTCCTTTTGCTTTAAGTTGTCATATGTTGACTTTGCTTTTTCTCAAATAATGTTATAGTCTATAGGTATGCCTTTCCTACAGCAATCCAGCACACACATAAAAGTTGAAATTTCAATACAAGATATAAAGGCATTGCACATAAAGTGCAAGGTTTTCATGCCTTCTGGCATAGCTGCAGCACTGCCTTCATGAATTTCCTTTTCTTTTTTTTTTTACAATGGTTCTTAAGCTGGATTCATTTATCTTGAAATGGTGGGCAACTGCAGACCTCAATCTACAGGGCATATCAAGCAATTCAACTTTTTCTTGTAACATCATGACTTTTCACTGCTTCTTGGGAGCACTTCCAGCATCACTAGTGGCACTTCATATGGGTCTCATGGTGTTAATTCAAGGTTTACGGTATTACACTAAACATGATGAAAAATATGCAAGAACCACAGAGATCACCTTTTACCATGATTTACTGGAGAGATGAACTGCTCAAGCAGAGATGATTAGCATCACACGGCATTTTAACAGGCTATTCACAATACTTGAGCTCAGCACAACAGCAACAGAAGGTGGCTATGAAATTATTACAGTAGTACAGTATGTACTACAGTTCATCTTACGCAGTTATGATTAAACACTGCATCTTTACATTTGTTTACATTTCTTTCTGCTTCAAACGGCACCATGTACAGTCTGTGTGTGCATAGGTTTTGATAAATTTTAACTTTTTATAATAGATTTGTATGTTAATTTTTATTAATTTTTTCAGTATTTCTAGGCTATGCAGTTGTCTGCAAGTTTTTTCAAATTGTCACAAATCTCCAGAAGATTTTTCCAATATATTTATCGAAAAAAATCCACATATAAGTGGACCCATGCAGTTCAAACCCTTGTTCAAGGGTTGACTGTATGGTGTAAACATAACTTTTATATGCACTGGATAAACAAAAAATTTGTGTGATTTGCTTTATTGCGATATTCACTTTATTGCAATATTCACTTTATTGTTGTGGTCTGGAACCAAACCTGCAATATCTCCAAGGTATGCCTGTATTTTAAAGGTAAGGAGAGCTAGAGGATTTGTTGACAGAGAAAGTAGGGTGTAGGATAAGAAGTATCAAGGATGACTACAAACTTTTTGGCTAAGCAACTGGCAGAACAGAGTTGCCATTTACTAAGATGGAGGAGACTGTAGAAAGATCAAGTCAGGTTGAGGGACAGATCAGGCATTTGGTATTAGACACATCAAGTTTGAAATGCCTATTAGACATCTGAAGTGTGTATGTCAAGTAGACAGTGGATATACAAGATGAATATACAAGTCTGGAGATATTTGAGTGTTGTCAGCATACAGACACTCATATTTAAAGTCATAAGACTGGATGAAATCCTCAAGAGGTTAGGTGTACCCCTTTGACAAGAGGTCCAAAAACTTAGCTTTGGGGCACTCACTGTTTAGACATTGAGAAGACAAGAAACCAGCAAAAGAGACTGAGAAGGAATGACCAGTAAGATCAGAAATAATCCTCTAGAGTGTGGTATCCTGGAAGCAGAGTAAAGAAAGTGTTTCAAGGAGAAAGAAGGGCTCAACTATGTCAAATGCTGCTAATAGATCAAGGTAGTTGCAAAAAAAAAGCTGATTAATCTATATGAGGTTAAGGAAAAACTACATTTGTTCAAGTGAAAACAAACATGATCATACCCACAATGAGTAACAACTATTCTTTACCTTAGTCATTCCTGGCAAATCCACAAGTGTCAGATTGACAACATTGGGTGAAAAAATCTTAAGATGAATTGGTTCAGGGCTTACTCCCTAAAAATAAGTTTTAAAATATCATATTAAAATCACATTAAAATTTCAATGAATAAAAATGCTAACGTAAACCTCATTTTAAGTATTATACATTAGATGCTTTTAAATATTAAATAAACCATGATTTCAACAATCAAAACCCGATGAAACATATAGGAAATAAGGCAGCTAGCCATAGGTTATAATCCCATCCAACCTTATACTATTAATATACACAATTTATTTCCCCTATATTATTTCACATTCTTTTCTCTGGATTCTCAGCAGATAACGTTTCTTAAATATGTTTAATAGACTTAGTGCTAAACAAAAGAATAATGTATCACTATCCAAATTTATGAAGTTCTTGAGTTCAGGGAGTGAGACATAGGTAACAAGTTATCCAAATCAGGGAAGTATGGCGGCGGCAGCAGTAACTAAAAGGTAACCTGCCCAGAGACCAATAATAAATAAAGCTTGGTCAATCACTAAAACAGAGACAAATATCCTGAATAGGCATAAAGAAATTAACATGGCTCCAAAAATGCCTTTTTGTCAGGAAAAACCTCTCCAGCACAGCATCCGGCAGATAAAAGGACTCAATAAGTATTTTTTAATATTAGTACTTAGCTAAGGCCCACTTGTGGGATTAAATGTACCCATACAAGAATGGAGGTAACAACAAAAGAGAAGGGAACAGAAAAGTAATAAGAATAAAGAAAGAAGAGAGAGAACACAGAAGCATTTAAGGGAGTCAGTGATAGTGCCTCGTGTCAAAATTAATCGTATCTTAGACACCTAACTTACTTTAAATTCTCAGAATCTGAGAAGACAATTCAGCTGTTAACATTACTTTTCATTTTCATTGAAAAAAAACCCCTTAATTTCCCTCTGTTTGCTTTCATAAGTAAATCTAGCCTTACTCAGGTAAGAAAAAGAGCTCTTCAAAATACATGGATCTTGTAAGTTATATATTGCTTCTTAAATTAGAATACAGTCAATCCAGCAGAAAAAGATAACACTGTAGGAAGTATTAAATTAAAAAGTTACATAATGAAGTGATATATACATCTCAAGATCAAGAATAAACACCTAAATGAAATATCTGATAGCATATAAAAACTCTAAGAAACAAAAGGTATTAAATAAAGTTTTTATATATTTGGGAAAATACTCCATTAGTTTCAAAGACCAGAATACTCTCGATGATATATTTACCAATGGGTATAATTTCCAGCTCTAAAGAGATGCCTACCTTATTATTTCCTGAAATCCTTTCTGTTTCATTTTCAATTTCTTGTCGAATTTCATCAAAATCTGTGTAAAGCTAAAAATTATTGAAACAAAAAACACGGTATTCAAAATAAGATTAAAAGTTCTTAAGCAGGGATTGATAAATTTCAAGGATGTCTATGGATCTGCTTCAGAGAATTAGTAAACAAACTCTAATATACACATATATTTTTTCTGAGCCAAAGAGTCATAGTTTATATCAGTTTTTCAACGCTGCCTGAGTCCACAACAGTTAAGAGTCTCAGAGAGAACAGGGCTCAACTTAAATGTTTTCCAAATAAACTACTATGGTTAGAAATGTTAAGATAAGATTTATTTTATAAGGAACAGCTGCTTCAAGATAACAATGCTACATTGCCAATCATAAGAAACTAAATTATCAACTACTTGTACCCCAAAAAAATGTTTTCAACATGTTACTTCTTCACCATATTCTTCTACAATTACCTTATTTTTGGTGTGAAGAAATTTACCCCATTCTTCTGCTTCAACCCCTGGAAGAAGAAAAACTCCATTTATTGGAAACTATGGAAATTACTTTTTATCTCTATTTAGGAATTCAAAAAGGCAGTACAATATTATTTTTTCCTATTTTGCCATTAACTACAAGTTAACTTATATTTTAAGATCTGCTAAATTATACTCTCACATTTTAAGAATTGTACCAGGTATTTCAGAAACGACTAATTTCAGAGTTGCTCACAGGTCTTCCCACTATTTGAAATCTAGATTTTAACAAATAAAACTGTTTACCTCTCCTCATATTATAATAAAATATGTATACTTTATTTTTAAATATCTTACACATAAAAAGCAGTTTATCTGATGAAAATACTCAAGCTAATGGCTAAAAGAAGAAAACTTATGAGTCATACTGAATAATAGTGCAAAAAGCATATATAATAGATTTACATGTATCTCATAAAAATTTGCAATATGTGAATGAAACAGCTAACTTTTCATTCTGTTTTGTCGTTTTTATTTTAATTTGATTTCTTGTTGGTAACCCATAAAGTCACAATTTGTCATTACTTTAAAGAGCTCTCTCAGTAGTGTGAAGCTACTCCATAATTTATATGCGTTTTCAACGTGATTTTTCCCCCCCAGGAACAAGATTATGTTCTCCCTTGGAATTGAAGGTAGGTAAGAAATGAAATGGCACGGGGTGTGGGGAACCTGGCATATGCCCTGTATGGAGTTGCTACTCGCCAGTAGTTTCCAAAAATAGGTCTGTTCCTCTTGCACTTGCTGAAAAAAGGAAAAATTATTCACTGCAGGTACTGTTTTGAGTGGTCTGAGACTTGGAGACCAAATTTTGTTCTGATTTTCCCAGAGAAGCTAGAAATGCTTAATTGTAGAAAGGTAAACTAACTTTGCCTCCCCGAAGCACAGCTATTCTGTTTTTGCCAAAAACAGAGTTTCAAACATCTTAATGATTAAGTTTATGAGTAACACATACCAGCCACCTGAGATCAAAATAAAAATGACTGTAAGATATTCAAATAAATATTTACTGAGGAAAAGGTGGATCAATTTCTTTGGTGGGATAAAGGTAAAGAAACTGGATCCTTTTTGCAAGTAAAATGCTCACCTACTTGAAGCTTAGTACCTTCTTCCAAGAAGTCTCATTGGAGGACTGGAGTAATCTAGATGAATAGAACTCAGAGGCAGGTACTATATACCAAAGGGGTGTTTTTAATTTACCTTATCATATAGAAGAGGCCTGGCTTCACAAGCATGTTTTTAAAAATAAAAATAAAATAAATTACATTCACCACCAAAAAAAGCCTGCATTCTGATGCAATGCCAAAAGGTAACAAGAACCACTAACACCTGCAATCAATCAATGTGGATAGGCAAATAAAAATGGAAGAAAAAAAATGCACACAGCCTGTAAGAGTACAAAAGCACACATGCAGGCACAATAGGAAAAGAAGGGCCAAAAACAAATGGATAAAGGAAACCTTTAGAAAGGTGTCTTGAGTTTTTCCATGTAGCAGGGTCTGTAGTTAAAGAGAAACAGCACAGAATGATAAGTTTAGTGCTTATCCCTAATATTTCAAACCTTTCTAAAAAATCAAGTGTGCAAAAAACCTGAACACATTTCAAATGCCATTTCAAATGCATTCAATTATTCCAAATTTACAACTATAAAATTTCCATTACAATTAGTTATAATTAGAGGGATTATATAATATTTTAAATGACACAAATGAAGTATATAGTGTGCCATAATTTATTTTTTATTTTCCATTACACCTAATTATATCACCTCTGGTTTCTAATTCTAACAAAATGGATTAAAATTAATTTACTATTCAAAAATTTGTCTTAGACATCTGATAACTATGGGTAAAGATAAATTACCTAGTGGAAAAAAATCTACAAAACATATCAAACACAATCTTTCAAAACCTTTAAAGTAAATATGAAAGTATTTACCAATTGAGCTTTCTAAGGGATTATTTTCTTTGAAATATATATTGAATTTAACAGAACACCACAGAAACAGTTTTGGTCTTTAGTCAGCATGCTACTTTTGGATTTAGTCTACAAGGAGATCTGAGGAAAACTTGATTTATTTCTTATGAATATATGAAAGGTAATCATAGAGTTCAAAGTTCAAACTAAATCACCATCTCACTTGAAAACAGTTTTTGTTTTTAATAAGATTTTATCAGAAAATTCTTTTACATTGGCAGAAGTGGGGGGCAAGATGAGAAATACTATAAATCTATATATTGACACCTCAATTATCCTATGTAGTTGGCAGAATGAGGGATCTCATGTTATATAAATTTTCCTGATAATTGAATTATACATAGTAATACTTAAATAGTTTAGCCAGTTTTGATGGACCTATATTTAAAATGGATTATACTGCTCCATGTCGTGTTAGAATCCACTGCTCTTAAACTTACCTATTAATGGTAACTTATGCCTTTGTTATATAATAGAGCCCTTTGAGGCTACAAATCCCTATACAAAATGGTTAGAGACTGATTTTTTCTTTTTTTGAAGTTCTCCTGTCTTTATGTTTTCCTCCCCTTTCTCCTGTATGGTTGCCAGGCTGTCAGGTAGTTCATACTCTTCTGGCTGTCTCCTGCTTCACTGTTCCTAATTTCCTCTAGGGTAGAATGATTTGTGGTAAGGTAGAACTGTTTATCCTAAGGATAAATGGGCTCTGATGAGAAGTTAAAGAACTATTCTAGTTATTAATAAGATATATGACATTTAGTACTCAAAATTTACAAAATCTATTTTGTGTTCTGGGTGGCTGAGTTGTCATTTGAAGTGAGATTTTATGTTTTTTAATATAAAAAATAAGCACTAAGCTTGGGGAAAGAAAATATATATATATATATAGGTAAAGATATGCAGATTTACTGACCAACCACCAAGAAGAGACATCAACAAAACAGAGTGGACATACAAACAAAGAGATACCAAGGAACTGACACTTCTATAGGTGAAATGTACACCCCTTCCAGAAACACTGCCCACATCTGCAAATAGTTTCTGAGAGACAGGATATCATCTGCCCTTTTCAAGGTGACTGAAGAAAATGAAGAGTTAAAAGCAACAGACTTAACACCATACAGTTTCTTGAAGTCTTAGTTTAAGGTATTTGGTAAAACTGATGATGTTAGTTAGTGAGAATGAAATTTTTAAAGAGTTATTCTATACATTTGAAGCTGGACCATAAATTAGTCCAAAATGATTAAATTCAAGGTTCAGAATTTCAATAATAAAGAAATATTACAGAAAAGCAAAGCGATGAATAATATACCAAGAAGATACCTAATATAATTAAAAGACTCCTACATATCCTCTGGCAGTCTATCCAAAAATATTTATCATTATATCATTATATGTTAACATCTACAACTTCATTAACTTGCTTTAGCGATTAACTTTCTGTAGTCATTATAGATGCTCATGACAGGTCTTTTTTTTCCCCTTTAAAAAAAAAAAATCAAACTATCACAACAATGCTCCTATAATAAGTAAAGGAAAAGATCAGATACAGAAATTAAAGTAACTCCAATTGCATCAAATTATCATCTCATCTTAGATTAGAATATAAGAAACAGAATGAAACTTCACTGAAAACAGATCTCTGCAGAATGAGAAACAAATATGGTACTCTGCTGCAAATGCAATTTAATACTTAGAACATTTTATAGACTTTTATAAATAAGACAAAATGTGAACCAAACACTGAAGATTAAACATATTACTCTCATCAAATATTCCAAACCTCACTAATGTAAAAGTATGATTAATAGAGGATACATATTTAATAGACAATTTAAAACATGCTAATAAAGATAGTGTGTCTTAGGGCTTCCCTGGTGGCACAGTGGTTGAGAGCCCGCCTGCCGATGAAGGGGACGCGGGTTCGTGCCCCGGTCCAGGAAGATCCCACATGCTGCGGAGCAGCTGGGCCCGTGAGCCGTGGCCATTGAGCCTGCGCGTCCAGAGCCTGTGCTCCGCAACGGGAGAGGCCACAACAGTGAGAGGCTCACATACCGCAAAAAAAAAAAAAAAAAAGATAGTGTGTCTTAAAATATTTTCAGTTTAACCAAAGAAGAACTGCTATAAAGGATGGTGCATATTTTCTTATCATGATACTCCACGTTTACTATTTGGGTGAGGGAGGAATCTAAAAAGTATGTGCTATATAGGTAAGCCTTAGCAAGAGAAGGATAGTAAAAAAAATAATAATAATTAGAGACCTCCCTGGCAGTCTGGTGGTTAAGACACCATGCTTCCACTGCAGGAAGTGTAGGTTCAATCCCCGGTCGGGGAACTAAGATACCTCATGCTACGTGGAGTGGCAAAAATAATAATAATTTTTTTAGAAAAACTCTTTCTAAAAATAATATTCATCTTAGGGCTTCCCTGGTGGCGCAGTGGTTTAGAGTCCGCTTGCCAATGCAGGGGACACGGGTTTGTGCCCTGGTTTGGGAAGATCCCACATGCCGTGGAGCGGCCAGGCCCGTGAGCCATGGCCGCTGAGCCTGCGCGTCCAGAGCGTGTGCTCCGCAACGGGATAGGCCACAACAGTGAGAGGCCCGCATACTGCAAAATAAATAAATAAATAAATAAATAATATTCATCTTAGATTTGAAGGGCCAAAGATTCAAAGTTAGCAGACACATGGCAAGACCAGAAAAGGGAAGGTGAGATAACATTGTCATGCTGAAAAGCTAAATCATTTTAATTTTATTTAAAAGTAAATATTTAAACTAGAATCTAAAATATTTAAATTCTAGGGACTTCCCTGGTGGTCCAGTGGTTAAGACTCTGCGCTTCCACTACAGGGGGCACAGGTTCGATCCCTGGTCGGAAAACTAAGATCCCACGTGCCGCCTGGCATGGGGAAAAAAAGAAAATATTTCAATTCTAAAACAAAGTGAAAAAGCAAAAACATTGTTTTAAACACAAGGAAAAAAAGTTTAAAACACTCCAAAAGACACAAAATCTTTTAAAAATAACTGATTCTCGTTTACCAAGTAGCTCACTAGATCCTCCACTAAATAGCATTAACAACAGTTTACTAAACTGAATTACCAAAAAGGTTCTCTTTCAAACAAGTTGACTCACGGTCCTCAAAAACAACAAAAATTACTCTTTTTTAACGAGAAAAGATGCATACCACTTTTCTTCACAAGACTCCTGATTTTGCTACAGCCACTAATTTCTAATTAGCTCATATCTTTTGAAGATTGGACCAAAAATGAAGAATTTTTAAATAATTTATATTCCAATTCTAAAATTTACCATTTTCTTCTCCTGTTGTTTTTCGTTTATCTTCGGGTGAAACATGGACTAGCTGCAGAATGAGAGGTCTCCGGGTGACAATACCAGTGCCTCTGGGAAGCAGGTCCCTCCCCACTAGGCTTTCTAGCACTGAGCTCTTTCCACTGCTCTGAAAACGGAATACACAAGAGCAAAATGAGTTTCTTAACAGATTTTTTTGTAACTCAGTAAGACTATGCTATATAATTACTTTAAAAAAATTATTGCCAAGTCTTTTAAAATGAAAGTTTAAAATGAAGTTTATTTTCTATTATATGATCTTTATTTCTTTAAAATAAAAAAGTACAAAAAGAGAAAATATATACCCTAGTGCAAAATCAATTAGTTATGTGGTAACAATATCTATGATTATTTCATGGGATATATAAAAATTTATAACTCAAAACAAAAGAGAGAGACAATATGAAAGCCCCAATTCCCCATAATTTTCCTACCTTTTCTGATACTCTCAACCATATAATATTAGGTATTTTCAAAACCTATATAATATTGGTATACATAAAATTATGCCCAGAATATGTAGATACTTTACTTTAAATGGGATAGTAGTACTATGTGTATTTTTCTCTAACCCACTTTTATTTTTAATATAACAATCAGGGATATCATTCCATATCAATATATTTACTTCTGTGCTTAATAGTTAAATAGTATTCTGTATGTAAAACCAAACCCCAACTGATGGACATTTAAATGGTCCTTGCCACTATTAACAATGCTGCAATAAACATACTTTGTACATATAACCTTACTCACTTATCCTATTACCTCATTAGATTTACTTAGTTCATTAAATGAAATTGCTGTGATTAAAGAGCATACAGATTTTATGCATTCAGATACTAGCAGACTGCACACTACAAGATGGGGGGCACCAAGCTATGCTTTATGTTCAATCTGCTGCATCCCCATCAGCATTGGGCATTACCACTTTTTTGAGTCTTTGCTACTTTTTTTTGATAGATAAACACTGACAGTTCATTTAAATTTGCATTTCTTTATTATTCAGCCTAGTATCACTTTGTTTAAGGGCCTTTTGTATTTCTCCTTCAGTGATTTGCTTGTTCAAATGCTGGTATATTATGTGTCTTATTAGTTTATAAAGATCTTTATCCATATAAGTATTTATTTTTTGTTGTTTTGAATATTTTCCCCAAACTTTTTATTTTGAAAATTTCAAAGCCACAAGAGTTGCAAGAATATTAACAGTGAATACCCATATACTGTAACAAAAGTACCATATACCTTAACTAATTATTAGTATTTTGACACATTTGCTTTATGTCTCTTCTTACACACACACATCTTTTCTTTTGCTGTCCCTTTTGAGAGCGGGTTAATATGTCATGACAGTTCATCCCTAAGTATAGTGGCATATCTCTAAGAATAAGGGCATTCTACTATACAACCACACTACAATGATCACAGTGAGGAAATTTAACATAGACACAATACTAATAAACAGTATATAATCAAATAATATATAAACTTGTCTCTATTATGCATTTTTATATTATACATAAATGTTTACACATTTTCTATTTTTTCAACTTTGTAATTCATATTTTTCTGTAACAGAATGTTTTCCTTACTGTATTTTTTCTTAGTCAAAACTAGTACATCTTCTAATTTCATACTTCTACAAAAGCAAACACCCTAAACTCATCTACTGTATCAGAAAGGGTCTACAGGAAACAGATGGCCCATTCAAGTTAGAATAATTTAAGGAAAGTTTATTTACAAGTGGACTATTTACAAAGTTTTGGAAGAGGGGGATCACAAGGGATAGTGCAATAATGTGGGCTGGTAATGACAGAGCAGCTCTTATCACTCACAAGCTCCAAAAGATGGATGAGAACTTTTAGAGAGCCAGCCAAAGGCACCTACACATAGGAAGTAAGCCAGGGGAATAAATACCCAGACTTTAGTCTCCTCCTTTCTCTAAGTCCTGCCAAGGTTCCCCATTTCCAAACCCAATAGGCAGAGGGCATTCCTATTGTCCAGAAAGGTCCCCTATGATGGAGAAAAGTAATGTTGAGTGGATAAGGAGTGTCAAATTTAAGATTATGTGGCACATCCGGTTTTGCTAGGTTTTGGAGTCCAGGTCTGCCACTCTCATAAGTAAAATGGGTGCTTCCCCCATTTCTTTTCTGTACTCTAAAATAATTTAAACAACACGCAAGGGGGACCTTCAAGATGGCAGAGGAGTAATACATGGAGATCAGCTTCCTCCCCACAGATACATCAAAAACACATCTACAGGGGCTTCCCTGGTGGTGCAGTGGTTGAGAGTCTGCCTGCCGATGCAGGGGACACGGGTTCATGCCCCAGTCTGGGAGGATCCCACATGCCGCGGAGCGGCTGGGCCCATGAGCCGTGGCCGCTGGGCCTGTGCGTCCAGAGCCTGTGCTCCGCAATGGGAGAGGCCACAGCAGTGAGAGGCCTGCGTACTGCATTAAAAAAAAAAAAAAAAATACATCTACATGTGGAACAACTCCTATAGAACACCTACTGAACACTGGCAGAGGACCTCAGACTTCCCAAAAGGCAAGAAAATCTCCACGTACCTGGCCATGTGGCTGACAGGGTCTTGGTGCTCCAGCCTGGTGTCAGGCCTGAGCCTCTGAAGTGGGAGACCGAGTTCAGGACATTGGACCAACAGAGACCACCCAGCCCTGTGCAATATCAATCTGTGAGAGCTCTCACAGAGATCTCTGTCTCAACGCAAAGACCCAGCTCCACGCAAAGGCCAGCAAGCTCCAGTGCTGGACGCCCCATGACAAACAACTACCAAGACAAGAACACAACCCCACCCATTGGCACAGAGGCTGCCTAATATCATACTAAGTTCACAGACACCCCAAAACACACCACCAGACATGGCCCTGCCCACCAGAAAGACAAGATCCAGCCCCACCCACCAGAACACAGGCACCAGTCCCCTCCACCAGGAAGCCTAAACAAGCCACTAAACCAACCTCACCCAAAGAAGGCAGACACCAAAAACAATGGGAACTATGAACCTGCAGCCTGTGATAAGGAGACCACAAACACAGTAAGCTAAGCAAAATGAGGAGACAAAGAAACACAGAGCGGATTAAGGAGCAAGGTAAAAACCCAGCAGACCAAACAAAGGAAGAGGAAATAGGCACTATATCTAAAAAAGAATTCAGAGAATAATGGTAAAGACATCCAAAATCTTGGAAATAGAATGGAAAAAATAAAAGAAACTTTTAACAAGGACCTAGAAGAACTAAAGAGCAAACAAACAATGATGAACAACACAATAAATGGAACTGAAAATTCTCTAGAAGGAAGCAATAGCAGAATAACTGAGGCAGAAGAACAGATAAGTGACCAAGAAAATAAAATAATGGAAATAACCACCGCAGAGCAGAATAAAGAAAAAAGAATGAAAAGAATCGAGGACAGTCTCAGCGACCTCTGGGACAACATTAAATGCACCAACATTCGAATTATAGGGGTCCCAGAAGAAGAAGAGAAAAAGAAAGGGTCTGAGAAAATATTTGAAGAGATTTTAATTGAAAACTTCCCTAACATGGGAAAGGAAATAGTCAATCCAGTTTAGGAGGCACAGAGAGTCCCATACAGGATAAATCCCAGGAGAAACACACCAAGACACATATTAATCAAACTATCAAAAATTAGGTACAAAGAAAAAATGTTAAAAGCAGCAAGGGAAAAGCAAAAAATAACATACAAGGGAATTCCCATAAGGTTAACAGCTGATCTTTCAGCAGATACTCTGCAAGCCAGAAGGGAGTGGCAGGACATATTTAAAGTGATGAAAGGGAAAAACCTACAACCAAGATTACTCTACACAGCAAGGATCTCATTCAGATTCCACGGAGAAATTAAAAACCCTACAGACAAGCAAAATTTAAGAGAAATCAGCACCACCAAACCAGCTTTACAACAAATGCTAAAGGAACTTCTCTAGGCAGGAAACACAAGAAAAGGAAAAGACCTACAATTACAAACCCAAAACAATTAAGAAAATGGTAATAGGAACATACATATCGATACTTACCTTTAATGTAAATGGATTAAATGCTCCAACCCAAAGACATAGACTGGCTGAATAGATACAAACACAAGACCTGTATATATGCTGTCTACAAGAGACCCACTTCAGACCTAGGGACATATACAGACTGAAAGTGAGGGGATGGAAAAAGATATTCCATGCAAATGGAAATGAAAAGAAAGCTGGAGTTGCAATTCTCATATCAGACAAAATGCACTTTAAAATAAAGACTATTACAAGACACAAAGAAGGACACTACATAATGATCAAGGGATCAATCCAAGAAGAAGACATAACAATTGTAAATATTTATGCACCCAACATAGGAGCACCTCGATACATAAGGCAAACACTAACAGCCACAAAACGGGAAATAGACAGTAACACAATCATAGTAGGGGACTTTAACACCCCACTTTCACCAATGGACAGATCAACCAAAATGAAAACAAATAAGGAAACACAAGCTTTAAATTACACATTAAACAAGATGGACTTAATTGATATTTATAGGACATTCCACCCAAAAACAACAGAATACACTTTGTTCTCAAGTGCTCATGGAACATTCTCCAGACTAGATCATATGTTGGGTCACAAATCAAGCCTTGGTAAATTTAAGAAAAATGAAATTGTATCAAGTGTCTTTTCCAACAACGCTATGAGACTAGATATCAATTACAGGAAAAAAACTTTAAAAAAAACCAAACACATGGAGGCTAAACAATACACTACTTAATAACCAAGAGAGCACTGAAGAAATAAAAGAGGAAATCAAAAAATACCTAGAAACAAATGACAACGAAAACATGATGACCCAAAACCTATGGGATGCAGCAAAAGCAGTTCTAAGAGGGAAATTTATAGCAATACAATCCTTCCTCAAGAAACAAGAAAAATCTCAAATAAACCACCTAATCTTACACCTAAAGCAATTAGAGAAAGAACAAAAAAAACCCAAAGTTAGCAGAAGGAAAGAAATCATAAAGATTAGATCAGATATAAATGAATAAGAGATGAAGGAAATAATAGCAAAGATCAATAAAACTAAAAGCTGGTTCTTTGAGAAGATAAACTAAATTGATCAACCATTAGCCAGACTCATCAAGAAGAAAAGGGAGAAGACTCAAATCAACAGAATTAGAAATGAAAATGGAGAAGAAACAACAGACACTACAGAAATACAAAGGATCATGAGAGATTACTACAAGCAACTATATGCCAATAAAATGGACAACCTGGAAGAAATGGACAAATTCTTAGAAAAGCACAACCTTCCAAGACTGAACCAGGAAGAAATAGAAAATATAAACAGACCAATCACAAGCACTGAAATTGAAACTGTGATTAAAAATCTTCCAACAAACAAAAGCCCAGGACCTGATGGCTTCACAGGTGAATTCTATCAAACATTTCGAGAAGAACTAACATCTATCCTTCTCAAACTCTTCCAAAAAATTGCAGAGGGAGGAACACTCCCAAACTCATTCTACGAGGCCACCATCACCCTGATACCAAAACCAAAGATGTCACAATAAAAGAACAGTACAGGCCAATATCACTGATGAACATGGAAGCAAACATCCTCAACAAAACACTAGCAAACAGAATCCAACAGCACATTTAAAGAATCACACACCATGATCAAATGGGGTTTACCCCAGGAATGCAAGGATTCTTCAATATATGCAAATCAATCAATGCAATACACCATATTAACAAATTGAAGGATAAAAACCATATGATAACCTCAATAGATGCAGAAAAAGCTTTCAAAAAAATTCAACACTCATTTATGATAAAAACTCTCCAGAAAGTAGTCATAGAGGGAACCTACCTCAATATAATAAAGGCCATATATGACAAACCCACAGCCAACATCATCCTCAATGGTGAAAAACTGAAACTATTTCCTATAAGATCAGGAACAAGACACAGTTGCCCACTCTCACCACTATTATTCAACATACTTTTGGAAGTTTTAGCCACAGCAATCAGAGAAGAAAATGAAATAAAAGGAATCCAAAATTGAGTTATTTGTAGTGAGGTAGATGGACTCAGAGTGAAGTAAGTCAGAAGGAGAAAAACAAGTACCATATGCTAACACATATATATATGGAGTCTAGAAAAAAAAAGTGGTTCTGAATAACCTAGGGTCAGAGCAGGAATAAAGACACAGACATAGAGAATGGACTTGAGGGCACAGGGAGGGGGAAGGGTAAGCTGGATCGAAGTGAGAGAGTGGCACTGACGTAGCTAGTGGGAAGCAGCCACATAGCACAGGGAGATCAGCTCCGTGATTTGTGACCTCCTAAAGGGGTGGGATAGGGAGGGTGGGAGGGAGACGCAAGAGGGAGGAGATATGGGGTATATGTATATGTATAGCTGATTCACTTATAAAGCAGAAACTAACACACCATTGTAAAGCAATTATACTCCAATAAAGATGTTAAAAAATAAAAATAAAAAAGAGACCTGTACCACAATGTTCATTACAACACTATTTACAATAGCCAGGACATGGAAGCAACCTAAGTGTCCATTGACAGATGAAGGGATAAAGAAGATGTGGCCCATATATACAATGGAATATTACTCAGCCATAAAAAGAAACGAAATTGCATTATTTGTAGTGAGGTGGATGGACCTAGAGTCTGTCATACAGAGTGAAGTAAGTCAGAAAGAGAAAAATACTGTATGCTAACACACATATATGGAATCTTTAAAAAAAAGGGTTCTAATGAACCTGGGGCAAGACAGGAATAAAGATGCAGACGTAGAGAATGGACTTGAGGACACAGGGATGGGGAGGGGTAAGCTAGGTGCTTTGTGACCACCTAGAGGGGTAGGATAGGGAGAGTGGGAGGGAGATGCAAGAGGGCAGAGATATGGGGATATATGTATACATATAGCTGGTTCACTGTTATACAGCAGAAACTAACACACCATTGTAAAGCAATTATACTCCAATAAAGATGTTAAAAAAAAAAACACGGAAATTTCCTGTTCTTTATGTGTTTGATTAAAAATCTATCCAGAAAAGTCAAGTAATTCTCATGGATTTTCAAATTTATAAGCATAACTACTTATAATATTCTTAGAAATTGTTCACTTTTCTTATTTCTAGTATTTTATCTTTTTTCCCCCATTAAAAAAAATATTTTTTTTTAATTGGGGTATAGTTGCTTTACAATGTTGTGCTAGCTCCTGCTGCACAGCAAAGTGAACCAGCCATATGTATACACATGTCCCCTCCTTTTTGGATTTCCTTCCCATTTAGGTCACCACAGAGCACTGAGTAGAGTTCCCCATGCTGTACAGCAGGTCCTCATTAGTTATTTTATACCTAGGCATATATATATGTCAATCCCAATCTCCCAAGTCATCCCACCCACCCTCCCCTTTTCCCCCTGGTGTCCACACGTTTGTTCTCTACATCTATGTCTCTATTTTGGCTTTGCAAATAGGTTCATCTTCACCATTTTTATAGATTCCACATATATGCATTAATATATATTTGTTTTTCTCTCTCTGGCTTACTTCAATCTATATGACAGTCTCTTGGTCCTCTAATATTTTATCTTTATGTTCTTTTTTCTGACCAGATTTCCCAATTGACTATTATATTGATTTTATTGGTCAAATCTGTATTTTATTGATTTCATTTTGTAATTATTTATTTTTAGTACTGTTAATTTCTTCTTGCTGGATTTGTTTTCTGGGGAAGAGGGTTATTTGGCCCATCCACCCTACACACACACATACATCTCTCAGTATGAGTCATCTCTATCTTCTTTCTTCTATACTGAGAATCTTGGTTCTCAAGGACACAGTTTGTGGCCAAATTAAAAGAAAACACTCATTTGCTTTTTATTTCACATTACACACAGTCTCCAAATCATAATACCAATACTACCACCACCAATATGATTACTGAAAATAGTTTTTTAAATATTTTGCACATGATTCCTCTATTCTCCTTCTCATCTGTTTACAGACTGTACTTCCTCCTTTTTTTAACCCCACTAAGTCTTGGTTCTACAAGTATATGTATAGTACTGTCAGTCCTTATATTAATGTCTCTCTAGTCATTTTGATTCTCTTCCTGAAGATTCCTCAGGAAGAGCCAATGGGAACAATATTCTTCAGTTCTAGCACACTGATAACAGTTTGTGACTTTTGTACTTGAAAAACAGTTTGGTTATATGTAAAATATTGGGCTCATGCTTTCTTGAGTATCTTAAATATGGAATTCCATAATAAATTGTGTCTTTTCTCATAAATTCTCTCATAATAAGAACAGATCTTCTCTCATAAATTTTTACTGTTGAAAAATATAATAAACTGATTTTCCTTACCTGATTTTGCTTAGAAGTCTGAAGAATTTTTATTTTTCCTTTAAAGTTCAATAATTTTACTAGACTGTGTCTTAGTGTTGGTCTTGCTGTGTCAATGTTCTCAGGCATGTGCTGAGCTCTTTCAAAATGGAGTTCCAAGTCTGTTTTTAATTCAGTTAAATTGTAAGTTTTCGTATCTGTTCTGCTCCCTTGCCATCATTTTTTTCTTCTTTGGGGATTCCTATTATACATATGTTGGATCTTCCTTGCCTGTTTTCAATATGTCAATTTCTATCAAATTCTTTTTACAGCTCCTTTTTATCCCATCTTTAAAAATGTCTTCCTCCTTTTCAACATCTTTCTCTTTCAAAGGTATTATCTGTTATGTTTATATGCCCTGGTGTTTTCCTTCTAATTTGTCATTTCTAAAATAAATTTTCTTTCAATTCTAATATTTCACAAAGTTCTACCACCTAGCATTTAAAAAATGTTTTTCTTATGCAAACTTTTTTTTTTGAAATGCCTTACTCTCATTATAATGTCTTTTGACTTGCCTTTTGTCTTCATATCTAATGGTTTTCATCTGTTTTGTGGACGTCTTTCTGGTGTGCTTTCATTGTCTATAGGAATGCTATTTAGAGTCCCATTTTTCTTCAGATACTTTGTAAACTTTTGACAACAATCATTTCATATTGTTGATATTTAAATGAAGTTCATTTTCCTGAAGTTTCAGAAGGAGTTTTGGCCTAGAATAGCTATTCTAACTTCACTCTAAAACTCCCTCTTGTTTTTGTACAGTGTTTGGAAATAAAGTTCTTTGTTTTCTGAGATATCTTGATTCTGTTCCTCTCCACCACTTTTATCTGGACCTTCTCTTTTCTTTGTATTCTTCAGGGGATGTTTAATTGTAATGTCAGTTCCTTCTCATGTGCAGATTGGTCCTGGAAGGTAGCTTTGGTTGGTTTTAGAAGTTTCAAGGTCCTCCAGTCCCTTAAGGGTTTACAAAAGACCTCTTTCACTCACCCATTATCAGTGTGTGCAAAACCCCTCCCAGTTTCAGCTGGCATTTGTAAACTGGCCCTCCAGGCTTTCCAGTGATTGCCTTTTGGCTATTTTTCAATTCTCACATTCATTTGAAGTTCCATTGCTTCCTTCTTCCTTCATAGACAATAATACACAGGTCTTGGAGCTGTTAGTGGTCTATCCCCAAACTACTGGTGTTTGAGTGTTTGTAGAGAGAAATATGCTCAACTAATTTTCTTCTAAATGTTGTTCATGGATTTTGAGTTTTCCTATTTTATTTGTTCTGTTTTTATGGGAAAGTCATACAAGGATTAGGAAACGATTCTACCACTGCTGTCATCTTCCCAGAATCCCCAACAAAGAAATTTAACCCACTTTGAAATACTCAGACTAATGTTTAGTTTTATGTAAGTTTTTAAATATTATTCAGTCATAAAAAGGAATAAAGTACTGATACATGCTATAATATGGATGAACCACAGAAACATTATACTATGTGAAAGAAGTCAGTCACAAAATACCACATATTATTTGATCCTGTTTACATGAAATGTCCAGAAGAAGCAAGAAAGTAGATTAAGTGGCTGCCTAACATTGGGGGCAGAGGAGAGTAGGGAGTGACTGCTAATGGATACAAGCTTTCCTTCTGGGATGACACAATATATAATTAGATTATGGTGATGGTTGCACAACTCTATGGACATGCTAAAAACCAGTTAACTATACATTTCACAAATTCCAGAACAATTATAAACAACTGTTAAAAATCATGACTTTATACATCAGAGAACATAAGAATATTTTCATGACTTTGAGATAGAAAGTACAAACTAGAGAAGAAAAGATTGTTAATTCACCTACTGCAAAATTGAAATTTATTTTACTCATACAAAATAATTGGGGGAAAATATTTTTTTTTAATTAATTTATTTATTTTTTGGCTGCGTTGGGTCTTCCTTGCTGTGCACGGGCTTTCTCTCTAGTTGCAGTGAGCAGGGGCTACTCTTTGTTGTGGTGCATGGGCTTCTCATTGCAGTGGCTTCTCTAGAGCACGGGCTCTAGAGTGTGCAGGCTTCAGTAGATGTGGCACGTGGGCTCAGTAGTTGTGGCTCGTGGGCTCTAGAGTGCAGGCTCAGTAGTTGTGGTGCACGGGCTTAGTTGCTCTGCGGCATGTGGGATCTTCCCAGACCAGGGTTCGAACCCGTGTCGCCTGCATTGGCAGGTGGATTCCCAACCACTGCACCACCAGGGAAGCCCCAATAATTGGGGGAAAATATTTCTGACTCATGTAACTGACAAAGAATTAGCAACCAAAATGTAAAAGTGACTCCTACAAACCATTAAGAAAAAGATGAATACTATAATAGAAAATCATGTGCAGAGACATGAACAGAAACTCACAACAGAACCACAAAGAGCCAAGAAATAACTTGCTCCAACTTATTAGTAATCAGGGAACTGCAATAAAAAGGACAATGAAATACCATAAATTTAAAATGTGACAATACAAAGTATAGGTATAAACAAACTCCACTCTGTACATGGGAATGTAAATGGTTACAAACATTCTGAGGAGCAAGTAGGAATATCAAGTAAAAATGAAAATACATATATCCTACAGTCTAGTAATTCCACTACTTGATACTTTAGAGAAATTCTCAAACGTGTACAATGAAGCATTCTTAGGAATGTTTCCAGCACTGTTGTTTACTACAACTGCTATAGCAAACAAGGGCAAACACTCAAATATTCAAGGAGAGGAGAAATTTTGATATATTTATATACTCGATTACAGCAGTATAAGTGAGCAAACTAGGAATATATATGTGTATGTATGGGTAAATCTCACATGTATGATTGTGTAAAAATAACACTGAAGAGGAATATATACTATTTGACATCACTTACTTCAGGTAAGTGTAAAACATGTAAAACAATATATATTACTTACGTTATCTACATATGTACTATATGTAAAATGAAATGCATAGGCGTGATAAACACTAAATTCAGGAAATTGGTTATGTCTCTGTGGGAAGAAGGAAAATTCATCTAGATAGTTAATATTTTTTTTCTTAAACTGGGAAGTAGATACAATGGTGTCCTAATATTATCCTTTGTACCTTTTCGATGTTTTCAATATTTCAAAATAATTTTTAATGCCTCAAATGTGGTACGGGATTTCATATTGATGAGGTAATTTTAAAGAAGCTCCATTTCCACCACCCTCCCATACCCTAAGCAGACACCTGGTATAGCCACACACAGCTTGGATATAGGTTACGGACTAGTCCCTTTGTCCACCCTGGCCTTCTGTACAAGTGATTTATACTAGCTTAGGTGTCCAACTCTGCTAGAAAGTTCCAAGTACTATATTCAAGCTACAACAGAGATCTGGAAGCAATTCAGGTAATATTTCAATTTTATTTCACAATACCTTGGATGGGAAATGAAGGAATTTTTTAAAAAAAATTTTTCTGTTCTCTCTTGTTCAGTATGTTTCACTGCATTCAAATAATGGTTATAGTATAGATGAATACAGAATTCTATAATCACAATGAATCCCTCTGAGAACTCTAAATTTTAAATATTTCTCCATGGCATCTAACATTTACTGTTGCAGATTGAAAGTCTGATGCCAGTCTGATTCTCTTTCCCTTTTAGGAAATCTTTTTTTCCTCCTTCCTTCTATTTTGACACTTGGAGAATTCTGGGGTTTTGTAAAAGTTTGGATTTCAGAAATTTACCCAGGGTATGTCAATCCTTTCAATATTTGTGCCCAGCAATTGAAATCTGAAGATGTGGGGGACTTTGGCTCACTGTCTGATTATTCTTTGTCCATCCAAGTGTTCTTTCTCAATCAACTATGAAAAGGATTTTGGCTCTCTTAGCTCTCACCATCAAGTCTCTCATCTCTAATAAATTTCATAACATATGGTTTTGATTTGTCTTTTAATAGAATTCCTCAAGTTGTTTTTCTATTTCATAAATTAGGTTTTCAACAATGTTAGTGTGACTGTTGTTCTCCATCACTCCCACCCACTATGCCGTTTTGTTCTTTCTTCTTAAATATGACAATACAAAGTATAGGTATAAACAAAAAATACTTTTTAAATTTCTCTCCTAAATCCTGTATTAACCTCATTTTGTTACTGTGATTATCTACCTTAGTCTCCTTTATGGCTACTAATTTTCAGTTAGTTGTACATTTTTATGTATCTACATATAGATTTTTTTGAAGACGGGTTATTGTGGACTGAACTGCATCTCCCCAAAACTCATATGTTGAAGCTCTAACCCCCTTAGAAGGTGTACCTCATACCCCAATATGTGACCATATTTGGAGACAACCTTCAAATAGGTGATTAAGTTAAAACAAGGTGATTAGGGTGGGCCCTAATCCAATCTGACTGGTGTCCTTACTAAAAAAAGAAAATTTGGGGACAACAGAGAGACATTAGGGATGTGACACACAGATGAAAGAGCATGTGAGGACACAGAGAGAAGGCAGCCATCTGCAAGCCAAGGAGAGAGGCCTCAAAAGAAACCAAACCTTCCTACATCTTGATATTGGACTTCTAGTCTCCAGAACTGTAAGAAAATAAATTTCTGTTGCTTCTGTGCACATGTTGTTTATGTGCCACCCAGTCTTGTGTGGTATTTTGTTATGGCAGCCCTAGCAAACTAACGAACATGGGTTACAAACTCAACTGCCCCCACAAACAAAGCAGATAACCTGAATGGGTAAATCAACTCAATTGATTTGGGTAATGGGTAAATGGGTAAATCAAATCAATTTTGACTTCAGTCAAAATGACATCAGATTGTATTCTTCTGACATTCTGTTTGCGTATTAAAAATATAAGATCTCACATCTCACAAAATAAAAGACTGTCTCTCAGGGATAGTAAAAATATAAGAATATTTCCCAGGTAGTCTTTAACTTTCCCCTTTTTATAGAAACATGAAAACATGTTAACATTTCATTGCCGTCTTCAAACTATAAAAAAGAGCAACACATACATTATGATAAGGAAGGAAGGCTAACTAAATACAGCCTGACCCATCTAAAGCAGACATTTTTCAAATCCATTGTAAATGTGGGTGTAGTGTTATCAGATTTTCTGATTTTTTTAAAGGAAAAACCAGAAACCTGGCCCTTTCCATTAAATCCACCAATTTTTAAACACTGGCAACTCTTTCTTTTTTTTTTTAAACATATTGTGTGTATCAGTTCCAGTTCAAGATGGCAACATAGGAGGATCCTGAACTCACCTCCTACCATGGACACACAGAATTTACAGCTAGAAATGGAACAATTCCCTCTGAAAGAAACTAAAAAATTAGCTGAGCAACTCCTACATATCAGGCAAATGACAAAAACCCATATCAAAACAGGCTGGAGAGGCTAAGACACAATCTCACCATAAACCTCACCCCACATGTAGTGACCCACAATTACGAGGGAACTCACAACACCTGCAAGACTTGAAGAGGTGGCTGTTTATGCTAATGCATACAAACCAACACAGAGAGTCAAGGAAAATAAAGAAACAGAGGAATCTATTCCAAACAAAAGAACAAGGTAAAACTTCAGGAAAAAACCTTAATGAAATGGAGATAATATATCTGATAAAGTTCAAATTAACAGTCATAAAAATGCTAAACAAGCTCAAAAAAATGAGTGAACAAAGAGAGACTTTCAACAGAAAGAAAATACAAGAAAGTACCAAACAGAGGTTCAACAGCAGACTACATGAAGCAAAGGATCAATGAACTTGAAGAGAGGGCACTGGAACTCATCTACTCAGCAGTGAAAAGACAGTTCAAGGGACTTATAGGACAACATCAAGTGGACCAACATTCACATTATAGGAGTTTCAGAAGAAGAAAAAGAGAAAGGGGCAGAAAACTTATTTGAAGAAATAACAGCTAAAAATGTCCCTAACCCAGGGAAAATAACATTCAGATACAGGAAGTTCAGAGAGTTCCAAAAAAGATGAACCCAAAGAGACCCACACCATTTATAATTAAAATGTCAAAAGTTAAAGACAAGGAGAGAACTTTAAAAGCAACAGCAGAAAAACAACTTGTTATGTATAAGGAAAATCCCCCCTAAAATCATCAGCAGATTTTTGGATAGAAACATTGTAGTCCAGAAGGGAATGAGTGGCATGACATATTCAAAGTGCTGAAAGAAAAAAAACTGCCAACCAAGAAATCTCTACCCAGAAAAGTTGTCCTTCACTATGGAAGGAGACATAAGAGTTTTCCAGACAAGCAAAAGCTGAAGGAGTTCATCACCACTAGACTGGCCTTACAGGAAATGTTAAAGGGATTCCTTTAAGCTGAAATGAAAGAGAGCTAATTAGTAACAGGGAAACATTAAACTATAAATTTCACTAGTAAAGATAAATATGTAGGGCTTCCCTGGTGGCACAGTGGTTAAGAATCTGCCTGCCAATGCAAGGGACATGGGTTTGAGCCCTGGTCTGGGAAGATTCCACATGCCGTGGAGAAACTGGGCCCGTGAGCCACAATTACTGAGCCTGCACATCTGGAGCCTGTGCTCCTCAAAAAGAGAGGCTGCAATAGTAAGAGGCCTGCGCACCGCAACGAAGAGTGGCCCCTGCTTGCCGCAACTAGAGAAAGCCCTCGCATAAAAACAAAGACCCAACAAAGCCAAAAGTAAATAAATAAATAAATACATAAATAAGATAAATATGTAGTAAAATTCAGAATAATATAACATAAAGATGGTAGGTTAATCACTTATAAATCTAGTATGAAGAGTAAAAGACAAAAGTAGTCAAAATAATTATAACTGCAGTACTTGTTAATAGATACATAAGATTAGAAAGATGTAAAAAAAAAAGATTAGAAAGATGTAAGTTATAACATCAAAAACATAAAATGTGCAAGGTAGGGGAGTAAAATGTAGAGCTTTAGAATGCACTGTACTGATGTTATCAACTTAAAATAGACTCTTATAAATAAAGGCTGGTTTAAGTAAGCCTCATGGTAACCACCAACCAAAAACCTATAGTAGAAATGTAAAAGATAAAGAAAAGGAATCTAAAAATACCACTACAGAAAATCACAAAGAAAAAGAATGAGAAGAAAAAAACAAAGGAATTTACAAAACAGCCAGAAAACAATTAACAAAGTGGCAATAAGCTTTTACATACCTATCAAAAATTACTTCAACTGTAAATGGGCTAAATTCTCCAAATAAAAGATACAGAGTACCCTGAAAGGATTAAAAAAAAAAAATACAAGAGCCATCTCTACACAGCCTACAAGAGACTCACTTCAGATGTAAGGAAACACACACACTGAAAGTGAAAGGATGGAAAAAAATATTCCCATTCAAATGGAAACCAAAGAAACCTGGGGTGGCCATACTTACATCAGACAAAATAGACTTTAAAACAAAGACTCCATTAAGAGAAAAAAAGGAATTATATAATGATAAAGGGGTCAATCCAACAAGAGGATATAACATTTGCAAATATTTGTGCACGCAATATAGGAGCACAAAATATATAAAGTAAATATTAATAGGCATGTAAGGAGAAGTACACAGCAATACAATAAGAGTAGGGGACTTCATAGATCATACAGATAGAAAATCAATCAACATTGGCCTTAAATGACATGTTAGACCAGATGGACTATACATATACAGAACATTCCACCCAAAAGCAACAGAGTACTCATTCTTCTCAAGCACAAATGGAACATTCTTCAGGATACATCACATGTTAGGCCACAGGACAAGGCTTAATAAATTTAAGAAGACTGAAATCGTATAAAGCACCTTTTCCAACCATCATGGTATGAAATTAGAAATCAATCATAAGAAGAAAACTGGAAAATTCACGGTACTAAACAATATGCTACTGAACAACCAATGGATGAAAGAAGAAGTCAAAACAGAAACCAAAAAATATCTTGAGACAAATAAAAATAGAAAAACCACATACCAGAACTTATGGAATGCAGCAAAAGTAGTTTTTAGAGGGAAGTTCACAGCAATAAATGTCTACATGTAGAAACAAGAAAGATCTCAAATAAAGAAACTAACTTTAGGTCTTCCCTGGTGGCACAGTGGTTGGGAGTCTGCCTGCCGATGCAGGGGACACAGGTTCGTGCCCCAGTCCAGGAGGATCCCGCGTGCCGCGGACTGGCTGGGCCCATGAGTCATGGCCGCTGAGCCTGCGCGTCTGAAGCCTGTGCTCTGCAGCGGGAGAGGCCACAGCAGTGAGAGGCCAGCATACCACAAAAAAAAAAAAAAAGAAAAAGAAACTAACTTTACACCTCCAGGAACTATTAAAAAACAAACAAAGCAAGCCCAAAGTTAGTAGTAAAGGAAGGATATATCAAAGATCAGATCAGATAATAATGAGATAGAGACTTAAAAAAAAAAACAATTAGAAAAGATCACTGAAACTAAGAGCTGGTTCTTTTTTTTTTTTCCGGTATGCGGGCCTCTCACTGTTGTGGCCTCTCCCGTTGCTCCAGACGCGCAGGCTCAGCGGCCATGGCTCACGGGCCCAGCCCCTCTGCGGCACGTGGGATCCTCCCAGACCGGGGCACAAACTCATGTCCCCTGCATCGGCAGGCGGACTCTCAACCACTGCGCCACAAGGGAAGCCCAAGAGCTGGTTCTTTAAAATGATAAAATGGACATACATTTAGCTAGACTCACCAAGGAAAACAGAGGACTCAAATAAATAAAATGAGAAATGAAAGAGAGGTCACAACGGATACCACAAAAATACAAAAGATCATGAGAAACTGGCATGAAAAACTATACACCAAAAAGTTGGACAAAATAGACAAATTCCTATCATACAACCTACCAAGGCTGATTCATGAAGAAAAAGAAAATCTAAACATACCAATTACTAGCAAGGAGACTGAATCAGTAATTAAAACCACCCAACAAACAAAAGTCTAGGAGCAGACAACTTCACCAGTGAATCCAAACACTCAAAGAAGAATCAACACCACTCCTTCCCAAACTCTTCCAAAAAAGAAAAGGAGGGAACAATTCCAAACTCATTTTACAAAGCCAGCATTACCCTGATACCAAAACCAGACAAGGACACTACAAGAAAAGAAAATTACAGGCCGATATCCCTCATGAACATACATGCAAAAATTCTCAACAAAATTATAGCAAACTGAATTCAACAATACACCATGATCGAGTGGGATTTATTCCAGGGATGCAAGGATAACTCAACATCTGCAAATGAATGTCATACACCACATTAACAAAATGAAGGGGACTTCCCTGGCGGCGCAGTGGTTAAGAATCCACCTGCCAATGCAGGGGACACGGGTTCGATCCCTTGTCCGGGAAGATACCACATGCCGCGGAGCAACTAAGCCTGTGCACCACAACTACTGAGCCTGTGCTCTAGAGCCCATGAGCCACAACTACTGAGCCCACATGCCACAACAACTGAAGCCCGTGTGCCTAGAGACTGTGCTCGTCAACAAGAAAAGCCACTGCAATGAGAAGCCCAGGTACCTCAATGAGCCTGCGCGTCCGGAGCCTATGCTCCACAATGGGAGAGGCCACAACAGTGAGAGGCCCGCGTACCACAAAAAAAAAAAAAAAAAAAAAGATTGTTAAAATGTCCATATTAACCAAAGCAATCTACAAATTCAGTACAATGCCTATCAAAATGCCAATGGCATTTTTCAAAGAAACAGAGCAAATAATCCTAAAATTTGTATGGAACCACATAAATATATAAATAAATAGCCAAAGCAATCGTGAGAACGAAGAACAAAGCTAGAGGCATCATGCTTCCTGATTTCAAACTGTTAAAAAGCTATAATAATCTGGGAGTTCCCTGGTGGCCTAGTGGTTAGGATTCTGGGCTTTCACTGCCATGGCCCAGGTTCAATCCCTGGTCAGGGAATTGAGATCCCACAAGCCACGTGGCGTGGCCAAGAAAAAAAAGCTAATAGTATGGCAATGGCATAAAAACAGACACATAAACCAACGGAATAGAGAGCTCAGAAATAAACCTACGCATATATGGACAATTAATTTACAACAAAGGGGTCAAGAATATAAAATGGGGAAAGGACAGTCTCTTCAATAAATGGTGTTGGGAAACTGGACAGCCCACATGCAAAAGCATGACCTAGACCACTATCTTACACTATACCAAAAAAAAAAAAAAAAAAAAGTCAGCTGAAAATGCGTTAAAAACTTGAATATAAGCCCCGAAAATATAAAACTCCTAGAAGAAAAAAACATACGTTGTAAGCTCCTTGACATTGGTTTGGGTGATGATTTTTTGGATTTGACACCAAATCAAAGCCAACTAAAGTAAAAATAAACAAGGGGGAGTACATCAAACTAAAAAGCTTCTGCACTGCAAAGAAAACCATCAACAAAGTGAAAAAGCAACCCATGGAGTGGGAAAAAATATTTTCAAACCACTTATCCAATAAGGGGCTAACATACAAAATATACAAAGAACTCAGACAACTCAAGAGCAAAAAACAAAAAACAACACACATACAAATAACCTGATTTAAAAATGAACTTAAGGGAATTCCCTGGTAGTCCAGTGGTTAGAACTCCCGGCTTTCACTGCCGAGGGCCCAGGTTTGATCCCTGGTCAGGGAATTTAAGTTCCCACAAGCTATACAGCCTAAATAAATAAATAAATAAAAATTAAAATAAAAATGAACTTAGGACCCAAGTAGCCATTTTTCCAAAGAAGACATACAAATGGCCAACAGGTGCATGAAAAGATGCTCAACATCACTAATCACCCGGGAGATGCAAATCAAGGCCACAATGAGATATCACCTCACACCTGTTATAATGGCTATTACTAAAAAGACAAGAAATGAGTGTTGAGGATGTGAAGGAAAGGAAACCCTCATACACTTTTGGTGGGAATGTATATTGGTGCAGCCACTATAAAAAACAGTATGGAGGTTCCTCTAAAAATTAAAAGTAGAGCTACCATATAATCCAGCAATTCCACCTCTGGGTATTTATTTGAAGGATACAAAAACACTAAATTGAAAAGATATATGCATCCCTATGTTCGTTCCAGCATTATTTCAAAAAGCCAAGAAATGGAAATAACCTAAAAGTCCACTAGTGGATGAATAAAGTAAATGTGTGTACATCACACACACACACACACACACACACACACAGAGGAATATCATTCAGCCATAAAAAAAGAAGGAAATCCTGCTATTTACAACAACATAAATGGACCTTGCTAAGTAAAATAAGTCAGACAGAGAAAAGCAAATACCACATGATCTCATTTATATGTGGAATCTAAAACAAAAACAAAACAAAACAAACAGCAAAAAAACCAAACTCATAAATACAGAGAACAGACTGGTGGTTGCCAGAGGTGGGGGGTGGGTGAAATGGGTAAAAGTGGCCAAAAGGTACAATCTTCCAGTTATAAAGTAAGTCCTAGGGATGTAATGTATAGCATAGTGACTGTAGATAATAATACTGTGGTGTATATTTTAAAGTTACTAAGAGAGTAAATCTTAATAGTTCTCATCATAAGAAAAAGAACTTTGGGACTTCCCTGGTGGTCCAGTGGTAAAGAATCCACCTTCCAACGCAGGGGATGCGGGTTTGATCCCTGGTCAGGGAACTAAGATCCCACATTCCACAGGTCAACTAAGCCCACACGCCACAACTACCGAGCTCACATGTCTCAACTAGAGAGCCTGTGTGCCACAAACTACAGAGCTCACACACTGTGGAACCCACGCACCACAACTATACAGCCCTCGTGCCCTGGAGCCTGTGCACCACAACTAGAGAGAGAAAACCTGCACGCCACAACTAGAGAGAAGCCCACGCGCTGCAACAAAAAAAATATTAAATAAAAGAATTGTAACTATGTGTGGTGATGGACTACTAGACTTATTGGTACTCTAGACTTATTGGCATTCTAGACTTATTGTGGTGATTGTTTCCCAATGTTTAGACTTGTCAAATCGCTACGTTATACAACTGAAACTAATATGTCAATTATATCACAAGTTTTTAAAAATTTTATGTGTCAACACACATAGACCAAACAAAACATGTCTGTGCACTCCCAATTTTCACCTCAGTATTCTAAATGGCCATAGGTTTCTTCAACAATTGTTTAGATCAGTGCTTGTTTCTCCCTGGTGACTTAAACATTCCATGTCTGCACTCTTTCCAGGAAGGTGAGTGGCTACAGCAGTTCCAAAGTGGCAAAAGTCACAGCTGGCATGCTCTGAAAATAGGGCTCTCTTGGCACTGCAATGTCTTCTGTTTTTTTCATCTCTACATACTCCCCAAATCAATTCAATATCCTGTATATTTAGGGGCTAAAAATTTGTGTGTATGCTTTCAGTGTCATCTTTTAGTTTCTTCCAAATTGCACTGTACTGAGATTTATAGTGTTTTGAATTTATATTTTGAGATGGAGCCTTAATGTTTTGTCATATTTTTAGCTCTTTGTGATACCTAACATCAACTGGGAGCAGGGAGTTGTATTCTTTCGATGCAATTGAAAATGGGATCATTGTAAATATTCATGGATGCCACATTAACCAAGGCTGATTCAGTTTTTCACTTCTAAATTTTTACTTTTCATTGTATAAAGCAGACCTCTCAATTATTTATTTGATATTAATATAACAGATAAATATGTACATTTCCTAATTTTTTAACTTTTAATTTTGAAGTAGTTTTAGATTTACGGTTTCTTTAATATTTGTCTTTTTTAAAATTTATTTAATTTATTTATTTTTGGCTGCTTTGGGTCTTTTCTGCTGCACATGGGTTTTCTCTAGTTGCAGCGAGCAGGGGCTACTCTTCGTTGTGGTGTGTGGGCTTCTCACTGTGGTGGCTTCTCTTGTTGGGGAGCACAGGCTCTAGGCACATGGGCTCAGTAGTTGTGGCATGCGGGCTCTAGAGCGCAGGCTCAGTAGTTGTGGTGCACAGGCTTAGCTGCTCCGCGGCATGTGGGATCTTCCCAGACCAGGGATCGAACCCATGTCCCCTGTATATTAAGGGGCTAAAAATTTGTGTGTATTGGCAGGCAGATTCTTAACCACTGTGCCACCAGGAAGTCCCTGTCTTATTTATTTTAAATAAAATATTTCTGAGTATCCTTAGAAATATTAACTTAATGGTATCTTAAATAAATAAACTAACAAGTTTTTACTGCAGAGCTCAAACACTCCACCTATTGGCAAAATATAAATCTAAAATTTAAACCACTTCAATTATCTAGGATCGAAACTTGCTAAAATGCTAGAGACCTAACAGTCCTTAGGGAGGAATTTTTTTCTTGGTTATAAAATACAGGCCGGGCTTCCCTGGTGGCGCAGTGGTTGAGAGTCTGCCTGCCAATGCAGGGGACGCGGGTTCGTGCCCCGGTCCGGGAAGATCCCACATGCCGCGGAGCGGCTGGGCCCGTGAGCCATGGCCGCTGGGCCTGCGCGTCCGGAGCCTGTGCTCCGCGGCGGGAGAGGCCACAGCATTGAGAGGCCCGCGTAACGCAAAAAAAAAAAAAAAAAAAAAAAAAATACAGGCCCAGTTCTATCTGGAACATAAATTAAAAGAGTGAGATCTGGATAACTGAAAAGCAAACGTAATATCCATAAAAATTCCCACTTTTTCCATAAAAGCAGGAAAACATGGGGAAAGTGACATGAATCTACATATTAAAGAACTTAACTCCACAATGCAGGATAAACACAAAGAGATCCACATGGAGACAAATAATAATCAAACTGTTAAAAGACAAACACAAACACTGAAAGCAGCAAGGGAGAAGTAGAGAATCAATTCAAATACAACAGATCCTCAATAAGACCAATAATAACACAATAGATTTCTCACCAGAAATCTTGGAAGCCAGAGGCAATAGCATGACTTATTTAAAGATCGGAAAGGAAAAAACCTATCAACCAAGAATTCTAGATCTGATTTAATATTTAGATGGCAATACTCCCCAAAGCAATGTACAGATTCAATACAATCCCTACCAAAATCCCAACAACCTCATTTGCAGAAATGGAAATACCAATTAAAACTGCTATGGAGGGGCCTTCCCTGGTGGCACAGTGGTGGGGAGTCCGCCTGCCGGTGCAGGGGACGCGGGTTCCAGCCCTGGTCCGGGATGATCCCACATGCCTCCGAGCAGCTAGGCGCGTGCACCACAACTACAGAGCCTGTGCCCTGGAGCCCGCGAGCCACAACTACTGAAGCCCACATGCCTATAGAGCCCATGCTCCACAACAAGAGAAGCCACGGCAATGAGAAGCCCGCGTACCACAATGTAGCCTCCACTTGCCGCCACTAAAGTCCATGCAGAGCAATGAAAACCCAACACAGCCAAAAATAAATTAATTAATAAAAAAAAAAAAAACTGCTATGGAATGAATGGCAGGGGACTCCTAACTGCAAAAACAATCTTGAAAAAAAAGAACAAAGTGGGGAGACTCATACTTTCTGGTTTCAAAATATACTACAAAGCTACAATAATCAAAACTATGTGTGGTACTGGCATAATAACAGACCTATAGACCAATGGAAAGTAACTGAGAGTCCAGAAATAAACCTATACATCTATAGTCAACTGATTTTCAACAATAGAGCCAAGACCATTCAATGGGGGAAAGAATAGTCTCCAACAAATAGTCCTGGATCAACTGCACAGGCACATGGAAAAGAATGAAGGTGAACCCCTACTTCACACCAAAGACAAAAATTTACTCAAAATGGATCAAAACCCTAAATGTAAGAGCTGAAACTAGAAGAAAACACAAAATAATAATAAATTTTCATGACCTTGGATTTGATAATGTGTTAGATATGATACTAAAATCACAAGCAACAAAAGAAAAAAAGATAAATTGGACTTTATCAAAATTTAAAACTTTTGTGCATCAAAGGACATGATCATGAAAGTAAAAAGACAACCTACAGAATGGGAGAAAATATGTGCAAATCATATACTGATAATGGTCTGGTATCCAAAATATATAAAAAACTCTTACAACTCAACAATTAGAAGACAAATAACCCCAACAAGCACCTAAAAAGGTATTCACATCATTAGTCATTAGGAAAATACAAATCAAAATCATAATGAGATACCACTTCACACTCTCATCAGGATAGCTATAATAAAAGACACAATGACAAGTTTTGACAAGGATATAAAGAACTGGAGCCCTAGTATGTTGCTGGGGGAATGTAAAATGGTACAGCCACTGTGAAAAAGTTTGGTGGTTCCTCAAAAAGTTAAACATAGAATTACCATATGACCCAGCATTTTACTTGTAGGTATATACCCGAAAGAACTGAAAAGAGGTATTCAAATACTTGTACACAAATATTCACAGCAGCACAACAACCAAAATATAGAAACAATCCAAATATCCATCAATAGATGAATGATAAAACATGGTATGTATATACAATAGAATATTAGTCAGCAATTAAAAGGAAGTACTGATACATGCTACAATATGAATGAACCATGTTATACTAAGTGAAAGAAGTCAAACATAAATGGCCACATACTGTATGATTCTGTTTCTGTAAAATATCCAGAATAGGTAAATCTATAAAGAAGGAAAGAAGATTGGTGGTTGCCAGGGACTGGGGGGGGAAAGGAGAATTACAAAGTGACTGCTTAATGGATACAGAGTTTTCTTTTGGGGTGATGAAAATGTTTTGGACCTAGAAAGAGGTGGTGGTTGCACAACATTATGAATGTACTAAATGCCACGGAATTGTACCCTTTAAAATGACTAATTTTTATGTTATATAAGTTTCACTTCAATGCTTTAAAAAAAATTTTTTTTTAAGTAAGAAGCACATGGTCTACACAGAGAAAACTAGTAAAAAAGAAAAGGAAAGGGAAAAACATAAGTTTACTTAAGAGTACTCCCAAGAAAACACTGAAGGAATGAAACTAAGATCAATATTTGGCACCAAATTACTAAACTTAATGAAGCCATCACCTCTACAAACACAAGACAAATGTAGGCATATCAGGCAGGAGAGAGCAAGATTTCAGAAGGAGCTAATAAAATGTAGATAACAGTGCTGCAGAATGCAGGAGGAGGGGGTGGGGGGGGGCTTTTTTTAAAATAAAGAATTCCAGAATGATTTAGCACTTTCTAAAAAAGACAATAACAAGAGTTGGTGAGGGTGTATAGAAACTGAAACCCTCATATACCAGATAAAGGTTTGTAAAATGGTGCAGCCACTGTGGAAAAGTGTGCAGTTCTTTAAAAAGTTAAATAAGAGTTACCAAATGAACCAGCAATTCTACTCCTAGGTACAGATGACCCCTGAACAGCACAGGTGGTTAGAGGCACTGACTCCAGGGTGGTCAAAAATCTGCATATAATTATACAGTTGGCCCTCTGGAGCCACAGTTCCACATCCACAGATTCAACCAACCAGATCATGTAGTAGTGCAGTATTCATTGAAAACAATCTTCATATAAGTGGGTAGTACTGTAGTATCTGCACGTAAAAAAAAATCTGCATGTAAGTGGACCTGCGCAGTTCAAACCTATGTTGCTCAAGTGTCAACTATACATATCCAAGAGAATTGAAAACATATGTTCACACAAAAACTTGTTAACGAATGTACATGACAGCATCATTCAATATAGCTAAAAAGTGGAAATAACCCAAATGTCCATCAACTAATGAATGGATAAACAAACTGTGGCATATCTATACAAGGGAATATTATTCATCCATAAAAAGTAATGAAGTATTAATACATGCTACAACATGGATGATCCTAAAAAACAGAGCAAAAGTAGCCAGACACAAAAGGCCACATATTGTATGATTCCATTTATATGAAATGTCCAGAATAGGCAAATCCATAGAGACAGAAATCAGTGGTTGCCAGGCGAGAGGAGCGCTGGCGGGGGGGGCATAAAATGGGGAGTGACTTCTAATGGATACAGAGTTTCTTTTTGGGGTAATGAAAATGCTCTGGAATTAGATAGTGGCAATGGTTGCATAACCTTGTGAATATACTAAAAACCACTGAATTGAACACTTTATAATGTTAGGGTTTATGTTATATTAATTATATTTTAATTTTTTAAATGTTAAATTTGAACAGTTGGTTTGCAGATTGGTCATTTAAAATCCAAGATTCCTTTTCCTTCTGTATTTGTCTGAATTACTGAAAGTAGAGTGCTGAAATTACCAAAATAAAAGGCAAAGTGAAAAGCACAGGGCTTCCCTGGTGGCACAGTGGTTAAGAATCTGCCTGCCAATGCAGGGGACACAGGTTCAAGCCCTAGTCTGGGAAGATCCCACATGCCATGGAGCAACTAAGCCCGTGCGCCACAACTACTGAGGCTGAGCTCTAGAGCCCGCAAGCCACAACTACTGAGCCCGCACGCCTAGAGCCTGTGCTCTGCAACAAGAGAAGCCACTGCAATGAGAAGCCCAAGCACCACAACGAAGAGTAGCCCCCACTTACCTCAAATAGAGAAAAGCCCGCGCACAGCAACAAAGACCCAGTGCAGCCAAAAATAAAATAAATAAAATAAACAAATTAAAAAAAAAAAAGCACAATACTAGCAGCACTGAGCCAGAGTCTCAGGTTAATGTCATCTGTATTGAGATTCCTATATTAGGTTGTGGTTTGGATTACATACCTGGAGGGCTCCCCCTTCCAATTCTCAACTTAAGAAACAGTGATTAAATTTCCCAAGTTGAGTCACAAATGTCATTGAAATCTTATCTCCTTCTCCACCTGCAAAGTACACCAAGGTCTAAAAGTATCAACCTTCTCTCTCCCCATTTTCTGTTCTTTCCACACAGAGGATCTCGGCTAGAGAAAAAGGAAAGCAATTTATTCAGCTAAATCATAAAAACTGTGAATGATCGACAGCTGTAAACATCTGTCTCCTCAACTACTCCAACTCTCTGGGCCCCAAAACAGTATTATTTGGGCAATTTAAGAAATCAAAGTTTAAAATATTTAGGGGTCAGCAAAGGTTGCCTGGAAGTTGATACTTTGGAGCAAGAATGCCACCAAAACCAACCTACTACTTAACAGCAGTATGCCCTTAGACTCCCCTGCTTTTTCCAGTTTCATGCGCTATAAAATCAAAGACTCACTAATATACTATATACATCTATGAACCATCTGCATCAGAATCGGCTATGGTGCCTGGAGCACCCCAGACTTATAAAATCAAAATCTTTGCGGATGGGGTCCAGGAAACTTATTTTCAAAGTAATTCTTATATACACCCAAGTTTGAGAATCACTGTTATAAAAAGTTCCCAAAAATGCGACCTGTAGCCATTTAAAGTACAGGTAAAGTGTAAGACAGAGACATGATCACTGCCACTGAGAAATTTACCAGTTGAACTACGTACAGAACATTTACTACATCTGGAACTCACTCACTGTACACTACTCCATTAAATATGAATGTGAGGTGCTGTATATATACATGTTACACAACATTAACTAGCCTAGATGACAAAGTAGTGGTGTACTTGTATTCAAATCAAGAAGAGGTTTTTTCCCAACATATTGAGGAAACTATGGGAGAAAAGACATTGCTTCTATTCTTATTTATTTCTTCTGTACCTGAATAATAAAGGACTGAATTTCAGCTAATAAGGACACGAATGGAGATAACCCTCATTAAATCAAGTCTAAAAACTGAATATTTCCCTTCAGAGTAATTCCAAACATCAACATGCAAAAGTGGCATATAATTATCACTACTAGGATGGTTTTTGCTGGCATATGTTAATGGCTTTCACAATGGTGAAATCTTTACTTTTCTACCCTGTCACCTCCCCAATTTTGCGAACAGGTGTACTCACTGAAATAAATTCAATTTCATGTAAGAAAAAACCTTCTTGATTTTAAACTATTTATACTGACACACTATAGCTCTGATTCTTTTACTGCTTCATGCTTAAAAAGCATTAAGACTCTCTTAAAAGTATATGGAAAGTTTCTGGTCTACAGCTAGGAAACACTTCCAAATTACTACCCAAGAAGATTTAATTTATATCATCTCCCCTAATTTTATTTACAAAAACAGATCGGTTTTGATGATAAAAGCCCCAGGGTTTTAAAAATACTATCTAGTAACTCGTTCAAAGTATTTATGGAGCATCTCCTACATACCCCAGACTGTTCCAAGAGCTAGGAATAGGAACACAGCAGTAAACAAAATATACTCAAAAAATATATTTCCCATAATTTATTATGTTGATGATCCAGAGTCTCTAGTCATTACAAATATTAAGGGAGGATTGGGCAGAAGCTATACCAATCCCATGGCCAACAAAGGAAATGTGTTTCTGAAATAATTTCTATTGCTTTAACTATTGAAAAGTCCCTCCCGCCCACCTTAGGATATCTATGGTTTCCAAGGTTTCCAGTGTCTGTACATACTCTATTATATTTTTAACATTAAGTTCCCTCTCAAAACAGTTACACCCTACACATCAATTTTGTAGCAAGATGTAGCGATGAACCTCGTGGAAAGTGAGGAAACCGTCCCCTTTCCAACAGAAAACATCATTAAAAAAGGAAAGCACCTAAAAGCAATATACTAAGTAATCTCTAAAATGCGTTTCTCTGAACTCTAATAAAAAAAAGGCCTATGGTTGATTACTCTTCAACCAAGAAAAGCAGCAGGCAGAAAAAATGAAACTTATACTTCTCTGTCACTTCTAGAAATAACATTTATTTCTTCAATATTTCCGCATATAAAAATGTGTTATCTATAAGAAATGCCAACATGAAAGGATCAGAGACCCTTGATGCCCAATTTAGATGGACGACAAAAACCACAGCCTACGCAGAAAAACTGGATACCCCTCCTAACACCCACAAACTCCAAGTACAAGTTGGTTTGGTTTTTTGTGTTTTTTTTTAACTGCTTCGGCGTTCTCGAAACCTGGATTACACTGCAGGAAAACACTCAGGTGCACAAAGTAGCGGCCTTCTCGGCCCCGACTCCGCAGTTCCAAAACTGACTCCGCAGCCCCTGAGCAAGGCAACGAGGGGAATAAAACACCCCGCCGCCCTGAAACCAATCAAGAAGGGGCTACCCGCCCCGCGAGCCCAGTGCGGCCCCAAGTGCCCCGCGCGTCCCCCAGGCGCCCTTGGAAGCAGCGGCCCGCGGTCGAAGCCGCGCCCGGTCCCGACGGACTCCAGTTAGGCCCGCCCGCCCGTCCGTCCCGCCCCCGGGACCCGCCGGACCGCCGCGCCGGCTCCGCCCCTCGCCTCCGGGCCGGGCCCTGGACTCCCAGCCCCAGTGGAACGCAGCCCCGGGCGCCCAGGCGCAACAGCGCCCTCCTTCCACAGGCCGCGACGGCCAGTCTGGAAGCAAGCGCTGCCGCAGTCCCGTCCAGGCCCGCGCCCCGGGCTCTGGCCTGGACGGAAGCCACCCTCGTCTCTCACCTGCGTTCCCACCACCACGATCTGAGGCAACTGGATGATGTCGGCGCCCACCGTGTTGAATACGTCCTGGAGCTTGTTGATTACAGGAATTAGCGCCTCCATAACTCGGAAAATACCGAACCCCCGCCCGGCCGGCCGCGGCAATGAATGGGGCCGCGGCCCAGAGCCCGCCTCCTTCCTCCTCTCCTCCGCCCTCTCCTCGGGAGCCAGCACCCATTGGACTCCGCCCCCCCGCTACCTGCCCCCTCCCGACAGGCCATGCGCCAAGAGGGAGGTGTGGGGAAACAAAGTCTGCCGGGAGTTGTAGTTCTGACGCGGAGGACCTCTGGGACCTACAGCTTCCAGAAGACTGCGCGGCGCGGGCGAGTGGCCTATGAGGAGAGAGGGGTTCTTGGGGCGAGGATGCTTCCTTGGCTCCTGTCAAAAGATTAGGGAGCGAAGCCCAGAGAGTCGGAAGGAAGAGATACATTTATGCCTATCCTCGAGGCAAAACCAGTGTGAAAATTCCGGATAGGAATATGTGTTAAGTATAACGGAGTCTCTTGGTATCCAGGACGTCATTTCCTGATAAGGACACTTTCTCAAGTAGGGTGGGTTAGAAAGGCTTAAAGAAGAGCTCCATAGCCTCAGACACCCTAGGCACGTACGAAAGGTCTGTAGGCTGATACTAAAAGATGTGAGGTGCTGTTTTGCAACAATGCAAAACCAGCTCAGGTTAGAACACGAGGGTTCTCCAGGATATTTGTTTAAAATGTGTTTAGAAAGAATCTGAAAGTGTCAGAGTTTTAGAGGGGAAGGGCTGGGCCCTCATTCTCTATATTCTATATAAGTCTTTATTCACTGTGGCCTGATTCCTGGCAAAGTGGAGAGCTGATAACTGCCTTACTAGCTGTTTGCTAAGTGTGCTTACTGTTCTATTCCTAAATGTTTTTCTTTTTAGACAGATAGTATCTCTCCTCTACTGTGAACCTCCAAAGGTTTCCTCTCTCAAAATAAAAAAAGGTGACATCTGAGCAAAGATCCAAAGTAAGGGAGGAGAAAGACCCCTTCCCTACTTGTTTTTTTTCCATAGTGTATATCTCCATCTAACATGCTATATACTGAACTTGTTTACTCTCTCTCTCTTCTAGATTATCAGCTCCTACATGCCAGGGATTTTTTGACTGTTTAATTCACTGATGCATCCCTAGCCCCTGGAAAGGGACAAACAAGATAGTCTCAAACTCAGTACCCTCTGAGTTTACAATCTAACAGAGGATGACACCATTATAGACAAATGGATAAAGTGCTATGACTGGGTTTATTATGGAGTGCTTTTTCTAGTCTGAGAGGGGAGTGAAAGTTCAAGCAAGACTTCCTAGAAGTCACTAGATATAATCTCCTTGAGAGTGAGGACTACCTCCAGTAGTGGAAGTTGTGCCCTGCACAACTTCACTGGGTACCATTAACCTGCACAGCCATACACAGTGGCCCTGGGGAATATGCTTGATTTGTTCAACAGAACACATGATAGACACTCAATAAATACTTTTTTAAAAATTTTATTTATTTTATTTATTTATTTTTGACTGTTTTGGGTCTTTGTTGCTGTGCACGGGCTTTCTCTAGTTGTGGTGAGCAGGGGCTACTCTTCGTTGCAGTGTGCGGGCTTCTCACTGCGGTGGCTTCTCTTGTTGCGGAGCACGGGTTCTAGGTGTGCGGGCTTCAGTAGTTGTGGCACATGGGCTCAGTAGTTGTGGCACACGGGCTTAGCTTCTCCGTGGCATGTGAGATCTTCCCAGACCAGGGATTGAACCTGTGTCCCCTGCATTGGCAGGTGGATTCCTAACCACTGAGCCACCAGGGGAGTCCCTCAATAAATACTTTTGAACACATGAATTAAATGTCATCTAAGCTAAGACCTGAAGGTCCACTAGTGGTGTTTTGGCATCAAGTTTTATGAACATTTCATTCTCTCTAATTCTTTTGTTCGTTTGTTTTAATTTGAGAGACAAAAATGAGACAAGAACTTCAGAAGTCCAAAAACAGAAAGCAGACCAAAGAGATTTATTCCAAGTCCTTTTATTTTCTACCAAAGATAATATTATATAACAGTCAGATGTTACCCACTTTGTTTCTCAGCCCTCCATTGCTGGAACTTTCGTTCTCTTCTTTTTCTCTAGCAGTCTATATTCCTTCCAAGAAGAAAAGGCAGACAAAAGGAGAGGGTGGGTTCACAGTGAGGCTCCATGGGCATAACCAGTAACTGCTTCATAGGGGCAAGGTGCCCTGGGGCAACAACGATGCAACTGCTTTTCCTTTATTTGTGGCACCAAAGGACATAGTCTTTTTTTAATTTGCTAATGGCAACGTTTAAAGAGCAAGCATACATATATTTCAAAAAGCGAAATGTCATGAATTTTGGATGGCATTATATATTTCCATTTAAATTATAAAATATCTGTTGGGATGGAACATACAAAGCCTTGTATTAACATGCCTTAGGAACAATAGGGACTGCTTTTTAATTCTCTTTTTTTAGGAGAAGGAAGAATGATCAAATGGCCAGTGCTCAAAAGTCCTCCTGTCACCCCCACCATCACTTAGGTTAAAGCAGGATTGTCCAGTACTTGTCTAGACTCTAGAGCATTGAGTTCATCACTCACAGAGGAAAGAAAAGTGTTTGAGGCTGCAGAAACAGGAAACGGCGAGGCCTTGAAAAAGAGTGTCTCTAATTTGATGACTTTTTTTAACATAAGACAGGACACACTAAGTGCAATGTGTTCATTGGAAGCAAACAAAGCAAACCTATTTGGATTTTCACATTTTAATTTCAGAACACTCTTGCTTGTGGGAAAGCCACTTAGCCAATTAGTAGGTCTTTCCTCATCTAAAGTAGAATAATGTGTTTTTGAGTGGGTTGCTATGAAATCGCGTTAAGCTGTTATCAGAGTCTGTCTCCAAAGTCTTTTTATTTGTTTGGTTGCACTGGGTCTTAGTTGTGGCACGCGGGCTCCTTAGTTGTGGCATGTGAACTCTTAGTTGCGGCATGCATGTGGGGTCTAGTTCTGTGACCAGGGATTGAACCTGAGTCCCCTGCATTGGGAGCACAGAGTCTTATCCACTGTGCCACCAGGGAAATCCCTCCAAAGGCTTTTTAAAAAAATTCTTCTCCTTCAGCCATCCCTCCCTCACTTTAGGTTTATGATTTAGGAAAGACAGTTTGGTTTCCAGTCACAGAAATTTAACTCAAACTAACTAATTTAACTCAAAAAGAGGAATTAACTAACTTGTATAACCATAGTGCTGACATGGCCTTGGCCTCAAAAAATAACTGGAACCAGGGGCTCAGTTAGCATCAGAACTCTCTACCTCTTATCTCTGCTTCTCTCTGCATCATCTACCTCATTATCTCAAACCCCTGTATTCTTGTGAATGAGGAGGTTGGGCAGTGGGTGAGGCTGTTGGGAGATCTCACTGAGCAAGCTTCCTCAGGGCAGATGAGGTTGAGGGAATCTGGGGAGGAACTGAAACTAAGTTTCCACCCTATTTCCCTGGCATAGGAGTTTCCTATTGTTGTTTTAACAAATTACCACAAACTTAGTGGCTTAAAACAACAAAAATGTATTATCTTACATCTCTGTAGGTCAGAAGTCCAACATGGATCTCACTGGGCTAAAATCATAGTATCATCAGGGTTGCATTCCTTTCTGGAGCCTCTATGGAAGAGTCAATACCCTTGCCCTTTCCAGATTTCAGACCTCTCACATTCCTAGCTCTTGTAGCTCTTGACCCCCTACCGACATCTTCAAAGCTAACAATGTCACATCTCTTTGACCCTGACCCTTCCTCTGGTCATCAAATGTCTCTCTAACCACAGCAAAGATAGGTTCTCTGCTTTTTAAGGACTCATGATTAGATTGTCCCACCTGGATAACCCAGGACAGTCTCCCCATAGCAAGGTCTGTACCTTTAGTCCTATCTACAAATCCTATCTTTTGCCATGTAAAATTCACAGGTTCCAGGGATTAGGACATGGACATGTCTGAGGGGCCATTATTCTGCCTGCCACACCACATTAAGATGATTGGTCTAGGGATGGATCTGACCCAAATAGGGCCTTTGACCTGACCCAAAGGGGGCCTTCTCTGAGAATTTTTTTTTTTTTTTTTTTTTGCGGTACGCGGGCCTCTCACTGTTGTGGCCTCTCCCGTTGCGGAGCACAGGCTCCGGACGCGCAGGCTCAGCGGCCATGGCTCACGGGCCCAGCCGCTCCGTGGCATGTGGGATCCTCCCGGACCGGGGCACGAACCCGTGTCCCCTGCATCGGCAGGCGGACTCTCAACCACTGCACCACCAGGGAAGCCCCAGAATTTTTTAACTTGAGTTAGCCAGATAATTTTCTCTCTCTCTGGTTATGGAACTGTAAGTATGTGAGTCACTGACTCCAGAGATCATTTTTCCTACCACTTGGTTTTAGAGAATAAAGTAGAATCCTCATTCAGCATAAAAAAATTCCCCAAATCCAACAATTGTTCCGTACTTCTAAATGTACATATATAGTACATAATCTTAGATTCTAATCTCCATAGTTAATCACTCCCTCTTTTCCTTGTTGCCCTTTTCACACGATATTATTAAACTATTATTTATTGAGTACTTGCTGTATGGGAGGCACTGTGCTAAGCATTTTATGATGTAGAAACTAAGGCTCAAGGGGTTTAAGTAAAGTAGTACATTTGCATAGCTAGTATGTGGCAGAGCGGGGATCAAAACAGGCTATTTGGCAAATTCTTAACCTATACACATATGTTTGTTCATTCATTCCCTCATTTATTCAACACATATTCATCAAGTACCATTAGGCATATGGATCTTAGCCAGACACTCTATTTGCTAAAGGGAGGGGGTACTGTGGACATGACAGTAACATGCCTTTCCCCCTTAGCCAACACTGAGCTCACTGAAGGTAGTAGTGGTGTCTTATTTAGCTAGTTATCTCTACAACCTAGTCTGATGCTTGTTACATCTCATCTTGTACCGCTCTAGTGGACTTGGAGTTTCCTTTTCTTTTACTTGGAAAAGCTGGAATAGCAAGGATTTAACCAGCTCTGAATAGGTATAATTGCAATTAGGATTTGCAGTCAAACCCAACAAAAACATAATGAAGCTGGCCTGGCATAGGACTCCTCATCATAATAGCTGCCAAGTTACTTTGCTAGGGAGCAGGCTGGCTTTGCTCTAACTTATAAAATCCCTAATGAGAGAGTTTATTTTGAATTAAATTAATAACTGGAAATTATTTTAATAGTTCTTGCAAAAATTCAAACTATTTTTAATAGCATAAGCATCCAATATCATTTTATGCCAACATTTTGATCATCAGTCATAGCAAAGCTGCCATCATTAGCGCCTTCAAATCATAGTGGAATGTGCAGATCTAATGTTAATATAAAATACACAACTCTGATGGGGAAGCCTCTTTGTCATATTTTGGAAACTGTCCATATTTTGCAAAGACAATAAGGTAAGCAGCTTTAATCAATTTGCGCCATTCCCCAGGCCTCAAGCTTAAGACAAACTTTGTCAACAAGTGCGGGGAAACTGTCGGCAGATGGCGTTGGTTCAGAAGCCAGCAGTTGAATCTGGCAAGATACTGACAGCCCGTTAGAGGGCAGTGTGACAACACAATTAATAGTAAAGTCTTGTTTCTTCTTCCTATACTGTTTTCTTCCCTTTACTCCACACCCACACACCAGTGGAACTTAGCCCTTCCTTTAATCCTCCCACCCCCAAAGCATGTGGCATATTTTACTAACTGTTTGAGATAATAGAGTGATTTTACATCACAGTAATGCCAACAACAAAATAGTACATGTTAGGCATATCCCTGTTCTTAAATACTTCACCTACCCTGTCTCTGGGAATTTCTCATTAGCCTCTTTTACATGTGCACTTCAGGTTCCCAAAATGTTGTTTGGCATTCTTAGAAACTCTTCAAACCTCCTTTCTCCTCTGTTTTTCAGGATTCCTTTTCATCTCCCCTATACCAGCTCAGAGCCCACACTTTATGACGAAGAGAAATATAGCTTTTCAGCCCTTGGTTAGCTGCCTTTGCATATCCAAAGGCTCACTGGTACACTGTGGTAAACAGAAGGGACACCTATTCAGGATTTCTTCCTTCAGCAGCCAGGCCTAGGAGAGACTTTGAACATCTCTCCTTTCTAATTCCCAACCAGTCCATCTAACCAGTAGTGGGCAGCATGAGTCATTTTGAGTTTTAAGAACCAGTTTTGAGGCTTCCCTGGTGGCGCAGTTGTTGAGAGTCCTCCTGCTAATGCAGGGGACACGGGTTCGTGCCCTGGTCTGGGAAGATCCCACATGCCGAGGAGCGGCTAGGCCCGTGAGCCGTGACCGCTGAGCCTGCGCGTCTGGAGCCTGTGCTCCGCAACGGGAGAGGCCACAACAGTGAGAGGCCCGCGTACCGCAAAAAACAACAACAGCAACAAAAAAGAACCAGTTTTCTAGAAATGCTATACAGTTGTGATGGATGATAAGACTTACTCATCAATGACACAGCAAAATTAGTGAATAAGGCAGCATATCATAAAGTACTAAGTATATTATATATAATATGTATAAAGGTTTATCCAACAGTTGACTTTTTGTTTCTTTCTGATGGCTTTTATTTATTCTCATTCCTCTTCAGTTACTGAATGTTTGACTAAATGGATAAATGTATGTATGAATGAATGAATGAATAAATGTTTTGCATATTAAATATACTTCATCTGGGCTACTCAGGAACCAAGAAGTGTTGTTTTAGACTTAGTATAACATGAGGGAAGAAGTTCTGAATTAATTATCCTCTTTAAGAAGCTGTGACCTTACTCCCAACTTCAATCTATGAAATAGGAATAGTAACATAACTACTAAGGATGTGACCTACTACCAAAACAAAAGTAAGTTTTTAAGCAGCACTAGCAGTACTAGTAAACTAATGCAAAGGTAGAAAATTATATACATCCAAATCCCTACAGCAGTCTTAAATGTGTGCCTCTGTTCACACCACTGGCAAAAACAAAAGCAAACAGAACAAAAATGAAAACAAAAGAATTAATTACTATATTAAATACTAAAGATAGAAAGGTAAACAAAACACATTCATTGGCATTCTTCAAAACTCCTCAAATCTATTCCCTTCTCATTCTTTCCTCTCAAGAAGAAAATCATCAAGTAACCAGAATTAATATGGAAGTCAGCACATAGGAGATGAACCTAGCCTGGGCTTCCTAGATTAAAGGATGAATAGGAGTTGACCTGTCAAAAAGAAGGGAAAGAACGTCCAGAACAGACAGAGGGAGCAGCCTGTGCAAAAGTGAAGAGAAAGGAAAGGACATGAGAAATTCTGGATGCTTTAAACAGTTTCGTGTGTCTAAGTATAGGGCATGAGGTCTGTGAGGAAATGGTGAGTGACAAGGCTAATAGCCAGTCAGACCGAGGTGAACTCTTAAGAGTGAGGAGCTAGAGATGTATCCTGAAGGTAATGAAGAAAATCAGAAGAGTGACCAAAGAGAGACATAATCTTATGAATTTTACAAAGATCACCCCCATCCCACTGAGTTGGGATGAAGTAAGGGAGAACAGGAAACCACATAGGGAGTACTGCAGTAATTCAAGTCAGAGATGATCGTAATATATCCTAGGGTGGTAATGATGGAGATGGAGACACCTGAACAAATGTAGAATAGATGCACTTGTCCAGAGAACATAAAGAAGAAGAAAAACTACCAAGGGCAGAATGGGCAATAGTATTATTTAAGAGGAGACAGAAGAAGGATATTAAAGAAATAAATCATAAAATAGTGACCAAAAAGATAAAAGGAAAAGGAAAAGAGAATAGCTTGTTCAAAATGTATTTCAACTTCTTTCTCATGGGCTTTTTCTTTAATTTTTTTCTTTTGCTTCAGAAGCTAAAAACTAAAGGCTACATTTCCCAATATATTTGCAACAAAGTGCTCCAGATTAATTTTAGTCCCATAAAACAGATGTATTCACTCACGGCTTAAATTCTGAACTAAATTGTGAGAGGATGGAGTTACATACGGCATCCATTTTGCTTGTGCAGATCCTGGGAAGCATGACATGGCTCCGGAGCTGATGGTTCTGATAATGCTTTCCTGATTCTCAGATACTGGCTGAAGTGAAGAGATCCTGAGAGCCAGCTCCTGATTGTGGTACATATATCAGTAACCCTAGGTGTCCCAATTGTTCTGGGAGTAATTCCTGGATGTCTAGACTAGAGCCTGTTTTTCCAGTCATTCTAACAGATTCTTAAGCGTCTAATTCCATGTATTAAGTCTCTTTCTGTATCAATTTGATAGATAAGTGTATTCATTCCCTAGGGCTGTTGTGGCAAAGTACCACAAACTGGTTGCTTTATGACAACAGAAATTTATTGTCTCACAGTTCTGGAAGCGAGAGTCCAAAATCAAGATAGCAGGATTGGTCTCTTGTAAGGGTTGTGAGGGAGAATCTGTTCCATGCCTCTCCACTAGCTTTTAGCGACCTGAAGCATTTCTTGTTTTGTGGCAGCATAACTCCAATCTCTGCCTCCATCTTCACATGGTAATCTGCTCCCTGCATGTGTTCACATCATCTCCCTTCTGTGCATGTCTGTCTGTGTCCAAATGTCCTCCTTTTATAAAAGCACCAGCCTTGGGTTTCTCTGGTGGCACAGTGGTTAAGAATCCGCCTGCCAATGCAGGGGACACGGGTTCAAGCCCTAGTCCAGGAAGATCCCACATGCCGTGGAGCAACTAAGCCTGTGCGCCACAACTACTGAGCCCACATGCCACAACTACTGAATCCCGCACACCTAGAGCCCATGCTCCGCAACAAGAGAAGCCACTGCAATGAAAAGCCCGTGCACCACAACGAAGAGTAGCCCCCACTCACTGCAACTAGAGAAAGCCCACGCGCAGCAACAAAGACCCAACGCAGCCAAAAATAAATAAATAAATAAACTTATTTTTAAAAAAGAAAAAGTACCAGTCTTATTGAATTAGGGCGCGCTCTAATGCCCTCATTTTAAGAGGAGAGAGAAGAAGGATTTTAACTTGAAGGCATTTTTAACTTGACTACCTCTGTAAACATTCAATTTCCAAATAAAATTATTTTCTGAGGTACTGGTGGAATATCGTTCAATCCATAACAAGGAGTATGACAGAAATATTTGGTATTCTTTAAATGTTCATGTAGTTCTCATAGTTCCCAGCTTCCTTTGCAACTTGGTTGGGGTCACGTGACTAGTTCTGCAATAACTATGAGCAGAGGTGTTGTGTATTTCTTCTGAGCTGGTACCCTGAACATGGAATTCTTGCCTCCAGAACTGTGAGAAAATAAATGTCTGTTGCTCAACCCAACCAGTCTGTGGTATCTTGTTATAGCAGCTTGAGCTGGTTTCTGGTAAGACCCCTCTTTCTACCTTGCAGATAGCTGTCTTCTTTTTTTTTTTTTTTTTTTTTTTTTTTTTGCAGTACGCGGGCCTCTCACTGTTGTGGCCTCTCCCGTTGCGGAGCACAGGCTCCGGACGCGCAGGCTCAGCGGCCATGGCTCACAGGCCCAGCCGCTCTGCGGCATGTGGGATCTTCCCGGACCGGGGCACGAACCTGTGTCCCCTGCATCTGCAGGCGGACTCTCAACCACTGCGCCACCAGGGAAGCCCGATAGCTGTCTTCTTCGTCGTCTTTTTGTGTGTGTGTTTAAGTGTTGATCTTGTTTTAAAAAACATGCAACGTTTCACATATTTGTGTGTTATCCTTGTGCAGGGGCCAGGCTAATCTTCTCTGTATCATTCCAATTTTAGTATATGTACTGCCAAAGTGAGCACAATAGCTGTTTTCTCAGTGTGTTCTCACGTAGCCTTTCCTCTGTACACATGTGGAAAGAGAGAGCTCTCTGGTGTCCCTTCCTCTTCTTATAAGGATACCGGTCCTATCGGATAAGGGCCCCACAAGTATGACCATTTAACTTTAATCAACTCTTTATAGGCCCTATCTCCAATTACAGTCACACTGGGGGTTAGGGTTTCAATATATGAATTTAGAGGAGGCACAGTTCAGCCCATAATAATGTCATTAAATGAATGATATAAAATATAAAAAAGCTCACTGCAGAACGTACTCTCCAGATGAGAACCACAGTTAATAGCTTCTTTCTGTTCATACTTTTCACTGTCCAGATGCAAACATATAATATAAATTAGATCATACTATACATACAGTTCTATTTTTTCACTTAGAGTGAAAAAGTTCCTTTTATTATAGTTTTTCTTCACTTATTACTGTATTACAGATGTTTTCCATACCAGTGCATAAAAATATCAAAATATTCTTCCCAATGGCTGCATAGTAGTCTCTTATAAGGAATATTATAATTTATTTAACAGTTTTTCTCTTGGTAGATGATAGATCACTTAGAAATTTTTATTATGGACAATGTTGCAGAAAATATCCCTATACATTTGTGTATTCATAATTATGTTAATATTTCTGCAAAGTGGACTCCTAGAAATGAAATTGCTAAGTCAAAGGCTATGCATCTTTAAAATCTAAATAGATATTGTGTGCTAGTTTAAGTATGTAGGAGTACCCATTTCCTCATACCCACCCTTGGGTAGTATCAATAATTTTACTTTTGCTAATTTAATCAGGTTAAAAAGGATTAATTTCCAAAATATACAGGCAGCTCATGTAGCTCAATATCAAAAAACCAAACAACCAAAGAAGATGTGGCACATATATACAATGGAATATTACTCAGCCATAAAAAGAAACGAAATTGAGTTATTTGTAGTGAGGTGGATGGACCTAGAGACTGTCATACAGAGTGAAGTGAGTCAGAAAGAGAAAAACAAATACCATATGCTAACACATATATATGGAATCTAAAAAAATAAAATTAAAAGGTTCTGAAGAACCTAGGGGCAGGACAGGAATAAAGATGCAGATGTAGAGAATGGACTTGAGGACACGGGGAGGGGGAAGGGTAAGCTGGGACGAAGTGAGAGAATGGCATTGACATATATACACTACCAAATGTAAAATAGAGAGCTATTGGGAAGCAGCCACATAGCACAGGGAGATCATCTTGGTGCTTTGTTTCCACATAGAGGGTTGGGATAGGGAGGGTGGGAAGGAGACACAAGAGGGAGGAGATATGGGGATATATGTTTATGTATAGCTGATTCACTTTGTTATAAAGCAAAAACTAACATACCATTGTAAAGCAGTTATACTCCAATAAAGATGTTAAAAAAAAAACACGGAAATTTCCTCTTCTTTATGTGTTTGATTAAAAATCTATCCAAAAAAGTCTTGATGCCAGTAACACTATCTCCATCCCAGTTGTGACAAAATGTCTCCAGACTTTGCCAAATGTCCCTGGGGAGGGAAGAGAAAGGAGATAAAAAACCAGGTTGAGAACCACTGTTCTGGAGTGTGTGGAGGCAAAGAATAGGAATACACTCTGGCCACCCCCCAATTTCCTTTCTCCTTTACAAATATTTTGCTGCTTTGGAAAGGCTTTTTATGGATACCTTAATTCCTTTCTCTCTTCCAACTGGATAGCTGTTTCTGTTTTCATTCTAGTCACCCTAGGACAGGCTGAAGACATACCCTAGAGACACTTGGTGAAGTCTGCAGCTGAGAGGAGAGCAGGAGGGTGTGAGGTCATGGGAGCAGCCCAGAGACAGAGGCCTCCTCTAGACAGGGCTTGTGGTGTCTGGCCTGAGCACAACACTGAAGACTAATGTTCTTCCCTCAGTTTTGACGGTTACAGTGGTTCATAAAAGGGGGGTGGGCAGGTACAGGAAGAAAGGGAAGAATTAGAATCATTTGGGTGAAAATTATACATCCTTGTCCACCTGCCGGCATGTAGCATCAGGCACATCAAAATTGCAGCAAGGTGTGGGATAGGTATGCATGTTTTCAACTCCACACAGAGTAACAGTCAGGTGTTACTTCCTCCCACTCTCTCCTTCCAGTTGAACTACCTGCCTAAGAGGTTTTCTGTGATAGACGAATGGATAAAGAAGATGTGGTACATATATACAATCGAATATTACTCAGCCATAAAAAGGAACGAAATTGGGTCATTTGTTGAGACATGGATGGATCTAGAGACTGTCATACAGATTGAAGTAAGTCAGAAAGAGAAAAACAAATACCATATTTTAAATTTGTATTTAAAAAATAATTTTATTGAATTTATTTAAATTTTAAATTTTATTTAAAATGATACAGATGAACCAGTTTGCAGGGCAGAAATAGAGACACAGATGTAGAGAACAAACGTATGGACACCAAGCGGGGAAAGTAGCGGGGGGGGGTGGGGGTGGGGGGGTGATGAATTGGGCGATTGAGATTGACATGTATACACTGATGTGTATAAAATTGAGGACTAATAAGAGCCTGTTGTATATATATAAAAAAAAGAAGTTTTCTGTGATATTTAACCTATTGAGGTGTAGCCCTCAATAACAAGTTAAAGATTTTTTTGAAGCATTATTCAAACTAGTGAAAAATGATGAAAACACTAATTTGAAAAGATATAGGCACCCCTATGTTCATTGCAACATGATTTATTATAGCCAAAATATGGAAGCAACCTAAGTGCCCACTGATAAGTGAATGGGTAAAGAAGGTGTGGTATGATATAGATAATGGAAAATTACTCAGCCATATATGCCAGTGCTTAGAGCATGATGTTAAATGAAACTAATAAAACCCCAGACTACAAACAGTGGGTCCCTATTTTATAAACAGATACCTATAATTTGGGGATCAAGAGTGAGCTGTGAAGGTCTATACCTTGGATTCAGGGTGGACGTATTTGAGGAATTTACTCTGGTGTTTTTAAGGGAAGGAGAATAAGGGGACAGAATTGAGGGGGCAAAGGCAACTGGGAGGACCATAGAGCAGCTGCACTGTCAACTGTTATTCCCAGCAGAGCTGGGTTAAGGGGTGGACCAGCAGGGGAGCTGTCCATGTTGCCATTGTAGGGGATACTGAGGTATCAGTGAGCACTGTTGTGGTGGAAAACAGTGATATGGAGAAAATTGTATTTACCAGAATTCCTCTTAGGAACAGAATGTGGTTAAAATCACTTGTCATAGTTCGAAACCCCCAGGGGGCACTCTTTAACAACAGTACATGGTCTCTAAGCTGCTTTTAGTGAAACTGGGTCCAGCTGATTTCCATCTTTTTATTTTGTGAATAGTAAGTATTGGGTTGGCCAGAAAGTTTGTTCGGGTTTTCTGTAAGATGTTACGAAAAACCTGAACGAACTTTCTGGCCAACCCAATATATACAACTCTCTTGCCAAAATAGAAGAACCCAGAATACAGTAGAAGAGTTTGCCAGCTGCCCCAAAAGTCTTATTACTCAGTTCTTCCTTCTCTAAGTAAATGTTAAACAAGCATTTCAGTAGCACTAATTTTAAGAGGCACGAAATTATTACTGTACCTGGGAACCTGTATATCCCATTGTGCCCTCATCCCTGGCCTCCTTCAGAGCTCATAAAGATCAGGATTATTGGCAGAAATTGGAAGAATTTTTCTTTGTTGTAAGCTGGTTGTTATGTTGGCCAAGGAAACTTTTGAATTCTAAGATCTAAGCCGCCTATGTTGTATAATTGGGGCCCAGGTGACAAATAGTGATGCAAAATGCAGGAGCTGGGGATGCTCTCTTCTGTGTGGAGCCAAGCTTAACTGCCAGATAATACCCCGCAGCTAAGAGGAAGTTTGAATCTGCCGAGCTGCCGCCACGACTAGTAAATGATGGCAGGTGGTGAATGTCAGTAGCTCCTTAATAATGGCATGTTTCTTCTTAACTTCTAAATATATTTTTTAGGCTCCAGAAAAAAATGGAAAATACAGAGAAGAAAAGTTAGGAAAAAAATCACCCAGGATTCCATTTTATTTTTAAATTTCAGACATTGATCTTTGCTTTGGCTGCTTGAAGTCTGATTTTCTGCTCTAATCTCATACTGGTTTCATGGTTTTCTTGCTTTGGGTTCTGAATTGTGAAATGTATAACTTGTTCTATTGCACCTTTTCTATTGTTGCTTGAAAACAGTAGCTCAGGTCCTCTGTGGAATTTAGGACTTTTAAAATAAATGAAGGTCTTCCCTGGTGGTGCAGTGATTAAGAATCCACCTGCCAATGAAGGGGACATGGGATCGAGCTCTGGTCCGGGAAGATCCCACATGCTGTGGATCAACTAAGCCTGTGCACCACAACTACTGAGCCTGTGCGCTAGAGCCCGTGAGCTACCACTACGGAGCCCCGCGCACCTAGAGCCCATGCTCTGCAACAAGAGAAGCCACTGCAAAGAGAAGCCCGCGTACCGCAATGAAGGCTAGACCCTGCTTGCCGCAACTAGAGAAAGACCCAAAACAGCCAAAAATAAATTAAAAATATATAAATTAAAAAATAATAATAATAAAATAAATGAAAATACATTAGTGAAGGTCACTGATGCAGCCCTTGGTCTCTCTGTGAGAACACCAAATGCATGAAGGAGCTCTGGAAGTTGGAAAGGTGAGAGATTTTATCAGCTTGTTATCTCTTTTATTCTCACATGATTTTTTCCTACTCGAATTCCATTAGCATTTCTTGGATCTGTTAAATAAACCAATCAAAACAAATATCAAAACAACTAGGAACAATCATAATTCCTTTAATAAGTTTGAAACAATGTGTAACTTTAAAACGTTTTAGATATTGATTTGTTCAAATTTCCACTCTGATTAAAATAGGATGCTTCTCCTGTTTTTATTTCATTTTATAAATCTTACATTAGGTTGAATCACAGATGACAAGTGTGGGATGGGTCAGAAATTTTCCTCGTGAATGTTGACATACACATATTTTGTGACAGTATGGCTAATATATTTAAAAATATCGAGAGTATTTTGTTTACAAAGAACATATCTTCTGATTAGAGAATGACAAAATATGGGGATAGAATTATTTGTACGCTAAGAGAAATTTTAAAAGAAATTTAAAAGGAAACCTACTGTCAGCATATTCAAAGTAATCCTAGACCTTAAATATTGATACAATAATCAACTAGCATATATACCCTGATACCAAAACCAGACAAAGATGTCACAAAAAAAGAAAACTACAGGCCAATATCACTGATGAACGCAGATGCAAAAATCCTCAACAAAATACTAGCAAACAGAATCCAACAGCACATTAAAAGGATCATGTGGGGTTTATCCCAGGAATGCAAGGATTCTTCAATATATGCAAATCAATCAATGTGATACACCACATTAACAGATTGAAGGATAAAAACCAAATGATAATCTCAATAGATGCAGAAAAAGCTTTTTACACTCATTTATGATAAAAACCCTCTAGAAAGTAGGCATAGAGGGAACTTACCTCAACATAATAAAGGCCATATATGACAAACCCACAGCCAATGTCATTCTCAATAGTGAAAAACTGAAACCATTTCCACTAAGATCAGGAACAAAACAAGGTTGTTCACCCTCACCACTATTATTCAACATAGTTTTGGAAGTTTTAGCCACAGCAATCAGAGAAGAAAAAGAAATAAAAGGAATCTAAATAGGAAAAGAAGTAAAACTGTCACTGTTTGCAGATGACGTGATACTATATATAGAGAATCCTAAAGATGCTACCAGAAAACTACTAGAGCTAATCAGTGAATTTGGTAGAGTAGCAGGATACAAAATTAATGCACAGAAATATCTTGCATTCCTATACACTAATGATGAAAAATCTGAGAGAGAAATTAAGGAAACACTTCCATTTACCATTGCAACAAAAAGAATAAAATACCTAGGAATAAACCTACCTAAGGAGACAAAAGACCTGTATGCAGAAAACTATAAGACACTGATGAAAACATCAAAGATGATACAAACAGATGGAGAGATATACCACGTTCTTGGATTGCAATAATCAACATTGTGGAAATGACTATATTATGCAAAGCAATCTACAGATTCATTGCAATCCCTATCAAATTACCAATGGCATTTTTCACAGAACTAGAACAAAAAATTTCACAATTTGTATGGAAACACAAAAGACCCCGAATAGCCAAAGCAATCTTGAGAAAGAAAGATGGAGCTGGAGGAATCAGGCTCCCTGACTTCAGACTATACTACAAAGCTACAGTAATCAAGACAGTATGGTACTGGCATAGGAACAGAAATATAGATGAAGGGAAGAGGGGAGAAAGCCCAGAGATAAACCTACGCACATATGGTCACCTTATCTTTGATAAAGGAGGCAAAAATATACAATGGAGAAAAGACAGCCTCTTCAATAAGTGGTGCTGGGAAAACTGGACAGCTACATGTAACAGAATGAAATTAGAACACTCCCTAACACCATACACAAAAATAAAATCAAAATGGATTAAAGACCTAAATGAAAGGCCAGACACTATAAAACTCTTAGAGGAAAACATAGGCAAAACACTCTGTGACATAAATCACAGCAAGATCCTTTATGACCCACCTCCTAGAGAAATGGAAATAAAAACAAAAATAAACAAATGGGACCTTATGAAACTTAAAAGTTTTTGCACAGCAAAGGAAACCATAAACAAGACAAAAAGACAACCCTCAGAATGGGAGAAAATAAATGAAGCAACTGACAAAGGATTAATCTCCAAAATACACAAGAAGCTCATGCAGCTCAATGTCAAAAGAACAAAAAACCCAATCCAAAAATGGGCAAAAGACCTAAATAGACATTTCTCCAAAGAAGATATACAGACTGCCAACAAACACATGAAAGGATGTTCAACATTACTAATTGTTAGAGAAATGCAAATCAAAACTACAATGAGGTATCACCTCACACCAGTCAGAATGGTTGTCATCAAAAAATCTACAAACAATAAATGCTGGAGAGGGTGTGGAGAAGAGGAAACCCTCTCGCACTATTGGTGGGAATGTAAATTGATATAGCCACTATGGAGAACAGTATGGAGGTTCCTTAAAAAACTAAAAATAGAACTACCATACGACCCAGCAATCCCACTACTGGGCATATACCCCGTGAAAACCATAATTCAAAAAGAGACATATACCACAATGTTCAGTGCAGCTCTATTTACAATAGCCAGGACATGGAAGCAACCTAAGTGTCCATCGACAGATGAATGGATAAAGAAGATGTGGCACATACATACAATGGAATATTACTCAGCCATAAAAGGAAATGAAATTGCGTTATTTGTAGTGAGGTGGATGGACTTAGAGTCTGTCATACAGACTGAAGTAAGAAAGAGAAAAACAAATATTGTATGCTAACACATATATATGGAATCTAAAAAACAAACAAACAAAAAAAAACGGTTCTAAAGAACCTAGGGGCAGGACAGGAATAAAACCTGGGATGAAGTGAGATGGTGGCATTGACATAGCTAGTGGGAAGCAGCCTCATAGCACAGGGAGATCAGCTCCGTGCTTTGTGACTACCTTGAGGGGTGGGATAGGGAGGGTGGGAGGGAGACATGAGGGCGGGGATATGGGGATATATGTATACGTATAGCTGATTCACTTTGTTATACAACAGAAACTAACACAACATTGTAAAGCAATTATATTCCAATAAAGATGTTAAAAATAAATAAATAAATGCTGTAGTGCTTTACAATTTTCAAAAAAAGAAAGAAACCTACTGTCAGTATATTCAAAGTAATCGTAGACCTTAAATATTGATACAATAAGCAACCAGCATATAGGAAACACTCAATATTTATTTATTTATTTATTTTAATGGTGGGAGTATGGCTTATTAAGCTGTTCCTTAGTAAAGGTACTGGGGCTTGCCCATGGTGCTCTTAATGTACAAAGCCTGGATGTTCCGCCAAATTTTTCTTGAGCAATGACACCAGGAAGTTGACAACTAAGTGGATGCTGTACACAAGCTCATATGTCATCTTCACGTGGCCAACAGCCACTGCCAGACACAGCACCTCCTTCATCTGGAGCTTGATCATGGACTTCATCAACTTTGACCACCATGTTCTCATTGTGGGTCAGCAAGGAAAGGAACTTGCCAGCCTTATTCAGGCCTGGGCCCAGTATTCATGGGATCTGCTCCATCAGAGACTCTGAAGCCAAAGAGGCATCGTACTTCTTTGCCAGCTTCTTGACCAGTTTCTTATACTTGTTGAGTTTCTTCAGCGCCTCGATGTCCATGCGGGGCATATCCACAGCCTTGGCCTCATCACAATACTGTTGGTCCCGCAGAACACATACAGAGAACTTGGGGCAGGGAGTGGACTTAAGCCTGACAGTCCCTGAGAAGCGTTCCTCTTACTGAGAGTCACAGTTCTTCAGGCTGATTTGAAGGGCCACTGGCTCCAAAACCTTCCGGCGCTTGCACTGGTTCCCGTACAGGACTTCCAGCACTGCCTCGTAGAGGGTGTCGTGGGAGACTTTGCTGCTCATGGTGCCTTGTGCCACGATAACCGGAAAAAAAGCAACACTCAATATTTAAATGTTGAATGAGTGAATGACTCAAGACAAACTATTTCTTTATACTATTGTTTTTTCCTGGGACAATTTAAGTTGCTTTTCTTTATATATTTTTATGAAATAATTTTTATTTGTATGAAGAGAGATGAAGTAAAGGAAAGTTGCAATTGGCTTACAAAACATCTCAGGAAAATAGCTGGGTTAAACTCCACAAAAACATTAAAAAATTTTATTTGAAATACCTGTACAAGTTTTGTGGGTTTTGTTTGTTTTGTTTTTCTCGGCCATGCTGAGCGGCATGCAGGAATCTTAGTTCCCCCACCAGGAATGGAACCAGTGCCCGTTTCATTGGGAGCACAGATGTACATGTAGACCTAAACAAAAGTTAGAAATATATTACAAAAACTCTAGTTTACCCTTGTCTAGTTTCTCTATTAACATTTTACTTCATTAGCTTGATTATTCTCTCTCCCTCTTTAATCTCTGAACCATTTGACAGTAAGTTGCAGACATGATGCATTTTTACCCTGAAATACTTGAATATTTTCAAGAACAAGGATATTCTCTTACATAACTACATTGCAACTTGCTGAAACAAGAAAATTAACAGATACAATGTGATGATCTAATCCAGATGTTATTAATTTCTCACCAATGGCCTCAATAAAAACTTTATAGTAGAAAAAAATATTCTGGCTTAGGTTCGATCCAGGATTACATACACATTGCATTTAGCTGTAATGTCTCTTTAGTCATTTATTCTGGAAAAGTTACTCAGTCTGTCTTTGTATTTCATGACCTTAATATTTTTGAAGAATATAGACCAGGTATTCCGTAGAATATTTCTCAGTTTGGGTTTGTCTGTTATTTCCTCATGATTAGGTTGAGGTTCTGCACTTTTGGCAGGATTACCACAGAAGCGATGCTGTGTCCTTAGTGCTTCAGATCAAGAGGCCCATGATACCAGTTTGTCCTTACTGATGATATTAACTTGGTTAAGGTGCTGTCCACCAAGTTTTTCCATTGTAAAGTTATTTTTTTTCCCTTCTGTAATTAATAAGAATTTTGTGGGTACAACTTTGAGACTATGTAGATATACTTGTCTTCAAGAATTTTTTACCCATTAGTTATAGTATCCATTGATGATTCTTACCTGAATTATTACAATGTTTTGTCAAATGCTATTTTTTTAACTTTATTATTCCTTCTACATTTACTTGTTTGCACTCTATTATAGGGAAGAGTTTTTCTTTTTAAATTTTTATTTACTTGTTGATTGACTGATTGACTGATTTTTGGCCACCCCATGCCGCATGCAGGATCTCAGTTCCCCAACCTGGGATCGAAGCCATGGCCCCTGCAGTGGAAGAACGGAGTCCTAACCACTGGACTGCCAGGAAATTCCAGGGAAGAGTTTTTCATTTTTCCTCATTCATTCATTCATTATCAGTTTGAATCCATGTGTTCCTATTTTATTCAATGGATTTTAATCAATTACCATCGTTCCTTCCCCTTCCCCCTCCCACTTCAATGACATGTTCAACTGTCCCAGATTTTGCCAGCTGGAGCCTCTTCAAGCTGACTCCTGGGTCTTTTGACATGTCCCCATCATTCTTTGGGTACTTTTTCACTTTCTGGCATTCTAGAGCTAGAGCAGAGAAAATTCAGTTTTCTGTGCTCTAGCTCTAGAATCAGCTAGTTTTTCAGGGAGCTCTGGTTCCTTTTAGTGGAAATGATATTTAGAAACCAACATAGGTATGCTCATTGCTACAGGGTTGTTATTGCTTCTAGACCCTCACAGCAGTCAGCTAGGAAATATATGCTTGTGTACACACACAAACACACACATATACACATATGTCTATAAATGTATTATAACTATCTATACCCAGTTAGCTAGCTAACTTTATAAAATCATGTGTTCATACTGATACATGTAATTCTAGTCCAACAACACAGAATTTAGTAGCACGTTCCTCCTTTTCCATATTGAAACTGCTTTCTCTGACACTGAGAAATTTGGCTCCCATTATGCTCAACCTATTATTTGCACAGTTGAACTCAGTAAAAGTAATGTTAGAAATGCTAAGTCATACCACTGGGTAAAACAAACCAATAACCTAGAATTCGGTATTTATAATTCGATTTGCCTTTAGTTTAAGCATGTATAGTCAACATACTGTGTTCAAAAGTGTGTATTAGTTCTAATTTTTATCTTCAGAGTGGTTATGTTATTCATTTGCTATTATTTGACATATGTTCATTTGTATTTAGATTCCATTTCAGATTTTTTTTTCTTTTTTCTTTTTTTTTGCAGTACGCGGGCCTCTCACTGCTGTGGCCTCTCTCGTTGCAGAGCACAGGCTCCGGATGCGCAGGCTCAGCGGCCATGGCTCACGGGCCCAGCCGTTCCGCGGCATGTGAGATCTTCCCGGACTAGGACACGAACCCGTGTACCCTGCATCGGCAGGCGGACGGTCAACCACTGCGCCACCAGGGAAGCCCCCATTTCAGATTTTTTCATCATTTTTTATTATATGTGTTTGTGTATATAAAACACTAAGATGGCTCAAAAATCAAAACTCAACAAAAAAGGTATACTCAGAAAAGTATCGAGATTTTTTAGCAAATATTTTTTCTTTATTGAGTGTTCCTTCTCCTATATTTACAACTGTGAGCCTGGACCCTTTGGTTCATTCTCCCTGTAGTCTGTGCCTGCCTGCCTTCCACTCCCGAAGCACACACACAGACATACATATACACATACTGATGGAAAAGATATTGAAAAACTACAAGATGATCTTTAGGATGAGGTATGTTTCTTCCACCTTTGGACATGATTCTATATAGAAACAATATACTTAATTTTGTTCAGTGTATTATAACCATATATGTAAGTGATCTAAAAATATTTTTTCTTGTAAAAACACCATAATGGACTACATGGTCCAATCTCACTGTATAAAAGCAGAGTTTCCTTTATTAAGACAAAGCAACCTGGATTTGTTTTTACTTAAATACAAGACCAAAACCACACATGAATCATTTCCTCTATAAGAGAGTGACTCCAGACTGGGAGCTCATTATCCAAACCCTGTGTCAGGTCCACTCTGCCAGCCCCACTTCCTCAGGACATGTATCTTTCATCACTTCTGGCTCCTCTGGAACAGTAACCAGCTGCCTCTAATTGCCTCACAGACCAGGTGTGGTGGTGCTAGTGGTGGTGAGAGTGGGCTGAGACATTATTTAAAAAGCAAGAATCCGTCGTGCGAAGGTTAACTAAGATTTTCACCACTGTATTTTGAAGTCCTTGACTATGTTTTAAACACTATCAGGAATCTAGCTTTGTTATTAAAACAATTTAGCTATATAAAATGTTGATTTCTTAGCCTCTATTCCAAAGGTCTATACCCATACCAATTTGATGTTTTGGAAGAAGAGTTCTGTTCATTTTTGTAATTTTATATAACCTAGCTTTTGTGCAGCATGCGGGATCTTAGTTCCCCGACCAGGGATGGAACCCGTGCCCCCTGCAGTGGGAGCGCAGAGCCTTAACCACTGGACTGCCTGGGAAGTCCCACCACGTAAGTATTTACTGAGTGCCTACAATGTGCCAAGCAACCCCAAGTACTGTGGATTGGGGACATCAGTGGTCGAAACAGATAAAAATCCTTACCTTTATGGAGCTTATGTTCTAGCAGGTGTAGACAGACAATAAAAAATAAACAGCTAATTATCTAATTTGTAACAAGATGTTAAGAGCTACGGGAAAAAAACAGATCAGATTAGGGCAGCATGGGGTGCTGTTGCAGCAGAGGCAGTTAAATGAGGTGGTGGTGAGATCCGAGCAGGCTTTAACTTGCAAAAGCTGTTCATTACGCGGACATCTGGGGAAGGAGCACTGCAGGAAGAAGGAACAGTGTCTGTGATGTAAGGCTGAAGTGTACTTGGCTTGCTTCAGTCAAAGCAAAATGTATGGTACGGGGTGGGAGGGTGGGGGGCGGCAGAGACATAGAACCATGTGAGGGCAAAGGACTTTGGCTTTTATTCTGAGTGAAATGGGAGCCCCTGGAGGGACTGGGGTAAAGAAGCAACATAATTTGATTTGTGTTTTAACAGACTCCCTGGCTGCCTATTTAACAATGGAAGGGTGGAGGGAGGACTGGAAGACTTGAGACTAATTAGAAAGCTCCTGAAATAATGTAGCAAGAGATGATGATGGTTTAGGCCAGAATGGTAGATAGCGGTGGAACTGGTGAAAGAGAATCTGATTCTAGGTATATTTTGAAGGTGAGCTAATATAAATTCCTGATGTACTGGCTGTGTAGTCTCAGAAAAAGAGGAGTCAAAGATGAAAGATTTTGGCCTAAGCAACTTGAAAAGCAGAGCTGCAATTAACTGAGATGGAGAAAATTGTGGATAGAGTAGGTTTTATGGGGAAAGATCAGTTGTTCAGCCTGACTGGAGTACATTCAGGAAAGGATGGGAAGAGAGGAATTGGAAACAGATATAGAAAACTCAACTATTGCTCCAAAAGGGAAGGGAATATGGCAGCTGGCAGGGGAAGTGAAGTGAAGAGGTTTATTTAGGTTGGGAAAAATTACAACAGATGTGTTTGCGGATAGGCATATTCAGTTAAGAGGGAAAACTGATATCGTACAAGAAAAGGATAATGGCTGGAGCAGCATCCTTGAGAAGGTGCATGGGGGTAGGATATGGCACACAAGTAGAGACCAGATTTAAGCAAGAACATGGATGGGCAGGAAGATAGACTACATGGAACCTGTGCTGGTAGATGGGTAGATTCGGTTGTGGGAGGCTGTGGAAGTTCCCTGCCAATTTAATTTTTTGAGTAAAGTAGGGAAGGTCATCAGCTGGGTGGAGGATGAGGGAGAAGGTGTTGGAGGTTTGAGGAGGAAGGAGGTGTGAAATGGTAATCTAGTAATGAATTTAAAATGAGAACAATCAGTATAGTTGTTCATTTTGTTCGGCTGCATGGCTGTAGGCATGGAGAAGACAGAGTTGAGTCAACCAGGTTTTGGTTTTGCCAAACAAGTAAGACAAAGCTAGAGAGTGAACTGAACGCAAAGGAGTGACTGTAATGACTGAACTGTAAGGGAGGGTTAAGGGAGGAAGAGAGGCCATCAAGAGCTGAGTGACAAATTACTTAACCTCTCTAAACCTGCTTACTTATCTGAAAATGTTAAGAGTGCTGTTGTGAGGCTTACGTTGGGATAATGTGTTTATGGAATGCTTAACATAGGACCAAGCACTGAGTAAATATGCAATCAGTTTCTCAAGTGAGGTTTCCCATCAGGATCACCTGGGGAATTTTTGAAAATACTCATGCCCACAGCCCAACCCCCACAAATAGAATTTCTGAGGGTGAGGCCGGAGCATGGCTTGGTTTAACTACTCCCCAGGTGATTCTAATGTATAGTCAGGGTGGCAAACTTCCCTGTTAACTAAATGATCTCTATTAATAATACTAACATCACTTACTGAATGTCTCCTATGGGCCAGGCAATATACTATAGTATTATCTCATTTAAGGGCCACAACTTTTCAAGGAGGAGTTCGTGCCTGAAGTGACAAACAGTAAGTGACAGAGCCAGGGATTTCTAGCCAGTTGTCTATGACTAAGTCCCTTCCACTATAAGCTTGCTACTCCAAGAATGGTTTGAGGAGCATCAACACCACCAGAGACCTTTTTAACAACAAATGCCTCATCACTGACCTTGCTAAATCAGAATCTGCATTTGAGTAAGATCTTCAGGTGATTTCTATGTATATTAAAGTTTGAGAAGCTCTGAAATAGGCCACACTGGCTCTCTCCGCCACAATTTCCATTCTGGTGTAAGGTGGAGGCAAACAAGTCATATCGATGGACCAAGGGCAACAGCTGATGCCAACTGCTTGTAAGTATCAATAAATAGTTCTTCAAGGCCTGAAAAAGGTAATAAATGACTAAAAAGGATTATCTCTGGGAATATTTTACTTATGAAATAATGCTGAATAATATTATTCTTGAAATATTTACACAGGTTTTGGTGGGATTGGAGGTGGAAAGGAACATCAGTACCTTAAGGAGTAACTTTTTTCTGAATCAACCAAAATTTCTGACAACCAAAATCATTGTGAACTGAACATATATAATCCTAGCTCAAATAACAGCTAAGTCTTTCGAATTCATTTAAAGATGTATTTATTTACAAGATACAAGTGTTTAATATTTAATAGGAATTAAAGTGCTTAATTTTACAATGTTTCCAGTTCTCTGCCTTTATAACCAAATATACATATGTTACACAATATATACACTATCTGCAAGTATTTTACATTCATATAGCTAGAAGAGAAAAATTACTTTTTGTGTATACTTTCTCACATTTGAGTTAATTCTAAAATTTTGCTAATATACATTTCAAATTGATCAGTCAACAATTCAAAAACCCAGATAACACTTATTCAAGAATATCAGTCAATTGTCACTCATAAAATGAAATGCTAGTTTGGTACAACAAACAAGAACCTCCAAAGTTTTATATACAGACATGATTGCTAATGAAGGGAGACACCCCTCCCTAAGTGATACATTTCAACATCCATATAATGTGTAATATATAATGTAATTCTGTTATCATAATGGTCCCCATAGACTATTATGTCTCTTCCCAAACCCATATATATGTATATATATATATATATATATATATATATATATATATATATATACATATATATATATATATATATATCACTCTATGTATTTGGTATTTACTTATTCAAATATGCTACAATATTTCTTGATTTAATTTCTCACTAAATCTACCTAATCACACTAATTCAATCTATAATGAATTTTAGGAAGGGGTAAACATCATGTAACTCTCAGTGACCCCCAATGAGTTAAAAACTATCTTGTAGAAGCCATGTGCTATTTCATCTCAAAGACAGAAAGGACACTATTTTCTGCCAAATGTTCAGTCCATAAAGTAGAATACAGACCATGATTGACTTTAGAGGGATTTTTTATGTCAGTAAACAGTGCAGAAAATAGTCCAATAGAATTAATTCTTTTTTTTTAGGTCTAAAGGAAAAGTAATGACAAGATACTAGTGGTATAATTTAGAGGGCAAGGTGAAAGGCCCAGGTGTAATGGTGTGCATCATCAGTGTGCAATTACATAGATTTACATCTTGTAGTTTATATCCCTCTGCAGTTTAAGTGTTTTTCATTTATCTTAGCATATATTGCTCTGATTTGGAGTCCAAGGGACTCTTTCTGTCCACCTCTCTGTCTGTTCTTGCTTGTTTCAGTTCCTAATCGTATTCCTCTCTACCACATCAGTAAAGAAAGCAAAGTTACCCTTTCATGACAACATGATTACAGGGCATACATAAGAATGAATTATACTAAAAATCCATGTATATAATTTATGTTAAAATATTTAAGTTAAAAAGAATACTTTCTATAAAAATTTCATTCCTATGGAAAAACAGAATTGGAAATCAACATTGCTTTTACATATATACATGTATGCATAAATTCAGAGAAAGGGTTTTAAAAGTATATCTAGTGGTCTTTTATATATCATACTCCTATTTTCTAAATCTGGAGACTCTATAGTAGATAGTAATATGAAAATAAAAAGCAATTTGATTTTACTAAAATTGGATGAGAATGAAAAAGTAACATGATCCACTACAGATGTCCAGTATAGTCCTAAGAATAAGAACAGGTTAGCCACAGATTTTATATTAATATATTCTTGAAGAATACAAAAGTTAAGAATGAAGACATTACGACATTCTTGCCTTTTGAATTAATTTTAGCTTATAAATACCATGTGATTAATCTTAGACCCGCTAACAGGAACATTATGTGATGTAGAAAGATTTAATGTATTTTCTACTGTGCATTATAGCAAGGATACCTGGAAAAGAAAAAAAAAAAAAGAAAAAAAGACCTTTGTTCCCTAGAAGTTTATTTGCTCCTGTTGGTGTCTTTTCCTCAGGATATATCCAGCTCAGGAAAATCATTATTACATATGCTCAGAATAAGAACTTAAGCCTTTGAGTATAACCATAAATGAGATCTAAAATTTAAAGGGGAATTTAGATCTGTTTCCTGTTTCCACAAAGAAGACAATAAAAAGTGTGGTAATTTAAAAAACTGTTGTTGTTGTTGTTTTAATTTGGGTAGCTTACCCAGTGAATATAAGTACACCAAGCTATATTAAACTTCATGGAAAATGAAATGTGTAGTGCAGATGTGCTTTAACTGTTTTTAACCACCCATACATACCCTTTGCAAAAAAAAGGCTTTAAAAAACTTTAAAGTAAAATAAAAAGGATTTTGATGGTTACTTGAATCCAAGGAATAATGTTGTCCCTCCCCCACCCCACCCCCGCCACACATACGTTCTTTTCCCTATACTGAGCAATTTGAATCACAGTATCACTCCTAGGAGTTAATTTTCTATACCCTTGTGGCTAGGAACATTCACATTAAAAGTTCAGTGTAAAACCTACCCTGTAGAGTTTTATTGCTTGCATACATGATGGCATTATAGATGCCATTATTACAAAAGTGGCTGGTGGCATTTTTCATTATTGGGTCCCACTTAAAACCTGGAGATAAGTCTGCACTACATTTCATTGGTAGACTTTCAATAAAGCAAAATTTATGTTGAGAAAACTGGAATGTTTTATAAAAAATAGTTTTATCAAAGAAGTATTTTGTTAAGTTTAGAGAAAGGGCACTTTAAAAAAAAGATGATTTAGAGAAAATAAAGAATAAGACCAGAATGGAATGTTGGTTTTAATAGTAAAACAACCAATTATTTTTCTAGGTTCAATTTGTCATGACTGCTCAGGTGTCTCAGAAAGCAAAAGACAGATTATTCTTGTAACCAGACAATCACATTTTGAGGTCCTTTGGTTGAGTGTTTCTAAATGGCTAAGAGTATTCCTTTGCCTTTCTCCAAGTAAAAGCATTTGTGATTCTTTAATAAGAAACAGGTAAGGCTGCTTCATTGCTTCTCTTTGTGCTTGGCAAAAGAACATGTGGAATGTGAAGATGGTGACTGGACAAGCAGAAATTCTCTTCTAATACTAATATTTCTATTTTTTAAAACAAATTAAAGATAATGTTAAGAGCATGATAATAAATATTCTCTTTACATGAGTATTCTTTAAATAATCTAAATTAAATAACATTTGATATTTATTGAGCCAAAGCTTGAATGTGTTCATGTTACTTCCATTCCAGCAGAACTTATTTGTAGGGAAAGTGTAATCTTGTTCAAAATAGTTTTCAAAAATAATCTGGCTCGTAAATCTTCTAATTGGCTCTTACATTTCCATTTTTCTATCCACATTTACAGAAGTCACCTTCTCCTGTTAATCATTCTACATTTCTATTGCTTCTCTTTTCTTGAGATTAAGAAAACCAAAGCATCACCTAGAGCCGTAGTTCAACCTCAATAACCACCCCTGAACACAAATACACACACAGCTGGCAACTAGAAAAGAGAATCAATGTAAAAAATTAAAAATTTGTCCTTAATTTAATAGGGCCTAAGAAGCTACCTTTATCCTTTTTTGGCTCTAAGTATTTGGTTTAATGTTGATGGATCATGGCTGGTGTTCCTTTTACAGAGGAAGGCAACCTAATCATGCCCACTATAATTAGTTTATCTGCTCCTTAGGGGTGTGGGGGGAAGAAAAGAGATACTTCAAATATTTCTTAAAAAAAAAACAGGGCCTGAATAGATGTGTGGCAATCTCAAATTCTGAGTGAAGCTAATCTACATTTAAGGTGTAATCCTCAAAGGCCGAGGATAGTGGGGCCATTCTTGTTGATTTCTAGCAGACAGATGCATTAAAAAGTGACAATATGTGGAAAATGACAGAGTAAATGAGAAAAAAAAAAAAGAGAGAGAGAGATCTAATTTTGAGGAAAGGATTAACTTAAATAGCCAACTTAATGTGAGATTTTAATCACAATTACAATATAATAAAAAGCAGCCTTTGTGACAAGGAATCACATTTTGTCTATTAAAATTCCCCAGAGGATAAAAGGGAAAAGAATGCTCAAACTGTCATCAATCATCTTGTACCCCCCAGAAAAATCTGCCATTAAAATATTGCTTTTTTATATTGTATTTTTCCCCACTCTTCTTTAATGAGGTGGTTTAAAGAGTTGAGGATAAACTTTCTTAATTACCTATCCATCCCCCTCAATCATAGGTTATCCCATGTGAATTTTGTTTCATATCTGACAAACGAATAGGCCCACACAGTTATCTTAAGTGTTAACTATATATAGTCCTCATTTAACCACAATTAACAGTCTTATGGGAAAGAAAAACATAACAATAAATGTAGTTTCCATATGTCCCAGTTCTGTGTAAGGTCAGGTATCTTGTACATGCTGATATTAACTGCTGCAACAATTAGAGGATTGTAAAAGGTAAAATAACCTGTATGACTAGACCATCCCAGTGACCAAAATGCACTTATCTCAGAATAATCAAGACTGAAGCATTAATTAAACCCTCATCTTATATTTAAGTAGGTATTATTAGCACCTTCAAAGAGAGGCACTGTTTTAAATAGGCACAGAACAAAGAAAAATAGTACTTTAAAAATACTGTTGGAATTCACTAATATATCCCATGCCACATAAATTACAGCTTTTTATTATAAAAATATCAAGACCCTTAGATGTCAATCAGTTAAACATAAATCATCAAAAACATTTCTTAAGTTTAGAACACTGGTCAATTCCAAGATAAAACATGCTGTGTATTTAAAAAATAAATTAGAGACAAATATGAACCTAAAGTTGAAGAGAAAAGCATGTATAATGTGTGTGTATATATATATATATATTTGTATTTAATACTATATATACATAATAGCTATATACTTAAGATATTTTATTCTTAGAAGTATTTCTACAAAAACAAGTATCTTAATAAGTTGAAAGTTTGAATACCAACAATTTGTTTTTTTTCTTTTGTTTTAAAAGAATGTACATCATTTATGCAGCTTGAGCTTTATAAACTAAATTAAATAAGTTAATAGCCTAAACTGTCCCTGTATTTTTTATTTTTAACGTGGATCTATTTTGGCAACATGGAGGTATATCTTTTAAACTGTTATAAATCCTACATGTGTAAGTGAAGACATTAAAGGATTTCTTAAATGAAAGTGGCCTTTTCTAACCTGAAGTGATAGAATTGATACCAGTTTTTTCCAAGACAAAAGTACATATTCAAGGAATAGCTCATTAAAAAATGCTCCATTTTTCACATTATTTCAAACTTTATGGGTAGAACGGCTCTACACGTTAATTTCAGTAAGAGTACATAAACATAGGAAAATAGTCCCCCCAAGGATGCATTTATGAGCCTGTATTTTTCAACATAAAGTGCTAAGAGATGAATAAGGAGAGCTGAGAATGTTTTGAGCTGTACATCTTGAGACCCCCCTCCATACTGCAGCAGGCCCTGGAACTCAGCATTCTGATTTTCTCTTAGGTTCAGGATGATCGTCCAAAGTGGCTGGATGCTTACTAGGGCCATCTTGCGTCTCACCTGTGACAGCTAAAAGGATGATTTTCAGCCACTTCTGTTTCAGTTCTTCACTGTCTGCAGCAAAGCTGTGCACAGACTTGGACTGGGTCAGTTTGAAACTGTGTGGCAGGTCTGCACTCCTCAGCATATCATCCACAATGTAGCCCAGGAGTGGAATGGTGGCCTGGGCTCTGACATCCTAAGAAAAAAGCATGGTACATAAAGAAAAAACATGGTGAGATGTGATCCGGCGCCCACTAAACCTCCTTTCTTACAACCATTCCACAGACTCGCACTGTGAACTCTCCATGGAGAGAGATGGGGATCCAGTGCTTTTAGCACAGCTTGTGTATGAGGCCACCCGTAACGTCACCTGAGTGAATTGATGAATGAGTGCTGACACCTAAATCAGCTAGAGTTCATTGACCCCACACCTCTTTCCCTGTGAGGGAGCCCATTCAGTTCTTCATTCAGTGTAAAAGGGAAGAATAGTCATCTTATTGTACAAAACCAGCAAATGTTAATGATGATTTCATTATCAAATGCAGTTCTATTTGGTGTTTCATTCATTCATGCATCAATTTACTTATGGACAGGAAAAGAATGTAGGAAAAACAATGAAACAGAATAAAAAACCAAACAACCCAATCAAAAAATGGGCCGAAGACCTAAACAGACATTTCTTCAAGAAGACATACAGATGGCCAAAAGGCACATGAAAAGATGCTCAACATAGCTAATTATTAAAGAAATGCAAATCAAAATTACAATGAGGTATCACCTCACACTGGTCAGAATGGCCATCATCAAAAAGTCTACAAATAATAAATGCTGGAAAGGGTATGGAGAAATAGGAACCCACCTACACTGTTGGTAGGAATGTAAATTGGTGCAGCCACTATGGAAAACAGTACGGAGAACAGCTCTAAAAATAGAGCTACCATATGATCCAGCAATCTCACTCCTGGGCATGTATCCAGAGAAAACCACAATTCAAAAAGATACATGCACCTCAATGTTCACTGCAGCACTATTTACAGTAGCCAAGACATGGAAGCAACCTAAATGTCCATCAACAGATGAATGGATAAAGAAGATGTGGTATATATACATACAATTGAATATTACTCAGTCATAAAAAAGAACGAAATAATGCCATTTGCAGCAACATGGATGGACCTAGAGATTATCATACTAAGTGAAGTAAGCCATATAAAGACATATATCATAAAATAAATAAATTTTAAAAAAGACATATATCATACGCTATCGCTTATGATATATATGGAATCTAAAAGAAAAGAAAAAAGACACAGATGTACTTATTTCCAAAACAGAAGGAGACTCACAGACACAGAAAACAAACTTTGGTTACCAAAGGGGAAAAGGGAGGAGGGATAAATTAGGAGGCTGGGATTAACATATATACACTACTATGTATAAAATAGATAACCAACAAGGATCTGTATAACACAGGGAACTATACTCGATATTATGTAATAACCTATAAGGGAAAAGAATCTAAAAAAGAAATATATATATATATCTGAATAGCTGTGCTGTATACCTGAAACTTACCCAATATTGTAAATCAACTATATTTCAATTAAAAATACACAAACACACACACACATATCTCAGCATTTTTAGTCTATTTCTAAAATAAAGTTTTACTAGCACTTAATGTAGATATAGGCTAAAACACAACAGGTACATGAAAATTTTTATATGTTTCCAGGTGAGTGCACAATTGATTTAAGTGTTGTTGGTTTTTTAAGCACAACACAATCCATAGTGGCTGGTGCATGTCTGCTGTTCCCATATATTTATCTCAGATCCATTCAAATAAGGTCTCAAAAAATTGTTATTGGATAATGTTAATCCAAGGTTGATTTAAATTCACCTTCTCACATTCCTTTCTTTTTCAAGTATCCCTCCGTGCAGGAAAAAAAAAAGGCTTACTAATATTTCCCATCATTAAAAATGCTCCTTCTTCTTGCCTCTCCCTCTGATTCAACCTCTTCTCCCTATGCCCTTTCCTAATTCAACTCACATTTTCTCAAACCCACTAAATAGGAATGAGAGAAGGGGGCAAATGATTCACAGGCTGAAGAAATTATTGGCTATAGAAGGAATCAGTCTAAATAAACTTGAATTTTAGTTACTTATTATTTTTCAATTGTAATGAAAAATAGTGAAACTGTGTGAATTCTCTTGTTCTATAGAGAAGTAATGGAAGGATTTTAAGTTCAGTGTCTACTGGCCTCCCTCCGTCCCTTCAGAAAGATGAAGTTTAGATACCTGGGGGGCACCATACATGTACAGCACAAGAGGGTCTTGTTTGGGGATCACACACCAAGCTTTCTGCCAAGGTTTTGACTTTTCCATATATTGAAGAAAACTGCACACCACACTGTTTCCAGATACTTCTGCAGATTCGATCTAGAAAATTCGATGGAAAGAAACAGTGAGAGAGTGTGAATGAACACAAAATGAACCAGATAGAGAGGTAATTCAACTTAAGGTAACATTCATAAATTACAATGTGTTTATATAAAATGTCTCCTGGGATTGTCTAGAGAAGGTTCATCTGCAATTATTATTTAAACATTCATCTAGATCCATGATGAATTAAGTCAATTTTAACTGTATTACCAGACCTGTAATTTAAATAAAATTAAACATTTATTGACTGCTTACTATGAAGGCACTTTTCTTAGCTCACTACTTGTATCATTTAATCCTCACACCAACACCAAAAAGTTATTACTTGCATTATTATGAGGTTTAGAGATGAAATAGCTTTCCTAAGATTTAGGAATTGGTGTGCTCGGATTTGAGTCTGGATCCAGAGTCTGAACTCTTAGCCACAATGCTATACCAATGTCACTATGTAAGAATGCAATAGCAAAAAGGCGAATACTTACCAGGAACCTTTGTCCTATACCTGAGATAATTTTAAAGTTTTTTAAATTGCAATAACTCTTTGTGGAACCATGTACGGTTTTCTGCTTTGTCTCCAAATACGTAAATCACTGGCTAAAAAGGGAACAAAACCCTCTGACTAAATGATGGTTTCTATTGCACATATCATGGAAAGCAACTGGTTTGCATCTATTTTCTATCTCTCAAATCCAGTGTCATCCACTGAACAGTGCTGGTTTGCAAACTGCTTTGCTACCAGTTCGAGATAAGCACAGAAAGCAAGAGTAAGCATTTAGAAACTTTTATAGCAATCTGACTTGTGATGATACCCAAGCACATAATTGTGTATTTTACAAAAATACTGAGCTGTGATGGTTTAGAAAGTAAAACTGGCCCTTCATCACAGATAGTTTGAGAAGCACTGACTGGCAAACAATGGACTGCTAGCCCACCACCTGTTTTTATATGGCCTGTGAGCTAAGCAGTTTTTACAGATGACCATTTAAAATCAATCTGATGATCTAGAATACGAAAACTTTGGACTCCAACTAAGTGAAATGTTATCTCCCCTCCCCCAAAGGAATTCCATACTTCTTATTACCATATTACAAAAATTATACTAAATTATTACTTTTAATTTTGTCAATAAAAATTTGAGAAAATTTGTTTTCTCTCTTGTTTTAGAAGTAATATTCTCAGTTTTGCCTTTCAGCCTGCAAAGACTAAAATAGTTTCTCTCTGCCCTTTTACAGAAAAAATTTGTTGATCCTTGGTCTAGAGGACATAACAAACTAGTTGTCATGAGTAAGTTTCAAATATATATGTATATGTGTGTGCATATGCACACATCCACACTTATCTTCTACTTATGGACTTCACACTATAAATACATTTGATTAAATGTGTTAACCTAATAAGTAATTGATTAATTTTCCTCTAAGTACAGGTTTTTCTAGAAAACTACCTAGAGATTTTTATTTCATAGATACAGCCTGAAATGCACCCCTTAAAACAAGTTATTTGACTCATTATTCTATGCCAGTCTCATCCATTGCTGCTGTTCAGTCTTTCGAGACTGTGTTTCTGGAAGCTACTGAAGCATGTCTTTCCACCCTCCCTGCCAGAGAAAGTCCACTCTGGTCTGCCATACAACCAACATCTATATCCTAGAAGAATGCAGAGTTATAGTTTGTGGGCCTGTACTTTAACCTCAAGTGGACATTGAAGTTTATGATCCTTCTTCAGTTAACAGAAATGACTTTTTGTATGTTTATACAGTACAGTGTAGGGTTCAATAAACACTCATTGATTCTTAAATAAATTGTAGAAATTCTTAATAAACCAAGTATGTCTATGATTTTAGATACATAAGAGTTTTTTTTTTTGATACATAAGAGTTTTGATCATGAGTCTATTCTTCACATAATTCCAGGCTATCTTGAACTTTCTGTCAAAAAGCCCTTATTATGTAGTTTATTACTTATGTTGTTAATATCTTTGGGTGTAAAACTTATTTCAGATACTAGTCGCATTACAGTTCCTAGGTTTGGGAGGTCTGAATTTATCTAAAACATGAATCAAGCTTACTTGTGAGACACTTCAGTAATATTTCAATGTAGTTCTCAGATTACTGTCACTGGCCATTAAATGATTCTTTTAATGCAATAAGCTGGAAGAGTTTTTCAGGTAATAAGACTTTAATCTAAATTTTAATAATATCATACAGTATTTTCAAAGCCAATATGATGAAACTGAGAGAAAAGCTTTCCTCTTAAAAAAATATATATAGTAGTAAGTTGGGCATTAGAAGAGATGTCAATTAATACTCTAATATTTGACCACAGCTACCTTCACAAAATCAATACACAATCAGCCCTCCATATCTGTGGATGTAGAACCTAAGGATATGGAGAACTGGCTGTATCACGCCACTGTATATAAGAGACTTGAGCATCCGCGGATTTTGGTATCTGTAGGGGTCCTGGAACCAATCCCCCGCAGATGCCAAGGAAGGACTGGATTTACTCTCAAATGCACATTGGTTAACATAGCACTGTCCCTCATCTTTCTGTACAACTGAGCATGACCGCAAGAGTCAGCAATAGAACAAAAATATAAATCTTGCTCATCATAGTCCAAATTATTAAATACTAAGAGAAATAACAAAATATATTTTTTGTATTCTTCAGAGTTAAAAAAAATTCTGTTTCTAGTATAAAAATCTGAAAGATATCCAATATTTAATATTTCATACCTCTAAAATTCCTTTTCTTTTCTTTTCTTCACTGTCTGTGAATCCACTTATTATCTGATAACAGTCTTTACAAACTTTGCTCAATTTACCACCATCATACTCAAGTTGAGCTTTATAATCAGAACACTTCCAACAAACCACCTTAAATTAAGAAAAAATAAAGAAGAGTGAATAATCATATTTTAAAAATAACAGGATTTAAGCAATAATCAGTTATAGGTAATAATAAATGAGAAAAAGTTAAATGTAAAAGGCAAATTTTTATCAGACTAACAATATCCCCATGAACATTTGGAGTATTTGTCATGTATTATAATGCTGTTTGTGATGGGCTCTGCTTGCTCATCCTTCTCTTCCTGGCCCTAAAGGTAGGAGCTCTTCAAAGGCTTGGTCCAGACCATTACACTTCATACCTCTGGATGTTTTATATCTTCCCCAAATGAATTCATGGTCTACCTTGCTCCCAGCTTTCTCCTTATCACACTTCGTCCCTCCCAACCTGTTCCCCTCTCAGAGTCCTCTCTATCGCTGGAAATAGCACAGCCTCCTAACCAGTTATGGCAAGTCAGAAACCTAGGAGTCATGCCGATACCTCTCTCTACCTCACCCCATAGATTCACCATGTTATAAAGTCCTGCTGATTTTATCTCCTAGATATTTTTTCAATCTGTCCATTTTTCTACATCTTCCTTGCAATTACCTGAGTCCAAGCTATCAATGTCCTGGTTTGGACCATTATAGCCTCACAACTGGTCCTTGTAGCATTCCTACTGGAGTCCAGGCCACTACTCTAAGATCCCCTCCAAGCTATTTTCCAAATGGCATCAGATGCTTCCTTAAAAATGCTAATCTGATATATTTCTCTTCTATTTAAATTTCTTTAAAGTCTTCCCTTTGCTCTTGGATATTGAATAAATTCTTAACCATGGCCTATAAAGTCCTGCATGATTTACCTCTCTTACTCTATCTTCAGTGACACTGGCTTCTTACAGCTCCTAGAGTGCTCTGCTCCCTCCCTCTCTCATCTCTGCTTCAGTGAGTTAGCTCTTGCTCATCCTTCAGATACTGACTCAAATTTCACTTCCTCAAGGAAGACTCCTCCAACTTCCAGAATACAGCCCATCTCTTATCACTGTGCTATTAAAGTTCCATATGCTTTTATTTTTTTTTTAGAAGATGTTGGGGGTAGGAGTTTATTAATTTTTATTTATTTATTTTTGCTGTGTTGGGTCTTTGTTTCTGTGTGAGGGCTTTCTCTAGTTGTGGCAAGCAGGGGCCACTGTTCATCGCGGTGCGTGGGCCTCTAACTATTGCGGCCTCTCTTGTTGCAGAGCACAGGCTCCAGACGCGCAGGCTCAGTAATTGTGGCTCATGGGCCTAGTTGCTCCGCGGCATGTGGGATCCTCCCAGACCAGAGCTCGAACCCGTGTCCCCCACATTAGCAGGCAGATTCTCAACCACTGCGCCACCAGGGAAGCCCTCCATGTGCTTTTTGCATGCACTGATCACAATCTGTAATCATATACTTGTGTGATTTTTCGATTAATGTTTGTCACCCTAACTAGGCTGTAAGCTCTATGAGAAATTGTCCTTGTGTATTTTGCTATTTATAGTAACTGTTTAAAAAATAACCTTGCAGTTTAAAAAATTATCTTCTTGGGGACTTCCCTGGTGGTCCAGTGGTTAAGAATCTGCCTTCCAATGCAGGGGACATGGGTTCAATCTCTGATGGGGGAACTACAATCCCACGTGCTGTGGGGTAACTAAGCCTGCGTGCTGCTATTACTGAGCCCGTGCACTCTAGAACCCATGTGCTACAACTAGAGAGCCCGTGCACCGCAACTACTGAACCTGCATGCTCTGGAGCCCACATGCCACAACTAGAGAGAAGCCTGCGTCCTGCAATGAAACATCACACACGCCACAACAAAGATCCCGCGTGGTGCAACTAAGACCTGACGCAGCCAAATAAATAAATAAATAAAATTATCTTCTTGCTTCTAGAAGAATATTTTCCCTCATTTATAGTGGACAAACTATATTTAAGAAATATAAATATTAGTAAAACTTTCGGTTTAGATTCACATCATGTAAAATTCATAATAAAAAATTGTTCATTGTTTTCTCATACTTTCAATGAAATTACACTAGGATTTAAAATTAGACATGTCTGTATCTGCAAATTCATATCAACTAATATTTATTTTCAAAGTATGTCACAGTACATTCATATTTTTGTTTGTTTACTGAAAGCAAGTATGTCAATATCTGAAATCATTTCAAGCAAACTCAATGAGAGATTTAAAAAAGTCTTGCACTGAGGGGGGAAAAAAAAGATGTTTGCTATCAATTTGATTTTGATTATAAAACTGCCTCACTGAGTCAAAACTTAGGTAAAAAGGAAGAATAAATCTGCAATGTAATTGAGAATAATCTGAATGTACTATCAATAAAAACTGTTGCACGAAAGCATACTAATAATACATTCAGTCATGAAACTACAATGCCTACCCTTCTCTATGCTTATGTGTTGCTTTTTAGAAGAAAGTATTAATCTTCAACTTGGTTTACAAGGCCCTCCAAAACCTGCTGCTACTTCTCTCCAACTTCAGGTCATGCTTTGTTCCTTCTCACTCTTTCCATATGAAACAATTCAATCCCTGAAAACCTGTCAACTGCCTTAGCTGGCTTGAGTCGCTGAATCTTGTTAGAGATATTTCATTCCATTAAATGGACTAGTGTGTCCTTTTAAATTTATAACCATAAACCTCTAATAGGCATCTTTGTTTCTTTGGTAGGCTCACTTTTTCCTGCCCAGAGACAACTATTACATACTTAGCTCTCTTTCTCAAATCTCCCCCCTCCCTCTTACTTCCCCCTTCACTTTCAGATGATGACTCTTCCTCATACTTCAATGAATATGTAGATATTATCAGACCTAAATTCCCTCATTTCCCACCACCAAATCAAAAGCACACCCACATTTCCACTCATCTTTCCCTTTATCCTTTTCATTATAATGGAGGGAAGTTTCCCTCTCCCCATCAAAAGTATGAACTTCTACTTAAGCTATAGGTTCCATCTCATATTTTCTCAAAGTCATTGACTCCTTTGGTTATTATTTATCTTTCTATTTCTTAGATTGCTCATTATGCTCCAGCTACATGACCTTTTGGCAGTCTCAAGAATAGATCAGGGCTTCCCTGGTGGTGCAGTGGTTGAGAGTCCGCCTGCTGATGCAGGGGACATGGGTTCATGCCCAGGTCCAGGAAGATTCCATATGCCGTGGAGTGGCTGGGCTCACGAGCCACGGCCGCTGAGCCTGCGCATCCAGAGCCTGTGCTCCGCAACGGGAGAGGCCACAACAGTGAGAGGCCCGCATACCGCAAAAAGAAAGAAAGAAAGAGAGAGAGAGAGAGAGAGAGAGAGAGAGAGAGAGAGAGAGAGAGAGAGAGAGAGAGACAGAGACACAGAGAGAGAGAGAGAGAGAGAGAGACAGAGAGAGAGAGACAGAGAGAGAGAGAGAGAGAGAGAAAGAAAGAAAGAAAGAAAGAAAGAAAGAAAGAAAGAAAGAAAAATTTAAAAATTAAAAAGAATAGATGAAGCTCTATCCTACCTCAGGGCTTTTGACATACAACTCTCACTGCCTGAACGCTCTTCCTGCCTTCTTTCCTTTTTGTTTTTTTTTTTTGCGGTACGCGGGCCTCTCACTGTTGTGGCCCCTCCCGTCACGGAGCACAGGCTCCGGACGCACAGGCTCAGCGGCCATGGCTCACGGGCCCAACCGATCCGCGGCACGCGGGATCCTCCCAGACCGGGGCACGAACCCGTGTCCCCTACATCGGCAGGCGGACTCCCAACCACTGCGCCACCAGGGAAGCCCCTGCCTTCTTTCTTATGGTTAGCTCTTTCTCACCTTTTAGGCATCAGCTTAAATATCAAACGCCTCAGATAGGTCTTCATTTTTCTAACTAAAATTGGTTCCAAATCTTCTTCCATTACCGTTATTCCCCATTTTAACTTCTTGATTTCTTATTGCATTTATAGTCATTTGAAATGCTTGTCTGTTAATTTGGTCTGTTTTCTCCATTAGAATGTGAGCTCTGTGAAGCTGGCTACCATTTTGCTTACCAGTTTTTCTCCAGGACCTAGCACAGTGCTTTGCATAAAGTTATCACCAACAAAAGTTTATCAACTAAGTGATTTATTGAATGATTTCTTTGTTTTTTTCCAAGTTAATGATTTTACAACACTTATATAGTGACTAACAACCTTAATGACCAAGAAAGCTCACATACATGTCCACATGCTCGACAATGATGCCTTCTCCTCGTCAGGGCATTAAAAGGTTCCTTGCATTTCATACACATTGTAACTTCATTATCTCGGATCCATCTTGGAGCTCTTTTTCCTAGCTCAGCAGTCTAAAAAGGAAAGAGATTCAATTTTAATGGCAAAAACTGTCATTTCCATCCATCCATCCATCCGTTCATTCATTTATTTATTTTAAAAAGAATTTTAACAACATTGCTCATACCATGTTCTGAAACTCAAGATCCAGAAAAAGAGAGAGAAAAAAAAAGTTCAAAGACATTTAAGCAGCATGAAAAGGCACTCTATTTTATTCATCTAAGAAGAAATGAGATCCTGTCCAAATAGCCAGTTTTGGCAATGCAAAGGGAAAAGACTGGGTAACAAAATAACTAGATAGATCTTCTGCAACTGCAAAGAGAAAAGAACTTAAAGAATTTAATTCAACTTACAGAAACCTCTGAGTGAATGTCATTATCCTTGGCAATTGCATTTCTGAAGGTTTCATGCCTCTGATGGAAAGCATCAATAGTCTCTTGAAGTGCCTAAAATATACATGAAATTCAAGGCAGATATTAAAGTATCACATGCAAATTAATAAAAACACTTTATTAAACAAATATCTAGGATGGAAATCACCTTAAAAATTAAATGACCTTATTCTGATAACTACAATATGTGCATAATACAACAATATGTGCACATCTGGGTACACATACAGAGGTTACCACAAAACAAAAATGAAAATAGAAATCAGGTTTACCTTGATCCATTCTTCTTTGTCTTGCTCAGAACTAAAACAAACAACAACGAAAAATTAAAGTGAATAAAGAGAACATTAATGAGTTATACCTGGTGCATACAACTGTATTTATGTTAGTCCAACTTTCTGGAAAATTCAGGGATGTCCAAGAAGGAGTTATAATAAAAATTAAACAGAATCTCTGGCAATTGAACAAATGAATTCATAAACATAGTTTTATACCATCCACTTACTTTGGTACACATAACTTTTGATGGAGAGAGTTAAGTTTGGCTTCTATTAGTTTAACCACCATCATCTAGTTGTATATATCAGGTATCTGTAGATCTAGCATTATACTAGATATAGGCCTAGTCTTCCAATTCACCTTTATGAAAACACATGAGGCTTTGAAAGGCTGCTAGTCACAACCCATCTTAGAAAAGATTGCAATTATCCTTGAGACTATAAATTATCTGTGTAAAGCCTTAGGGAGCTATGTAACATTTCCTTTGGTAAACAATTTAATTCTATTTTGCTAGGCTTCAGGCAATACCATACCTAATTCATTATAGATAAAACACAACGAAGATTTAAATGCCTGTAGGAAGGAGGTTTCACAGATTAATGAACCCCAGTATTTAATAATTTTCTGTTGGGAAAAAATTTCCCTTTTAGTAGACTTTGTACTCAGTAAGATCTCCAAACTGAGGGATTGTGAAGAGTGGGCTCTATTTGTTTGCATGTATTTGGTAGGCATGGGCTAAGTCTGAGTCCCTGTCCCAGCCTGAATGTCACATGCCACAGTCCCACAGGTATCACATATGTATAAGTCTGTGATCATACCATCCATGTGACACCATCCATCCTTCTCACAAAAACTGAGTATCATCATGTGCCAGGAATACTGCTGGAATCCGTGCATGTCAAATGTAAGATTCTGCTTATATTTCACCTGGGTATCCGGAACCAAGAACCTTGGTGGGGGCAGGGGCTTTAATCTTGCCCCTCAAAAAAGGTTTCTCCCTAATGCTATGCCCCGCCCCCACAAAATCAGCTCTATTGCTCCGGAAGCATAGTTATTTGCTAGCTGCTTTTAGCCTTTTAAATGCAAATTAACTTGACAAGTCTTTAATGCCTTTTTACTTTCTCAACCATGGCAGATTTTTAAATTTACTCCTTTGTTTAATTTGCTCATCACTATATTTTTATATCCATTTAGCAATAGAAAACCATTGAATAAAAACTACATAGGGCTTCCCTGGTGGCGCAGTGGTTGAGAGTCTGCCTGCCGATGCGGGGGACATGGGTTTGTGCCCCGGTCCGGGAGGATCCCACATGCCGCAGAGCGGCTGGGCCCGTGAGCCATGGCCGCTGAGCCTGTGCGTCCGGAGCCTTGTGCTCCGCAATGGGAGGGGCTACAACAGAGAGAGGCCCGCGTACCGCAAAAAAAAAAAAAAAAAAAAACTACATAAAATAATTTTGTTTCAAAAGTTTATATTCTTTTGAATATGGAAGGGGAGGCAGAGTGTGAGAGGTCAGTCTTCAGGCTGACTTATTTAATAAGAAAAGTAGAACATTTTTTTCTGTGTTGGCTTCAGAAGTGAATTCTCTTTAAATATCACCAAATATATACCCAATTTGGGGTTCCATGTAATCCTTCAGACTTTCTGAGAATTTCAGTGTTTGTCTACATTCTTGAGAGAGTCATTATAGACCAGAAGATAAGTAATCACACTTCATTCAGATCTTCAATTCATCATATAATCATAAATACAACTAAAGCAATGAGATTAGGGGAATAAGAAATTTAAGGAAAAATGAATGTGTTTTCAGTACTAACTGGAATGTATCCAATAGTGCATATTGGAACTCTACAAAATGATAACTGCCTATACTTAAGAAAAATTTTCATGAATCAGCCCCATCCTGAAGTGAAAACAGCCCAACCTGCTAATGGAGGGGGGCTGGAGTCCGTCTCAACTCAGGCAACCCAAGAATCCTTGATAATCTCTCTTCTGCTGTTCAGACACATCTCTTGGGTTTGCAGATTTGGAACTATGCTGATATTCAGAGCCAGCAGAACCTTCATTCATCTGTAATGAAGACTTCTATGATGATCAGAACAATTGATGAGTCTTCTCTGTGGCCAGGGCCAATCATTCAGGGAGTCAACCACTGAGTGAGGACTTAGGTCAGGGGCTTCCAAGTACAGTAACATAAATTGTTCTCTTGGGTTTGATGGCTGGGGTCCAAATCCCACCATGATAAAGTAGGAAAACCATAACATCCAAGCCAAGTCCTCCACCATTTGAACTCATGCTTGAAATGCTGCCTCCTAATCCTCAGGGCAGCCTCCTGGCAGCTCCCTAAGTAATGCAGGTTCATTATATATTTTCTGTGGGAAATCAAAGAACTGGCTAGGTATTTCTTCAAACTTTCCTAACCTGCCACATGTTCCATATCTATAATCACCAATTCCTTGCCTCCCTGGGTACAGATTCCTATTAAAATAATGTATTCTCTTTTGAAAATGTGAAGTTTAAGCTCGTACATAGTTACTAAACACAAATATCCAGGATGAGTTCACCTAAGCAGCCAGAACCACATGCTATTGGTGCAAAGGAATAGAAAGGAACAGAAGGGCTCTCTGATTCTCCATGGATTCTAGTGTATGAAAACCATCAGAGATGGGATCAGTAGTTAACCTCTGATCTGTGAACTTTTGGTGTATCTCAATTTTCACCATGCTAGGTTTTTTTTTTTTTTATAGGATAAATGGATGACAGTTTCCTAAAGCAGATATTTTAAAACCTGACAGCACTCTGTCTTCTAGAGGTTCACGCATGAGGTAGCTGTGATCTACTACAGTGGTTCTCATGTTTCGTTTCATTTTTTTTCTTTCCAAACAGGGTTATGCTAGGGGGATGGATGCTAGGCCTCCAGCTCTTTCTCTCCCACTCAATAAACATAAAAGAAGAGCCACCCCTTCCAGAAGTCCTGGTTGCTAGAGGCTACTAGAGCCCCAAATGGCCCCCTTCATGTATCCTCAACTGTGGCAGGAGAATCATCTTTTCCAAAATGCCTCCCAAATGATTGATTTCCAAAATCATTCTCTCCATCAAAGTGCCATTAAGTCCTATAAATGCAGAGTCTCTGAAGGACAGATAGTTAAAGCTTCAACATTTATCATGAAATAATAAACATCAATAAACATTTGTGGACCAAAAGGAAGGATGGCAGAAAAAAGGTTAGAGAACTTTTTCCTAGAAGACTCAAAACTTTGGCTTGAATGCAACAATTTGGTCACTTTAATTTACTGAATGCTTACTGACTGAAAAACCACTATCCTAGGCACTACAGAGTAACCAAAAGGGAAGACATAATTCTTGACTTTCAAGAGCTTACCTCTTTCCATTTATGTCCAACCAGACATGGGATAGATCCTCAGAATTATTTTGTCCTACGATTTATTCCGATTCTTTTGTAAAGTTGTGAGATAGGAATGGTTCTCTTACCTGGCTTGCAGTTCCAGTGTTCTCTCTTTCCCAGATACCTGGAAAGTGTGTGGATATTCCTCATTGTGAGTCTCTACAATTTTCATTCCATCAATGCCAACCCTGGTTCGAACTGTGAATTTAGAGCCCACCAAGCTGAATCTTGGCACGCAGTACAGCAACATGTTGTTGAACTGCAAGAAGGCAGAACACATGTCAAAAAAAAGGAAAACAAAGAAGACAGAGGAAAGTGACCAATATTGAAAGTAGCCCTAGACAAAAATTCCAGGGAATACCATATTTTCTATGTGAGAAAAATTACTTAAATACCAGAGAGCTTTTATGCTTGTATCAAAATTGTCATATTTTAAAACTTGTTGGTTCATAAATATTTTATTAATATTTAAGTAAACCAATCATCATTTTGTATTAGTAAGGAAATTAGTTAAGGAAATTAAGCTCAGCAACAATTTATTAAGGACCTCTATATACAAGAAACTGAAGTTCTCAACCATGTAAGTTGAAGCCCTTAGACAATAAAATTTCTAACTGTTGTGTCAGGCAACAAGTCTACAACAGCTGTTAGAGGAAAAGATTAATATTTAGCAATTATTTTTACCAATGTGTTTAATGTTGTTTAAAAAAGTGGGCAAATTTTTTGCAGTACGCGGGCCTCTCACTGTTGTGCCCTCTCCCGTTGCAGAGCACAGGCTCCGGATGCGCAGGCTCAGCGGCCATGGCTCACAGGCCTAGCCGCTCCATGGCATGTGGGATCATCCCGGACCGGGACACAAACCAATGTCCCCTGCATCGGCAGGCGGACTCTCAACCACTGCACCACCAGGGAAGCCCCTGCCCCACATCTTGCTTAAGAATTCATCATGTACGAATTAACAGAAAAGTCATTTATTTTAGCAAAAAGTCTTTATTTAAAATGAAGAAACTTATTTTGAAACTGAATCAAATTAGTGCCTCATTTCTAGTCAACCATGAACAGCTCTTGGTCTTCCCTGGTGGTGCAGTGGTTAAGAATCCGCCTGCCAATGCAGGGGACACAGGTTCAAGCCCTGGTCCAGGAAGATCCCACATGCCGCAGAGCAACTGGGCGCCACAACTACTGAGCCTGAGCTCTAGAGCCTCTCTAGTGAAGCCCGCATGGCTAGAGCCCACGCTCGCAACAAGAGAAGCTACCGCAGTGAGAAGCCTGTACACCACAACGAAGAGCAGCCCCTGCTCAACGCAACTAGAGAAAGCCCGTGCGCAGCAACAAAGGCCCAACGCAGCCCAAAATAAATAAATAAAAAATAAATAAATTTATAACAAAACAAAACAATGAACAGCTCCTGCTAATCAGTACCAAGCAATGATTTGGGGAAGGCAGTTAATTAACTTTTAAATATATTAAAACATGCAAAAGGATGAAACTCTAAATATGGGGGTTAATTTGTAGGCAGATTCCTAAAGAAGGTCCATATTTATCTTTCTACTTCATATTTATTGTTTCTAACACTGTTTCTAGGCTTAAATATATTTTTGTAAGACAAAAGCAACTGGGAACTTAAAACACTTATGTAACCTCTCATGTCTCAGGATCATTATCTGTAAAAGTCACAGGTTGTTGAGAGGATTAAATGAGGAATAATGTCCTGTTTTGTCAGGTCCTCTTTTTAGCTCCAACCATGAAAGAAATGTTGATGGATATTTAAAACATTTCAACATGTTTATGTGACAATGTCCACTGTACTCATTCTGAAAGCAAATTTTTTACCAGTTTGTTCCTTGTACATTATTTTGCAACTTCCTATAACCAACATCATAAATTTCATTTCCACACTGGATAATGTAGAAATAAAAGGGCACTAAATACATTTTTTTTTTTTTTTGCGGTATGCGGGCCTCTCACTGTTGTGGCCTTTCCCATAGTGGAGCACAGGCTCCGGACGCGCAGGCTCAGCGGCCATGGCTCACGGGCCTAACCGCTCCACGGCATGTGGGATCTTCCTGGACCAGGGCACGAACCTGCATCCCCTGCACAGGCAGGCGGACTCTCAACCACTGTGCCACCAGGGAAGCCCAATACATTTTTATCATATATATCTGAGCACCACATTTCACATTTACATTTCTAGAAGGGAACATAATGCTTTATCATTAACTGTCCACTGTATTCTAAGTATGGCAATCACAGCCTCATTGTAGTACACAGAATTTAAAGATCTGAAAATATCTTAAAGGTTCTCATCACCATCCCAGCTGGCAACAGCTTGCTAACTGTTCATGTTAGTATTTCTTTCTCTCTTCTATAAGGCCTTCTCAGGAGGGGATTTGGCCATGTCTGAATGGTACTGCAGGAGTTGCAAAGCGCCACCAAAATGGACAGGACTAGCCAATAAATACCCTTTTTCTTCTACTTAGAGGTGAAGGTGATAATGTTTACAAAGAAGATGCCATATACGTAAAGGAATTAAGTAGCTAGTCCTGTTCCCTCGGTGAACCTGGCTCCTGTGGCAAAAGCCACCATCACCTTCTCTGGGTTTTGCTGGTGCTAAAAGAGGGAGTTATAACAACTGTAGCACCAAGTAGACTGACTTTCCCTTTTAGTGAAAGAAACTCCTTTTATTCCATGCCCGCTGCTCAGAAGTAGTTATTGACAAAGCAGTCTCTGGCTGGCAAGCTCTAGAAGTGCTAGGCTGTGCCGAAACCTAGAAGAAAGTCTCAACTTTATTAAAAGTGTAGGGAGGTTCCTGCTTCTTGATCTCCAGGGTTCCTCGACTAGTTATTTCAAGTCTCTTTAAAATATTTTATTTGATTGAAATAATTCAATTTCATGTCTCATAAGTGACAGTTCATTAAAGTTTGTTTTAGAAGGTAAAAATACATTGTTGGAGAAAATTTCCAGTGCCCGGCCTGTATTCAAAGTTTAAATAAGTCAAGAGAAAAATATATATATAATTCTGTCAAAAGGTATAAGGAAATAAGGACTAGAACTCCAAAGAGCCAAGATAAAACCTCCTATCATTCTATGGGATAATTCAGTGATTTTTTTTTTTTTAACTTTCAGATGTCAGGTGTGGTTATTTACTTACTCAACAGAGTACCCTACATAACATAAAAAGCATGATGTGGAGGCAAGTAAATATGCAAACACATGATGATCATTTGAAAGCTGAAATCAAATTCTAAATATAACTTGGTTTTTCAGATTTACACATGTAATATCCCCAGAATAGGAAATAGAAAACTATTTTCCTTCTAGAGAGAAAGAAAAAATAAAAGGTACTTCTGAAGTTTCTACATATAAGAAGAAAAAGATGCTCCATAGGAATAAATGTGTGCCGGGGAGAGGAGAGATTCTGTGACAAGTACAGTACTAGAGGGGAAGGACTGAAGGAATGAACACTACAAGAACTGCTTCTAAGATGGTCTTCAAAAGATGAATAAGGCTTTCCTAAAGTTTCTGCTGTATGACTCCATTCTCCTGGAAGGCAATGACACGATATGTTTGATAGCTTGTAATAACTGGAACAAGATGGGTACTTTTCTCTAAGTCACTACTGTTGTATTCCCCCAAGGCTCTTTGCCATCTGTCCTCCAAATAGCTGTTTAATTTGGCCCTGAATTAAGGTATTCAATCCAAAGCTATTTCCAGAATAATTCTCAAATGTGAAAATTAAACCAAGACCATTGGTTAGACACAGAGCTGAAAGTTTAACTACAGAAATCGTGACACTGATGTTGAAGAGGGGAAAGGAAAATTATCTAAGCACCTACAGGTAAAGACAAAGGGAAGACACTGGCTCCCAGGCATTTTGCCCAGAACAGTATATTAAGCATGTCTTTTTAATCTGGATTTTTGATGCTTTGACATCTTGGGGCCTTGCTGACATTGGAGGACTGCCCCCTCTCAGGACTACTCAATTCTTTGAAGACAGTGAGTGACTCACCTGCAAGCATGACTTCCATATGGAAACCAACAGATCCAGAACTCACACCCCAAGCACCTCCTCTATTGAGCGCTTACACTCCGAGTCAGTATTCCCCTTCCGTAAGAACCCTAAGGCTAGGTACCAGTCAACAGTCCCTGTGTGCCAGAGCCTGATGAAATTATTTAAACTAGCAAATTCTAAGCTGGTTTTCTCTGCCTTGCCTATTCCTTCTCGCAGAAACCACATACAGGCTCTTGCCCACATTTGCTGCTTGCTTTCTCTGCCTTCTGACCAACTCTGGTGCTTTCTCATGTAGCTCTTCCATGGTGTGGCATGCCCCCTCCTTTTGGAATCTGCGAGTATAACTATCTTTTCAATGGCAATCATCTCCTGATGTGTTGGCCTCACCATATTTGAATAACAAAACCTATATTTCAAAATAAACAGCCCTCTGGACCCTAACATGACATCACATGTCCCTGATTAACATTTAGGTCTCTGTAAAGCTTCTGAAAGGTGAAGTTCTTCTGTTGAGCTCCAATGAAGATGTTTTTATAGTTAACTTGTAAAATATCTATAAAATTTTAAAGTTATTGAGATATAATTCATATACCCTTTTAAAATGTATAATTCATGGGTTTTATATAGTTGTAAATTGTGCAGCCATCACGACTATCTAATTTTAGAACATTTCCTGACTTTAAATGGAAATCCTGTATCCATTTCCTCCTCCCCACCAGCCCCAGGCTACCACTACTTACTTCATGCCTCTATGCATTTGCCTATTCTAGACATTTCATATAAATGGAATCATATCACACAGTGTGGCTTTTTGTGAATGGCTTCTTTCACTTTACACAATGTTTTCAAAGTTCATCCATGTAGCATGTATCAGTATTTTATTCCTCTTTACTGCCGTATAATATTCCAGTGCATGGTTATACCACATTTTGTTTATCCATTCATCAATTGATGGACATTTAGTTTGTTTCCACTTTTTGGCTATAATGAATACTTTTGCTATGAACATTCATGTATAAATTTTGTGTGGACATGTTTTCAATTTTCTTGAGTTATACAAACTTGAAGTAGAAACGCTTTCAAGAGAGATACTGAATACCCTTCTGCATGACAATTAGTTCCTGTAAATCTTCCTTTCAAAGGAAGCTGTAACCAGACAACAGAAACCTCTAAGCCCCCAACAACTCATACTAAGGCTAGTGAGATGACTGCCTTGCAGCAGAAAAGTCAGATGTGAATAACATCCTGAGAATGTGTCATGTGCCAGTTACCAGGCAGCCTCTTTACCAATGTGTCTGTTTCTTTGCCTATAATAACAATCATAGTAATAGCTAACATTTACTGAGCTATTACTCAATGTTAGCTTATTGTTACTCATTGTTAGTTATTATGATTATTATCGTATCATTAGATATAGAAAGGAACTGGAATTAACAGAGACTAAAATATAATGGCCTGGATGCCCCAGGGAGAGCTCCTATATTTTCGATAAGTTCTAGACTAACTGTCATTTCCCAGAAGTTAAGGAAGGGATGGAGATTGATTGCAGTGAAAAGGAACTATGTAGCAAACTCATGTTCTTTTACATAGATATTTGAGGCACAAGTTTTACAACTTTGTCTATATATTTCTTCAACTAGAAGAATTAAAAATAGTGGTCCCCACATATACACTGATGGCTACGATCATCATGGAAAGGTTAAATCATCTTCACTACGAGTTACTGAAGTAAATTATACACGGTAAGTACACAGAAAAATTATAGAAAAATACTTCAAAAAAAGAGTTGTGTCCTTGAAAGAACAAGTTTCAGTTACTAAGGACATTCCCTGATGTGGAATCCTGACAGTACTGACTAAACCAGGTTAGATATAATTGTTCTGGTGAGAGCAAGCAAGCATCCTACTCTTCCAAGATGCATGTAACAATGTTTATGGGTTATTCTTATGTGACTTGCTCATACTACAAAACTCACTAAGAAAAGGTAGCGTTCTTGTGCCGATGTGTTCCGAGCAGCTAGTTTGAGGATCTGTCCTTCTTTTATTAGTTCATTTGAAGGATTTACAATGTCTTCTTCTTCTCCCAACATTTCATAAATCTCTAAGAGTTTCTTTAGGTTCTCCTAGGAAATTAAAACAAAACACAGCAAGATCATATATAAGGAGGTTTCACCTTAGTTCCTTTAATCAATGACCTTAGCTAAAATATACATAATTCAGAAGGGATTGGAACTAAGCATAAATTTTGGTATAAAGTATGTCAGTTATGATCAGATTAAAACCTGGGAGAAGAGGGATAACACTAAACATTTTATAAACAATCTTTTTTGTTCACTTGTATCAATTCATTTGGGTCCAAACCTGTAGATAATATCAGGCTATATTATTGGCAATTATCTAACTAGAATATTCCCATTTCCTCTGGAAACCACTTACCATTTTTCTTATTGCACTATTAGAATGACTTGCTGCTGTAGATATAATTTCAAGTGATTCTAAATGGAAAAAAGGAAAAGTAAATACATTTTGTCTTTACTATGTTACTAGATAGCTAAATAATATACAGTACAATAAGAAGAAATCTGAGGCCGAAGATACACGATAAAAGCAGGGGGCAATTTGCATTTATAAGCTGGATACTTTCAAAAGTTCATTTGTAAGCAGATTATTTGGAACTTGAAGGGTATCGCCTCATTAAAAGTCATATACAGTGAGTAGGCTCTCAGGTACCTTTAATCGATAAGGGACCTTCAAAATAACAAACACCCTGACACTAGCTTGGTACAAGGAACTTTGTCAGGGGCTTTCATATATATTAGGTCAATTCATTCTTATGCAACCTTGAATGGAAAGTATATTAGCTTCATTTGGCAGATGAAAGAAGTAGAGAGTGATGTGACTTGGCTAAGGTCACAAATTATGATACTGAAGGGCTACATTAGAACCAAAGTCTTCTGACCCAAATTTCTACAACATTTCAGCAGTAGTAAGTATTTCACTAGTTTTATGAGCAAATTAACCACCAAGCATAATCATTTTTCCCTGCGAAAACACACTCACATTTCTAGTCTAGGTGAAAGGGAATTTTCTGATGCCAATGTTGATGGAGGGTTTTGTTGCTAGGGCAGGTGGTAGCGAGAGATGGGAATGGGAACTCTGATATGGGCAAGGTAGGAGCTTCGGGACTACTGGTGAAGAGATGTGGAAGCTAAGGCTTCCTGCTGGATTAACCTGAGGGAATGTTCTCAATCCTACATCACGTCCTGCTCTCTTCCTTTCTTTCCTCTCTTATGAATACTGGTTGGGTTAATTCTGTTACCACAACAGCCTCATTATTCTGAACCAACTTTTCTGTCCTCTTCGTTCTACTGCCGAACAAAATGCACTTTTGTTGCTTTCCCCTCTACTTTTAGGTCTCTAAAAGTACTTCTGTGATTTCCTTACAATTTTGGTGTAAGTAGTAATGCGAAACCAAAAAGAGTAATAAAATCCCCTATTACGTTGCTGACTCTCTGATTTTTGACATAGCTACCTTAGCAGGAGTCAAAGTCTTTTGAGTATAGAAGAAGCAGAATTGTTATTTATATTTTAGAGAACTATCCTGATTTTGACAATTCTTTGCATTCCACATAGGATCCAAGGTAGAGGGAGACAAATTAAGATGGGCTGGGGCCACCACCCAAGAGACTAGTTTGAGAAGTAGCAATGGTGATCCAACCTCCAATCCTACCACTACTAAAACCAAGCACTCAGGCCCGGTGAGTGGAAAGTGGAGATGAAGTGGAAAGTGGAAGAAGACAAGTTAGGATAATTCTAAACTTTAGAGGAAGAAAGGGGAGATGAGAAGTTCCTGTGGTCACCAACTCACTTGGATGGTGGGAGAAACATCACAGATAGCCTAGTTCAGAAAAAGACCCAGTCTCTAAGACCAAACATTGTGTTTTGTGTTCATCTCTCAACAAGGTTCACTTATAACAGCAGACAAAAAATTATTAGAGAAAGTAGCAATGCTTTAAGATTGTACACCAGTATTGTTTGTACATGTTGATTACTAATCTAAGTTAAATTTTCTCTTCACAGTTAACTGATTTTTTTTTAAAGTACACAAGAAAACAAAATTCTTATTGAAACTCTTAAGCCCTAAAAAGTCTTCCATTATGATCTAATGTAGCACAGGAGTAGAGCAGGAATAAAGTTTTCTCAGGGAAAATGTTAACTGACACTAAACAGCACCATTGCCTCTTCTGTCTTACAGTAGAGAAAGGTAGAGAGATATCACTTTGCTTAGGCTATTTTTACATAGTAAATATCATCTTAGTTTTCTTGGTATGTATCAACCTACCTAATTAACCAGCAGCACTAGTAATTCTGAATGGTTGTATTCTTCCTGTGAGAAGGTAATTGTGTATTGCTATTCCAGATGTCTCTAAGACTACAGTTTTATATTTCAGAGTTAATGATTAACGTGAAACCAGCATGAGAAATGTGATTTGCATTGCTCCAAGCCTATGATTTGGGCTCAAAAGTGCTTGCCTAATTGAGGTACTGATGATAATTTCCAGTGAGGTTATTTTCTGGCACCAATATTTTACTAAAGTGGCTATGAGACCTATCTCACTTTGAAATCACAAGTCTACTTGGCCACTAAATTATCCCCAAATGGAAAGCAGGGGTGGGGCCGGGGTGGGGGGAGTATTTACTTTTAGCATCATTCCAGTCCGGAGAACCAGGGGGCAATTTCCTTAGGTAGTCCTTAAGGAGCATCTCATACCGGGGAATCCGCTGAACAGGTTCTAGCATGTGATGCTGCAAAGTCAAGCTCCCACAGATCTTCTGTTTCTGTAATGAGAAAGGTTTTTAAAAACAGATTTAAAAATTAGGTTAGCCAGTCTAAAAAAGTTCAACGTAACACAGAATTTTCATTAAGGGGAGCATTTCACTACAAAGTGTGGTCTGTGCATCACCTGCATTAGATATACCTGGGATGCTATTAAAAATGGAAATTCTGAACCCCATCGCAATCTATGAAACCACAATTTTGAGGCCACAGCCTGGGCATATGCATAAAAACGCCTCCAATTCTTCCATTAAAGTTTGAGGACCACCAATCTAGTGTTAAGAACAGAAAGAAAAATCAAGCAGAATTTAAGCAAGAAATTTCCAGATTGATGACATCCACTTCAATTAGTCACTACAAGGGTTTGTCAGGTCCCATTATTAAATCATACTCCAGAGATTTTCAAAAGAAGCATCTATTCAATGAGGTTCACTAAGTAGCACCGCATTAAATGACTCTGGACTCAGCAGAAACTATTTCAAAATAAGGCTACCATAAATGTCATTTCCTTTTAACTTAAAAGACTCCACATGTAGAAAAGTGACAAGATGAGAAAATTTTAATTTTTCATTAGGTCATGGCATTCTTTTCCATTAGAAACCAAACTCTAAACAGATCTCCTTTGCTTAGGGCAAAACTGAGTCTATAGAACATGCTTTCAGTAAGCTGTCAACATGGAAGGAGATAAAAAAGATTACTTGAAAAATAAGGTGTGTTCTTGTTCGTATTAAACAAAGAAGAAACCCTCTTACTATATTTATTGATGACCATGATCAGGGCACTGCAGGGTAAAAAATGTTGTATTAAGACATGATGTTTGCATTCAAAGCAAACAAGAAACTAAAAGCTTCATAGAGAATGGAATATTTACACATAAACTCAAGTGAGGTCAGGCTTTGGGCAGGGAAATGAGGAATACCAGATAAGTGCAGGAAGAGGGACCTTGGAGAACAGGCCCAAGACAGTGGGGCATGAAGCATGTTTAGTGAAAGGGGGCAGTTGAGTCCTGCTCGGAAATAAGATATTTACAGGGAAATAGGGGATAAGGAAGAAAATGTAATCTGGGGCAATAATGTCAAGCTGGGTTTAGATTTACTTCATCTAATGCAGGTTTTCATGCAGGGGAGTGATATCATTAGATATGACAGCTATTAAGATTAACCTACAGCAATGTGGCTTTAGGCAGATGTCAGGAAACTAGTTTGGAAGTTATTGTAGACCAGAAGAAAAGTAAAAAGAGCCTGAAATTAGCATGGAAGCTGAGGGTTTAATGGCTTTCCTTAATAAAATGTAAGATATTAATATTATAAGTTTAGTTATTGCATTTGATTTTCTCCAGCAAGCCTATGGTATATATATACACACATGCATATATATGCATATATATATATATATATATATATATATATCTCCAGGAAAATATTACTGATCCCCCAATTTTTTTTTTGATCCCCAAATTTTTACATGAAGAAACTGGCTCAGAAAAGTTAGGGGAGTTTTCTAAGGTCAAGTGGCTCTAAGTGGCAGACTAGAATCCTAAACTAGATTAGTTGATTCTCAATCTACCATTCCTTTCACAACGCCATCCTTTCTTCATAACATGGAGAAGACAGACGTTGCTGAGATAGTTTTAATATTTGATGAAACAACGATAATGACCACCATCGTGTAGTGAGCACTTACTATGCAACAAGCTCCATGCTAAGTCCCTTGAAAATATTATCTAACAGGCAAATGAACACATACAGAGAATGAGGAAAAGTGACAAATCAAAGATAAAGCCAAGTGGTCAAATTCTGGTGAATAAAAGAATATTGGTGCTATGTGATAAATCCAATCACATAACCACAAGCTACTCTATGCAAGGCACAAAAGGTCAAGTGGAAAAAATGTTTGTAAGCTAAAGACAGGAACGGAACATGTTGACTTTGTATTGACAACAAGATGTTCATACAGAATTGTGTAGCCAGCACTCAGCATTTTGTAACTGGAGTTCAGGGGTAGAGGAATACACTAGAAATAATGACTCTATAAGCATCTATATGACATGATGGTTAAAGGCTTGGGAAACTATGACAACATTGAGACTGTGGAGAGAAAGAAGACTATGAAGGGCAAAAACCTTGTATTCTGCCCACATTTCAATATTAACAAAAGGGGTTAGTGAAAGAACCAAAGAAGGAGCCAGTGTTCAGAAAGGTAGATGAGTGCTTAATCATGAGAGAAAAGAGATGTTCAATAAAAGGAGTGAAGGGGAAGAGCAGGACTTTTGGCTATGGCTGAGTGAGGAGACTGGCAAAATCCTCCCTTTAAAAAGCGACTTTATAATGAGAACCTACTATAGCACTGGGAACTCTACTCAATGCTCCATGGTGACCTAAACGGGAAGGAAATCCAAAAAAGAGGGGATATATGTATACCTATAGCTGATTCACTTTGCTGTACAGTATAAACTAACACAATGTTGTAAAGCAACTATATTCCAATAAAAATTAAAAAAAAATAAAAAGCAGCTTTAAAGCTGGATAAAATTGATTTTAACAACAACAGCAATCATTTCAGCACTTTGGAAATTGACCAAAGGCACAAAACAATCTGAAAAGTGTTTCTCTTAAAAACTGCTGAACTTTGGGTAAGAACAGTAAGAAGCTGTGGTATTCTGGCCTGGGGCTGCACCTCCTCCACTCCCAGCTCAGTCACTGTGAAGATTCTGCAAGGGTGGGGCAGGCTGGGAGGACTGGCAGTTTCTCTGCTGAAGCTGAAGAGGGCTCATTTGATTTACAGCGGTGAACCATATGCCCAGCAGCACCGTCAGTGGAAGTGATGGTCTCTGAGGTGGGCAAGTGGGGAAGACCAATGACTTTAATAGCCTGAAGCTGTGTTGTGGTCAGACAATCATTTCCTTGGCTGAGGCTGTGTGAATAACCAGCAGAGACAGAAGAGAGCCCAAGCCAGCAACCTCCTGGACACTCTGAGGTTGTGGAGATGCAGACAGAAGATACAGATAGGAGATGGGAAAGGGCCACAAGGACTTTGGAAATGGCCCGATCTTTAAATAAGTGTGTGTCCCTCCACACACAAGTATAGGGCCATCAGCAGAGGAGAGAAGCTAACTGGATCTAGGTAGTTAAGTACCTGTGTTTAACAACTGTTTGATCTTTAACCTACACAGATATAGAGGCAACCCCTATAAAGCCAAGATCACATACAAACACAAGAACATTCAACAAAAAACTGAATAGAGACATTAGTGGCTGCATACCAGAGGAGAGATAAAGTTCATAGATTTAGTCTAAGCAAGTTAATAAACAAACACAAAAACAAAAGTAACAGCAGCCACTCTCAGTAGGGAAAATCCAAATCTAGAGTTCCCACAAAATAGGTTATCTAAGATGTCCAGGGCTTCCCTGGTGGTGCAGTGGTTAAGAATCTGCCTGTCAATGCAGGGGACACAGGTTTGAGCCCCGGTCCAGGAAGATCCCACATGCCGCGGAGCAACTAAGCCCATGCAACACAACTACTGAAGCCCGCGCGCCGAGAGCCCGTGCTCTGCAACAAGAGAAGGCAGCACAATGAGAAGCCCACGCACCTCAACGAAGAGTAGCTCCCGCTCGCCACAACTAGAGAAAGCCCATGCACAACAACAGACTCAACGCAGCCAAAAATTAAAAAATAAACAAACAAATAAATAATAATGTCCAACATTCAGCAAAAACAAAAAGAGATATTCAAATAAACAGTGAAGTATTAACATACACTGAAGAAAAAAGGCAGTCAAATAAAATTGTCTCTGAGTGAACTTAGATATTGGATATAGCAAAGATTTCAACATAGCTATTATATGTATGTTCAAAGAAATAAAGGTAATCATATTTGAAGAACATGAAAAGTATAACAACAATACATGCATACATAGCAATTTTCAAGGAGGAATCAGACAGTATAAAAAAGAACCAAATGAAAATTCTGGAGTTGAAAAGTACAATAACTGAAATGAAAAATTCACCTCAGAGACTCAACAGAAGAAACAAGATGGCAGAAGAATCAATGAACTTGAAGGAATATTAATTGAAATTATACAGTGTAAAGAACAAAGAGAAAAAAGGAAGAAAATTGAACAGGTCTCAGAAACTCACATAATGCGACTTCCTTGGTGGAGCAGTGGTTAAGAATCTGCCTGCCAATGCAGGGGACACGGGTTCAAGCCCTGGTCCGGGAAGACCCCACATGCCGTGGAGCAACTAAGCCCGTGTGCCACAACTACTGAGCCTGTGCTCTAGAACCCACAAGCCACAACTACTGAGCTCACGCACTGAAGCCTGCTACTGAAGCCTGCGTGCCTAGAGTACATGTTCCACAACAAGAGAAGCCACCACAATGAGAAGCTGGCGCACCTCAACAAAGAGTAGCTCCCGCTCGCCACAACTGGAGAAAGCCTGTGCACAGCAACGAAGACGCAGTGCAGCCAAAAATTAATTAATTAATTAATTTAAAAAAGAAAGAAACTTGGGTAATAAAAATATGAAATTCAAAGAAACAATGGCTGAAAACGTCTCAGACTGATTTAAAAAAATCTACACAACCAAGAAGCTCAATCTACTCTAAGCAGAATAAATACAAAAAAGATCCACATCATTTTCAAACTGCTAAAAGCCAAAAACAAAGAGAAAACTTTGAAAGCAGCAAGAGAAAAGCGATTCATTACATACAGGGGACTGTCAATACAATTAAGGGCTAACTTCTCATCTGACACAAGGGAGGACAGAAAACAGTGAAATGACATTCAAATTGCTGAAAGAAAAAAGCTATCAGCCAAGAATTCTGTGTCTAGCAATGCTATCATTCAATAGTGAAGAAAAAAATATTTTCCAAATAAACAAAGCCCAAGAAAATTCATTGCTATTCACTCTGCCTCACAAGAAACACATCATTTTCATGCTGAAAGGAACTTATTCCAGAAATGGTAAATATATGGGTTAAAAACATATTTGTAGGGCTTCCCTGGTGGCACAATCGTTGAGAGTCCGCCTGCCGATGCAGGGGACACGGGTTCATGCCCCGGTCTGGGAAGATCCCACATGCTGCAGAGCGGCTGGGCCCGTGAGCCATGGCCGCTGAGCCTGCGCGTCCGGGGGAGGCCACAACACTGAGAGGCCCATGCATAGCAAAAAAAAAACCCCAAAAAACATATTTGTAGACATTTTTCTTGTTTCAAATTGAAGAATAGTTGATTTACAATGTTGTGTTAGTTTCTGGTGTACAGCAAAGTGATTCAGTTATACATATATATTCTCTGTCCATATTCTTTTCTACTATGGTTTATCACAGGATATTGAATATATTTCCTGGTGCTATACAGTAGGACCTTGTTGCTTATCTATTTTACATATAGTAGTTTGTATCTGCTAATCCCAAACTCCTAATTTATCCCTCCCACACCCCGCTTTCCTCTTTGGTAACCATAAGCTTGTTTTCTATGTCTTTGAGTCTGTTTCTGTTTCATAAATAAGTTCATTTGAGTCATATTTTAGATTCCACACATAAGTGATGTCATATGGTATTTGTCTTTCTCTTTCTGACTTACTTCACTTAGTATGATAATCTCTAGGTCCATCCACGTTGCTACAAATGACATTATTTCATTCACTTTTATGGCTGAGTAGTATTCCACTGTGTATATATACTACATCCTCTTTATCCATTCAACTGTCGATGGAGATTTAAGTTGCTTCTGTGTCTTGGCTATTGTAAATAGTGCTGCTATGAACATTGGGGTGCATGTTGTATCTTTTCGAATTAGAGTTTTCTCTGGATATATGTCCAGGAGTGGGATTGCTGGATCATATGGTTACTCTAAGTTTTTTAAGGAACCTCCATACTATTCTCCATAGTGGCTGCACCAATTTACATTCCCACCAACAGTGTTGGAGGGTTCCCTTTTTTCCACATCCTCTCCAGCATTTATTTGTAGACTTTTAAATGATGGCCATTCTGACTGGTGTGAGATGATACCTCACTGTAATTTTGACTTGCATTTCTCTAATATTTAGTGATGTTGATCATCTTTTTATGTGCCTTTTGGCCATCTGTATGTCTTCTTTGGAGAAATGTCTATTTAGGTCATCTGCCCATTTCTTGACTGGGTTGTTTGTTTTTTTGTTATGAGTTGTATGAGCCATTTGTATATTTTGGAAATTAAGCCCTTGTTGGTTGTACCACTTGCAAATATTTTCTCCTAGTCCATAGGCTGTCTCTTCGTTTTGCTTAGTTTCCTTTGCTGTGCAAAAGCTTCTAGGTTTGACTAGGTTCCATTTGTTTATTTTTGCTTTTATTTTTATTGCCTCAGGAGACTGACCTAGGAAAACATTGGTACAATTTCTGTCAGACAATGTTTTGCTATATTCTCTTCTAGTTTTATGGTGTCATGTCTTATATTTAAGTCTTTAAGCCATTTTGAATTTATTCTTGTGTATGGTGGGAGGGTATGTTCTAACTTCATTGATTTACATGCAGCTGTTCAGGTTTCCCAACACCAATTGCTGAAGAGACTGTTTTTTCTCCATTGTATATTTTTGTCTCCTTTGTCGAAGATTAACTGACCATAGGTGTGTGGGTTTATTTCTGGGCTCTCTATTCTGTTCCACTGATCCACATGTCTGTTTTTATACCAATATCACAGTGTTTTGATTATTGTGGCTTTATAGTATTGTCTGAAGTCTCGGAGGGTTATGCCCCCAGCTTTGTTCTTTTTCCTCAGGATTGCTTTGGCAATTCTGGGTCTTTTATGGTTCCATATAAATTTTAGGATTATTTGTTCCAGCTCTGTAAAAAGTGTCATGGGTATTTTGATAGGGATTGTATTAAACCTGTAGATTACTTCTGGTAGTATGGCTGTTTTAACAATATTAATTCTTCCAATCCAAGAGCATGGGATAGTTTTCCATTTCTTTGAATCATCTTCAATTTCCTTTATCAATGTTTTATAATTCTCAGAATATAAGTCTTTTACCTCCTTTGTCAGGTTTTATTCCTAAGTATTTTTTTTGGGGGGGGGGGCTGCAATTTTAAAAGGGATTATTTTTTTACTCTCCCTTCTTGATATTCCATTGTTAGTGTAAAGAAATGCAACAGATTTATGTATGTTAATCTTGTATCCTGCTATGTTGCTGAATTCATTTATCAGTTTCTAGTAGTTTCTGTGTGGAGTCTTTAAGGGTTTTCTATATACAGTATCATGTCATCTGCATATAATGACAATTGTACCACTTCTCTTCCAATTTAGATACCTTTTATTTCTTTTTTCTTGTCTGATTGCTGTGGCTAGGACTTCCAAATACTATGTTGAATAGAAGTGGTGAGAATGGGCATCATTGTCTTGCTCCAGATTTTTGTGGGAAGGCTTTCAAGCTATTCACCATTGAGTGTTATGCTGGCTGTGGGTATTTCATAAATAGTTTTTATTATGCTGAGATATGTTCCTTCAATACCCATTTTGGTAAGAGTTTTTATCATGAATGGATGTTGCATTTTATCAAATGCTTTTTCTGCATCTATTGAGATGATCACGTGGTTTTTGTCTTTTCTTTTGTTGATGTTGTCAGCATCACATTGATCTGCGTATAGATATTTTTTAATATTCTCTTAACTTCTTTAAAAGACATAAAATTGTACAAAACAGTAATCATATCACTATATTAGTGAGTTTAAAAAACATATAAAAATATTTATGTAACACAGGGGCTTCCCTGGTGGCGCAGTGGTTGGGAGTCTGCCTGACAATGCAGGGGACACAGGTTCGAGCCCTGGTGCAGGAAGATCCCACATGCCATGGAGCAGCTGGGCCTGGTGCCACAACTGCTGAGCTGGCACTCTAGAGCCCGCGAGCCACAACTACTGAAGCCTGTGCTCCTGAAGTCCATGCTCTGCAACAGTAGAAGTCACCACAATGAGAAGCCCACGCACCTCAACGAAGAGTTGCCCCCGCTCACCACAACAAGAGAAAGCCCGTGCACAGCAACAAAGACCCAATGCAGCCAAAAATAAATAAATAAATTTGTAAAAAATAAATATATATATATTTATGTAACACAAAAGAAGTCAAGGAGCAAAAGAATCCCCACCCAGGGGCTTCCCTGGTGGCACAGTGGTTGAGAATCTGCCTGCTAATGCAGGGGACACTGGTTCAAGCCCTGGTCCGGGAAGATCGCACATGCCACGGAGCAACTAGGCCCGTGAGCCACAACTACTGAGCCTGCGCTCCGCAACAAGAGAGGCCACGATAGTGAGAGGCCCGCGCACCGCGATGAAGAGTGGCCCCCGCTTGCCACAACTAGAGAAAGCCCTTGCACAGAAACGAAGACCCAACACAGCAAAAATAAATTAATAAATTCCTACCCCCAATATCTTAAAAAAAAAAAAAAAAAGAATCCCCACCCAAATAACCTTATGTGATCTAAAGAATTCCTTTTCAATATTTAAACTTCAGCAAAGAAGAAATGATTAACAATTTTGACTAGAGAATCAAACAGAAATTACTATGATATTATTAAAATGTATTATCCAGGTTTGATGAAATTTTAAGTCAGGACACATATATAAAATGACCAAAAAAACACCCCAAAATGCAATAAAACAGAATACAGTTGATCCTTGAACATGGGTTTGAACTGCACAGGTCAACTTATATGCACATTTTTTTTTTCAGTAAATGCGTACTACAGTACTAATCCATGGTTGATTGAATCCATGAGGCATAACCACAGATATGGAGGGCTGACAGTAAAGTTATACTGGGATTTTCAAACACATAGGGGATCAGCACCCTTAACCCTTACGTTGTTCAAGGATCAACTGTAATTATGTTTCTAAAATGTCAGGGTTTATAGCAATCATTCTTTATATTCATTTATAGTCATTCCAACATCTCAACCTCTGAAAGCAAGCAAGAGAGACACAGAGCTGAATGGGAACTTACTTTGTAAATTAATGTGAACCCTGATAAAGCCAGACTTTCCTTGCCTCAAAAGCAAATGGAGAATTCACTGTTCAGTATATTGCACGTGCTCAATAAATATTTTAACTTTGCAGAGATGATTTCTGCATAATTCAGACCAGAATGGAATTTGGCCAGGTGTCTCAAATCTCTCAATCTAAATTTTAAATCTAGAAGACCTTATGATCTGTACAGAAAAAGTAATTATAGCCTTGAACAAAAGAGTCCTATTACCTGAATTTCTTCAATTGTTGATTTGAACTGGGGAATACGCTCTGTCATGTTTTTAACCAATTCCATTGCGTTATCAAATCCCTTCACATATTCTCCATACATCTTAAGGAATGGGGCCAATTTCTGAAGGATGTCACCAATTCTAGGGGTAGTTTCCCTGTATAAAACATAGAAACAAGTTGTTAAGACTTCTTATAGAATGAGTGAATTAACAGGACTCCAAATGAAGTAATCACTTTCTACATGTACCCTGCGCTTTGTCAGATCCACTTTGCTGTGAGATTGAGAGAAAGCGAAAAAGCACCTTTTTACAGGGAGTTTAGGAATAACACAGTAAAGAGAGATGCTTTACTCTTGGAAATCTTGAAGCTCCAGATTACCCATAATATCTTGTCTCCACTAATCAAACTATAGCTTGGAAAGGAGAGGTGAAACCTTTTTCAACTAAAGACAAAAATGTACCACAAGGTCTTTCAGTGATCTTTAACATAAAAACTTTGTGTAAATGTTTGTTTACAGCTCTGTGTAGCATTATTATTTCAAGTTAACAGCTGAATAACACAGCTTCTAGTATGACTGCCTTAGATATATTATTTGCTATCTATGCCTCTTACCATTCTTGCATTCTTTTCTCCAGCTCTGGCAATAGGAATTTACTATGGAAGGCATTTATTGATGAAATATTAGAAAAGATTTTATTCACCATCTCTGCTGGAAATGAGCCTCGATTTGCTTCTTCCAGTAGTTTGCAATAAAATACCTGAATAAGAGAATTAATGCAAACATTACTTCAAAGTTATTGGTTAAGCATCTAGCACTGTGCTAAGGCATATAGTGGGCTCTTAGTAACTTTTTGTTGAATAAATGGAAAAGTTCGTGATTCAAGAAATCAATCATTTTTGAAATGTAGGAGTGAGTATATGCTTTAAGAAGAACCAGGAATTAGAATTAGGAAGCTTTGACTCTAACCTAGGCTATGCCTCTATCTGTGGGATGTTCATCTTTTCTGTTCCAGAGAATTTCCAGTTGAGGGTAACAGGATTTACCCTTCCTATCCATAGGTAGAGTTAAAAGATGGAAAACTATACAGATACATAATAACTGTGGTATTTTCCACTCCTCTTTATATTTTGATTGACTTCTATGGCACATATTACATATTGCCCTTTATTATAATTTGTTGGCATGTGTCGCATTTTCCCTATTAAAACTGTACACTCCTTGGGGAGGTACAACATTGTGATTTACTTCTCACAGTAGAAAAGGTGCTTAAAAAATACGTGGTCAATGCATGAACAAAAGAGTATTTCAGTTCTCACATGTTTTCCTGCTTTAGTAAATAATAATGCATGGTAACTTAAAACTCAGAAATGAGGATAAAAAGATCTTCTCTTGTACATAATAACAGGTATCTTAAAGACAGTAAAAAAAAATTTTGCAGTCTTAGCTCTACTCTAGTAGGGCTACTATACCTCTTAATTGCCATTCTGTTAAATGTAGGCAGAAGGAGGTCTGTTCTTTCATAATGTCCAGATGGTTGTTTATTTTCTAAATTCACCTCCATTGCATTTTCTTGAGAGGCAAAAAGAATACCAAATTATGTCCTTAGAGACTCCAATAGGATATTTTAGTAATTATGATTAAATTCTAAAAGGTCAGCAACAGTGGCTGACAACACAATATGGATGAAAAAAAAGAAAGAAAGAAAAAAGTGCAACTTGGTAAGTGGAAAAAACACATTTCCACTATGGGAATACCTAAAAGTTTCAGGTCTGTAATCACCATGAGGAGAAACATTGTTTCAAAGGCACAAACCAACATGAATTGATTGACTTATGGCGAAATTCTTTGGAAAGTGAGTATCTGAGTCACAAACACATTATCTCAGAGAACACAAGTCTTAATCCGGACCCTTAAGGCTCACCCTAACAGGCATGTAGTCTGCTCTAGGAACTGATAAAAAGGTGTGCCCAGGATGGCCTGCTCCCACGAAGTTCCATTTTTCCAACTGCAGTAGCGGGACATCTTCTTGCAACTAATTTACTCAAAGTTGGCAACTTTATCTTTTAATAAGAGGAGTCTGTATCAGCAGACAATCTACCAATTATCTTGATCTTTTATCACTGAAACAGGATTAAGAGGCCATCATGTTTAACAGTTATTCTTAATGATGCATTTTCAAACTTTCTTTGCAAATGTATATTTGAGATGATTCACAAGCATCTACCATGATGAAAGTACAAAATGTTATTCACATATTCAACAAATATTTACACCTGGCACTGTTTTGAACGTTTTATGCAAGGCCGAACAAGCGAACTCTCAGAATTCCTTCTGGCCCTATGACTGCAGGAATTCAGATCATTTACAACAGCAAGTGAGACAAGAATCAGTGATGTATTCATGTCAGCATCAGAATCTCCTATTTACTAACACAGCTTTCAGGATCACAATAAGTGGGCAAGAAACAGAGTAGTGTTTAGGATTGAAAGACACAGATAAATGCATTTTGCGACTCCTACAGAGAGTCCTTCAATCTGTTTTTTATGAATTATGAAAACTTTATACCTAATGAATTCACTGACAGAGCTGAAAATGTTAGAGATCTCCTTGAGGAAGTAGCTTTCACTTGCCAAAAATGGCTAGGTCCTTCTTGCAGTTTCTAAAACACTTAAATTACTAAGTTAAAATGATGTATAATGCCAAAAAATAAAATACTGAAAGGGAAAATATTACCTGATCTAAGAGGTCAAGTCGGCTGACGTAAGCTCTTTCTGTAAGCAAAAGTTCATTGGCTATTTTGTGAAGTTTTTGCTCATTAGTCTCCTGAAAACAGAACAGATATTCACATATCAGGAAATAAAGCTTGGACAGTATTTCTCAAGTAATAAATATTATCAAATGGTTTCATCAAGGACTTCCCTGGTGGCGCAGTGGTTAAGAATCCGACTGCCCGTGCAGGGGACACGGGTTCTAGCCCTGGTCCGGGAAGATCCCACATGCCACAGAGCAACTAAGCCTGTGTGCCACAACTACTGAGCCCGCGTGTCACAACTACTGAAGCCCGTGCACCTAGAGCCTGTGCTCTGCAACAAGAGAAGCCACCACAATGAGAAGCCCGGGCACCGCAATGAAGAGTAGCCCTCACTCACAGCAACTAGAGAAAGCCCACTTGTAGCAATGAAGACCCAATGCAGCCAAAATCAAGGAAATAAATAAATAAATAAAAATTTTAAAAAACTGATTAAAAAAAATGGTTTCATCAAAAGTTTTCCTAAGCTTCTCAGGTACCCAATTCCTTTCAGTCATCAAGGAACATCCAACCAGAAATGAACAAAATTAGAAATCAGCTAGATTTAATCTATGATAACTTCTTTGATCTCTGTATCAATTAACACTATCTTCCACCTTTTCTTTGAAACTTCTTTTATCTTTTTTACTTCCCAGACACTATACTTTCCTCATTTTCCCCCTACCTCTCTCAGGCTACTCTTTGGACATGTTTTTTTTTTTTTTTATGCGTTACGCGGGCCTCTCACTGTTGTGGCCTCTCCCGTTGCGGAGGACAGGCTCCGGACGCGCAGGCTCAGCGGCCATGGCTCACGGGCCCAGCCGCTCCGCGGCATGTGGGATCTTCCCAGACCGGGGCACGAACCCGTGTCCCCTGCATCGGCAGGCGGACTCTCAACCACTGCGCCACCAGGGAAGCCCTGGACATGTTTTTATCACTCTCTCAAAGATCTTGTTTAATTATTAGCTCTATGCACAGAACTTTTTACCTTAAAAAAACTTTTTATTATGGAAAATTTCAATCATATATAGAAGTAAAGAAAATAGTAAAACAAACCCCCATGTGTCCATCACCAAGATCCAACATCAATTCATTGTTAATCTTTCACCTTTGCTCGCACCCACCTCCCTCTATCTATATTACTTTTAATTAAATCTAGACTTTAATATTTCTTCAGTTTATATTTACTTAACTCTTAAATATCTTTGTATAACCTTGCTAGTGCCATGAGGACAGGAACATTTTTTCGTTGTTAACTGCTCCATCTCTTGTATCTACTGCAGTGCTTCAATAAAACACTGGCACTCAATAAAATATCACTGAATGAATGAATGAGAAGCAGTCTCACATGACTAACTATTGCTGGACATTTATTACCACTTTGACATGTTGTCAATCTAAGACCAAACTCATCATTTCTGTAAAATCTCCATTCTACCACCACCTTCCAACCTTACCATCCTAGCAATGGTTCCATCCCTTTCCAGTTAGCTGACTTAAATTACTTTAAGCTTAGTTCCCTACCACAAAATCCAGTCAGCCACCAACTCCTATTCATGGCATTTTGTCTTTAGCATTCATCTTTTAAGCTCTCATCACTGCCACCCTGTTTTGCTCATACCTTATCTTAAGCCCAGGCCAATCAATAGTTAGTTGCCCAATTAACTGATTCCATTATTTTTTTTTGGCTCTAACCCACCTTGAATACTATTGTATGAGGAATTTTTCTAAAACTCTGCTCTGGGGACTTCCCTTGTGGCACAGCAGTGGTTAAGAATCCACCTGCCAATGCAGGGGACACAGGGTCGATCCCTGGTCCAGGAAGATCCCACGTGCTGCGGAGCAACTAAGCCTGTGCACCACAACTACTGAGCCTGCGCTCTAGAGCCCCCAAGCCACAACTACTGAAGCAAGCATGCCTAGAGCCTGTGCTCCGTAAGGAAGAGTAGCCCCTGCTCGCCACAACTAGAGAAAGCCTGCACACAGCAACGAAGACCCAATGCAGCCAAAAAATAAATAAATAAAATTAAAAAACAAAACAAAACAAAAACTCTGCTCTGCTCACCTAATGATAATTCCCATAGGAAAAACCAAAATTCTTCAATAGTCCTCTTCTCACTGACAGGAAAAAATCCAGACTCTGCGTACTATCCAGAGTTGTTTCTACCTAGTTACTTTACTGAAATACTTTTCTCATTCTAGGAGACTATGAAATATAGTAAGAGTTTAGTAAAAACTTTAGTATCAAAGCAGACAAAAGTGTACTTTAAACCAGTGTCTGATTTGTGTAAATGCTACATTTTAAACTATGTATAAAATGCTATTAAGTTGTATAAATGCTTCATTGTGTTAAACACATATGACATCTATTTTATGCTTTAGATGCAATATATGTTCTAACGTGGTAAGTTACCACGTTGCTTCTTACAGAACTGAGGTATTTTTATGTGAAGTCTTTAAGTAATATAATACGTTTAAATAATTTGTGGTCTCAGAAACACTGAAATAAGAACTATGTAGTAATCGGGACTTCCCTGGTGGTCCAGTGGTTAAGACTCCTCGATCTCATTGCAGAGGGCCCAGGTTTGATCCCTGGTTAGGGAACTAGATCCCGCATGCCACAATTAAGAGCCTACATGCTGCAACTAAAAGATCCCGCATGCAGCAACGAAGATCCCGTGTGCCACAACTAAGACCCGGCGCAGCCAAATAAATATTTTAAAAGAAACAACTATGTAGTAGTCAAATTCCATAATTAGTCAAAGTTTTGGTTTAACTTAAACTCAGAGTAAAGTACTAGCATTGCTGCTTGCCTACCTGGCATCCCTTCCCCGCTATCTCTTAATGGTATCCAGATTTGGTTAGTGTGTCTACCCAACTACTATGTAGCCCTTCCTTTGGGGAAACTGACCTTATCCACAGATCAAAAGGGGAGCCCTGAATGGTGTTGCAATCAGGAGTATACAGCGATAGGTTCAGGGGCCAATGAGACACGAGGGAATATGCACTGGCAGCTTTGGAAAAGGAGGCTCCCTAGTCTTAAGGAAGAACCATAAAAAAAGAGATCTCTCTTTGCTGCTCCACGTAAATGAGGGTACATGTAGTCTTGAGTGCTATAAGCAGCCATCCCATAACCACAGAGATGAAGCCAATAAACTTCCTTATTGTTTAAGCCAGGTCGAGTAATATTGGTGTTATTTGTAGCATCCTGATTAATATAAAAAACTTAAATACTAAGAAACATATGTAGTATATTCCATGAAACTGATAAACTTTCAAGAAATTTTTAGACAATCACTATTTATAGAGAAGAAAGTAAAATACTTAATGAACTAAAAATGTGACTTTCAAAGATGTAATTAAGTGTAATAAGTAAATACATAAGAATTACATCAACATTTCAGAAAAAGTGATATGCTGTTCTACACACTCACAGGAAATACTGACCTGCACCAACACTACAGCCATTTGTTTTGGTTTTTTAAGCCAGATTTACTGAGGTGAAATTTACAATTAGTAAAAGTCACCCTTTTGGTGAATAGTTCTAGGAGTTTTGATGAATGGTTACAAGCATGTCACCACCACCACAATCAAGATACAGAACATTTCTATCGAAACTTTTCTTAGGTCTCTGCAGTCAACCCCACTCCTCTTCCACCACCAGCTCCTAGTAATTGTTGATCTGGCTTGTTCCAGAGTGTCATGTAAATGGAATCACACAGCATGTGCCTTTTGAGTCTTGCTTTATCAAAATGCATTTGAGGTAGATCCAAGTTGTTATTAGTAGTTCATTCTTTTCAAGCCCTTCATTTTATTCTAATAGTGGAGATATCTTTTTGACCCACTATACTCTTTTGTATATTCTAATTCTAGTTCTAGCTAATATCTTTAAAGAAAACAATCCAGCAGAATTTGTGCCATGATAAAATAATACATCTTTTGTAAGTCAGAGAATTCATTAAACAACAAGTCATAATGTCTATTATTGCTATGCAATGAAGTCACCCCTGAGGTCTTCCATATCCTACGAGATCTTAAATAGGAAGCTTCTAAGAAACAATCTTTTTGCTGATCGCAAATTATACTTTAGCTGAACGTGGCAAATTGTGGGTATCCTGTTCATATTTTGCAAAATCCAAGGGTATGCCAGCAGTTATTAGTAAAAGCTATATTTCTTCCACACAGATGGTCTTCTAACATTAGGTCCCTGACCTTGCCAAAGTCAACACAAAGTAAACTTGCTGACATATGGTTTAATCACTCACATATAAGGTTTGTGAAAAGTTACTAGGGATTTTGTGGTGGAAGTGAGGACATCACAGACTCATGGAGCCTTTCTTTAGGTTAATCACAACAATAATAGCATCACCATAATAAGAACAGCTAACAATTATTCACTCATTGCTTGTTATATGCCAGACTGTTAAAAGTATTTTACACAGATTGACTGGTCCTTACAACAAGTCTATAAAATGGGTACCATTATTATTCCTATTTTATAGGTAGTATACACACACAACAAAACAAAATTCCAGAGCTTAAAAAAAAACATCCAAGGCTCAAAGAGGCCAGGAAACTTGCCCAAGGTCACACAGAACCCAAATGAATCAGATTTTATTCACATAAGAGAGTATGTGATTTTTGAGTAACTCTTCAGTAAATAGTTGGCTCTCACTCTAACCCTTCTTTGCAACAAAAAACAAGATTGTATTAAGTGCCTACAAGTGAACAGACTAACAAAATACCAACTATGCACTTAAAAATGGAATGTGCATTTTAATTTATATACTGATTATTTTTCCAACATAAATTTTATTTAAAGCAGACTTTTTAGCATTTAGTAATAATTATCAGGTATAAAAAATTCAGTCATATTTGATGTAACAATATGATGGCTTCCAAATTTTAAAAAACTAGTTTAGTTTCTGAAACTTAACTATAATGTACAGGGTCAATTACTCTATCAGACTTATACTTAAATAATGCACAAAGTAGTTTTAAAGCTGCTGGTACCTTGGGGCTGTAGCCTGATATTTTTTAAAATAGCACTTTACTAAGAAGTCATTTATTTTTGTGATTCTTTGGAAAACAATAATGGTTACACAATACTGATTTGATGAGTAATCCCATTGGATTCTTTTGCAGCTGAATACACAGGCTTGACTTTTCAAAATAATTATAAATATGCTATTTAAAAAGTATCTTACTTTTGATATTCCTCTATAAAATAAAGGGATTGGTTTTCTTTCTTTTTTTACCTGCAAATATATACTCTATTGAAAGCTGATTCTCAGAGTATTGCCTCAAACAAAAATACACTAGAGTATACCTAAACTATCAGAACTGAGAAAGTAAGATACACTCCTCTTACACTAATAGACTATACAATTTATTTTCCCCTGCTCCTCTCTGCTTATGCATTCCTAGGCTATTACTGTGTACCTTTACACCTCTGAGAATCTTTTCGTAGAGATCTGCTCCATTTTCACTTGGGTTAGGGTCAGCCTAGTTATTAGTCACTGTACCCACTGGCACATGAAGCGTTGCAGTGTCAGTTCTGCCTCCTTCCTTGCAGATGTCACCAGCTCCTGCAGGTCTTTTCAGACCTTTTGGCATGACTCTTCCATATGGCAGGAGCCGGGACAAAGAGCAGCTCTCAGAGTTCATTAACTGGATAGGCAGAAAATGCTTGCGTGGAGCCAGCAATTCACTCTTCAGAATCTTAGTGCCATACGCCCTGCACATGTCTCAAAACCCCAAGCAGGGGAGTAGATATTTTGAAAAGAATTTCACAAATGCCAGTGAGTAACTGTTTCCTGAAAGATGCTTTAAGGGCAGAATATTTAACTGTTTAAAAAGGAATCAGATATTGATACTATGGCTTTATAACTCTTCAATACATGTTCTCATGTGATTTCATTTTAAGCAGGAAGTTTTTCCCCTAAAAACACTGAATCAAAACTACTAAAAGTTCTTATAGCCTTTTCCATATGTATATTTATAACATATTCCATATGTTATATTTAAAATAATATCTATATAAATTATCATGTTTTATAGGACCAGAACAGATGTTTCTTGCTCGTGCGGAATTTCTATCCAAATCTGTCATCAGTTAACTGTATTCTACCATGCAGAAAGAAGATGTGGTTTTGTATAGGTATGTGTCTCTGCATTCCCTAAAGTCCATTCTCTCATAGCAAGATGAGTCAAGTTAGCAAATAAACACTTGATTTTGTACCACAATTCATGAGATGCATCAACATTTTGATATGTCATTTTTTAATGTATTTACAGACATCAAAATCTTCAGTGTGGTTCCAGGTGATAATTAAAAATTAGATCACAATGATATTTAAATGTCACATAATTAGTCCATCATCTCAAAACACAACTTAAAATCTTTAATTTTGTGTTAGACACCTTCATTCCAGTATTCTTTCTCAGTATACTGAAGAGCAAGGTAATCAAGGGAAGTTATATCATAAGTGAGTGCCAGGGGCAACTCCCACTATTTATTGGCACTATTCTACGTTCTTCACATGAATTATCTAATGTAACCCTCTTAATACTCCCATGAAGCAGGTAGCGTTATCCCCTCATTTTATAGACGAGGAAGCTGTGTCCTAGCGAGGCTAGGTAATCTGCCCAAAGTCACACAGCTAGTAAGTGACTAAGCTAGGATTCAATGCAGGTCTGTGAAAACAAAGTTCGTACTCTGCTACCACCTTTTAACTAAGAGAACTCCCCCTGGATCTGGGGAACAAGAAAATGAAAAGGTAAGGGAACAAAACACAGATTTTGTGTTCTATTAAGATCATGCAATAATGCCATAAGTAAGGTCACATGGTCTCAGGGAAGAGTTGTAATCAGGAAGAAATTTATCACCAGGTTCACATTACAAGAAAAAGAGAATGCCCACTATGACATGCAGGCATTATTCCTTTCCCTGCTGCATAATATAGTGTCACAAGCATAAAGAGTCTGGTACTTTAACATGATCCTTCAGGAAGCTTTGGGAGCAAAATCCAAGCCTAATTGTGACCAGCACCAATATTTTTCAAATCTATGTCCTCTATACTGTTTACCCAATTCGAAAGAGGAGAAGAGGCAAGTGAGAGCTTTTAATCTGAAGGTTTAAATTACATCCTTTTAAGAGAGGGTGGGGAGGAGGGAGAAAGAGCCTGCACCGAGAGGGACAGTTTGGTTACTTGCACAAGATCAGACAGGAAGTGACAGCAAAGAGAGAAGAACTTTGCTCTTCTTACACCCAATTTAGTGTATATTAGACTAAACTGTCCTTTGGGTTTAGCAGAAATTAAAGATCAGACACCAAGAAAATGTAATATATACTCACAATCAATAACTGAATTAAACTATCCCAAGCCTAGGCAGAATATCAAAGTAATAAGGTCACATAAATATTTCTGGTGATGATTCCCCAGAGTTAAAACTTTGTACACAGTAGTGAGTGCCTCACATGGCATGAGGCATGCAAACTTATCTCTGTGTATCCTGTAAGGGAGCACCTTAGTTTAAAATAGAACTGAGAGAGAGGGGCTGGGATTTTCAGCAAGTAAGCTATGTTGAATTTTGGTCTATTAAGGGACATCTCAGGTCATGAATCTATTCATCTAGATTTACAAATGAGGAAACAGGATTTTTATTTTATGTTTTATTTAACAAACAGCTCACATTGTTTCAAGGCACTGTTCTATGTACTTTACAACTATTTAATGATTCTATGCCTTGTAAAAATGTTATGAGGTAGGTAATATTACCTCCATTTTATAGATGAGGAAACTGAGATACAGAGATGTTTAAGTGACCTGCTCAAGGCCACGTAGCTGGTAAGTAGCTGAGCTGGGATTCAAACATAGAGAGTCTGGCTCTTGAGTCTATCTTCCTGACCACCAGGTTATGCTGTATCACTGTTTTGTTTTTGTTTTTTTTTTACGCTACATACAACAACCACTGTGTTTTCAAGATCTGACCTTTCCTTTTCTCTCACACCCATACTGAATCTTTGTGTACCCTGTGACCTCCAGGCACCTGACTTTCCAGACTCTGCCTGAGTTCTCCATTTTTGCTAACAACAGGTAATTCATCCTCTCAGCCACGCTCCAAACCTTGGCTTTATCTTTGAGCTCTCCTTTCCCCTTTACCCCATGATACCTTAAGTAATGGTCATTTATTTATCTTAATCCTCCTTCTCGACTAGTAGTTTCCTCTTTGAATTTACTGCAGTGACTTGAACACAGTATATATAGATTCACTGTATTTAATCTGAATACCCAGGTTTACTGAGCTACTTAGCTATAATGTCCCAGTAAAGGCCTAGGTCTCCGGGTTAACTTCTAGTTCCACATTCTAAATGATGACCATCCTCACAAGCTCACCAATACCCCCCCATCCCCCACTCTCTCAACCCCAGTGGTTCTCATGATACTGCTCTCTCTTCTTCTTTCCCCTCTCAGACACATCTCTATGTTCCCCTTTCGATTATGCTTGTGCTCTCTAGGGCTCAGTTCTTGGCCTTCTTCTGGTTCCTACACATTCTATTTTGGCAATATTAATCACATGCTTATGTACATCCTACCCTCTTTCCTGAGCTCCAGGTCCATACTTCATCTGCCTATTTAATATCTCCAAATGGATGTCTTGCAGGTGCCATAAACTGAGTAGCATAAAAGTAACCTAATCAGCAACTCTACTCCCTCCCCTCATTCCAAACACAATCACTTTCCTTCTTGTCTGTCATCTCAACCAAGGCCTGCAGAGTTATACTGAAGTGCCGTGTCTGAGATCACATAGCTGGGAAGTAATGGGGCTGGGACTGGAACTCATCTCTTAATTCTAAAGCTTTCATCCTTAACCAATAACCCATAATGTCTCCAGAATATTCCATTTTTGTTTTAGGTATCTTTACCTGGACATCCCACAAGTCCTTTAAATACATTATGTCTAAATCTAATTAATTTTTTTGCCCTCCAAATATGTTGTTCTTTCTATTCTCTTGTAGTTCAGTAAATGGTACACCGTCTGCCTCTTCATCCAAGCTCGGAGTTGAACATGACTCATTCTCTACATCCAGTCACGCAGTTCTCAGAAATCTCTCTCCCTTGTCCTAACCCTCTGCTTCGTCCAGGACCTCTTCCTTTCACACCTGGACTACAACAGTTGCTTACTAACCATGTTCCCTGCACCATCTGTTTTTCCTTTCATCTGAGTCATTTTTCTAAAACCCACAGATGTATAATCATGTCACTTCCATGCTTTAATTAAATGCCTCTTAGGCCAGATAGTATTAGGCTTATGGAAAGTTTGAAATAACATGGGAAAATACCTATGTTTAATCCTACAAAACAGGATGCAGAATGACCGTACATTATGCTACTGACATATATTTTTTTTAAATATCAGCTGAGAAAAACAAGCTGGAATGTTAGATATCAAAGCATTTTTCTCTGGGTGGTGGAACTATGAGTGATTTTGTATTCTCTACGCTTTGCTGCATTTTCTTGATTTTCTATAAGGATTATTAATTTTTATTCAGACTTTTAAAAATCTTTAAAAAAAGGTCTCCATTGTTTTCAGGGGAAAAAGTCCAGCTTAGGCACACAAACCCACTGCAATTTATCCTTAGCTTACATTTTCTTTTTAAGCCTATCCTTCTACTCCCACACTCATTTCACTAGCCCTTCTGGCCTCTATTATGAGGCCAGAAAACCCCTAAGCATGGCAGCTACCCTCTTGTCTCTACTTCTCACACCTGCTCTCCGCCTAGATGCACTCATCTTCCCTACCTCCGTGTTCCTGCCTATTCTGGACCACCAGCACCTCCCACTCCTCCTTCAAGCCCAATTCTGCTGCTTCTCAGCAGTCTGCCCCTCACCAGCATTCCTCCAGGCACAGCAGTTTTCTCATCTGTGTTTCCCAAGCCCTTTTTGCAACATATCATGCTGATTTACTTATGTCTTTCTCCCCTCAGCAGACTGAGGCTTTGTGGAAAGGGCTTGCCTTGTTCATTTCTGTTTCCAGCACCAAGGAGAGTGAGCCTGCATACTGAATTTTTAAAGTGAACAATAGGTTGTTTTATTCAGGTGCAGGCTCTCTGAAGCACACTTTTTCTCATTTCTTTCTTATATCTTTCCAACATACTAAATGGAGTCACCACAACATAAAGAAATTTCTGGGGCTTCCCTGGTGGCGCAGTGGTTGAGAGTCCGCCTGCCAATGCAGGGGACGTGCCCCAGTCCGGGAAGATCCCACATGCCGCGGAGCGGCTGGGCCCGTGAGCCATGGCCGCTGAGCCTGCGCGTCTGGAGCCTGTGCTCCGCAACGGGAGAGGCCACAGCAGTGAGAGGCCCGCATACCACAAAAAAAAAAAAAGAAGTTTCTGAGTTCCCCATCAATTCTAACTGAATAATGAAAAGCTACCCTCAAGGCATTTATGAACTATCCACATGGTTAGTGAGGAAACTTTTCCATTATTCTACACATCACTTTAAAATGCCTACGACTTTAGTTGGAGCTGTCATTACAATACTAGCAACAATGAAAGATCGATTAGTAAAGCTGGATAATTTCTTCGCTTGTGTTGCCTTTCACTTTCTTGGAATTAAAGCTGATTTGGCAAAAGAAACAGAGGTGTAATTTAATACTTGCCTTCAAATCTAACAAGACCTCAACAGTTGTCCCCTTATCTTTCAAGAAGTGAGCCAAAAGAAATTTAAAGCTTTATGGGGGGTGGTATAAATTGGGAGACTGGGATTGACATGTACACACTACTATATATAGAATAGATAACTAATAAGAACCTACCATACAGCACAGGGAACTCTACTCAATATTCTGTAATGACCTATATGGTAACAGAATCTGAAAAAGAGTGGATATATGTATAACTGATTCACTTTGCTGTACAGCAGAAACTAACACATTGTAAATCAACTATACTCCAACAAAAATTAATTTAAAAAATAAAAAGTAAAGCTTTATAAAAAAAAAGGACTTGTAGCCCATCATAAGAAATGGATAAGCAAAGTAAGCATTATGTTTTACCTCTCAGAAAACTTTGATATCTCATATTACACCCTATAAAATTAATCAACAATTTTAAGAAATATAATTAAACTTAGTGAGGAGAAACTGAAGGAAAAAGAGGAAAAGTGAGTTAACTTGTATTACACCACTGGTTTTCTGTTTGCAATTTACTTTTTTTTTTCTAATCAAGCCTCACTTTTTCTTTTTTAAAAAATTAATTAATATATTTTTATTTTTGGCTGCATTGGATCTTCGTTGCTGTACGTGGGCTTTCTCTAGTTGCGGCGAGTGGGGGCTACTCTTCGTTGCAGTGCGCGGGCTTCTCACTGCGGTGGCTTCTCTTGTGGCAGAGAGCGGGCTCTAGGCACGCGGGCTTCAGTAGTTGTGACACGTGGGCTCAGTAGGTGTGGCATGTGGGTTCAGTAGTTGTGGCCCACGGGATCTAGAGCGCAGGCTCAGTAGTTGTGGTGCACAGGCTTAGTTGCTCTGCGGCATGTGGGATGATCCTGGACCAGGGCTCGAACCCATGTCCCTTGCATTGGCAGGCAGATCCTTAACCACTGCGCCACCAGGGAAGTCCTGAAACTTACTTCTGAATGTGCTTTCCGTCATTTTTTTCCCCTAGGAGATAATTATCTTTCTTAACTTTTGAGTATGTTCAAAAGTTATAAACCCTCAAGGCTTATATAAAAACATAATAAATAGCAATTAAAAAACCAGAAATAAGCAGGAAATAAACATTTATGTTTTTTAAAAAAATATATGTTTCTATAAGTCTCTACATTGTGGACACCACCTTCATCTATCTGCCAACTTCACTACATAATTTCTTTCATTTTTGGTGAAAGGAAAGATTAACTTTTAAAAAATCTGCTTCTTTTACATTCTTGATAAAATTGCTATTATTATAGTTTTAATACATTGCTACTTTGAGCTTATGTTGGCAATAACAGAGATTTTTTATTTATATAAACGTTAGTCTTAAAAAGTGCATATCTACACACTGATATTTGGCTTGACGTATGAAATACAGAGGAAGGGAATACTTTGAATAAATCTCAGAAAAAACTACCAATCAACCCATGGAAATATAACCTGGATATTAAAAGACTCGTGAAAACCGTGAAGAGAAATTTTCATTTCCACGGCACAAACTGACGAGTGCAGCATTCAACATAGTGCATTTCTACTAAAGCTCACCCACTGAAGCCTACAAATCTGAGAAAAAATAACTATTTTTAATGAAATTCATTCTAACCCATTTACCTGAGTCTCCTAATATAGTTTAAGCTATTTATGATAACCCAAATTCATCATGACAAACAAGAATTATAATACTGTTGTTATCCCCTGATGCCCTCAAGTACCATCCCTGAGCGTGCACATGCATACACACTACGATAGTCGTTGTACCTTTCCTGTACCTTACGGGTTTTAGTATGTTTCCTTATAATATTGTATAGATGTTATGGAAAAAACCTAACAAACTTTTTGGCTCACCCAATGACATCTTCCTTTTAGTAGATTTCAATCTGTAATCTGCTGCAATACATGATTAACCTTAATTTAAAGATACTATTAACACATTGTGGCTGAAAACTAAAGGTATCATAAGGTGCTAAAATTTTTCTTTGATTCTGAGATTTTAAAGAATTATCTGATTACTTTGAGGTGTCTGGCTATATTTAGATCACTGGTGCAAAAAGTTTAAACATTGGAAAAGTGTTGCTTTGCTAAAGTATAGTAGAGTCAACAGTTTCAATGAGGTGGGTATTATCTTTTACATGGTAAAAATAACATTATTCTATATTCACCACTGTAAGTGATTCTTGATCAAAATACATCAGATAATCAGTGAAAGAGTTACACAAGCTGAGACTATTTTCAAGTCTGTACTCAATTATTAATGATGATTGTTCAAGATATATTTTAATATGTATCTACTTTCCTGAACTATCTTTGCAATTCTATTGTACCCCCACTTTCCATCCCCCAGTCCCTCAGTCTTCCACTCCTGGTGCACAATGTCCATTAAATTTAATTCTGGTTTAAATGAAAGCCAGTAAGACTATTCTGATGTAAACCTCTATATCAAGTTATATAAAGACTGAGGTAACTTTTTTTCAGTTGTCTGCATAGTGAAACTCGAATACTCCATGATGTCTTAGAAGTTCAACACATTAGATGGTTTAAGAAGCAGCTGACAATCTGGAGGGCTATGCTAACAAAGGAATATACCTACATACAACAGCACAGAATTATTATATTATTATCACTAAGGAGAGACTTTCAGACTCAGTTTATATTCTTCAACTAAAGAATTTTAGAACCCTTTAATTAGAGAATTTAATTGATTTGTTCAACGTCATAATGTTGGTTAGTGGATGTACAAAGAAGTAGCATCAAGATTTCCCGGTTCCAATTGTTTAGTCTACTATATACTACTAACTTAAAATTTTTTTAAGTTTATTTTTTATTTTTAATTGTGGTAAAATACACTTAACATAAAACTTATCACCTTAACACTGCTAACATTTATGTTTGCATTTTGGAACAAGGAAAGGCAATGTAACAAGCACTAATGCTTGCTACTCTAAAGCAGCAAAAGAGAACACATTCTTACCATGAAGAAATTACATTCTAATACTCGTTTTTGGATGGGAGACTCATATAGTATTTAGATCAACAGCTCTGCAGAGAAAATTTCCTTTTTCTTCCCACATATAGCATGTGCCAACCACTGCTTAAATGCCCATTAGGAGAAAGACCAGATGTACTATTCCATGTCTCACTAATTTAATAGGAAGCCCTATTAAGTCTCTCCCAAACCAAAGAAGACTCATCTATGAAAATGTATACATAATAATATATGACATGGGAAAAAAAGTAGTACCCAGCAACCACAGGCATCATCACCAATTAAAATATTTCTCTTAATAAAAACAGCTCTTACTGTTTTACAAATACTTGCTGGTGGCATCATCCCAAGTGTAAAAGGACAGATGTGAGTCTTGAGTTCCTTGGTTCTAAACTTCTTTTCCATTCACCGTGATTTAAACACAGAGACACTAAAATCTACTACTATATCGAGATGTAAAGAGATTCACTTTGCAAAGTCCTGTTTCTTTAATGTTTCAAATATTGTTACCAAGTATGATTCACTTTCTCCCACTCACTTCCTTATTTAAACTTTCTCTGCTTGAGTCAGCATTTAAAATTAATTCACTAACTGGAAGAAAATAAGCTACTGGCTCTTTGCCTATTTGTGATTTTTTTCAGGATCACTGTAAATTGAACTATAAGATAGACTTCACTTTAAAGTTCTGAACATATCAGTCAATCATTTTTTATTCTAATATTTTAGTATCAGTCCTTTTGAATTTCTGGCTATGTTAGTGCCACTTAAGATACAGTACCATAAAAAAATTCTAAATAGATTTAGGACTTGGATTTATCCTTTACAAATTTTCCTATAACTGTCCAATTTTCAATTATCAGCTCTCCTACAAAGATTGTTATTTATAATATATAAGAGAGACTAAACAATGGAAACTTTTTTCTTGTCTTCAGAATTATAAACAACTCCCCACTCCAGGGAATGCTATGATAATGCTTATATACCATCTTTGATCCAAGACATTCCAAGTGCTTTGTAAAAGCCATATTTATTGATTTTTCCAAAGCACTATATTGACATGAATAAAGAATACAAATGCAATCGTCTTGTTACTGAAATTGTATAAAAGTTTCTGCTATAGCCCAGGTAGATTATGAACATATTTCACCAGCAAATCAGCTCTTCGTTAGCTCAGAAATGCCATTCAGGTGGTTCATCAAACTGCTGCTCTGATTAGAAAGGAAATGAACTTCTAGTTTGCCAGTCTCACCTCTCTCTAGTCTATACCTCATGGCCGCTGCATTCATTGACATTTCCTGCAATTAGGCATTTACACTTGTGACTTCTTGCATCAGGACACAATACCGGCCTGAGAGTCAGAACACAAGGAGTCTGGGCTTTTACTGTGAGCCTGGAAAATCACTTAAGCTTCCTGGGACTGTTTTTTCTTCTATAAATGAACTATGAACCAAGATGATCTTCAGGATTATATAATTTCCTGTTACTTAGACCATAAATATTAGGGATGCAGCCTTAACATTTGGGCAACAAATAACATTTTCTTCCAATGTAAGTAAAAACAGTATGTTTGTGGTTTTCCTATATCAAAGTCTTCACACTGTTCTGAATCTTGAAATCATAATAGAGAGATCAACAGAAATTACATAGAAGAAAAAGTGGAATATCTCCTCAGAGTAGGGAAAACATGCATCATCAGCTAGAGCTTGAAAACTATTCAACCAGTGGTGTGGGTGATCTGACTTACTCATCACGTAAGTGCTATAAAATAGTTTTCAAACCATAGTGGAATAGTCAGTCAGTGCTTGAGACTTCCCTGGTGGTCCAGTAGGTAAGACTATGTGCTCCCAGTGCAGGGGACCTTGGTTCAATCCCTGGTCAGGGAGCTAGATCCCACATGCACGCCACAACTAAGAGTTCGCATGCCGCAACTAAGTCTGCATGCCGCAACTAAAGATCCTGTATGCCACAACTAAACATACCGCAACGAAGATCCCGCGTGCCGCAACTAAGACCCAGTACAGCCTAAATAAATAAATAAATAAATATTTTTTTAAAAAAGTCAGTGCTTCTTCTTACTTATGCTTTACCTTCATCTCATGGTGCTGGTCCAGCTGTTCCAGTTCTAGGGGGCTTTCTCCATCTTCCCTCTCTTGTACCTTGGCTTCTGTGTCTGCCCTTCCTTCTACCAGGGGGAGCAGTGGGCCGACATGTAAAGTCCTGCAGCTACTGTCAGAAGCATTTTCATCACAGTCATTTGTTGTGGGGGATGCAAGGTCTGTGGCTGTTTCCTGTCTTTCTCCATTCACTAAGTTTGTATCGGGCAAGGGCTCAGAAGTTTGAATAGGAGTATCTGGGCTAAGAGTGGCCGCTTTATCCTCCTCACATTCCATCTGGTTTTGTGCTGCTACCATACCATTAGCCACACAAGTCTGTGCCCCCTGAGATTGATCTGTATCATTTCCCTGCTTCTGTCGTGAGTGTTGGGAGAGGAGTTTTTGCTGAGGTGTGGTTGTCAATCCATGCCTTCCCGGGGTTCTAGGCGCATTTAGGTTCACAGCAGAATCTTTTTTCAAATCACTGTAATTTGATAATGAGCTAAAAGATAAAATACAAAGGAAGTATGAAAATGTTGGCATGAACAAGTTCTAGAATAAAAACAAATTTATTCTAGCTGTTTAGGGATATTTAGTGAAGACATTTTTTTTCCCTCTGATGGTTTTAGAAACATAGGTAAGAATATTCCAGAGTAATTCTCAGTCTTTTAGGATGCTAAACATTTAAATAAAGATGATAAGCCTGAGCTTTACGTATAGGGTTGGAAACATTTCCTTGGGCTGTTTATTAACATAGCTAGTTAGTGAAGACTTAGATGTGCGAAATATTTAATAAGGCCATCTTATCCCAAGATTTTTACTTTCTTAACATTTTAAAAACAAGTATAGTTAGCCCTCAATTTATGGACAGGTTAGAAACAAAGGTTATTTTTCTTTGGAAAGCAGAACACATTTCTCAAAAATTTTATTGCACATGTTTCCATAGCCTCCTAACTTGTCTCTCTGCTTCCACACAGATCCCCTCCAACTTAGTCTTCCCAAGTTGG